>NC_088694.1:53257881-54552881 GCF_028017835.1 Emys orbicularis | reverse complement strand
CAAAGCCAAAATTAATAAAACCAGCCGGGTTTTCCCTTTGGATATATCGTCGGTTCAGCTGTCTGACTCCGCCACCTATTACTGTGCGATAGAGACACAGTGAGAAAAAGGATAGAGCTTCCTTTACAAAATCCCTCCGCCCAACAAAGCACAAAGACACAGCACTCACAAGGAGTGGCAAACTGGGGCTTGTCTACACTTGAAAATTAATGTGGATTACGGTAGGATGTGAATTTAAAGTGTAACAGAAATTCCTTGAAATATCCACCTGTGGACCATCTTATTCCAGAATAAGAATGCCTTGTTCCTGTTTATCTCAACCCACTTTGAAAGTGGGTCAGAGCAAAGGTATTTTTGTCCTGATATACACTCTTTGAGCCTGTAAAACACTGGGCGCTTTAAGGCCCTACTTAGAAATAAATTTAAAGGCTACAGAGTGTTTTAGATCAAGAGGGAAACATTTGTCACTGAGAATTTAAAATGAAAAGCAAAGAACTAAACCAAAGAATGAATCAAAAAAGGGAAGAAATATAGAAAACATAGAGAGAGAAAAAGCAAAAAGCACCCCCAAAACCAGAAAATTGAATGCAAAAAGCTCAAACACACAAACAAGCAAAAAATCCAAAAACATACACAGCAACAACATACAGCACAAACAACAAGAACACAACCACCGAATAAACACAAACAGTATAAACACACACACAAAAGGCTAAATGTCAACATAAACAAGGAAAGAGAAAGAAGCCCCTACCGTCTTCACAAAAAGAAAAGAAAGAAAGCAAGAAAGAAAGCAAGAAAGAAAGCAAGAAAGCAAGAAAGCAAGAAAGCAAGAAAGCAAGAAAGAAAGAAAGAAAGAAAGAAAGAAACCCTTTCCTCTTTAAAAATATACCATACTATATAAAAATTCTTTTCCAGACGATTAAAACAACAACAACAACGAGAACAGCATAAACTTCAGGCTGAACTTCAGTGGAATGTAGGTACCTAATTCCTTTAGATTTCTTTGAAAATTGCACCCGAAATGCTTTGCTGGGTGCCTTTTGCAGAGCCCAGGTCTGTGTGAACAGTTGTGCGGCATTTCTCTTTTTCTCTTCACTCCTGAGGAGGTTAAAGCGCCATCTGGTGTTTGGGAGGATACTTATTAAGAGGCGAAAGAGCTGTTTGATATCTGGCTGCTCCATGTCTGACTGGAGGGGTTTGAGTGGAGCCGCGGTGTGTTACCCTGTGTTCGAAAGACCTCAAAGGCTGGAGAGCTCCATCTTGTTGCTTTTGAAGCTACGCTTACCAAGAAATGGAACAGCTGCCAATCTCCATCCTCTGCCAGCGTCTGCAGAGGAAGGGGCACGTGACAGAAACTTTTGTATTACAAAGGGGATGACTGAGAAACTCGTGTGTGTTCGTTTTCTTGCAGAGATGATAAGAGGCTGCTGCCTTCTGCTGCTTCTCAGCAACTTATGCAGAAGTAAATAAAACACATAATAGCACAGGCCCCTAATTCTGCCTTTGCTTTCTGTGCTTGGCTTTGTTCTGTTTTTTCTTTTGGGTTTCAGGCTTCTGTGTATGAATTTACTGTGTCTGAGTTTCTTATGTTTTCTGTGTTTATGCAGCTTTCCTGGTGTTTATGTTCTTCTTGTTTTCTGTGTTTGACTTTTTTCAGTTTGTTCCTTTTCCACTTTGTATTTTGTTTTCCAGGTTTTCATATTCGTGTTTTTGTGTTCCTATGTTTCTATATTTTTGTGTGTGTTTCCAGTGTTTATTTTGGATTTAGGGTGTTCCTGTCTTTGTATTTTTCTTTTCCTCTTTATGTGTGTGTGTGTGTGTGTGTGTGTGTGTGTGTGTGTGTGTGTGTGTGTTTAATGTTGGCTTTCAGATTTTTGTGTTTCAGTTTTTTCTTTCTTTATGTGTTTAGATTGATTTTCAGGTTTCTATGTTTGAGGGCTTTTTGTGTGTTTTCGTTGGTTTCCAGATTTTTCTTTTTATTTTCTTGTTTTCTTCATCTTTAACTGGTTGTGAAGCTGTTAAATTCTCTCCAGATTTTCAGTTACACAGAATAATTCTTGCGTTGCCAGATACTGTTATTTCACTGATCAGCCATCTCTGCTAACGTTTATCCTTCTCCCTTATTGCTCCTTTGCGGACAGTTCATCTCTTTGCCTTATTAGTACGTTTTATTGTCTCGCCAGCAGTCGGGAGTGATGTGGTGCTGGAACAAGGTGCCCAGGCCTTGGCAGTCCGGGAAGGTGAAGAAGTGACCTTCCAGTGCAGTGTGAAGGGCGGGGAGATGAGCAGCTACTGGATGTACTGGTACAGAAAGGGGCAGCAGGGCCCCCTGACCTGGATTTACCGAGAAGGGGACCACTATGGAGAAGGCTTCCACGGTCGCTTCGTAGGGAAAGTTGATAGCTCCAACAACAGGTTCACCCTCCGGATCCTGAGCGCAGAGCTGCGAGACAGGGCGGTGTATTACTGCGCTTCCAGTCCCCACTGTGCCACAGCTGTGCTGCGGAGCAGAGCAAAAACTGACAGGGCGGGGGAGGGGCAGGCATCGCTTGCAAACCACAGACCATGGCCAGCTGTGGGGCACAAGTGGCTGAGGGATCTCTCTCTCTTTCTCTCTCTCCCCCTCCCAGAGGGGGGTGTTTGGGGATAGATAGATATATAGATAGATAGATAGATAGATAGATAGATAGATAGATAGATAGATAGATAGATAGATAGATAGATAGATAGTGCTTGTCCTGTGCAAAGAGAGAATTTAAGCCTGGTTTTGTAATTCAAAGAAATGGCCACAAGGTGATGCTATTCACCCATAGTCCATCTTTGGAGACCAGTTAGACTGAAGGAGCTGTCCAAGGTGGAAACCATCCATGGACAGTTAAAGAAGAAAAGTGTCAAGAGTCTAATCTGCAGATCTACAGAACACTCTTTACCCAAATGTCTGCAGTAGCAGGGTCGGTCTAGTCCAGTGCTGGATTTAGTTAGTGGGGCCCCGTATGCAGCTATGGTTTCGGGCCCCCACTGGAGACTCAGCCAAGAAAAATAACATTTTCTCTTACCTCCCCCGTGTTTCATTATTTTTTCTTCATCCTCCTCCTATATTATAAGTAGTAGGAAATAAATGAAAATAAAGTGAGGTACCTTGATTGGGGCAGGGACTTGGGGTGTAGGAGTAGGGATCTGGGAGGTAGTTTGGGTACAGGATGTGGGCTCTGTGCTGGGGAAGGGAGTCAGGGGGTGGCACTTACCTTGGGTGGCTGGGCTCCCAAATCAACCCGCACACCCCTATAATAATAATTGGAGATATACCTGTCTCCTAGAACTGGAGGGGACCTCGAAAGGTCATCGAGTCCAGCCCCCTGCCTTCACTAGCAGGACCAAGTACTGATTTTTGCCCCAGATCCCTAAGTGGCCCCCTTAAGGACTGAACTCACAACCCTGGGTTTAGCAGGCCAATGCTCAAACCACTGAGCTATCCCTCCCTTCTGTCAGTAGCTCCTAGGCAGTGGGTCAGGAGGTCTCCGTGCACTGCTGCTAGCAGGCACCACCCCTGCAGCTCCCATCGGCCTCAGTTCCCAGACAATGGGAGCTGTGGAGTTTGCACTCGGGGCAGGGGCAAGGTGTGAAGACCCCCACCACCAGGGGCTGCAGGAACATGCCTGCCACTTCGGAGAGCAGCATCGCACGGAGGGAGGGAGGCAGAGTAGGCAGGGAGCCGCCTTAACCCTGCTGCGCTCCTACTGGCACGTCTCTGCGTGCCTTTTGGGGGGAGGGGAGCGGTGGGTCTTCCTGCGCTGCCTGGGATGGGGTGAATGCATGGAGCCACCTTTCCCTAGCCCGTAACTCGCAGAGACGTGCCAGCAGCCAGCTGCTTCCGGGACCTGTGTGGGATCCCAGGCCACAGTGTTCAGGCAGCCTGCCTGCCTGAGCCCTGGTGCACTGCCTCCTTTGGGGGCCCCTGTCGTTGGGGGCCATGCCACCGCATGGTGTGGTTAATGGTAAATCCGGCACTGCAGCCAAGCCTTTCGAACGCAGCTGGGGCAATACCAAAGCGGAGAGCCAACCAAACCCTCCAGGGAGTCAAATATCTTCCTACCCTTATTTCTTTAGTGACTGGTTCTGATCCTTCTCTTGAATCCCCAGACTCAGAAAGTGAGCTCACTCAGGGAAGGAGTTTGTGCTTCTTATAAAGGAGCGGGATATGCAAATATGGGTCTCAGTTTCCTGTTTAAATCTCTCTCTCTCTCTCTCTGCCCAGGCTGCACCCAGAAACACAATCCGCAGCCCCCTGGTTCTGTCCAGTTACCAGCCAACCTCCCTAAGAACTTTCCCCTCCAAGGCCAGGGAGAATGAGACTTTGGCTCCATTTAGGTTTCCTTGTAGCAGCTTTGGAAGGTATTTTCTCCTTGTAAACACATTTCGGAGGCAGAAGGTTTGTTAAAGCTCTTCTTACGATTTCTAAGTGTATCTTTATTTGCAGGTGTCCGGTCCCAGGTGCAGCTGGTGGAGTCCGGAGGGGATGTGAAAAAGCCTGGAGATTCTCTCCGCCTCTCCTGCAAAGCCTCCGGATTCACCTTCAGCAGCTACCAGATGCACTGGGTCCGGCAGGCTCCTGGGAAAGGGCTGGAGTGGGTCTCGCTCATTTACACTGACGGAAGCAAAAGTTATTATTCAGATGCAGTGAAAGGCCGATTCACCATCTCCAGGGACAATTCCAACAACCTGCTGTACCTGCAAATGACCGGCCTGAGACTGGAGGACACCGCCCGGTATTACTGCTCTAGACGCACAGTGGAACGAGACCTATTGTTGCTAACACAAAAACCCAGGCTGCGGATTGTCCCTTCTCCCGTGCGCCACATAGAGGCAGCAGTTAAACGAATCATACAGCCTGTGGCACAGGCAGGAAAGCGGATCTCAGCGTTCAAAACGCACAGAGTGGTGTGTGTGTGTGTGGGGGGATGGGAGCACTGCTGTAGTTCCCTGGCAATGTCACCCCTTGTTGCACATATCCGCACTGGGGTCTGCAGTGCAGAGACCATCGGAGTTCCCCATAAACCCTGCTCAGCTGGGATTCCTGTTATAAGAGCCACTCTCCCCTGATAGCAGGGGAACATTCGATCTTCTCCTGATCATTTCTATCTCCGATACATTGGACAGGGGCTGTCACCTCAGAGAACAGAAATGTGTGACGGGGCTGATCTACAGCCCTTCAGAACCAGTGAGAAAACTTGCCTCTGATTTCACACAGCTTTGGTTGTTGTGATCTTAAGACATACATACATGGGGAGAGCAGAACCACAGCTGGAATAAATTATCACAGACCCACTAGATTCAATACAGCAGATACCCCTATTTATGCCAGCTGATGATCTGGACCTTTTATTCAAACAGTTAAAAACTCTAATAAACACTTGGGTGCTATTTATCCAATGGGTTCTGGATGCCTATCTTAGGTTCCTGTGAAAAGAAAGAGTTTTTCTAAGAAGAGGCGCCATTTCTACATTTAGAAATAGATAACAACCCCTTCACAATAGTGTCTGTTCTTCTGGAAAGAATTAAAGGCTGTACGCTGGGAGTTTAAAAATGTTACAAAGCAATTAGGATTCCAGTTAATATGGGATCTCTGCCCCCAAGACTTTATTAACTAAGTAGAAAACGAGACAACAGATGGAATGTCACAAGAGAACTGAAATAATATGTCAGCATAACAGGCACTGGTCTCAGCAAACCAGTGATCTAACTGCTCTCTCTCTCTCTCTCTCTCTCTCTCTCTCTCCTATACATAGACGCACAAACACACGTGCACGTATCCTAACGCAGCGTGCAGAGAAGGATGATCTGGAGTGTTTGTAGGGGGAGAGACCTGGCCTCCAAGCCCACCCGGGCTGTGAGCTAGTAGCTGCAGTGAGGGACTCTGGGTTACAATATTAGGTCAGTTTGACATATAAACTGTTTTCATTTTCAATCATAAAGACTCCCACAGCTTGAGCTGCACCCATCCCTTCTAAATCTACCCGCACTGCACCCACATCGATAGCGATCCAGCAGCAGAGCTTGTTCCCCTCCGGTCTGTACCCACCCTCACAACCAATTATCCCATAGAAATACCCACAGCCCGGCCTGCTCCACTCTCATCTGTGCCGGACCCCACTGCCACCCACGTCAGCTCACCCCATTAGAGACCCCAGCACGAGCGCCTTCTCCCCCTCCCCTCTATACCTAACCCCTGCCACCCAGAGCTACTGTCAACCTCATAGAGACACCAAAAGTACCAACATCTCCCCCCTCCTCTCTATACCGTAACACACGCTCCCCCTTCACCCCAGGGCAATGACTCTCCTGAGCTCTCTCAGGGGGTGGATCCCGTATTCACCCTGTGGCAGACCCTCCTGCCAGAGATATGCAAAGCGGAGACCTCGCTCGTCCGATTTAAAAAAAACCCGCAGACTTTCCCCGCTCACAAAGTCCCGGATCTGTTCCAGGGACTCCAGTTCGGACCAGACCCACCTGAGCTCGGCCCCGAACTGCTCCATGGCTGTGTTTCCCCTGGTACAGCTGGTCCTTGCACTGGCCGTGCTCTCCTGTGAGCTGGGTTTGGGTTCGCTACTTTCACGCATTACCCGTTATTTGTCTAATATTATGAATTTAACGTGCAATCTCCCTTTCTTCATTTCCCCCCAGGGGCCCGCTCGCAGGTGGTTCTGACCAGTCGGGGACCGCGGTGAAAAAGGCCGGAGAGACCCATAGGCTGCAATGTGCAGTGAGTGGGGTTAGCAGTATGGGCAACATGTTCTGGATCCGGCAGACTCCCGGGAAGGGGCTGGAGCTGCTGATTTACTATTATTCTCCGTCTGACAACAGCTACTCCCCGGCAATCCAGGGCCGATTCACAGCCTCCAAGAACAGCTTCAATTTCTATTTGCACATGGGCAGCCTGCAACCCGAGGACACCGCCGTGTATTACTGCGCGAGAGACACGGCGAGGGGAGAGTTCCTATGCGTCATACAAGAACCAGCCGCCCGAATGTCCATGGATCGCACTAAGCGGGAGAGGGCAGCAGTTACACAGAGCACAAAGGGAAGATCTGACAGGGAGTTTTCATGCCGCTAGCTACAACGATGGAAACTGGGACCAAAGTGAAAAAGTTTTTCCTTCTGCCCTAGAGGATAAAAGTGGGAAGCCTGCAGCTATAATTCCAACACAATCTTCAAGGACCCCTTTACCTTTCATACCCCTCTGACCAAGACGTTAACTGCATGTGTCTTGTTCTCTAGCAAAGAGAGTATCCTCCTTCAGGCTTTGATCCAACGTCCTCAAACCTAAGAAGAGGATTTGTGTGGATTGCAGTGAAATTCGAGTCAAGCCCTAGAACCTTGGAAACTCGTAATTCCTCTCTTCGGGACAAGTCTGTTCCAGACCCCAGGGCTCTTTGTTAGGCGCTGCACAGACACACAGACAAATTCCCCTCTCAGCCTTAGTTACAGCCATTCTGATGTTTGTACAGCTTATAAAGGGGGAAATATGTAAATTACGGTGAGAGCTTCCTGTTAAATCTGTCTCTCTCTCTCTGCCCAGGCTGCACCTGGGAACACAATCCCCAGCCCCCTGGGTCTGTGCGGTCACCAGACATTCGCTCTGAGAACTTTCCTCTCCAACACCAGCGAAAATGCGGTTTTTGCTCCTTTTAATGTTCACTATGGCGGCTCTGGAAGGTATTCTTTCCACTGAATCGTTGGTAGAGCTAAACGAATATTATATTATTGTTGGTTTTATACCAATATTTGTAACATGTCTTTATTCCCAGGTGTCCGGTCGCAGGTCCAGCTGGTGGAGTCGGGAGGGGATGTGAAAAAGCCCGGAGACTCTCTCCGCCTCTCCTGCAAAGCCTCCGGGTTCAGCTTCAGCAGCTACACTATGTACTGGGTCCGACAGGCTCCCGGGAAGGGGCTGGAGTGGGTTTCACACATTTACAGTGATGGGAGCCAACAATTTTACGCAGACTCAGTGAAAGGCCGATTCACCATCTCCAGAGACAACCCCAACAGCCTGCTGTACCTGCAAATGACCGGCCTGAAGCCCGAGGACACCGCCCGGTATCACTGTGCCAGACACACAGTGAGAGGAAGCCGAAAAATGCTAATACAAAAACCAGAGCGGAAGAAATCTCATTTCCACCCTGCGCCACGCGGGGGCAGCAGTGGCGCAAATAGCGCAGCCTTGGGCCACAATCGTGAGAAAGAACAAACGGAGTGAAAAAAACCCTAAAACATTCTCCCGTCACGTTTTCGCTGCACAGCTCCAGAGGGGGATTCAGCCCCCTGCAGTTCATAACATGATAGACCCTTCTCTGAGCGCTACCAGCTCTCCTCACACCAGAAGCCTCACTGAGACGAATGGGAGATATCCAGAGAGTAAAGAAAGCAGCACTTGGGCCCCGATCCACGTCCGAACTTCCCACGACACATTTCCCGCTGCTCCCTGCACTTTTCACCGGAGCCGGACATGGCTGGGAAGGGGCATGGGCGGAGAATTCAGTCCCAGCCCTCACTCATCCCGGGGGGAATTTTCACGCAACACAGAATGTCTCAACCCAGTTGGATTTTGTGACCCGCCCCCGAGTCACTGACCCCCGTGGCTGGCTATTCCACAGCCCCACTGCACACAAGGTGGGGGCTGCAGAACCGAGTCTCCCACCATCACCTAATCTGGGGGCAATGAATCAGTGTCCTGGTCGCGCCACCCGCTAGTACCTGACCGCAGTCAGGGGAGCTAATGATCCAAACAGTGAGCTGAATTCCGGGAGCACCAGCTCAGCGATTCCCGACACTGTCATCACCGACAACCCCAAGGTGCAGCCTGGCAACCTTTTATGTCATCGGACAAGCTCTACGTGTGTTACAACTCAATGCTGAGGGTTTGTCGCTTGCCAGGCGTGATTTACTTGGTATTCTTGCTTATCGACATACAACCGCTGTCATTTGCTGGCAAGAGACACACGTGACAACTGCTGAAACCAGGCTTTCCTGTATCAATGGCTTCGACCTGTTGTGCCATGTGGCACACCTGAAGCACGGCCGAGCCACATACGTTCGGTCCGACATTGCAGGTACCATTCAGCTAATATCTGCCAAATTCTGTGACACTATCCAGACTGGTATTTTCCGGCTGGCAAATGTTTACAAGCCTCCAAGTATCAGCTGGAACCAACAGGTCTTACCAAGCCTGCTACACCCGTCAGTCTAATTCAGAGACCTCAACAGCCATCAGACAGAATGGGGAAACAAGGAAGCTGACACTGACAGTGAACAACTTGCACACTGGGCATCTCAAAATGACCTTGCCCTTATGCATCATGCTAAGCAGTGAGGCACGTTCCGTTCTTCTAGATGGGATTGTGACTACTCCCCTGACTTGTGCTGGGTCAGTTCAGCACATGGCCATCCTCAGCCTGTAACATGCCAAGTTTGGGATAATTTTCCACACAGCCAACACGGACCATCACTGATCCATACTGGGCTACAGCTCCCAGTTGGCAAGTGTTCCAAATAAAACAACAACCCAAAAAAACGGTGAAACTTCTGAAAGGCCGACTGGGAAAAATACAGGGAAGTGCTGGAGAAGAGTGTAGTGACACTACCAGCCTGGCATATCTTGGTAAATGAGACCTACTGTCCCTTCTGTGGTGCTATTTAAAAAGCAGCCTGCAGAACCACCCCATGCAGTTGCCGCCAGGTCTAGATCCCCTGCCTCAATGAGGAAAGTGCTGCCTTGCTCAAGCAATATGAGGCATCTGGTGACCCACATGTCACTGACCATCTGATGGAATCATTGGACACTGCTCACCGAGCCCGATGGGAGAAGATGACTGAGAGGATGAGCTTTACCTGCTCCAGCTGCAAGTGTTGGAGCCTGCTCTGACACCTTGGAGCAGCGCAGCAGCCACCCGCACTCAGCTAACCCTCAGTGCCATCCAGCCAAGGAGCCGGACATCTACTTAAAGCGGCCAGAGCACCTTTGGAGAAACAGGTGCGAAGACAAGTGAGGAACAAATGGTGTATGTTTACACATGTACACCAGATCAGAAGCTGCCCAGAACCATTCACTGTAACAGAGCTGGAACAGACACTGGGTAGCATCAAGTGTGGAAGAGCTGTGGACTATGAAAACATATCTCCAGAATTCTTCACCAGAGTCATCAGTGAAGGGAGGCTACTGAAGATATGGGGCACCGCAAAAGTCATTGGCCTCCCAAAGCCTGGAAAGGACCCAAGTCAAGCATCAAGCTATTGTCCCATATCATTACTGTCAGTGTGCTTCAAACCAATGGAGTGCTTGATCCTACAGCACACATTACCCAGAGTGAAGAAAATTTTGAGCCCTGACAATGCCATTCTTTGCCCCAGGCCGTATCACATGCGACCAAGTACTCATGCTGACCACATTTGTTGAAAATGGCTTCCAGAGAAACTTGAAAATAGGCACTGTTTTCATTGACCTAACAGCGGCGTACGATATGGTATGGTATGCCTGCTCATGAAGGTATCACTGGTCCTGCTACCTTGGGTCACAGGCATTGTTGAACTGTTCCTCTGTGATAGGCAGTTCAGAGTCCATATGGGGGAGAAGACGAGTGCTTGGAGATGACAGAGCAACGGGTTACCCCAGGGCTCTGTGCTTTCTCCAACCCTGTTCAACCTTTACATAAGTGACCTGCCAACAACAGAGTCATGAAAGTTCATTTATGCAGACAACATCTGTTGGGGTACCCAGGCCAGGATGTTTCACGAATTTGATGCCACCTTAAACTGGGACATGGTAAAGTTACCTGATTACTGTAAGACTTGACACCTCAAGCCAAGCAGCATAAAAACAGTCTCCAGTTTGTTCCATCTTCATTACACCAGCACAACCTGAGAACTGAATGTTTCTCTGAATGGTCAGAAGGTGAAGCATGAAGTAGAACCGGTCTATCTAGGTGGGACCTTAGACCGCACTTTGAGTTACCATGCCCAACTGAAGAAGACAGCAGCTAAAGTTAAAACGTGCAATAATCTTCTTAGCAAACTGGCAGGTTCACCATGTGGTGCTCATGGCACAATCCTGCAGACATCAGCTTTAGCCACCTCGTATTCAGTGGAGGAGTCCTGCACACCAGTATGGAGTCGATCATCACACACCAAACTGGTGGATACACAGTTACATGCTGCCATTTGCATCATCTCTGGCACCCTACTTCTGACACCACTCCCATGGCTTCTAGTTCTGAGTAATATTGCTCTTCCCCATATCAGATGAGAGGTTGCCTTTGGCAAGTTACTGGAGAAAGTACATGCCAACCCAAGCCTGCTGCTGCACAATGACCTTTTTTAAACTGCTAGCCACACATTTGCCGCCACGTTGCCCATTATGGTCTCATCTGCCACATCAGGATGTTAGGGTGGAAACACTCTGGCGAGAGGAATGGATATCTGTTATGATCCCTGTCAAGGGTGTTTCCCCACGCTGACACTTTGAGTGCAGAAGGTGGGGGCCAGCAAAAGACCTTAAAAGTACTTGCCACTAAAGGCTTGCTTTAAAACTCCCCAAGGTAAGAGATTCCCTGGCCTTGAATTGATATCACTGCCACCATACAAATGCAAAAACCTCTTTGAGAACTCAGGAAGGAGCACTTGGGAATTCCTTCCTGTGAGGTACCCTCAAGCTCTATTAACCTAGAATACTCAAAGAGCTAATAGAGGAGGTAGCTGAGCCTCTAGCTATTATCTTTGGAAAATCATGGGAGACGGGAGAGATTCCAGAAGACTGGAAAAGGGCAAATATAGTGCCCATCTATAAAAAGGGAAATAAAAACAACCCAGGAAACTACAGACCAGTTAGTTTAACTTCTGTGCCAGGGAAGATAATGGAGCAAGTCATTAAGGAAATCATCTGCAAACACTTGGAAGATGGTAAGCTGATCGGGAATAGCCAGCATGGATTTGTAAAGAACAAATCATGTCAAACCAATATGACAGCTTTCTTTGATAGGATAATGAGTCTTGTGGATAAGGGAGAAGTGGTGGATGCGGTATACATAGACTTTAGTAAGGTATTTAATACAGGTCTGTTGCATCTTAGGCGCATTTAACATGCGCGATTTCAGCTTTATGCGGTCGGCAAAAACAAAAACAAAAAAAAGAGAAAAATAACAATTTAAATACTGTTTCTGTAGTGTGGGTGATTACGACCACCATTACACTCAATGTAATTTTGACTATACGCGATTTTCGCTTTAGGCGCTGACTGCGGAACATAACACTAGCATAAGATGAGACAGACCTGTATACCTAACATGACTATGAACAGGCCTTAAATACATGTTTGGGGAAGAGCTGTTTGTAAAGGTATTCATGTTTTCCTTATCCAAAAGTGAAATGAGGTACAGTACACACTGCTCTGTGTGACAGCCAGACTGTTCTCTGAACCAGAGTGCAAGTAATTCACATCACCAAGGGAAGGAGTTTGAATCTCTTATAAGGAGGGGGATATGCAAATAGGGGTTACAGGTTCCTGTTTAAATCTCTTCCTCCATGCCCAGGCTACAGGTCAAGAGACAACCAGGAACAATTGCCATCCACCTGCCCTCCACCCTAGAACTTTCCCTGCTACCATCAGGCAAAATGAGACTTTGGCTGCATTTGCTTTTCTTTGTAGTGGCTTGGAAAAGTAACTTTCCAAGTAATTGTTGTGATGTTGCACTCCATGTGTTTTATGGAAATATGCTTATGAATGTGAATATGATGTAACTGGAATATGCTTTATGCAAATAGTTCCTTGTATGGTGTCCTTAGAAGCTTGTAATCTACTAAGTGTGTTCATCCTATTTGTTTGCATGTATTATTTCTGTATCTGGAGATAAGAGAATAAGATATAGACTTGTATCACTGTTGTAGTCACACCAGGTGGGGGCCATCAATGGGGCATTAGGAACTTGATGGCTCCTATTGACTAGGACAATTGATGGTAAATTGATTATTTACCTGCAAGCCTTCCTGTGTATGTGTGGGCCAAACCAGGAAGAATGGAGACTAGGGGTCTCAAAAACATGTGACCATGACACACGATACTGCAATCCATCTTAGTCCTTGTACTTTTCCATTAAAGAAGAGGGGTGGGATCCAAGCACAGGCAAAAGATTCCCACCTTGTGACAAAGATATAAAAGGGGGTGAAGCAGGACAAAGGGGGATGCCAGACATGATAAAACCCCTGTTTAACACCTGAGATGTCTGCTGGATCTAACAAAGACTGTACCAGGGAAAGGATTGGGCCCAGACTAGAAAAGAGTCCAGTCTGAGAAGTAAACTTATTGGAACATATTTGAGGGTGAGATATTACCTGTAATTAGTTTCTTAATGTATTAGGCTTAGACTTGCATGTTTTGTTTCATTTTGTTTTGTGACTTACCTTGTTCTGTCTATTACTTGAAACCACTTAAATCCTACTTTTTATACTTAATAAAATCACTTTTGTTTATTAATAATCCCAGAATAAGTGATTAATAAATGGGGAAGCAAACAGCTGTGCATCTCTCTCTATCAGTGTTATAGAGGGTGAACAATTTATGAATTTATCCTGTATAAGCTTTATACAGAATAAAACAGATTTATCTGGGGTTCAGGCTCCCAGAAAAACTGAACACTGGGTGCTGGGAAAGTACCTGTTCACTGAGAATCCCCTGGGCTGAGTGAATCTCAGTTTCTGTGAACTGCAGAGGGGCGCGGCCCAACCTCTGGGTCTGTGCTGGAGCTGACTGGAGTGTCTAACTCAGCAAGACAGGAGTGGAGGGCGTCTGTTCTGGCAGGGGGGTTTATTCTCAGTGGGATCCCAGCTCATCGAGTGACAGTCTCGAGGGGAGTCTCTGTAACCGAACCCGTCACAGTTGTATTGTAAAGACAGGAGAATATTGGCAGTGGCAGATTTAAAGTTGGTGGGGCCCTGTGCTCAGCTTTATTCCATCCCCGCCCCCTGGATACCCAGCTAAGAAAAAGAACATTCTCTCTTATCTCTCCGGCCCCTGTTTTTCGTTCTTTTTTTCTTCATCCTCCTCCTATATTATAAGTAATAGGAAGTAAATGAAAATTAAATGAGGTACCTTGGTTGTTTTCATAGTTTACCTTCTTTTTCCACAAACTACTTGAAAATTGCTGAGGGTCATGGCAGACCACTTAATAAACTTTCCAAATGACCTTCCATGTGACTCTGCCCTGCTCCCAGCCCAGACACCCCCCCATGCTTTCCCTGTCCCCCCCACCCTCCTTACCCAATCACCTCACTTCCCCTTAACACACTATCAGTGCCCCCCTTATGTCCAAACTAAGCTTCTGCCTGTAATAAGATGAGGCCCTGAAACATAAACCTGTGGTATCAGAGACCTGGTATGAGACCTGAGGCCTGAACTAAAGTAATGGCCTGATAACATAAAGCAAAGTTAAGCTGTGAGCCAGAGGCAGGCCCTGCTCACAAAAGTTATCGACATTGGATAGAGCAGAGCACCACACTGGTGACCTCTGATGACAGACATTAAGGGAATTTGACATTTAACTCTCATTACATTTCTCCATTGAAAATCCCATTTGTCATTCTTAACAACTCTGAGTATGTTTTGAAATTTCTCCTACCCTAATGCCTGAGCAGCTCAAGGTATTTATCATGCTAATCCCCACCTGAGGTACAGAAATAGGAAGAAGTTGAGTTTACAGAAAGAGACAGTTTCTCTGCCTTTGCCTGAGAAACTGGCAAAGAAACTGGCCTTTGCCTGAGGCAAACGAAGAAAAGTCCCCATCCTGCCCCTTCTCTGAGGCTCCACCCCTGCTCACTCCATTCCCCCTCCCTCCGTTGCTCGCTTTCCCCCACACTTACTCATTTTCACCAGGGTGGGACAGGTGGTTGGGGTGCAGGCTCTGGGAGGGAGTTTGGATGTGGGACAGGGTGAGGGAATTGGGCTCTGGGAGGGAATTTGGGAGCAGGAGAGGGGATGTGGTGCAGGCTCTGGGAGAGTATTTGGGTGCGGGCTCTAGGCTGGGGAAGGGGGTTGAGGTGTGGGGTGCAGACTCTGGGAGGGAGTTTGGGTGCGGGAGGGGGGAGGGGTCGGGTTCTGGGAGGGAGTTTGGATGCGAGAGGGGGTGAGGGGGCGGGCTCTGGGAGGGAGTTTGGGTGCGGCTTTTCAAGGGTGTTGAAGGAACACAGGCCATGGGACTTCCCTGAATTAATTCCTGTTTGTGAAACAAGACCTCTTTTGGCGAAAAAAAACAAACAAAACAACAACCTTGATTTAAAAGTGGTAACACTTTAATTGTTCCAGAGGCTAATTACCCTCAATGTTGAAAAATATAATTAAGGCAACCTTCTGTCTCTGTGCTATCCGGTGGTGAGAAGTATAAATCCACATTGTATTTTGAAAGCCTTCTATATGCCCTTTTTTCCAGGAGCCAACAAAAGCAATTTAAAATAATTCTTCCAAGAATTTTAGCTGGGAATCTCAAAGAAGGCTAAGGGAGTTAGGCATGAAAATCCCATTACAATTCTCCTTTGAAAATCCCAAACTTCATTCCTACTAAATCTATGTATGTACTTATATAATCCTAATTACAATAAAAGGAGAATGAGTCAATATATTTACACTCACAAGTCCAAAATGAGCTAGAAAAATATGAGTATCTCCAAACAGGGAAACTGAGGCAAGTAGCTGTTAAGTGACTCTTCACACAGGGAGTATGTGGCGCAGCCGGGAACCAGGTCTCTGGCCAGAGTTCAAACCACAAGCCCCATCTTCCCTCGAGCTCAGTTCTAGGTCAGCTGCCGACTAACCTGAACCCTTCCCTCTTCCTTTGGGCTGGTTTCTGATGAACCTTCCCCACCTGCAGCTGCCTTCAGAGGCGTGAAGTTAATTTTCCTGTGAGCAGCAACAGCTGAGACCGTGAGATTCAGTCACTAGAGGAGAAATCATGGAGGCAAGTTCCATTATCAGCATTGGGCTGTTTATTCACCTAGGGACGCAGCCTGGGGGTCTTCAGCTCATCCTAAGGAAACCATCCGAAGAAGTGGGTTGTAGCCCACGAAAGCTTATGCTCTAATAAATTTGTTAGTCTCTAAGGTGCCACAAGTACTCCTGTTATTTTTGCGGATACAGACTAACACGGCTGCTACTCTGAAACCTAAGGAAACCAGGCGCCCAACTCTCACTTAACTCTAATTCTAAAACTTTTCTTAACCCAAACACTAACTCTAAACCGCTACCCTACCACTAAACTCCATCCCTCACCCTATCCTTAATTCACCTTAATTCACATTAAAGGGGGCGCCTAAACCCCTTTAACGCCTTTGAAAATTCCCCTAAAGTGCAACACACCTAAAACCCTTTCCGTGGCCCAAGTGCAATTAACTTGCTGCCCTTGGGTTTGATTCTCATGTTGCCGGTGCGGTGCTGGGTGACTCGGTCCAGTCCAAGGAAACCTAGGTGTCTGGAACAGAAGGTGACTCTGTGACCCTCAGCTGATCGTACACTACCAGCTACGCTGGTTTCCTTTCTCTCTACTGGTACCGCCAGTATCCCAACCAAGCCCCGCAGTACATTCTCCAGAGAGGAGCGTAGGGAAACACGAACCATCATACCGCAGGTTTCGCCCAGGAGAGGTTTTCTTCCCATGCTGGTGACAGCTTCAAAATTTTGAACATCGCAGCCCTGTAGCTGGCAGACACCGCGGTGTATCTCTTCGCACTTCAGCGGGCACAGTGACAGAGCCACATGGTAGAGCTATGCAAAAACCCTCCTTGCCTTGCTGCAGCTGAAGTTAGACACACTGAGGCTGGAAGCAGGGGCTCTTGGCAGATTTGTTATACTGTGAACAAACTCATCATTACCAGTAGTTTTGGTGGTGTCAAGGTATCCCTTCCGATTCCCCCCAAAAGCAAAGTACTGTGCAAACATAACAGTGGCCATACTGAGTCAGACCAAAGGTCCATCTAGCCCAGTATCCTGTCTTCTGACAGTGGCCAGTGACAGGTGCCCCAGAAGGAATGAACAGAACAGGGAATCCATCCCCTGTCGCCCATTCCCAGCTTCTGGCAAACAGAAGCTAGGGACACCATCCCTGCCCTTCCTGGCTAATAGCCATTGACAGACCTGTCCTCCATGAATTTATCTAGTTCTTTTTTGAACTTTGTTATAGTCTTGGCCTTCACAACATCCTGTGGCAACGAGATCCACAGGTTGACTGTAGGTTGTGTGAATAAATACTTCCTTTTGTTTGTTTTAAACCTGCTGCCTATTAATTTCATTCCACAACCCCTAGTTCCTGTGTTATGAGAAGCAGTAAATAACACTTCTTTATTTACTTTCTCCACACAGTCATGCTTTTATAGATTTCTATCATTTTATAGACCTCTAAACAATTGCATTAAAATATCGCCCTTGGAGAATATAAACGGGATGAAAGTAGTCGGAGTGTTTTCCCCCCCCCTCTATTTATACTTGAGTAGTGGTAAAAAAACGTAATGTAAAAAAATCCATTTTGTTACTTACTGCGTGTTAAAATCTGGGTAGAATATTTTAATAAAATATCCTGAGTTTTGGATGACTGTTATGAGGTTATATTACCGGTTCCAACTCTCATAGACTCCGATAACTATTAAAACACAAATCAAAACTTGTATGCTAGAATGGTTTGTTAGAGTACTGTTGTTCGCTTGTATTATTTTAAATAATACACATGATTAAAGCAATGCTCTCTATGTATATTGGGGAAACGGAGGTTTGATCATGGACAACTATTCGTAAAAATATTTTAACGAGGAAGGGAAGGGGGAGAGAGAAACACACAGCTGTAGAACAAGACAAACAAATATTAAAATAATTGTTCTAAAAACGTAGCGGGGAATGTTAAAGGAACCAAGGCGAGTTAGGCACCTAACTCTCTCTCTCTCTGAATTTCTCCTTTGAAAATTCCAGATTTCGTTGCTAAGAATCTAGTTACCTGTATGGTCTTCTTCGGAGTGATAGAGGAGCGCCTTGAGATATCTATCCTCGCAATGCCCAAGTGAGGGAGAGAAACATGTCCATCTCTCTTACGCAGGTAGGGAAGGGGAGTCACAGAGATATTAACCAAGGTGTGTGTGTGTGTGTGTGTGGGGGGGGGGGGTTAGCAGACCTGGGAACCGATGTCAGGTCTCCTGTATCCCAGCCCGGAGCCTTCATCACCGGCTCGTTCTTCTCACCTTAATGTCACCACTTTGTCAGGTGCAGACTCAGCAGAACTCACCGCATTTCCTGTGTCTGTTACGAGTTTCCCAACCCCCCCCCCCCGCCCCCTCCACTAGGCCGGATGCTGATGAACCTTCCTCAGTTAGTTGTAGCTGATTGCAGAGCCCTGAAGTTTAGAGTCTTCTTAGCAGCGGTATCTGGATCGTTCCACTTAGTCACAATAGGGAAAAAAATCATGGAGCCATATTATATATTTAGCATTTGGTTATTTATTCACCCAGGTAAAGAGGCTGGGGTTTCTGAGGGGTCTAAGGAAGTTAAAATTCCTACTACCATTCAACCCTATATGGAACCCTGACTCTCAACATGACCCTAAATCGAATGGCAATGCCAAACCCTTACCTTTACTATAGTCCTTCATTTAATGGCCATCGGGAGCCCAAATCCCTTATGGTTCTTCGAAATTTCCAGCCTTACACGGCAATGCACCTGGAGCCGCCTCTGCGGGTCAAGTGAAGGTGAAATGATGTCCTTAAATTGGATTGTTTTGTTGCAGATGCTGCGCTGGGGGACTCGGTCCAGTCCAGGGAACCCCACCTCTCTGGAAGAGAAGGAGACGCTGTGACCCTCACTTGTTCTTATGATACCAGCTCTACCGGCTACGTCTATCTCTACTGGTACCGTCAGTTTCCCGGCCAAGCCCCGCAGTACATTCTCTATAGAGGAGCGAAGTCCGCCAGCGAGTTGAGTGACACCGCAGGTTTCGCCCAGGAGAGGTTTTCTTCTCAAGCTAATGACAGCTCCACAGTTCTGAACATCACAGCCCTGGAGCTGGCGGACACAGCGGTGTATCTCTGCGCTCTGGATGTGACACAGTGACAGAACCACACAGGAGAGCCGTACAAAAACCCTCCCAGCCCTGCTGCACTAGATTTTCAGAGATTAATGCTGCTTGCAGATCTCTGGAGGGGACTCCTTCCACTATGTAAAATCACATATTTTGAGATGACTAGGGGACCTCCATTTATTTGTTCTAGCTCCGCCCAAGAGTCAAGTACTTATTTAAAGAGCTACAGTCACCTGTCACTCTCGGAGGATATAAAGGGCATGAGCTTAAATCAGGAAACATCTTAGACATTTTTCTCCCCAGTTCCATAGGTCAAGTCAGTTGAAATGATGCCCGTGAATTTGGTTGTCTTGTTGCAAGTGCTGCCCTTGGTGACTCGGTCCAGTCCACGGAGCCCGAAGTTTCTGGATCAGAAGGAGACGCTCTGTCACTCATCTGTTCTTATGATACCAGCTCTAGTAATGTCTATCTTCACTGGTACCGTCAGTATCCGCACCAAGCTCCTCAGTACATTCTCTGGAGAGGAGCGAAGTCCTATAGAGATCTCAGTGATACCGCAGCTTTCGCCCAGCAGACAGGACCAGCTCTAGGCACCAGCAAAACAAGCACCTGCTTGGGGCAGCACATTTCCAGGGGTGGCACAGCAGCTGGTAGCAGTGGTGGAGGCGCAGCTGGCAGGGCCGGCTCTGGCTTTTTTGCCGCCCTAGGCAAAAAAGCCACCCGCCGCCCCCGCCCCCCAGCCCAGCCGCGGGCCGCAATCCCTGACCGACCGGAGCGCCAGGGGAAGGGCAGAGAGCCCCCGGCGGCCGGAGCGCCGCGGGGAGGGCGGCGAGCCCGGCTGGGGCCCCGCCGCGCCGCCCCCTCCAGGCACCGCCCCAAGCACATGCTTGGTGGGCTGGTGCCTGGAGCCGGCCCTGGCAGCTGGGCCCGCATGGCCTCAGCCGCACAGTGCAGGGCACAGGGCATCTGCAGCACGCGGGCGCCGCTCACCACCTCGGCCAGGTTGTCATGGCGCACCTCGCCCATGCCGGCCGTGTCGATGAGCAGGCGCAGCGCCCCGTAGCTCACCCCCCTCACCCGCAGGATGTCCGGGGACTTGGCCGCCAGCACCGACTTGTGGGCTCGGATCCGCCGGCCGGACACTTCGATCACCAGGTCCGGCTCCTCCGAGACCAGCTGCTGCGGGCTCCAGGGCTGCGCTCCAGCCTGTGGACAGTAAGTGCCAGGCAGCGGCCGGGCGATGTCGCCTCCTCCCGCCTCGTGCTCGGACACGCGTTGTTGTTCTCCCGCTGGCTCTTCCCCACCCGGCTGCAGGAGGAGGCTGCTCCGGGATCCTGCTACGGGGCTTTGTCCCCCGCCCCGGGCGAACTGAAGCACAAGGAGGAGCTGAAAC
This sequence comes from Emys orbicularis, assembly GCF_028017835.1. Taxonomy (NCBI): domain Eukaryota; kingdom Metazoa; phylum Chordata; order Testudines; family Emydidae; genus Emys; species Emys orbicularis. The sequence goes on along the minus strand of NC_088694.1, from coordinate 54,532,397 downwards.
CGCTGGGAGCTTGCAAAGGGAGCGCGGCGCTTTCCCCACCCCCGCTCTCCTCTTCCCCAGCTGACGCACTCCCTTCCATGGAGCCGGGCTGCTGCTGGCTGCCCTTGCTTCTCTCCGCTTCCCCCAGAGCTTTCCCCGGTGGCCCTAGCTGCTGCTCCTCTCCTCCGCAGAGCCTTTCTGGACAGGTCTTTGCCTCGCTGATATTCCCATCACCCGGATAAAGGACACAGGACAGGACTGGGCTCTCCATGGCTCTAGCAGAGGCTGTACCTGGCTAATGTCCCGTCCCCCCCCCACACACACACTCCCAGCTCAGCAGCACAGTCAGCCACCCCTTCGCCTTCCTCTTCTCCCCTCCCCCTTGCCTTTTTCCTTTTTTTCCTCCGCGGTTTAAGGTTGAACGTTACTGTGGGTTTTACTTGCTGAACTCGCCTTCTTGGCACATGGTCAATTTCAGCCTTGTTTCCCAGCCTGGCCTCCTCTCACATGCTGACAGCAGAAAGAGGTGTGGGGCAGCCGTCCCTGCAGCCACTCGCTGCTGAACATTTCAACTCCACTAATTTCAACACTGGTTAGATCTCTGCAACCATCATATGTTTGCTGCAGCTTGATTGCTCAGACTTTCCGTGAGTGGCATTGACAGATCAATGTATAGTAATAAAGTATCTCACTTCCTGTTCCTTGGGGGAGTTGGATTTTTTTTTCCTGGAGCAATTTAATTTGCTATGAGCCTTTTTCCTATTTTTTTTTCCTTCAGAGTAAGCGACACATGTTCTTTAACAAGTGAAAGATCACTGAGTTTTAACAGTTTTGATTTACCTAGAAGTTCGTATCAGCCTGCATGCAACTCCCAAGATCAGTTTGACTAATTGCACTGTTTTATTTCTGCTCAAAGAGGAGCTAAAGATTTTCCTTGGACTTTCTGCTCTGAAATTTGCAGCAACAGAGTCACCTAAACATGCTGATGTGTGATTATATTCTGCGATTATTGCCCCAATATGCAAACATGTGTAAAAGCCAAAAAAAAGGGGGAGGGGGCCGCCAACATTTTTTTTTTTTTGCTTGGGGCGGCAAAAACCCTGGATCCGACCCTGGCAGCAGAGATTTTCTTCCTAGGCTGATGAGCTCCACAGCTCTGAGCATCACAGCCCTGGAGCTGGCAGACACAGCGGTGTATTACTCACTCCCCGTCCACACTGGCAAGGCATTTGAAGCGCTGTATCTCCGTGGTTGCAGCGCTGCATGTACTCCACCTCCTCGAGAGCAATAGTGAGTATTGCACTGCCGCTGCAGCGCTGCGACGCCAGTGAGGCCACCCAATGCGCTGTGATTGGCCTCCAGAAGTATTCGGCAGTTTCCCACAATGCCTGTTCTAGCCACTCTGGTCATCAGTTCAAACTCTACTGCCCTGGCCTCAGGTAACCAACCATGTGACCCACCCTTTACATTCCCCAGGAATTTAAAAAATCCCCTCCCTGTTTGCTCCGCCCGGCATGGTGTGGAGTGCTATCAGCGCATCTTTCCAGGTGACCATGCCTCCACACGCCAAGCGAGCCCCAGCATGGAGCAATGGCGAGTTGCTGGACCTCATCAGTGTTTGGGAGGAGGAAGCTGTACAGTTCCAGCTGCTCTCCAGTCGTAGGAATTACGATACCTTCGGGAAGGTATCAAAGGACATGATGGAAAGGGGCCATGACGGGGACGCCCTGCAGTGCGGGATTAAAGTGAAGGAGCTGCGGAGTGCCTACCGCAAAGCCCGTGACACAAATGGCCACTCGGGTGTTCCCCCCGCGACCTGCCGATTCTACAAAGAGCTGGATACGATACTTGGGGTTAACCCCACCTCCACTCCGAGCACCACCATGGACACTTCAGAGCCGGTGTGGGGGCGGGAAGGAGGAGGAGGAGGAAAATGGGAGTGAGGGTGGTGGGCCGGATGGAGACACCCTGGAATCCCTGGAGCCATGCAGCCAGGAGCTCTTCTCGAGCCAGGAGGAAGGTAGCCAGTCACAGCGGTCGGTACTTGGTGGAGGAAAAACAGAAGAGAAGGTTCCTGGTAAGCGTTTTTTTTTTTTTTTTTTTTTTTTGGGAAGAAATTTTTTCGGTGCGGGCTCTTTGGCAGAGGAGGGTTAGGCATGCATGCCTAGATGCGGAATAGTGTATTGATGTGGTTTACCACATCACGATAATTGGCCTCGGTAATCTCCTCGAATGTCTCACGCAGAACGTGTGCAATGCGCTTGCACAGGTTTATCGGGAGAGCCACCATGGTCCTTGTCCCAGCCAGGCTAACGTGTCCTCACCACTGTGCCGCGAGGGGCGGGGAGACCATTGCTGCACACAGGCAAACTGCATATGGAAGCTGCATTGCAGTGGAAGACCCTCCCTTGCTTCCCAGGTCACCCTCATCAGCGAGATATCGTCCAGGAGGAACTCCTATGGAAAATGTTAGGACAGTGTTCAGTGTAGGTGCCCCCTGAAGCTGTTGGCTCTCCCCAAGACACAGAAACCCAGAGGACAGTGCAGCCCTGAAACAATCAGTCCCCCTTACTCACCATTTTGAGGCTCCTGTGGGATATCTGTGCTCTGTTTCAGATGGGAAAATTATGCAATTGTGTAGATCCTGTGTGTTTTCTACTCCTTAAATGTGGGGGGAATCATTACTCTGTCTGGTATAAACAATGCTGCCTCTGTTAAATGTTGGATTTTGCCTATACAGCAGCATCAACCTTGAGACCTCAGCAGTCTCTCTTATCGCCTGCTCAGAGACTGCAAAGACTCAGGAAGAGACCGCGAAAAAGCAAAGAAGACATGCTGCAAGAAGTGATGCGGCAATCTATTAAAGAGAATGAGAAAGCACAGAACTGGAGGGAGAGAGAAAGCAGGATCCACCAGGAAAACGCAGCGCACCAGCGGCAAAGCACGGAGCACCGGCAGCAAAGCACAGATCAGCTCATAAGCATCCTGGAGCGCCAAGCAGATGCAATCCAGGAGCTGGTAGCCATGTAGAAAGAGGAGCAGTACCGCGAATGCAAACACCCCCCCCCCCACAGCACTTGTCCCAAAACTCTTTCCGTTGTGCCCCACTGTCACCTACAACCCACTTTCCCCAACTTCCGTGTTCTTCACGCCACCTGCTGCCTCCAACACCAGTATCTTCACCACCCAGCCCTGAAAACCACGACCCTTACCCTCTGCACTCAACCCCCATCACCATGCAGTATAGCTATCCTGAAGTGCAGCACTCACTGCACAGCACACCAGACAGGACAGACGCGAATCGGTGATTGTACTGTTCCCCACTCCACCCCCTTGTTTCTTTTCAATAAATAATTTTTTTTCTTTTCAATAAATGGATTTTTGGGCTTTGAAAACATTCTTTATTATTGCATACAGTAAAAGACTCCTTAGCCCAGGAAATAAACAGGCACTGCAAGTCTGCTTGTCTGCTTAGCAAACACTGATTCCCAAAGATTGGAACTACTGCACTTCACTCCCGTGCAGGGCACCAGATATCACTACTGGTTTTCAGCCTCAAATTGCTCCCTCAAGGCATCCCTAATCCTTGCAGCCCTGCGCTGGGCCCCTGTAATAGCCTTGCTCTCTGGCTGTGCAAATTCAGCCTCCAGGTGTTGAACCTCAGAGGTCCATGCCTGAGTGAAGCTTTCACCCTTCCCTTCACAAATATTATGGAGGGCACAGCACGCGGATATAACCGTGGGGATGCTGTTTTCGGCCAAGTCCAGCTTCCCATACAGAGATCCCCAGTGGGCCTTTAAATGGCCAAAGGCACACTCCACAGTCATTCGGCACCGGCTCAGCCTGTAGTTGAACCATTCCTAGCTGCTGTCAAGGCTCCCTGTGTAGGGTTTCATGAGCCACAGCATTAACGGGTAAGCGGGATCTCCAAGGATCAAAATGGGCATTTCAACTTCTCCTACTGTGATCTTCCGCTCTGGGGAAAAAGTCCCGGCCTGCAGCTTCCTGAACAGCCAAGTGTTCCGAAAGATGCGTGAGTCATGCACCTTTCCGGGCCAGCCTGTGTTAATGTCAATGAAACGCCCACAGTGATCCACAAGCACCTGGAGAACCATAGAGAAATACCCCTTCCAATTAACGTACTCGGATCCTAGGTGGGGTGGTGCCAGAATAGGAATGTGCGTCCCATCTATCGCCCCTCCACAGTTAGGGAACCCCATTTGTGCAAAGCCATCCACTATATCCTGCACGTTACCCAGAGTCACGGTTCTTCTGATTAGGATGCGATTAATGGCCTTGCAAACTTGCATAAACACAATTCCAACGGTCGACTTTCCCACTCCAAACTGGTTTGCGACTGACTGGTAGCTGTCTGGAGTTTCCAGCTTCGAGATTGCAATAACCACCCACTTCCCCACTGGCAGGGCAGCTCTCAATCTCATGTCCTTCCGCTGCAGGGTGGGGGTGAGCTCCTCACACAGTCCCATGAAAGTGGCTTTTCTCATCCGAACGTTCTGCAGCCACTGATCGTCATCCCAGACTTCCATGACGATGTGATCCCACCACTCTGTGCTTGTTTCCCGAGCCCAAAAGTGGAATTCCACGGTGCTAAGCATGTCTGTGAATGCCACAAGCAATTTCATGTCGTACGCGTTACGCGGCTCGATAGCATCATCGGACTCCTCACTCTCACTGTCACTTTGGATCTTAAGGAATAGTTCGACAGCCAAACGTGACGTGCTGGTGAGATAAGTCAGCATACGCCTCAGCAGTTCGGGCTCCATTTCCCGCAGACAGATCACGCTGCACAGAAACCATTGAAAGATGGCGCCAAAGGTGGACGGAAACAAAGGGATTTCTGGGATGCGAAGCGATGCATCACGGGGCGTTGGGACAGGACCCAGAATGCCCTGCACCCACGCCCCCTTCCCACAACCCACGGCGCCGGAATGGGAAGAGGTGCTCTGTGGGATAGCTGCCCATAATGCACCGCTCCCAATAGCACTGCAATTGCTGCAAATGTGGCCATGACAGTGCGCTGGGCAGCTGTCAGTGTGGACAGACTGCAGCGCTTTCCCTACTCAGCTGCACGAAGTCAGGTTTAACTCACAGCGCTGTACATCGGCAAGTGTAGCCAATGCCTTGGTTTCAGGTTACACCTCCCAAGCCTGAAATCCTTATTCAAACAGCTCCATTAAAACATCATCCTTGCAGAATACACAGTGCATTGGCTATGTCACGAAACATCATAGGAATATTTTCTCAATATATACTGGGGCAGTTTACAAGAAATCCTAAATGTGAAAACATCAATTTATCTACATATGTGGAAGAAAACTAGGGCAGTAAAAATATACCTATTTGTGGTTGGGGAAAGAGTGGTTTAACTACTGCTTTCCAATGGACCAGAGTCCAATCTCTATTCAAACATAAAATAAAATTATATTTGTGTGTGATTAGTTAGATAACTTGTATAACTTTAAAAAAACGATTACAGTGAAGCTGGCTTTGCATGTTGTGGAATTACAATAGGCGAGCAGTGCTACCTACTGGTAAGAAATATGAATGTATTTTATCATTCAAAATCGTTCCATGTTCCCTTTGTTTTAGTTTTTTTTTTAAACAGGAAAAAAGGAAAATAATAAAATTATTCTTCTAGAAACGTTATATGGGAATTTTTAGAGGAGCCTATAGAGTTAGGCAAGGAAGTACCAATAAATCATAGAATCATAGACTTTAAGGTAAGAAGGGACCACTATGATCATCTAGTCTGACCTCCTGCACAACGCAGGCCACAGAATCTCAGCCACCCACTCCTGTATCAAACCTGTGTCTGAGCCATTGAAGTCCTCAAATCGTGGTTTAAAGACTTCAAGATGCAGAGAATCTTCCATCAAGTGACTCGTGCCCAGGGCCGGCGCTAACTTTTTTGCTGCCCCAAGCAAAAAAAAAGAGTGCCGCCCCACCCTAACACCCCCCCAGCGCCGCACCACCGTAACACCCCCCCAGTGCTTCCCGACGCCGCCCCGCCATAACACCCCTCCAGCGCTGCGCCGCCCCACCATAACACCACCCCAGTGCCGCGCCGCCCCGCCATAATAAGCCCCCTGAGCGCCCCGCCGCCCCATCAAAACACCCCCCCGAGCACCGCACCACTGAAACACCCCCCCACCCCGAGCGCCGCCCAGCCGAAACAAAGACAACAACAACAAAAACCTCGAGTGCCGCCCCGCCGAACCAAAAAAAAAAAAAACCCGAGTGCCCCCCACCACCCCAAGATTGGCCACCCCTTACAAGGTGCCGCCCCAAGCACGTGCTTGGTTGGCTGGTGCCTGGAGCCGGCCCTGCCCGTGCCCCATGCTGCAGAGTAAGGCGAAAAACCCTCAGGGCCTCTGCCAATCTGCCCTAGAGGGAAATTCCTTCCTGATCCCAAATATGGCGATCAGCTAAACCCTGCGCATGTGGGCAAGACTCACCAGCCAGCACCCAGGAAAGATTCTCTGTAGTAACTCAGATCCCACACCATCTAACATCCCATCACAGACCATTGGGCATATTTACTGCTAATAGTCAAAGATCAATTAATTGCCAGAATTAGGCTATCCCATTCATACCATCCCCTCCATAAATGTATCAAGCCTAGTCTTGAAGCCGGATATGTCTTTTGCCCCCACTGCTCCCCTTGGAAGGCTGTTCCAGAACTTCACTCCTCTGATGGTTAGACACCTTCATCTAATTTCAAGTCTAAACTTCCTGATGGCCAGTTTATATCCCTTTGTTCTTGTGTCCACATTGGTACTGAGCTTAAATAATTCCTCTCCCTCCCTGGTATTTATTCCTGATATATTTGTAGGGAGCAATCATATCTCCCCTCAGACTTCTTTTGGTTAGGCTAAACAAGCCGAGCTCTTTGAGTCTCCTTTCATAAGACAGGTTTTCCATTCCTCAGATCATCCTAGTAGCCCTTCTCTGTACCTGTTCCAGTTTGAATTCATCTTTCTTAAACATGGGAGACCAGAACTGCACACAGTATTCCTGGTGAGGTCTCACCAGTGCCTTGTATAATGGTACTAACACCTCCTTATCTCTACTGGAAATACCTCGCCTCATGCATCCCAAGACCGCATTAGCTTTCTTAACGGCCATATCACATTGGCGGCTCATAGTCATCCTGTGATCAACCAATACTCCAAGGTCCTCCTCCTCCTCTGTTACATCCAACTGATGCCTCACCAGCTTATAACAATAATTCTTGTTATTAATCCCTAAATGCATTACCTTGCACTTTTCACTATTAAATTTCATCCTATTACTATTACTCCAGTTAACAAGGTCATCCAGATCTTCCTGTATGATATCCCAGTCCCTCTCTGTATTGGCAATACCTCCCAGCTTTGTGTCATGCACAAACTTTATTAGCACATTCCCACTTTTGGTGCCAAGATCAGTAATAAGCAAGATTAAATAAGATTGGTCTCAAAACTGATCCCTGCGGAACTCCACTAGTAACCTCCCTCCAGCCTGACAGTTCACCTTTCAGTACGACCTGTTGTAGTCTCCCCTTTAACCAGTTCCTTATCCACCTTTCAATTTTCATATTGATCCCCATCTTTTCCAATTTAGCTAATAATTCCCCATGTGTAACCATATCAAATGCCTTACTGAAATCAAGGTAAATTAGATCCACTGCATTTCCTTTGTCTAAAAAATCTGTTACCTTCTCAAAGAAGGAGATCAGGTTGGTTTGGCACGATATACCTTTTGTAAAACCACATTGTATTTTGTCACAATTACCATTGACCTCAATGTCCTTAACTACTTTCTCCTTCAAAAATTTTTCCAAGACCTTGCATTCTTCAGATGTCAAACTAACAGGCCTGTAGTTGCCCGGATCACTTTTTTTCCCTTTCTTAAAGATAGGAACTATGTTAGCAATTCTCCAGTCATATGGTACAACCCCTGAGTTTAAAGATTCATTAAACATTCTTGCTAATGGGCTTGCAATTTCATGTGCCAGTTCCTTTAATATTCTTGGATGAAGATTATCTGGGCCCCCTAATTTAGTCCCATTAAGCTGTTCGAGTTTGGATTCTACCCCGGATGTGGTAATATCTACCTTCATATTCTCATTCCCATTTGTCATCCTACCATTATACCTAAGCTCCTCATTAGCCTCATTAAAGATTGAGGCAAAGTATTTGTTTAGATATTGGGCCATGCCTAGGTTATCCTTAACCTGCACTCCATCGTCAGTGTTTAGCGGTCCCACTTCTTCTTTCTTTGTTTTCTTCTTATTTATATGGCTATAGAACCTTTTACTATTGGTTTTAATTCCCTTTGCAAGGTCCAACTCTACATGGCTTTTGGCCTTTCTCACTTTATCCCTACATGTTCTGACCTCAATAAGGTAGCTTTCCTTGCTGATCACTCCCATCTTCCACTCCTTGTAGGCTTTCTGATTTTTCTTAATCACCTCTCTGAGATGCTTTCTCATCCAGCTTGGTCTACAACTCCTGCCTATGAATTTTTTCCCCTTTCTTGGGACGCAGGCTTCTGATTGTTTCTGCAACTTTGTATCCCTTATAAGCAGTCATTCCTGATGAATATATGTTTTTCTATGACTGCCATCACATTAATAGCTTCAAGAGGTATAGCCTCAAAATCTACATGTGAGATAGAGAAATAGTAAGATGTCTCTTTCACAGATAGGGAAATGGAGGCAGAGAGAGATTAACTGGCTTGCCAAATTCACACTAGTAGTCTGTGACAGATCTGGGAACTGAAGCCAGGTCTGTGTCTAAGACTAGATTCTTATCCACAACATCATCATTACTTTTTCAGTCTCAGCGCCAGGTCAGCTGCAGACGAACCTGTACCCAGTGTGTTTTCCGCGTCTGTTCTGAGTTTCCTAAACCGCTCCATTGTCCCACTAGGCTGGCTGCTGATAAATCCTCCGCAGTTGGAGCTACCTTCAGAGAAGTGAAGTTGAGATTCCCCTTCACAGCAGAATCCTTGATCGTCAAATTTTGATGGCTGGAGGAGACGTCACGTAGACGTGTTTTCCTCTCTTCGGCTATTTTAGCACCTAGGTAAAAAGGCTCGACTGTTCATTTTTTTCTAAGAAATTTAGGAGCCCAACTCCCATTGGTCCCGAACCGTAACAATAAACCTACCTCCAAATGCCTTCCCTAACCCTCAGCCCTCATCCCAAACCACACTCCAACCCTAACCTTAGCCGTGAACTTGATTTTTACTCAATTAGGAGCGTAAATGGCTTACGCGTTTTTTGAAATTCCGCGTTTTAGACCGGAATGCATTTAGAACCGGTTCAGTGTGTCAAGTGCAGTTGAAATGAGTTCTGGGATTTGACTGTTTTTTGGCAGGTGCTGGGTTGGCTGACTCAGTCCGGTCCGAGGCACTCGGGTGCCTGGAGAAGGAGGAGACACTGTGACACTCATATGCTCGTGCAATACCAGCAATACTGACTTCTGTCTTTACTTGCACCGTCGGTATCCGAACCACACCTGGCAGTGGAATGCTCTGGAGAGGTGCGAAGTGGTGTGGGATAAATCTGCCATCCATGGGGACAGCTGGGATTTAAAATGGAGGTCAATTAATTTAGGAATATAAATATTCAATTTGAAAATGTTAGCAATTATGGCTAATAAAGGTATATGAATATATGACCCCCTCTAGCAATCATATCTTAGCTCCATCATTAACAACAGGCGCGGTAGAGCTGCCATATAATTATCTCCTATTTACAGACGGGGAGAGAAGCACAAACATATTGGCTGACTTGCCCGAGGTCACCCGGGGCGGAGCTGGGACTTGGACCATGGAATCCTGAGCCTATATTAACCCCATCGCTCCCACGAGCCTCACAGCTCCAGCTGCAGCCCACCCCCTGAACCGCAGCGAGTGACTCGGGTCAGGAACCAGTTGCTCAAACTCCTCCCTCTCCGCTGGTTTGTGACGGTCCTTCAGCGAAGTGAAATTTAAATTCCTCTTCGCAGCAGCACCACAACGGAGAGTGTCAGGCCGGGTCGATCTAGGACCAGCCATGGAGACGTGTTTTCTTCTCACCCTTTGGGTATTGACTCGTCTAGGTAACTGAGCGGGGATTTTCCAAGAAGTTTGAGAGAGTTTAAGGCTCCTAAACTCCATTGACCATTAACCCCAACGCTAACCCCAAACCCGAATGGTAGCCCTAAGCCAAACCCTGACATTGATCCTACGTATAACCCTCACCCTCACCCTGATTCGATTCCTGTTGAGCAAGTCTTTTAGAGTCCTTTGAACCCCCAGGTGTGAGCTGCGTCCGCCGGCCACGACCAGTTGAGAGGATGTCCTGCAATGTGACGGTCTTGTTGTAGGTGCTGCGCTGGGTGACTCGGTCCAGCCTGAAGTACTCCAAGTCTCTGGAATAGAAGGAGATGCTGTGGCCCTCCGCTGTTCTTACGATACCAACTATACCGGTTCAGTCTATCTGAATTGGTACCGTCAACATCCGAATCAAGCCCTACAGTACATTCTCCAGAGAGGAGTGAAGCTAGCTCAGGGTTACACCCATACTGCAGATTTAGCCGAAAAGAGGATTTCTTCCCAGGCTGATGACAGCTCCACAGTTCTGAACATCACAGCCCTGGAGCTGGCAGACACCGCGGTGTATTACTGCACCCTGGAGAGGCCACCGGAATCGGCGGGTAGAAATCGACCTCTCGTGGATCGATTTATCGCGTCCCGTCAGGACGCAACAATCGATCCCCGAATCGACGCTCTTACTCCACCAGCGAAGGTGGGAGTAAGGCTTTGTCTTCACTACCCGCCGATCCGGCGGGTAGCAATCGGTCTATCGGGGATCGACTTACCGCGTCTAGTGAAGATGCGGTCAAATCGATCCCTGATCGCTCTGCCGTCGACTCCGGAAATCCACCTCGGCAGGAGGCGGCAGCAGAGTCGGCGGCAGCGCGGCAGCGGTCGACTTTCCCGCGTCCTCACCGCCAGGTAAGCCGACCTAAAATACGCAACTTCAGCTACGGTATTCACGTAGCTGAAGTTGCGTATCTTAGGTCGGACCCCCGCTGCAGTGTAGACCTAGCCTAAGAGCCGTCGACGGGAAGCCGTGGAGGTCGATTTTGCCGCCGTCCTCACAGCGGGGTAAGTCGGCTGCGATACGTCGAATTCAGCTACGCTATTCGCGTAGCTGAATTTGCGTATCTTAAATCGACCCCCCCCCCTGTAGTGTAGATGTAGCCCTAATAGGAGAAAGCCACATAGCGGAGCTGTACAAAAGCACTCCCTTCCCTACAGTGCTGGGGGTTGCAGGCATTAAAGCTGCTCCGCAGCCCTCCTGGAGAGAGTGATCGCTCAGCTAAAAACACCGGTTTTGTCGGGATTAAGTTGTCTAAGCAACTCCATTAAAATGGGACCCCTGGAGAACCATAGAATCCTAGGACTGGGAGAGCCCTGGAGGGGTCTTCTAGTCCAGTCCCCCGCACTCATGGGTAAATCTCCTACAATCTTCTGAGGATTTCAGCTGGGAAATAACCTGAACCCAGCATGTTTCCCGTGTCTGTTTTGAGCTCCCCCAAACTCCTCCCTCTTCCACTCGGCTGGTTTCTGTTGAAGCGTCCCTAGCTGGAGCTGCCTTCGGATACACGAAAATTAGATTCCTCTTCGCAGATACGTTTTAGAGAACATAAAAAAACTAGGTTGTTATGGGAGAAATCATGGGGAAGTGTTTTATTCTTAGCATTTGGATATTGAATCTCCCAGGTAAATCGACTGGGATTTTCAAAGGACTTTGGGCTCCCATCTCCCATGGAATCCTGGTCTTAAACCTGCTCCAAGCCTTTCCCCTCATCCTCGCTGTAACAGAGCCACATAGCAAAGCGATGCAAAATCCCTGCCTTCCTTGTTGCAGTTGAGGCGAGGCACATGGAGGCTGGACGATCTGCTAGCCAATTGAAAACACAGATTTTGGGGTGACTGTTCTGATTTCCGTTTTCTTCTTCCGCAGCCCCTGGGAGATTAACCGTTTATTGAAACGTCTGCACTAAAAGATGACTCCTGGAGACTATCCAGGGAGTGAATTTAAATCATGAAACCGCTGGAACGCCTTTTCTCCCGTCCCAACTGGACAGAGGAGGTTTCCCCTATGTTAACAAATGGATAAGAATTGGTGGTAACAAGTGAGTCTAAAATGATGAGTGAATAAAGGTTGTTAAAAGGAGCCGTTGGCGATGTGTGGTGTGGGATCAATCTGCCATGAATGGGGAGAGCTGGGACTTGAAAAGGAGACCGATTGACTTAGGGATTTCAAAAATTCTATTTGAAATATTTAGCCATCATGACTAGTAAATATGTGAATATATCCCCCCCCCCCAGCAATTATATCTCTGCTCCACTAGATGCTTATCATGAAAACAAAACAAAACAAATAAACAAACAGGCGAGGTGGAGCTGCCATATTATTATCTCCTATTTTCAGAAGGGGAGAGTAGCGCAAACATATCGGATGACTTGCTCTAGGTCATCCGGGGCGGAGCTGGGACTTGGACCGTGACATCCGGAGCCTACAGCCAGTTGCTTTAATCGTAAACCAGCCTTCTTCATTAACCCCATCGCTCCCACGAGCCTCACGGCTCCAGTTGCAGCCCAACCCCTGAACCCCAGCGTGTGACCTGAGTCAGGAACCAGTTGCTCAAACTCCTCCCGCTCCGCTGTAGATTTCGCCCAGAAGAGATTTTCTTCCCAGGCTGCTGACAGCTCCACAGTTCTGAACATCACAGCCCTGGAGCTGGCAGACACTGCGGTGTATTACTGTGTCCTGGCAAGTACACAGTGACAGCCACATAGCGGAGCTGTACAAAAACCCTCCCTTCCCTACAGCACTGCAGGTTGCAGACATTAAAGAAGCCCAGCAGCTCTCCTGAGGAACATGATCACTCATTTAAGAACACAGATATTAGCTTCATTAGGTTGTTTAAGCAACTCCATTAAAATGACACCACTGGAGAATCAGAATTGTAGGCCTCGAATTAACTTCTAGTCCAGATCCCTGCACTCCGGGCAGGACGAAGTATTATCTAGACCATCCCTGACAGGTGTTTGTCTAACCTGCCTTAAAAATCTCCAATGAGGGAGATTCATCAACCTCCCTAGGCAATTTATTCCGGTGCCTAACCACCCTGAGAGGGAGTTTTTTCTTGATGTTCAACCTAAACTGAAATCTTGCTGCAATTTAATCTCCTTGCTTCTTGTCCTAACGTCAGAGGTTAATGGGAACAATTTTTCACCTTCCTCCTTATAACTACCTTTCTTGTAGGTGAAAACTGTTATCATTTCCCCTCTCAGTCTTCTCTTCTCCAGACTAAAGAAACCCATTTTTTCAATCTTGACTCATGTTTTCTAGACCTTGATAAATTGTGCCAACGATTAATTACCTCACTGACCAAAAAATTACACCTTATTTCTGGTCCGAATTTGTGTAACTTCCACTTCCAACCATTGGCTCCTGTTATATCTTTTTTGCTAGGTTGTGGGGCCCATTAATAAATATTTGTTTGTAATAGACTACAACCAAGTCACCCCTTCACCATTTCTTTGTAAATACAGTAGCTTGAACTTCTTGAGTCTCTCACTATAAACATGTTTTCTAAACTTGTAATCATTCTCAGGTCTCATCTCTGAACCCTCTCCGATTTATCAACCTCCTTCTTGAATTCTGGACACCTGAACTGGACAAAGTGTTCCGGCAGCGGCCCCAACACTGCCAAATACAGCATGAAAATAACTTCTCTCTGCTCCTACTTGGCGCTGTCTCTCTCTTCTGGTACCTCCGTAGAGGAACCGTGTCCTGCAGTGCATTCTCCGGAGCCGAGCTGAAAGAGCTAGTGATGCTGCAGGTTTCGCCCAGCAGAGGTTTTCGTCCCAGGCTGATGACAGCTCCGAGGTGCTGAGGGTGGCACTGGCAGACCCAGCGGTGTATTACTGCGTTCCGCAGCGCTCAGAGTGACAGAGCCACATAGCAAAGCTCGGCAAAAAACCTTCCCTTCCTTGATGCCGCGGAAATTAGGCACACGGAGACTGGAAACAGCTGCCTTAGGAGAATTGTTACACTGCCAATAAATGCATATTTTGGGGTGATTGTACTGCTGTCAAGCTACTGCTTCCTATGCCCCCCCCCAAATAAATGTTTATTCAAATCTTTATAGTAATTTATCAACCTTGGATCATAGAATGGGCGTGAGGTTATTCTGTTAACATTTTGGGATTTTTTTCTCTTCATAGACTACAGTATTTTGCAAATACCGTGTAGTAGAAATACCGATTTTTAAAAATGTGAGTTAAAATAGTGTAGTTAAATGATTTAAATGAAGCTAACCTATTTATGAATGTGCGTGGGAGATTTAAATGACTAGTTGCAAGTCTGGGACAGTCACAACCTATAAAGAACCTTCTGTTTTGGTGCGATTAGTTAGAAATCTCGTATTGCTTTGTATGACATTTTAATAACTCATGTGACTAAAGTAACGCTGTCCAGGTAGATTTGGGAAAAATAACAAGGTAGCACAACTTACTGGTAAAAAGTATAATACACATGTCATTTGCATCTTTCCAGGTTCTATTTATTTTAGATTTTAACCGGGGAGGAAAAAGAGACTTTTAAAACATATTGCAAGAATTTTGTCTGGGACTTTTTAAGGAGCCTTTGTGAATGAAACACCGAAATTTCATTAAAATCATCCTTTGAAAGTCCCAAACTTCATTCCTGGTAAAGCTATCTGGGTATCTATCTACTTATATTACCCCATCACAAAAACATCTGAGTGCTTCCAAATATGTATCCTCACAGTTCAGGTGTAATAGAGAAATATTAGATCTCTGTTTTACATATAGGGAAACCTGGGCAGAGAGAGATTAACTGCCTTGACCTAACTCTCAAAGGGGATCTGTGGTAGAGAAGGCAACTGAAACCAACTCCCCTGAGTCTCAGATAAGTGCCTCGCCCACAACTCCGTCCTTTCCCCTACAATCTCATCAGGATGTCAGCTGCAGACTCACATGAACCCAGCGTGTTTCCTGTGCCTTTTATGAGCTCAGACTCCTCCCTCTTCCACTCGGCTGGTTTTTGTTGTAGAGTCCCTAGCTAGAGCTGCCTTCGGATACACGAAAATTAGATTCCTCTTCGCAGATACGTTTTAGAGAACATAAAAAAACTAGGTTGTTATGGGAGAAATCATGGGGAAGTGTTTTATTCTTAGCATTTGGATATTGAATCTCCTAGGTAAATAGACTGGGATTTTCAAGGGCTTCCATCTTCCATGAAATCCTGGTCTTAAACCTGCTTCAAACCATTTCCCTCGACCTCCCTGTAACCTTAACCCGAAATCTAACGCTATCCCCGAACCCTAAATCTAACGCTACATTCCAACCTCAACTCTAGCCCTCACCCTAAATCCTAAACCTAGGGCTTTATCCGAATCCGAACACTAGCCCTAACCCTAAGCCCTAGATCTAACGGTATACCTTAACCCGCACCTTGGTTTCTTTCGATGTAAGCAACCAAATATCTTAGGTTGCTTTAGGGTTCCCAGCCGAACGCTGCAATGGCCCTGGATCCGCTTCCGTGAGTCAGGTGCTGTTGAGATGATGTCCTTTAATTAGCTTGTCTTGTTGCAGGTGCTGCGCTGGGTGACTCGGTCCTGTCCAGGGAACCCCAAAAGTCTCGGTCAGAAGGAGACACTGTGACACTCAGCTGTTCTTACACCACCAGCAATAGCTATGTCTTTCTCTACTGGTACCGTCAGTATCCGAACCAAGCCCCGCAGTACATTCTCTATAGAGGAGCGAAGTCCTACAGCCACCTAAGTGACACTGCAAGTTTCGCCCAGGAGAGGTTTTCTTCCCAGGCGGATGGCGGCTCCACCGTTTTAACCATCGCAGCCCTGGAGCTGGCAGACACAGCGGTGTATCTCTGCGCCCTGCGTCTGGCACCGTGACAGAGCCACATAACAGAGCTGTACAAAAACCCTCCTTCCTTGCTGCAGGCCTGCCGCTGAGGTTAACGCACATTAAGCTGCGCCCTTGGGAAGCCGGGTAGAGTCTGTTTTTTATTCTGTAATAAGTAGGTGCCTTTGTGGGCGTGGGAGGTGCTGCTCAATGCTCTCTCGAATCCCCGCCCCCTAAATTCGTTCTGCATCCAGACACAAGATAAAAAGTGTTCTACAAAGGTGGTCAATCCCAGTACCCCCATTTATAGCTGCGGGGAAACAGATGGGGCACAGGGCGGAGAGGTGACTTGCTTATGGTCACCCAGTGACAAAGCCAGGAAGAGAAACCCCCTCCCTTTGCATACCAATACACTGCTGTGCTGCTCTGTTTTCTAGGACACACTGCCTCGGCCATACAACTTCAGATTCCAGATTGCTTCTGGATGGTCCTGTTCCTTCTATAGACGGTGGTGACTTACGGAGAAATTCCTCTCTCTCTCAGCTATATGCCGCTCATCAGTGTTGTATCTGAGTGCCTCACAATCTTTAATGAAGCTATCCTCACTACGCCACTGTGAGGTAGGGACATGCCAGGACCACCATGAGACAAATGGGGAATTCAGGCACCGAGAGATTAAGGGACAGATTTTTAAAACGTATTTAGGAATCTAAAGATCAGCACAGGCATCTAGAGGAATGTTCAATGTGCCAATGGCGGTTAGGTGAGTAGATGCTTTTGAGAATCGCACCAGGTGCCTCAATTCCTTTTACAAAGGAGGAATTTTTGCATTTCAATGAAATTTAAAGAGATCAAAGAATGAAAAAAAAAACTATCTATCTATCTAATCTACCTACCTACCTATTCCATCTCTGTAGTTTCTGAACGTATTGAACGCATTTGGCGTTGATGTTATTAACAGGATCCAAATGAGTGACAGAACCTGTCTTCTTACATGGAAGGTTGGCCCTTTACATAGCGTGTATCCCCTCTGCTCCAATAAGGTAACCCCGAGTCTCCTTCTTTAATTTGGCAGGTGCTGGGACCATCTCTAATTTGCAGCAGCCTCCTACTGCAGAGGTGCGGGTCGAAGAGGAGCGAATTTGCTCTACTATTGTTCTTTGGGCTATGAGGAGTTTGCTCATCGCACCAAAGCCTAGAACATCTAATCAGTGGGCACCAAAAAAAAAAAAAAAAAAAAAAAAAAACCAGTAAAACAGTGCACAGACTGTACATCCCGGAGGGCAGGAAGTACTTGCAACCTGGGATTTAAATTATGGGTATTAACAATGAAGATGCTGCCACGTGTTACTGCGCTGTTGCACAGTGGTAAATGCTGACTCTTTCTGTGCAAATATGCACTCAGGAGCTCAGATTGTGAGCTCTTCTGGTCTAGGGGCACCTTTTCCCTCTGTGTTTGTACAGCACCTAACACTATGGGGTCCTGGCTCATCACTATGACTTACTGGTGCTGCCATCACTACCAGCACCGTCATAATAATAATAATTAACAACAACAACAACAATAAAGTCTGAAAAGAGAAGTGTGAAGCAACCCAGAATAAACAGGGCTCTCAATCTATGATGTTTTATGGCTGAAATGTTCAAATCAGGTAGTGTGTGAAAGCCTCCCAATCTTTAATGTATGCATCCTGACAGCACCTTGTGAGAGACGAAAGTGCTGTTATCCACGTTACCGTTGGGGCACTGTGACACAGAAAGTCTTTTCAAAAGCATCTCAGTGATTTAGGAGGGTAAGTCCCATTGCAAATTACAAGCAAGGCACCGTTTTTAACAGAGAGGGTGATTCACGTTGGGACAAACGCCCCAGGGAAGTGGTGGAGGATATGGGTTAGCCAAACACAGATTACTCAAAAAAAGGGTAACAGCATGAAATTGTATGGCCTCTGAAATGTAGGGGATCAGACTAGAATCCTACATGATCCATTGGTCCCCTTTGGCTGTAAAATCAATGTTCAAAAGTGGTTTAGGCAACTAGAAAACCCTCTGGCCTCCATTACCAGGACCATCAGAATATTTTATGTACTTATCCCCCCAAAACTCCTGAGAGATAGGGAAGTCCCATTTTACAGATGGGGAAATAAAGTGCGGAAGGACTAAATTACTTTCTCAGGATCAAAAAAGCAGTCTATAGCAGGTCTGTAAACTGAAGCTGAGTTCCCCAAGTCCCTCCCTGGCCAACTTTGTTAATAAAGACCATCCTTTGTTAGTTCCCAGGAGAATAAGATTTCACCCTTTTCTGGAGACAGTTGTACGATTGAACAAGAATTGCTGGTTTGTTGCCTGAGTTGGAAAGTTTGCTTAACTCCATTAACCATTAGAGGGTAGTGCTATAGTTTAATAGGTACCTAAATGTAGGTTAATTGATTTAAAGGCCAGAAGACTACTTGATCATGATCCCCTGTATAACAGAGATCACAGAATTTCATCGTGTTTCTCCTGTATTGAGCCCAATAATTTGTGCTTGACTAAAGCATATCTTCCTTAAGTATCACTGTTGTGTCATCCCACCAATTGGAGCTGAAGACCAATAATAGTA
Source organism: Emys orbicularis (assembly GCF_028017835.1). Taxonomy (NCBI): domain Eukaryota; kingdom Metazoa; phylum Chordata; order Testudines; family Emydidae; genus Emys; species Emys orbicularis. Next base: position 54,513,862 of record NC_088694.1, on the reverse strand, counting down.
TTAATAATTATTGGTGTGTCTCAGAGATTGCATTATTATAGCGCCTAGCAGCCAAATTTGAAAATGTATTTAGATGCCTAAATTCCATTGATTTCAACGCTACATACAGACTTATAAAATCTGACCCTTAGTCCCCCTGTGCCTCAATTCCTCACCTGTAAAATGGGGATAGAAGTCCTTCCTTAGACTATTTAGACAGTAAACTTTGCAGGACAGAAAATGTTTTGGTTTTTTTTCTGTGTGTCTGTGCAGCATCCTGCACAAGGAGGTCTTTATGTGGCACTGCTATATAGAGAAAGGTAATAATGATATAATGATAATAAATGTAAAGACCGAACACCCGCACGCCTTCAGCGAGCAAGCCGTTCTCCATCGGTTGAGGATGAAAGTTTAAAGAGACCTTTGATGAGCAACATCTTGTGATATGTTCAAAAAACCACCCCTCTTAATCCCCTATTTCCTTTACTGCCGCAGCAACGAAACTGCCATGCAATCTTTGCAGATAAGGCAGAAGTGGTGACGGGTTGAACGCACTCGGAGGCTCGTTCTGCCGTAAGAGGCGGTGTTATCTCTCTGCCGTCAGCGACAGCAGCAAGCTTCGATCTACAAACAGAACAAAATACCCTGCAGAGTGCCATGAATGGGCGCAGCTGTCTCTTCTTGTCCCTGTTGTGTGAGTAACGCCGCTTATTGTCTATTTTAAATGTATTATTGTTATAGTGACACCCACTGCCTCCAACTGAAATCAGGACCCCATTATGTTGTGTTGAGCTCTGTATAGATACATACTGAGTCCCTGCCCTAAATAGACAAAGTCTAAGGAAAAAACAAGTTCTTTTATCCCTATTTTACGTAGAGAATACAACCGAGAGTTACAAATGATGCCTAAGGGATTTAGAGGCCAAATTTCCGCTACTCTTAATGGGAACGGAGTGTCCAAATCTTTTAGGGGTTGCTGTTCTCAACCCAGATGAGTTGCTGAAAGTCACCCAGAGAGTTGGTAGCAGGGCTTGAAGTTAAATCCAGTGTCCTGAGCCCCACTTCAGTGCCTTCCATACCAGCCCACCTTCCTCTGTCATCACCATTGCAAGCTAATCAACTGAGTCCAGTTCCTGTTGTGCTGTGCATCGCTAGCCCACGTTTGTTGTTTAGTGTTTTATTTAAATCTCTCTCATTCCCTCCCCCGAGGTGGTATCTGCCTGTCTGAAGTAACCCAGTCCCCCGACCAGAGCGGTGCTGAGTTGACTGATGCAAAGTTTCAATGCACGCATGACATTCCTGATAGGAATTACGATTCCATTTACTGGTATTACAGGAAGGCCAGCAATGAACTGACTTACATCACTCACAGCTACAGTGAGGAGAGAAATTCAGGACGCGTCGGAGTCTCTGTTGACCGTGCCAACAGCTCCAGCATTTTAACCATCAGGCCTTTACAGCCGGGAGATGGTGCTGTGTATTATTGTGCCTTGCAGCGCACAATGGTTCACCTGCTGCAACACCCTGAACAATAACTTGCCACTGAAGGAGAGCTTGATCCAAAGACCATTGAAGACAAGGGAAAGACTCCTGTTGAATTCAGTGGGGCAGCTCAGGTGATTAAAGACAACCGTGGGCATAAATTCGCGCAGAAAGAGAATTCTAGTGCCTAGCAATGTCTGGGGTTAGAGAGATGGACTGAATTCCTCAGGGAAGGTTGGTGAAAAGTTAGAAAATACATAGACAAGGTGGGTGAGGCAATATCTTTTATTTGACCAACTTCTGTTGGTGAGAGAGACCAGCTTTCACAGAGCTCTATGGAGAAGAAGTTCGGTCAATAAAAGATATTACCTCTCCCACCTTTTCTCTTTCTTACCCGGGACCAACACAGCTACCACAACACTGCAAACAAAATAGAAACACAGATAATGACAAGACACTGACCAAACGCAAATGAGTCTTTTCAAGACAAGACATGCAGGTTATGATTCAGATGTGTTAAACCATGTATGAAAAGTTCATATACGTTAATTATGATAAAATCAAGTGGATCCTTAAAATAATTCATTGTCCAGTTCTGGTCACCCAGGTTCAAGAAAGATTAATTCAAAGTGGAAGGTGTGCAGAGGAGGGCTACTCAGATGTTCAGGGAAATGGAGAGCAGATTTTAGGAGAGGGAATTGATTATTTAGCCTAGCGAAGATTGACAGGGGATGTGTAGGGATGGTGTCCCTAGCCTCTGTTTGCCAGAAGCTGGAAATGGGCGACAGGGGACGGATCACTTGGTGATTACCTGTTCAGTTCATTCCCTCTGGGGCACCTGCCATTAGCCACTGTTGGAAGACAGGAACTGGGCTAGAAGGATTTTTGGTCTGACCCAGTATGGCCGTTCATATGTTCTTATGAGGATCTGACTGGTCTTTATAAATGCATCAGGAAGATAAACACCAGGAAGGGAGAAAAACTATTTAAGCTGCTGGACAATGTTTGTAGAAGGAAAACTGGTTATAAACTGGCCGTGAAATAAAGTTAGGCTGGAAATTAGAAGATGTCTAATCATTAGAGGAGTGACTGTGAGGTTATAGAACAGGAGATAGGAGCAGTGGGCGTGAACAACCTAACTAGTTTTAACATGGAGCTTGATAAATTTATGAATGAGTTTATAAAAAGCGGTTACCTGAAATGCTCTTTGACCCAGGATGGAGGTCCCTTCCAGTCCTATCCCTAGGTTCCTATGGATATTAATTGTTTACCCGAATAACTATATTTTCTCTTTATTAAAATATTGGAAGAATGAATCCTATGTGCAAATAAAATCAATATTTTAAATATCACTGTATATAATATAAATGTTATGAAATAACTGTTTATTTGTACTGTATTTTTGCATGTATGAATCCAAAAAAGTTGTCTTCATTAAAAAGAACAGAAAAAATGACTGTGAAAGAAAATCAGTATTTGAACATAAGTGTGTATAACTCAGAAGAATGTGAATTTTATTAAATTATTATTCCTTTTAAAATTGTATGTTTTAATTAAAAGATGCCTTCGTTTAGCAGTAAAGAAAAATAGATTTCACATGAATTGTCAATAAGAACTTTGTGTATCTCTTATTGGGAAATTCATTGTTTAGTTTATATTTATAATTACAATTCAGAATTGATTAGAATATAGGAAATGAAAGTACAATACAGGACATAGGAGCACAATACGATACAATAAAATACAAGAAATGAGACTAGACTAGTGTAGACTAGAATGTCCTTTAATGACAGTGTTTGTTTCTTTCAATCATTGGATGGAATATGGACTGAAAAAGATACTTGAAACCATATATCTCACGTCCTCAAATCCTGTAGGATATTACTCTACAGAGTCCAAAAGAATTTCAGACATAAAATCCATAGTGGCTGGAGATTTGGATTCCATGCTGGTTAGTACCTGATAACACATCTATCTATCTATCTATCTATCTATCTATCTATCTATCTATCTATCTATCTATCTATCTATCTATCTATCTATCTATCTAAATTATTTCATATAATCTCTCTCTGCTTTATATCTCAACTCTTATAACAATGAATCACCTCTCTTCCCTTCTTGAGAAGAGATATGGGGCGTTTCCTTTTCTCGCCCCTGGGTATAGTGCAATGCTGTACAATTCTCATAAGCTTTATTCTTGTAGACATTCATGGTGCAATATATTCATATAACGGGCCTGAAGTGGATGGAAAGACGCCTGTTGACTTCAAAAGACTTTGGATCAGGCCCGGATGAGTCATCTTAAACTGAACAAGGCATGCACCTAAAAAAGAAAAGCACCTATTTCCGGTGAGATGAGAGAGTAGCTCATGAAGTTCATACGAAAGGGACCTCTCTCACAGCAGCGACAAACACCCTTGAGGTCTCAGCATGTCTGCGCTTCCCTTGGTACTTATCCTAACCCTGAACTGGTCCGGTGAGCTTATGAACACCATAGTGTTTAATTTCAGCTTCTATTTCTGTTCTTAGCTGATGTTTGCTGAAAAGACTGAGATGAAGTCTGTGTGTCCTAGGGGTTTTGTAATAACTCCGATGTTACTTTGATGTGTTTAAAGGGCTCACCCAAGGTCAGACAGTCATCCAACCTGTGAGAGAAACAAAAGTGAAGGAAGGGGAATTTGTTACCCTGGACTGTAGCTATAATTCTGGCTTCCCAACGCTGCTCTGGTACAGGCAGGAATCCGGAGGATCGCCACAGTTCATCCTTCATGAGGTCTCCAGGCATGAAGATTTGGAAGAGAGGTTCAGTAACCGTTTCAAAGCCAAAATTAATAAAACCAGCCGGGTTTTCCCTTTGGATATATCGTCCGTTCAGCTGTCTGACTCCGCCACCTATTACTGTGCGCTGAGATACACAGTAAGAAAAAGGATAGACCTTTCTTTACAAAATCCCTCCGCCCAACAAAGCACAAAGAAACAGCACTCACAAGGAGTGAATTTAAAGTGCAATAGAAATTCCTTGAAATATCCACCTGTGAACACTCTTATTCCAGAATAAGAATGCCTTGTTCCTGTCTGTCTTAACCCACTTTCAAAGTGGGTTAGAGCCAAGGTATTTTTGTCCTGAAATACACTCTTTGAACCTGTAAAACACTGAACACTTTAAGGCCCTACATAGAAATAAATGTAAAGGCTATAGAGTGCTTTAGAGCAAGAGGGAAACATTTGTCACTGAGAATTTAAAATGAAAAGCAAAGAGCAAAACCAAAGAATGAATCAAAAAAGGGAAGAAATATAGAAAACATACACACAGATAGAGAAAAAAACAAAAAGACGCCCCAAACCCAGGATATTGATGTAAAAAGTCAAATACACAAACAAGCGAAAAATCCAAAAACATTTAAATAAATAAATTTAAATGAATGGGGAATATACTTATGAATGTACATATGACATAACTGGAATACGTTTTATGCTACATATGCCATGTAACAAAACTCTGTAAAGGTTATGATCTACTGAATCTATTCATCCTATTTGTATGCATGTGTCATTTTTGTACTCGAAGTTATAATAATAATATAATATATACCTATCTCATAGAACTGGAAGGGACCTCGAAAGGTCATCGAGTCCAGCCCCCTGCCTTCACTAGCAGGACCAAGTACTGATTTTTGCCCCAGATCCCTAAGTGGCCCCCTCAAGGACTGAACTCACAATGCTCAAACCACTGAGCTATCCCTCCCCAAACATACACAGCAACAACATACAGCACAAACAAGAACGCAACAACAGAATACAAAAAGATAAACACAAATAGAATAAATACACACATATGCACAAAAGTCTAAACGTCAAAATAAACAAGGAAATAGAAGGAAGCTCCTCCCGTCTTCACAAAAACACAGAAAAGAAAGAAAGAAAGAAAGAAAGAAAGAAAGAAAGAAAAGAAAGAAAGAAAGAAAGAAAGAAAGAAAGAAAGAAAGACCCTTTTCTCTTTAAACATGTACCATACTATATAAAAAAAAATATTTTCCAGACGATTAAAACAACGACAACAACGAGAACAGCATAAACTTCAGACTGAACTTCAGTCGAATGTAGGTATCTAATTCCTTTAGATTTCTTTGAAAATTGCAGAAGAAATGCTTTGCTGGGTGCCTTTTGCAGAGCTCAGGTCTGTGTGAACAGTTGTGCGGCATTTCTCTTTTTCTCTTCACTCCTGAGGAGGTTAAAGCGCCATCTGGTGCTTGGGAGGATACTCATTAAGAGGCGAAAGAGCTGTTTGATATCTGGCTGCTCCATGTCTGACTGGAGGGGTTTGAGTGGAGCCGCGGTGTGTTACCCTGTGTTCGAAAGACCTCAAAGGCTGGAGAGCTCCATCTTGTTGCTTTTGAAGCTACGCTTACCAAGAAATGGAACAGCTGCCAATCTCCATCCTCTGCCAGCGTCTGCAGAGGAAGGGGCACGTGACAGAAACTTTTGTATTACAAAGGGGCTGACTGAGAAACTCTTGTGTGTTCGTTTTCTTGCAGAGATGATAAGGGGCTGCTGCCTTCTGCTGCTTCTCAGCAACTTATGCAGAAGTAAATAAAACACAATAGCACAGACCCCTAATTCTGCCTTTGCTTTCTGTGCTTGGCTTTGTTCTGTTTTTTTCTTTTGGTTTTCAGGTTTTTGTGTATAAATTTATTGTGTCTGGGATTCTTATGTTTTCTGTGTTTATGCAGCTTTCCTGGTGTTTATGTTCTTCTTGTTTTCTGTGTTTGACTTTTTTCAGTTTGTTCCTTTTTCACTTTTTATTTTGTTTTTCAGGTTTTCATATTCGTGTTTTTGAGTTCCTATGTTTCTATATTTTTGTGTGTGTTTTCAGTGCTTATTTTGGATTCAGGGTGTTCCTGTCTTTGTGTTTTTCTTTTCCTCTTTGTGTGTGTGTGTGTCTGTGTGTGTTTAATGTTGGCTTTCAGGTTTTTGTGTTTGAGTTTTTTCTTTCTTTATGTGTTTAGATTAATTTTCAGGTTTCTATGTTTGAGGGTTTTTTGTGTGTTTTGGTTGGTTTCCAGGTTTTTCTTTTTATTTTCTTGTTTTCTTCATCTTTAACAGGTTATGAAGCTGTTAAATTCTCTCCAGATTTTCAGTTACACAGAATAATTCTTGCGTTTCCAGATCCTGTTATTTCACTGATCAGCCATCTCCGCTGACGTTTATCCTTCTCCCTTATTGCTCCTTTGCGGACAGTTCATCTCTTTGCCTTATTAACACGTTTTATTGTCTCGCCAGCAGTCGGGAGTGATGTGGTGCTGGAACAAGGTGCCCAGGCCTTGGCAGTCCGGGAAGGTGAAGAAGTGACCTTCCAGTGCAGTGTGAAGGGCGGGAAGATGAGCAGCTACTGGATGTACTGGTACAGAAAGGGGCAGCGGGGCCCCCTGACCTGGATTTACCGAGAAGGGGACCACTATGGAGAAGGCTTCCAGGGCCGCTTCGTAGGGAAAGTTGATAGCTCCAACAACAGGTTCACCCTCCGGATCCTGAGCGCAGAGCTGCGAGACAGGGCGGTGTATTACTGCGCTTCCAGTCCCCACTGTGCCACAGATGTGCTGCGGAGCAGAGCAAAAACTGACAGGGCGGGGGAGGGGGAGGCCTGGCTTGCAAACCGCAGACCATGGCCAGCTGTGGGGCACAAGTGTCTGGTCTCTCTCGCTCTCGTTTTCTGTGTTTCTCTGTCTGCGTGTGAAACTGTCAGGGAAGCCATCGGACAGAACAGGAAGGAGTGCATCTACCAGAGAGTATTAGTATAGAATTTAGTTCTTTTTATACCAAGTCTAGGTTGGGCTCTTTCAACAGAGTATAATTAATTAAAAGTAGTTTTAGAGATACACGGGTAGGTATTATAGTATAGTATAGTATAGTATAGTATAGTATAGATAGATAGATAGATAGATAGATAGATAGATAGATAGATAGATAGATAGATAGATAGATAGATAGATAGGTTGTGCTTGTCCTGTGCAGAGAGGGAATTTAAGCCTGGTTTTGTAATTCAAAGAAATGGCCACAAGGTGATGCTATTCACCCATAGTCCATCTTCTGAGACCAGTTAGACTGAAGGAGCTGTCCAAGGTTGAAACCCTCCATGGACAGTTAAAGAAGAAAAGTGTCAAGATGCTAATGTGTCTGCAGTAGAAGGGAAGGCTCTCTGTCTCTCTCTCCCCATATATACACATACACTCTATCTATCTATCTATCTGACAAGGCGGATGAGGTAATAATTTTTATTGAACCAACTTTTTTTGGTGGAGGAAACAAGGTTTCCAGGATTATAGAAATCCTCTTCAGGTCTGCCCTCCTTCTCCAGACCTGAGGAAGAGCTCAGTGAAACTCAAAAACGTGTCCCTTCCGTAAACAGAAGCTGTTCCAGTAAAAGATATTACCTTGACTCTCTCATATCCTGAGACCAAAACAACTACAACAAATCTCTCTCTGTCTCTGTATGTCTCTCTGTCTGTCTGTCTCTTTTAAAAAATAAATACACGTGCATCTTTCGGTCTGTCTGAAAATAAATACATGTGTATCTGTCTGTCGGTCTGTCGGTCTGCTTTTATGGATTATACTCCTGTGGAGAAATGGTAACCTAATTTAGTTGCCTGCAATAAACATAACGAAGTTATACACCTACACCGAGGAGAAATTGTTTAAGAAAAAACACTCCTTCGCATTGTCTCCGGGTTGCTTCCCGGGCAGAATTTCTCCCTCTGTCTATTCTCAGCCCTCCCACAAGGGGGAGTGGGTCCTTGACTGTAAATAGGCTGGACGACACAGCAGACGCCCCATTCTGTGTGTGACAGCGGTAGAGACGAGATGTGGATCGCCCTCTGCCTCTTTCTCGTCAGTAAGTGGTTCCATTTTACTGGCAATAAGTCTGTGGTTTTCTAACTCACGGGTCTTATTCGGCCTCCATTGTTCTCCTGCCAGGTCCCGTGGCTGGGAACTCTGTGACCCAGATTCGAGCGTCCGCGTCAGCCAGGGAAGGGCGGCCTGTGAAACTGAATTGTCAGTACAGCACCACCTACACGTACTACGCCCTGGGATGGTACCAGCAGCTGCCTGGACAGCAGCCTCTGTTCCTACTGTACAGAGATGAGGGGGGAAATGAACACAAGCCCGGTTCTGTGGCACCTCGGTTTTCCTCCGAGCTCAGCACCGATGTCAAATCGTTCACACTGTCCATAGACGGGGCGCAGCGGGCTGACTCGGCGGTGTATTTCTGTGCTCTCTGGGATCCACCGTGATACAGCGCGCACCGGGCTCCCCACACAAACTGCCGGAGGGGGGGGCGGTCTTGGAAAGGAAGGGAGATGAGTCATTTCCCCTATGTGCACCGGGGGCAGGGGAGGGAGCCACATGTCAGGGGCACCAGGAAGTGTGTTATTGTTTACAAGCAGGGGGGTTGCACACTTCCTAGCACGCGCAGGCTCAGCTTATTGCTCACCCCGGGGTCTCCTGCATCGCTCCCTCCCCTACACAAACTCCCTGTCTGCCCCCTTCCATCCCCCTTTTTTTTCGGGGACTCCCCTGGCTCTTCCCCGCTGGAGTCTCCCCCATTCCTACCTCCTCCCATAGCAGGGTCCCCCATATTTGCCCCATCCCAGTGGCTCTGTGTGCAGGGCACCCCTTTTCCCATTTCCACTGACCTCCTTTCTTCTACGGGCGTGTCCTCTGTGTTTCCCATTCCCTCCTCCCATCCCAGACCAGGGTCCCCCATTCTCTCCCCATGGCAGGGCCTGGGTGTCCCCTCTTCCCATTGTACCTCCCCAATGTAGGATACACTAGAAGACATAAATACATGGAAAGATACCTGCTCCTGTATTTTCCACTCCATGCATCCGATGAAGTGGGTTCTAGCCCAGGAAAGCTTATGCCCAAATAAATGTGTTAGTATCTAAGGGGACACAAGGACTCCTCCTTGTTTTTGCTGATACAGACTAACATGGCTACCACTCTGAAACCGGAAAAAAAAACAGTGTGTGAAGTCTTGTGTCATTACCGACAAGGGGGCAGAGTTAAGATTACATGGGCAACCTGAGTTCTGGCATTTCCTATCATTAGAGGGCTTGACTTAGGGTATGTCTACACTACGAAATTAGGTCGAATTTATAGAAGCCGGTATTATAGAAATCGGTTTACTACAGTCGATTGTGTGTGTCCCCACATAAAATGCTCTAAGTGAATTAAGTCGGCGGACCGCGTCCACAGTACCGAGGCTAGCGTCAACTTCTGGAGCGTTGCACTGTGGGTAGCTATCCCACAGTTCCCGCAGTCTCCGACTCCCATTGGAATTCTGGGTTGAGATCCCAATGCCTGATGATGCAAAAACAGTGTCGCGGGGGGTTCTGGGTACATGTCGTCAGGCCCCTCCCCCTCCATCAGAGCAACAGCAGACAATTGATTCACGCCTTTTTACCTGGGTTACCTGTGCAGACAACATACCACGGCAAGCATGGAGCCCACTCAGCTCAGCTCAGCTCACCGTCACCATATGTCATCTGGGTGCCAGCAGACGTGGTATTGCATTGCTACACAGCAGCAGCTAATTGCCTTTTGGCAGTAGACGGTGCAGTATGACTGGTAGCCGTCATCGGCTATCTGGGTGCTGGCAGACGTGGGGCTGCATTGTTATACGGCAGCAGCTCCTTGCCTTTTAGCAGTAGATGGTGTATTATGACTGGTATCCATCGTCATCGTATTCCTCAGTGAGTTCGATCAGAGGCACCTGGGCAGACATGTTTTGTCTCCTGGAGACTCAGTCCAGCTGGCAGTCCTATTCAACTGTCTTGACAATGATGGCTAGCAGTCATAGTACAGCATCTTCTGCCAAGCACCCAGAAGATGCCGAAGGCTATCAGTCATGCTGCACCGTCTGCTGCCAGCTTAAGATGTAAAAAATAGATGGACCAGATTTGTTCTGTATTCATTTGCTTCCCCCTCCCTCCGTGAAATCAACGGCCTGCTAAACCCAGGGTTTTGAGTTTAATCTTTGGGGGGGGGCATTCTGTGTGACAGTTGTTTGTGTTTCTCCCTGATGCACAGCCACCTTTGTTGATTTTAATTCCCTGTACCTGTAAGCCATGTTGTCACTCTCCCCTCCCTCCCTCCGTCAGACAATAGTTTCATGCCTTTTTTCAGCCCAGACACCATAGCAGTGGGATCATGGAGCCTGCTCAGATCACCGCGGCAATTATGAGCACTATGAACACCATGTGCATTGTCCTGGAGTATATGCAGAGACAGAACATGCCAAAGCAAAACCAGGCGAGGAGGCAATTGCAGCGATTGCAGCGCGGTGACGAGAGTGATGAGGAAATTGACATGGACATAGACCTCTCACAAAGTATAGGCCCCAGCAATGTGCAAATCATGGTGTTACTGGGGCAGGTTCATGCCATGGAACACCGATTCTGGGCCCGGGAAACAAGCACAGACTGGTGGGACCGCATCGTGTTGCAGGTGTGGGATGATTCCCAGTGGCTGCAAAACTTTCGCATGCATAAGGGCACTTTCATGGAACTTTGTGACTTGCTTTCCCCTGCCCTGAAGCGCCAGAATACCAGGATGAGAGCAGCCCTCACAGTTGAGAAGCGAGTGGCAATAGCCCTGTGGAAGCTTGCAACACCAGACAGCTACCGGTCAGTCGGGAATCAATTTGGAGTGGGCAAATCTACTGTGGGGGCTGCTGTGATCCAAGTAGCCAACGCAATCAAAGACCTGCTGATATCAAGGGTAGTGACTCTGGGAAACGTGCAGGTCATAGTGGATGGCTTTGCTGCAATGGGATTCCCTAACTGTGGTGGGGCGATAGACGGAACCCATATCCCTATCTTGGCACCGGAGCACCAAGCCACCGAGTACATAAACCGCAAGGGGTACTTTTCAGTGCTGCTGCAAGCTCTCGTGGATCACAAGGGACGTTTCACCAACATCAATGTGGGATGGCCGGGAAAGGTACATGATGCTCGCGTCTTCAGGCACTCTAGTCTGTTTCGAAAGCTGGAGGAAGGGACTTTCTTCCTGGACCAGAAAATAACCATTGGGGATGTTGAAATGCCTATCGTTATCCTTGGGGACCCAGCCTACCCCTTAATGCCATGACTCATGAAGCCGTACACAGGCAGCCTGGACAGTAGTCAGGACCTGTTCAGTTATAGGCTGAGCAAGTGCCGAATGGTGGTAGAATGTGCATTTGGACATTTAAAAGCACGCTGGCGCAGTTTACTGACTCGGCTAGACCTCAGTGAAGCCAATATTCCAATTGTTATTTCTGCTTGCTTTGCACTCCACAATATCTGTGAGTGTAAGGGGGAGTCATTTATGGTGGGGTGGGAGGTTGAGGCAAATCGCCTGGCCGCTAATTACGCACAGCCAGACACCAGGGCAGTTAGAAGAGTACAGCAGGGCGCGGTGCACATCAGAGAAGCTTTGAAAATCAGTTTTGTGACTGGCCAGACTACGGTGTGAAACTTCTGTTTGTTTCTCCTTGATGAACCCTCCGCCCCCCCCCACCCCCCGGTTCACTCTACTTCCCTGTAAACTAACCACCCTCCCCTCCCCCCTTCGAGCACCACTTGCAGAGGCAATAAAGTCATTGTTACTTCACATTCATGAATTCTTTATTAATTCATCACACAACTAGGGGAATAACTGCCAAGGTAGCCCAGGATGGGTGGGGGAGGAGGGAAGGAAAAGGACACACTGCAGTTTAAAACTTTAAAAATTTAACACTTATTGAAGGCCAGCCTTCTGATGCTCGGGCAATCATCTGAGGCAGAGTGACTGGGTGGCCGGAGGCCCCCTCACCGTGTTCTTGGGCGTCTGGGTGAGGAGGCTATGGAACTTGGGGAGGAGGGCTGTTGGTTACACAGGGGCTGTAGCGGTGGTCTCTGCTCCTGCTGCCTTTCCTGCAGCTCAACCATACGCTGGAGCATATCAGTTTGATGCTCCAGCAGCCGGAGCATCAATTCACCTTCTGTCAGCAAGCTGACGCCACCTATCCTCTTCAGCCCGCCACTTGCTCTCTTCTGCCCGCGATTCAGCCCACCACCTCTCCTCTCATTCATATTGTGCTTTTTTGCACTCTGACATTGACTGCCTCCACGCATTCTGCTGTACTCTGTCAGCGTGGGAGGACATCTGGAGCTCCGAGAACATATCATCCCGAGTCTGCCATTTTCTCCTTCTAATCTTCACTAGCCTCTGTGAAGGAGAAACATTTGCAGCTGGTGGAGGAGAAGGGAGAGGTGGTTAAAAAAGACACATTTTAGAGAACAACGGGTACACTCTTTCACGTTAAATTTTGCTGTTCACATTACACAGCACATGTGCTTTCGTTACAAGGTCGCATTTTTCCTCTTATATTGAGGGCCTGCCAGTTTGGTGTGAGAGATCACTCACGCAGTGCCAGGCAAGAGATTTCAGCTTGCAGGCAGCCATGGTAAGCCACAGTCGTTTGGCTTTTTTAACCTTCTTAACATGTGGGAATGGTTTCAAACAGTAGCGCCCTCATTTCCCATACCAAGCACCCCTTGGGTTGGTCATTTAAAATGGGTTTGCAATGTAAAAAGAGGGGCTGCGGTTTCCGGGTTAACATGCAGCACAAACCCAACTACCCCCCCCCCCCACACACACACACCCAATTCTCTGGGATGATCACTTCACCCCTCCCCCCACTGCATGGCTAACAGCGGGGAACATTTCTGTTCAGCCGAGCAGGAACGGGCACCTCTGAATGTCCGCTTAATAAAATCACCCCATTTCAACCAGGTGACCGTGAATGATATCACTCTCCTGAGGATAACAAAGGGAGATAAGGAATGGATGTTGTCTGCATGCCAGCAAACACCGGGATCATAGATTCATAGATTCATAGATTCTAGGACTGGAAGGGACCTCGAGAGGTCATCGAGTCCAGTCCCCTGCCCGCATGGCAGGACCAAATACTGTCTAGACCATCCCTGATAGACATTTATCTAACCTACTCTTAAATATCTCCAGAGATGGAGATTCCACAACCTCCCTAGGCAATTTATTCCAGTGTTTAACCACCCTGACAGTTAGGAACTTTTTCCTAATGTCCAACCTAGACCTCCCTTGCTGCAGTTTAAGCCCATTGCTTCTTGTTCTATCCTCAGAGGCTAAGGTGAACAAGTTTTCTCCCTCCTCCTTATGACACCCTTTTAGATACCTGAAAACTGCTATCATGTCCCCTCTCAGTCTTCTCTTTTCCAAACTAAACAAACCCAATTCTTTCAGCCTTCCTTCATAGGTCATGTTCTCAAGACCTTTAATCATTCTTGTTGCTCTTCTCTGGACCCTTTCCAATTTCTCCACATCTTTCTTGAAATGCGGTGCCCAGAACTGGACACAATACTCCAGCTGAGGCCTAACCAGAGCAGAGTAGAGCGGAAGAATGACTTCTCGTGTCTTGCTCACAACACACCTGTTAATACATCCCAGAATCATGTTTGCTTTTTTTGCAACAGCATCACACTGTTGACTCATATTTAGCTTGTGGTCCACTATAACCCCTAGATCCCTTTCTGCCGTACTCCTTCCTAGACAGTCTCTTCCCATTCTGTATGTGTGAAACTGATTTTTTCTTCCTAAGTGGAGCACTTTGCATTTGTCTTTGTTAAACTTCATCCTGTTTACCTCAGACCATTTCTCCAATTTGTCCAGATCATTTTGAATTATGACCCTGTCCTCCAAAGCAGTTGCAATCCCTCCCAGTTTGGTATCATCCACAAACTTAATAAGCATACTTTCTATGCCAATATCTAAGTCGTTAATGAAGATATTGAACAGAGCTGGTCCCAAAACAGACCCCTGCAGAACCCCACTCGTTATGCCTTTCCAGCAAGATTGGGAACCATTAATAACAACTCTCTGAGTACGGTTATCCAGCCAGTTATGCACCCACCTTATAGTAGCCCCATCTAAATTGTATTTGCCTAGTTTGTCGATAAGAGTATCATGCGAGACCGTATCAAATGCCTTACTAAAGTCTAGGTATACCACATCCACAGCTTCTCCCTTATCCACAAGATTCGTTATCCTATCGAAGAAAGCTATCAGATTGGTTTGACATGATTTGTTCTTTACAAATCCATGCTGGCTGTTCCCTATCACCTTACCACCTTCCAAGTGTTTGCAGATGATTTCCTTAATTACTTGCTCCATTATCTTCCCTGGCACAGAAGTTAAACCAACTGGTCTGTAGTTTCCTGGGTTGTTTTTATTTCCCTTTTTATAGATGGGCACTATATTTGCCCTTTTCCAGTCTTCTGGAATCTCTCCCGTCTCCCATGATTTTCCAAAGATAATAGCTAGAGGCTCAGATACCTCCTCTATTAGCTCCTTGAGTATTCTAGGATGCATTTCATCAGGCCCTGGTGACTTGCAGGCATCTAACTTTTCTAAGTGATTTTTAACTTGTTCTTTTTTTATTTTATCTGCTAAACCTACCCCCTTCCCATTAGCATTCACTATGTTAGGCATTCCTTCAGACGTCTCGGTGAAGACCGAAACAAAGAAGTCATTAAGCATCTCTGCCATTTCCAAGTTTCCTGTTACTGTTTCTCCCTCTTCACTAAGCAGTGGGCCTACCCTGTCTTTGGTCTTCCTCTTGCTTCTAATGTAGTGATAAAAAGTCTTCTTGTTCCCCTTTATTCCCGTAGCTAGTTTGAGCTCATTTTGTGCCTTTGCCTTTCTAATCTTGCCCCTGCATTCCTGTGTTGTTTGCCTATATTCATCCTTTGTAATCTGTCCTAGTTTCCATTTTTTATATGACTCCTTTTTATTTTTTAGATCATGCAAGATCTCGTGGTTAAGCCAAGGTGGTCTTTTGCCACATTTTCTATCTTTCCTAACCAGCGGAATAGCTTGCTTTTGGGCCCTTAATAGTGTCCCTTTGAAAAACTGCCAACTCTCCTCAGTTGTTTTTCCCCTCAGTCTTGATTCCCATGGGACCTTACCTATCAGCTCTCTGAGCTTACCAAAATCCGCCTTCCTGAAATCCATTGTCTCTATTTTGCTGTTCTCCCTTCTACCCTTCCTTAGAATTGCAAACTCTATGATTTCATGATCACTTTCACCCAAGCTGCCTTCTACTTTCAAATTCTCAACGAGTTCCTCCCTATTTGTTAAAATCAAGTCTAGAACAGCTTCCCCCCTAGTAGCTTTTTCAACCTTCTGAAATAAAAAGTTGTCTGCAATGCAGTCCAAGAATTTGTTGGATAGTCTGTGCCCCGCTGTGTTATTTTCCCAACATATATCCGGATAGTTGAAGTCCCCCATCACCACCAAATCTTGGGCTTTGGATGATTTTGTTAGTTGTTTAAAAAAAGCCTCATCCACCTCTTCCACCTGGTTAGATGGCCTGTAGTAGACTCCTAGCATGACATCACCCTTGTTTTTTACCCCTTTTAGCCTAACCCAGAGACTCTCAACACTTCCATCTCCTATGTCCATCTCTACCTCAGTCCAAGTGTGTACATTTTTAATATATAAGGCAACACCTCCTCCCTTTTCCCCCTGTCTATCCTTCCTGAGCAAGCTGTATCCATCCACACCAACATTCCAATCATGTGTATTATCCCACCAAGTTTCAGTGATGCCAACAATGTCATAGTTGTATTTATTTATTAGCACTTCCAGTTCTTCCTGCTTATTACCCATACTTCTCGCATTTGTATATAGGCATCTAAGATACTGGTTTGATCTTTCCTCCCAGTTTTGTCCTGACCCTCCTTTCTCTCTGCCAATATAGCCCACACTCCCTCTCGTTTCTGACCCATCTCCCAGGTCTCCATGTTCCCCACTTACCTGCGGGCTTTGCTCACCTGTCCCCGTCGAACCTAGTTTAAAGCCCTCCTCACTAGGTTAGCCAGTCTGTGTCCAAATAGGGTCTTTTCCCTCCTCGAAAGGTGAACGCCATCTCTGCCTAGCAGTCCTTCCTCAAATAGCATCCCGTGGTCTAGGAAGCCAAAGCCCTCCTGGCGACACCATCTTCGCAGCCAGGCATTCACCTCCATGATGCATCTGTCTCTGCCCGGGCCCCTACCTTTGACAGGAAGAATCGAAGAGAATACCACCTGCGCTCCAAACTCCTTCACCCGTACTCCCAGAGCCCTGTAGTCACTCTTGATCCGCTCAGTGTCACACCGCGCAGTATCATTTGTGCCCACATGGATGAGTAGCATGGGGTAGTAGTCAGAGGGCTGGATAATCCTCGACAATGCCTCCGTAACGTCTCGGATATGGGCTCCCGGCAGGCAGCATACCTCCCGAGATGAAATGTCAGGGCGACAGATGGGCGCCTCCGTCCCCCTCAGCAGAGAGTCTCCGACCACCACTACCCTACGTTTCCTATTCGCAGTGGTGGCAGCAGACCTCCCAGCCTTAGGGGTACGAGGCTTCTCCTCCTTTACTGTAGGGGGTGATGCCTTCTTTCCTGTATCAAGAAGAGCATAACGGTTACCTATTACCACAGTGGGAGGGTTCGGAGCAGGGGTGGAGCACTGCCTGCTGCCAGAAGTAACCAGCTGCCAGTGTCCACCCTGAGCCATCTCCTCCTCCACCAGTGGTGTATCAGCAGTCCTGTGTACTGGGACAGCTACCTCAGCTGTCTCCACATGGACACTGTCCAGGAACTGCTCGTGGATTCCGATGCTTCTCAACCTAGCCACCTCCCCCTGTAGCTCTCCCACCTGCTGCCTGAGAGATTCCACCAGCAGGCACCTTTCACATTGGATGGTCCCCCCAGCCTGGATATCAGTAAGTGGAAATTGCAAGTTACAGTCTCTGCAAAACCACACCAGGATCTGGGTAGAAGCATCCATGCTCAGGCGCTCTGTCTGGCTACAGGCGCAGGTGGAGGAGACAGAAGCAGTGCTGGCACAGGTGTTGCCGGTCTTCCTAACCATCGTAAGCCCCCCTCTGTCAAACTCCCGTCTGCAGTCCCCTGTCTGCTGAAAGGGTTGTTTAAGCAAGAAGTTTTAGGTTTTAAAGGGAATAAAGGGAAAACAGATAGAACCGGCAAGGGACCCTCGCCCCTTCCCACTCCCCTTCCAAACTCCCTTGCGAAACTCCCTGTTAGCAGCCCCTGTTCGCAAAAGCTGCCATCATACACTGCCATGCTTTGTTATGCAATGATTCCAAACTACGTGCTACTGGCCTGGCATGGTAAAGTGTCCTACCATGGCAGACAGGATAAGGCAGCCCTCCCCAGAAACCTTTTGCAAAGGCTTTGGGAGTACATGAAGGAGAGCTTTCTGGAGATGTCCCTGGAGGATTTCCGCTCCATCCCCATACACGTTAACAGACTTTTCCAGTAGCTGTTCTGGCTGCGATTGCCAGGGCAAATTAATCATTAATCATTAAACACGCTTGTTTTTAAACCATGTGTAATATTTACAAAGTACACTAACCAGAGGTCCCTTGTGTGCCCTCAGGGTCTGGGAGCACGCCTTGTGTGAGTTCGGGGGTTACTGGTTCCAGGTCCAGGGTGATAAACATATCCTGGCTGTTGGGGAAACCAGTTTCTCTGCTTCCTTGCTGTGAGCTATCTTCATAGTCCTCATCATCATCTTCCTCGTATCCCGAACCCACTTCCCTATTGTGTGATTCTCCACTGATGGAGTCAAAGCACACGGTTGGGGTAGTGGTGGCTGCACCCCCTAGCATCGCATGCAGCTCCGCGTAGAAGCGGCATGTTTGCGGCTCTGCCCCGGACCTTCCATTTGCCTCTCTGGCTTTGTGGTAGGCTTGCCTTAGCTCCTTAATTTTCACGCGGCACTGCTGTGTGTCCCTGTTATGGCCTCTGTCCTTCATGGCCTTTGAGACTTTTTCTAATATTTTGCCATTTCATTTACTGCTACGGAGTTCAGCTAGCACTGATTCATCTCCCCATATGGCGAGCAGATCCTGTGCCTCCTGTTCTGTCCATGCTGGAGCTCTTTTGCGATCCTGGGACTCCATCATGGTTACCTGTGCAGATGAGCTCTGCATGGTCACCTGTGCTCTCCACGCTTGGCAAACAGGAAATGAAATTCAAAAGTTCGTGAGGCTTTTCCTGTCTACCTGGTCAGTGCATCTGAGTTGAGAGTGTCAAGTATCAGAGGGGTAGCCGTGTTAGTCTGAATCTGTAAAAAGCAACAGAGGGTCCTGTGGCACCTTTAAGACTAACAGAAGTATTGGGAGCATAAGCTTTCGTGGGTAAGAACCTCACTTCTTCAGATGCAAGTAATGGAAATCTCCAGAGGCAGGTATAAATCAGTGTGGAGATAACGAGGTTAGTTCAATCAGGGAGGGTGAGGTGCTCTGCTAGCAGTAGAGGTGTGAACACCAAGGGAGGAGAAACTGCTTCTGTAGTTGGATAGCCATTCACAGTCTTTGTTTAATCCTGATCTGATGGTGTCAAATTTGCAAATGAACTGGAGCTCAGCAGTTTCTCTTTGGAGTCTGGTCCTGAAGTTTTTTTGCTGTAAGATGGCTACCTTAACATCTGCTATTGTGTGGCCAGGGAGGTTAAAGTGTTCTCCTACAGGTTTTTGTATATTGCCATTCCTGATATCTGACTTGTGTCCATTTATCCTCTTGCGTAGTGACTGTCCAGTTTGGCCAATGTACATAGCAGAGGGGCATTGCTGGCACATGATGGCATATATAACATTGGTGGACGTGCAGGTGAATGAGCCGGTGATGTTGTAGCTGATCTGGTTAGGTCCTGTGATAGTGCTGCTGGTGTAGATATGTGGGCAGAGTTGGCATCGAGGTTTGTTGCATGGGTTGGTTCCTGAGTTAGAGTTGTTATGGTGCGGTGCGTGGTTGCTGGTGAGAATATGCTTAAGGTTGGCAGGTTGTCTGTGGGCGAGGACAGGCCTGCCTCCCAAGGTCTGTGAAAGTGAGGGGTCATTGTCCAGGATGGGTTGTAGATCACTGATGATGCGTTGGAGAGGTTTAAGCTGAGGGCTGTAGGTGATGGCCAGTGGAGTTCTGTTGGTTTCTTTTTTGGGCCTGTCTTGTAGCAGGAGGCTTCTGGGTACACGTCTGGCTCTGTTGATTTGTTCCTTTATTTCCTTGTGTGGGTATCGTAGTTTTGAGAATGCTTGGTGAAGATCTTGTAGGTGTTGGTCTCTGTCTGAGGGGTTGGAGCAGATGCGGTTGTACCTCAGTGCTTGGCTGTAAACGATGGATCGTGTGGTGTGTCCGGGGTGGAAGCTGGAGGCATGAAGGTAGGCATAGCGGTCGGTGGGTTTTCGGTATAGGGTGGTGTTAACGTGGCCATTGCTTATTTGTACTGTGGTGTCCAGGAAGTGGACCTCCCGTGTAGATTGGTCCAGGTTGAGGTTGATGGTGGGGTGGAAGCTGTTGAAATCATGGTGGAATTCTTCCAGGGTCTCCTTCCCATGGGTCCAGATGATGAAGATGTCATCAATGTAGCGTAGGTAGAGAAGGGGCGTGAGTGGACGAGAGCTGAGGAAGCGTTGTTCCAGGTCAGCCATAAAGATGTTGGCATATTGTGGGGCCATGCGGGTGCCCATAGCGGTGCCACTGGTCTGGAGGTATATATTGTCACCAAATTTGAAATAATTGTGCGTGAGGATAAAGTCGCAGAGCTCGGCAATAAGTTGTGCTGTGTCATCATCAGGGATACTGTTCCTGACAGCTTGTATTCCATCTGTGTGTGGGATGTTTGTGTAGAGAGCCTCTACATCCATGGTGGCTAGGATGGTGTTTTCTGGGAGGTCACCAATGCATTGTAGTTTTCTCAGGAAATCTGTGGTGTCACGGAGATAGCTGGGAGTGCTGGTGGCGTAGGGGCTGAGTAGGGAGTCCACATATCCAGACAGTCCTTCAGTGAGAGTGCCAATGCCCGAGATGATGGGGCGTCCAGGATTTCCAGGTTTGTGGATCTTGGGTAGTAGATAGAATAACCCCGGTCGGGGCTCTAAGGGTATGTTGATTTGTTCCTGTGTTAGTGTAGGGAGTGTCCTGAGTAGATGGTGCAGTTTCTTAGTGTATTCCTCAGTGGGATCTGAGGAAAGTGGCCTGTAGGATTTGGTATTGGAGAGTTGTCTGGCGGCCTCCTTCTGGTAGTCAGACCTGTTCATGATGACAACAGCACCTCCTTTATCAGCCTCTTTGATGATAATGTCAGGGTGGTTTCTGAGGCTGTGGATGGCATTGCGTTCTGCACGACTTAGGTTATGAGGCAAGCGATGTTGTTTTTCCACAATTTCTGCCTGTGCACGTCGGCGGAAGCATTCTATGTATAGGTCCAGACTGTCATTTCGACCCTCAGGAGGAGTCCATGTGGAGTTCTTCTTCCTGTGTTGTTGGTGGGAGGGTATCTGTGTATCAGTGCGCTGTTCAGTGTTATCTTGAAAGTATTCTCTGAGTCGGAGGCGGCGAAAGTAGGCTTCCAGATCACCGCAGAACTGTATCATGTTCGTGGGGGTGCTGGGGCAAAAAGAGAGTCCCCGAGATAGGACAGACTCCTCTGCTGGGTTGAGTGTGTAGCTGGATAAATTGACGATATTGCTGGGTGAGTTAGGGGTACCCCTGTTGTGGCCCCATGTGCCAGGTAGGATTTTAGACAGCTTACGGTCCTTTTTCCTTTGTAGAGAGGTGAAGTGTGTAATGTAGATCTCCTGTCTTATTTTAGTAAAGTCCATTTGTGTGGAGGGTTGGTTATTTATGAAAGTCTCCAGGTTGGAGAGCTCTTTCTTGATGTTTATCTGTTTGCTGTATAGGATGCTGATCAGGTGGTTCCTCAGTTTCTTTGATAGTGTATGGCATAATCTCTCACTGTGTTCTGTGCAGTATGTAGATAGCAATGGATTTTTCACCTTCAGTCCATTTGGTATGATGTCCATCCGTTTGCATTTGGAAAGGAAGATGATATCTGTCTGTATTTGTGCAAGTTTCTTCATGAGGTTGATAGATTTCCATTCCATACGGCTAAATGCAGTGCCTTGCATGGTGTCAAGTATCAGAGGGGTAGCCGTGTTAGTCTGAATCTGTAAAAAGCAACAGAGGGTCCTGTGGCACCTTTAAGACTAACAGAAGTATTGGGAGCATAAGCTTTCGTGGGTAAGAACCTCACTTCTTCAGATGCAAAAAAGAAACCAACAGAACTCCACTGGCCATCACCTACAGCCCTCAGCTTAAACCTCTCCAACGCATCATCAGTGATCTACAACCCATCCTGGACAATGACCCCTCACTTTCACAGACCTTGGGAGGCAGGCCTGTCCTCGCCCACAGACAACCTGCCAACCTTAAGTACATATTCTCACCAGCAACCACGCACCGCACCATAACAACTCTAACTCAGGAACCAACCCATGCAACAAACCTCGATGCCAACTCTGCCCACATATCTACACCAGCAGCACTACCACAGGACCTAACCAGATCAGCTACAACATCACCGGCTCATTCACCTGCACGTCCACCAATGTTATATATGCCATCATGTGCCAGCAATGCCCCTCTGCTATGTACATTGGCCAAACTGGACAGTCACTACGCAAGAGGATAAATGGACACAAGTCAGATATCAGGAATGGCAATATACAAAAACCTGTAGGAGAACACTTTAACCTCCCTGGCCACACAATAGCAGATGTTAAGGTAGCCATCTTACAGCAAAAAAACTTCAGGACCAGACTCCAAAGAGAAACTGCTGAGCTCCAGTTCATTTGCAAATTTGACACCATCAGATCAGGATTAAACAAAGACTGTGAATGGCTATCCAACTACAGAAGCAGTTTCTCCTCCCTTGGTGTTCACACCTCTACTGCTAGCAGAGCACCTCACCCTCCCTGATTGAACTAACCTCGTTATCTCCACACTGATTTATACCTGCCTCTGGAGATTTCCATTCTTGCATCTGAAGAAGTGAGGTTCTTACCCACGAAAGCTTATGCTCCCAATACTTCTGTTAGTCTTAAAGGTGCCACAGGACCCTCTGTTGCTTTTTGAGTTGAGAGTGCTGTCCAGAGCGGTCACAAAGAAGAACTGTGGGATAGCTCTTGGAGGCCAATAACGTTGAATTCCGTCCACACTACCCCAAATCTGACCCGCAAAGGCCAATTTTATCACTAATTCCCTCGTCGGAGGTGGAGTAAAGAAACCGGTTTAAAGGGCCCTTTAAGTCGAAAAAAAGGGCTTCATCGTGTGGACGTGTCCAGGCTTAATTCGATTTAATGCTGCTAAATTTGACCTAAACTCATAGTGTAGACCAGGCCTTAACCACCTTAATGTTCTTTTAAAGTAGTTTTTACTCTGTGTCTTCTATCCTAATACCTACCACTAGAGGGCAGCACTGGTTCTCTTTAGTGCCCCCCAATCAGCGTGCGACCTACATTGGCTGCTGGAATATCCGACACTGCCCCCTTCATTGGCCCCTCGTTGTGGAACCAGGGCCGGCTCTGGCTTTTTTGCCGCCCTAGGCAAAAAAGCCACCCGCCGCCCCCCGCCCCCCAGCCCGGCCGGGGGCCGCAATCCCTGACCGGCCGGAGCGCCGGGGGGAGGGCGGCGAGCCCGGCTGGGGCCCCGCCGCGCCGCCCCCCTCCAGGCACCGCCCCAAGCACATGCTTGGTGGGCTGGTGCCTGGAGCCGGCCCTGTGTGGAACACAAGGTTCTGCACTGGGCCGGAGATACATTATTAGGGAAAGATGCTTTAGGGATCCCCCCCCCCCTTCCCTGCTAGGAGATCTCAAGGTTCACAGCACTGGGTGCCTGGTCCTTCGCTCACGAGAGCACCTTGTAATGGCAAAGGCAGGAACAATGGCCTTGTCATTCTCTAGTACAAAGCATTGAAACCGGCCCACTCAGGGGTAACCCAGGAGGCCCGGGGTTTCTAGACAAGTCCTCGTCCCTCAGCGATATGTCTCTTGTTCCATAGTGTGGGGATATCATCCATACTCAACATGGGCAGAACAAAAAAGAGGCACAACATTTGGGGACACGCTGCTATTGCAAAGGGGGTGTTGAAATACCCTCCCCCCTCCCTTCTTGTCAGTTGGAATTGACACTCGGCTATCAGATTACAGGATACGTAGACTGCTTAGCTGCATTTCCTGTTCCAAACCAAGCATCACATGTCCCTGACCTTGGAGTTCCCAGAGACAGACACTGCAACCCTCGGTATGTCTGCAATTACCATCCAACTCCGTCCTGCAAATTCTCATTATCCCTCCAAGTAGCCAGGAACTCTGACAGCCTAGTTGATGACTCAGACCGGCGAATTATTTGCCTCCTATGGAAAGAGAGCGAACACTTCTCTCCCCGCCCCCCACCTGTTGGTAAAAGCGGTACGAGCATGTTTTGAGGGTGACTATTAAAGGGATGATGTCACTTCCTTTCTGAAGTGTTGGTCACTCAGGCCTGGAGCTCAGTTATCTCTGGTGGGGAAGGAGGGAGCAAAATAATTGTATTTACTCATTCTTTCATTTATTCCATTGGTAAAGAAAGGGGAGGGGTCTAATTTCTGAGAGAGCCCCTGGTCTAGAATAACGGGACTGGTCTTCAGTTGTCTCCTGCAGGGGAGCGTATGTTCCCCGTAGTTCCCCCAATAGGGGACCTGTCTAATGTCTGGACACCCGGACGCCAGTCAGAACTGACAATTCCCTGTTAATGTACAGGATATGAGCAGGGAGGCAGCTGCATTTCCTGTTTCACACCCGCCTTGTCCCTCAGCCTGCAGGAAAGCGAAGGTGCATCCGCTGTGTCCCCGCAGTTAAGGGTTAATCCGCCTTTCCCGCCGCTAGGCCCTTAAGGGACAGGAATGTTAAGACATGTGGTTGCTAAAGAGCGAGCTGGTCTCTGTGAGAGAGATAAAGCGCCAGTGCAGGGCTGCGTGGGTGTGTGTTAAATTAATGACCGTGGGAGAGTGAGCGAGCTGCATTGTAGCTGTGTGAACGCCTCGCTCCCTATGCCAGTGAGACAGGATTCGACACCAGGGGTGGTGCAGTATTTGCCCCCCGCCCCGCTCTGGGTCTCAGGTTCCAGCAGAAGCTGCGGAGGGTTTCAGAGACTCTCCCCAGGCCAGAGAGAGCAGCCGGTGTCCGCATCTCCGGGTGTTTTCCTTCGGTCCGAGGCACGATGACCTGGCTCTTGGCTGCTCTGCTGGCCCCGGCCCCAGGTGAGTACTGGGGGGGGGGGGCGGGGAGGGATATAGGGCGAGTGCGGGAGACTCTTTGCTCGCTGGGCCCATTGGTTTATTCATTTATTCATGTTCCCAGGGGCCCTTTCGCAGGTGCAGCTGGCGGCGTCCGGCCCTGGGGTGGGGCAGGTCTCCGAGCCCCTCACACTCCCCTTCGCGGTCTCGCGTGGCTCCGTCACTGCTGACTACAGGGATTGGTACCGGCAGCTTCCCCGGGGAGGGCTGGACTGGCTGGGAGAGATTGACTAGTACAACTCGCAGTGGCGCGTAGACTACGCCCGGTCTCTCCAAGGCCGAATAACCCTCTCCGCCGATTCCTCGCTGACAGCTGCGGACACCGCCACCTATTACTGTGCCCGGAGAGACACGGTGACACAGAGACAGGGAGCCCTCGGACAGAAAGGGGGGAACCCCTATGCCCCGCCCCGCGGAGGGGGGGGGTGAGGGGGCTGAACCGGCCTCGCTTGTCCCCTTCTCTCAGCCTCCCGCCCCTCTGCGAGGGACAAGGTGGGGGAGGCCATCTCTTTTACCGGACCGACTTCTGCTGGTGAGCGAGAGAGAGATCCACTAGAAGATATCACCTCACCCACCTTGGATCTCCAATATCCCGGGACCAACAGGGATACAGCAACTCTGCATATTGACAAGTCAGTGTTAACTTCTGCCTGAGAAACGCAGCAGGAAAGAGACCCCAAGAAGAGCTCTACGTGGCTCCAGAGCTTGTCTCTGTCCCGCCAATAGAAGTTGGTCCAATACAAAATATTACCTCACCCGCCTTGTGTCTGATATCCTGGGAGCTTGGTGGCTACAACTGCACTCCATGGAGCAGGGAAGAGAGTGAGACAGCGTGGTCCAGGTCCGCCCTGCTGTGCTGGGCTGCAGATATTTCAGGACGAGAGAGGCGTGTATATATGGGATGCATGTGCCCATGTTTGGTGTGTATGGGATGGATAGATCAATATAGAGAGGAGTGTGAAGGCTAGATAGCTAGCTAAGGGGGTGTATGAGATAGATAGATAGATAGATAGATAGATAGATAGATAGATAGTGTGACGGTGGACCCTGTGGGAGCCAGTTCAGGTCACTCAATTAGGGTGAAGTGCAAACAAACCCCAAATGCTGGTGGATATTTACATATTTAGATTTACCAAGTTAGCTTCTGTATTACCTCACTGATTACTCAGAAGTCCAAACAAGGCAGTTCCCATAAAGTACCCAGCTTCGGGCTTGCACTCAGGTACTCACGTCAAAATATGATTTGGATTCCTGAAAATCTTATTCCATCATGCAAAAGAAAAGGTTGTTCTGATCCCACAAACCCAGGTCAAATTATAACTTAGATCTTATCCAAAAGATCTTAGATCTGATTCCTATTAACTAAACTGAAATTTATTAAAAAAAGAAAAAAGAGTGTTGGTTCAAAGATCAATATACATACAGACATGAATTCAATTCTTGAGGTTCAGATATGTAGCAGAGATGGTGAGCTTGTATTTGCAAAGTTCTTTTGGAAATAGTCCATAGGTTATAGTCCAATGTCCGTATTCAGGGTGAAATCCAGCCAATTACTGGGATCTCAGTCCTTATGGTTTAGGCTTCCACTGCATGAAACCCTACGCAGATCTGAGATTAAAAAAAAGGACCTGGAGCGTCTAACTCGGCCCTGTTCTGGGGGCGCCCTGACACCCATCAGGTCTCCGCCTCTCTTTAGGGGCAGGGTGTGGTGTGGGAAGGGGGCTGACTTCGGTTCCCTTCCAAACCCGGCAGCAGCGGCTGGGAGGCTGCAATAGGCAGAAGCGGCCGAGTCTTGTGTTTGTGCAGTTAAGGGCTAAACCCTCCTTACCCTGACAGGGAGAATTTACCCTGCAGCTCAGCGAGCAATGCCAGAGTGGGTACAGTTTGTGTTCATTTTAGCAGCTTGGGAAGGTGAGAAAATGTTTAAAAATACAGGGAGCATTCGGAGTATGTGTTTTAGTTGCAGGGGTCTGTATATCCTTCGTTTCTTTCTTTCTTTCTTTCTTTCTTTCTTTCTTTCTTTCTTTCTTTCTTTCTTTCTTTCTTTCTTTCTTCAGTCTTATCTATACATCATTCCATTCTCAGCACTATCTCATCTCTTTCTATGTATCTAATCCTCCACTGGCTATTCATCCATCCATTGTCCCTGTACTGCATTATCTCTCCATCCATCCGCATTTCCCCTTTACTGCATTCTCTCTCCATCTATGCTTTCCTCCACTGTATTAGCTAGCAACTTGTCTCTCTGTCTATTTCTGTGGTTTAGATGCCCCTTATCACCCTAGTGACAGTCCATAGGTAAGAACAATGATCATTATGATCATTAATGTGTTTTCTCCCTCAGGTGCCCAGTCCCAGATGCAGCTGGTGGAGTCCGGGGGGGCTGTTAGAAGGGAAGGGGAGTCCATCCGGCTCTCCTGTAAAGGCTCCGGCTTCACCTTCAGCAGCTCCGATATGTTCTGGTACCGGCAGAGTCCCGGGAAAAGCCCGGAGTTTGTCTCACGTATTTACTACGACGGGACTGGCATAAATTACGCGGCTTGGGTCCAAGGGCGATTCACCATCTCCAGAGACAACGCCAAGAGCGAGCTGTACCTGGCAATGAGCCGCCTGAGGCGGGAGGACACGGCCCGGTATCACTGCGCTGCTAGAGACGCACAGTGCGGAGTTGCCGGTGTGAGCTGAGACAAAAACCTCCACCCCCGGGCCCCAGGCTCAGAGGGGTAAAGTCAGCTGCTGGGGGGGCGGGGCGGGCAGAGATCAGTGGGGGGCGGGGCACAGACCCGGTGCGCTGAGTGCAGGGAGGGAAAGGAAGCGGAGTGTCTGCGGGGGACATCAGGGAGATGTAACTCCCGGAGCACACAGGAAACCCCCCAACCCTGAGGAGGGTCAGAGTCTCTCCCCTGGGAGAAGCGCCCTGCAGCTCCCAGGCTGTTTCGCTTCTGTCCCAGAAACGGTGCTGTGAGTCCGGGAACGGGGGGAGCGGATATTCCAGTGGGCACCGAACCTGAGCCAGAGTCACTGCGTATGAAGGAGCGCACGGGGGCAGCCTGACTTTATTCCCCTGCGATGCGCGGCCCTTGGTGTCCTAGGGCAGATAGTTACCAGGGGGATCCCAAAGCCTCTTCCGACACCCAGAAACCATTGCTCACGAGCCCGGAGCAGCGTTTGCTTCCCGGGGGAGGTTTGCTCCAGTCCGGCCTCAGGCTGCGCTGGGTAATTTCTCATCGGGGTCCAGGCTGTGAGGTGCTGGGAGCAGAGACCTGGGCTTGCGCTTGTCCCCCTCACAGTAACCCGCCCTGTTCCCGGGGCGCCCTGACACCGATCAGACCGGAGTCTCCGCCCCTCTCCAGGGCAGGCTCCGCCCCTCCAGCTCAGCGAGCAATGCCAGTGTGGGTACAGTTTGTGTTTATTTTAGCAGCTTGGAAAGGTGAGAAAATGTTTGGAAATACAGGGAACCTTCAGAGTATGTGTTTTTAGTGGCAGAGTATACCTAGATCTATCTATCAATCTAATAATCTCCGTTCATTTTCATCCATCCATCTTTCTTTCTTTCTTTCTTTCTTTCTTTCTTTCTTTCTTTCTTTCTTTCTTATCCCAGTCAAATATATATAATGTTCCATGCACATTATTAGTTTATCTGTTCCCTGGGGGGCGGAGGGCAGAGACCTGGCACTCTCAGTGTGGGAAGAGCAGGGAAACTGAGTCACTGCAGGGGGCACTAGGGAGGCGTGAATCCCGGGGTGTGTGTGGGAAAGTGGGGGACACGGCATACCCCTACCCCAGCGCTTACATTACACTAACACAAATGCCAAGGAGGGAGTGCGGCTTGGGTCTGCCTGCTGTTCTGCAGTGTAGCCTGCAGACGTGTGTGGCACAGCGAGAGGAGGAAAGACAGACAGACGCACAGACACACAGCACCCTCCCTTCTCCCTTCCCAGCGCACTGCTCGGGGTGTGCAAAGGGGAAGATCTACTCGGCGCCTCATCGCAGATCCGTCCCCTGGGCGCTCCGGCGCTCTGAAAGCCACGCGGCTGCCAAGCTCGAACCCGAGCCCGGGGCTAACGCCGCCGCCCGGAGCGTTCACAGCTCTGCGGGGACAGAGGCGCAGCCGGAGGAGCGGTTATTCTTTACGGCGGAACAACGATTAAATATTTCCTGGCTGCACTAGCCCTGGCCCCACGTGAGTCTCTGTGTCTGGAAGTATTTGTGCCCCTGTGCGACCATTTGTCTCTGACAGAGAGATTCTTCGCTCCTTGTGCGCCATAGCAAAATGGTGCCCGTTTCGCAGCTGCAGCTGATGGGGTCCGGCCCAGGGGGGTTTAGAGACCTTCACACTCACCTGTGCAAAAATGTTTTTTTTTTTAAAGAATGAAAAAAGTTTTCTAAAAGGCAACATAAAAAGCCGGAAGCAATAAATAAACCCTCCAAACCAATGAATAAAATCGGAAAATAATCAAGCGAGAATAAGCAAAAACAAAGACAATATAATAGGAATAAGAACAACAGACCATAAACAACCAAACGCCAATGTCCAAAACCCCTCAAACACACCCCGGCACTTTCTGACCAGCAGGAACACACTGTACTGTCAGGGCCCCCCCGTATTTCCTTAATTCACTTTTAGCTTTTTAGGGACACAGTTTGAGAGAGAGAGAACTCGCAACAAACAATGCCCCCCCATCCCACTTTTTGACATGAAAATGGAAGATCATTTATTTGACAGGAGCAATCAAACTGCGTTTTCTCAATCGATTGCCCGATCGATAGTGTAGCGAAGGGAGGTTTGTGTATATGTGAAGCGACAGAAGAACTGTGGGGGAGGGGATGTTTTTAGTGTGGACAAGGAAGAGTGTAGTTTTCATTCTTAGGCCTGGTCTACACTAGGAGCTTATATCGAATTTAGCGCCGTTACATCGAATTAACCCTGCACCCGTCCACACCAGGAAGCTACTTAGTTCGAAATAGAGCTCTTTTAAATTCGACTTCTGTAATCCTCGAAAACGAGAGGAGTAGCGCTAAATTCGAAATGGCAATATCGAATTAGGCTAGGTGTGGATGGAAATCGACGGTAATAGCTCCGGGAGCTATCCCACAGTGCACCACTCTGTTGACGCTCTGGACAGCACTTCGAGCTCGGATGCTCTGACCAGCCACACAGGAAAAGCCCCGGGAAAATTTGAATTCCTTTTCCTGTCTGGCCAGTTTGAATCTCATTTTCTGTTTGGACAGCGTGGAGAGCTCAGCAGCACTAGCAACGATGCAGAGCTCTCCAGCAGAGTTGGCCGTGCAATCTAATAGAAAGAGGGCCCCAGCATGGACTGATCGGGAGGTGTTGGATCTCATCGCTGTCTGGGGCGATGAGTCCGTGCTTTCAGAGCTGCGCTCCAAAAGAAGGAATGCAAAGATCTATGAGAAGATCTCTAAAGCCATGGCAGAGAGAGGATACAGCCGGGATGCAACGCAGTGCCGCGTGAAAATCAAGGAGCTGAGACAAGGCTACCAAAAAACCAAAGAGGCAAACCGACGCTCCGGATCCCAGCCCCACACATCACGTTTCTACGAGGCACTGCATTCCATCCTAGGTGCGGCCGCCACCACTACCCCACCAGTGACCGTGGACTCCGAGGATGGGATATTGTCCACGACCGGTTCCTCCTCGGAAATGTTAGGTGACGGGGAAGATGAGGAAGGAGATGAGGAGGACGAGGCAGTCGACAGCGCTTGCACCGCTGATTTCAACGACAGCCAGGAGCTCTTCATCACCCTTACCGAGATCCCCTACCAACCGTCCACAGCCCTTACCCCGGACACCGAATCAGGGGAAGGATCAAGCAGTGAGTGCTTTAAACATCTAAACATTTCATTTTAACATAAGTGGAATATTTATATTGTTAAGAATGGGCTTTTCAGTCACTCAGTTAAACATAGAAACTTTTATTTATAACAAAACAGGAATAATAACTATTTCAGTAATTTGTTGTTCATGATTTATTTGGCTTAGTAAACTTTTTACTACTAACTATGTATAGAAAATCAAGTACTGTCCGGATATTCATGATTAGTCCACAACACGGCCCCTCCACTCTGTAGTCCGTTATGCTCAACTTAAAGGAAAAGGCGGTCAATGTGCCCGGGAATGGACAGACAGTCCTCCTGTGATAGCTCCGCATAGCTCTCCTGGAGGTACCGCTCCAGCATGCGCACGAGGTTCAACGGCAGGGCAATCTTGTTTGGTCCCCCGTGGTAGCACACGTTCCCACGCCATGAGTCCATGAGGTAGTCGGGGATCAGTGCGCGGCACAGCATGGCGGCATATGGCCCAGGCCTCTGCATGCATTCACGCAGCATCCTTCCCCTCTCGGTCTCCGAGATCCTCATGAGGGTTATGTCACACATGACGCCCTGCTTTAAATTAGGGAGGGGAATGTTAGTATTTGGACTGCTTTACAGCCACGCGGTGGAGGCGGCAGAGGGGCAGCATACAGGGATCTTTCCCGGGGACAGCCGCGAGGTGGTGGGACAGGGGCAGAGCTCATGCTTCCCTGATTGCTGCCAGCAGAGAGTGGCCTTGCATTCAGTGCGAAAGGAGCCCAGTGCTACTATTACATGTTTAAGCTGCCACAAGTCTACGGCTTACCATGTTTGCCCGCAGCAGAAGTAGAGGTGTCCTGCAACGCTTCTCTGATCGCAACTGCAGGACCCCAGACACATAAGGCGAGGGCCGAAAATTCGACCTTGTCCTGAGTGCGCATGTGAAAGGTGCAGTGCATGGTGTTGTTCACAGAGAAAGACTATGCTCTTTGTTAGCAACTTCATTTATCTGTCTCAGGAATTTACTCCCTTTTTCCCATTCCCACAGACACATCTGCGACTGTCTCCCAACCCAGCCTGGCATCACACTCCCAGAGGCTAGCGCAGATTAGAAGAAGGAAGAGAAAAACTCGTGAAGACATGTTTTATGAACTTATGGAGTGCTCACGAGAGCAGGCAGCCCAGACGACACAGTGGAGGGAGAACTTGTCACAAATGCACAGAGCAGTCATGGAACGGGAGGAGAGGTGGCGCCAGGAGGACCAGCAGGCTACTCAAACCCTGCTTGGACTAATGAGGGAGCAAACGGAGACGCTCCGGCGCCTAGTGGATGTTCTGCAAGACCGGAGGCAGGAGGACAGAGCACTGCTGCTGTCTATCTCTAACCGCCCTCCCCCGCCACCAAGTCCCACACCCCCCTCACCAAAAGTACAAAGAAGGAGGGGTGGCAAGGGCCGTTAAAACTGTCAGTCGGCCACTGCACACTGCTGCAGCAATGGAAGGCTCTCGTTCCAAACTTTGAAAAGTCCTTTCCTACCCATCTCACACTAGCCCATGTGCAAGTTTCCTTCCCCCCCCCCCTTTTCATGTGCGGTTCGTAATAAAACATCTGTTTCTGTTAAGTACTGTTTCCGAGAGTGTCTTTTGGAGGGGATTCTGTCTGAAGGGGGGGAAGGGGTTTGTTACTTGGACAGGACAGTCACCTGTAGCAGGCTACAGAGGCGGGGGCAGGTCCAGCATCAGGACACATACACAGCACAGTCACCAGTTACCCTGGTCAGTCTGGGAGGCGGTTTTCTTGTTCTGGGGTGCGAGGGGGTTGATCTGTGACTTTGTGTCGGGGGAGGGCAGTTAGAGATCCTATGCCGCGGTCCTTATCCTGGATCACAGAGCCACGCAGCAGGGGATCTGTTACCCTCCGCCCCCTGCCAGAAAGTCACTTGGCCGACACATACATCCAGTCCCGCCCAGGACTGCTGGCAGGCTGCGTTGAAACAACCAATGCAGCACTGCGGAGCCTGTCATTCCCGGACTTTAGAAGCATCATTTGCATCAAAACAGTAAGCCCGCCCCCCGCCACAGTCTGCGTCCCCGGTTTAAAACATTCCCGCGAAAACAGTAAAAAAGAGAACCTTGTTCATTAACAGAACAGAACAGATTTTATTTGTTGGGAAGGTGGGGAAGGGGGTATGTAACTTGGAAGGATAGTCAACAGTAACTGGGTAAAGAAACGGGGGCAGGTTCAGCATCTGTGTCCACAAAGTAAAAAGTCACTGGAGACCCTGTTCAGTCAGGAACCTGGCTTTCAAAGCCTCCCTGATGCACAGTGCGTCCCGCTGTGATCTTCTAATCGCCCTGCTGTCTGGCTGGACGTAATCAGAAGCCAGGCTATTTGCCTCAACCTCCCACCCCGACATATAGGTCTCCCCCTTGCTCTCACACAAATTGTGGAGCACACAGCAAGCAGCTATCACAATGGGGATATTGGTCTCGCTGAGATCACAGCGAGTGAGTAGGCTTCTCCATCTGCCCTTGAGACGGCCAAAAGCACACTCCACCACCATTCTGCACTTGCTGAGCCGGTAGTTGAATAGTTCTTTCCCTGAGTCCAGTGCGCCAGTGTAGGGCTTCATGAGCCAGGGCATTAGCGGGTATGCAGGGTCCCCGAGGATGACTGTAGGCATCTCCACATCCCCAACAGTTACTTTGTGGTCCGGGAAGTAAATACCTTCCTGCAGCCGTCTACACAGACCAGAGTTCCTGAACACCCTAGCGTCATGAACCTTGCCAGGCCATCCAACGTAGATATTGGTAAAACGTCCCCGATGGTCCACCAGTGCTTGCAGCACCATGGAAAAGTAGCCCTTCCGGTTGATGTAATGGCTGGCCTGGTGGTCCGGTCCCAGGATAGGGATGTGAGTCCCATCTATAGCCCCACCGCAGTTTGGGAATCCCATCTCGGCAAAGCCATCTCTGATGAGCTCCACGTTTCCCAGGGTCACTACCTTAGATAGCAGTAGCTTGACGATTGCCCTGGCTACTTGCATAACAGCAACCCCCACGGTAGACTTGCCCACGCCAAACTGGTTAGCGACGGACCGGTAGCTGTCTGGCGTTGCGAGCTTCCAGAGGGCTATGGCCACTCGCTTCTGGACAGTCAGGGCTGCCCGCATCCGGGTGTCCTTTCGCTTCAGGGCAGGGGACAGCAACTCACACAGTTCGAGGAAAGTCCCCTTCCGCATGCGAAAGTTGCGCAGCCACTGGGATTCATCCCAGACCTGCAGCACTATGCGGTCCCACCATTCCGTGCTGGTTTCACGGGCCCAGAATCGCCGTTCAACAGTATCAACAAGACCCAGTGACAGCGAGATGTCCAGGGCGCTGGGTCTCATGTTCTCAGAGAGGTCGGAGCTAGTGTCCGACTTCATGCCGTCACGGTAGTGCCGTAGCCTCCTCTCATGATTGATCTGCAGCTGCCTCTGGTACAGGTGGAGGGGAAGCTGCGAGGCGTTGAGAACTGCCACAACTGCAGCGATGGTCGCAGCGGGATCCATGCTCGCACTGCTGTGGCGTCCGCGCTGTCAGTAATCAGAAAAGCGCGCGAAATTATTTCCCGCCGGCGCTTTCAGGGAGGGAGGGAGGGAGGGAGGGCTTGAGTGACGGACGGATGACGACAGGCGCCCAAAAGCACCCTCGACACATTTTTTTACCCAGAAGGCATTTGGGGCTCGACCCAGAATTCCAAAGGGCAGGGGGGACTGCGGGAACTGTGGGATAGCTGCCCACAGTGCACCGCTTCCAATGTCGACGCTTGCCCCGTTAGTGTGGACTCACAAAGTCTCACAAAGTCGAATTACTGTCCTTAGTGTGGACACACACGTTCGACTTAGTAATATCGATTCCACATAGTCGAATTAACTAAAATCGAAGTACTCTCGTAGTGTAGACAAGGCCTTATTAATGGGTGGACATAAAGACTGGGGGGAATCTGGGGTTAACAGCCAGGTAAAGTGAAAGCTACAAACGGCCTCCTCTGTCAGAGGTTACCATGTGTGAGCTAATGCGCGGTTTACAAATAGTCCTGGTTTTGTAACTAGTGAGGAAAAGGCTAGAGAGGCTGACAAGAAGCCACACCCAGAGAAAGACAGAGAAGAGACACGGGCATGCACAGGGAAGGAGAGAGAGAGATCCGGACTCAGTCAGGCCCTGTGAGTGGGAGGTGGAGTGTAATTTACAGGGATGTGGACAGATCTGGTCCTGTCATTTCCAGAGATTTCGGGGCTTTGTCAGCTCAGGGGACGAACTGGAGATGTGATGCTATTTCCCCCCACCCTCCTCTTCAAACCGTAATCTATTTCCTCCCCGTCCTCACGCTGGCACCAGGTCACAGCTGGTATTTCGGGGGAATGGTGGCATGGCGGGGATAGCTTAGTGAGATCCTTCGCTCCCGGGAGCAGCTGGCTACATGTTTATTTGAACTCTCCCATCCTTCTTCCTAGGGGCACTTTCCCAGCTGCAGCTGGTGGCCTCTGGCCCTGGGGTGGGGGAGGTCTCCGAGCCCCTCACACTGACCTGTGCTGTCTCCGGGTTCTCCATCAACACTCAGGATTACTATTGGCACTGCCTCCGTCAGCCTCCTAGAAAAGGGCTGGAATCCATGGGATGGGTATATCATTATGACGGGGATACCGGCTACGCCCCGTTTGTGCAAGGCCGGATCACCATCTCTGCAGACGCTGCGAAGAACCAGTTCTCCCTGACGCTGCGCTCCCTGACAGCTGCAGACACCGCCACCTATTACTGCGCCAGGGGAGAGACGGTGACACAGAGACGGGGGCCTGGGACAAAAAGGGGGCCAGCTACACGCTTCGCCTCCCAGAGAGAAGGCACCTCACTTTTCCCTTGCGGTCCGCCCCCTCCCGCTGTCACTTGAAGGAGACGCTTTGTTAGAGGCTGTCACGGACTCACAGACCGTGCCCACTCTTGGCCCCGTGCGGTCCATGGGGGGTGCCCCTTTCAGTGCGACAGCCCTTCTCGGGGGTCCACTCTCTCTCGGGGTCCGGCCCCTCCACCTCCTGGATCCGCACCTCTCTGAGCCTTAGCACGTCTGTCTCTGCCGTGGGCCCCCTCAGGGAGTCCACTCGCTCTGGACCCCCGGGGCCTCCACCCCCGAAGGGGTGGATGCAACCCTGTTCTCTAGACCGGAGTGACTCTCAGCCAGCATGAAACAGAAGGGTTTATTGAGAGTTGAACACAGCACAGGAAACTCTCTGACCCTCAGGCCTGGCCTCCCTCAGCCCAGCACATCCCAGTCTCTCTGCATCCAGGTGGGCTCTGCCTGCTTCCCCTCTCCAGCCCAGAGCCCCCCTGCTCGCCGCTGGGCATCCGAGATCACCGGCCCCAGCCCCCGCCTCTGTCCATTGTCTTCCCTCCAGGTAAACAGGGTCGTAAACCGGGGCCTCCTCTCCTGCTTCTCCCTCTGGCTGGAACCGGCTGGTTAGGTCACTGGGTCCTCACTCTGCAGCCCATTGTCCTCCCACTGGCCAGAACCGGCTGCGTCTCCTCAGCTGGGCCTCTGGGTCACCAGGTCGCCAGGTCACCGGTCACTGGGGTATTCATCCTCCCGGCCACTGGCTGGGTCCCCACGTCCTCTCTCCGGTCCTCTGCAAAACACACTCCCTCTCCCCTCACCTCGTTAAACCAGTAACACCCAGGGAAACTGAGTCCCACCCCCTCCGCATGCAAACCATTGAAACTCCACAGAAAACAAGAAAACCCCCCACTTCGTCACATCTCTCCCCCCTTCGAGGCTGAACGGAGCAGGGTCACTTAGCCAGTGACCTGGGGAAGTTCAGGGTCCCCACCCCGCGATAAAGCATCCGCTATAACATTGGCGCTCCCCCTCACATGGACCACCTCCATGTCATAACCTTGGAGGAGCAGGGCCCACCTCAGCAGCTTGGCATTAGCCCCTTTCATTTGGTGCAGCCACGTCAGGGGCGAATGGTCGGTGTACACGGTGAAGCGCCGCCCAAATAGATACGGCTGCAGTTTGTTAAGGGCCCACACCATGGCCAGGCATTGCTTCTCTATGGCCGCATAGTGCTGCTCCCGGGGCAGCAGCTTCTTGCTCAGGTACACAATCGGGTGTCTCTC
This sequence comes from Emys orbicularis, assembly GCF_028017835.1. Taxonomy (NCBI): domain Eukaryota; kingdom Metazoa; phylum Chordata; order Testudines; family Emydidae; genus Emys; species Emys orbicularis. The sequence goes on along the minus strand of NC_088694.1, from coordinate 54,477,189 downwards.
CCCCTTAGTATCAGTTTGCATCAGTACCGCCCCCAGCCCTGTGTCCGAGGCGTCGGTGAACACCAGGAAGGGTTTGTTAAAATCTGGGTTTCCCAGCACCGGGCCCTGGATAAGTGCCCCCTTCAGCGCACAGAGAGCCCTCTGGCACTGCTCGGTCCAGACTACCTTGTCCGGCTTTCCCTTTCAACACAGCTCCGTGAGGGGCGTGCTGCCAGGGAGCTAAAGTGGGGCACAAACCTCCGGTAGTACCCTGCCATCCCAACCTTGCACTTTTCAGCTTTTATGGTCAGGCCTGCATCCTGGAGGCGACCCAGCACTCTCTTCACCTGGGACACATGTTCCTCCCAGGTCTGGCTAAAGACACAGATATCGTCAGTATACGCTAATGCAAAGCCCTCCATCCCCCTTAGTAACTGATCAACCAGGCGCTGGAAGGTGGCAGGTGCCCCCTTGAGGCCGAAAGGCAGGACCAGGAACTCGAAGAGCCCTATTGGTGTGGTGAAGGCGGACTTCGCCCTGGCCTCCGGGTCCAAAGGCACCTGCCAGTAGCCTTTGGTAAGATCCAGGGTAGTGAGGTACCGGGCACCCCCCATCTTGTCTAAGATTTCATCAGTCCTGGGCATGGGGTAGGCGTCGGACACAGTAATGGCATTGAACTTCCGATAGTCCACACAGAACCGCATCGACCCGTCCTTCTTGGGGACCAGCACCACGGTGAGGCCCAGGGACTGGCGGATGGCTGGATCACCCGTAAAGCCAGCATGTCCCCGACCTCTCTCTCCAGGTCCTGGGCTGTTTTCCCAGTGACCCTGAATGGGGAACACCTGATGGGAGGGTTGGTTCCCGTCTCCACCCGGTGGACAGCCAGGTTAGTGAGCCCAGGCCGGCTGGAGAACAGCTGCCGGTATGGATGCAGCACGGCTCTGATCCCTGCCTGCTGGGCAGGGGTTAGCTAGTCTGAGAGGGGAATTGATTCTAGCGAGGGGTTAGCCCCAGCCTCAGGGAGGAGTCCCACCAGGGGGTCCTCTCCTTTCTCCTCCCACTGCCCACACACAGCCAGCACCAACTTCTCCCTGTCCCAGTACGGCTTCATCATGTTGACGTGATACACCCGGTGGCTCTGAGCCCGGTTGGACAGTTCCACCACATAGTTCACCTCGTTTACCTGTCTGATGACCGTGAAGGGGCCGTCCCAGGCCGCTTGCAGCTTGTTCTTCCTCACGGGGATGAGGAGCATCACCTGATCCCCGGTAGCATATGAGCGGGCACGGGCTGAGCGGTCGTACCAGACCTTCAGCTTCCTCTGGGCCCTTGCTAGGTTCCCCCGCTTGTTCTTCCTCACGGGGATGAGGAGCATCACCTGATCCCCGGTAGCATATGAACGGGCACGGGCTGAGCGGTCGTACCAGACCTTCAGCTTCCTCTGGGCCCTTGCTAGGTTCCCCCTAGCCAAGCCCATGAGCTCCACGAGCTTTTCCCGGAAAGTCAGTACATACTGTACCACTGATTCCCCATCGGGAGAGGCCTTTCCCTCCCACTCGGCTCTCATCAAGTCCAGGGGACCCCTCATCCTCCTTCCGTACAGCAACTCGAACGGGGAGAACCCTGTGGATTCCTGGGGCACTTCCCTATATGCGAACAGCAGGTGGGGTAAATACTTGCCCCAGTCCTGCGGGTGCTGGTCCATAAAGGTTTTCAGCATCCTCTTTAGGGTCCCATTGAACCTCTCCACTAGCCCGTTGGACTGAGGGTGGTAGGCTGAGGCCCAGGTGTGTCGGACCCCACACTTCTCCCACAAGCACTGGAGCAGGGTCGACATGAAGTTAGACCCCTAGTCTGTAAGGACCTCCTTGGGGAACCCCACTCTGCTGAAGATGGTCAGCAGTGCGTCTGCCACGGTGTCTGCCTCGATAGAGGACAAGGCCACTGCCTCGGGGTAGCGCGTAGCAAAATCTACCACCACCAGGATGTATTTCTTCCCTGACCGGGTCACCCTGCTGAGGGGCCCCACTATGTCCACGGCCACCTTCTGGAAAGGCTCTTCTATGATAGGCAAAGGTCTCAGCGGGGCTTTACACTTATCCCGGGCCTTCCCCACCCTCTGGCAGGAGTCACAGGTCCCGCAATACTGTCGGATAGCGTCAAAGACCCCGGGCCAGTAAAAGTTCTGCAGCAGCCTCTGCCTGGGGCGCCAGATGCCCTGATGCCCCGAAAGGGGAATATCGTGGGCCAAGAACAACAGTTTGTGGCGGTACCTCTGGGGAACCACCAGCTGCCTCCCGACTTTCCAAGGTTCAGTTCGCCCTGAACCAGTCCATTCCCAGTACAGGAATCCCCTCTCCCACAGGAATCGCTCCCGGCAGTCCTCCCCCTGGGATCCTGCACTGTCGTGCCTAGCCAGGGCCCTCAGTTTCTCCAGGGAGGGATCCACCTGCAGCTCCGTTTGGAATTCAGCTGCTGGGTCTGAGGCCACAGCCCTGGCTGGTGGCGCCTCAGTTTCCCCACCCTGGGACGGAGGCTCCGGCCCAGCCCTGTCGAGCCCTACCCTTGGCGCTTCAGCCCCTCCCCTCGGGAGGTCCCGTGCCCCTCGCTGGCTCTGGCTCCGGGTAAGGACCAGGGCGCTATGAGTGTCATCCGGCCAATTCTCCAAGTCAGTACCCATTAGCACCTCGGTAGGCAGGTGGTCGTGCACCCCAACCTATTTGGGTCCCTCCTTAGCCCCCCATTTCAGGTGTATCCTCGCTACAGGCACCTTGACAGGGGCCCCAAACACTCCCCTCAGGGTCAGGTAGGCATCGGGCACTAGCTGGTCTGGGTCCACCACCTCGGACCGCGCCAGCGTCACCTCTGCACCCGTGTCCCAGAACCCCTGGACACGTCTTCCCCCCACCTCAATGGGGAAGATGTGGCGATTGTTCCCCGGGGGCTCACCCAGCGGATTGGGTACGGGTGCTCTGGACCTGGGGCCCCACCTTCCCCTGCTGGCCTGGCCTGGCGGTCCCCTCCCCCTGGCACGGCCCTCTCGACTGCAGCCCCTGGGCCCGGCGGTGCCCCCTCTCGGTGGGCTTCCACCCAGTTGACACCCCGCGGGTTCTGCTTGGCTGCCATTTCCTTCATCTTCAGGCACTGTGCCACCTTGTGCCCCTTTTGGCCACAGTAATTACACCTCATGTCCCTCAAGTCCCACGAGGGGGGTCGCCCCGCCCCGGCAGTCCCGGGCACCCCTGAGTTGGGCTTCCTGGAGTCCCACCTTTGAGAGGGCTCAGGGTGACTCCCCTTATGAGTCCCTGATGTGGGTCTCCCCCCTGCCCCCGATCTGCTGTCCACAAACTCATCTGCCAGCGCCCTGCACGGCGCAGATCTTTGGGCTTCCGGTCCACTAGCCACATCTTAAGGTCCGGAGGGCAGATGTCATACAGCTGCTCCAACCCCACCAGGTTATACACGTCCTCTGCGGTAGTGGCCCCGGCGCTCTTCCCCCACTTGCGGAGATATTCCCCCAGCACGTTGGTGACCTCCTTGTAAGAGACACCTGAGGCCTTGCGCACACCCCGGAATCGTTTCCTGTACACCTCGGGGGTCAGTTCAAACTTCAGCAGCAAAGCCTCTTTGAAAAGGTCATAGTCCCCCTTCTCAACACCATCCATTTGGCTGAGCGCCTGTATGGCTTTGGGACCCAGCAGGGGGGTCAGCCAGCGAAGCCTGTCTGCAGGGTCAATCTGGTTCAGTTCACAAGCCTTCTCAAAGGCTGTGAGGTAGGCATCAATATCCCCCCCCCTCCTTGAACTGGGGCAGCAGTTTGGTGTCGAGATTCCCCACACCACTGGCGTCTCGGGGCCCTTCCCCACTTACCCCGCGGCAGGCCCTCTTGGCCCGCCTCTCGTCCATCTCCAACTCATGCTTCCACTCTTCTACACGGTCCGCTCGTTCTCTCTCTCTGTCCACCAGCCTCCGATTCTCTAGCTCCAGCTCCTTTGCTTTCAGCTGCAGCTCCAATCTCCGCAGCTCCTCGAGGGAGGAACCTGTCTGGGGTTTCCCTGTACTGACTGGGGAGTCAGGTCTGACCCACTCCCGGTCACTACACAGACTGCCCCCACGGCTACTCCCCGGCTCTCCGGGCACCCCGGGAGCCCCCCTGGGGTCTGGAGCCTGCGCCTCAGACGGGTCATTCTCTACAAGCTGAGTAATCAGCCGCTCCTTAGTGAGCCTCCCCACGCTCAGTCCCCTCTCCCTGCAGAGACGTGCCAGGTCGCTCTTATGGAGCTGGTTCTAGGCCATTTCCAGGCTGGTTGCGTTCAATACCCTCGTTATATCGCTGGCAGCCACTCAGTGCAAAGCGCCTGCGCCCGCAGCCAACGTCTACAGGGTGCATCCGTGAAACATCCCACTTCTGACACCACGTTGTCACGGACTCACAGACCGTGCCCACTCTTGGCCCCGTGCGGTCCATGGGGGGTGCCCCTTTCAGTGCGACAGCCCTTCTCGGGGGTCCACTCTCTCTCGGGGTCCGGCCCCTCCACCTCCTGGATCCGCACCTCTCTGAGCCTTAGCACGTCTGTCTCTGCCGTGGGCCCCCTCAGGGAGTCCACTCGCTCTGGACCCCCGGGGCCTCCACCCCCGAAGGGGTGGATGCAACCCTGTTCTCTAGACCAGAGTGACTCTCATCCAGCATGAAACAGAAGGGTTTATTGAGAGTTGACCACAGCACAGGAAACTCTCTGACCCTCAGGCCTGGCCTCCCTCAGCCCAGCACATCCCAGTCTCTCTGCATCCAGGTGGGCTCTGCCTGCTTCCCCTCTCCAGCCCAGAGCCCCCCTGCTCCCCGCTGGGCATCCGAGATCACCGGCCCCAGCCCCCGCCTCTGTCCATTGTCTTCCCTCCAGGTAAACAGGGTCGTAAACCGGGGCCTCCTCTCCTGCTTCTCCCTCTGGCTGGAACCGGCTGGTTAGGTCACTGGGTCCTCACTCTGCAGCCCATTGTCCTCCCACTGGCCAGAACCGGCTGCGTCTCCTCAGCTGGGCCTCTGGGTCACCAGGTCGCCAGGTCACCGGTCGCTGGGGTATTCATCCTCCCGGCCACTGGCTGGGTCCCCACGTCCTCTCTCCGGTCCTCTGCAAAACACACTCCCTCTCCCCTCACCTCGTTAAACCAGTAACACCCAGGGAAACTGAGTCCCACCCCCTCCGCATGCAAACCATTGAAACTCCACAGAAAACAAGAAAACCCCCCACTTTGTCACAGAGGCCACCAGGAAGGTGGAGAGAAGGAGAGAAAGAGGAAGCACCTGCGCTTGTGAATGGGCAGGAGAGAGACTTTGTTACAGGCGTCCGGCAGTTTTGGAAACCCCAGTCTAGGCCTGAGATTGCAGCAGACTCTCCTGTCCGCTCAGCAGCTGAACTGGGGAGCTGAGGTTCTGGGGTCCCCTCTGACAAATGACTGGCTATTTCCTGGCTGCGCTAGCCCTGGCCACCTGTGTGTGAGGTTGTGTGTCAGTGTTTCCTGGTGGGACAGAGCATTTGTGGGTATGTTTGCATGTCTGTGTGAGGAGCTGTGTTGATTCCTATCTGCGTGAGAGCATTTAGGTGAAGGAGTCTTTGGCATGGAGCTAGACCCTTCGCTCCCCGGAGTGGGGATTGTTACAGTATTTCTCGGGAATCTCCTGCCCGTGTTTGCAGGCGTCTTTTCCCACCTGCAGGATCTGGTGGGTTCGGGCCCTGGCGCAGGGAAGGTCTCAGCGCCCCTCACACGGACATGCGGTCCCTCCAGGGCATTCCTGGAGACCGGATTTCCCTTGTCAAGGTCCCGAGGGGATCGGACTGGCGAACTGTGATGGGGAAACACGCTCCGCTTCCCCAAAACCCAACGAGCATTTCCAGAGACCGCCCCAAGAACCGGGTCTCCCTGCAGCTGAGCTCCCCTTACAGCTACAGACACCGCCACCTATTACTGTGAGTCACTGTGACGAACTGGGACTGTTCTTAATGTGGTCTTTGAATGCTGAGTGGGGAGTGGTGGCCTGGGAAGGTGGTTGGGGGTTTGGCTGGGACGGTCTGCATTGGGGGATGGGAGACTGGCCTTGAGGGAGGAGACCTGAGCATGTAACCTGAGAACCCAGGAAGGGGTTAGAAGCCAGGTGACACCTTTGCCCCGGAAACTGAAGAAAGGCTGGGGGGAGAGAGGGTTTCAGGAGCTGGCTGGTAATGGAGGGATCCCAGACGGGGCTCTGCCCCCCCCCCCCATGGGGCTGTGGTGTCCCTGGGACCCCAAGATGGTCCTAACTGAGGGGGTCCTGTTGTCTGTGCCTGCAAGACCTGTCTTGGACTGTGTTCCTGTTGTCTAAATAAACCTTCTGCTTTACTGACTGGCTGAGAGGCATGGTGAATCGCAGGAAGCCGGGGGTGCAGGGCCTTGTGTCCCCCACACTCTGAGACAGTCAGTTACAGAGCAAGTGTGACAGACACACAGTAACATACACACACACACACACTATCTCACAGTCGGCCATCCACCCACCCACAGGCAGCCACAACCACCCTTCCCCTCCCCCGCCCATCTCAGCCTTACAGACAAAAAGTGACAGGAGAAAAGCTGGCTGAGAAGAGGCAGAGAGAGGGGGGCTGAAGTTTTCAAAGGCTCCTACAGGACTTTAGGGATTAAACTTAATTTTTAATTTAACTGGGATTTGGGTGCCTAACTCCCTTAGGTTCATTGGAAAATTCGGGCAGGGCGGATAGGCAGCTACTAACCAGCAAGAGAGAGAGAGAGACTCACTGTTATATGTGTAAGCAGGGACAGAGAGAGGAGGCTCTGAGACAGGAGGGGCGGGGGCAGTTTTCCAATCCAGGACCGATATTCCAATAGAAGCTCCTGCATTTTCCGAGCGCGGTCTGGTGAGAAGCTGAACCGGAGCTCTGGTTTTGCTCAGATTTCCTCCTGAAAATGATCAGATGTTTCTTAGCTGCCCTGGCGCTGGCCCCGTGTGAGTATTTGTGTGCGCCTCCCTGTGAGTGCATTTTGTGTGTGTGTGTGTGTGTGTGTGTGTGTGTGTGTGTGTGTGTGTGTGTGTGTGTGTGTGTGTGTGTATCTGGGGGTGAATCTATTTGTGTGAGTGAACTTTTGTGCTATGAATTTCGGTCGTTATGTGTGTGTGTTGGTGAGAGTACATCTGGGGGTGAATCTCTCTCTGTAACCACAGAAGTGTGTTTGTGTACTGTTTTTGTGTGTGTGAGTGTATGTGTATTGAGTGTGTATTCATATGAGCGTATTTGGGTGTGAATCTCTCTGTATAACTGTAGTTGGGTGTTTATGCACTGTATATGGGGGAAAAGGCAACAGAGGGTCCTGTGGCACCTTTAAGACTAACAGAAGTATTGGGAGCATAAGCTTTCGTGGGTAAGAACCTCACTTCTTCAGATGCAAGTGGGGGGTGTATCTGTGTGAGTGTAAGTGTGTTTGTGTATTGGGTGTGTATGTGTGTGAGGGTATTGGGGTGTGAATCTCTCTGTGTCAGGGTGTGTGTGGGATGGGGGTGTCGCAGGGAGACCTTTGCTCCCTGGACCCCTCATTAGACGTTTATTCAGGAATCTCCCACCCCTGTTTCCAGGGGCCCTTTCCCAGCTGCAGCTGGCGGAGTCCGGCCCTGGGGTGGGGCAGGTCTCCGAGCCCCTCATGCTCACCTGCGCGGTCTCTGGGGTCCCCATCACTGAACAGTGCTGCTACTGGCACTGGGTCCGGCAGCCTCCCGGGGAAGGGCTGGAGTCGCCGGGGTGGATATACCTGTGACGAAGTGGCAGGGCCGGCTCCAGGCACCAGCCCACCAAGCTTGTGCTTGGGGCGGCACCTGGAGGGGGGCGGCGCGGCGCTCCGGCCGCCAGCGGGGCCACAGCCGGGCTCGCCGCCCTGCCCCCTGCGCTCTGGCCGCCGGGGGGAGAGCCGAGCCCCAGCCGGGGCTCGCCACCCTCTCGCCGCCCTGGCCCCGGCACTCTGGCCGCCGGGGGGAGAGCGGAGCCCCGGCCGGGGCTCACCGCCCTCCCCCCCGGCTCCGGCCGCCCTCCCCCCCCCCTGGGGCGGCATAAAAGCCAGAGCCGGCCCTGTTCACAGCACTGGGTTCTTGGCGAATCGCTCACGAGAGCACCTTGTAATGGCAAAAGGCAGGAGAAGTGGCCTTGTCATTCTGTAGTACAAAACATTGAAACCGGCCCACACAGTGATAACACAGGAGGCCCCGTGTTTCTGGACAAGTCCTCGTCCCTCAGCGATATGTCTCTGGCTGCATACTCAACATGGGCAGAACAAGAAAGAGACACAACATTTGGGGACATGGTGCTCTTGCGACGGGGGTGTTGGAGTACCGTCCCCCCTCCCTTCTTGTCAGTTGGAATTGTCACTCACCTATCAGGTTACAGGATATGTACACTGCTTAGCTGAGTCTCCTGTTCCAAACCAAGCATCACATGTCCCTGACCTTGGAGTTCCCACGGACAGACACTGCAACCCTCGGTATGTCTGCAATTACCATCTAACTCCGTCCTCCAAATTCTCATTATCCCTCCAAGTAGCCAGAGACTACGACAGCCTGGTTGATGACTCAGACCAGCGAATTATTTGCTTCCTATGGAAAAAGAGCGAACACTTCTCTCTCCGCCCCCCCCCCTTGTTGGTAAAAGCGGTACGAGCATGTTTTGAGGGTGACTATTAAAGGGATGATGTCACTTCCTTTCTGAAATGTTGGTCACTCAGGCCTGGATCTTATATATCTCTGGTGGGAAAGGAGGGAACAAAATAAATTTATTTACACGTTCTTTAAATTTATGCCATGTAAAGGGGGGGGGTCTAATTTCTGAGAGAGCGCCTACAACATGAATAACGGGACTGGTCTTCAGTTGTCTCCTGCCGGGCAGCGTATGGAAATCACCCCCGTAATTCTCCCAATAGGGGACCTGTCTCATGCTGGGCACCCGGACGCCAGTCAGAACTGACAATCCCCTGTTAATGTACAGGATATGAGCAGGGAGGCAGTTGCATTTCCTGGGTCACACCCGCCTTGTCCCTCAGCCTGGAGGAGAGCGAAGCTGCATCCGCTGTGTCCCCGCAGTTAAGGGTTAATCCTTCCCGCCGCTAGGCCCTTAAAGGGGCCGTGACAGGCACAGGAATGTTCGGGCACGTGGCTGTTAAAGAGCGAGCTGGTCTCTGTGAGCGATAAGGCGGGAGCGAGCGGGCTGCGTGTGGGTGTGAATGACAGCGAGCGAGCGAGCCCGGAGGTGTGTGAGGGGCTCGCCTGGCTCCGTGAGACCAGCGGCTGCTCAGTATTTGCCGCCCGCCCCGCTCTGGGTCTCAGGTTCCAGCAGAAGCTGCGGAGGGCTTCAGACTCTCCCCAGGCCAGAGAGAGGAGCCGGTGTCCGCATCTCCGGCTGTTTTGATTCGGTCCGAGGCACGATGACCTGGCTCTTGGCTGCTCTGCTGGCCCCGGCCCCAGGTGAGTACTGGGCGGGGGGATATAGGGCGAGCGCGGGAGACTCTTTGCTCGCTGGGCCCATTGGTTTATTCATTTATTCATGTTCCCAGGGGCCCTTTCCCATGTGCAGCTGGCGGCGTCCGGCCCTGGGCTGGGGCAGGTCTCCGAGCCCCTCACACTCACCTGCGCGGTCTCTGGCGGCTCCGTCACTGCTGATTACTGGGATTGGTACCGGCAGCTTCCCCGGGGAGGGCTGGACTGGCTGGGAGAGATTGACTGGTACAACTCGCAGTGGCGCGTAGACTACGCCCGGTCTCTCCAAGGCCGAATAACCCTCTCCGCCGATTCCTCCAAGAACCAGTTCTCCCTGCGGCTCCGCTCGCTGACAGCTGCGGACACCGCCACCTATTACTGCGCCAGGAGAGACACCGTGACACAGAGACAGGGGGCCTGGGACAAAAAGGGGCAGCCACACGCTTCGCCTCCCGGAGAGAAGACACTTGACTTTTCCCTTACGGTCCGCCCCTTTCCGCTGTCACTTTAAGTTGAAGGAGACGCTTTGTCAGAGGCACCCACGAAGCTGCAGAGAAGCAGAAAAGAGGAAACACCTGCGCTTGTGAATGGGACGAGAGAGACTTTGTTACAGGAGTTTTGCAGATTTGGAAACCACTAATCTGGACCTGAGGTTGTAACAGACTCTCCTGTCCGCTCCACAGCTGAACTGGGGAGTTGAGGTTCTGGGGGGCCCCTCGACAAACGACTGGTATTTCCTGGTTGCGCTAGCTCTGGTCCATGGGAGGGAGGGTGTGTGTATGTGTGAGTTCTTCCTCGTGCGGTAGAGTATTTGTGGGTTTCTGTAACCCACACACCTCCTGGATGTGGTATTCCGTCCCATCTAGGGGCACCAAGACCACTTGATTAATGAGTCTGCTCTACACCCTTAGCTAAGAGACACATGATTTTTGGCTCATGGGGTAGAGGCTCGTACACTAAGCACCAGAGGTCCCAGGTTCCAACCACGGGGTCTGTCAGTGTTACATTTGCACCTGTGTTTGTGAGGAGCTGTGTTGATTCATATTTGCATGAGAGCATTTAGATGAAGGAGTCTGCACTTGGAACCAGATCCTTAGCTCCCTGGAGTGGGGAGCATTATATTATTATTTGGGTATGTCCTGCCCCTTTTTGCAGGCCCCCTTTCCCACCTGCAGCTGGTGGAGTCGGGCCACGGGGTGGGGAAGGTCTCAGAGCCCCTCACACTGACATGCGACGTCTTCTGGAGACCGGATTTTCTGGCCAAGGTCCTGAGTTTATCGGGCTGATGTACTGTGATGGGGAAACACCTTCCATGCCGCCTTCCCAAAACACAACGAGCATTTCCAGAAACACTTCCAAGAACTGGGTCTCCCTTTAGTGCTTAAACTTTCCCTTTTAATTTAATTTGGAGTTGGGCGCCTAACTCCCTTAGGCTCTTTGGAGAATTCGGTCCGGGTGAAAAAGCACCTGCTAAACAGACAGAGCCAGTGAGCGAGAGAAAAGAAACAAACTCACTGTATGTGTAAGCAGAGGAACATGGAGAGAGAGAAAGAAACAGACAAATTCACTGCTGTGTGTGTAAGCAGAGACAGAACCACATTCCAGAGAGAGACAGAGAGAGCGAGGAGATTGGGTGACAGGGGTGGGATCACTCCGTGATTCCCTGTTCTGGTCATTCCCTCTGGGGCACCTGGCACTGGACACTGTCGGGAGACAGGACACTGGGCTAGATGGACCTTTGGTCCGACCCACTGTAGCCCTGTGCTGACAGTGTTGCTCTTTATTCAACATTAAGAAACCACACGGTGAGAGCTGAGTTCCGAACAGCTGGATGAAGACATTCAGCGTCTGGCTACTTACCTACACTGCTTCTCTGGCAGGGTCTGGTGGCTTCTGCAGCAGAAGACAAGGGAGACCGCTAGAGGGCTCCCAGACTACTTATAGGAATAACACCCGGGAAAATCTCTGTGTCTGCGTATGAGCTACAATTTATTACCGGTGTCGAAAGAGGTTTGCAGCCCGAGGCTCACACACTTCAGCCAGCTCGCCCGAGCTGTCCGAGCTCCGTTGGGTCAGCGGCTGGACTGGAGATATTTGAGATCTTGCAAATGATTGAATGTGTCTTCCTTGCGCTGACCCTGGCGCCGTGTGAGTCTGTGTCTGTCTCCCTGTGTGTGACTGTTTGCATTTCTCTCTGCGTGTGTGGCTGTGACCAGGGGGGAGGCAGAGGAAGCGTTCGCTCTTTGGGCATCGCATTCAATGATTATTTTGGACTCTCCCACCCTTGTTTCTAGGTGCCTTTTCCCAGCTGCAGATGGTGGTCTCTGGCCCGGGGTTGGGGAAGGTCTCCGAGCCCCTCACACTGACCTGCGCTGTCTCCGGGGTCTCCATCACTTCTGAGGGTTACTTCTGGTACTGGGTTCGGCAGTTTCCTGGAGAAGGGCTGGAATCCATGGGAGCGGTATATCCATATACCGGGGACACGCACTACGCCCCGTCACTCCAAGGCCGAATCACCATCTCCGCAGACACCACCAGCAACCAGTTCTCCCTGCAGCTCCACTCCCTGACAGCTGCGGACACCGCCACCTATTACTGTGCCAGGAGAGACACAGTGACACGGAGACAGGGGGCCTGGGACAAAAAGGGGGCGAGCCACATGCTTCGCCTCCCACAGAGAGGACACCTGACTTTGCCCTTGCGGTCCGCCCCCTTCTGCAGGCCCTTGAAGGAGACGCTTTGTCGAGGCACCCGCGAAGCTGGAGAGAAGGGGAGAAAGAGGAAGCACCTGCACTTGTGAATGGGCAGGAGAGAGACTTGTTACAGGAGTTTTGCGGTTTTGGAAACCACCAATCCGGACCTTAGGTCGCAACAGACTCTCCTTTCCGCTCCGCAGCTGTACGGGGGAGCTGAGGGTCTGGGTGGGCCCTCTGATAAATGACTGGTATTTCCTGGCTGCCCTAGTCCTGGCCCATGGGAGGTGTGTGTGTGTCTGTCTGTCTGTCTGTGTCTGAGGTTGTGTGGCAGTTTTTCCTGGTAGGGTAGAGCATTTGTGGGTGTGTTTGTGTTTTACTCCATGAGTAAGTCCATTGGAGCCGCTCACACCTACGGTGCTTCACTCTGGAATGTCTCCTGGTTTACACTCCCGGATGAGTGAGAGGCGAATCAGCCTAACTCACGGGTTCTCACACGTCTCTGAACCGCAACCCCCTTCTGACAACAGAAATTACTACATAACCCCAGAGCAGGGAATCGAAGCCTGAGCCCACCCAAACTCAGCTGCCCCTGGAGTGTGTGTGTGTGGGGGGGGGACCCGAGCCCGAGCCCGAGCCCCACCGCTCTGCGCAGGAGTGCAAAGGCTTCAGCCCCAGGCGGGAGGCTGTAACCCTTGGACTCGCCACCCAGGGCTAAAGCTCTCGAGGTTTGACTTTGGTCCTGAGCTGTGGAGTTCGGGCTTCGGCCCCAGCAAGTCTAACACCATGCCTGACGCCCCCCATTAAAATATGGTCCCGACCCACAGTTTGAGAACTGCCTCCCTAGATGGAGTGACTGGAGAATTAGCCCTGAAGAGACAATGGAGCTTCCATTGAGAGTCAGTCCTATGGAACCCAGTGGAATTACTCCTGCTTTGCACTGATGTGCAGTCAAGGCTGATTCCCACTATGGCACTTCGAATGCAGAAGGTGGGGGCCGCAAGGACTCCAAAAATAATACTTGCCCCCACTCCAGGCAGGTAATGCTGCCAGTACCCAAGTGAAAACCGCCTTTTGCCAATCCAGGAAAAATCCTTACTTGGGAAGATTTTTCCTGAGGCCCCTCGGCTTTTCCACCCCTCCCTCGGGGCAGCAGAGAAAGAAAACAAAAGAGAAGGGAAGCTCAACTGTTGTATCCACATAGGCACAGCCTCTTTACCGACTCAGAAATCAAATCATGTTCTTAAAAAGGGTAAATTTTATTGAAAAAAACAAATAAAACACAACTGAAAACGCCAGCTGTTAGGGATCAAACACCAAAAACGACTTTCTTCGGGTCCAACTTAAAGGTTACAAGCAAACAAAAACATCTGGGGTTAGCACAGAGGAATCCACAAGCCCAAAATGAAGAATTCAATCTAATTGTGTCTAACTAGTCATTGCTCATCTACTAACATATCTGTGGTTTCAAATGAGTAGTTTCTAGGTATGATGCTGATGATCTTTATACCTGGCCCAAACCTTACAGCATGTTGCTATCCTGTCTGCTTCTGCCCTACAGACAGAAGACCCCTACACCCAGCAGTTTTTCCTAATTTGAAAGGGTACAGCTTCCCTATTGGTTCCCCTGGTCAGGTGCCCACTCATTTTAAGCTTCCCTCTTAACCCTTTACAGGTAACACAATTAGAGAACAGCTACTAAGAAGGATTTTGTAGCTAACTGAACATAGGTATGAACAATGATCACTGTGTTTTTTCCACCAGGTGCCCAGTCCCAGATGCAGCTGGTGGAGTCCGGGGGGGCTGTTAGAAATGAAGGGGAGTCCATCCGGCTCTCCTGTAAAGGCTCCGGCTTCACCTTCAGCCGCTACACAATGTTCTGGTACCGGCAGAATCCCCGGGAAAGCCCGGAGTTTGTGTCACGCATTTACACCGACGGGACTGGCATACGTTACGCGGCTTGGGTTGAAGGGCGATTCACCATCTCCAGAGACAACGCCAAGAGCGAGCTGTACCTGGAAATGAGCCGCCTGAGACGGGAGGACACCGCCAGGTATCACTGCGGTACTACAGACGCACAGTGCGGGGAAGCCGGTGTGAGCTCGGACAAAAACCTCCGGTTCCGGGCCCCAGGCTCAGAGGGGTAAAGTCAGCTGTTGGGGGGGGGGGGCACAGATCCGTGGGGGACGGGGCCAGTGCGGTAAGTGAAGGGAGGGAAAGGAAACGGAGTGTCTGCGGGGGAATCAGGGAATCCTGGGGCACGGAGGAAACCCCCGAACCCTGAGGAGAGTCAGTCTCTCCTCAGCTATCCCCCTCTCCCTCGTGGGAGGGATAGCTCAGTGGTTTGAGCATTGGCCTGCTCAATCTAGGGTTGTGAGTTCAATCCTTAAGGGGGCCATTTAGGGATCTGGGGCAAAAGTCTGTCTGGGGATTGGTCCTGCTTTGAGCAGAGGGTTGGACTAGATGACCTCCTGAGGTCCCTTCCAACTCTGATATTCTATGATTCTGCCCTGGGAGAAGCGCCCTGCACTCCCAGGCTGTTTCTCTTCTGTCCCAGAAACGGTGCTGTGAGTCCGGGAACTGGGGGACACAGGGAGAGTGCGGGAGATTCTCGACTCGCCGGCCCCCCCGCTGCAGCCCAGTGAAACTCAACCTGAGCCAGAGAAACTGTATTTTCAAACGGAGTTTCCATTGAGAGTCAGTCGTATCGACCCCAGTGGTATTACTCCTGCTTTACACTGAGGTGCTGTCAGGGCTGATTCCCACTATGGCACTTCGAGTGCGGGGAGGGCGGGGGAGACACAAGGACTCCACAAATTAATACTGGCCCCTCCGGGCAGGTGATGCTGCCACCACCCAAGTGAAAACTGCCTTTTGCCAATCCAGAAAAAAACCCTCACTTGGGAAGAATTTTTCTGAGGCCCCTCAGCTTCATCACCCCTCCCTCGGGGCAGCGGAGAAAGAAAACAAAAGAAAGGAGAAGCTCAGCGGTTGTAACTGCTGATTACTAGACGCAGCCTCTTTACGTCCTGAGACACAGAAATCAAATCATGGTCTTAAAAAAGGTAAATTTTATTGAAAAAACAAATAAAACACAACTGAAAACTCAGGCTGTTAGGAATCAAACACCAAAAACGACTTTCTTGGGGTCCAGCTTAAAGGTTACGCGCAAGCAACAACAAAACAAAAGCACCTGGGGTTAGCACAGAGGAATCCAAAAGCCCCAAATGAAGAATTCAATCTAATTGTGTCTAACTAGTCATTGCTCATCTACTTACATATCTGTGGTTTCAAATGAGTAGTTTCTCGGTATGATGCTGATGATTTTTATACCTGGCCCAAACCTTACACCATGTTGCTGCCCAGTCTGTTTCTGCCGGACAGACAGAAGACCCCTACACCCAGCAGTTTTCCCCATTTGAAAGGTACAGCTTCCCTATTGGTTTCCCTGGTCAGGTGCCAACTCATTTTAAGCTTCCCTCTTAACCCTTTACAGGTGAGACAATTAGAGAGCAGCTACTAAGAAGGATTTTGTAGCTAACTGAACGTTTGGGGAGTTACACAAGGGTGCTACCCCCGCCCCATTTATCACAGGTGCATAATAACAGAATAACTCACCTTGATTCCAGAGTATTTGGGGCTCTATTTTTAAAGGGATTCAGGTAACTTTGAACGCGTTTGGAAATGCCAGGCCGCCTAATGCCTATTGAAATGACTAAGTTTTAGTTGCTCAGATGCTTCTGAAAATCCCACTAGGCATCTTATGAAAAATGTGGCTCTTACTCCTGATTTGGAACAGGACGAGAGGAGAACCAGCCCAAGTTAAACCAGTGGACTTACTCCTGAATCACACGTAACCTCTGTTTGCCAGAAGCTGGGAATGGGCGACAGGGGGTGGATCCCTTGATGATTCCCTGTTCTGTTCATTCCCTCTGGGGCACCTGGCATTGGCCACTATCAGAAGACAGGACACTGGGGTAGATGGACCTTTGGTCTGACCCAGTGTGGCTGGGGTCTTATGAGTGAATGAAGAGAGTCAGGCCTGTTAACTCCATTGAGACTACTCACAGTGTAAGTCACTACTCAGTGTATAAGAAGTCCTCCTAATTTAGAATACTTTTATAGTGAAACTTTTTTTTTGTTAATTACCAGACTTTTAATTTGGAACTTATATGGTTCAACTAAGTCCAAAGAGAATTTTTTTCTTTAGAATCTCCAATGGGCTCTGTCACACTCGTCTCTGAGCGCCTCACGAGCATTAATCAATGTATAGACACAGCAGCCATGAGTGGTAGGAAGCCATCGCTGTCTGTGCTTTGCGACTGGTATAGGGAGTTAAGAATGATTATGGTGGCTTGTTCACAAGCCACCCTCTTGTTCACGAGGGTTTAGAAGAAAATTCCCCTGTGGATAGGTTATTCCCTAACTACTATGGTCTGGCTTGCACCTTCTTTCTGAGCATTTTGTATTGGCCGGTGTTGGTTAGATGGACAGGTCTGATCCATTAGAGCACTCCCTCTGTTCCAGTCACACCCCGAGTACTTAGCAGTGCTGGCAATAGAGGTTTTCAAAGGTTCCTAAGGGAGTTAGGCGCCCAGTGCCCAATGAATTTCAAAGGGCGTTGGGGCCCTCACTTTTTAGGCAGCTTTGGAAACTCCCAGCCTGAACACAGATCCCCTGTGTCCCACTCTACTGCTCTAACCACAAACAAACCAGTCGGTGGAAGGGAGAGAGGAAAGCTGAAGGGGAGAAGGGAAATTTCTGAAATGCAAAATCATTTGCCTGCCTAGGAGGATATAAGAACCTGGGGTGATAACTGACATGCAGCTTCAGAGGAAATTGCTGGCACCAACCCATTGCACAAGAGGAAAGGTTGTCAGCAGTAATGCAGTTGTTACATTGTTTTCGGTGTATCACGTGGTGCATCCTCTCAGGTGAGCAGCAAGATACAGCCTCTTGCAAGGTGTTGCGTGTTTTCCCCTTATATATACCAGGAACTGATGACATCAATGGGACAACCCTAAGCTAAAGCTTCTCATATCGGCTGGTTATTTTCTAATTGCCCCCTGCATCTGCCCCTGAAATGTCTGTTGCACATTAGATTAACCCCCTGTTGTACGTGATATAACAGTATCCCTGTTCTGTTCCTTTTACAGGCTGCGGGGCCGCGATCACTTTAACCCAGCCGAGTTCTGCCCAGGCAGAGCCAGGCAGTTCCCTTACCCTGGACTGTGTCGTCTCTGGGTATAATATCAATGACCACCATTTGAGCTCGATCCGAAAAGACCCTGGGAAAAGTCCTGTCTGGCTAGCAGCCTTCAGAAAAGGTTACACCCCCTACAGCGTGGATGAGTTCAAGGGACGGGTTACCCCACGCACCAGCGGCGCCAATGTCAGGCTAAAGATAAACAGTCTCACAGCTGCAGACACGGCTACTTACTAGTGTGCCAGCCATGCACAGTGGTCGCTGCCTGGCTTCATCTCCTACAATATCCCTTGTGGAACTGGCCTCCTCTCACTTAACACATTTTTCGCTTTGCATGAACTTCACCCCTGGCATAAGGCCAGTAGAGGGGCCAAGCATCACTGGACTCTCACACCAGTGCTCAGAGTACGGGTTCCTTGGGACAGGCCTTGCTCTCCTGCCTCTCCAAAGGTAGAATTTTACCCAGAGATTTGTGGCTTTGGTCTCTGCAATTTCAACGTGCGTCGTTCAAATCAACTTGTGATCCGGAAGCAGCATCGTTTCAGATTAGGCCACCAGAGTGGGAATCGGGATAATTTGTAGATCAGTGTCACAGCCTAGAACAGAACCAAGGTGAAGTGACGCAAGTGACTCCCTTTGTCTGGCTTGTCTGTTTAGAGTGAAACCTCTTGGGTGCAAGGCCTGTCTCCTGTGGCGCGTAGGGGCAGCACCCGGCGCACTGGAACCCTGATCTTGGTTGGGACCCTTCAGGTGTTACAAAAATGCCAAACAATAGTGACCCGTGGATTTGAACGGCAGAAAGGATCCTTACGTGAGACCGTCCCACGCAGTGGGTTCTGCATCCAGAAGAAATGTTGAGCTGGAGCACTCAGTTTTAAGGCGCATGGAGGACAGAGTCACAGCTTTTGAAGCCGGAAAAAACATTCTGAGAATATTTTGTCTCTCTGCATGACACACATCCCAGGCGTTTCTGTAACAAACTTTTGTTTGAGCCACAGCGTGTCTTCTGAGCTGCAGTGTATGTATCCGGTATTGGTGACAGTACTGGACAGGGAGGGAGGTGATCTTGACTCCAATTCTAATCTGCCACCAGTCTGGCATGGTTGAGAGTGAACATGAATTCCTTGGTGCAGTGGTCTCCAGAAGGCAGCAGAACTTGGCGAATGAGACACAGAAGTCTGTTGCGTAGTGACCACGCGGAAGCAGGAAAGGGTCAGGAAGTGATAGCATGCGGTGTCCTGTACAATGACCATGACTTGTTAACGGAGGTAGGGGCAGGGCCGCCAGGGGGGGGCAAATGGGGCAATTTTCCCCAGGCCCCTTGCGCCGCCTCCGCCTTCCCCCATCCCGCGGCGCCTCAGCGCGCCGCGTCAGGAGCGGCCCTGGAGATCGCTGCGGTCCTGAGCTCCTCCCACTGAGTCAGAGCCGCGTCCTAAGGGGGCAAGGCTTCGAACTCCGGTCCCGCCAAGCCACGCCTCTGCAGCGCTGTCCAGGGGCCAGGGCAGCTCCTGGACGCGGCACGCTGAGGCTCTGAGAGACGGGAGAGGCAGCGTTAACCCAGGAACGGCCCTGGACAGCGCTGCTGGGGGCAGTCAGGGGATGGGGAATGGGGGGTTGGATTGTGGGCATTCCGGGGCTCTGTCAGGACTTGGCGGGGGGTGGATAGGGGTCGGGGCAGTCAGGTGACAGGGAGCAGGTAGGTTTGGTGGGGAGGTGGTTGGGGGTTGGTGAGGGGACAAGGAGCAAGATGGGTCTGGGATTCTGAGGGGGGCAGTCGGGGGGCAGGAAGTGGGTGGGGGTCAGATACGGGGCAGGGCCAGGCTGTTTGGGGAGGCACAGCCTTCCCTACCCTAAAGCTCATTCAGCAGTTTGAGACTTGCAGACAGCTATTTAACACAAAGAGCCAAGCTGTTATCTTTCCCCTTAGGGCTACCGTCCCTTTCACTTCTCAAATGCCAAATTATAGTCTACATTTCATTTCAGTGCCATAGGGAGATTCATGTCAGGGGAGGGGAGCTTCATTTCAAATTAGCCACTTTAGATTAACAGTGATAGAGCCAAGAGAGCCATGGGGGAGGGATCACATGAGAAGAGCAATATCCTACACCACCTACCTCCTTCCTAACCCTACCAAGGGAGACCCCCCCCCCCCGCATTCCCCGAGACTCCAGAGGGGTTAATTCAGTGGTTCTCAAACTTTTGTACTGGTGACCCCTTTCACACAGCAAACCTCTGAGTGCGACCCCCCTTATAAAATAAAAACACTTTTTTATATATTTAACACTATTATAAATGCTGGAGGCAAAGCGGGGTTTGAGGTGGAGGCTGACAGCTTGCGACCCCCAGTAATAACCTCGTGACCCCCTGAGGGGTCCCGACCCCCAGTTTGAGAACCCCTGGGTTAATTTAATTTTAGCACTCTGTATCCATTCACGTGCATGTGCTATTTTGAGCATTTCAGTTTTCACAACATAGGCTCATCCCAGATTCTGGAGCAAGCTCAAATGCTCAGTTTGTGGAGTATGTACATAAACTATACTAAAGACAAACCCACAGTAACTGTCTCCAGTTTGTGAGGGACCCCATGGAGCCAGTCTATAGGAAACAGATAAATTCATGGAGGTTAAGTCCATTAATGGCTATTAGCCAGGATGGGTAAGGAATGGTGTCCCTAGCCTCTGTTTGCCAGAGGGTGGAGATGGACGGCAGGAGAGAGATCACTTTTTTTTTTTTTTTTTGGTAATGGAGATATCCCATCTCCTAGAACTGGAAGGGACCTTGAAAGGTCATCGAGTCCAGCCCCCTGTCTTCACTAGCAGGACCAAGTACTGATTTTGCCCCAGATCCCCACGTGGCCCCCTCAAGGATTGAACTCACAACCCTGGGTTTAGCAGGCCAATGCTCAAACCACTGAGCTATCCCTCACCCCCTGTTAGGTTCACTCCCTCTGGGGCACTTGGTAGTCGGTAGACAGGATACTGCGCTCGGTGGACCTTTGGTCTGACCCAGTATGGCCATTCTTATGTTCTAACATAAATGAACCCAAAATTATGGAGACAGATATGAGTCAAGGAATTCAGCAGAGTATCAGAAACCTGGAAAAATCTCTGACTGGATGGGCTCAGACGTTTGGTCACAAGCTGAGGTGGTTCAAAAGTTTTGGATTTTTTTTAAGCAGATTTTTTTTTATTGTTTCTTTACAATCAAACACAGCAAGCAGCAAATATTTGGCCACACACTTCTGAAACCCCAAACCATGTTCAGGTTTAGGCAGACTAATTTCAGCTTTTTAATTAAAAAAAAAACCACAACAAATTTTGAAGGAAAGCAGACATTGTCCGTGATTTTTTCTGCTTTTTAAAAATCCCTAGTTTTCGATCCAGAAAAAGTTTTGACGGAAAATATTTGTCCAACCCTTTTAATGACCTTTAGTGCCTTTTAGCACTAGCTGATGCTGAGAACCAGTGATACCTTGTAGAGGTGACTTGAAAAGAAGATTTCTCAAAACTGGGTTTGTGCCAAGATGCAGAAGGTTTTTAAATGTTTATTTTCCCCAGGGCCGCCCGGGGGGAGAGGGGGCAAGTAGGGCAATTTGCCCCAGGCCCTGCAGGGGCCCCCACAAGCATATAGTATTGCAACTTTTTCTTTATGGAAGGGGCCCCCAAAATTGCTTTGCCCCAGGCCCCCTGAATCCTCTGGGTGGCTCTGAATTTACCCTGCAGCTCAGCGAGCAATGCCAGTGTGGGCACAGTTTGTGTTCATTTTAGCAGCTTGGAAAGGTGAGAAAATGTTTCAAAATACAGGGAACCTTCAGAATATGTGTTTTTAGTGGCAGAGTATACCTAGATCTATCTATCTAATAATCTCCATTCATTTTCATCCATCTTTCTTTCTTTCTTTTTTTTCTTTCTTTCTTATCCCAGTCAAATATATATAATGTTCCATGCACATTATTAGTTTATCTGTTCCCTGGGGGGCGGAGGGCAGAGACCTGGCACTCTCAGTGTGGGAAGAGCAGGGAAACTGAGTCACTGCAGGGGGCACCAGGGAGGCGTGAATCCCGGGGGATGTGTGGGAGGGTGGGGGACACGGCATACCCCTACCCCAGCGCTTACATTAGACTGACACAGATGCCAAGGAGGGAGTGTGGCTTGGGTCTGCCTGCTGTTCTGCAGTGTAGCCTGCAGACGTGTGAGAGGTAGCGAGAGAAGGAAAGACAGACCAACAGACACACACACAGCACCCTCCCTTCTCCCTTCCCAGCGCATTGCTCGGGGTGTGCAAAGGGGAAGGTCTCCTCAGTGCCTCATTCCAGGTCGCTTCCCCTGGGTGCTCCGGCGCTGTGAAAGCCACGTGGTTGCGAAGCTCTAACCCGAGCCCGGGGCTAACGCCGCCGCCCGGAGCGTTCACAGCTCTGCGGGGAGAGAGGCCAGCGGCGGCTCCAGGCACCAGCGCTTCAAGCGCGTGCCTGGTGCGGCAAGCCGCGGGGGGCGCCCTGCTGGTCGCCGTGAGGGCGGCTGAGAGTCAGGCAGCCTTAGGCAGCTGCCTGAGGGAGGTCCGCCGCTCCCGCGGCAATTCGGCAGCAGGTACCTCCTGCAGGCATGCCACAGAAGGCTGCCTGACCACCGTGCTTGGGGCTGCAAAATACATAGAGCCGCCCCTGACAGGCGCAGCCGGAGGAGCGGTTATTCTTTACGGCGGAACTACGATTAAATATTTCCTGGCTGCACTAGCCCTGGCCCCACGTGAGTCTCTGTGTCTGGAAGTATTTGTGCCCCTGTGCTACCACTTGTCTCTGACAGAGAGATTCTTTGCTCTTTGTGCGCCATAGCAAAATGGTGCCCGTTTCGCAGCTGCAGCTGGTGGGGTCAGGCCCGGGGGGGTTTAGAGACCTTAACACTCCCCTGTGCAAAAATGTTTTTTTTTTAAAGAATGAAAAAAGTTTTCTAAAAGGCAACATAAAAAGCCGGAAGCAGTAAATAAACCCTCCAAACCAATGAATAAAATCGGAAAATAATCAAGCGAGAATGAGCGAAAACAAAGACAATATAATAGGAATAAGAACAACAGACCATAAACAGCCAGACGCCAATGCACAAAACCCCTCAAACACACCGGCACTTTCTGACCAGCAGCAACACACTGTACTGACAGGGGTCCTCCGTATTTCCTTTAATTCACTTGTAGCTTTTTAGGGACACCGTTTGAGAGAGAGAGAACTCGCAACAAACAATGCCCCCCCATCCCACTTTTTGACATGAAAATGAAAGATCATTTATTTGACAGGAGCAATCAAACTGCATTTTCTCAATCGATTGCCCGATCGATAGTGTAGCGAAGGGAGGGTTGTGTATATGTGAAGCGACAGAAGAACTGTGGGGAAGGGGATGTGTTTAGTGTGGACAGGGAAGTGTGTAGTTTTCATTCTTATTAATGGGTGGACATAAACAGTGGGGGGAATCTGGGGTTAACAGCCAGGTAAAGTGAAAGCTACAAACGGCCTCCTCTGTCAGAGGTTACCATGTGTGAGCTAATGCGCGGTTTACAAATGGCCCTGGTTTTGTAACTAGTGAGGAAAAGGCTAGAGAGGCTGACAAGAAGCCACACCCAGAGAAAGACAGAGAAGAGACACGGGCATGCACAGGGAAGGACTCAGTCAGGCCCTGTGGGTGGGAGGTGGAGTGTAATTTACAGGGATGTGGACAGATTTGGCCCTGTCATTTTCGGGGCTTTGTCAGCTCAGGGGACGAACTGGAGATGTGATGCTATTTCCCCCCACCCTCCTCTTCAAACCGTAACCTATTTCCTCCCCGCCCTCACGCTGGCACCAGGTCACAGCTGGTATTTCGGGGGAATGGTGGCATGGCGGGGATCGCTCAGTGAGATCCTTCGCTCCCGGGAGCAGCTGGCTACATGTTTATTTGAACTCTCCCAGCCTTCTTCCTAGGGGCGCTTTCCCAGCTGCAGCTGGTGGCCTCTGGCCCTGGGGTGGGGGAGGTCTCCGAGCCCCTCACACTGACCTGTGCTGTCTCCGGGTTCTCCATCGCTGAACAGTATTACTACCGGCACTGGGTCCGTCAGCCTCCTGGAGAAGGGCTGGAATCCATGGGATGGGTATATCCGTATAACGGGGACACGCGCTACTCCCCGTCTCTCGAAGGCCGAGTCACCATCTCTGCAGACACCACCAAGAACCAGTTCTCCCTGACGCTCCGCTCGCTGACAGCTGCAGACACCGCCACCTATTACTGCGCCCGGAGCTACACAGTGACAGAGGCACAGGGAGGTCCGGGACAAAAAGTGAGCATCTTAAAATGATATTTCATTTTTTATTTCAGCTCAGTACTAATGTGGACACAAGAACAAATGGATATAAACTGGCCGTGGGGAAGTTTAGGCTTGAAATTAGATGAAGGTTTCTAACCGTCAGAGGGGTGAAATTTTGGAACAGCCTTCCGAGGGAAACGGTGGGGGCAAAAGACCTCCCTGGCTTCAAGATTAGGCTAGATAAGTTCATGGAGGGAATGGTTTGATGGGATAACGTGATTTTAGTCAATTAGGCAATAACGTGCCATTGCTGGTAAAATGAGGGTCCGGCTGGAGATACTTGCCTGTATGCTCGGGGTTCTACTGATCGCCATATTTGGGGTCAGGAAGGAATTTTCCTCCAGGGTAGATTGGCAGAGGCCCTGGAGGTTTTTCGCCTTCCTCCACAGCATAGGGCAGGGGTCGCAAGCTCGAGGATACTCTGCGACTTGAAGTCTTTAAATCACGATCTGGAGACTTCAACAGCTGAGTTAAGGGAAAGTGGGTGGGTCAGCTTTTGTGGCCTGCATCATGCGGGAGGTCAGACTAGATGACCATAATGGTCCCTTCTGACCTTAAAGTCTATGAGTCTATAACTGGGCCCATGCAGGCCGATAGAGAGTCCCAGGGAGGGAAATGCAGCAGGAAGGGATGAAGGGCTTGTTTTGCTCTTGAACGGTGCAGAAATTTGAGAAAAAAACAACAAAAGGAAAAGCAAATAAACAAAAAAGCAAACCCACCCCAAGAACAACAATAACAACGCAACAAATAAAGCCCAAAGTAATCACCAAGGCAGCTAATCAATAGACGATAGGAAATAAGGACAAATAACCCCCAAAGGCCTACACACAAATCAATTCTCAACACACAGAAATCAGTTAACAAACACTTTGCAACAAACACTAACCAATAACAACACAACAGAATCAACATGTGATCCTGAATGTTTATTTACATTCATTGCGACTCTTTTAGGGGTACACAATTTATTTGAAAGCATCGATACAAAACGTGCAACAAACATAGCCAACAAGTGGAAATCAGTTTTTACCATGAGAAAACCCCTCTTAGAGCAACGGAAGATCTGTTGCTTTAAAGAATGAAGGAAAGTTAAACTGCAATTTTTCAAGCTCTCCAGGGTCTAGGTCAGTAAAAGTGTGTGAGAAGGAGGTGAGAGATGAAGAATCGGTGGGGAACAGAGACAGAGAGGGGCTGGGGATTTCAGAGGTGGTGAAAGGATAGGAGAGTCTGACTTCTTTAGGGAGTTTATTGGGATTTGAGTGCCTAACTCCCTTAGGCAGCTTTGGAAATCCCAACCAAGATCACAAGGAGGGCGTGCCGGGTAAAGAGAAAGAGACACAGACAGAGACAGTGTGTGTGAGAGGAAAAGCACCCACACAAGCAAGGAAAAAGGAAATAGGGAAGTGTTATTTACTCCTAATAACACAAGAACTAGGGGTTACCCAATGAAATTAATAGGTAGCAGGTTTAAAACAAACATAAGGAAGTATTTCTTCACACAACGCACAATCAACCTAAGTAACTCTTTTCCGGAGGATGTCATGAAGGCCAAAACTATAATAGGGTTAAAAAAATTAGATGAATTCATGGTGAATAGGTCCATCAATGGCTATTAGCCAGGATGGGCAGGGATGGTGTCCCTAGCCTCTGTTTGCCAGAAGCTGGGCATGGGTGACAGGGGATGGATCACTTGATGACTGCCTGTTCTCTTCATTCCCTCTTGGGTGCCTGGCTTTGGCCACTGTCAGGACACAGGACACTGGGCTAGACGGACCTTTGGTCTGACCCACTATAGCCCTGTGATGCCCATGTTGATCTTTATTCAACATTAAGAAACCACACGGTGAGAGCTGAGTTCCAAACAGCTGGATGAAGACATACAGCGTCTGGCTACTTACCTACACTGCTTCTCTGGCAGGGTCTGGTGGCTTCTGCAGCAGAAGACAAGGGAGACCGCTAGAGGGCTCCCAGACTATTTATAGGGATAACACCCGGGCAAATCTCTGTGTCTGCGTATGAGCTACAATTTGTTACAGGTGTCGGAAGAGGTTTGCAGCCCGAGGCTCACACTTCAGCCAGCTCGCCCGAGCTGTCCGAGCTCCGTTGGGTCAGCGGCTGGACTGGAGATATTTGAGATCTTGCAAATGATTGAATGTGTCTTCCTTGCGCTGACCCTGGCGCCGTGTGAGTCTGTGTCTGTCTCTCTGTGTGTGACTGTTTGCATTTCTCTGTGTGTGTGGCTGTGACCAGGGGGGAGGCAGAGGGAGCCTTCGGTCTTTGGGCATCGCATTCAATGATCATTTTGGACTCTCCAACCCTTGTTTCTAGGTGCCCTTTCCCAGCTGCAGCTGGTGGCCTCTGGTCCGGGGTTGGGGAAGGTCTCCGAGTCCCTCACACTGACCTGTGCTGTCTCCGGGGTTTCCATCACTTCTCAGGATCATGTCTGGTACTGGGTTCGGCAGTTTCCTGGAGAAGGGCTGGAATCCATGGGAGGGGTATATCCATATAACGGGGGTACAGGCTACGCCCCGTCTCTCCAAGGCCGGATCACCATCTCTGCAGACGCTGCGAAGAACCAGTTCTCCCTGACGCTGCGCTCCCTGATAGCTGCGGACACCGCCACCTATTACTGCGCCAGGAGAGACACGTTTCAGAGTAGCAGCCGTGTTAGTCTGTATCCGCAAAAATAACAGGAGTACTTGTGGCACCTTAGAGACTAACAAATTTATTAGAGCATAAGCTTTCGTGGGCTACAACCCACTTCTTCGGATGCATATAGAGTCACGGTGACACAGAGACAGGGGGCCTGGGACAAAAAGGGGACTAGCCACACGCTTCGCCTCCCGGAGAGAAGGCACCTGACTTCGCCCTTACGGTCCGCCCCCTCCCGCTGTCACTTTAAGTTGAAGGAGACGCTTTGTCAGAGGCACCAACGAAGCTGGAGGGAAGAAGAAAAGAGGAAACACTTGCG
Organism: Emys orbicularis; assembly: GCF_028017835.1. NCBI lineage: Eukaryota > Metazoa > Chordata > Testudines > Emydidae > Emys > Emys orbicularis. The sequence goes on along the minus strand of NC_088694.1, from coordinate 54,450,505 downwards.
CTTGTGAATGGGCAGGAGAGAGACTTTGTTACAGGAGGTTTGCAGATTTGGAAACCACCAATCTGGACCTGAGGTTGCAACAGACTCTCCTGTCCGCTCCACAGCTGAACTGGGGAGTTGAGGTTCTGGGGGGCCCCCTCTGACAAACGATTGGTATTTCCTGGCTGCGCTAGCTCTGGCCCATGGGAGGGAGTGTGTGTGTATGTGTGAGTTTTTCCTGGTGAGGTAGAGTATTTGTGGGTTTCTGTAACCCACACACCTCCTGGATGTGGTATTCTGTCCCATCTAGGGGCACCAAGACCACTTGATTAATAAGTCTGCTCTACACCCTTAGCTAAGAGACACATGATTTTTGGCTCATGGGGTAGAGGCTCATACACTAAGCACCAGAGGTCCCAGGTTCCAACCACGGGGTCTGTCAGTGTTACATTTGCACCCGTGTGTGAGGAGCTGTGTTGATTCATATTTGCATGAGAGCATTTAGATGAAGGAGTCTGCGCTTGGAGCCAGATCCTTAGCTCCCTGGAGTGGGGAGCATTATGTTATATTTGGGTATCTCCTGTCCTTTTTGCAGGCCCCCTTTCCCACCTGCAGCTGGTGGAGTCGGGCCACGGGGTGAGGAAGGTCTCAGAGCCCCTCACACTGACATGCGACGTCTCCTGGAGACCGGATTTCCTGGCCAAGGTCCTGAGTTTATCGGGCTGATGTACTGTGATGGGGAAACACCTTCCATGCCGCCTCTCCAAAATACAAGGAGCATTTCCAGAAATACCTCCAAGAACTGGGTCTCCCTTTAGTGCTTAAACTTTCCCTTTTAATTTAATTTGGAGTTGGGCGCCTAACTCCCTTAGGCTTTTTGGAGAATTCAGGCAGGGCGAAAAGGCACCTGCTAAACAGACAGAGCCAGTGAGCGAGAGAGAAAAGAAACAAACTCACTGTATGCGTAAGCAGAGGAACATGGAGAGAGAGAAAGAAACAGACAAACTCACTGCTGTGTGTGTAAGCAGAGACAGAACCACATTCCAGAGAGAGAGAAGATTGGGTGACAGGGGTCGGATCACTCGGTGATTCCCCGTTCTGGTCAGTCCCTCAGGGGCACCTGGCACTGGCCACTGTCGGGAGACAGGACACTGGGCTAGATGGACCTTTGGTCTGACCCAGTATGGCCGTGTGCTGACAGTGTTGCTCTTTATTCAACATTAAGGAAACCACACAGTGAGAAACCTGAGTTCCAAATATCTGGATGAAGACGTATAGCGTAGGGCTGGAATCCATGGGAGCGGTATATCCATATACCGGGGACACGCGCTACGCCCCGTCTCTCCAAGGCCGGATCACCATCTCCGCAGACACCACCAGCAACCAGGTCCCCCTGCAGCTCCACTCCCTGACAGCTGCGGACACCGCCACCTATTACTGTGCTAGGAGAGACACGGTGACACAGAGACAGGGGGCATGGGACAAAAAGGGGGCCAGCCACACGCTTCGCCTCCCACAGAGAGGACACCTGACTTTGCCCTTGTGGTCCGCCCCTTTCTGCTCTTCCTGGAAAGAGACAGTTGGTCAGAGGCACCCACGAAGCTGGAGAGAGGCAGAGAAAGAGGAAGCATCTGCCCTTGTGAATGGGCAGGAGAGAGACTTTTTTTTTAAAGGAGTTTTGCGGTTTTGGAAACCAAGGTGAGTTATTCTGTTATTATGCACTTGTGATAAATGGGGCGGGGTTAGCACCCTTGTGTAACTCCCCAACCATTCAGTTAGCTACAAAATCCTCCTTAGCAGCTGTACCCTAATTGCCTTCCCTGTAAAGGGTTAAGAGGGAAGCTTAAAATGAGTTGGCACCTGACCAGGGGAACCAATAGGGAAGCGGTACCCTTTCAAATGGGGGGAAAGTGCTGGGTATAGGGGTCTTTTGTTCTCTCTGCTGAGAGAGAGAGAGAGAGAGAGAGAGAGAGAGAGAGAGAGAGGGCAGCAACCTGCTATAAGGTTTGGGCCAGGTATAAAAATCATCAGCATCATATCTAGAAACTACTCATTTGAAACCACAGATATGTAAGTAGATGAGGAATGTCTAGTTAGATGCAATTAAATTTAATTCTTCATTTTGGGCTGGTGGATTCCTCTGTGCTAACTCCAGGTGCTGTTGTTTTGTTTTTGTTTGCTTGTAACCTTTAAGCTGGACCCCAATAAAGTCATTTTTGGTGTTTAATCTCTAACAGCCTGAGTTTTCAGATGTATTTTCTTTCTCTTTTCAATAAAATTTACCCTTTTTAAGAACATGATTAGATTCCTGTGTCTCAGGAGGTAAAGAGGTTTGCATATGTTAATCAGCTGATAAAACAGCTGCGCTCCCCTTTTCTTTTGTTTTCTTGTCGGCTGCCCCAAGGGAGTGGTGGTAAAGCCGAGGGGCCTCAGAAAAAATCTTCCCAAGTGAGGTTTTTTTTTTCTGTATTGGCAAAAGGCAGTTTTCACTTGGCTGGTGGCAGCATTACCAGCCTGAAGTGGCAAGTATTAATTAATTAATTAATTTGGGGAGTCATTGCAGGCTCCCACTTTCTGCACTCGAAGTGCCAGAATGGGCCATCAGCCTTGACACCTACTATGATGAATTCCTTCACTCTGGTTTGGTTCTCAGTCTCCATGGCTTTATTTCTCACTTTGTTGCCTAAAGAAGAGAAGGAAGACACAATCAGCATAATTTCTTATTTACAGTGAAGCACCTCAGTCTACTTTAGATGACATTTTTCAAAGGAGTAAAAGGGAGTTGTCCAACTGTCCCTGAAATTCAACGGGACTCGTGTGCTAACTCTCTTTGGTGTTGTGTTTTTGAATGTAGTAATGGTCAAATAACAGGTTCAAATGGCATTATTTCCTCAAAGATTATTAATCCAAGATCCTGATGGTATGGTAACATACAAAAGCCAGTAGGAAAACACTTCAATCTCCATGGACATTCAATAACAGATTTAAAAGTAGCCATACTTCAACCAAAAATACTTCAAAAACAGACTTCAAAAGAGAAACTGCAGAGCTACAATTCATTTGCACACTTAACACCATCAGTTTGGTCTTGAACAGGGACTGGGAGTGGCTGGCTAACGACAAAAGCAATTTTCCCTCTCTTGGTATTGACACTTCCTCATGAATTATTGGGAGTGGACCACGACCACCCTGACTGAATTGGCCTTGGAAACACTAGTTCTCCAATTGTAAGATAACTCCCTTCTCTTCATGTTCCAGTATATTTATGCCTGGATGTTTAATTTTCACTCCATGCATCTGAAGAAGTGGTTGTTTTTCTCATGAAAGCTTATACCCAAATAAATCTGTTAGTCATTAAGGTGCCACTGGACTCCTCATTGTTTTTGTGGATACAGACGGCTCCCCCTCTGATAGTATTTCCCAGCAGTTTGTCCTGTATTTGGCATCCTCAGTTGTGACCCATTAAGCCATGGTTACAGGGGTACAGCAGCTGCTGCTCTCCGGCAACCCAGCTCTGAAGGTAGCGCCGTCGCCAGCAGCAGCCCAGAAATAAGGGTGGCAATACCATGAGTATGCTCCTATGAGTATGTACAGTAGTTTGCTATCACTTTTTTGGGTGGAGGGCGGTGTTATCAGAGCCTGAAATATTTTCAAAGGGGGGCACAGCAAAAAAAGTTTGAGAACCCCTGTCTGTCCTGCTGCTCATTGCAGGCCACAGAACATCCCCTACCCACTTGTAGGTGAGTATTGTAACTTCTATACCTAGCTCACAGGGCTGGTGTCAGGATACCTTAGCTAATGATTATTAGGCACTGTCTCAATGCTATCTATGTATTTCTGTTTAATGCTTCTCTGTGTGTTACAGATGCATATCTCAAAAATATTTTAATCGGTCCAGGTGTTTGGGCCACAGTGGGTATTTTGTTTTCAGGTCAGTCAAAGGAAATAAAATAAGCGAGTTCTTAATTGTGATTAATAAACTTCGGCTGAACCCCAGTTTCTCCTGTGGGTTTTTACTCAAGTTGGTAAACAGAGTTTGCAGGACTTCACGGTTATTTTAACCCCAGTTTAGCACACACCTCTCTCCGCTTCCCTACTTCTTCTTCTTCAGTGCAGACAGGTGGGGAACAGCAGCCAAATGACTGGTATGATGCTGGCTCTCGGCGCGCTGGTGTGTGACTGTCAGACGTCTGGGGAGCACAGGCCCTGGTTCTTTGCTCTGCCCCAAGCCGGGCTGCTCCGGGAATTCTTTCACAGCGGATCGTGGGAGAACGTGTCTGTCCTTCCTTGGCACGTGGATGGAACGGCTGTTCGTCCGGCAACGCCTTCAAATAAAAGGGATCCAGATTCCTTTACTCCTCCATTGGTCTGACTGGCAGCGTGGTGGGGAGCCTACTCCAGGAGAGGACCTGTGCCCAATGTTGGCTCTGGTGCAACCCGGGCTGGTAAGAAAATGCCCAGTTCAGACTTGAATAACACAAAGGACCCAACGGGAGCGCTCACTAGTCACTGCGGGCAGAATTGGCAACTCCAGAGCGGTAATGAAGAGCCTGATTGAAAACACAAGAGCCTCTACACGAGACATTGGTTTCCCCGGCCAGGAAATTATCCAGCACCCCACACTAAGCCTCTGGAGTGTAAATCTTTCTGGTAAAGATGAGCGGCTACACAAAAGCAAGGTTCCGGCTGCACTAGGGGTTGATTTCTCTGTCCTTAAAGAAGGGAGCAAATGCAAATGAAGCAACATTTCCTGTCACAGCCCCGCCGTGTCCCTGCCCCTGCAGGAGACAAAAGCTGCAGCCCCATGTGTCTGCAGTGAACACCCACAACTCTCACTGGGGAATTTTCTCCGAATTTAGCAGAAGAAGATGCTCCTCTGGCTGCATGTTGCTTTCCTGGCAGCACTGCCCCAAGGTGATTCTGACCTCAAAAGACCCGGGGAGCTCCATGTAATTGTGTACAAGGCTGAGATTTTTCTCTGTTATGTCCTCAGGGGCCCATTCGCAGATTCAGCTGGCGGAGTCTGGGGGAGACGTGAAAATGGCAGGAGATTCTATCAACGTCTCGTGTAAAGCCTCCGGGTTCAACTTTGGCGGCTACGGGATGCACTGGTACCGACAGGCTCCCGGGAAAGGACCCGAGTGGGTCTCCTATATCAGCTGGGATGGTTCTGACACGGATTACGCGGACTCAGCCGAAGGGCGATTCACCATCTCCAGGGACAACCCCAGCAACTCACTGCACTTGCAAATGAAGAGACTGAGGGTATGTCTACACTACAAGAGTAGTTCGATTTCACTTAAATCGAATATGTGGAATCGATATTACAAAGTCGAACGTGTGTGTCCACACTAAGGACAGTAATTCGACTTTGTGAGACTTAGTGAGTCCACACTAACGGGGCAAGCGTCGACATTGGAAGCGGTGCACTGTGGGAATCTATCCCACAGTTCCCGCAGTCCCCGCTGCCCATTGGAATTCTGGGTCGAGCCCCAAATGCCTTCTGGGTAAAAAAATGTGTCGAGGGTGCTTTTGGGTACCTGTCGTCATCCGTCCGTCACTCCCGCCCTCCCTCCCTCCCTGAAAGCGCCGGCGGGAAATCAGTTCGCGCACTTTTCTGATCAGTGACAGCGCGGACGCCACAGCAGTGCGAGCATGGATCCCGCTGCGACCATCGCTGCAGTTGTGGCCGTTCTCAACGCCTTGCAGCTTCTCATCCACCTTTACCAGAGGCAGATGCAGAGAAATCAGGAGAGGAGGCTACGGCACCACCGTGAGTGCCTGAAATCGGAGAGTAGCTCAGAGCTCTCAAAAACCACGAGACCCTGTGCCCAGGACATCACAGTGGCAATGGGTCTTGTGGATATTGTGGAACGGCGATTCTGGGCCCTGCAAACAAGCACGGACTGGTGGGACCGCATAGTGCTGCAGGTCTGGGATGAATCCCAGTGGCTGCGAAACTTTCGCATGCGGAAGGGGACTTTCCTCGAACTTTGTGAGTTGCTGTCCCCTGCCCTGAAGCGCAAGGACACCCGGATGCGAGCAGCCCTGACTGTCCAGAAGCGAGTGGCCATAGCCCTCTGGAAGCTTGCAACGCCAGACAGCTACCGGTCAGTCGCGAACCACTTTGGTGTGGGCAAGTCTACCGTGGGTTTGTTGTCATGCAAGTAGCCAAGGCAATCGTCAAGGTACTGCTATCAAAGGTAGTGACCCTGGGAAACGTGGAGCTCATCATAGATGGCTTTGCCGCGATGGGATTCCCAAACTGCGGTGGGGCTATAGATGGGACTCACATCCCTATCCTGGGACCGGACCACCAGGCCAGCCAGTACATTAACAGAAAGGGCTACTTTTCAATGGTGCTGCAAGCACTGGTGGACCACAGGGGACGTTTTACAAACATCAACGTCGGATGGCCGGGCAAGGTTCATGACGCTCACGTGTTCAGGAACTCTGGTCTGTTTAGACGGCTGCAGGAAGGTCTTTACTTCCCGGAGCACAAAATAAGTCTTGGGGATGTGGAGATGCCTACAGTGATCCTCGGGGACCCTGCATACCCGCTAATGCCCTGGCTCATGAAGCCCTATACTGGCGCCCTGGACTCAGAAAAATAACTTTTCAACTACCGTTTGAGCAAGTGCAGAATGGTGGTGGAGTGTGCCTTTGGCCATCTCAAGGGGAGATGGAGAAGCTTACTCACTCGCTGTGATCTCAGCGAAACCAATATCCCCATTGTGATAGCTGCTTGCTGTGTGCTCCACAATCTGTGTGAGAGCAAGGGGGAGACCTTTATTGCGGGGTGGGAGGTTGAGGCAAATAGCCTGGCTGCTGATTACGCCCAGCCAGACAGCCGGGCGATTAGAATATCCCAGCGGGACGCGCTGTGCATCAGGGAGGCTTTGAAAGCTAGGTTCCTGACTGAGCAGGGTATCCAGTGACTGTTTAGTTTGTGGACACAGATGCTGAACCTGCCCCCGTTTCTTTACCCAGTTACTGTTGACTATCCTTCCAAGTTACATACCCCCTTCACCACCTTCCCAACAAATAAAATCTGTTCCGTTTTGTTAATGAACAACGTTGTCTTTATTACTGTTTTCGCGGGAATGTTTTAAACCGGGGACGCAGACTGGCGGGGGGCGGGTTTAGTGTTCTGATGCAAATGATGCTTCTAAACTCCGGGAATGACAGGCTCCGCAGTGGTGGATTGGTTGTTTCAACGGAGCCAGCCAGCAGTCCTGGCCAGGACTGCGTGTATGTGTCGGCCAAGTGACTTTCTGGCAGAGGGCGGAGGGTTACAGACCCCCTGCTGCGTGGCTCTGTGATCCAGGATAAGGACCGCGGCATAAGATCTCTAACTGCCCTCCCCCGCCACAAAGTCACAGATGAACCCCCCCCGCCCCCCAGAACATGAAAACCACCTCCCAGACTGACCAGGGTAACTGGTGACTGCACTGTGTATGTGTCCTGATGCTGGACCTGCCCCCGCCTCTGTAGCCTGCTAAAGGTGACTGTCCTGTCCAATTACCAAACCCCTTCCCCCCCTTCAGACAGAATCTCCTCTAAAAGAAAATCTTGGAAACAGTACTTAACAGAAACAAATATTTTATTATGAACCGCACATGAAAGGGGGGGGGAACTTGGACGGGGGCTTGTGTGAGATGGGTAGGAAAGGACTTTTCAAACTTTGGGGAACGAGAGCCTTCTAGTGCTACAGCCGTCTGCAGGGGTTGACTGAAAGTTTTAACGGCCCTTGCCGCCCCTCCTTCTTTGGACTTTGGGTGAGGGGGGTGTGGGACTTTGTGGCGGGGGAGGGCGGTTAGAGATAGACTGCAGCGGGGCTCTGTCCTCCTGCCTCCGGTCTTGCAGAACATCCACAAGGCGCCGGAGCGTGTCCGTTTGCTCCCTCATTAGTCCAAGCAGGGTTTGAGTAGCCTGCTGGTCTTCCTGACGCCACCTCTCCTCCCGTTCCATGACTGCTCGGTGCATTTCTGACAAGTTCTCCCTCCACTGTGTCTGCTGGGCTGCCTGGGCTCGTGAGCAGTCCATTAGTTCATAGAACATGTCCTCACGCGTCTTCTTCTTCCTCCTCCTAATCTGCGCTAGCCTCTGGGAGTGTGATGCCAGGCTGGGTTGGGAGACAGTCGCAGATGTGTCTGTGGGAATGGGAAAAAGGGAGTGAATTCCTGAGACAGATAAATGAAGTTGTGAACAAAGAACATCGTCTTTCTCTGTGAACAACACCATGCACTGCACCTTTCACATGCGCACTCAGGACAAGGTCGAATTTTCGGCCCTCGCCTTCAGTGCCTGGGGTCTTGCAGTTGCGATCCGAGAAGCGGGGCAGGACACCTCAACTTTTGTAGGAGGAAAACATGGTAAGCCGTAGACTTGTGGCAGCTTAAAACTTTAATAGTAGCACTGGGCTCCTTTTGCATTGAAAGCAATGCCACTCTCTGCTGGCAGCAATCAGGGAAGCATGAGCTCTGCCCCTGTCCCACCACCTCGCGGCTGTCCCAGGGAAAGATCCCTGTATGCTGCCCCTCTGCCGCCTCCACCGCGTGGCTGTAACGCAGTCCCAATACTAACATTCCCCTCCCTAATTCAAAGCAGGGCGTCATGTGCGACATCACGCTGATGAGGATCTCGGAGAGTGACAGGGGACGGATGCTTCGGGAGAGCATGCAGAAACCAGGGCCGTATGCCGCCATGCTCTGCCGTGCTATGATCCCAGACTACTTGATAGAGTCATGGCGTGGGAACGTTTCGTACCACGGTGGACCTAACAAGATCGCCCTGCCAAGGAACCTGATGCACAGGCTTGAGCAGTACCTCCAGGAGAGCTATGCTGAGCTCTCCCATGAGGACTTTGTGTCAATTCCCGGACATATAGACCGTATTTTGGTGTAGCTGTACTGGAAGGGACTACAGAGTGGAGCGTCCTGTGGTTGCCTAATCATGAAAATCCGGACATTATTTGATTTTTTTTACATAGTTGGGACTAAATAGTTGCCTAAGGCAAAGAAATCATGAACACCCAATTGTTGATATTATTAATATTCCTGTTGTGTTATAAATAAAAGTTTATATGTTTAAATGAATGAATGAAAACCCCATTGTTAACAATATAAATATTACAGTTATGTTAAAAATAAATGTTTAGATGTTGAAAGCACTTACTGCTTGATCCTTCCCCTGATTCGGTGTCCGGGGTAACGGATGGGGACGGTTGGTAGGGGATCTCGGTAAGGGTGATGAAGAGCTCCTGGCTGTCGGGGAAATCAGCGGTGCCAGCGCTGTCGACTGCCTCGTCCTCCTCATCTCCTTCCTCATCTTCCCCGTCCGCTAACATTTCCGACGAGGAACCGGCCGTGGACAATATCCCATCCTCAGAGTCCACGGTCAGTGGTGGGGTAGTGGTGGCGGCCGCACCTAGGATGGAATGCAGTGCCTCGTAGAAACGGGATGTGTGGGGCTGGGATCCAGAGCGTCCGTTTGCCTCTTTGGTTTTTTGGTAGCCTTGTCTCAGCTCCTTGATTTTCACGCGGCACTGCGTTGCATCCCGGCTGTATCCTCTCTCTGCCATGGCTTTAGAGATCTTCTCGTAGATCTTTGCATTCCTTCTTTTGGAGCGCAGCTCTGAAACCACGGACTCATCGCCCCACACAGCGATGAGATCCAAGACTTTCTGATCAGTCCATGCTGGGGCCCTCTTTCTATTAGATTGCACAGCCATCTCTGCTGGAGAGCTCTGCATCGTTGCCAGGGCTGCTGAGCTCGCCACGCTGTCCAAACAGGAAATGAGATTCAAACTGGCCAGACAGGAAAAGGAATTCAAATTTTCCCGGGGCTTTTCCTGTGTGGCTGGTCAGAGCATCCGAGCTCGAACTGCTGTCCAGAGCGTCAACAGAGTGGTGCACTGTGGGATAGCTCCCGGAGCTATTACCGTCGATTTCCATCCACACCTAGCCTAATTCGATATTGCCATTTCGAATTTAGCGCTACTCCTCTCGTTGGGGAGGAGTACAGAAGTCGAATTTAAGAGAGCTCTATGTCGAACTAAATAGCTTCGTGGTGTTGACGGGTGCAGGGTTAATTCGATGTAACGGTGCTAAATTTGACATAAACTCCTAGTGTAGACCAGGCCTGAGAGTCGAGGACAGCGCCCGGTATCACTGTGCGACACACAATGAGGGGAAGCTGGTGCGAGCTCAGACAAAAACTTCCCGTTCCTGTCACAGCCCCACGGAGGAAGCACGTCACACCTCAAAGTTCAATCACATGGAGTTTAACCAAATAGAAAATCTCCCCAACTCTGCAGTCATCACCTAGGAAACTATAATTTTTGGAGCCCAGTGAGGCTGCAAGGACATGCTAAGGCTGAGGTGCATTAGGAAAACTGCAGCCTTAATTAATTAATAAGAGTGGTCTGGGACTTTTCATCTTGGAAAAGAGACGACTACGGCGGGATATGATAGAGGTCTATAAAATCATGACTGGTTTGGAGAAAGTAGATAAGGAAGTGTTATTTACTCCTTCTCATAACACAAGAACTAGGGGTCACCAAATGAAATTAATAGACAGCAGGTTCAAAACAAGCAAAAGGAAATATTTCTTCACAGAACACACACACCTGTAGAACTCTTTGCCAGAGGTTGTTTTTGAAGGCCAAGACTATAACAGGGTTCATAAAGAACTAGATAAGTTCATGGACGATAGGTCCATCAATGGCTATTAGCCAGGATGGGCAGGGAGGGTGTCCCGAGCCTCTGTTTGCCAGAAGCTGGGAATGGGTGACAAGGGATGGATCACTTGATGATTACCTGTTCTGTTCATTCCCTCTGGGGCACCTGGCATTGGCCACTATTGGGAGACAGGATAGTGCGCTAGTTGAACTTTTATTTCCCAATACTCCCTCCTCTCTCTATCTCTATATACCCCTCTCGCTATATATTACCATACTCTCTCTCTCTCTCTCTCTCTCTCTCCCCATCCACCCCATCCATCCATCTATCTATCTAAAGACAAGATGGGTGCGGTAGTATCTTTTATTGAACCAACTTTTGTTGGTGGAAAGAACAAGTTTTCAAGCTTCAGAGAACTCCTCCTTAGGTTTGGCTTCCTTCTCCAGAGTTGAGAAAGAGCTCAGTGAACCTCCAAAGCATGTCCCTTCCACAAACAGAAGTTGGTCCAATAAAATATATTACCTCACCCACCTTATCTCTCTCACATCGTGAGACCAAAACGGCTACAACTCTCTGTGTCTGTCTGAAAGTAAATACAAATGTATCTGAATGTGTATATGTCTTCTTTTATGGATTATACTCCTACGGAGAAATGGTAAACTAGGTTTTTTGCCTGCAATAAATCTAACGAAATTATACACCCACACCGGGGAGATATAGTTTAAGAAAAAACATTCCTTCCCATTGTCTCCGGGTGGCTTCTTGCACAGAATTTCTGCCTCTGTCTATTCGCAGCCCTCCCACGAGGGGAAGTGGGTCCTTTACTTTAAATAGGCTGGACAACACAGCAGACGCCCCATTCTGAGTGTGACAGCGGTAGAGACGAGATGTGGATCGCCGTCTGCCTCTTTCTCGTTAGTAAGTGGTTCCATTTTACTGGCAATAAGTCTGTGGTTTTCTAACTCACAGGTCTTATTCTGCCTCCATTGTTCTCCTGCCAGGTCCCGTGGCTGGGAACTCCGTGACCCAGATTCGAGCGTCTGCGTCAGCCAGGGAAGGGCGGCCCATGAAACTGAATTGTCAGTACAGCACCACCTACACGTACTATGCCCTGGGATGGTACCAGCAGATGCCTGGGCAGCAGCCTCTGTTCCTACTGTACAGAGATGAGAGGGGAAATGAATACAAGCCCCGTTCTGTGGCACCTCGGTTTTCCTCCGAGCTCAGCACCGATGTCAAATCGTTCACACTGTCCATAGACGGGGCGCAGCGGGCTGACTCGGCGGTGTATTTCTGTGCTCTCTGGGATCCACCGTGATACAGAGCGCACCGGGCTCCCGACACAAACTGCCGGAGTGGGGCGGGCAGTCTTGGAAAGGAAGGGAGATGAGTCATTTCCCCTATGTGCACTGGGGGGAGGGGAGGGAGCCACATCTCAGGGGCACCAGGAAGTGTGTTATTGTTTACAAGCAGGCGGGTTGCACACTTTCTAGCGTGTGCAGGCCCAATTTATTGCTCACCCCGGGGTCTCCTGCATCGCTCCCTCCCCTACACAAACTCCCTGTCTGCCCCCTTCCATCCCCCTCTTTTTTTCGGGGCTCCCCTGGCTCTTCCCCTCTGGAGTCTCCCCCATTCTCACCTCCTCTCATACCAGGGTCCCCCATATTTGCCCCATGCAAGGGTCTGGGTGCCCCCTATTCCCACTATACCTCCCCAATGTAGGATACACTAGAATACACTACTTTGCATGGTGAGGAGTTTCAGAGGGGTAGCTGTGTTAGTCTGTATCAGTAAAAACAATGAAGAGTCTTGTGGCACCTTAAAGACTAACAAATTTATTAGAGCACAAGCTTTCGTGGGCTATGACCCACTTCTTCAGATGTATGAAGTGAAAATTACAGTAGGCAGGTATAAATATACAGCACAAGAAAAAGAGGGAGTTGCCTTACCTAGTGGGGGGTCAATGATTCAATCAAGGTGGATGTGTCCCATTCCCATCAGTTGACAAGAAGCTGTGAATATCAACAGAGTAAAAATTACTTTTTGTAGTGCTAATGATGTCAATTCCATCAGGGTGGATGGCCCATACTCAACAGTTGTTGGGTGATTACTTCTTGTAATGACCCAGCCATTCACAGTCTTTATTCAGGCCTAATTTGATGTTGTCAAGTTTGCAAATAAATTCCAGGTCTGGAGTTTCTCGTTGAAGTCGGTTTTTGAAGTTTTTTGTTGAAGAATGGCCACTTTTAAGTCTGAAACTGAGTGTCCATGGAGGTTAAAATGCTCTCCCACTGGTTTTTGAAAGTTATAATTCTTGACATCTTCATTGTGTCCATTTATTCTTTTGCATAGAGACTGTCCCGTTTTGCCAATGTACATGGCAGAGGAGCATTGCTGGCACATGATGGCATATATTACATTGGTAGATGTGCAGGTGAATGAGCCCCTGATGGTGTGGCTGATGTGATTAAGTCCTATGATGGTGTCCCTTGAATAGATATGTGGACAGAGTTGGCAACAGGGTTTGTTGCAAGGATAGGTTTCTGGGTTAGTGTTTCTGTTGTGTGGTGTGAGGTTGCTCGGGAACAGTCACTCCAGAGCCGCCCTGACCCCAGTCCCTCAAAGAGACAGTGACGGGGGTAGAACAATGGGCTGCTCCGGAGCCCCGCTCCTCCTTCACTACGGATTGCAGGAGGGGCCGTATGGCAATCAGGGCTGGGTGGGTGTGACTGTTTGTGTGTTGCAGACACTAGAGAGAGACTGCGCGCGCACCCGCATGGGGACACGCGCACGGACAAACAGACACAGTGAGACACTGCACACACACTGAGGTACAGAGGCGGACAGACACACATACAAACAGACACACACACAAATACACACTCTCACACCCACGCGCCCTTTCCTCTCCCTTACTGAAGTGTGTGAGCTCTACCCCCACCACAGCTCCGGATCCGCCATTCACACAGAAGCTGCTGTCACCCCCCGGCACTTCATTTCCCACCAGAAGTCGAATCGGTGGCGGAGGTTGATTGGTTTCCCCCAGTGGTTACAGAAATGCCGGGATCTCTATGGCTGTGTCTCTGCATGCTGCCGCTGTTCCCAGGTGAGCTCCGGGCGGAGGGGCCCGGGCCTGTCTATGGGACTTTCCTCGCCCCGTGACTCCCTCCCAATTCTCCCCCTTCTAGGTTCGGTGGCGGGGAACTCGCTGACCCAAATCCCGGCTTCCCTGCCAGCCACGGAAGGGCAGCGGGTGGAGATCATGTGTCAATACAGCACCTCCTACACCAGCTACGCCCTGGACTGGTACCAGGAGCTGCCGGGGAACCAACCCCTGTTCCTGCTGCGCAGATACTCCGGTCACTCGGAGTGCAAATCCAGTTCGGTGGTGTCACGGAGTGTGGGGGGACACAAGGCCCTGCACCCCCGGCTTCCTGCGATTCACCATGACTCTCAGCCAGTCAGTAAAGCAGAAGGTTTATTTAGATGACAGGAACACAGTCCAAGACAGGTCTTGCAGGCACAGACAACAGGACCCCCCTCGGTTAGGTCCATCTTGGGCTCCTAGGGCCCCACAGCCCCCTTGGGAGGTCAGAGCCCTGTCTGCCTTCCAGCCGTTCCATCAGCCAGCTCCTGAAACTCCCCCTTCAGCGACCCCTCCCACAGCCTTTGTTCAGTTTCCCGGGCAAAGGTGTCACCTGGCCTCTAACCCCTTCCTGGGTTCTCATGTTACATGCTCAGGTATCTTCCCTTGGTCAGTCTCCCATCCCCCAATGCAGACTATCCTAGCCACACTCCCCTGTAAGCATTCAAAGACCACAGTAAGAACAGTCCCAGTTGGTCACATCTCTCCCCCCTTCGAGACCGAACTGAGCGGGGTCACTTTAGCCAGTGACCCGGGGAAGTTCGAACCTACCCCCGTTCCCGTGGATGCCCCAGCATCCCTCCCATTCCTTGGTGAGAATTACACCAGGCCCCTCCAGTTTCACCCCCCCCCTTAGGTCGGGGGTGCTCGATGGCACTCATAGTTCGCATGTGGGAAGGTTTATGCGGCCTGTGCCCTTTTCCCACCCCAATACCCCTGGGGTTCCAACTGGGCTGGGGTCTTCTCCCAGCGCTCCAGTCTGGAGGTCTGTGATTCGGGCTCTCTTGGTTCAGAGCCCCCCTTTTAACCTTGGTCACCCTCTGGAAAGGCTCCTCTATGCTGGGCAAGGGTCCTAAAGCCATTTTCCCCTTGTCCCAGACCTTCCTCCCCCTCTGACAGGGGTCACAGGATCGGCAGTACTGTCGGACAGTAACAAAGACCCCAGGCCAGTAAAAGCTCCGTAGCAGCCTCTTTTACTGGCCTGGGGTCTTTGTTACTGTCCGACAGTACTGCCGATCCTGTGACCCCTGTCAGAGGGGGAGGAAGGTCTGGGACAAGGGGAAAATGGCTTTAGGAGAGGTTCCCTGGTGCCCTGAGAGGGGAATGTCATGGGCCCGGTACAGCAGCTGGCGGTGATACTTCTGGGGTACCACCAGCTGCCTCCTGACCCCCCTGACTCCATTTTCCCTGGGGGAGCCCATTCTCGGTACAGGAACCCCTTCTCCCACAGGAACCTTTTCCGGCCACCTCTCTCCATGGTCTGTACTGCACTGAGGTCGGCCAGGTCCCTTACCTTCCGCAAGGAGGGATCTTTCTGCAACTCGGCCTGGAACTCAGCACCTGGGACAGGGATGGCCACCTGCTCTCTCTCGCCGGCTGGGCCTGAAGCCGCAGCCTCCCTGAGCCATGTCCCTGGGTGTTCCCTCCCCACCAAGTTAGGGTCCTGCACCTCGGGCAAGGCACCCTCCCCAAGGCCAGGTTGCTTGGCCAGTCCTCCAGGTCCCCCCCCCCCCATCAACACCTCAGTGGGCAAATACGGGTGTACCCCCATGTTCTTGGGGCCCTCCTTGGCCCCCCACTTCAGGTGTACCCTCGCCACAGGCACCTTGAATGGGGTCCCACCCAACCCCGCCAGGGTCAGGTAGGTGTCGGGCACCACCCGATCTGAGGCCACCACCTCGGGCAGGGCCAACGTCACCTCTGCACCCGTATCCCAGTATCCATTGACCTTCCTCCCATCCACCTCCAGGGAAACAAGGCACTCTCTCCAGAGGGACAGCCCCGCGCCCACCGTATAAACCAAAAACCCTGAGTCTGGAGCATCCAGCCCCCCATAGGAGCTGTCCTGGAGCTCTCCTCCCTCCTTAGCAGGTGGTACTCTGCCAGCCCCGCTTCCCTGGGAATGCTGCCTTTCGCCCGGCTGGGTCTCTACCCAGTCAACCCTCTGTGGGTTGGGTCCGCTCAGTCTGTCCCTGAGACTGAGGCACAGGGCCCATGTGACAAAGTGGGGGGTTTTCTTGTTTACTGTGGAGTTTCAATGGTTTGCATGCGAAGGGGGTGGGACTCAGTTTCCCTGGGTATTACTGGTTTAACAAGGTGAGGGGAGAGGGAGTGTGTTTTGCAGAGGACCGGGGAGAGGACTTGGGGACCCAGCCGATGGCCGGGAGGATGGATACCCCAGCGACTGGTGACCTGGCGACCTGGTGACCCGGAGGCCCAGCTGAGGAGATGCAGCCGGTTCTGGCCAGTGGGAGGACAATGGGCTGCAGAGTGAGGACCCAGTGACCCAACCAGCCGGTTCCAGCCAGAGGACAGAAGCGAGGAGAGGAGGCCCCGGTTTACGACCCTGTTTACCTGGACAGAAGACAATGGACAGAGGCGGGGCCTGGGGCTGGTGATCTCAGATGCCCAGCTGGGAGCAGGGGGGCTCTAGGCTGGAGAGGGGGAGCAGGCAGAGCCCACCTGGATGCAGAGAGACTGGGATGTGTTGGGCTGAGGGAGGCCAGGCCTGAGGCCCTGAGAGTTTCCTGTGCTGTGTTCAACTCTCAATAAACCCTCCTGTCTTATGCTGGCTGAGAGTCACTCCGGTCTAGAGAACATGGTTGCATCAACCCCTTCGGGGGTCGAGGCCCGGGGGTCCAGAGCGAGTGGACTCCCTGAGGGGGCCCACGGCAGAGACAGACGTGCTAAGGCTCTGAGAGGTGCGGCTCCAGGAGGTGGAGGGGCCTGCCCCGAGAGAGAGTGGACCCCCAAGAAGGGCTGTCGCACTGTAAGGGGTACCCCCCCACACGGACCACACGGGGCCAAGAGTGGGCACGATCTGTGAGTCCGTGAGAGCCCGTATGTGGCCCCTTTGGTCACAGTGATAGCAGCCCATGTCCCGTGGGTCCCCTCGAGCCGGTCGGGTGGACCTGATGCTGGATGTTCCCCTTTGGTGGGGGTTCTCCATATTTCCCCGCTGGGAGGTCCCATGGTGACTCTCGCTCTGCATTGTGGTGGGACTGTTCCTTTCTTATCCACTGCCCGACTGTTCACAAACTCATCGGCCAACTGGCCTGCATGCTGTGGGTTCTCTGGCTTTTGGTCCATCAACCATCACCTCAGGTCGGATGGGCACTGCTCATACATGTGCTCCAGTACGAATAGGTCAAGCTGGTCCTCTTTAGTTTGGGCCCCAGCTGTCCACTTGCGGGCATACCCCTGTGCCCGGCTGGCTAGTTGTAGGTATGTGACCTCACAGGTTTTACGCTGACTCCGGAACCTTTGCCGGTACATCTCAGGGATCAGCCCAAACTCACGGAGCAGGGCCTTTTTGAACAGTTCGTAGTCCCCTGTCTCCACCCCTTTCAGTCGGCTGTACACCTCCATGGCTGTGGAGTCCAGTGAGGGGATGAGAAACTGGAGCCTGTCTGCAGGGTCAACATGGAGCAGCTCGCAGGTATTCTCAAAGGCCGTCAGGAAGGTATCCATGTCCTCCCCCGCCATACGCTGGGCCAGGAAGCACTTATCAAAGCTCTTTGCAGTCTTGGGTCCCCCCTCACTCACCGCAGCCGGGACCCCACTGCTCCTCAGCCTGGCCAGTTCCAGCTCATGCTGACATTGTTTCTCCTTCTCTTCCCGCTCCTGCTGATGTTATTTCTCCTTCTCTTCCCACTCCTGCTTCAGTTCTTGCTTCCTTAACGAGGCCTGGTCTACACTAGGAATTTATATCGAATTTAGCGCCGTTACATCGAATTAACCCTGCACCCGTCCACACCACGAAGCTATTTAGTTCGACATAGAGCTCTTTTAAATTCGACTTCTGTAATCCTCGAAAACGAGAGGAGTAGCGCTAAATTCGAAATGGCAATATCGAATTAGGCTAGGTGTGGATGGAAATCGACGGTAATAGCTCCGGGAGCTATCCCACAGTGCACCACTCTGTTGACGCTCTGGACAGCACTTCGAGCTCGGATGCTCTGACCAGCCACACAGGAAAACCCCCGGGAAAATTTGAATTCCTTTTCCTGTCTGGCCAGTTTGAATCTCATTTTCTGTTTGGACAGCGTGGAGAGCTCAGCAGCACTGGCAACGATGCAGAGCTCTCCAGCAGAGTTGGCCGTGCAATCTAATAGAAAGAGGGCCCCAGCATGGACTGATCGGAAAGTCTTGGATCTCATCGCTGTGTGGGGCGATGAGTCCGTGCTTTCAGAGCTGCGCTCCAAAAGAAGGAATGCAAAGATCTACGAGAAGATCTCTAAAGCCATGGCAGAGAGAGGATACAGCCGGGATGCAACGCAGTGCCGCGTGAAAATCAAGGAGCTGAGACAAGGCTACCAAAAAACCAAAGAGGCAAACCGACGCTCCGGATCCCAGCCCCACACATCACGTTTCTACGAGGCACTGCATTCCATCCTAGGTGCGGCCGCCACCACTACCCCACCACTGACCGTGGACTCTGAGGATGGGATATTGTCCACGGCCGGTTCCTCCTTGGAAAAGTTAGGTGACGGGGAAGATGAGGAAGGAGATGAGGAGGACGAGGCAGTCGACAGCGCTTGCACCACTGATTTCCCGACAGCCAGGAGCTCCTCGTCACCCTTACCGAGATCCCCTACCAACCGTCCCCATCCGTTACTCCGGACACCGAATCAGGGGAAGGATCAAGCAGTGAGTGCTTTAAACATCTAAACATTTCATTTTAACATAACTGGAATATTTATATTGTTAAGAATGGGCTTTTCAGTCACTCATTTAAACATAGAAACTTTTATTTATAACAAAACAGGAATATTAACTATATTAGTAATTTGTTGTTCATGATTTAGTTGGCTTAGTGAACTATTTACTCATAAATATGTATAGAAAATCAAGTAATGTCCGGATATTCATGATTAGGCCACCACAGGACGCTCCACTCTGTAGTCCCTTATGCTGAACTTAAATGAAAAGACGGTCAATGTGCCCGGGAATGGACAGAGAGTCCTCCTGGGATAGCTCGGCATAGCTCTCCTGGAGGTACCGCTCCAGCATGCGCATGAGGTTCCGCGGCAGGGCGATCTTGTTCGGTCCCCCGTGGTAACACACGTTCCCACGCCATGAGTCCATCAGGTAGTCCGGGATCAGTGCACGGCACAGCATGGTGGCATATGGCCCTGGCCTCTGCATGGTCTCACGCAGCATCCTTCCCCTCTCGGTCTCCGAGATCCTCATGAGTGTAATGTCACACATGACGCCCTGCTTTAAATTAGGGAGGGGAATGTTAGTATTGGGACTGCTTTACAGCCACGCGGTGGAGGCGGCAGAGGGGCAGCATACAGGGATCTTTCCCGGGGACAGCCGCGAGGTGGTGGGACAGGGGCAGAGCTCATGCTTCCCTGATTGCTGCCAGCAGAGAGTGGCCTTGCATTCAGTGCGAAAGGAGCCCAGTGCTACTATTACATTTTTAAGCTGCCACAAGTCTACGGCTTACCATGTTTTCAAGCAGCAGAAGTAGAGGTGTCCTGCAACGCGTCTCTGATCGCAACTGCAGGACCCCAGACACAGAAGGCGAGGGCCGAAAATTCGACCTTGTCCTGAGTGCGCATGTGAAAGGTCCAGTGCATGGTGTTGTTCAAAGAGAAAGACTATGTTCTTTGTTAGCAACTTCATCTTTTTGTGTCTCAGGAATTTACTCCCTTTTTCCCATTCCCACAGACACATCTGCGACTGTCTCCCAACCCAGCCTGGCATCACACTCCCAGAGGCTAGCGCAGATTAGAAGAAGGAAGAGAAAGACGCGGGAAGACATGTTTTATGAACTTATGGACTGCTCACGAGAGCAGGCAGCCCAGACGACACAATGGAGGGAGAACTTGTCACAAATGCACAGAGCAGTCATGGAACGGGAGGAGAGGTGGCGCCAGGAGGACCAGCAGGCTACTCAAACCCTGCTTGGACTAATGAGGGAGCAAACAGAGACGCTCCGGCGCCTAGTGGATGTTCTGCAAGACCGGAGGCAGGAGGACAGAGCCCTGCTGCTGTCTATCTCTAACCGCCCTCCCCCGCCACCAAGTCCCACACCCCCCTCACCAGAAGTACAAAGAAGGAGGGGCGGCAAGGGCCGTTAAAACTTTCAGTCGGCCCGTGCACACTGCTGCAGCAATGGAAGGCTCTCGTTCCAAAGTTTGAAAAGTCCTTTCCTACCCATCTCACACTAGCCCACGTCCAAGTTTCCTCCCCCCCCTTTTCATGTGCGGTTCATAATAAAACATCTGTTTCTGTTAAGTACTGTTTCCGAGAGTGTCTTTTGGAGGGGATTCTGTCTGAAGGGGGGGAAGGGGTTTGTTACTTGGACAGGACAGTCACCTGTAGCAGGCTACAGAGGCGGGGGCAGGTCCAGCATCAGGACACATACACAGTACAGTCACCAGTTACCCTGGTCAGTCTGGGAGGCGGTTTTCATGTTCTGGGGTGCAAGGGGGTTGATCTGTGACTTTGTGGCGGGGGAGGGCAGTTAGAGATCCTATGCCGCGGTCCTTATCCTGGATCACAGAGCCACGCAGCAGGGGATCTGTTACCCTCCGCCCCCTGCCAGAAAATCACTTGGCCGACACATACATGCAGTCCCGCCCAGGACTGCTGGCAGGCTGCGTTGAAACAACCAATCCAGCACTGCGGAGCCTGTCATTCCCGGACTTTAGAAGCATCATTTGCATCAAAACACTAAGCCCGCCCCCCGCCACAGTCTGCGTCCCCGGTTTAAAACATTCCCGCGAAAACAGTAAAAAAGAGAACCTTGTTCATTAACAAAACGGAACAGATTTTATTTGTTGGGAAGGTGGTGAAGGGGGTATGTAACTTGGAAGGATAGTCAACAGTAACTGGGTAAAGAAACGGGGGCAGGTTCAGCATCTGTGTCCACAAAGTAAAAAGTCACTGGAGACCCTGTTCAGTCAGGAACCTGGCTTTCAAAGCCTCCCTGATGCACAGCGCGTCCCGCTGTGATCTTCTAATCGCCCTGCTGTCTGGCTGGACGTAATCAGAAGCCAGGCTATTTGCCTCAAGCTCCCACCCCGCCATAAAGGTCTCCCCCTTGCTCTCACACAAATTGTGGAGCACACAGCAAGCAGCTATCACAATGGGGATATTGGTCTCGCTGAGATCACAGCGAGTGAGTAGGCTTCTCCATCTCCCCTTGAGACGGCCAAAAGCACACTCCACCACCATTCTGCACTTGCTGAGCCGGTAGTTGAATAGTTCTTTCCCTGAGTCCAGTGCGCCAGTGTAGGGCTTCATGAGCCAGGGCATTAGCGGGTATGCAGGGTCCCCGAGGATGACTGTAGGCATCTCCACATCCCCAACAGTTACTTTGTGGTCCGGGAAGTAAAGACCTTCCTGCAGCCGTCTACACAGACCAGAGTTCCTGAAAACCCGAGCGTCATGAACCTTGCCAGGCCATCCAACGTAGATATTGGTAAAACGTCCCCGATGGTCCACCAGTGCTTGCAGCACCATGGAAAAGTAGCCCTTCCAGTTGATGTACTGGCTGGCCTGGTGGTCCGGTCCCAGGATAGGGATGTGAGTTCCATCTATAGCCCCACCGCAGTTTGGGAATCCCATCTCGGGAAAGCCATCTCTGATGAGCTCCACGTTTCCAAGGGTCACTACCTTAGATAGCAGTAGCTTGACGATTGCCCTGGCTACTTGCGTAACAGCAACCCCCACGGTAGACTTGCCCACGCCAAACTGGTTAGCGACGGACCGGTAGCTGTCTGGCGTTGCGAGCTTCCAGATGGCTATGGCCACTCGCTTCTGGACAGTCAGGGCTGCCCGCATCCGGGTGTCCTTTCGCTTCAGGGCAGGGGACAGCAACTCACACAGTTCGAGGAAAGTCCCCTTCCGCATGCGAAAGTTGCGCAGCCACTGGGATTCATCCCAGACCTGCAGCACTATGCGGTCCCACCAGTCCGTGCTTGTTTCATGGGCCCAGAATCGCCGTTCAACAGTATCAACAAGACCCAGTGACAGCGAGATGTCCTGGGCGCTGGGTCTCATGTTCTCAGAGAGGTCGGAGCTAGTGTCCGACTTCATGCCATCACGGTGGTGCCGTAGCCTCCTCTCATGATTGATCTGCAGCTGCCTCTGGTACAGGTAGAGGAGAAGCTGCGAGGCGTTGAGAACTGCCACAACTGCAGCGATGGTCGCAGCGGGATCCATGCTCGCACTGCTGTGGCGTCCGCGCTGTCAGTAATCAGAAAAGTGCGCGAACTGATTTCCCGCCGGCGCTTTCAGGGAGGGAGGGAGGGAGGGCGTGAGTGACGGACGGATGACTACAGGCGCCCAAAAGCACCCTCGACACATTTTTTTACCCAGAAGGCATTTGGGGCTCGACCCAGAATTCCAATGGGCAGGGGGGACTGCGGGAACTGTGGGATAGCTGCCCACAGTGCACCGCTTCCTATGTCGACGCTTGCCCCGTTAGTGTGGACTCACTAAGTCTCACAAAGTCGAATTACTGTCCTTAGTGTGGACACACACGTTCGACTTAGTAATATCGATTCCACATTGTCGAATTAACTAAAATCGAAGTACTCTCGTAGTGTAGAGAAGGCCTCAAGCTCTTCTCGTCTTATCTCCCATTCACATTTCAGCTACATCCGCTCCCGGGATGGGGAGCTCCGCCGGGACGATCCCCGGCTGGCCGCCGGGGTCAGGGTGCCCTCGGTATTCGCTGGGCTTCTCCCAACCCCTCCCCTAGGCATAGGTAGGCCGGGTCTCGGGATGTCCTCAGCAGCAGTCTGACCCCTCCCAGCCATGTCAGGCCCAGGGGCCCACGCTGCATCCGCCGGGCGGCTGCCCTCAGGGACAGTGCTCGGTTCATCCAAGCGATCCCTCTCCTCCAACTGGGCCATTAGCTGTTCTTTGGTGGACCTCCCAATGCGCAGCCCCCTCTGCCTGCACAGCTCCACCAGGTCGCTCTTGAGGCGTTTAGCATACATCATCCTGGTGGCCACTCACCGGCATGTGCTCTCCGCTTTGCACCATTCCAGGGGGACCCCTAGTGTGCCAGCCCTTCTTCAGGTCACCACCTCTTTGCCAGGGTCAAGCTGCAGACTCCTCCACCCCGGGACCGCTCGCTGCGATCCCCCGGGGGACCCGGTTACTGCAACAGTCCTGCTCTCTGGTCACACACTCCCAGGGGTTAATTGCCCCCTGAAACCGTCTCTCTCTGACTCTTCAGCCCACCTGGTCCCCGTTGTTCCCCCTTCGTTTTATTGCTCCCCAGTCACTTACTGCAGGAAGCTCCGTCCATGGGGTGCAGTAGATCCCACCACTGCCACCAGTTGTCACAGAGTGTGGGGGGACACAAGGCCCTGCACCCCCGGCTTCCTGCGATTCACCATGACTCTCAGCCAGCCAGTAAAGCAGAAGGTTTATTTAGACGACAGGAACACAGTCCAAGACAGGTCTTGCAGGTACAGACAACAGGACCCCCCTCGGTTAGGTCCATCTTGGGCTCCTAGGGCGCCCCAGCCCCCTTGGGAGGTCAGAGCCCCGTCTGCCTTCCAGCCATCTCACCAACCAGCTCCTGAAACTCCCACTTCAGCGACCCCTCCCACAGCCTTTGTTCAGTTTCCCGGACAAAGGTGTCACCTGGCCTCTAACCCCGCCCTGAGGCATAGGGCGATGAAGTGAGTTTCCCGAGGTTACACGGGCAGGTAGTGGCAGAGATCACAATTATTTTCCTGGCTTTTGAGCCCCGGACAAAGCCCTTGACCACCGGGCCACTCTCGGACCCCAAAACGCACCTTAACCGCCGTGCGGGTTCCGTTCGCAGCCCGAGGTTACTGAGACGGAACCGGCACAGCTGGGGGAAGCCAGTCCGGGCTGAGACACAAACCTCCCCCCGCTCCCAGTGGCGCCAGGCCCGGCTGATCACAGTCAGCTGCGTGGGGAGACGGGGGACCCGGCGCGCTCAGCGCGGGAAGGGCCGGGATACCGTGTCTCTGTAGCAGGCAGCAGGGAGATGCCAACCCCATGGGGCGACACGGGGAACCCCAGCCTCATGGCGTGCCAGCTGCCCCATCCCCTAGCCTCGCCCTCCCCCACCCTGGACCCCCCTGCCCGGCTCCCCTCCCTCCAGGCATGTGAGAGGGGCTCGGGTAGTGACAGAAAGAGGGCGCTCCGCACCCTCACTACAGAGCTCCTTGTCTTTAAACCCTTCTCAGCCTGAGTTCCGGAGCAGGCAGGATCGGAGGACACCGGGGTTTGGGGGGTTGGGTTTGTCTGCTGTTTGTGAGAGAGAAGGGCGTGCAGACAGACAGCGACGCACACGGAAACAGCCAGACACACAGACAGACCCGGATAAATGCTCACAACTGCACACACAACCTTCGCACTCTTTCCCACGAGCTACTGCTGTGTGTGAGCGCCACCCGCAGCCCAGCTCCGAATTCCCGGTTCACACAGCAGCTGGTGTCATTCCGCAGTCGCTCGCTTGCTCTCTGAAGCCCAGTCGGTGACTTCGGGGTTCTTTAGCTCCCCCATTACAGACATGCCGGGATCTCTGTGGCTGTGTCTCTGCGCGCTGCCGCTGTTCCCAGGTGAGCTCCGGGCAGACGGGCCGGGGCCTGTCTATGGGACTTTCCTCGCCCTGTGACTCCCTCCCAATTTTCCCCCTTCTAGGTTCGGTGGCGGGGAACTCGCTGACCCAGATCCCGGCTTCCCTGCCAGCCACGGAAGGGCAGCGGGTGGAGATCAGGTGTCAATACAGCACCTCCTACACCAGCTACGCCCTGGACTGGTACCAGGAGCTGCCGGGGAAGCAGCCCCTGTTCCTAATTGGGAGGTTTTCCTACGACTTGGAACGCAAATCCGATTCCGTGGCACCTCGGTTCTCCTCCCAGCTGAACAAGGGAGCGAAGTCTCTCACGTTATCCATAGACGGGGCGCAGCGGGCTGACTCGGTGGTGTATTTCTGCGCTCTCTGGGATCCACCGTGCTGCAGAGCGCACCGGGATCCGGACACAAACTGCCGGAGGAGGCGCAGGTGTCTGAAAGACGGTTCAGTGTAATTCGAGCTCTCAGCCCAAGTAGACCCGTTGGGAGACACACTTCAGCCCTACTGGAAAAACAAATACATTTTGGAGGAGGTAGGCTCCACGAAGGAGATGAGACGCTTTGCAATCTGAGTAGCTACGACACTCGGAAGAAGCAACACAACCTGAATTTTAGAGATGGGCAGCTGAGGTGCAGAGTCGCGAAGTGACTTGGCCTACGTGACACAGTGAGAGGCCAGGGCCAAGGACCTGGGGTGGGAAGGAGATGTCTTGTTTCTATGAGCATCTCTCCAAAAGTCCTGGGAGCTCCTCCAATGCAGGGGGATGTGTCATGTAATCCTACCTCAACCTAGGGACATAAAGAAGTTTATCTTTATTTATAATTAAGCTAACTTTAAAATTATCAAATACACAGGTTAAAGAAACAGTGTCTCTGCATCTGGGTATAAGGCTTAAACTATCCCAAAGTACGAAGTTTGGTTTAAAAGTGACGAAATACATACAGTACATAATCTGCAATATCCCAGATTAAGGTTAATAAATTTAACCATGAAATTAAACTAATAGCATCCGACTATCGGGATACATCACTCATAAAAAGTGATACTAAGAACAGCTTGTGGGAAGCAAATATAGCAGTGATTGCAGCTTGTCCCGCAGTAATTGAGAATTTAGGACGGGTTGTCCCTCAGTAAATACAATCCATCGGAGAAGTATTTCAGTTACTTTCCCCGCTTCGCTTCTCCATGGGAGTTATTTTATAACTGAGCTATAGGCCAGTAGACGCTAGAACCCACAGCACAGACCTTAGCGAGGATCTCAGGGGCAGCGAGATGAGGTCGGAGCCAGATTTCAGGGGCCTGCAGCTGAAATTTCATCACCAGCGCAGGGATTTGTTCTTGCAGCTCTCGCCAGTTTTACTGCGGTGGGAACTGGGAATCCCACATGCAGTTTTCAGTGTGTGTCGCGGCCCCGTGTTCTATTAGAGCTCAGTGGAGACACGTAGTGAGAGACAGTCTCTGCTCTGAAGAACTTACAAAAACATTCGAGCAGACAGAGAACGGATTCCTCACTGTGTCCTCATTATACTCATGGGGAACTAAGTCACAAAGAGAGGAGGGTAAAGTTACTGCTGCTGGGTCAGCTGCTACCACACAGCTACTGCGGGCGATTTCTCTCTCATTTATAAGACGGGAGTGTGCAAATGGAGTGACCATATTTCCTGTTAGACACCCCCGGTGTCCCTGAGTCTGCAGAGGAGACGGCACAGACACGTGTCTCTGCAGCTCACACCCATCCCCGCTTCTCTGCGCGCTCTCCCGCAGAATTGTCTCCATAATAGTCAGGAAAAACGATGATGCTGTGGCTACCCGTCGCTTTCCTGGCAGCAATTCCCAGAGGTGATTCCTTGCCTGGATATAGAGGGAAGCTCAGTATTACAGTGGACATGGGTGAGATGAATAATAATATATTTTATTTTTGCAGGTGTCCATTCGCAGATTCAGCTGGTGGAGTCTGGGGGAGGCGTTAAACCCACAGGAGGTTCTATCAGCATCTCCTGTAAAGCCTCCGGATTTACCTTTGGAAACTATTGGATGTATTGGTACCGCCAAGCTCCCGGGAAAGCGCCAGAGTGGATCTCCTACATTAACACCGATAGCACTAACGCGGACTATGCCCACTCAGTGAAAGGGCGATTCACCATCTCCAGAGACAACCCCAACAACCTGCTCTATTTGCGAATGACCGGCCTGAGACCCGAGGACACGGCGGTGTATCACTGTGCGAGTGACACAGTGACTGGCAGGGAATCTAACCACGTACAAAAACATCCCCTTTGCCGTCACAGCCCGCTGCGGGGCACAGCCCAGGGGAAGGGTCAGACACACACAGAACTGAACCAAGGAGAAAATGTCCCCAGCGCTGCCATCAGCGCGTGATGGACACGGCTTTTGTGGGGCTGCAGAGACAGGTCAGGCCTGGGGCAGGAAACATGGAAGGGCAGCAGACCCCGTTTTCTTTGCTGCACACCTGCCCTTCTGGGCTAGCAGCGAGCTTCCTCTCTCCCTCACCCAGCCCCTAGGGGGCAGCACCCTGCTCTCTCCTGCACTCCCTCACTTAGATGATTCCCAGGTAGCCTCTAGGGGGCGTGAGGGGTCAGCATTTCTGTGTTGCACCCTGGGTCCCGCCCCCTCCTCCCGTAGGTGGATTCCGAGCTGCGGCACGGGGTAGCCCAAAGGGGACAGGGTCAGATGTCACTAGCTGCCGGCAGATCTGACCTGCCCCCTTGGCTGCCCCCTGCTGCCCCAGCTAGGAATGAAACCCAGTGACTGGACCACTAGGGCAGGGATCTGGTGTTTCCAGTGTAGGAAGTTGAAGTTAGGCTCCCATATCCTGACTGGTGGGTTCCCGAAGAAAAGGGCTGGTTTCACAGGCACCAGCTTCCAATGGCTTCCGTGCACCTTTACCTGCAGTACCTGACCGGTTTTCTCGCCCTGTCAGAGATAATAGTGAAAACTGGCCTGGTGAAATGTCAGCCCCCGCCCCCCAGTGAGTGAGAATAGCCCCCCACCCCCTGGGATGTTAATCAATATCTCAGCATGGTTGGGGCGGGGTATCTCCGGGTGCTATTTTAAATGAGGAGGGGTTATGCAAATTATCCTCATGCAGTGACTCTGTTTCCTGGTCGGTCCCACCCGCCCCCCGACCCTGCGGCTCGCCCAGAAGCTGTGTCCGTGCAGGGAGCAGCTCGTGCCCGGCCCCAGCGCGAGGACTGGCCGCAGACGCGCAGAGACGATGCTGTGGTGGCTCCATTTTGCTTTCATCGCAGCAGCGTCCAAAGGTGCTTGGAAGGGGGCGGTAATTAGGGGGGTGAATTAGGGGGGTTGTTGATCGGGTGATTGATATTGATTGACCGGAGCGGGGGAGGGGAGATTCCCCGGGAATAAATAAGGACAAACGGATTTTGTTTCCGGTTTCATACCATGTATTTGTCTCGTTTGAGAGGCGGTGGCTGAAAACCCCCAAAAGGTTTTTATTTTTCTCATAAATGTTTTGGGGAGACCAGAAGTCCCCCCCCTTACAGTAGAATGTGGCTAAAGCTGCCGCCTTTGCCCAGACCTGGCCCGAGGGAGTTGTTCCCACCCGCTCTCATGCCCCCAACCCGGTTTGTTCCCAGGGGCCCAGGCGCAGGTGCGGCTGGTGGAGTCCGGGGGCGGGGCTGCGAACACAGGCGGCTCCAGGCGGCTCTCCTGCACCGGCTCCGGATTCACTTTCGGCAGCTACGACATGTTCTGGTACCGGCAGCGCCCCGGGGAAGGGCTGGAATGGGTCTCCTGGATCACCAGCACTGGCGGCAGCAGAGATTACCCTGACTCGGTGAAAGGGCGATTCACCGTCTCCCGAGAGAACGCCAAGAACCAGCTGTATCTGCAAATGAGCCGCTTGGGAGCCGAGGACACCGCCCGGTATCACTGCGCTGCGAGAGACACAGTGCGGGGAAGCCAGGCTGAGCTCTGACAAAAACTCGCTGCGTTCAGCCCAGGGGATTCGGGAGCCTCACGTGACCAACATCACCCCCTAAACTCCGGTGTGCCTGAGCCGCTCCCCAGAGCCGGCCGCTCACCCACCCCCTGCAGCCTCTGTCTCAGGGGCGGCTCCAACCACCACCGCACCAAGCCCCTGCCTGGGGCCGCAAGCCGCGGGGGCGGCCTGCCTGTCGCTGTGAGGGCGGCAGTCAGGCTGCCTTCTGCGGCATGGCTGCGGGAGGTCCGCGGGTCCCGAGGTTTCGGGAGAATTCTGCCGCGTTACCAGAGGACCTCCCCCATGCGCGCTGCCGAAGGCTGCCTGACTCCCGTGCTTGGGGCAGGAAAATACAGAGCCGCCCCTGGTCTGGGTGGTGCTCCCGTGCAGTGTGGTGCATGCCAGGGGGGCAGGGTGTGTGTCTGTGCAAAGAGGGGTTGTTCTCAGAGCACAGAGCAGGGATATGACCCAGACACCCAGGTCTCAGAGCAGGGAACTGACCTGGACTCTGCTGGGTTCACGAGCAATGCTACCGGCGTCTGAAATGGAAACCCTCTAAGCTGCCCTAAAGTACACGGGAGAATTCAGGGGAACCTTCTGTGACCTGGGGTCGCGGGGAGTCACACTGAAGTTACTCAGCTAGGGTAAACTGCCAAGACACTCCCCAAAACTGGTGGTATTCCAATACTTGGTGAATCTAAGACAGCACAAAACAGCTTCTATAATTCCTTACTGGTTACTTAGAAGCCAAAACACAGATCCTTTAAAGTAACCCAGCCTCAGGCCTCCACCCAGACACCCAAGTCAAATATGATGAGGATTAACAAAAATCTTATTCATTTTATTAAAAAGTTCTACCAATCTCAAAGGATCATACACATTACTTCCCAAGTTAATTAATATTCTAGATCTTACCCAAATACAGGCTTACAGCCAATTCCTATTAACTAAACTGAAATGTATTAAAAAAGAGAAGAGAGTATTGGTGAAAAGATCAGCATACATACAGAGATGAGCACAGTTCCGAGACCAGGCTCATATTACATATGGTGAGCTTTGTAGGTGCAAAGAGTTCTCTCAGAATTAGTCCATAGGTAATAGTCCAATGTCCATATTCAGGGTGATCCAGATGGCACTGGAGTGCTCAATCCTACCACATAACCTTTCCCTGCATGAAGCATCAAGCAGATCTGAGATGAAAGGGTCGGGTCCCAAGAGTCTTTCATACAGTTTTCTAGCAGCCACTTGACCATACAGTCCTGGGTGAACTATAGGCTTTTATGTAACCTTCTGTTTCCCAAAGCTCACCGATAATTAACTACATGGATTAACCTAAGATAATTGATCCATTAAGCAGTTTATCAAAAACTTTAAAGAGACATATAGACAATGACATTATTTCACTCTAACTTCATGTAAATGTTAATATTCCCTTTCGATCTCTGAATCATTAGCTATAGTGACAGACAGGAAGATATCCGTAAACACATACAATTAATAGCATCTCTAATTTCCTAGCAATACAGGTTTGCATTTCAAAGTTCTTGTCTATCTAGCATGCAATGTCCCTACTTACCATTTGCATACTTTTCCAATATGTCTCTAAAGGTTGGCTCTGTGTCGTTTAGTCTGCAAGCCAGTTAACCCGTTCTATTGATCCCTTACCTGACATACTTTGCATCAGATTTGTTGCAATCATATAACAGTGGTATCAACAATGATTTGCATGATCAAATTTTAATCAATGTCACACCTTCCCATTGGCCATTCAGTGGTTCTCCCCCAATTATTATTATTGAGTTGTATTATCATAGTGCCTAGGGACCCATTCATGGGTAATTGTGCTAGGCACTGCACAGACACTGGGCCTTCCCTTCCCCTCTGATTTAATTCACTGAGTTGCTGTCCAGTTATTTCTCTCTCCTGTTAGCCTAGCTCAGATGAGGTCGACTCCTAGAGTGTTGTCATAAACATAGAGAGAAGGGTGGCATAAAATCCCTCCTTGGCAGCTGTACTAAATCACTTTACCTGTAAGGGGTTAAGAAGCTCAAATAACCTGGTTGGCACCTGACCAGCAGGATCAATGAGGAAGGAAGATACTTTCCAATGGGGGGGGGGGGGATTTGTTTGTGGCTCTCTCTTTGATGTTCCCTCTCCAGGTGGAGGGAGAGACCAAGCAGGTAGAACATCTCCTGATAATATACCTGGAATGATCCATCTAAAATTACAGAAATTGTAAGTAATAGCAAGGAAATGCATTAGGTTGTTGTTGTTTTTTTAGCTTGTGAATTTTCCCTTTGCTGAAGTGGTAGTTTCATTCCTGTTTTGTAACTGTGAAGCTGAGCCCAGAGGGGAATCCTCTGTGTTTTAAATCTTTTTATTACCCTGTAAAGTTACCTTCCATCCTGATTTTGCAGGTGTGATTCTTTTACTTTTTTCTTTATAAATAAAGTTCTTGTTTTAAGAAACTGATTGATTTTCACTGTCCTAAAGACAAAGGGTCTGGTCTGTGCTCACATTGCTAACCAATTGATTGGTATACTATTCTCAACCCTCCCCAGGAAAGGGGTGAAGGGGCTTGGGGGGATAGGGCTACAAGTGACCCGTCCCTGAATTTTTGTGTAAATCACTTGATGGTGGCAGCAATACCGTCCAAGGAGAAGATGAAATTTGTGCTTTGGGGAAGATTTTAACGTAGGCTGGTAGAACATAAGCTTAGGGTGTATTCCATGCGGGTCCCCACATCTGTACCGCAGAGTTCAGAGTGGGGGGGAACCTGGCAAGTATATCTAGCACTGTATCACTGTCGAGCAAACACAGAGTGAGTGTAAGGGAAGCTAAACACATGCAAAAACATCCCCTGTGCAGTAACAGCCCGCTGCGTGGCAAATCCGAAGGGAAGACCCAGACACACAGTGACAGAACTGAACCAAGGAGAAAATGTCTCCAGTGCTGTAGTCATCATGCGGGAAACTATAATTTTTGGAGCCCGGTGAAGGCTGCAAAGACATACCAAAACTGAGACGCATTAGGAGAGCTGCAACATCTACTCCTATCCCTGGTACACACATTCCAACTTACGCAACACATGAGCAGGGGGCCTACAGAGAACAATCCCCTTCATTGCAGTGTCCCACCTCATTCCCCAGCGGGTCCCTTCCGTGTACTGACTGAGGCAGGGGTCTTGTGGAAAAATAGTGTGTGAAGTCTTGTGTCATTAGTACCGACCAGGGGACAGAGTTAAAATTGCATGGGCAACCTTAGCTCTGGCATCTCCTATCTTTTCAGGGCTTGACTTTGCCACCTTAACGTTCTTTTAGAGTAGTTTTTAATGTAATTTCCTACCTGTAGAAAAATTGAAGAAAAACCCAAAAAGCTTTTAACCTATCGAATCACATTGACCCCACCACCTAAGTCTTCAGCAGAGTTGTAATTTTCAGATTTGCGCACTGCTCGTCTTAGCACGCACCTCCATCTGGGTGACCAGTGTGCACCTGCTGTCCCGATGCCTGCCAGTAGGGGCCAGCACTCCGTGTCTGTAGTACACATCCCGCCACCTGAGTTATTACTCTGTGTCTTCCATCCTACTACATGCCACTAGAGGGCAGCACTAATTCTCTTTTGTGTCCCCCAATCAGCGTGCGACCTACATTGGCTGCTGGAATATCCGACACTGCCCCCTTCATTGCCCCCTGGTAGTGGAACAGAAGGTTCCGCACTGGGCCGGAGATACATTATTAGGGAAAGATGCTTTAGGGACCCCCCACCCCTTTCCCTGCTAGGAGATCTCAAGGTTTACAGCACTGGGTGCCTGGTCATTCGCTCAGGAGAGCACTTTGTAATGGCAAAGGCAGGAGAAGTGGCCTTGTCATTCTGTAGTACAAAGCATTGATACCGGCCCACTCAGTGGTAGCCCAGGAGGCCCCAGGTTTCTAGACAAGTCCTCGTCCCTCAGCGATAGGTCTCTGGTTCCATAGTGTGGGGATATCATCCATACTCAACATGGGCAGAACAAAAAAGAGACACAACATTTGGGGACGTGCTGCTCTTGCAAAGGGGGTGTTGGAATACCCTCCCCCCTCTCTTCCTGTCAGTTGGAATTGACACTCGGCTATCAGGTTACAGGATATGTACACTGCTTAGCTGCGTTTCCTGTTCCAAACCAAGCATGACATGTCCCTGACCTTGGAGTTACCTGAGAGAAACACTGCAACCCTCGGTATGTCTGCAATTACCATCCAACTCCGTCCTGCAAATTCTCATTATCCCTCCAAGTAGCCAGAGACTACGACAGCCTGGTTGATGACTCAGGCCTGGGAATTATTTGCTTCATATGGAAAAGGAGCAAACACTATATTTTTTCTAGCTGTTGGTAAAAGCTGTAGGATCACGTTGCGTGGGTGACTATTAAAGGGATGATATCACTTCCTTTCTGAAGTGTTGGTCACTCAGGCCTGGATCTTACGTATCTCTGGTGGGACAGGAGGGAGAAAATAATTTTATTTACACATTCTTTCATTTATTCCATTGGTAAAGGGGAGTGGTCTAATTTTAGAGAGCGCCTACAAAATGAATTACGGGACGGCTCCTTAATGGTGCTAAACCCAGTTGTCTCCGGCTGCTGCGCGTATGGAAATCACTCCTGTAATTCCCCTAATAGGGGCGCAGTTTCATGTCTGCACAACTTGACGCCAGTCAGAACTGACAATCCCCTGTTAATGTACAGGATATGAAGAGGGAGGCAGCTGCGTTTCCTGGGTCACACCCGCCTTGTCCCTCAGCCCGGAGGAGAGCGAAGCTGCATCCGCGGTGTCCCCGCAGTTAAGGGTTAATCCTTCCCGCCGCTAGGCCCTTAAAGGGGCAGTGACAGGCACATGAATGTTCGGGCATGTGGCTGTTAAAGAGCGAGCTGGTCTCTGTGAGCGATAAGGCGGGAGCGAGCGGGCTGCGTGTGGGTGTTAATGACAGCGAGAGAGCGAGCGAGCGAGCCCGGAGGTGTGTGAGGGGCTCGCCTGGCTCCGTGAGACCAGCGGCTGCTCAGTATTTGCCGCCCCCGCCCCGCTCTGGGTCTCAGGTTCCAGCAGAAGCTGCGGAGGGTTTCAGAGACTCTCCCCAGGCCAGAGAGAGGAGCCGGTGTCCGCATCTCCGGGTGTTTTGATTCGGTCCGAGGCACGATGACCTGGCTCTTGGCTGCTCTGCTGGCCCCGGCCCCAGGTGAGTACAGGCGGGGGGGGGGGGATATAGGGCGAGCGCGGGAGACTCTTTGCTCGCTGGGCCCATTGGTTTATTCATTTATTCATGTTCCCAGGGGCCCTTTCCCAGGTGCAGCTGGCGGCGTCCGGCCCTGGGGTGGGGCAGGTCTCCGAGCCCCTCACACTCACCTGCGCGGTCTCTGGCGGCTCCGTCACTGCTGATTACTGGGATTGGTACTGGCAGCCTCCCCGGGGAGGGCTGGACTGGCTGGGAGAGATTGACTGGTACAACTCGCAGTGGCGCGTAGACTACGCCCGGTCTCTCCAAGGCCGAATAACCCTCTCCGCCGATTCCTCCAAGAACCAGTTCTCCCTGCGGCTCCGCTCGCTGACAGCTGCCGCCACCTATTACTGCGCCAGGAGAGACACAGAGACAGGGAGCCCTCGGACAGAAAGGGGCAGCCACACGCTTCGCCTCCCGGAGAGAAGACACTTGACTTTTCCCTTACGGTCCGCCCCTTTCCGCTGTCACTTTAAGTTGAAGGAGACGCTTTGTCAGAGGCACCCACGAAGCTGCAGAGAAGTAGAAAAGAGGAAACACCTGCGCTTGTGAATGGGACGAGAGAGACTTTGTTACAGGAGTTTTGCAGATTTGGAAACCCCAATCTGGACCTGAGGTTGCAACAGACTCTCCTGTCCGCTCCACAGCTGAACTGGGGAGTTGAGGTTCTGGGGGGCCCCTCTGACAAACGACTGGTATTTCCTGGCTGCGCTAGCTCTGGCCCATGGGAGGGAGTGTGTGTGTGTATGTGTGAGTTTTTCCTGGTGAGGTAGAGTATTTGTGGGTTTCTGTAACCCACACACCTCCTGGATGTGGTATCCGTCCCATCTAGGGGCACCAAGACCACTTGATTAATGAGTCTGCTCTACACCCTTAGCTAAGAGACACATGATTTTTGGCTCATGGGGTAGAGGCTCATACACTAAGCACCAGAGGTCCCAGGTTCCAACCACGGGGTCTGTCAGTGTTACATTTGCACCTGTGTGTGTGAGGAGCTGTGTTGATTCATATTTGCATGAGAGCATTTAGATGAAGGAGTCTGCACTTGGAACCAGACCCTTAGCTCCCTGGAGTGGGGAGCATTATATTATTATTTGGGTATCTCCTGCCCCTTTTTGCAGGCCCCCTTTTCCCACCTGCAGCTGGTGGAGTCGGGCCACGGGGTGGGGAAGGTCTCAGAGCCCCTCACACTGACAGGCGACGTCTCCTGGAGACCGGATTTTCTGGCCAAGGTCCTGAGTTTATCGGGCTGATGTACTATGATGGGGAAACACCTTCCATGCCGCCTCCCCAAAACACAACGAGCATTTCCAGAAACACTTCCAAGAACTGGGTCTCCCTTTAGTGCTTAAACTTTCCCTTTTAATTTAATTTGGAGTTGGGCGCCTAACTCCCTTAGGCTCTTTGGAGAATTCGGTCCGGGTGAAAAGGCACCTGCTAAACAGACAGAGCCAGTGAGCGAGAGAAAAGAAACAAACTCACTGTATGTGTAAGCAGAGGAACATGGAGAGAGAGAAAGAAACAGACAAACTCACTGCTGTGTGTGTAAGCAGAGACAGAACCACATTCCAGAGAGAGACGGAGAGAGCGAGGAGATTGGGTGACAGGGGTGGGATCACTCGGTGATTCCCTGTTCTGGTCATTCCCTCTGGGGCACCTGGCACTGGACACTGTCGGGAGACAGGACACTGGGCTAGATGGACCTTTGGTCTGACCCACTGTAGCCCTGTGCTGACAGTGTTGCTCTTTATTCAACATTAAGGAAACCACACGGTGAGAAACCTGAGTTCCAAATAAGTGGATGAAGACGTACAGCGTCTGGCTACTTACCTACACTGCTTCTCTGGCAGGGTCTGGTGGCTTCTGCAGCAGAAGACAAGGGAGACCGCTAGAGGGCTCCCAGACTACTTATAGGAATAACACCCGGGAAAATCTCTGTGTCTGCGTATGAGCTACAATTTATTACCGGTGTCGAAAGAGGTTTGCAGCCCGAGGCTCACACACTTCAGCCAGCTCGCCCGAGCTGTCCGAGCTCCGTTGGGTCAGCGGCTGGACTGGAGATATTTGAGATCTTGCAAATGATTGAATGTGTCTTCCTTGCGCTGACCCTGGCGCCGTGTGAGTCTGTGTCTGTCTCCCTGTGTGTGACTGTTTGCATTTCTCTCTGCGTGTGTGGCTGTGACCAGCGGGGAGGCAGAGGAAGCGTTCGCTCTTTGGGCATCGCATTCAATGATTATTTTGGACTCTCCCACCCTTGTTTCTAGGTGCCTTTTCCCAGCTGCAGATGGTGGTCTCTGGCCCGGGGTTGGGGAAGGTCTCCGAGCCCCTCACACTGACCTGCGCTGTCTCCGGGGTCTCCATCACTTCTGAGGGTTACTTCTGGTACTGGGTTCGGCAGTTTCCTGGAGAAGGGCTGGAATCCATGGGAGCGGTATATCCATATACCGGGGACACGCGCTACGCCCCGTCACTCCAAGGCCGAATCACCATCTCCGCAGACACCACCAGCAACCAGGTCTCCCTGCAGCTCCGCTCGCTGACAGCTGCGGACACCGCCACCTATTACTGTGCCAGGAGAGACACAGTGACACGGAGACAGGGGGCCTGGGACAAAAAGGGGGCGAGCCACATGCTTCGCCTCCCACAGAGAGGACACCTGACTTTGCCCTTGCGGTCCGCCCCCTTCTGCAGGCCCTTGGAGGAGACGCTTTGTCGAGGCACCCGCGAAGCTGGAGAGAAGGGGAGAAAGAGGAAGCACCTGCACTTGTGGATGGGCAGGAGAGAGACTTTGGCCTGGTCTACACTACGAGTTTAGGTCGACTTTAGCTGCGTTAAGTCGACTTAAGCCTGGACACGTTTACACGACGAAGCCCTTTCTTTCGACTTAAAGGGCCCTTTAAACCGGTTTCTTTACACCACCTCGACGAGGGGATTAGCGATAAAATCGGCCTTATGGGGGTCGGAATTGGGTAGTGAGGACGGAATTCGACATTAGTGGCCTCCGGGAGCTATCCCACAGTGCTTCATTGTGACCGCTCTGGACAGCACTCTCATCTCAGATGCACTGGCCAGGTAGACAGGAAAAGCCCCGCGAACGTTTGAATTTCATTTCCTGTTTGCTCAGCGTGGAGAGCACAGGTGACCATGCAGAGCTCATCAGCACAGGTAACCGTGATGGAGTCCCAGTCCCAGTCTCAGGATCGCAAAAGAGCTCCAGCCTGGACCGAACGGGAGGTACGGGATCTGATCGCCATCTGGGGAGATGAAGCAGTGCTGGCCGAACTCCGAAACAGTAAAAGAAATGGCAAAACATTAGAAAAGATCTCC
This sequence comes from Emys orbicularis, assembly GCF_028017835.1. Taxonomy (NCBI): domain Eukaryota; kingdom Metazoa; phylum Chordata; order Testudines; family Emydidae; genus Emys; species Emys orbicularis. Next base: position 54,413,357 of record NC_088694.1, on the reverse strand, counting down.
AAGGCCATGAAGGACAGAGGCCATAACAGGGACGCACAGCAGTGCCGCGTGAAAATTAAGGAGCTAAGGCAAGCCTACCACAAAGCCAGAGACGCAAACGGAAGGTCCGGGGCTGAGCCGCAAACATGCCGCTACTACGAGGAGCTGCATGCCATTCTAGGGGGTGCAGCCACCAGTAGCCCAAGCGTGTGCTATCAGTCCCTCTCTGGAGACAGGGAAGCGGGTTCGGCGGACGAGGAAGATGAGGATGGAGAGAACATCATAGATAGCTCACAGCAGCAAGGAAGCGGAGAAACCAGTTTCCCCAACAGCCAGGATATGTTTGTCACCCTGGACCTGGAACCAGTAACCCCCGAACTCACCCAAGACCCTGTGGGCACACAGGGGACCTCTGGTGAGTGTACCTTTGTAAATATTACACATGGTTTAAAAACAAGCGTGTTTAATGATTAATGATTAATTTGCCCTGGCAATCGCGGCCAGTACAGCTACTGGAAAAGTCTGTTAACGTGTATGGGGATGGAGCGGAAATCCTCCAGGGACATCTCCAGAAAGCTCTCCTTCATGTACTCCCAAAGCCTTTGCAAAAGGTTTCTGGGGAGGGCTGCCTTATCCCGTCCACCATGGTAGGACACTTTACCACGCCAGGCCAGTAGCACGTAGTCTGGAATCATTGCATAACAAAGCATGGCAGCGTATGGTCCCGGTGTTTGCTGGCATGCAGACAACATCCATTCCTTATCGCTCTTTGTTATCCTCAGGAGAGTGATATCATTCACGGTCACCTGGTTGAAATGGGGCGATTTTATTAAGGGGACATTCAGAGGTGCCCCTTCCTGCTCTGCTGAACAGAAATATTCCCCGCTGTTAACCACGCGGTGGGGGGGAGGGGTGAAGTGACCAACCCAGAGAATTGGGTGTGTGGGGGAGGGGAGTTAGTTGGGTTTGTGCTGCATGTTAAACCTTAAACCTCAGCCCCTCCTTTTACATTGCAAACCCATTTTAAATGGCCAACCCAACGGGTGCTTGGTATGGTTAATGAGAGCAGTACTGTTTTAAACCATCCCCACTTGTTAACAAGGTTAAAAAAGCCCAAAGACTGTGTCTTACCATGGCTGCCTGCAAGCTGAAATCTGTGGCCTGGCACTGCGTGAGTGATCTCTCACACCAAACCGGCAGTCCCTCAATATAAGAGGAAAAATGCGACCTTGTAACGAAAGCACATGTGCTGTGTGATGTGAACAGCAAAATCTAACGTGAAAGAGTGTACCCATTGTTCTCCAAAATGTATCTTTTTTAAACAACTCTCCCTTCTCCTCCACCAGCTGCAAATGTTTCACCTTCACAGAGGCTAGTGAATATTCGAAGAAGGAAGCGAAGGACACGTGACGAAATGTTCACTGAACTACAGACTGCCTCCCACGCTGACAGAGCACAGCAGAATGCGTGGAGGCAGTCAATGACTGATTTTAAAAAAGCCCAATATGAGCGAGAGGAGAGGTGGCGGGCTGAAACGCGGGCTGAAGAGGAGAAGTGGCGTGAGCTTGTACTCAGAAAGCAAGAGTCGATGCTCCGGCTGCTGGAGCATCAAAGTGATATGCTCCTGCGTATGGTTGAGCTGCAGGAAAGGCAGCAGGAGCAGAGACCGCCGCTACAGCCCCTCTGTAACCAACAGCAGGAGCAGAGACCGCCGCTACAGCCCCTCTGTCAGCAGGAGCAGAGACCGCCGCTACAGCCCCTCTGTAACCAACAGCAGGAGCAGAGACCGTCGCTACAGCCCCTCTGTAACCACCAGCCCTCCTCCCCAAGTCCCATTGCCTCCTCACCCAGACGCCCAAGAACACGGTGGGGGGGCCTCCGGCCACCCAATCACTCCACCCTAGATGATTTCTACAGCAATAAGTTTTAAAGTTTTAAAGTGCAGTGTGTCCTTTTCCTTCCCTCCTCCCCCACCCATCCCGGGCTACCTTTGCAATTATCCCCCTAGTTGTGTGCTCAATTAATAAAGAATGCATGAATGTGAAGTAACAATGACTTTATTGCCTCTGCAAGTGGTGCTTGAAGAGGGGAGGGTAGGGGAGGTTGGGGTGCTTGGTTTACAGGGTAGTAGAGTTAACCGGGTGCGTGGGGGGGGCTGCGATTTCATCAAGGAGAAACAAACAGAAGTTTCACACCAAATCCTGCCCAGTCACAAAACTAGTTTTCAAAGCCTCTCTGATGCGCACCGCGCCCTGCTGTGCTGCTCTAACCGACCTGGTGTCTGGCTGCGCGTAATCAGCGGCCAGGCGATTTGCCTCTACCTCCCACCCCGCCATAAATGTCTCCCCCTTACTCTCACAGATATTGTGGAGCGCACAGCAAGTAGCAATAACAATGGGGATATTCTTTTCGCTGAGGTCACAGCGAGTCAGTAAGCTGCGCCAGCGCGCTTTTAAACGCCCAAATGCACATTCCACCACCATTCGGCACTTGCTCAGCCTGTAGTTGAACAGGTCCTGACTCCTGTCCAGGCTGCCTGTGTATGGCTTCATGAGCCATGGCATTAAGGGGTAGGCTGGGTCCCCAAGGATCACGATAGGCATTTCAACATCCCCAATGGTTATTTTCTGGTCCGGGAAGAAAGTCCCTTCCTCCAGCTTTCGAAACAGAAGAGAGTGCCTGAAGACGCGAGCATCATGTACCCTTCCCGGCCAGCCCACGTTGATGTCGGTGAAACGTCCCTTGTGATCCACCAGGGCTTGCAGCAGCATTGAAAAGTACCCCTTGCGGTTTATGTACTCGGTGGCTTGGTGCGCCGGTGCCAAGATAGGGATATGGGTTCCGTCTATCGCCCCACCACAGTTTGGGAATCCCATTGCAGCAAAGCCATCCACTATGTCCTGCACGTTTCCCAGAGTCACTACCCTTGATATCACCAGGCCTCTCATTGCCCTGGCAACTTGGATCACAGCAGCCCCCACAGTAGATTTGCCCACTCCAAATTGATTCCCGACTGACCGGTAGCTGTCTGGCGTTGCAAGCTTCCACAGGGCTATTGCCACTCGCTTCTCAACTGTGAGGGCTGCTCTCATCTTGGTATTCTGGCGCTTCAGGGCAGGGGAAAGCAAGTCACAAAGTTCCATGAAAGTGCCCTTACGCATGCGAAAGTTTCGCAGCCACTGGGAATCGTCCCAGACCTGCAACACGATGCGGTCCCACCAGTCTGTGCTTGTTTCCCGGGCCCAGAATCGGCGTTCCATGGCATGAACCTGCCCCAGTAACACCATGATTTCCACATTGCTGGGGCCTGTGCCTTGTGAGAGGTCCATGTCAATTTCCTCATCACTATCGTCGCCGCGCTGCAATCGCCTCCTCCTCCTCAGCTGGTCCTCCTGGTTTTGCTTTGGCATGTCCAGGCTCTGCATATACTCCAGGACAATGCGCGTGGTGTTCATAGTGCTCATAATTGCCGCGGTGATCTGAGCGGGCTCCATGATCCCAGTGCTAGCTATGGCGTCTGGTCTGAAAAAAGGCGCGAAACTAGTATCTAAAGACCAGGGGAAGAAGGGAGGGAGGGAGGGAGGGAGGGGCGGGCGACTGACGACATGGCGTACAGGTACAGGGAATTAAAATCAAGAAAGGTGGCTGTGCATCAGGGAGAAATACAAACAACTGTCACACAGAATGCCCCCCCCCCCCCCCCCAGAGATTGAACTCCTAAGCCTGGGTTTAGCGGGCCGTTGATTTGACGGAGGGAGGGGGGAAGGAAATGAATAAAACACAAATCTATTTTTTACATCTTAAGACGACAGTGCAGCATGACTGATAGCCCTCGGCATTTTCTGGGTGCTTGGCAGCCAATACTTGGCAGCAAATAGTATACTACGACTGGTAACCATCATTGTCCAACGAGGACGGTTAAAGGCAAGGGGTTGCTGCTGTGTAGCAATGTAGCCCCACGTGTGCCAGCCACATGTCTGCCAGCACCCAGATCGCCCTCGGCCTTTTCTGGGTGCTTAGCAGACAATACTTGGCAGCAAATAGTATACTACGACTGGTAACCATCATTGTCCAACGAGGACGGTTAAAGGCAAGGGGTTGCTGCTGTACAGTAGCCAGAAGGATCGGTAAAGGCGCTCAGGCTACAATAATCTATGAGCATTTCAGGCAACCTCTAAATTTACTTGCTTTCAGACCTGAGGAAAGCTCTTCTTTCAGATCTGCTGAGCACCCAGATCGCCCTCGGCCTCTTCTGGATGCTCAGCAGACAATACTGACAGGACGGTTACCAGTCGTAATAAACCATCTACTGCCAAAAGGCAAGGGGCTGGTGCAATGCAGCCCTACGGCTGCCAGCCCCACAGCTACCAGCATCCCGAGCGCCGATGAAGGCTACTACTCATGCTGCACCGTCTACCGCCAAAAGGCAGTAATCTGCTGCTGCTGTTTAGCAATGCAGTCCCACGTTTGCCGGCACCCGGAAGACATATGGTGACGGTGAGCTGAGCTGAGCGGGCTCCATGCTTGGCGTGGTATGTTGTCTGCACAGGTAACCCAGGTAAAAAGGCGCGAATCTATTGTCTGCCGTTGCTGTGACGGCGGGGGAGGTGCGTGACGCAATGTACCCAGAACCCCCCACGGCACTGCTTTGCATCATTCGGGCATTGCGATCTCAACCCATAATTCCAATGGGCGCCGGAGACTCCGGGAACTGTGGGATAGGTACACATAGGCACCCATAGTGCTATGCGCCGGAAGTCGACGCTAGCCTCAGTACTGTGGACGCGGTCCGCCGACTTCATGCACTTAGAGCATTTTATGTGGGGACACACACAGTCGGCTGCATAAAACCGGTTTCTATAAAACCGGCTTCTATAAATCCGACCTAATTTTGTAGTGTAGACAAGCCCTTTGTTACAGGATTTTTGCGGTTTTGGAAACCACCAATCCGGACCTGAGTTTGTAACAGTCTCTCCTTTCCGCTCCGCAGCTGTACGGGGAAGCTGAGGGTCTGGGTGGGCCCTCTGATAAATGACTGGTATTTCCTGGCTGCCCTAGCCCTGCCCCATGGGAGGTGTGTGTGTGTGTGTCTGTCTGTCTGTCTGTGTCTGAGGTTGTGTGGCAGTTTTTCCTGGTAGGGTAGAGCATTTGTGGGTGTGTTTGTGTTTTACTCCACGAGTAAGTCCATTGGAGCCGCTCACACCTACGGTGCTTCACTCTGGAATGCCTCCTGGTTTACACTCCCGGATGAGTGAGAGGCGAATCAGCCTAACTCACGGGTTCTCACACGTCTCTGAACCGCAACCCCCTTCTGACAACAGAAATTACTACATAACCCCAGAGCAGGGAATCGAAGCCTGAGCCCACCCAAACTCAGCTGCCCCTGGAGTGTGTGTGTGTGGGGGGGGGACCCGAGCCCGAGCCCGAGCCCGAGCCCCACCGCTCTGCGCAGGAGTGCAAAGGCTTCAGCCCCAGGCGGGAGGCTGTAACCCTTGGACTCGCCACCCAGGGCTGAAGCTCTCGAGGTTTGACTTTGGTCCTGGGCTGTGGAGTTCGGGCTTCGGCCCCAGCAAGTCTAACACCATGCCTGACGCCCCCATTAAAATATGGTCCCGACCCACAGTTTGAGAACTGCCGCCCTAGATGGAGTGACTGGAGAATTAGCCCTGAAGAGACAATGGAGCTTCCATTGAGAGTCAGTCCCATGGAACCCAGTGGAATTACTCCTGCTTTGCACTGAGGTGCAGTCAAGGCTGATTCCCACTATGACACTTCGAGTGCAGAAGGTGGGGGCCGCAAGGACTCCAAAAATAATACTTGCCCCCACTCCGGGCACATAATGCTGCCAGTACCCAAGTGAAAACTGCCTTTTGCCAATCCAGGAAAAATCCTCACTTGGGAAGATTTTTCCTGAGGCCCCTCGGCTTTTCCACCCCTCCCTCGGGGCAGCAGAGAAAGAAAACAAAAGAGAAGGGAAGCTCAACTGTTGTATCCACATAGGCACAGCCTCTTTACCTCCTCAGACACAGAAATCAAATCATGTTCTTAAAAAGGGTAAATTTTATTGAAAAAAACAAATAAAACACAACTGAAAACGCCAGCTGTTAGGGATCAAACACCAAAAACGACTTTCTTCGGGTCCAACTTAAAGGTTACAAGCAAACAAAAACATCTGGGGTTAACACAGAGGAATCCACAAGCCCAAAATGAAGAATTCAATCTAATTGTGTCTAACTAGTCATTGCTCATCTACTAACATATCTGTGGTTTCAAATGAGTAGTTTCTAGGTATGATGCTGATGATCTTTATACCTGGCCCAAACCTTACAGCATGTTGCTATCCTGTCTGCTTCTGTCCTACAGACAGAAGACCCCTACACCCAGCAGTTTTTCCTAATTTGAAAGGGTACATGTCCCCTATTGGTTCCCCTGGTCAGGTGCCCACTCATTTTAAGCTTCCCTCTTAACCCTTTACAGGTAAGACAATTAGAGAACAGCTACTAAGAAGGATTTTGTAGCTAACTGAATGGTTGGGGAGTTACACAAGGGTGCTAACCCCGCCCCATTTATCACAAGTGCATAATAACAGAATAACTCACCTTGATTCCAGAGTATTTGGGGATTTATTTTTAAAGGGATTCAGGTAACTTTGAACGCATTTGGAAATGCCAGGCCGCCTAATGCCTGTTGAATTGATTAAGTTTTAGTTGCTCAGATGCTTCTGAAAATCCCATTAGGCATCTTATGAAAAATGTGGATCTTACTCCTGATTTGCAACAGGACGAGAGGAGACGCAGCCCAAGTTAAAACAATGGACATAATCCTGAATCGCACCTGGCCTCTGTTTCCCAGAAGCTGGAAATGGGCTACAGGAGATGGATCACCTGATGATTACTTGTGACGTTCATTCCCTCTGGGGCACCTGGCGTTGGCCACTGTCGGAAGACAGGACACTGGGCTAGATGGACGTTTGCTCTGACCCAGTGTAGTGTGGGTCTTATGAGTGAATGAAGAGAGTCGGGCCTGTTAACTCCATTGAGACTACTCAAAGTGTAAGTCACTACTCAGTGTATAAGAACTCCTCATAATTTAGAACACTTTTATAGTGAAACTTTTTTTTGTTAATTACCAGACTTTTAATTTGGAAGGTATATGGTTCAACTAAGTCCAAAGACAATTTTCTCCTTAGAATCTCCAATGGGCTCTGTCACACTCGTCTCTGAGCGCCTCACGAGCATTAATCAATGTATAGACACAGCAACCATGAGTGGTAGGAAGCCATCGCTGTCTGTGGTTTGCGACTGGAATAGGGAGTTAAGAATGAGTAGATTGTCCTTGTGAACAAGCCACCCTCTTATTCACCAGGGTTTAGAAGACAATTTCCCTGTGGATAGGTTATTCCCTAACTACTAGGGTCTGTCTTGCACCTTCTTTCTGAGCATTTTGCATTGGCCGGTGTTGGTTAGATGGACAGGTCTGATGCATTAGAGCACTCCCTCTGTTCCAGTCACACCCCGAGTACGTAGCAGTGCTGGTAATAGAGATTTTCAAAGGTGCCTAAGGGAGTTAGGCGCCCAGTGCCCAATGAATTTCAAAGAGTGTGAGAGACATCACTTCTTTAGGCAGCTTTGGAAACTCCCAGTCTGAAGACTTTTTTAACCACAAAGAAATGGGTGGGTGGAGGGGAGAGAGGAAAGCCGGACGGGAGAAGGGAAATTTCTGAAATGAAATATCATTTGCCTGCCTAGGAGGATATAAGAACCTGGGGTGATAACTGACATGCAGCTTCAGAGGAAATTGCCGGCACCAACCCATTGCACAAGAGGAAAGGTTGTCAGCAGGAATGCAGTTGTTACATTGTTTTCGGTGTATCACGTGGTGCATCCTCTCAGGTGAGCAGCAAGATACAGCCTCTTGCAAGGTGTTGCATGTTTTCCCCTTATATATACCAGGAACTGATGACATCAATGGGACAACCCTAAGCTAAAGCTTCTCATATTGGCTGGTTATTTTCTAATTGCCCCCTGCATCTGCCCCTGAAATGTCTGTTGCACATTAGATTAACCCCCTGGTTGTATGTGATATAACAGTATCCCTGCTCTGTTCCTTTTACAGGTTGCATGGCCGCGATCACTCTAACCCAGCCGAGTTCTGCCCAGGCAGAGCCAGGCAGTTCCCATACCCTGGACTGTGTCGTCTCTGGGTATAATATCAATGACCACCATTTGAGCTCGATCCGACAAGCGCCTGGGAAAAGTCCTGTCTGGCTAACAGCCTTCAGAACAGGTTACACCCCCTACAGCGTGGATGAGTTCAAAGGACGGGTTACCCCACGCACCAGCGGCGCCAGTGTCAGGCTAAAGATAAACAGTCTCACAGCTGCAGACACGGCTACTTACTAGTGTGCCAGCCATGCACAGTGGTCGCTGCCTGGCTTCATCTCCTACAATATCCCTTGTGGAACTGGCCTCCTCTCACTTAACACATTTTTCGCTTTGCATGAACTTCACCCCTGACATAAGGCCAGTAGAGGGGCCAAGCGTCACTGGACTCTCACACCAGTGCTCAGAGTACGGGTTCCTTGGGACAGGCCTTGCTCTGCTGCCTCTTCAAAGACAGAATTTTACCCAGGGATTTGTGGCTTTGGTCTCTGCAATTTCAACGTGCGTCGTTCAAATCAACTTGTGATCCGGAAGCAGCATCGTTTCAGATTAGGCCACCAGAGTGGGAATCGGGAGAATTTGTAGATCAGTGTCACAGCCTAGAACAGAACCAAGGTGAAGTGACGCAAGTGACTCCCTTTGTCTGGCTTGTCTGTTTAGAGTGAAACCTCTTGGGTGCAAGGCCTGTCTCCTGTGGCGCGTAGGGCCAGCACCCGGCGCACTGGAACCCTGATCTTGGTTGGGACCCTTCAGGTGTTACAAAAATGGCAAGAATAGTGACCCGTGGATTTGAACGGCAGAAAGGACCCTTACGTGAGACCGTCCCACCCAGTGGGTTCTGCATGCAGAAGAAATGTTGAGCTGGAGCACTCAGTTTTAAGGCGCATGGAGGACAGAGTCACAGCTTTTGAAGCCGGAAAAACCATTCTGAGAACATTTTGTCTCTCTGCATGACACACATCCCAGGCGTTTCTGTAACAAACCTTTGTTTGAGCCACAGTGTGTCCTTTGAGCTGCAGTGTATGTATCCGATATTGGTGACGGTACTGGACAGGGAGGGAGGTGATCTGGACTCCAATTCTAATCTGCCACCAGTCTGCCATGGTTGAGAGTGAACATGAATTCCTTGGTTCAGTGGTCTCCAGAGGGCAGCAGAACCTGGGGAATGAGACAGAGAAGTCTATTGTGTAGTGACCACGAGGAAGCAGGAAAGGGTCAGGAAGTCAGAGCATGCGGTGCCCTGTACAATGACCGGGAGTTGTTAACGCAGGTAGGGGAATGAGACAGCAATCGCTATACCCGCCATTGAGCAAAGGATGGCAGCAGAGCTCTGAAGGACAGAGATCGAGCAGCTCTCAGTTGCACCTGCAGCTCTGGTCATCTGTGAAAACCACATGGTGTTTCTCTTGCATTTAAATTCCAGCTGAAAATCTGTGGTTTCCCGATTGCCTGCTGTTTTCTTAACTAACATTAGGAGACAGGAAAATGATCTTAAGAGCTACTATCCTATTGTTGTGCTCTGTACAATTTTAGGGGATGAGAATTTGAATGGAAGACCCTACCAAAATAAAACTGTCTTGCAATTAATAGCTTTGAAGTGTCTTGTATGTCTGAGGAGTTTTCACCCTACATATGCCTGACTTTCAAGAAAACACTGGTCCTATTTTTAAAGGTAGTTAGATACCAAAGAAGTGGATAGGTGCCTAACTCAAATTCTTTTCAATGAGGGTTAGGTGCCAAACGTGCTTACGCTGTTTTCAAAATCCCACTAGGCGCCTACTTTGCATCATCACGTTCTAAAGACTGTTTAAAATCTAGCCTGATTCCTTTGCTAGAAAGAGGGAATTGGAAAGAGGCAGATACTCAGGTGGTGTAATTCAGCGTAGCCATGCTGACACATTAGCACTGCACATAGACACACGACTAACCAGCAGAGTTAGTCCTGCCTAACACCATGGGGAATGAGACATGATCCAGCCTCACTGAGCGCAGTGATCTTATTTCTGCTTTACACAAGACTGATTAAGCAGACAGTTTAGGCCTATTGACTGCAGTGAAATTACTTCTGCTTTACACTTACCCTACGGCTAAGGCATCCCATAGGTTGCTACTAGAGTCAATCGTGCACCTTCTTTTCAAGCATTCGGTATTGGCTCCTGTTGAAGAACTGAGCTGGATAATAATAATAATAATAATTAATGGAGATATCCCATCTCCTAGAACTGGAAGGGACCTTGAAAGGTCATCAAGTCCAGCCCCCTCCCTTCACTAACAGGGCCAAGTACTGATTTTGCCCCAGATCCCCAAGTGGCCCCCTCAAGGATTGAACTCACAACCCTAGGTTTAGCAGGCCAATGCTCAAACCACTGAGCTATCCCTCCCCCCAGGGACGGATCCGTTGGCGCAATTCCTCTGTTCCCATCGCACAATGAGCATGTGGCCGCGCAGGTAGCAGAAGTTGAGCTATTCAAGGGGGCCTAAGGGAGTTGGGTAGCGATTTGCCTAACTTCAGGCAATTTTGAAAAATCCCAGCCTGAACGCAGATCTCCTGCTTCCTACACCATTAGACTGCGGGTGGGTGGAGAGTAGGCGGGGAAAGGCAGAAGGCAGATGCAAAGCTTCTGAATTGCAGAACCGTTTGCCCCCCTTGAAGGATATAAGAATTTAGGGCGGTAGCTTCAGAGGGAATATTTCACACAACGGCGCTGTGCTAAAGCAGAGATCAGCGGCAGTCATGCTGCTGCTGTTACACTGTCTTTGCCTTATCTCATGGTGCAGCCTGTCAGGTGAGCAGGGACATGCAGACTATTGTAAGGTGTTGGGTTTTGTCATATCTGTAAGGAACTGATTATAGCATGTGGCCGCGCAGGCAGCAGAAGTTGAGCTATTGTCATATCTCCAAGGAACTGGTGATAGCACTGGATCGAGGCTCTGGCATTTAACCCAGTCTGTGACCCTGGGCTGAGGGAAAAACTTAGTTTTGTCTGGGCAGGTCATTTTGTGACTGCCCACAGCAGGGTGTCTTGCCCCTTCCTTTGTCATGCATTTTGAAGCTTAGAGGGACCCCTGCTCTGGTCTGATATAATAATATCTCTGTTCTCTTTCTTTTACAGGCTGGGTGGCCGCGATCACTTTAACCCAGCCGAGTTCTGCCCAGGCAGAGCCAGGGAACTCCATTACGCTGGACTGTACTGTTTCTGGGTACAATGTTAATGACCGTCATATGCAATGGTTGCGCATTCCCCAGGGGAAAAATCTGGTCCGGATAGCATCCTTCAGACCAGGTTACACCATCTACATCGCGGATGAGTTCAAAGGACGGGTCACCCCCTCCACCAGCGGCTCCACTGGCAAGCTAAAGATAGACAGTCTCACAGCTGCAGACACAGCTACTTACTACTGTGCGACAGATGCACAGTGATCACTGCCTGGCTTCCTCTCCTACAGTATCTCTCTTGGAACTGGCCTCCTCTCACTTACCACCTCTGCAGACAGTATTCAAGGTGTGGGCGTGCCACAGATTTATATAGAGGCAATATGATATTTTCTGTCTTATTATCTATTCCTTTCTTGATGATTCCCAACATTCTGTTCACTTTTTTGACTGCCGCTGACCTTGAGTGGATGATTTCAGAGAACTATCCACAATGACTCCACGATCTCTTTCTTGAGTGGTAACAGCTAATTTAGACCCCATCATTGTATATATATAGTTGGGATTATGTTTTCCAATGTGCATTACTTTGCATTTATCAACATTGAATTTCATCTGCCATTTTGTTGCCCAACCACCAAGTTTTGTGAGATCTTTTTGTAACTCTTCGCAATCTGCCTGGGACTTAACTATTTTAAGTAGTTTTGGACCATCTGCAAATTTTGCCACCTCACTGTTTACCCCTTTTTCCAGGTCGTTTATGAATATGTTGACTAGGACTGGGCCCAGTATAGACCCCTGGGGGACACCACTATTTACCTCTCTCCATTCTGAAAACTGACGGTTTATTCCTGCCCTTTGTTTCTCTTCTGTTCTCATTCCCGAGGTGGTATATGAATAGGTTTAGCAAAGGGGTGATCACTATATGAAGAATGGCTGATGCTTTGTACAACCCGAACGAGTGGCTCTTTTGGGGTAATGTGTACATGAAAATGGAACAGCTGTAGAAGATGGACGCCACCGTGATGTGAGCTGCGCAGTTGGAAAATGCCTTTTGCCGACCGGTGGTGGTTGGGATACGTAAGATGGTGGAGATGATATACACGTAGGTCACTGTTGTTAGGAGCAAAGAGCTAAGCAGCACAGTGGAAGTGTATAGGGAGCTCACCCATTCAATGAAGTGTGTATCTGTACAAGCCAGTTTCAAAATGGATTTTGTGTCACAGAAGAAATGGTTAATGACATTGGGGCCGCAGAATGGTAAGCGGGACACCAGGAAGGTTGGGCAGAGAACTGGTTTAAAGGCTCCTAACCAGGTACCAATAATCAACTGAAGAGGCAATTGACCATTCATGATGGTGGGGTAATGCAAAGGCTTACAAATAGCTGTGTATCTATCAAAGGACATCACGGCTACCAGAATATACTCCGAGGTCCCAAGGAAGAAATAGAAATAGGTTTGAGTGATACACCCACTGATTAATCTTATGTCAACACATCAATCTATTTCTTTCATTGTTCTGGGAAGGATGATCGTGGTGAACCATCTCCCCGAGATGGACAAGTTACAGAGAAATCAGTACATTGGACTGTGGAGGCAGTAATCACTCCACACCAAGGCTATGATCACCACATACCCCACAAGCATCAGCACGTAGATCACCCCGAGGGAGGGGTGGTAAAACCGAGGGGCCTCAGAAAAAAATCTTCCCAAAACCTCTTCCGACATTCAGAGACCATTGCTCACGCGCTTGGAGCAGCGTTTGCTTTCCCAGGGGAGGTTTGCAGCAGGCCGGTCTCAGGCTGCGCTGAGGCATTTCTCACTGGGGTCTAGGCTGTGAGGTGCTGGGAGCAGAGACCTGGGTTTGCGCTTGTCCCCTCTAGCGCCTGACACACTTGGGGTCGGTGTAAAAACCTCAAAATAACCCGCCCTGCTCCCGGGGCGCCCTGACACCCATCAGACCGGAGTCTCCGCCCCTCTCCAGGGGCAGGGTGTGGTGTGGGAAGGGGGGTGAATGCGTTTCCCTTCGTAACCCGGCAGCCGCGTCTCGGAGGCTGCGATAGGCAGAAGCGGCCGCGCATTTTGTTTGTGCAGTTAAGGGCTAGCCTCCCCCCTCCTCCCCACCGCGCGCCTTCCCCTTTATCCTGACAGGGAGAAGTCACCCCCCATCTCAGCGAGCAATGCCAGTGTGGGTACAGTTTGTGTTCATTTTAGCAGCTTGGAAAGGTGAGAAAATGTTTGAAAATGCAGGGAACCTTCAGAGTATGTGTTTTTAATTGTAGTGTGTCTATTTCTGTTTGTCTGTATAAACCTCCTTATCTTATCTTATCTTATCTTATCTTATCTTATCTTATCTTATCTTATCTATCTATCTATCTATGCCTTTGCATCCATCTAGGCATCATCATATATTCTTTCTTTCTTTCTTTCTTTCTTTCTTTCTTTCTTTCTTTCTTTCTTTCTTTCTTTCACAGTCCAATCTATACAATGTTCCATGCACATCATTATCTCTTTTCTTTGTACCTTTCTAATCCCGGAGTAGCTATTCATCCATCGATTGCCCCTGCGCTGTATTATCTCTCTATCCCTCCGTATTTCCCCCTCTACTGTATTATCTCTCCAGCTTCCCTCCACTCTATTAGCTGGCAACTTGTCTGCCTACCTCTGTTGCTTATATGACCCTTATCACCCTAGTGAGAGTCATTAGGTATGAACAATTATCATGTTTATTAATGTGTTTGCTCCACCAGGTGGCCAGTCCCAGATTGTCTCACGTATTTAGAGTGATGGGTCGGGCCAGCGTTACGCGGCTTGGGTTCAAGGGCGATTCACCATCTTCAGAGACAGAGAGGTAGCCGTGTTAGTCTGAATCTGTAAAAAGCAACAGAGGGTCCTGTGGCACCTTTAAGACTAACAGAAGTATTGGAGCATAAGCTTTCGTGGGTGAATGCCCACTTCGTCGGATTACATGCATCTGATGAAGTGGGTATTCACCCATGAAAGCTTATGCTCCAATACTTCTGTTAGTCTTAAATGTGCCACAGGACCCTCTGTTGCATCTCCAGAGACAATGCCAAGAGCGAGCTGTACCTGGGAATTGCCGCCTGAGACAGGAGAACACCGCCCGGTATCACTGCACCGCTTCAAATGGGCTCCAGGCCCCTCGGGTTAAAGTCAGCTCCCTGGGGAACCGGGGTGGGTGGGGTCAGAGACCTGGTGCGCTCAGTGCAGGAAGGGCCGGGAAACTGAGTCACTGTAGGGGGCCATGGAGGTGTGAATCCCCGGGGACACAGGAAACCCCAGCCCTACTCAGGGCCGGCTCTAGGCACCAGCAAAGCAAGCAGGTGCTTGGGGCGGCAAATTTGCAGGGGCGCAAGAATCCATCATGGGAGCTGAGAACCAACAGGGAGCCCTGGGAGCTGTAGTTCCTTGGTTAGCTCCCTGCCTATAGAGCCAGCCCTGGAGCAGGGAAAGAACTACATTTCCCAGCATTCCCTTGGCCACAATTAACAGGAAAGGGAGGGGGAAGGAGTGTAGAACTGAAACCTCATGCTGCAGCTTGCCGTAAATGGTAGGAACAGAGCCAGCTCTAGGTTTTTTGCCGCCCCCCACCTCAGCCCTGGGCTCCCCCCGCACCCCTGTGTTGCCCCAGCCCTGGACTCTCCCCTGCCCACACCCCGTGCTGCCCCAGCTCTGGCCCCCACCTGCACCCCCCTGCTGCCCCAGCCCTGGGTTCTCCCCCCACCCGCATCTCCTGCCGCCCCAGCCCTGGGCTCTTCCCTCCCCCCCCCCGCACCCGCACCTCCTGCCGCCCCAACCCTGGGCTCTCCCCCAAAGAAAGAATTGGGTGGACTAAATGGACAGTGCACCTCTCTATCTGAAGCCTAGCAAGGGAGATCCCACTAGAATTTAAAATGAAAAGTAAGGGAGGGGAGGCTCTACTAGGACCTGGGCAGCTTTAGATACAGTACCAGGCACATAGGAGGATTTACACTTCTGAGTCATGGAAGCAGAATTTGACTTTTCTTTTCCAGATTTAGCTAATATTCAGAAAGGGAATCTAGCACCTGCCTTCCAGATTTGAACACCCTCAAAATTCAGGAGTGCTCAAGCTCAATTTGGGCAGCTGTTACTTCATTTCTCCCAAATCAAATATACTGATCCACTGTAACTTGCTGTAGAAAAAAGTAGAATAAATTGAGAAAGAAATGCTTCCCAGTGGTTATTAGGACTGGAATTGCTATTTTCAACAGCCATTGCTTTTTTTTAATTATTATTATTATTATTATTATTATTTATTTATTAAGTTTTAGTTTTATTTGTTTAAAAGGAAGACAGTGATATTGCATTGGCAAATTCCCCATAGAAACAAAGAATGGAACAAAAGAATACTAAAGGCACCTCAACTTTTCCTCATTTATGTAGGACAGTCTTATAATATGCATCCAGATATCCTCCAATCACACAAGCTGAAAATTGTTCCACTTTACTGCAGTTCTGTAACCATATGGGAACCAATCCTGTCTGTGTTCTGTGCACATCCAAAATTCCTGCTGAATGACCTGCCCTGGGAGCGAGTTACCAGTGACCCAGGGCTGGGGCGGCAGGACAGTGCAGTGTGTGTGTGTGGGGGGAGCCACATTTTTTTTTGCTTGGGGCAGCAAAAAACCTAGAGCTGGCCCTGGCTGCTGCGCGGCTCCCCGGATCGGGGGAGCTGCCACGGGGGCTCCTCAGGGCGGGGGGGGGGGGGGTGGAGAGCTGCCACAGGGCTCGGGGAGGGGGGGTGAAAGGTGGAAGTTTTGCCTAGGGCGCGAAACATCCTTGCACCCACCCTGATCCTACCTCCCTTCCCTGCAGAGCGCAGTCGCCATCTCCGCAGATGCCCCCAAGAACCAGGTCTCCCTGCAGCTCGGCTCCCTGACTGCTGCTGACCCCGCCACGTATTACTGTGCCAGGGTCACAGAGACACAGAGACGGGGGGGGGGGGGCACTGGCAGAAAAGGAGGTGGCTCGAAACGTCAGCAGGGCCTATTGAGAGATGCGGGGAAAGCAATGTAGGGGGAGGGGCAGAGATACAGGCAGTGCGGGGCGGGCTTCGCTGTCGGCTGGTGCAGACATTTCCTAGGATCATAGAACCAGAGGGTGAGAAGGGACCGCAAAGGTCAGGGTGTTTATCGCATCTCGTTACCGGCTTGTAGAGTGAAACAGGCAGCCGGAGAGCGTAGGACACACACCGACACTGCAGCACCCCACCTTGCCACAGAGTCCGAGCCCTCTCACAGACAGACACAACCCCCAGCTCACCTACAGTCACACTCACTCACACAGGCTGAATCTGTGCCAGGGCTGAGCCTGGCTCCTCTGGGCTCGCCCTGTCAGCTGTGAAAGTACAAATGTTGCTTGTGCCCCAGCACCTCTTTCATTACAAATGAAGCGCTGCACTCACACCCAACTAACACAGTGTCACCCCCCACACCCACATATTCACACCCATACCCACAATGTGCCCAGGGCCGGCTCCAGGGTTTTGGCCGCCCCAAGCAGCCCCCCCCCCCCAAAAAAAAGCCGCGATCGCGATCTGCGGCAGCAATTCGGCCGGAGGTCCTTCGCTCCCAGCGGGAGTGAGGGACCATCTGCCGAATTGCAGAACAGCTGGACCTGCCCCCCCCCCCCTCCTGAGTGGCCGCTGCAAGCACCTGCTTGCCAAGCTGGTGCCTGGAGCCGGCCCTGTGTCAATACAGCACCTCCTACACCTACTACACCCTGGACTGGTACCAGGAGCTGCCGGGGAACCAACCCCTTTTCCTGCTGCGCAGATTCTCCAGTGGCTCGGAGCGCAAATCCAGTTCGGTGGCACCTCGATTCTCCTCCCAGTTGGACACCAGAGCGAAGTCATTCAAACTAACCATTGAGGGGGCGCAGCGGGCTGACTCGGCGGTGTATTTCTGCGCTCTGAGTTACAGCACAGTGCTACAGAGCGCACACAAACTGCCGGGGGCGGGGGGCAGGTGTCTGAAAGGCGGTTCAGTGTAATTCGAGCTCTCAGCCCAAGTAGATCCTTTGGGAGACACACTTCAGCCCTCCTGGAAAAACAGTTTTGGAGGACGTGGGCTCCACGAAGGAAATGAGACGCTTTGCAATCTAAGTAGCTACGACACACAGAAGAAGCAACACGACCTGAATTTTAGAGATGGGCAACTGAGGTGCAGAGGCGCGAAGTGACTTGGCCTAGGTGACACAGTGAGAGGGCAGGGCCAAGGTATTGGGCTGGGAAGGAGATGTCTTGGTTATATTAACATCTCTGCAACAGTCCTGGGAGCTCCTCCAATGCAGGGGGATGAGTCATGTAATCTTACCTCAACCTAAATAAGTTTATCATTATTTATAATTAAGCTAACGTTTAAATTATCTAATACACAGATTAAGGAGGGAGTGTCTCTGCATCTGGGTATAAGGCTTAAATTATCCCTAAGTACGAAGTTTGGTTTAAAAGTGACGAAATACATACAGTACATAATCTGCAATATCCCAGATTAAGGTTAATAAATTTAACCATGCAATTAAACTATTAGCATCCAGCTATCGGGATACATCACTCATAAAAAGTGATACTAAGACCAGCTTGTGGGAAGCGAACATAGCAGTGAGTGTAGCTTGTCCCGCAGTAATTGAGAATTTAGGACGGGTTGTCCCTCAGTAAATACAATACATCGGAGAAGTATTTCAGTTACTTTCCCCGCTTCGCTTCTCCATGGGAGTTATTTATAACTGAGCTATAGGACAGTAAATGCTAGAACCCACAGCACGGACCTTAGCCAGGATCTGAGGGGCAGCGAGATGAGGTCGGGGCCAGATTTCAGGGGATTTATTCTTGCAGCTCTCGCCAGTTTTACTGCGATGGGAACTGGGAATCCCACCCGCAGTTTTTAGTGTGTGTCGTGGCACCATGTGCGATTAGAGCTCAGTGGAGACACGTAGTGAGAGACAGTCTCTGCCCTGAAGAATTTACAAAGACATTCGAGCAGACACTGTTCCCCACACACCCTCCTCTCCCGACCCACACACAGTCCGGCCGCTGCTGTCCTTTCCCAGGCATTTGTCTCCCCGAGAAGCTGCACCGGTGGCTGTGGGGCTCAATGGCTCCCCCCCCCTCCAGACATGGCAGGGGCTTGGTGGCTGGTGCTTTGCGCGCTCTCTGGCTTTCCAGTTGAGCACTGAGGGGGCCGGTCCCCGCGAGAGCTGGGGGGCTGCATGGGAAGTTTAGACTCCCCCCCCCCGTTTCAGGTGCCCTTGTCACGGACTCACAGACCGTGCCCACTCTTGGCCCCGTGCGGTCCATGGGGGGTGCCACTTTCAGTGCGACAGCCCTTCTCGGGGGTCCACTCTCTCTCGGGGTCCGGCCCCTCCACCTCCTGGATCCGCACCTCTCTGAGCCTTAGCACGTCTGTCTCTGCCGTGGGCCCCCTCAGGGAGTCCACTCGCTCTGGACCCCCGGGGCCTCCACCCCCGAAGGGGTTGATGCAACCCTGTTCTCTAGACCGGAGTGACTCTCAGCCAGCATGAAACAGAAGGGTTTATTGAGGGTTGAACACAGCACAGGAAACTCTCTGACCCTCAGGCCTGGCCTCCCTCAGCCCAGCACATCCCAGTCTCTCTGCATCCAGGTGGGCTCTGCCTGCTTCCCCTCTCCAGCCCAGAGCCCCTGTCAAGGCTGTATCCCTACTTTGAACTTTAGGGTACAAATGTAGGGGCCTGCATGAAGACTTCTAAGCTTAACTACCAGCTTAGTTCTGGTCCGCTGCCACCATCCCAAAGCTAATTCCCTTTCCTGGGTAGCCTTGAGAGACCTCCACCAATTCCCTGGTGAATACAGATCCAAACTCCTTGGATCTTAAACAAGGAGAAATTGACCCTTCCCCCCTCCTCCCTTTCACCAACTCCTGGTGAATACAGATCCAAACCCCCTTTGGATCTTAAAACAAGGAGAAATCAATCAGGTTCTTAAAAAGAAGGCTTTTAATTAAAGAAAAAGGTAAAAATCATCTCTGTAAAATCAGTATGGAAAATAACTTTACAGGGTAATCAAACTTAAAGAGCTCAGAGGACCCCCCTCTTCTGTCTTAGGTTCAAAGTATAGCAAACAAAAATAACCACTCTAGTAAAAGGTACATTTACAAGTTGAGAAAACAAAGTAAATCTAAGATGCCTTGCCTGGCTTTTACTTACAATTTTGAAATAAGAGAGACTTGTTTAGAAAGATGGGGAGAACCTGGATTGATGTCTGGTCCCTCTCAGTCCCAAGAGCGAACAACCCCTTAAACAAAGGACACACACAAAAGCCTTTCCCCCCCCCCAAGATTTGAAAGTATCTTGTCCCCTTATTGGTCCTTGGGGTCAGGTGTCAGCCAGGTTACCCGAGCTTCTTAACCCTTTACAGGTAAAAGGATTTGGAGTCTCTGGCCAGGAGGGATCTCAGCACTGTACACAGGAGAGCTGTCACCCTTCCCTTTATAGTTATGACAGCCCCCCTGCTCGCCGCTGGGCATCTGAGATCACCGGCCCCAGGCCCCGCCTCTGTCCATTGTCTTCCCTCCAGGTAAACAGGGTCGTAAACCGGGGCCTCCTCTCCTGCTTCTCCCTCTGGCTGGAACCGGCTGGTTAGGTCACTGGGTCCTCACTCTGCAGCCCATTGTCCTCCCACTGGCCAGAACCGGCTGCGTCTCCTCAGCTGGGCCTCTGGGTCACCAGGTCGCCAGGTCACCGGTCGCTGGGGTATTCATCCTCCCGGCCACTGGCTGGGTCCCCACATCCTCTCTCCGGTCCTCTGCAAAACACACTCCCTCTCCCCTCACCTCGTTAAACCAGTAACACCCAGGGAAACTGAGTCCCACCCCCTCCGCATGCAAACCATTGAAACTCCACAGAAAACAAGAAAACCCCCCACTTCGTCACATCTCTCCCCCCTTCGAGGCTGAATGGAGCAGGGTCACTTAGCCAGTGACCTGGGGAAGTTCAGGGTCCCCACCCCGCGATAAAGCATCCGCTATAACATTGGCGCTCCTCCTCACATGGACCACCTCCATGTCATAACCCTGGAGGAGCAGGGCCCACCTCAGCAGCTTGGCATTAGCCCCTTTCATTTGGTGCAGCCATGTCAGGGGCGAATGGTCGGTGTACACGGTGAAGCGCCGCCCAAATAGATACGGCTGCAGTTTGTTAAGGGCCCACACCATGGCCAGGCATTGCTTCTCTATGGCCGCATAGTGCTGCTCCCGGGGCAGCAGCTTCTTGCTCAGGTACACAATGGGGTGTCTCTCCCCCTTAGTATCAGTTTGCATCAGTACCGCCCCCAGCCCTGTGTCCGAGGCGTCGGTGAACACCAGGAAGGGTTTGTTAAAATCCGGGTTTCCCAGCACCGGGCCCTGGATAAGTGCCCCCTTCAGCGCACAGAGAGCCCTCTGGCACTGCTCGGTCCAGACCACCTTGTCCGGCTTTCCCTTTCAACACAGCTCCGTGAGGGGCGTGCTGCCAGGGAGCTAAAGTGGGGCACAAACCTCCGGTAGTACCCTGCCATCCCAACCTTGCACTTTTCAGCTTTTATGGTCAGGCCTGCATCCTGGAGGCGACCCAGCACTCTCTTCACCTGGGACACATGTTCCTCCCAGGTCTGGCTAAAGACACAGATATCGTCAGTATACGCTAGTGCAAAGCCCTCCATCCCCCTCAGTAACTGATCCACCAGGCGCTGGAAGGTGGCAGGTGCCCCCTTGAGGCCGAAAGGCAGGACCAGGAACTCGAAGAGCCCTATTGGTGTGGTGAAGGCGGACTTCGCCCTGGCCTCCGGGTTCAAAGGCACCTGACAGTAGCCTTTGGTAAGATCCAGGGTAGTGAGGTACCGGGCACCCCCCAACTTGTCTAAGATTTCATCAGTCCTGGGCATGGGGTAGGCGTCGGACACAGTAATGGCATTGAACTTCCGATAGTCCACACAGAACCGGATCGACCCGTCCTTCTTGGGGACCAGCACCACGGTGAGGCCCAGGGACTGGCGGACGGCTGGATCACCCCTAAAGCCAGCATGTCCCCGACCTCTCTCTCCAGGTCCTGGGCTGTTTTCCCAGTGACCCTGAATGGGGAACACCTGATGGGAGGGTTGGTTCCCGTCTCCACCCGGTGGACAGCCAGGTTAGTGAGCCCAGGCCGGCTGGAGAACAGCTGCCGGTATGGATGCAGCACGGCTCTGATCCCTGCCTGCTGGGCAGGGGTTAGCTAGTCTGAGAGGGGAATTGATTCTAGCGAGGGGTTAGCCCCAGCCTCACCCACCAGGGGGTCCTCTCCTTTCTCCTCCCACTGCCCACACACAGCCAGCACCAACTTCTCCCTGTCCCAGTACGGCTTCATCATGTTGACGTGATACACCCGGTGGCTCTGAGCCCGGTTGGACAGTTCCACCACATAGTTCACCTCGTTTACCTGTCTGATGACCGTGAAGGGGCCGTCCCAGGCCGCTTGCAGCTTGTTCTTCCTCACGGGGATGAGGAGCATCACCTGATCCCCGGTAGCATATGAGCGGGCACGGGCTGAGCGGTCGTACCAGACCTTCAGCTTCCTCTTGGCCCTTGCTAGGTTCCCCCGCTTGTTCTTCCTCACGGGGATGAGGAGCATCACCTGATCCCCGGTAGCATATGAACGGGCACGGGCTGAGCGGTCGTACCAGACCTTCAGCTTCCTCTGGGCCCTTGCTAGGTTCCCCCTAGCCAAGCCCATGAGCTCCACGAGCTTTTCCCGGAAAGTCAGTACATACTGATTCCCCATCGGGAGAGGCCTTTCCCTCCCACTCGGCTCTCATCAAGTCCAGGGGACCCCTCATCCTCCTTCCGTACAGCAACTCGAACGGGGAGAACCCTGTGGATTCCTGGGGCACTTCCCTATATGCGAACAGCAGGTGGGGTAAATACTTGTCCCAGTCCTGCGGGTGCTGGTCCATAAAGGTTTTCAGCATCCTCTTTAGGGTCCCATTGAACCTCTCCACTAGCCCGTTGGACTGAGGGTGGTAGGCTGAGGCCCAGGTGTGTCGGACCCCACACTTCTCCCACAAGCACTGGAGCAGGGTCGACATGAAGTTAGACCCCTAGTCTGTAAGGACCTCGTTGGGGAACCCCACTCTGCTGAAGATGGTCAGCAGCGCGTCTGCCATGGTGTCTGCCTCGATAGAGGACAAGGCCACTGCCTCGGGGTAGCGCGTAGCAAAATCTACCACCACCAGGATGTATTTCTTCCCTGACCGGGTCACCCTGCTGAGGGGCCCCACTATGTCCACGGCCACCTTCTGGAAAGGCTCTTCTATGATAGGCAAAGGTCTCAGCGGGGCTTTACCACCCTCTGGCAGGAGTCACAGGTCCCGCAATACTGTTGGACAGCGTCAAAGACCCCGGGCCAGTAAAACTTCTGCAGCAGCCTCTGCCTGGTGCGCCGGATGCCCTGATGCCCCGAAAGGGGGATATCGTGGGCCAAGAACAACAGTTTGTGGCGGTACCTCTGGGGAACCACCAGCTGCCTCCCGACTTTCCAAGGTTCAGTTCGCCCTGAACCAGTCCATTCCCAGTACAGGAATCCCCTCTCCCACAGGAATCGCTCCCGGCAGTCCTCCCCCTGGGATCCTGCACTGTCGTGGCTAGCCAGGGCCCTCAGTTTCTCCAGGGAGGGAATTCAGCTGCTGGGTCTGAGGCGACAGCCCTGGCTGGTGGCGCCTCAGTTTCCCCACCCTGGGACGGAGGCTCCGGCCCAGCCCTGTCGAGCCCTACCCTTGGCGCTTCAGCCCCTCCCCTCGGGAGGTCCCGTGCCCCTCGCTGGCTCTGGCTCCGGGTAAGGACCAGGGCGCTATGAGTGTCATCCGGCCAATTCTCCAAGTCAGTACCCATTAGCACCTCGGTAGGCAGGTGGACGTGCACCCCAAGCTCTTTGGGTCCCTCCTTAGCCCCCCATTTCAGGTGTATCCTCGCTACAGGCACCTTGACGGGGGCCCCAAACACTCCCCTCAGGGTCAGGTAGGCATCGGGCACTAGCTGGTCTGGGTCCACCACCTCGGACCGCGCCAGCGTCACCTCTGCACCCGTGTCCCAGAACTCCTGGACACGTCTTCCCCCCACCTCAATGGGGAAGATGTGGCGATTATTCCCCGGGGGCTCACCCGGCGGACTGGGTACGGGTGCTCTGGACCTGGGGCCCCGCCTTCCCCTGCTGGCCTGGCCTGGCGGTCCCCTCCCCCTGGCACGGCCCTCTCGACTGCAGCCCCTGGGCCCGGCGGTGCCCCCTCTCGGTGGGCTTCCACCCAGTTGACACCCCGCGGGTTCTGCTTGGCTGCCATTTCCTTCATCTTCAGGCACTGTGCCACCTTGTGCCCCTTTTGGCCACAGTAATTACACCTCATGTCCCTCAAGTCCCACGAGGGGGGTCGCCCCGCCCCGGCAGTCCCGGGCACCCCTGAGTTGGGCTTCCTGGAGTCCCACCTTTGAGAGGGCTAAGGGTGACTCCCCTTATGAGTCCCTGATGTGGGTCTTCCCCCTGCCCCCGATCTGCTGTCCACAAACTCATTTGCCAGCGCCCCTGCACGGCGCAGATCTTTGGGCTTCCGGTCCACTAGCCACATCTTAAGGTCCGGAGGGCAGATGTCATACAGCTGCTCCAACCCCACCAGGTTATACACGTCCTCTGCGGTAGTTGCCCCGGCGCTCTTCCCCCACTTGCGGAGATATTCCCCCAGCACGTTGGTGACCTCCTTGTAAGAGACACCTGAGGCCTTGCGCACACCCCGGAATCGTTTCCTGTACACCTCGGGGGTCAGTTCAAACTTCAGCAGCAAAGCCTCTTTGAAAAGGTCATAGTCCCCCTTCTCAACACCATCCATTTGGCTGAGCGCCTGTATGGCTTTGGGACCCAGCAGGGGGGTCAGCCAGCGAAGCCTGTCTGCGGGGTCAATCTGGTTCAGTTCACAAGCCTTCTCAAAGGCTGTGAGGTAGGCATCAATATCCCCCCCCTCCTTGAACTGGGGCAGCAGTTTGGTGTCTAGATTCCCAACACCACTGGCGTCTCGGGGCCCTTCCCCACTTACCCCGCGGCAGGCCCTCTTGGCCCGCCTCTCGTCCATCTCCAACTCGTGCTTCCGCTCTTCTACACGGTCCGCTCGTTCTCTCTCTCTGTCCACCAGCCTCCGATTCTCTAGCTCCAGCTCCTTTGCTTTCAGCTGCAGCTCCAATCTCCGCAGCTCCTCGAGGGAGGAACCTGTCTGGGGTCTCCCTGTACTGACTGGGGAGTCAGGTCTGACCCACTCCCAGTCACTACACAGACTGCCCCCACGGCTACTCCCCGGCTCTCCGGGCACCCCGGGAGCCCCCCTGGGGTCTGGAGCCTGCGCCTCAGATGGGTCATTCTCTACAAGCTGAGTAATCAGCCGCTCCTTAGTGAGCCTCCCCACGCTCAGCCCCCTCTCCCTGCAGAGACGTGCCAGGTCGCTCTTATGGAGCTGGTTCTAGGCCATTTCCAGGCTGGTTGCGTTCAATACCCTCGTTATATCGCTGGCAGCCACTCACTGCAAAGCGCCTGCGCCCGCAGCCAACGTCTACAGGGTGCATCCGCGAAACATCCCACTTCTGACACCACGTTGTCACGGACTCACATACCGTGCCCACTCTTGGCCCCGTGCGGTCCATGGGGGGTGCCCCTTTCAGTGCAACAGCCCTTCTCGGGGGTCCACTCTCTCTCGAGGTCCGGCCCCTCCACCTCCTGGATCCGCACCTCTCTGAGCCTTAGCACGTCTGTCTCTGCCGTGGGCCCCCTCAGGGAGTCCACTCGCTCTGGACCCCCGGGGCCTCCACCCCCGAAGGGGTGGATGCAACCCTGTTCTCTAGACCGGAGTGACTCTCAGCCAGCATGAAACAGAAGGGTTTATTGAGAGTTGAACACAGCACAGGAAACTCTCTGACCCTCAGGCCTGGCCTCCCTCAGCCCAGCACATCCCAGTCTCTCTGCATCCAGGTGGGCTCTGCCTGCTTCCCCTCTCCAGCCCAGAGCCCCCCTGCTCGCCGCTGGGCATCTGAGATCACCGGCCCCAGGCCCCGCCTCTGTCCATTGTCTTCCCTCCAGGTAAACAGGGTCGTAAACCGGGGCCTCCTCTCCTGCTTCTCCCTCTGGCTGGAACCAGCTGGTTTGGTCACTGGGTCCTCACTCTGCAGCCCATTGTCCTCCCACTGGCCAGAACCGGCTGCGTCTCCTCAGCTGGGCCTCTGGGTCACCAGGTCGCCAGGTCACCGGTCGCTGGGGTATTCATCCTCCCGGCCACTGGCTGGGTCCCCACGTCCTCTCTCCGGTCCTCTGCAAAACACACTCCCTCTCCCCTCACCTCGTTAAACCAGTAACACCCAGGGAAACTGAGTCCCACCCCCTCCACATGCAAACCATTGAAACTCCACAGAAAACAAGAAAACCCCCCACTTCGTCACAGCCCTTTCCCAGGTGCGGCTGGTGGAGTCTGGCCCTGGGGTGGGGAAGGTCTCCGAGCCCCTCACTCTCACCTGCGCTGTCTCCAGGGACTCGATAGCGAGCAGCGATTACCTCTCGTACCGGATCCCGCCATCTCCAGGGGCAGGACTAGAATACCTGGGCGTTATCACCCAGTCCGGGACTCCGTTCCCGGCCCAGTCTCTCCGGAACCGCCTCACCATCTCCAGAGACACCGCCAAGAACCAGGTCTCCCTGCAGCTGCTGTCCCTGAGAGCTGCGGACACCGCCACCTACCACTGCGCCAGGAGAGAGGCACAGCGACACGGACACAGGGCGGCTGGAACAAAAAAAGGGGGGGTGAATTTCACAGGGACGTTCAGGGCAGTTGGAGGCCGAGGGAAAGACCAACTGAGAGAGGCGCATCCCTCCGGGTTAAGGAAGGGACCGAAACTCAAACCCGGTGGTTTGGAATCCCAGCCCGCCTGTGCGGCTATTCCAGTGGGCACCAAACCTGAGCAAGGGTTACCACGTGTGAAGGAGCGGATTAAAAAGACGGGGCCGCGTGGGGGCAGCCTGACTCCCAGCCCGGATGTGAGACTTTATTCCCCTGCGATGCACGGCCCTTGGTGTCCTAGGGGAGATAGTTACCAGGGGGATCCCAAAGCCTCTTCCGACACCCAGAGACCATTGCTCACGAGCCCGGAGCAGCGTTTGCTTCCCGGGGCAGGTTTACAGCAGGCCGGTCTCAGGCTGCGCTGGGGCATTTCTCACCGGGGTCTCGGCTGTGAGGTGCTGGGAGCAGAGACCTGGGTTTGCGCTTGTCCCCTCTAGTGCCTGACACACTTCGGTTCGGTGTAAGAACCTCACAATAACCCGCCCTGCTCCCGGGGCGCCCTGAAACCCTCAGACCGGAGTCTCCGCCCCTCTCCAGGGCAGGGTGTGGTGTGGGAAGGGGGGTGACTTCGTTTCCTGTTCCAAACCCGGCAGCCGCGTGTCGGAGGCTGCGATAGGCAGAAGCGGCCGCGCATTTTGTTTGTGCAGTTAAGGGCTAGCGCCTCCCTCCTCCCCTCGCCCCTTTATCCTGACAGGGAGAAGTTACCCGCCAGCTCAGCGAGCAATGCCAGTGTGGGTACAGTTTGTGTTCGTTTTAGCAGCTTGGAAAGGTGAGAAAATGTTTGAAAATACAGGGAACCTTCAGAGTACGTGTTTTTAATTGTACTGTGTCTATTTCTGTTTGTCTGTATAAACCTCCTTATCTATCTATCTATCTATCTATCTATCTATCTATCTATCTATCTATCTATCTATCTATCTATCTATCTAATCCATGCATTTCTTTCTTTCTTTCTTTCTTTCTTTCTTTCTTTCTTTCTTTCTTTCTTTCTTTCTTTCTTTCTTTCTTTCTTTCTTTCTTTCTTTCTCACAGTCGAATCCATACAATGTTCCGTTCTTATTAGCTTATCTGTTTCTTTATTTCTAATCCTCCACTAGCTATTCATCCATTGTTTTTTCACTGTATTATCTCTCTATCCATCTGCAATTTCCCCTCTATTGTATTCTCTTTCTCCATCTATACTTCCCTCCACTGTATTAGCTGGCAACTTATCTTTCTTTCTCTGTTGCTTATATGACCCTTTTCGCCCTAGTGAGAGTCCATAGGTATGAACAATGATCATTCTGGATTTTCCATCAGGTGCCCAGTCCCAGATGCAGCTGGTGAAGTCTGGGGGTGCTGTTAGAAATGAAGGGGAGTCAAGTGGGAATAATCAAAACAAACATAATAAAATAGGAATAAAACCAAGAACAACAGATCCTAAAACAACCAGACGCCAATGAACAAAACCCCTCAAACACACCCCGGCACTTTCTAACCAGCAGTAACAGACTGTACTGACAGGGGTCCCCGTGTTTCCTTTAATTCACTTGTAGCTTTTTAGGGACACAGCTTGAGAGAGAGAGACAGAACTTGTAACAAACAATACCCCCCCACACACACTTTTTAACATGAAAATGGGAGATAATTTATTTGACAGTAGCAAGCAAATTGCAATTTCTCAACATGCCCAATCGATAGCTTAGTGAAGGGAGGATTGTGTTTTTGTGAAGCGACAGAAGAGAGAGGATGTGTGTGTGTCTTTAGTGTTGACAAGGAAGTATGTGGTTTTCATTCTTATTAATGGGTGGACATAACGACTGCGGGGGGGGGGGGGACTGGGGCTAACAGCCAGCTGAAGTGAAAACTACAAAAGGCCTCGTCTACACGAGGAGATTAGCAGCACATGTTAGCTAACACGTGGTTAAATAGCACTTTTTGTAACTAGTGAGGACAAGGCTAGAGAGGCTTCCAGGAAGCCATACAAAGAGAGAGACAGACAGAGACTAAGTCTGTGAGGGAAGAGACTGGCATGCACACAAAGCGGGGGGGGAGAGAGAGATCCGGAGTCAGTGGAGCCGTGTGCGTGGGAGTGGAGTGTTAGTTACAGGCGTGTGGACAACTCTGGCCCTGTGATTTTCAGAGCCCCACCAGAGATTTCAGGGGCTGTTAGCTCAGAGGCTGAAGTGGAGAGATCTGATGCGATTCTATCTCCTCTTAAAAATGCTGAACTATTTCCTCGCTGCCCTGACCCTGGCACCAGGTGAGTGTTTGTATCTCTGGGGCAATGTTTGCATGGCGGGGATAGGGCAGGGGGATCGTTCACTCCCGGGAGCAGCTGGTTAAATGTTTATTTGAATTCTCCCATCTTTCTCTCTAGGGGCGGTTGCCCAGCTGCAGCTGGTGGCCTCTGGCCCTGGGGTGGGGAAGAGCTCGGAGTCCCTCTCACTCACCTGCGCTGTCTCTGGTGAATCTGTCACAACTAGTGGCTTTACAGGGCATTGGTATCGGCAGGTCCCAGGGAAAGGACTGGAGTGGCTGTGTCTGATATTCTGGGATGGGGACACGCGCTACACCCCATCCCTCCAAGGCCGGATCACCATCTCTGCAGACACCGCCAAGAACCAGTTCTCCCTGCAGCTCCGCTCCCTGACAGCTGCAGACACCGCCACCTATTACTGCGCCCGGAGCTACACAGTGACACAGGCACAGGGAGGTCTGGGACAAAAAGTGAGCATCTTAAAATGATAACTGGGCCCATGCAGGCCGATAGAGAGGCCCAGGGAGGGAAATGCAGCAGGTAGGGAAGAAGGGCTTGTTTTGCTCTTGAACGGTGCAGACAGTTGAGAGAAAACAACAGAAGCAAAAATAAATCAACAAAAAAGCAAACCCAACCCAACAGCCACAATAACAACGCAACAAATAACCCCCAAAGTAAGCACCAAAGTAGATAATCAATAAACAATAGAAAATAACGAGAAACCAAAAACGCAACGGACAACACACAAATCAATTCCCAACACACAGAAATCAGTTATCAAACACTTCGCAACAAACACTAACCAATAACAACACAACAGAATCAACATGTGACCGTGAATGTTTATTTAAATTCACTTGCAACTCTTTTTAGGGGTACACATTTTATTTAAAAAGCTCCAGATACAAAACATTCAACAAGCAAAGCCGAGTGCAAATCAGTTTTTTCCCATGAGAAAACCCCTCTGAAAGCCATAGAAGATCCGTTGCTCTAAAGAATCAAGAAACCTGCAAATTTTCAACCTCTCCAGTGTCTAGGTCAGTAACACGGTGCGAGGAAGAGGTGATAGATGAAGAATTGGTGGGAACAGAGAAGGAGGGACTGGAGATTTCAAAGGAGGCGAAAGGAGCTAGAAGTCTGACTCCCTTTGGGTTTTTTGGGGGGATTTGAGTGCCTAACTCCCTTAGGCAGCTTTGAAAATCCCAACATCACAAGCAGGGCGTAAGGGGAAAAGAGAAAGAGACACAGACAGACAGAGACAGTGTGTGTGAGAGGTAAAGCACCCACACAACCAAGGAAAAAGTAAATAGGGAAGTGTTATTTACCCCTTCTTATAACACAAGAACTAGGGGGTCACCTAATGAAATTAATAGGCAGCAGGTTTCAAACAAACAAAGGGAACCTTTTTTTTCCACACAAGAAACAGTCCACCTGTGGAACTCCTTGCCAGAGGATGTTGTGAAGGACAAGACTGTAACAGGATTCAAAAAAGAATTAGATAAATTTACGGCGGATAAGTCCATCAATGGCTATTAGCCAGGATGGGCAGGGATGGTGTCCCTGGCCTTTGTTTGCCAGAAGCTGGGAATGGGCGACAGGGGATGGATCACTTGATGTTTACCTGGTCTGTTCATCCCCTCTGGGACACCTGGCGTTGGCCACTGTCGGAAGACAGGAACTGGGCTAGATGGACCTTTGGTCTGACCCACTATGGCCGTGTGCTGCGTCTGTTGCTCTTCGTACAATACTAAGAAGACGGGGAAACCACACGGTGGGAGCTGAGTTCCGAACAGCTGGATGAAGACGTACAAAGCGTCTGGCTACTTACCTACACTGCTTCTCTGGCAGGTTCTGGCGGCTTCTGCAGCAGAAGACAAGGGAGACCGCTAGAGGCTCCCAGACTATTTATGTAGGGTTAATACCCGATCGCGACGCATCACAGAGCGCGAGCCTTTCTGTGACTGCCTCGTGCGAGCTAGAATTGGTTACAGGTGTCGGCGGAGGTTTGCAGCCCGGGGCTCACACACTTCAGCCGACTCTCCCGAGCTGTCCGAGCTCCGTTGGGTCAGCGCCTGAACTGGAGACTTTTGATACCTTCCAAATGATTAAATGTGTCTTCCTAGCGCTGGCCCTGGCGCCGTGTGAGTCTGTGTGTCTCTCTCTGTGTGTGACTGTTCGCATTTCTCTTCTGTGTGTGTGGCTGTGACGGGGGGCGGCAGAAAAAGCCTTTGCTCTCTGGGCATCACATTCAGTGATTATTTTGGAATCTCCCACCCTTATTTCTAGGTGCGCTTTCCCAGCTGCAGCTGGTGGCCTCCGGCCCAGGGGTGGGCAAAGTCTCCGAGCCCCTCACACTGACCTGTGCTGTCTCCGGGTTCTCCATCAATACTCGGTATTACTACTGGTACTGGCTCCGTCAGCCTCCCGGAGAAGGGCTGGAATCCATGGGATGGGTATATCCATATGACGGGGGCAGGGCCGGCTCTAACTTTTTTGCTGCCCCAAGCAGCATAAAAAAGCACCGCCTCCCAGCCCGCCCCCCCACCGAGCGCCGCGCCGTCGGAACCCCCTCCCCCCAGCGCCGCGTCCCGTGCCGCCCCCCCCCCCCCCGCCGCCGAGCGCTGCGCCGCTGGAACCCCCCCCCCCCCAGCGCCGCGCCGCCGGAGGCTCCCGCGGAATGCCGCGCCGCGCCACCCCCCGCCACCCCAAGATTGGCCACCCCTTACCAGGTGCCGCCCCAAGCATGTGCTTGGTTGCCTGGTGCCTGGAGCCGGCCCTGAACGGGGGTACAAGCTACGCCCCGTCTGTCCAAGGCCGGATCACCATCTCTGCAGACACCGCCAAGAACCAGTTCTCCCTGCAGCTCCACTCGCTGACAGCTGCAGACACCGCCACCTATTACTGCGCCAGGAGAGACACGGTGACACAGAGACAAGGGGCCTGGGACAAAAAGGGGGCCAGCTACACGCTTCACCTCCCGGAGAGAAGGCACCTGACTTCGCCCCTGCGGTCCGCCCCCTCCCGCTGTCACTTGAAGGAGACGCTTTGTCAGAGGCCACCACGAAGGTGGAGAGGAGAGAACGAGGAAGCACTTGCGCTTGTGAATGGGCAGGAGAGAGACTTTGTTACAGGCGTCCAGCAGTTTTGGAAACCCCAGTCTAGGCCTGAGATTGCAACAGACTCTCCTGTCCGCTCAGCAGCTGAACTGGGGAGCTGAGGTTCTGGGGTCCCCTGTGACAAATGACTGGCTATTTCCTGGCTGCGCTAGCCCTGGTCGCATGACTGTGTGTGTGTGTGTGTGTGTGTGTGTGTGTGTGTGTGTGTGTGTGTGTGTGTGTGTGTGTGCGCGTGAGAGATTTCCTGGTGGGACAGAGGATTTGTGGGTATGTTTGCATGCGTGAGTGAAGAGCTGTGTTGATTCCTATCTGCGTGAGAGCATTTAGGTGAAGAGGTCTTTGTGCATGGACCTAGATCCTTCGCTCCCTAGGAATCTCCTGCTCGTGTTTGTAGTCCCCCTTTCCCAGCTGCAGCTGGTGGGTTCGGGCCCTGGCGTGGGGAAGTTCTCAGAGCCCCTCACACTGACATGGGACGTGTCTGGGGCATCCCTCGAGACCGGATTTTCCTGGTCGAGGTCCCGAGGGGATCGGACTGACGAACTGTGATGGGGAAACACGCTCCGCTTCCTCAAAACACAACGAGCATTTCCAGAGACCGCCCCAAGAACCGGGTCTCCCTGCAGCTGAACTGCCCTTACAGCTACAGGCACCGCCACCTATTACTGTGAGTCAGTTACAGAGCAAGTGTGACACACGCACAGTAACACACACACACACACCATCTCATAGTCGGCCATCCGCCCACCCACAGCAGGCATCCACAACCATCCCACCCCTCCCCGTCCCCCGCCCATCTCAGCCTTACAGACTGAAAGTGCCCGGAGAATAGCTGGCTGAGAAGAGGCAGAGAGAGTGGGGATGAGGTTTTCCAAGGGTCCTACAGGAGTTTAGCACTTAAACCCTCCGTTTAATTTAATTCCTATTTGGGCGCCTAACTCCCTTAGGTTCTTTGGAAAATTCGGGCAGGGCGGATAGGCAGCTACTAACCAGCGAGAGAGAGAGAGAGACTCACTGTTATATGTGTAAGCAGGGACAGAGAGAGGAGGCTCTGAGACAGGAGGGGCGGGGGCAGTTTTCCAATCCGGGACCGATATTCCAATAGAAGCTCCTACATTTTCCGAGCGCGGTCTCGTGAGAAGCTGAACTGGAGCTCTGGTTTTGCTCAGATTTCCTCCTGAAAATGATAAGATGTTTCTTAGCTGCCCTGGCGCTGGCCTCGTGTGAGTATTTGTGTGCGCCTCCCTGTGAGTGCATGTGTGTGTATTTGGGGGAGGATCTATTTGTGTGAGCGAATTTAGTTGTGTGCTATGGATTTCGGTCATGCGTATGTATTCGTGAGAGTGTATCTGGGTGTGAATCCCTCTGTGTAACCATAGATCTGTGTTTATGCACTGCATTTGGGTGTGTATTTGTGTGCAAGTGTACAAGAGTTTGTGTACTGAGTGTGTATTTGTGAGAGTGTATTGGGTGTGAATCTCTGTTTAATCGTAGATGTGTGTTTGTGTACTGCATTTGTTGTGTATGTGTGAGAGTGTTTGTGTATTTGTGTACAGAGTGTGTATTTGTGTGAGAGTATTTGTACGTGAATCTCTCTGTGTAACTGTAGATGCGTATTTGTGTGTGAGTGTACATGTGTTTGTGTACTGTATTTGGGTGTGTACGTGTGTGAGGGTATTGGGATGTGAATCTCTCTGTGTAATCGTAGATGTGTGTTTGTGCACTGTATGTGTGTGTGTGTACGTGTGTGCATGTATTTGTGTGAAGTGTATGTGTGTTTGTGTATTGGGTGTGTATGTCTGTGAGGGTATTGGGGTGTGAATCTCTCTGTGTCAGGGTGTGGGAGGGAAAGGGGGTGTCGCAGGGAGACCTTTGCTCCCTGGGCCCCTCATTAGACGTTTATTCAGGAATCTCCCACCCCTGTTCCCAGGGGCCCTTTCCCAGCTGCAGCTGGCGGCGTCCGGCCCTGGGGTGGGGCAGGTCTCCGAGCCCCTCCCGCTCACCTGCGCTGTCTCTGGGGTCCCCATCACTGATCAGTGCTGCTACTGGCACTGGGTCCGGCAGCCTTCCGGGAAGGGCTGGAGTCGATGGGGTGGATACACCCCTCTACGGGGCAGGCATCCTACCCCCCTTCCCTGCAGGGCGCGGTGACCATCTCCGCAGATGCCCCCAAGAACCAGGTCTCCCTGCAGCTCGGCTCCCTGACTGCTGCGGACCCGGCACGTATTACTGTGCCAGGGTCACAGGGACACGGGGGGGGGGGTGGGGGCTGGCAGAAAAGGAGGTGGCTCGAAACGTCAGCGGGGCCCATGGAGAGGTGCGGGGAGAGCAATGCAGGGGGAGGGGCAGAGATACAGGCAGTGCGGGGCAGGCTTCGCTGTCGGCTGGTGCAGACATTTCGTAGGATCATAGAACCAGAGGGTGAGAAGGGACCGCAAAGGTCAGGGTGTTTAGTGCATCTCGTTACCGGCTTGTAGAGTGAAACAGGCAGCCGGAGAGCGCAGGACACACACGGACACTGCAGCACCCCACCTTGCCACAGCGTCCGAGCCCTCTCACAGACAGACACAACCCCCAGCTCACCTATAGTCACACTCACACAGGCTGAATCTGTGCCAGGGCTGAGCCTGGCCCCTCTGGGCTCGCCGTGTCAGCTGTGAAAGGAAAAATGTTGCTTGTGCCCCAGCACCTCTTTCATTACAGACTAAGCGCTGCACTCACACCCAACTAACACAGTGTCACCCCCCACACACCTAGTCACACCCATACCCACAATGTGCCTCACCCACAATCTCACACCCACAGTCACACCCACCCACGTGCAAAACTATCCCACCTGCACCCAGTCCCCTCCCCAGTACCACTGAGCCTCTGACTGCCAGATGCCGGGACTGGACAACAGGGGATGGATCACTCCCTCATGGCCCTGTTCTGTCACGTCTGACTGCGAAGTGGGGGTGCAGGACCCTGTGGCTTCCCCAGGACCCTGCCTGGGCGGACTCGCTGTGGGAAGCGCACGGAGGGGCATATGCTGAATGCTCCAAGGTCAGACCCAGGAGGTGAAGCCGTGTGAGCTTCTTGCC
Organism: Emys orbicularis; assembly: GCF_028017835.1. NCBI lineage: Eukaryota > Metazoa > Chordata > Testudines > Emydidae > Emys > Emys orbicularis. Next base: position 54,378,733 of record NC_088694.1, on the reverse strand, counting down.
CTGAAGACGGTCTGCTCCGAGGGAGAGGAGGCTCCCCAAAGTCCTGACTGGCTTTGTGGGGAGCAGTTCCAGAGCATCGCCCGGGGACAAAGTAAGAAAAATAGCAGTTGAGAATTGATCAGCGTCTTCTTTCAGGCTATTTGTTCTGACGGGAGATGAATCATATCCCCCTAGTTGTGCCCCGGGGGAGGAGCAGGCCCGGATTAACCTTTTGTGGGCCCGGTGCTAAACATATTTGTGGACCCCCCATGGGGGAAAGGGGGACATGGGGTGGGGGAGCAGAGTCCTCAGAGCGAGGGGCTGGCCGGGGACAATGGGAGATGGGTCATGGCACGGCAGGGACAGCCCTGCTCCACTCAGGCCAGTACAAGGGCACTGTTTACAAACCGGCAGCCGCCAGACGCACACTGGCCAGCCGGGCCCTGCACTGCTATTGTGCTTCTTCCCCTTGGGGGCAGGTCCCATGCCACACCATGCTACCCCCTTGCCCAGGACCAGGGCCGGTTCCAGGCACCAGCTGAGCAAGCTGGTGCTTGGGGTGGCAGATTGTTGGAGGCGGCATTCCGCCCAATCCTAGGGCAACACGGCCGTTTTTTTGTTTTTGTTTTTGTTTTTGTTTTGTTTTGTTTTGTTTTTGTTCTTGTTCCGCTCCGACAGCCCTGTAGGGGGCAGCAGCGCGGAGAACCAGAGCGCCCTGCAGGGCAGTCCTCTTCCTTCCCTCCCCGCCGACCAGAGCGGAGCCCTCGCGGCAGGTGGCAGGAGGCAGTGCAGCGGGAGGGGCCGCGTGGCAGCGCCCCTGCTGTAGCCCTGGCCGCCCCTTCTCTCTCTCTCCCGCCCACTCCCTCCCCCCCACAGCCGGTCCCCCTGCACCCGCGCTCCGGCCGGGCCGCAGGTTTTTTTGTTTTTGTTTTTTTTGCTTGGGGCGGCCAAAAAGCCAGAGCCGGCCCTGCCCAGGACCCCTCTGACCCCCTACTCCCAGTGCCACACTGCCCAGAAACCCCCTCTGACCCCTATGCCCAGTGCCCTCCCACAGACCACTATGCCCAGCACCCCCCACCCAGAACCCTCCCCACAGATCCTCTCACTGCCCAGTGCCTCCCTAGCCAAACACCCTCCACAGCCCTCCCACCACAACTGCACAGTGCCCCCACAACCCCACTGCCACAACTGCACAGTGCCCTGCACAGACCACCCCCAGCACCCTGACACACACAGATCTCCCCTACTGCACAGCCCCCCATCACACTCAGATCTCCCCACTGCCCAGTGTCCCCCAAAGCCTCCCTCTCCCCAGCACCCCCAAAACATGCAAACCTTCCTCACTGCCGAGTACCTCCCACACCCTCAATGCCCAGCACCCCCCCAGACTCCCTGGAGACCTACTCTCTCATGCCCTGACCCCCGGCCACAATAGCCGGCCCTGCTGGGAGGCGACTGGGTCTGCCAGGCTAAGCCGGCAGCACAGCCAGGGCTGGTTCTGGGGCAGGATAACTCCGGCCCCTTGGGAGTGGTGCAATCAGCCAGGCTGGAGCAGGAGTAGGGCCTGCCTCGGCCAGACTCCCTCATGAGTCTGATTTTGTTAAACAACTAACAAAATCATCCAAAGCCCAAGATTTGGTGGTGATGGGGGACTTCAACTATCCGGATATGTGTTGGGAAAATAACACAGCGGGGCACAGACTATCCAACAAATTCTTGGACTGCATTGCAGACAACTTTTTATTTCAGAAGGTTGAAAAAGCTACTAGGGGGGAAGCTGTTCTAGACTTGATTTTAACAAATAGGGAGGAACTCGTTGAGAATTTGAAAGTAGAAGGCAGCTTGGGTGAAAGTGATCATGAAATCATAGAGTTTGCAATTCTAAGGAAGGGTAGAAGGGAGAACAGCAAAATAGAGACAATGGATTTCAGGAAGGCGGATTTTGGTAAGCTCAGAGAGCTGATAGGTAAGGTCCCACGGGAATCAAGACTGAGGGGAAAAACAACTGAGGAGAGTTGGCAGTTTTTCAAAGGAACACTATTAAGGGCCCAAAAGCAAGCTATTCCACTGGTTAGGAAAGATAGAAAATGTGGCAAAAGACCACCTTGGCTTAACCACGAGATCTTGCATGATCTAAAAAATAAAAAGGAGTCATATAAAAAATGGAAACTAGGACAGATTACAAAGGATGAATACAGGCAAACAACACAGGAATGCAGGGGAAAGATTAGAAAGGCAAAGGCACAAAATGAGCTCAAACTAGCTACGGGAATAAAGGGAAACAAGAAGACTTTTTATCAATACATTAGAAGCAAGAGGAAGACCAAAGACAGGGTAGGCCCACTGCTTAGTGAAGAGGGAGAAACAGTAACAGGAAACTTGGAAATGGCAGAGATGCTTAATGACTTCTTTGTTTCGGTCTTCACCGAGAAGTCTGAAGGAATGCCTAACATAGTGAATGCTAATGGGAAGGGGGTAGGTTTAGCAGATAAAATAAAAAAAGAACAAGTTAAAAATCACTTAGAAAAGTTAGATGCCTGCAAGTCACCAGGGCCTGATGAAATGCATCCTAGAATACTCAAGGAGCTAATAGAGGAGGTATCTGAGCCTCTAGCTATTCTCTTTGGAAAATCATGGGAGATGGGAGAGATTCCAGAAGACTGGAAAAGGGCAAATATAGTGCCCATCTATAAAAAGGGAAATAAAAACAACCCAGGAAACTACAGACCAGTTAGTTTAACTTCTGTGCCAGGGAAGATAATGGAGCAAGTAATTAAGGAAATCATCTGCAAACACTTGGAAGGTGGTAAGGTGATAGGGAACAGCCAGCATGGATTTGTAAAGAACAAATCATGTCAAACCAATCTGATAGCTTTCTTCGATAGTATAACGAGCCTTGTGGATAAGGGAGAAGCTGTGGATGTGGTATACCTAGACTTTAGTAAGGCATTTGATACGGTCTCGCATGATATTCTTATTGATAAACCAGGCAAATACAAATTAGATGGGGCTACTATAAGGTGGGTGCATAACTGGCTGGATAACCGTACTCAGAGAGTTGTTATTAATGGTTCCCAATCCTGCTGGAAAGGCATAACGAGTGGGGTTCCGCAGGGGTCTGTTTTGGGACCGGCTCTGTTCAATATCTTCATTAACGACTTAGATATTGGCATAGAAAGTACGCTTATTAAGTTTGCGGATGATACCAAACTGGGAGGGATTGCAACTGCTTTGGAGGACAGGGTCATAATTCAAAATGATCTGGACAAATTGGAGAAATGGTCTGAGTTAAACAGGATGAAGTTTAACAAAGACAAATGCAAAGTGCTCCACTTAGGAAAAAAAAATCAGTTTCACACATACAGAATGGGAAGAGACTGTCTAGGAAGGAGTACGGCAGAAAGGGATCTAGGGGTTATAGTGGACCACAAGCTAAATATGAGTCAACAGTGTGATGCTGTTGGAAAAAAAGCAAACATGATTCTGGGATGTATTAACAGGTGTGTTGTGAGCAAGACACGAGAAGTCATTCTTCCGCTCTACTCTGCTCTGGTTAGGCCTCAGCTGGAGTATTGTGTCTAGTTTTGGGCATCGCATTTCAAGAAAGATGTGGAGAAATTGGAAAGGGACCAGAGAAGAGCAACAAGAATGATTAAAGGTCTTGAGAACATGACCTATGAAGGAAGGCTGAAAGAATTGGGTTTGTTTAGTTTGGAAAAGAGAAGATTGAGAGGGGACATGATAGCAGTTTTCAGGTATCTAAAAGGGTGTCATAAGGAGGAGGGAGAAAACTTGTTCACCTTAGCCTCTGAGGATAGAACAAGAAGCAATGGGCTTAAACTGCAGCAAGAGAGGTCTAGGTTGGACATTAGGAAAAAGTTCCTAACTGTCAGGGTGGTTATACACTGGAATAAATTGCCTAGGGAGGTTGTGGAATCTCCATCTCTGGAGATATTTAAGAGTAGGTTAGATAAATGTCTATCAGGGATGGTCTAGACAGTATTTGGTCCTGCCATGCGGGCAGGGGACTGGACTCGATGACCTCTCGAGGTCCCTTCCAGTCCTAGAATCTATGAATCTATGAATCTATGAATGACCCACATGCCTGGCAGGACCCAGCTGAGCCTCCCCCATCCCCACACTGTCCCCTGTGAGTGGTTGAGACTGGCCTGGCCTCTGCACCAGTCCCAGGTGGCTCTGCCCCTGGGGAGGCAGGTGGGGCCCCACAGGTCCCAGGCAGCAGAGACAGCTCAGAGCTGGAGCAGTGCTGGGGAGCAGGGCAGATCCCTGGGACATGACTCCTGAGATCCCACCCACACCCATTGGCCCCATGGCCAGCAGCCCTGCCCAGCCCACATGGTGGACCCCAGCTGCTGGGCGATGAGCCCCCTACAGGCGAGTGGAACCTGCTGGCTGAGAGTGCTCACACAGCAAGGCCTGGCTGCTGGAATGCCCCGGGCGAGGGGCCAGACCTGGGTGTGTGGATGGGTTAGAGCCATAATGGGCCCCTTCCCAGTGTGGGCCTGGTGCCATGTCACCATTATAAACCCGGTACTGTGGAGGGGGAGGCAGCCACATCTCAGGGGCACGAAGAAGTGTGTTATTATTTACAAGCCGGGTACGGGATTTGCACTCTTCCTAGCTTGGGCAGGCCCAATTTACTGCTCTCCCCGAGGTTTCCTGCATCACTTCCTTCCCTACACAATCTCCCCGTCTGCCCCCTTCCGTCCCCCTCTATCTCAGGGACTCCCCGGGCTCTTCCCTGTCGGAATCTCCATGTTCCTCCATCCCCACCTCCTCCCATCCCACGTTCCCCCCATATTTGCCTGATCCCACTGGCTCTGTGAGCACCATTCCCTCCCCTCCTCTGCCAGGGTCCCCTATTCTCTCCCCACCCATTCCCCCAGCACGGGAGTCCCGCCCGCACCCCCAGCCTGGACCCACCTACCCTTCCCCTCTCCCTAGTGATGCCAAAGGGGCAGCAGCAGGGACAGAAAGGGGGCGCCCGTCACAGTCACGCCAGAGCCCCTCGGCCCTGCGCCCCTTACAGAGACAGTGACAGAGGTTAGAACAATTGGCCAGTCGTGACCTCTGCTCAACCTTCGCTAGGGAGCAGCATCGCGCGCAGGGAGCTGCTGGGTGCCACTGTTGTGTGTGTTGCAGGGGCTAGAGAGAGAGACTGCGCGCGCAGTTGGGGACACACGCAGAGACAGACACAATAAGACGGGCACAGACACTCGGATCCAGAGGCGGACACACACACACACACACACACACACACACACACACAGCATTTCCCACCCCAGCTCCGGATCCCCAGTTCACACAGAAGCTGCCGTCACCCCCCGGCACTTCATTTCCCCCCAGAAGTCGAATCGGTGGCGGAGGTTCATTGTCTTTCCCCCAGTGGTTACACAAATGCCGGGATCTCTGTGGCTGTGTCTCTGCGCGCTGCCGCTATTCCCAGGTGAGCTCCGGGCGGAGGGGTCGGGGTCTGTCTATGGGACTTTCCTCGCCCCGTGACTCCCTCCCAATTCTCCCCCTTCTAGGTTCGATGGCGGGGAACTCGCTGACCCAGATCCCGGCTTCCCTGCCAGCCACGGAAGGGCAGCGGGTGGAGATCAGGTGTCAATACAGCACCTCCTACACCAGCTACGCCCTGGACTGGTACCAGGAGCTGCCGGGGAACCAACCCCTGTTCCTGCTGCGCAGATACTCCGATGGCTCGGAGCGCAAATCCGGTTCGGTGACACCTCGGTTCTCCTCCCAGCTGGACAAGGGAGCGAAGTCTCTCTCGTTATCCATAGACGGGGCGCAGCGGGCTGACTCGGCGGTGTATTTCTGTGCTTTCTGGGATCCACCATGGTACAGAGCGCACCGGGCTCCCGACACAAACTGCCGGGGGGTGGGGGTGGCAGGTGTCTGAAAGGCGGTTCAGTGTAATTCGAGCTCTCAGCCCAAGTAGACCCGTTGGGAGACACACTTGAGCCCTCCTGGAAAAAACAGTTTTGGAGGAGGTAGGCTCCACGAAGGAAATGAGACGCTTTGCAATCTAAGTAGCTACGACACACGGAAGAAGCAACACACCCTGAATTTTAGAGATGGGCAGCTGAGGTGAAGAGGCGCGAAGTGACTTGGCCTAGGTGACACAGTGAGAGGGCAGGGCCAAGGAACTGGGGTGGGAAGGAGATGTCTTGGTTCTATTAGCATCTCTGCAACAGTCCTGGGAGCTCCTCCAATGAAGGGGGATGAGTCATGTAATCTTACCTCAACCTAGGGACATAAATAAGTTTATCATTATTTATAATTAAGCTAACGTTAACATTATCTAATACACAGATTAAGGAGGGAGTGCCTCTACATCTAGGTATAAGGCTTAAATTATCCCAAAGTACGAAGTTTAGTTTAAAAGTGACGAAATACATACAGTACATAATCTGCAATATCCCTGATCAAGGTTAATAAATTTAACCATGCAGTTAAAACATTAGCATCCAACTATTGGGCTACATCACTCATAAAAAGTGATACTAAGACCAGGTTGTGGGAAGCAGACATAGCAGTGAGCTTGTCCCGCAGTAATGGAGAATTTAGGATGCGTTGTCCCACAGTCAATACAATCCATCGGAGAAGTATTTCAGTTAATTCCCCTACTTCGCTTCTCCATGGCAGTTATTTATAACTGAGGCATAGGCCAGTAGACGCTAGAACCCACAGCACAGACCTTAGCTAGGATCTCAGGGGCAGCGAGATGAGGTCGGAGCCAGATTTCAGGGGCCTGCAGCTGAAATTTCACCACCAGCGCAGGGATTTGTTCTTGCAGCTCTCGCCAGTTTTACTGTGATGGGAACTGGGAATCCCACCCGCAGTTTTTAGTGTGTGTAGCGGCCCCATGTGCGATTAGAGCTCAGTGGAGACACGAAGTGAGAGACAGTCTCTGCCCTGAAGAACTTACAAAGACATTCGAGCAGACAGAGAAACGATTCCTCACTGTGTCCTCGTTATACTCATGGGAACTAAGTCACAAAGAGAGGAGGGTAAAGTTACTGCTGCTGGGCCGGCTGCTACCACACAGCTACTGCGGGCGATTTCTCTCTCATTTATAAGACGGAAGCGTATGCAAATCGAGTGACCACATTTCCTGTTAGACACCCCTGGTGTCCCTGAGTCTGCAGAGGAGACGGCACAGACACGTGTCTCTGCAGCTCACACCCATCCCCGCTTCTCTGCGCGCTCTCCCGCAGAATTGTCTCCATAATAGTCAGAAAAAACGATGATGCTGTGGCTGCCCGTCGCTTTCATGGCAGCAATTCCCAGAGGTGATTCCTTGCCTAGATATAGAGGGAAGCTCAGTATTACAGTGGCGATGGTTGAGATGAACAATATATTTTATTTTTGCAGGTGTCCATTCGCAGATTCAGCTGGTGGAGTCTGGGGGAGGCGTTAAAATCACAGGAGGTTCTATCAGCATCTCCTGTAAAGCCTCCGGATTTATCTTTTGAAACTACTGGATGTATTGGTACCGCCAAGCTCCCGGGAAAGCGCCAGAGTGGATCTCCTACATTAACCCCGATAGCACTAAAGCGGACTATGCCCACTCAGTGAAAGGGCGATTCACCGTCTCCAGAGACAACCCCAACAACCTGCTCTATTTGCAAATGACCGGCCTGAGACCCGAGGACGCGGCGGTGTATCACTGTTTGAGTGACACAGTGACTGGCAGGGAATCTAACCACGTACAAAAACATCCCCTTTGCCCTCACAGCCCGCTGCGGGGCACAGCCCAGGGGAAGGGTCAGACACACACAGAACTGAACCAAGGAGAAAATGTCCCCAGCGCTGCCATCAGCGCGTGATGGACACGGCTTTTGTGGGGCTGCAGAGACAGGTCAGGGCTGGGGCAGGAAACATGGGAGGGCAGCAGACCCCGTTTTCTTTGCTGCACACCTGCCCTTCTGGGCTAGCAGCGAGTTTCCTCTCTCCCTCACCCAGCCCCTAGGGGGCAGCACCCTGCTCTGCCTGCACTCCCTCACTTAGATGGATTGCCAAGTAGCCTCTAGGGGGCGTGAGGGGTCAGCATTTCTGTGTTGCACCCTGGGTCCCGGGAAACGTGGGTGAATTCTGAGCTGTGGCACGGGGCAGCCCAAAGGGGACAGGGTCAGACGTCACTAGCTGCCGGCAGATCTGACCTGCCCCCTTGGCTGCCCCCTGCTGCCCCAGCTAGGAATGAAATCCAGGTGTCCTGGGACCCAGCCCAGTGACTGGACCAGTAGGGCAGGGATCTGGTTTTTCCAATGTAGGAAGTTGAAGTTAGGCTTCCGGATCCTGATTGGTGGGTTCCCGAAGAAAAGGGCTGGTTTCACAGGCACCAGCTCCCAATGGTTTCAGTGTACCTTTAACTGCAGTACCTGACCGGTGTCCCGGCCCTGTCAGAGATAATAGTGAAAACTGGCCAGGTGAAATGTCATCCCCCGCCCCCCAGTGAGTGAGAATATCCCCCCACCCCCTGGGATGTTAATCAATAGCTCAGCATGGCGGGGGCGGGGTATCTCCGGGTGCTATTTTAAATGAGGAGGGGTTATGCAAATTACGCCTGTGCGGTGAATCGCTTCCTTGGTCGGTCCCACCCGCCCCCCGACGCTGCGGCTCGCCCAGAAGCTGTGTCCGTGCAGGGAGCAGCTCGTGCCCGGCCCCAGCGCGAGGACTGGCCGCAGACGCGCACAGACGATGCTGTGGTGGCTCCATTTTGCTTTCGTCGCAGCAGCGTCCAAAGGTGCTTGGAATGGGGGGGGGGAGGGATTAGGGGGGTTGTTGATCGGGTGATTGATATTGATTGACCGGAGCGGGGGAGGGGAGATTCCCCGGGAATAAATTGGGACAAACGGATTTTGTTTCCGGTTTCATACCATGTATTTGTCTCGTTTGAGAGGCGGTGGCTGAAAACCCCCAAAAGGTTTTTATTTTTCTCATAAATGTTTTGGGGAGACCAGAAGTCCCCCCCCCTTACAGTAGAATGTGGCTAAAGCTGCCGCCTTTGCCCAAACCTGTGCCGAGGGGGTTGTTCCCACCCGCTCTCATGCCCCCAACCCGGTTTGTTCCCAGGGGCCCAGGCGCAGGTGCGGCTGGTGGAGTCCGGGGGCGGCGTTGCGAACACAGGCGGCTCCAGGCGGCTCTCCTGCACCGGCTCCGGATTCACTTTTAGAAGCTACACCATGTACTTGTACCGGCAGCGCCCCGGGGAAGGGCTGGAATGGGTCTCCAGGATTAGCAGCACTGGCGGCAACACAGATTACCCTGACTCTGTGAAAAGGCGATTCACCGTGTCCAGGGACAACGCCAAGAACCAGCTGTATCTGCACATGAGCCGCCTGGGACCCGAGGACAGCGCCCGGTATCACTGCGCTGCGAGAGACACAGTGAGGGGAAGCCGGGCTGAGCTCTGACAAAAACTCGCTGCTTTCAGACCAGGGGACTCGGGAGCCTCTGCTGACTACCATCCCCGAGCCCCTCCCGCAAAGGTCCCTGTGGGGGCCGGCTGAGGTCACTCAATTAGGGGGAACTGCAAAGACTGGTGGATGCCATGCCCCGCCTCCCTGTTTGGGGAGGCATAGGCTCCCCCAGCCTTCCCTACCCACCCTCCATACAATTTCTGTACCCGATGTGGCTCTAGGGCCAAAAAGTTTGCCCACCCCGGCTCTAAGTGTTAATATTCCCCTTTGATCTCTAAATTAGTGGCTATAGAGACAGACAGGAACTGTCCGTTTTCGCCTGTAGCATCTAAGATACACACAATTAATATTATCTCTAACTTCTAACAACATAGGTTTGCATTTCAAAGTTCTAACCTATTTCGCATGCAATGACCCTAATGAAAATTTCTAACATGTCTTCAAAGGTCGGCTTTGGGTTAGTTAGGCTGCAAGCTGTTTAACCCTGAGCCACTCCCCATAGCCTGCCGCTCACCCACCCCCTGCAGCGTTTGGATGATGTCCCCCTCCTCGTGCAGTGTCGTGCACGCTAGGGGGGCAGGGGGTGTGTCTGTGCAAGGGGGTCACAAGGCTGTTGTAGATGAGAGATCACAAAAATATCACTTGGAGGGGAGTGGGAGCGAGGTACAGCAGCTGCTGGGGTCCCGCACCCATCTCTGACGTCAGCCCCACCACCAGCAGCAGCCCAGAACTAAGGGTGGCAATACCATGGGTATGCTCCTATGAGTATGTACAGTAGTTTGCTATCACTTTTTTTCTTGGGGGGGAGGGGGGTCATCACAGCCTGAAATATTTGTAGAGGGGCCCTGCAAAAAAAGTTTGAGAACCCCTGTCTGGCCTCCTGCTCATTGCAGGCCACAGGACCTCCCCCACCCGCTTGTAGGTGAGTATTGTAGCTCACAGGGCTGGTGTCAGGACAGGGTAGCTACTGATTGCTAAGCACTGTCTCAGTGTGATCTATGGACTTGGGTTTCACACTTCTCTCTGTGTGTGACAGATGCATATCTTAAAACAGCTCCAGCTGTTTTGGCCACACTGGGTATGTTGGTTTCAGTTCAGTCAAATAAAATAAAACAAGCGAGTTCTTATCTGGGATTAGTGAACTTCGGCTGAAGCCCAGTCTCCCCTGTGGGCTTTAACTCAAGTTGCTAACCCGAGTATGCAGAACCTCGGGGCTATTTTAACCCCAGTTTAGCTCACGCCTCCCCTCCTCCCCATCTTCTTCTTCGGTGCAGACAGGTGGGGAACAGCAGCCAAGTGGTGTCTGTCCTTCCTTGGCACATGCTGTTAGTCTGGCAATGTGTTCAAATAAAAGGGCTCCAGATTTCTGTACAGAGCCTTTGGTCCGACTGGCAGAGTGGTGGGGAGCCTACTCCAGGAGAGGACCTGTGCCCAATGTTGTCACTCGTACTAACCTGGCTGGGAAGAAAACGCCCAGTTACGATTTGAATAACACAAAGTACACCACGGGAGCGCCCATAGTCACTGCAGGCAGAATTGGCAACTCCAGGGTGGTAACTAGGGCCTTGGCTACACTTGCAGAAGTAGAGCGCTGTGAGTTAAACCTGACTTCGTGCAGCTGAGTAGGGAAAGCGCTGCAGTCTGCCCAGCGCACTGTCGTGGCCACATTTGCGGCAATTGCAGTGCTATTGGGAGCGGTGCATTATGGGCAGCTATCCCACAGAGCACCTTTTCCCATTCTGGTGCCGTGGGTTCTGGGAAGGGGGCGTGGGTGCGGGGCATTCTGGATTCTGTCCCAACGCCCAGTGATGCATCGCTTCGCATCCCAGAAATCCCTTTGTTTCCGTCCACCTTTGGCGCCATCTTTCAACGGTTTCTGTGCAGCGCGATCTGGCTGCGGGAAATGGAGCCCGAACTGCTGCGGCGTATGCTGACGAGTCTCGCCAGCACCTCACGTTTGGCTGTCGAACTATTCCTTAAGATCCAAAGTGAGAGTGAGGGTGAGGAGTCCGACGATGCTATCGAGCCGCGTAACGCGTACAACACGAAATTGCTTGTGGCATTCATGGACATGCTCAGCACCATGGAACGCCGCATTTGGGCTCGGGAAACAAGCACCGAGTGGTGGGATCACATCGTCATGGAAGTCTGGGATGACAAGCAGTGGCTGCAGAACTTTCGTATGAGAAAAGCCACTTTCATGGGACTGCGTGAGGAGCTCGCCCCCACCCTGCGGCGCAAGGACACGAGATTGAGAGCTGCCCTGCCAGAGGAGAAGCGGGTGGCTATTGCAATCTGGAAGCTGGCAACTCCAGACAGCTGCCGGTCGGTCGCAAACCAGTTTGGAGTGGGAAAGTCGACCATTGGAATCGTGTTGATGCAAGTTTGCAAGGCCATTAATCGCATCCTACTCAGAAGAACCATGACTCTGGGTAACGTGCAGGAAAGAGTGGATGGCTTTGCACAAATGGGGTTCCCTAACTGTGGAGGGGTGATAGATGGGACCCACATTCCTATTCTGGCACTACCCCACCTAGGATCCGAGTACGTTAATCGGAAGGGGTATTTCTCTATGGTTCTCCAGGCGCTTGTGGATCACTGTGGGCATTTCATTGACATTAACACAGGCTGGCCCAGAAAGGTGCATGATGCACGCATCTTTCGGAACACTTGGCCGTTCAGGAAGATCCAGGCCGGGACTTTTTTCCCAGAGCGGAAGATCACAGTAGGGGAAGTTGAAATGCCCATTGTGATCCTTGGAGATCCCGCTTACCCGTTAATGCCATGGCTCATGAAACCCTACACAGGGAGCCTTGACAGCAGCAAGGAACGGTTCAACTACAGGCTGAGCCGGTGCTGAATGACTGTGGAGTGTGCCTTTGGCCGTTTAAAGGCCTGCTGGCGATCTCTGTATGGGAAGCTAGACTTGGCCGAAAACAGCATCCCCGCGGTTATATCCGCGTGCTGTGCCCTCCATAATATTTGTGAAGGGAAGGGTGAAAGCTTCACTCAGGCATGGACCTCCGAGGTTCAACACTTGGAGGCTGAATTTGCACAGCCAGAAAGCAGGGCTATTACAGGGGCCCAGCGTGGGGCTGCAAGGATTAGGGATGCCTTGAGGGAGCAATTTGAGGCTGAAAACCAGCAGTGATATCTGGTGCCCTGCACCAGATATCTGAAGTGCAGTTGTTCCAATCTTTAGGAATCAGGGTCTGCTTAGCAGACAAGCAGACTTGCAGTGCCTGTTTATTTCCTGGGCTAAGGAGTCTTTTACTTTATGCAATAATAAAGAATGTTTTCAAAGCCAAAGAATCCATTTATTGAAAAGAAACAAGGGGGTGGAGTGGGGAACAGTACAATCACAGATTCGCGTATGTCCTGTCTGGTGTGCTGTGCAGTGAGTGCTGCACTTCAGGACAGCTATACTGCCTGGTGATGGGGGTTGAGTGCAGAGGGTAAGGGTCGTGGTTTTCAGGGCTGGGTGGTGAAGATACTGGTGTTGGAGGCAGCGGGTGGCGTGAAGAACACGGAAGTTGGGGAAAGTGGGTTGGAGGTGACAGTGGGGCACAACGGAAAGAGTTTTGGGACAAGGGCTGTAGGGGGGGGTGGCATTTGCAGTACTGCTCCTCTTTCTGCATGGCTACCAGCTCCGGGATAGCATCTGCTTGGCACTCCAGGATGCTGATGAGCCTATCAGTGCTTTGCTGCCGGTGCGTGGTGCTTTGCCGCCGGTGCGCTGCGTTTTCCTGGCGGATCCTGCTTTCTCTCTCCCTCCAGTTCTGTGCTTTCTCATTCTCTTTAATAGATTGCTGCATCAGTTCTTGCAGCATGTCTTCTTTGCTTTTTCGCGATCTCTTCCTGAGTCTTTGCAGTCTCTGAGCAGGCGATAAGAGGGACGGCTGAGGTCTCAAGGTTGATGCAGCTGTATAGGCAAAATGCAACATTTAACAGAGGCAGCATTGTTTATACCAGACAGAATAATAATTCCCCCCGCACTTAAGGAGTAGAAAACACACAAGGTCTATACAATAGCATAATTTTCCCGTCCGAAACAGAGCACACATATCCCACGGGAGCCTCAAAATGGTGAGTAAGGGGGACTAATTGTTTCAGGGCTGCACTGTCCTCTGGGTTTCTGTGCCTTGGGGAGAGCCAACAGCTTCAGGGGGCAGCTACACTGAACACTGTCGCAACATTTTCCACAGGAGTTCATCCAGGACGATATCTCACTGCTGAGGGTGACCTGGGAAGCAAGGGAGGGTCTTCTACTGCAATGCGGCTTCCGCCCTGGCCCATATGCAGCTTGCCTGTGTGCAGCAATGGTCCCCCCGCCCCTCGCAGCACAGTGGCGCGGACACGTTAGCCTGGCTGGGACAAGGGCCACGGTGACTCTCCCGATAAACCTGCGCAAGCACATTGCAGACGTTCTGCATGAGACATTCGAGGAGATTACCGAGGCCGATTACTGTGATATGATAAACCACATCAATGCACTATTCCGCATCTAGGCATGCATGCCTAACCCTCGTCTCCCAAGGAGCCTGCACCGAAAAAATTCCTTCCTGGAAAAAAAAAAAAACGCTTACCGGGAACCTGCTCTTCTGTTTGTCCTCCACCAAGTACCGGCCGCTGCGACTGGCTACCTTCCTCCTGGCTTGAGAAGAGCTCCTGGCTGCATGGCTCCACGGATTCCGGGGTGTCTCCATCCGGCCCACCACCGTCACTCCCGTTTTCCTCCTCCTCCTCCTCCTCTTCCTCCGCCCCCCCCACCAGCAATGAAGTGTCCATGGTGGTGCTCGGAGTGGAGGTGGGGTTAACCCCAAGTATCGCATCCAGCTCTTTGTAGAATCGGCAGGTCGCGGGGGGAGCGCCCGAGCAGGCATTTGCATCGCGGGCTTTGCGGTAGGCACTCCGCAGCTCCTTCACTTTAATGCTGCACTGCAGGGCGTCCCGGTCATGGCCCCTTTCCATCATGTCCTTTGATACCTTCCCGAAGGTATCGTAATTCCTACGGCTGGAGCGCAGCTGGGACTGGACAGCTTCCTCCCCCCCAAACACTGATGAGGTCCAGCAACTCGCCATTGCTCCATGCTGGGGCTCGCTTGGCACGTGGAGGCACGGTCACCTGGAAAGATGCGCTGATAGCACTCCACACCATGCTGGGCTGAGCAAACAGGAAGGGGATTTTTAAAATTCCCGGGGAATGCAAAGGGTGGGTCACATGGTTGGTTACCTGAGGCCAGGGCAGTAGAGTTTGAACTGATGACCAGAGTGGCTAGAACAGGCATTGTGGGATACTGCCGAATAATTCTGGAGGCCTGTCACAGCGCATTGGGCAGACACACTGGCGCCGCAGTGCAATACTCGCTATTCCTCTCAGAGAGGCGGAGTACATGCAGCGCTGCAACCACGGAGATACAGCGCTGCAAATGCCTTGCCAGTGTGGACGGGGAGTGAGTTACAGCGCTGGGGGCGGCTTTACAGCGCTGCAACTCGCAAGTGTAGCCAAGGCCTAAGAGCCTGACTGAAAAGACCGAGCACCTCAACCGAGAGATTTGTTTCTGCTGCGAGGGAATTATCCCTGGATTTCCCTGGCCCACACTAAGTGCAAATCTATCCGCTAACGATGAGCGGTGACACAAAGACAACTTTCCTACCGCTCCCCCGGGAGTTGGTTTGTCTGCCCTTAATGAAGGGAGCAAATGCAAATAGAGTAACACCATTTCCTGTCACCCCCCCTCCCCCCGTGTCCCTGCCCCTGCAGGAGAGAAAAGCTGCAGCCCCAGGTGTCTGCAGTGAACACCCACAACTCTCACTGGGGAATTTTCTCCGAACTTAGCAGAAGAAGATGCTCCTCTGGCTGCATGTTGCTTTCATGGCAGCACTGCCCCAAGGTAAGTTGGCTTGACTAGGCCCAGGGAGCTCAGTGTCCTGGTGTACAAGGGTAAGACTGTTCTCTGTTATGTCCTCAGGGGCCCACTTGCAAGTTCAGCTGGCGGAGTCTGGGGGAGACGTGAACACGGCAGGAGATTCTATCAACATCTCGTGTAAAGCCTCCGGGTTCACCTTTAGTGACTACTGGATGCACTGGTACCGACAGGCTGCTGGGAAAGGACCCCAGTGGGTGTCCGGCATTAGCTATAAGGCCAGAACTGACAAGAGATACGCTGAGTCGGTGAAAGGGCGATTCACCATCTCCAGAGACAACCCCAACAACCTGCTGTATTTGCAAATGACCGGCCTGAGACCCGAGGACACGGCGGTGTATCGCTGTCAGGCAGACACACAGTGAGTGGAAGGGAAGCTAACCACATGCAAAAACATCCCCTGTGTAGTCACAGCCCGCTGCGGGGCACATCCCAAGGGATGGGTCAGTCGCACACAGTGACAGAACTGAACCAAGGAGAAAATGTCCCCAGGGCTGTAGTCATCACTCAGGAAACTATAATTTTTGGAGCCCGGTGAAGGCTGCACAGACACGCCAAGGCTGAGACGCATTAGGAGAGCTGCAGCCTCTACTCCTATCCCCGGGACACACATTCCAACTTACACAACACATGGGCAAGGGGCCTACAGACAACGGTCCCCTTCATTGCCCGGTCCCGCCTCATGCCCCAGCGGGTCCTTCTGTCCACTGACTGAGGCAGGGGTCCTGTGGAAAAATAGTGCGTGAAGTCTTATGTCATTAGTACCGACCAAGGGGCAGAATTAAAATTCCATGGGAAACCTTAGCTCTGGCATCTCCTATCTTCTGAGGGCTTGACGTTGCCACCTTAATGTTCTTTTACAGTAGTTTTTTATGTAATTTCCTACCTGTTTAAAAAATTGAAGGGAAAAAAAACCCACAAAGCTTTTATCATATACCACCACTTTAACCCCACCACCTAAGTCTTCAGCAGAGTTGTAATTTTCAGATTTGCGCAATGCACCTCTTAGCACGCACCTCCATCTGGGTGACCAGTGTGCACCTGCTGTCCCGATCCCTGCCAGTAGGGGCCAGCACTCCTTGCCTGTAGTACACATCCCGACACCCGAGTTATTACTCTGTGTCTTCTATCCTACATTGGCTGCTGGAATATCGGACACTGCCCCTTTCATTGCCCCCTGGTGGTGGAAGAGAAGGTTCCACACTGGGGCGGAGATACATTATTAGGGAAATAGGCTTTAGAATGTTTTTTCTCCTTCTAGGAGATCTCAAGGTTCACAGCACTGGGTTCTTGGCCATTCGCTCACGAGAGCACTTTGTAATGGCAAAGGCAGGAACAGTGGCCTTGTCATTCTGTAGTACAAAGCATTGAAACCAGCCCACTCAGTGGTAGCCCAGAACGCCCGGGGTTTCTAGACAAGTCCTCGTCCCTCAGCGATATGTCTCTGGCTGCATACTCAACATGGGCAGAACAAGAAAGAGACACAACATTTGGGGACCTGCTGCTACTGCAAAGGGGGTGTTGGAATACCCTCCCCCCTCTCTTCTTGTCAGATGGAATTGACACTCGCCTATCGGGTTGCAGGAGATGTAGGCTGCTTAGCTGCGTTTCCTGTTCCAAACCAAGCATCACATGTCCCTGACCTTGGAGTTCCCAGAAAGAAACACTGCAACCCTCAGTATGTCTACAATTACCATCCAACTCCGTCCTCCAAATTCTCATTATCCCTCCAAGTAGCCAGGAACTCTGACAGCCTGGTTGATGACTCAGGCCTGGGAATTATTTGCTTCTTATGGAAAAGGAGCAAACACTATATTTTTTCTAGCTGTTGGGACTATACGGTACGATCATGTTTTTAGGGTGACTATTAAAAGGATGATGTCACTTCCTTTCTAAATGTTGGTCACTGAGGCCTGGAGCTTAGTTATCTTTGGTGGGACAGGAGGGAGCAACATAATTTTATTTACTCATTCTTTCATTTATTCCATTGGTAAAGGAGAGTGGTCTAATTTTCAAGAGAGCGCCTACACCATGAATTATGGCACGGCTCCTGAATGGTGTTTAACACAGTTGTCTCTGGCTGGGGCGCGAATGGAAACCACCCCCTTAATTCCCCTAAAAGGTAATGCTGAGCACCCGGACGCCAGTCAGAACTGACAATCCCCTGTTAATGTACAGGATATGAGCAGGGAGGCAGCTGCATTTCCTGGGTCACACCCGCCTTGTCCCTCAGCCCGGAGGAGAGCGAACCTGCATCCGCTGTGTCCCCGCAGTTAAGGGTTAACCCTTCCCGCCGCTAGGCCCTTAAAGGGGCCGTGACAGGCACAGGAATGTTCGGGCACGTGGCTGTTAAAGAGCGAGCTGGTCTCTGTGAGCGATAAGGCGGGAGCCAGCGGGCTGCGTGTGTGTGTGAATGACAGCGAGCGAGCGAGCAAGCCCGGAGGTGTGTGAGGGGCTCGCCAGGCTCCGTGAGACCAGCGGCTGCTCAGTATTTGCCGTCCCCGCCCCGCTCTGGGTCTCAGGTTCCAGCAGAAGCTGCGGAGGGTTTCAGACTCTCCCCAGGCCAGAGAGAGGAGCCGGTGTCCGCATCTCGGGCTGTTTTGATTCGGTCCGAGGCACGATGACCTGGCTCTTGGCTGCTCTCCTGGCCCTGGCCCCAGGTGAGTACTGGGGGGGGGGGGGATATAGGGCGAGCGCGGGAGACTCTTTGCTCGCTGGGCCCATTGGTTTATTGATTTATTCATGTTCCCAGGGGCCCTTTCCCAGGTGCAGCTGGCGGCATGTGGCCCTGGGCTGGGGCAGGTCTCCGAGCCCCTCACACTCACCTGCGCGGTCTCTGGCGGCTCCGTCACTGCTGACTACTGGGATTGGTACCGGCAGCTCCCCCGGGGAGGGCTGGACTGGCTGGGAGAGATTGACTGGTACAACTCGCAGTGGCGCGTAGACTACGCCCGGTCTCTCCAAGGCCGAATAACCCTCTCCGCCGATTCCTCCAAGAACCAGTTCTCCCTGCGGCTCCGCTCGCTGACAGCTGCGGACACCGCCACCTATTACTGCGCCAGGAGAGACACGGTGACACAGAGACAGGCAGCCCTCGGACAGAAAGGGGGGAATCCCTATGCCCCGCCCCAGGGGGGCTGAAGCCGCCTGGCTTGCCCCCTTCTCTCAGCCCCCGCGGACCGACTTCTATTGGTGAGCGAGACACCGAATACAAGAATTCCCCTCGCCCACCTTGGCTCTGCAATATCCCGGGCCCGACAGGGACCCAGCAACACTCCGTAGTGCCAGGGCAGTGCCGACCCCAGCCTGAGAAACACAGCAGGGGAGAGAGCCCAGGAAGAGCTCGGTGGGGCTCCAGAGCTTCTCTCTCTCTCCAACAGATGTTGGTCCAAGCAAAGATATTACCTCACCCCTCGCCCTTGTCTCTTTGGGAGGAGGGATAGCTCAGTGGTTTGAGCATTGGCCTGCTTAAACCCAGGGTTGTGAGTTCAATCCTTGAGGGGGCCACCAAGGGATCTGGGGCAAAATCAGTACTTGGTCCTGCTAGTGAAGGCAGGGGGCTGGACTCGATGACCTTTCAAGGTCCCTTCCAGTTCTAGGAGATGGGATACCTCCATTAATTTTTTTTTTTTTATATCCTGGGACACCCCTCGCACCCTCCGGCAGAACTGCGGGGCAAACAGCAGGGAAGAGAGTGAGACAGCCCGGTCCGGGTCCGCCCCGCTGTGCTGAGCTGCAGACATTTCTGGAGGAGACAGAGGCTTGTACCTGGGATGTATGAGCCCGTGTTTGGTGTGTACAGGCTGGGTAGATAGAGAGATAGAGGGGATAGATAGATAGGTAGATTATGTGTATTGGGTAGAGAGAGGGACGTATGAGATTGGTAGATAAGTAGCAGAAAGATACACACACTCACACAGATGGGGGGAGAAGGAAAAGGGGGAGGGAGAACCACCCCCACAGAATTTCACACCCGCGCATGACCACAGACACACTCTGAGAGAGTCACTGTTCCCCACACACCCTCCTCCCCCGACCCACACACACACGGCGGCCGCTGCTGTCCTTTCCCAGGCATTTGTCTCCCCGAAAACCTGCACCGGTGGCTGTGGGGCTCACTGGCTCCCCCCCCCCCAGACATGGCAGGGGCTTGGTGGCTGGTGCTTTGCACTCTCTCTGGCTTTCCAGGTGAGCACTGAGGGGGCCGGTCCCCGCGAGAGCTGGAGGGCTCCGCCTCCAAGGGAAGTTTAGACTCACCCTCTCCTCTGTGTCAGGTGCCCTTTCCCAGGTGCGGCTTGTGGAGTCCGGCCCTGGGGTGGGGAAGGTCTCCGAGCCCCTCACTCTGACCTGCGCTGTCTCCGGGGACTCGATAGCGAGCAGCGATTACCTGTGGTACCGGATCCGGCCGTCTCCAGAGGCAGGACTAGAATACCTGGGCGTTATCACCCGGTCCAGGACTCCGTTCCCGGCCCAGTCTCTCCGGAACCGCCTCACCATCTCCAGAGACACCGCCAAGAACCAGGTCTCCCTGCAGCTGCTGTCCCTGAGAGCTGCGGACACCGCCACCTACCACTGCGCCAGGAGAGAGGCACAGCGACACGGACACAGGGCGGCTGGGACAAAAAGGGGGGGTGAATTCACAGGGACTTTCAGGGCAGTTGGAGGCCGAGGGAGAGACGAACAGAGAGAGGCGCATCCCTCCGGGTTACAGAAGGGACCGAAACTCAAACCCGGCGGTTTGGAATCCCAGCCCGCCTGTGCGGCTATTCCAGTGGGCACCAAACCTGAGCAGGGGTTACCGCGTGTGAAGGAGCGGATTAAAAAGACGGGGCCGCGTGGGGGCAGCCTGACTCCCAGCCCGGATGTGAGACTTTATTCCCCTGCGATGCGCGGCAGGAACCCCAAAGCCTCTTCCGACACCCAGAGACCATAGCTCACGAGCCCGGAGCAGCGTTTGCTTCCCGGGGGAGGTTTACATCAGGCCGGTCTCAGGCTGCGCTGGGGCATTTCTCACCGGGGTCTCGGCTGTGAGGTGCTGGGAGCAGAGACCTGGGTTTGCGCTTGTCCCCTCTAGTGCCTGACACACTTCGGGTCGGTGTAAGAACCTCACAATAACCCGCCCTGCTCCCGGGGCGCCATGACACCCTCAGACCGGAGTCTCCGCCCCTCTCCAGGGCAGGGTGTGGTGTGGGAAGGGGGGTGACTTCGTTTCCTGTTCCAAACCCGGCAGCCGCGTGTTGGAGGCTGCGATAGGCAGAAGCGGCCGCGCATTTTGTTTGTGCAGTTTAGGGCTAGCGCCTCCCTCCTCCCCTCGCCCCTTTATCCTGACAGGGAGAAGTTACCCGCCAGCTCAGCGAGCAATGCCAGTGTGGGTACAGTTTGTGTTCGTTTTAGCAGCTTGGAAAGGTGAGAAAATGTTTGAAAATACAGGGAACCTTCAGAGTATGTGTTTTAAATTGTACTGTGTCTATTTCTGTTTGTCTGAATAAACCTCCTTTATCTATCTATCTATCTATCTATCTATCTATCTATCTATCTATCTATCTATCTATCTATCTATCTAATCCATTTCTTTCTTTCTTTCTTTCTTTCTTTCTTTCTTTCTTTCTTTCTTTCTTTCTTTCTTTCTTTCTTTCTTTCTCACAGTCGAATCCATACAATGTTCCGTTCTTATTAGCTTATCTGTTTCTTTATTTCTAATCCTCCACTAGCTATTCATCCATTGTTTTTTCACTGTATTATCTCTCTATCCATCTGCAATTTCCCCTCTATTGTATTCTCTTTCTCCATCTATACTTCCCTCCACTGTATTAGCTGGCAACTTATCTTTCTTTCTCTGTTGCTTATATGACCCTTTTCGCCCTAGTGAGAGTCCATAGGTATGAACAATGATCATTCTGGATTTTCCATCAGGTGCCCAGTCCCAGATGCAGCTGGTGAAGTCTGGGGGTGCTGTTAGAAATGAAGGGGAGTCAAGTGGGAATAATCAAAACAAACATAATAAAATAGGAATAAAACCAAGAACAACAGATCCTAAAACAACCAGACGCCAATGAACAAAACCCCTCAAACACACCCCGGCACTTTCTAACCAGCAGTAACAGACTGTACTGACAGGGGTCCCCGTGTTTCCTTTAATTCACTTGTAGCTTTTTAGGGACACAGCTTGAGAGAGAGAGACAGAACTTGTAACAAACAATACCCCCCCACACACACTTTTTAACATGAAAATGGGAGATAATTTATTTGACAGTAGCAAGCAAATTGCAATTTCTCAACATGCCCAATCGATAGCTTAGTGAAGGGAGGATTGTGTTTTTGTGAAGCGACAGAAGAGAGAGGATGTGTGTGTGTCTTTAGTGTTGACAAGGAAGTATGTGGTTTTCATTCTTATTAATGGGTGGACATAACGACTGCGGGGGGGGGGGGGACTGGGGCTAACAGCCAGCTGAAGTGAAAACTACAAAAGGCCTCGTCTACACGAGGAGATTAGCAGCACATGTTAGCTAACACGTGGTTAAATAGCACTTTTTGTAACTAGTGAGGACAAGGCTAGAGAGGCTACCAGGAAGCCATACAAAGAGAGAGACAGACAGAGACTATAAGTCTGTGAGGGAAGAGACTGGCAAGCACACAAAGGGGGGGAGAGAGAGATCCGGAGTCAGTGGAGCCGTGTGCGTGGGAGTGGAGTGTTAGTTACAGGCGTGTGGACAACTCTGGCCCTGTGATTTTCAGAGCCCCACCAGAGATTTCAGGGGCTGTTAGCTCAGAGGCTGAAGTGGAGAGATCTGATGCTATTCTATCTCCTCTTAAAAATGCTGAACTATTTCCTCGCTGCCCTGACCCTGGCACCAGGTGAGTGTTTGTATCCCTGGGGCAATGTTTGCATGGCGGGGATAGGGCAGGGGGATCGTTCACTCCCGGGAGCAGCTGGTTAAATGTTTATTTGAATTCTCCCATCTTTCTCTCTAGGGGCGGTTGCCCAGCTGCAGCTGGTGGCCTCTGGCCCTGGGGTGGGGAAGAGCTCGGAGTCCCTCTCACTCACCTGCGCTGTCTCTGGTGAATCCATCACAACTAGTGGCTTTACAGGGCATTGGTATCGGCAGGTCCCAGGGAAAGGACTGGAGTGGCTGGGTCTGATATTCTGGGATGGGGACACGCGCTACGCCCCATCCCTCCAAGGCCGGATCACCATCTCTGCAGACACCGCCAAGAACCAGTTCTCCCTGCAGCTCCGCTCCCTGACAGCTGCAGACACCGCCACCTATTACTGCGCCCGGAGCTACACAGTGACACAGGCACAGGGAGGTCTGGGACAAAAAGTGAGCGTCTTAAAATGATAACTGGGCCCATGCAGGCCGATAGAGAGTCCCAGGGAGGGAAATGCAGCAGGAAGGGAAGAAGGGCTTGTTTTGCTCTTGAACGTCTGCTTGTGCAGACATTTGAGAAAAAACTACAGAAGCAAAAAGAAATCAACAAAAAAGCAAACCCACCCCAACAGCCACAATAACAACGCAACAAATAACCCCCCAAGTAAGCACCAAAGCAGATAATCAATACACAATAGAAAATAACGAGAAACCAAAAACGCAAGGGACAACACACAAATCAATTCCCAACACACAGAAATCAGTTATCAAACACTTCGCAACAAACACTAACCAATAACAACACAACAGAATCAACATGTGACCATGAATGTTTATTTAAATTCACTTGCAACTCTTTTTAGGGGTACACATTTTATTTAAAAAGCTCCAGATACAAAACGTTCAACAAGCAAAGCCGAGTGCAAATCAGTTTTTTCCCATGAGAAAACCCCTCTGAAAGCCATAGAAGATCCGTTGCTCTAAAGAATCAAGAAACCTGCAAATTTTCAACCTCTCCAGTGTCTAGGTCAGTAACACGGTGCGAGGAAGAGGTGATAGATGAAGAATTGGTGGGGAACAGAGAAGGAGGGACTGGGGATTTCAAAGGAGGAGAAAGGAGCTAGAAGTCTGACTCCCTTTGGGTTTTTGGGGGGGATTTGAGTGCCTAACTCCCTTAGGCAGCTTTGAAAATCCCAATATCACAAGCAGGGTGTAAGGGGAAAAGAGAAAGAGACACAGACAGACAGAGACAGTGTGTGTGAGAGGAAAAGCACCCACACAACCAAGGAAAAAGTAAATAGGGAAGTGTTATTTACTCCTTCTTATAACACAAGAACTAGGGGGTCACCTAATGAAATTAATAGGCAGCAGGTTTCAAACAAACAAAGGGAACTTTTCTTTTCCACACAAGAAACAGTCCACCTGTGGAACTCCTTGCCAGAGGATGTTGTGAAGGACAAGACTGTAACAGGATTCAAAAAAGAATTAGATAAGTTTACGGTGGATAAGTCCATCAATGGCTATTAGCCAGGGTGGGCAGAGATGGTGTCCCTGGCCTTTGTTTGCCAGAAGCTGGGAATGGGCGACAGGGGATGGATCACTTGATGATTACCTGTTCTGTTCATCCCCTCTGGGACACCTGGCGTTGGCCACTGTCGGAAGACAGGAACTGGACTAGATGGACCTTTGGTCTGACCCACTATGGCCGTGTGCTGCGTCTGTTGCTCTTCGTACAATATTAAGAACACGGGGAAACCACACGGTGGGAGCTGATTTCTAAACAACTAGATGAAGACGTACAGCGTCTGGCTACTTACCTACACTGCTTCTCTGGCAGGGTCTGGCGGTTTCTGCAACAGAAGACAAGGGAGACCGCTAGAGGCTCCCAGACTATTTATGTAGGGTTAATACCAGATCCCTACGCATCACAGAGCGCGAACCTTTCTGTGTCTGCGTCCTGCGAGCTAGAATTGGTTACAGGTGTCGGCGGAGGTTTGCAGCCCGAGGCTCATACTTCAGCCTACTCTCCCGAGCTGTCCGAGCTCCGTTGGGTCAGCGGCTGAACTGGAGACTTTTGATACCTTCCAAATGATTAAATGTGTCTTCCTAGCGCTGGCCTTGGCGCCGTGTGAGTCTGTGTGTGTCTCTCTGTGTGTGACTGTTCTCATTTCTCTGTGTGTGTGGCTGTGACGGGGGGCGGCAGAAAAAGCCTTTGCTCTCTGGGCATCACATTCAATGATTATTTTGGAATCTCCCACCCTTGTTTCTAGGTGCGCTTTCCCAGCTGCAGCTGGTGGCCTCCGGCCCAGGGGTGGGCAAAGTCTCCGAGCCCCTCACACTGACCTGCGCTGTCTCCGGGTTCTCCATCAGTACTCGGTATTACTACTGGTACTGGCTCCGTCAGCCTCCCGGAGAAGGGCTGGAATCCATGGGATGGGTATATCCATATGACGGGGACACGCGCTACGCCCCGTCTCTCCAAGGCCGGATCACCATCTCTGCAGACACCGCCAAGAACCAGTTCTCCCTGACGCTGCGCTCCCTGACAGCTGCAGACACCGCCACCTATTACTGCGCCAGGAGAGACACGGTGACACAAAGACAGGGGGCCTGGGACAAAAAGGGGGCGAGCTACACGCTTCTCCTCCCGGAGAGAAGGCACCTGACTTCGCCCCTGCGGTCCGCCCCCTCCCGCTGTCACTTGAAGGAGACGCTTTGTCAGAGGCCACAACGAAGGTGGAGAGAAGGAGAGAAAGAGGAAGCACCTGCGCTTGTGAATGGGCAGGAGAGAGACTTTGTTACAGGCGCCCGGCAGTTTTGGAAACCCCAATCCGGGTCTGAGATTGCAACAGACTCTCCTGTCTGCTGAGCAGCTGAACTGGGGAACTGAGGTTCTGGGGTCCCCTCTGACAAATGACTGGCTATTTCCTGGCTGCGCTAGCCCTGGTCGTATGAGAGTGTTGTGTGTGTGTGTGTGTGTGTGTGTGTGTGTGTGTGTGTGTGTGTGTGTGTGTGTGTGAGTCAGTTTTCCCTGGTGAGACAGAGCATTTGTGGGTATGTTTCCACGAGTGTGTGACGAGCGGTCTTAATTCCTATTTGCGTGAGAGCATTTAGGTGAAGGAGTCTTTGTGCATGGAGGTAGATCCTTCGCTCCCTGTAGTGGGGGGTCGTTATATTATTATTTGGGAATCTCCTGCCCGTGTTTGTAGACAGTCCCCCTTTCCCAGCTGCAGCTGGTGGGTTCACAGGGTCAGGGTGTTTATCTCATCTTGTACCGGCTTGTAGAGTGAAACAGGCAGCCGGAGAGCGCAGGACACACACCGACACTTCAGCACCCCACCTTGCCACAGAGTCCAAGCCGGGCCCTCTCACAGACAGACACAACCCCAGCTCACCAACAGTCACACTCACTCACACAGGCTGAATCTGTGCTAGGGCTGAGCCTGGCCCCTCTGGGCTCGCCCTGTCAGCTGTGAAAGGAAAAATGTTGCTTGTGCCCCAGCACCTCTTTCATTACAGATTAAGCGCTGCACTCACACCCAACTAACACAGAGTCAACCCCCCCACCCACATATTCACACCCATATCCACAATGTGCTCCACCCACAATCTCACACCCACAGTCACAAACCCCCACGTGCAAATCTATTCCACCTGCACCCACTCCCCTCCCCAGTACCACTGAGCCTCTGACTGCCAGATGCCGGGACTGGACAGCAGAGGATGGATCCACTCCCTCATGGCCCTGTTCATTCCCTCTGTGGCACCTGGCATTGACCACTGCCAGAAGACAGGACACTGGGCTAGATGGACCTTTGGTCTGGGCCGTTCTTATGCTCACTCTCAGAAACACCCACCAACACCCGAAGAGTCACATCCGCCTCCCCGACTCTTCTCAGCCTTTCCCCGGCATTACCCGGCTGTGTCCTGTTTACCCCCATCCCATCTCCGGGAGTGGGGCGCAAAGGGAGTGGTTCAAACAGAGACGGGGCGTCTCTTTCTCAAAGGTCAGCCACAAGTTATTGGGGCTGATGCCGGAGTCACTGGCTAGACTTCTCTGGACTGTGTTAAATAAGAGGTGAGAGCAGATGGCCCCTCTAGCCTTAGAATCGATGAGAAACGATTTCTCTATAGGCTTGGAAGGGTTCGATTGTTGTCACTAGTTGTTGGTAAATGTCTGATTTTTCTGTACACACACAAACAGAGGAAAACACGTTTCCATGAATAATCATCAAAATTTACAGATAGGCAAAGTAAGAAATATAGCAAATGAGAACTGATCCGTGTCTTCTTTCAGGCTATTTGTTCTGAAGGGAGATGAATCATTTCCCCCCAGTTGTGCACCGGGGGAGGGGGAGGCAGCCACATCTCAGGGGCACGAAGAAGTGTATTATTATTTACAAGCGGGGGTGGGGGATTTGCACTCTTCCTAGCTTGTGCAGGCCCAATTTACTGCTCACCCCGGGGTCTCTTGCATCACTCCCTTCCCTGCACAATCTCCCCGTCTGCCCCCTTCCGTCCCCCTCTCTCTCAGGGACTCCCCTGGCTCTTCCCTGTCGGAATCTCCATGTTCCTCCATCTCCACCTCCTCCCATACCAGGGTCCCCCCATATTTGCCTGATCCCACTGGCTCTGTGTGCCCCATTCCCTCCTTCCCTCATGCCAGGGCTCCCCATTCTCTCCCCACCCATTCCCCCAGCGTGTGGGCCGCGCCCCCAGCCTGGACGCACCTGCCCTTCCCCCCTCCTAGTGATGCCAAAGGGGCAGCAGCAGGGACAGAAAGGGGGCGCCCGGCACAGTCACGCCAGAGCACCTCGGCCCTGCGCCTCTTAAAGAGACAGTGACAGAGGTTAGAACAATTGGCCGGTCGTGACCTCCGCTCCACCTTCGCTAGGGAGCAGCATCGCGCGCAGGGCGCTTTGGGGGTCACTGTTGTGTGTGTTGTAGGGGCTAGAGAGAGAGACTGCGCACGCACACAGATGGGGACACACGCAGAGACAGACACAGTAAGACGGGCACAGACACTCGGATCGAGAGGCGGACACACACACACACACACACTGACATAGGCAGGCACACACACACATACAAAAGCACGAATAAACACACTCAAATACACACTCACACATACACGCCCAGCCTTTCCCACCCCAGCTCCGGGTCCCCCGTTCACACAGAAGCTGCCGTCACCCCCCGGCACTTCATTTCCCCCGAGAAGTCGAATCGGTGGCGGAGGTTCATTGTCTTTCCCCCAGTGGTTACAGAAATGCCCGGATCTCTGTGGCTGTGTCTCTGCGCGCTGCCGCTGTTCCCAGGTGAGCTCCGGACGGAGGGGCCGGGGTCTGTCTATGGGACTTTCCTCGCCCCGTGACTCCCTCCCAATTCTCCCCCTTCTAGGTTCGGTGGCGGGGAACTCGCTGACCCAGATCCCGGCTTCCCTGCCAGCCACGGAAGGGCAGCGGGTGGAGATCAGGTGTCAATACAGCACCTCCTACCCCAGCTACGCCCTGGACTGGTACCAGGAGCTGCCGGGGAACCAACCCCTGTTCCTGCTGCGCAGATACTCCAGTGGCTCGGAGCGCAAATCCAGTTCGGTGGCACCTCGGTTCTCCGCGCAGCTGGACACGGGAGCGAAGTCTCTCACGTTATCCATAGACGGGGCGCAGCGGGCTGACTCGGCGGTGTATTTCTGCGCTCTCTGGGATCCACCATGGTACAGAGCGCACCGGGATCCGGACACAAACTGCCGGAGGGGTGGGGGTGGCAGGTGTCTGAAAGGCGGTTCAGTGTAATTCGAGCTCTCAGCCCAAGTAGACCCGTTGGGAGACACACTTGAGACCTCCTGGAAAAAACAGTTTTGGAGGATGTAGGCTGCACGAAGGAGATGAGACGCTTAGGAATTTAAGTAGCTACGACACACGGAAGAAGCAACACAACCTGAATGTTAGAGATGGGCAGCTGAGGTGCAGAGGCGCGAAGTGACTTGGCCTAGGTGACACAGTGAGAGGGCAGGGCCAAGGAACTGGGGTGGGAAGGAGATGTCTTGTTTCTATGAGCATCTCTCCAAAAGTCCTGGGAGCTCCTCCAATGAAGGCGGATGAATCAGTAATCTTACCTTAACCTAGGGACATGAATAAGTTTATCATTATTCATAATTAAGCTAACGTTAAAATTATCTAATACACAGGTTAAAGAAAGTGTGTCTCTGCATCTGGGTATAAGGCTTAAATTATCTCAAAGTACGAAGTTTGGTTTAAAAGTGACGAAATACATACAGTACATAATCTGCAATATCCCAGATTAAGGTTAATACATTTAACCATGCAATTAAAATATTAGCATCCAACTATCGGGGTGCATCACTCATAAAAAGTGATACTAAGCCCAGCTTGTGGGAAGCAGACATAGCAGTGAGTGTAGCTTGTCCCGCAGTAGTTGAGAATTTAGGACGGGTTGTCCCTCAGTAAATACAATCCATCGGAGAAGTATTTCAGTTACTTTTCCCGCTTCGCTTCTCCATGGGAGTTATTTATAACTGAGCTATAGGCCAGTAGACGCTAGAACCCACAGCACAGACCTTAGCTAGGATCTCAGGGGAAGCGAGATGAGGTCGGAGCCAGATTTCAGGGGCCTGCAGCTGAAATTTCACCACCAGCGCAGGGATTTGTTCTTGCAGCTCTCGCCAGTTTTACTGTGATGGGAAGTGGGAATCCCACCCGCAGTTTTTAGTGTGTGTCGCGGCCCCGTGTGCGATTAGAGCTCAGTGGAGACACGTAGTGAGAGACAGACTCTGCTCTGAAGAAGTTACAAAGACATTCGAGTAGACTGAGAAACGATTCCTCACTGTGTCCTCGTTATACTCATGGGAACTAAGTCACAAAGAGAGGAGGGTAAAGTTACTGCTGCTGGGCCGGCTGCTACCACACAGCTACTACGGGCGATTTCTCTCTCATTTATAAGACGGGAGCGTATGCAAATCGAGTGACCACATTTCCTGTTAGACACCCCCGGTGTCCCTGAGTCTGCAGAGGAGACGGCACAGACACGTGTCTCTGCAGCTCACACCCATCCCCGCTTCTCTGCGCGCTCTCCTGCAGAATTGTCTCCATAATAGTCAGACAAAACGATGATGCTGTGGCTACCCGTCGCTTTCCTGGCAGCAATTCCCAGAGGTGATTCCTTGCCTGGATATAGAGGGAAGCTCAGTATTACAGTGGACATGGGTGAGATGAATAATAATATATTTTATTTTTGCAGGTGTCCATTCGCAGATTCAGCTGGTGGAGTCTGGGGGAGGCATTAAAACCACAGGAGATTCTATCAGCATCTCCTGTAAAGCCTCCGGATTTACCTTTGGAAACTATTGGATGTATTGGTACCGCCAAGCTCCCGGGAAAGCGACAGAGTGGATCTCCTACATTAACCCCGATAGCACTAACGCGGACTATGCCCACTCAGTGAAAGGGCGATTCACCATCTCCAGAGACAACCCCAACAACCTGCTCTATTTGCAAATGACCGGCCTGAGACCCGAGGACACGGCGGTGTATCACTGTGCGAGTGACACGGTGACTGGCAGGGAATCTAACCACGTACAAAAACATCCCCTTTGCCGTCACAGCCCGCTGCGGGGAACAGCCCAGGGGAAGGGTCAGACACACACAGAACTGAACCAAGGAGAAAATGTCCCCAGCGCTGCCATCAGCGCGTGATGGACACGGCTTTTGTGGGGCTGCAGAGACAGGTCAGGGCTGGGGCAAGACACATGGAAGGACAGCAGACCCCGTTTTCTTTGCTGCACACCTGCCCTTCTGGGCTAGGAGCGAGTTTTCTCTCTCCCTGACCCAGCCCCTAGGGGGCAGCACCTTGCTCTCTCCTGCACTCCCTCACTTAGCTGGTTCGCAAGTAGCCTCTAGGGGGCGTAAGGGGTCAGCATTTCTGTGTTGCACCCTGGGTCCCGGGAGACGTAGGTGGATTCCGAGCTGTGGCACGGGGCAGCCCAAAGGGGGACAGGGTCAGATGTCACTAGCTGCCGGCAGATCTGACCTGCCCCCTTGGCTGCCCCCTGCTGCCCCAGCTAGGAATGAAACCCAGGTGTCCTGGAACACAGCCCAGTGACTGGACCAGTAGGGCAGGGATCTGGTTTTTCCAGTGTAGGAAGTTGAAGTTAGGCTCCCGGATCCTGATTGGTGGGTTCCCGAAGAAAAGGGCTGGTTTCACAGGCAGCAGCTTCCAACGGCTTCCGTGCACCTTAAACTGCAGTACCTGACCGGTGTCCCGGCCCTGTCAGAGGTAATAGTGAAAACTGGCCTGGTGAAATGTCAGCACCCCCCAGTGAGTGAGAATAGCCCCCCACCCCCTGGGATGTTAATCAATAGCTCAGCATGGCGGGGGCGGGGTATCTCCGGGTGCTATTTTAAATGAGGAGGGGTTATGCAAATTACGCCCGTGCGGTGAATCGCTTCCCTGGTCGGTCCCACCCGCCCCCCGCCCCTGCGGCTCGCCCAGAAGCTCTGTCCGTGCAGGGAGCAGCTAGTGCCCGGCCCCAGCGCGAGGCCTGGCCGCAGACGCGCACAGACGATGCTGTGGTGGCTCCATTTTGCTTTCATCGCAGCAGCGTCCAAAGGTGCTTGGAATTGGGGGGGGGGGGTGAATTAGGGGGGTTGTTGATCGGGTGATTGATATTGATTGACCGGAGCGGGGGAGGGGAGATTCCCCGGGAATAAATTGGGACAAACGGATTTTGTTTCCGGTTTCATACCATGTATTTGTCTCGTTTGACAGGCGGTGGCTGAAAACCTCCAAAGGGTTTTTATTTTTCTCATAAATGTTTTGGGGAGACCAGAAGTTCCCCCCCCCTTACAGTAGAATGTGGCTAAAGCTGCCGCCTTTGCCCAGACCTGGCCCGAGGGAGTTGTTCCCACCCGCTCTCATGCCCCCAACCCGGTTTGTTCCCAGGGGCCCAGGCGCAGGTGCGGCTGGTGGAGTCCGGGGGCGGGGCTGCGAACACAGGCGGCTCCAGGCGGCTCTCCTGCACCGGCTCCGGATTCACTTTCGGCAGCTACACCATGTTCTGGTACCGGCAGCGCCCCGGGGAAGGGCTGGAATGGGTCTCCTGGATTAGCAGCACTGGCGGCAGCAGAGATTACCCTGACTCTGTGAAAAGGCGATTCACCGTCTCCCGAGACAACGCCAAGAACCAGCTGTATCTGCAAAT
Source organism: Emys orbicularis (assembly GCF_028017835.1). Taxonomy (NCBI): domain Eukaryota; kingdom Metazoa; phylum Chordata; order Testudines; family Emydidae; genus Emys; species Emys orbicularis. Next base: position 54,347,292 of record NC_088694.1, on the reverse strand, counting down.
GAGCCGCCTGGGAGCCGAGGACACCGCCCGGTATCACTGCGCTGCGAGAGACACAGTGAGGGGAAGCCAGGTTGAGCTCTGACAAAAACTTGCTGCGTTCAGCCCAGGGGATTCGGGAGCGTCACGTGACCAACATCACCCGCTGAGCCGCTCCCCAGAGCCGGCCGCTCACCCACCCCCTGCAGCCTCTGTCTCAGGGGCGGCTCCAACCACCAGCGCACCAAGCCCCTGCCTGGGGCCGCAAGCGGCTGGGGGCGGCCTGCCTGTCGCTGTGAGGGCGGCAGTCAGGCTGCCTTCTGCGGCATGGCTGCGGCAGGTACGCCGGTCCGTTTGGGGACTATTCTGCCGCGTTACCAGAGGACCTCCCCCATGCGCGCTGCCAAAGGCTGCCTGACTCCTGTGCTTGGGGCGGCAAAATACATAGAGCCGCCCCTGCCCATCACCGTTCGTCAGTCCGATCCCCTCGTAACCTTGACCAGGAAAATCCAGAGACGTCCCATCTCAGTGTGAGGGGTTCTGAGAGCTTCACCACTCCAGGGCCCGAACCCACCAGCTGCAGCTGGGAAAGGGGACATGCAAACACGGGCAAGAGATTCCCAAATAATAATATAATGCCCCCCACTCCGGGGAGCGAAGGGTCTAGCTCAATGCAAAAATTCCTTCACCTAAATGCTCTCACGCAGATAGGAATCAACACAGCTCCTCACACGCACGTGGAAACATACCCACAAATGCTCTGTCCCACCAGGAAAAACTGACACACAACCTCACACACACGGCCAGGGCTAGCGCAGCCAGGAAATAGCCAGTCATTTCTCAGAGGGGACCCCAGAACCTCAGCTCCCCAGTTCAGCTGCTCAGCAGACAGGAGAGTCTGTTGCAACCTCAGGCCCGGATTGGGGGTTTCCAGAACTGCCAGACGCCTATAACAAAGTCTCTCTCCTGCCCATTCACAAGCGCAGGTGCTTCCTCTTTCTATCCTCTCCACCTTCGTGGTGGCCTCTGACAAAGTGTCTCCTTCAAGTGACAGCGGGAGGGGGCGGACTGCAGGGACAAAGTCAGTTGCCTTCTCTCCGGGAGGCAAATTTAATATTTATCAGTTTCCACCACATGCGTCTGACGAAGTGGGCATTCACCCACCAAAGCTTATGCTCCAATACATCTGTTAGTCTTAAAGGTACCACAGGACTCTCTCCTGCACATCCACAGGTCTCTCTGTTGCTTTTTACAGATCCAGATTAACACGGCTACCCCTCTGATACTTTGTTACAGGCATCTGGCAGTTTTGGAAACCCCAATCTAGGCCTGAGATTGCAACAGACTCTCCTGTCTGCTCAGCAGCTGAACTGGGGAGCTGAGGTTCTGGGGTCCCCTCTGACAAATGACTAGCTATTTCCTGGCTGCACTAGCCCTGGCCGTGTGTGTGAGGTTGTGTGTCAGTTTTTCCTGGTGGAACAGAGCATTTGTGGGTATGTTTGCATGTGTGTGTGAGGAGCTGTGTTGATTCCTATCTGCGTGAGAGCATTTAGGTGAAGGAGTCTTTGGAATGGAGCTAGACCCTTCTCCCCCCAGAGTGGGGATTGTGACGAAGTGGGGGATTTTCTTGTTTTTTCCTTGTTTTCCAATGGTTTGCATGCAGAGGGGATGGGACTCAGTTTCCTGGGTGTTACTGGTTTAATGAGGTGAGGGGAGAGGGAGTTTGTTGTTACAGAGGACCGGAGAGGGAGCTTGGACCACAGCCGATGGCCTGGAGGATGAACACCCCAGTGTCTGGTGACCTGATGACCCGGAGACGCAGCGCAGGAGAACAATGGGCTGCGGAGAGAGGACCCAGTGACATAAGCAGCCGGTTCCAGCCAAAGGACAGAAGCAAGGAGAAGAGGCCCCGGTATACGACCCTGTTTCCCTGGAGAGAAGACAATGGACAGAGGCGGGGCCTGGGGCCAGTGATCTCAGAGGCCCTGCTGGGAAGCAGGAGGGCTCTGGGCTGGAGACGGGGAGCAGGCAGAGCCCACCTGGATGCAGGGGAGACTGGGATGTGCTGGGCTGAGGGAGGCCAGGCCTGAGGCCCTGAGAGTTCCCTGTGCTGTGTTCAGTCGCTCAATAAACCCTCCTGTTTTACACTGGCTGAGAGTCACTCCAGTCTAGAGAATAGGGTTGCATCAACCCGTTTGGGGGGTGGAGGCCCCGTGGGTCCAGAGCGAGTGGACTCCCTGAGGGGGCCCACGGCGAGAGACGGACGTGCTCAGGCTCAGAGAGCTGCGGCTCCAGGAGGTGGAGGGGCCTGACCCCGAGAGAGAGTGGAACCCCGAGAAGGTCTGTCTCACTGAAAGGGGCACCCCCCACGGAACGCACAGGGCCAAGAGTGGGCATGATCTGTGAGTCCGTGACAATGTGGTAGCAGAGGATGGTTCATGGATGCACCCTGTAGACGTTGGCTGCGGGCGCAGGCGCTTTGCAGTGAGTGGCTGCCAGTGGTAGAACGAGGGTATTGAAAGGAACCAGCCATGGGGGCAGTCTGTGTAGCGACCGAGAGTCCATCGGATCCGAAGCCCCGGTCAGCACAGGGAGACCCCAGTCAGGTTCCTCCCTAGAGGAGTTGCAGAAACTGGAGCTGCAGCTGAAAGCAAAGGAGCTGGAGCTAGAGGATTGGGGGCTGGTCGACAGAGAGAGAGAACGAGCGGACCGCGTAGAACAGCGGAAGCACGAGTTGGAGTTGGACGAGCGGTGGGCCAAGAGGGCCTGCCAGGGGGTAAGTGGGGAAGGACCTCAAGATGCCGGTGTTGGGGGGAGTTTAGACACCAAACTGCTGCCCCAGTTCGAGGGGGGGGATATTGATGCCTACCTCACAGCCTTGGAGAAGGCTTGTGATCTGAACCAGATTGACCCCGCACACAGGCTTCACTGTCTGACCCCCCTGCTGGGTCCCAAGGCCATAGAGGCGTTCAGCCAAATGGATGGTGTTGAGATGGGGGACTATGACCTGTTCAAACAGGCTTTGCTGCTGAAGTTTGAACTGACCCCTGAGGCGTACAGGAAACGATTCCAGGGTGTACGCAAGACCTCAGGTGTCACTTACAAGGAAGTCACCAACCTGCTGGGGGAATATCTCCGCAAGTGGGGGAAGGGCGCAGGGGCCACTATCGCAGAGGATGTGTATAACCTGGTGGGGTTGGAGCAGCTGTAGGACATCTGCCCTCCGGACCTTAAGATGTGGCTAGTGGACCGGAAGCCCAAGGATTTGCACAGTGCAGGGGCACTGGCAGATGAGTTTGTGGACAGAAGATCGGGGGCAGGAGGGAGACCCACATCAGGGCCTCAGAAGGGGAGTCACCCCGAGACCTCTCCAAGGTGGGACTTGAGGGACTTGAAATGTAACTACTGTGGCCAAAAGGGACACAAGGTGGCACAGTGCCTGAAGATGAAGGAAATGGCAGCCAAGCAGAACCCGTGGGGTGTTAACTGGGAGGAAGTCCCCCAAGAGGGGGCACCACTGGTCTAGGGGGGGTGCAGTCGAGAGGGCTGTGCCAGGGGGAGGGGAAGTGCCAATGTTATAGCCGATGCTATACCATGGGGTGGGGGCCCTGAACTTCCCCAGGTCACTGGTTAAGTGACCCTGCTCCATTCAGCCTCGAAGGGGGGAGAGATGTGACAAAGTGGGGGATTTTCTTGTTTTTTCCTTGTTTTCCAATGGTTTGCATGCAGAGGGGATGGGACTCAGTTTCCCTGGGTGTTACTGGTTTAATGAGGTGAGGGGAGAGGGAGTTTGTTGTTACAGAGGACCGGAGAGGGAACTTGGGACCACAGCCGATGGCCTGGAGAATGGACACCCCAGCGACTGGTGACCTGTTGACCCGGAGACACAGCGCAGGAGAACAATGGGATGCAGAGAGAGAACCCCGTGACCTAACCAGCCAGTTCCAGCCAGAGGACAGAAGAGAGGAGAGGAGGCCCGGGTTTACGACCCTGTTTCCCTGGAGAGAAGACAATGGACAGAGGCGGGGCCTGGGGCCGGTGATCTCAGAGGCTCAGCGGGGAAGCGGCCGGGGGGGGGGGAGCTCTGGGCTGGAGAGGGGGAGCAGGCAGAGCCCACCTGGAGGCAGAGAGACTGGGATGTGCTGGGCTGAGGGAGGCCAGGCCTGAAGGTCAGAGAGTTTTATGTGCTGTGTTCAACTCTAAATAAACCCTCCTGTTTTACACTGGCTGAGTGTCACTCCGGTCTAGAGAACAGGGTCGCAGCAACCCCTTCCAGGGGGTAGAGGCCCGGGGGGTTCAGAGCGAGGGGACTCCCTGAGGGGGCCCACGGTGAGAGACAGACGTGCTAAGGCTCAGAGAGGTGCGGCTCCAGGAGGTGGAGGGGCCTGACTCCGAGAGAGAGTGTACCCCCGAGAAGGGCTGTCACAATGGAAGGGGGCACCCCCCACGGACCGCACGGGGCCACGAGTGTGCACGATCTGTGAGTCCGTGACAGGGATCATTACAGTATTTCTCGGGAATCTCCTGCCCGTGTTTGCAGGCATCTTTTCCCACCCGCAGCAGCTGGTGGGTTCGGGCCCTGGCACTGGGAAGGTCTCAGCGTCCCTCACACTGACATGCGACGTCTCTGGCACATCCCTGGAGACCAGACTTTCCTGGCCAAGGTCCCAAGTGGATTGGAATGATGAACTGTGATGGGGAAACACGCTCCGCTTCCCCAAAACACAACGAGCATTTCCAGAGACCGCCCCAAGAACTGGGTCTCCCTGCAGCTGAGCTCCCCTTACAGCTACAGACACCGCCATCTATTACTGTGAGTCAGTTACAGAGCAAGTGTGACACACGCACAGTAACACACACACAGGCACACCATCTCACAGTCAGCCATCCACTCACCAACACGCAGCCACACACATCGAGAGAGAGAGGAGGCTCTGAGACAGGAGGGGCGGGGGAAGTTTTCCAATCCGGGACCGATATTCCAATAGAACCTCGTACATTTTCCGAGTGCGGCCTGGTGAGAAGATGAACCGGAGGTCTGGATTTGCTCAGATTTCTCCTAAAAATGATTGAATGTTTCTTAGCTGCCCTGCCGCTGGCCCCGTGTGAGTATTTGTGTGCGCCTCCCTGTGAGTGCATTTGTGTGCGCGTGTGTGTGTGTGTTTGTGTATTTGGGGGCAAATCTATTTGTGTGAGCGTGCTTGTGTGCTATGGATTTCGGTCGCTGTTTGTGTTGGTGAGCATATATCTGTGTGTGAATCTCTCTGTGTAACTGTAGAAGTGTGTTTGTGTACTGTATTTCGGTGGGTGTGTATTTGTGTGTGACTGTACGTGTGTTTGTGTATTGGGTGTGTATTCATGTGAGGGTATCTGGGTGTGAATCTCTCTATGTAACCGTATATGTGTATTTGTGAACTGTTTTTGGGTGTGTATTTGTGTGAATGTATTTTTGTGTGAGTGTATGTGTGTTCGTATGAGGGTATTTGCGTGTGAATCTCTCTGTGTAACTGTAGGTGTGTGTTTGTGCACTGTATATGGGGGTGTGTATCTGTGTGTGAGTGTATGTGTGTTTGTGTATTGGGTGTGTATGTGTGTGAGGGTATTGGGGTGTGAATCTGTCTGTGTCAGGGTGTGTGTGGGGGGGTGTCGCAGGGAGACCTTTGCTCCCTGGACCCCTCATTAGACGTTTATTCAGGAATCCCCCACCCCTGTTCCCAGGGGCCCTTTCCCAGCTGCAGCTGGCGGCGTCCGGCCCTGGGGTGGGGCAGGTCTCCGAGCCCCTCACGCTCACCTGCGCTGTCTCTGGGGTCCCCATCACTGAACAGTGCTGCTACTGGCACTGGGTCCGGCAGCCTCCCGGGGAAGGGCTGGAGTCGCTGGGGTGGATATACCCCTCTACGGGGCAGACATCCTACCCCCCTTCCCTGCAGGGCGCGGTGGCCATCTCCACAGATGCCGTCAGCTCGGCTCCCTGACTGCTGCGGACCCGGCCACGTATTACTGTGCCAGGGTCACAGGGACACGGGGGGGGGGGGGGACTGGCAGAAAAGGGGGTGGCTCGAAATGTCAGCGGGGCCCATTGAGAGGTGCGGGGAGAGCAATGCAGGGGGAGGGGCAGAGATACAGGCAGTGCTGGGCAGGTTTCGCTGTTGGCAGGTGCAGACATTTCATAGGATCATAGAACCAGAGGGTGAGAAGGGACCGCAAAGGTGAGGGTATTTAGTGCATCTCGATACCGGCTTGTAGAGTGAAACAGGCAGCCGGAGAGAGTAGGACACACACGGACACTTCAGCATCCCACCTTGCCACAGAGTCCAAGCCCTCTCACAGACAGACACAACCCCCAGCTCACCAACAGTCACACTCACTCACACAGGCTGAATCTGTGCCAGGGCTGAGACTGGCCCCTCTGGGCTCGCCGTGTCAGCTGTGAAAGGAAAAATGTTCCTTGTGCCCCAGCACCTCTTTCATTACAGATTAAGCGCTGCACTCACACCCAACTAACACAGTGTCAACCCCCCACACCCACATATTCACACCCATACCCACAATGTGCCTCACCCACAATCTCACACCCACAGTCACACCCACCCACGTGCAAAAATATCGCACCTGCACCCAGTCCCCTCCCCAGTACCACTCAGCCTCTGACTGCCAGATGCTGGGACTGGACAACAGGGGATGGATCCACTCCCTTATGGTTCATTCCCTCTGTGGCACTCGCATTGGCGGCTGTCGGAAGACAGGACACTGGGCTAGATGGGCCTTTGGTCTGACCCAGATGGGCCGTTCTCATGCTCACTCTCAGAAACACCCACCAACACCCGCAGAGTCACATCCGCCTCCCCGACTCTTCTCAGCCTTTCCCCGGCATTACCGGGCTGTGTCCTGTTTACCCCCATCCCATCTTCGGGAGTGGGGCGCAAAGGGAGTGGTTCAAACAGAGACGGGGCGTCTCTTTCTCAAAGGCCAGCCACAAGTTATTGGGGCTGATGCCGGAGTCAGTGGCTAGACTTCTCCGGCCGGTGTGAAATAAGAGGTGAGAGCAGATGGCCCCTCTAGCCTTAGAATCGATGAGAAATGATTTCTATCTAGGCTTGGGGGGAGGGAGGGTTCGATTTTTGTCACTAGCTGCTGGTAAGTGTCTGATTTTTCTGTACACACACAAACAGAGGAAAACACGTTTCCATGAATAATCATCAAAATTTACAGATAGGCAAAGTAAGAAAAATAGCAATTGAGAATTGATCAGCGTCTTCTTATAGGCTATTTGTTCTGAAGGGAGATGAATCATTTCCCCCCAGTTGTGCACCGGGGGAGGGGGAGGCAGCCACATCTCAGGGGCACGAAGAAGTGTGTTATTATTTAAAAGCGGGGGTGGGGGATTTGCACTCTTCCTAGCTTGTGCAGGCCCAATTTACTGCTCACCCCGGGGTCTCCTGCATCACTCCCTTCCCTACGTAAACTCCATGTCTGCCCCCTTCCGTCCCCCTCTATCTCAGGGACTCCCCTGGCTCTTCCCTGTCGGAATCTCCATGTTCCTCCATTCCCACCTCCTCCCATCCCACGTTCCCCCCATATTTGCCTGATCCCACTGGCTCTGTGTGCCCCATTAGCTCCTCCCCTCTGCCACGCTCCCCATTCTCTCCCCACCCATTCCCCCAGCATGGGAGTCCTGCCCACGCCCCCAGCCTGGACCCACCTGCCCTTCCCCCCTCCTAGTGATGCCAAAGGGGCAGCAGCAGGGACAGAAAGGGGGCGTCCGGCCCAGTCACGCCAGAGCCCCTCGGCCCTGCGCCTCTTAAAGAGACAGTGACAGAGGTTAGAACAATTGGCCGGTCGTGACCTCCGCTCCACCTTCGCTAGGGAGCAGCATCGCGCGCAGGGCGCTCTGGGTGTCACTGTTGTGTGTGTTGTAGGGGCTAGAGAGAGAGACTGCGCACGCACACAGATGGGGACACACGCAGAGACAGACACAGTAAGACGGGCACACACACTCGGATCGAGAGGCGGATACACACACACACACACACACACACACACACTGACATAGGCAGGCACACAAAACACATGCACACACACACACACACACACAGCCTTTCCCACCCCAGCTCCGGATCCCCCGTTCACACAGAAGCTGCCGTCACCCCCGGCACTTCATTTCCCCCCAGAAGTCGAATCGGTGGCGGAGGTTCATTGTCTTTCCCCCAGTGGTTACAGACATGCCGGGATCTCTGTGGCTGTGTCTCTGCGCGCTGCCGCTGTTCCCAGGTGAGCTCCGGGCGGAGGGGCCGGGGCCTGTCTATGGGACTTTCCTCGCCCCGTGACTCCCTCCCAATTCTCCCCCTTCTAGGTTCGGTGGCGGGGAACTCGCTGACCCAGATCCCGGCTTCTCTGCCAGCCACGGAAGGGCAGCGGGTGGAAATCTGGTGTCAATACAGCACCTCCTACACCAGCTACGCCCTGGACTGGTACCAGGAGCTGCCGGGGAAACAACCCCTGTTCCTGCTGGGCAGATACTCCAGTGGCTCGGAGCGCAAATCCGATTCCTTGGCACGCCGGTTCTCCTCCCAGCTGGACACGGGAGCGAAGTCCTTCAAGCTAACCATAGACGGGGCGCAGCGGGCTGACTCGGCGGTGTATTTCTGCGCTCTCCGGGATCCACCGTGATACAGAGCGCACCGGGCTCCCCACACAAACTGCCGGAGGGGGGGGCGGTCTTGGAAAGGAAGGGAGATGAGTCATTTCCCCTATGTGCACCGGGGGGAGGGGAGGGAGCCACATGTCAGGGGCACCAGGGAGTGTGTTATTGTTTACAAGCAGGGGGGTTGCACACTTCCTAGCTTGTGCAGGCTCAGCTTATTGCACACCCCGGGGTCTCCTGCATCACTCCCTCCCCTACAGAAACTCCCTGTCTGCGACCTTCCGTCCCCCCCCCTTTTTTCGGGGACTCCCCTGGCTCTTCCCCGGTGGAGTCTCCCCCATTCCTACCTCCTCTCATACCAGGGTCCCCCATATTTGCCCCATGCAAGAGGCTCTGTGTGCACGGCCCCCCTTTTCCCATTTCCACTGACCTCCTTTCTTCTACCGGGCGTGTCCTCTGTGTTTCCCATTCCCTCCTCCCTCCCAGACCAGGGTCCCCCATTCTCTCCCCATGGCAGGGGCATGGTGCCCCCTATTCCCACTGTACCTCCCCAGTGTAGGATACGCTAGAAGACACTAGACTCCACAGCCCAGGTTCTAGTTTTTACAAATGACCGGCCTGAGCAGGGGGGCGGGAACAACGTGTACAGTGGGGTGCTGAGAGCCATGGAACCGAACTGTAAACCCTGCATCTGATGGGAACCACTTCAAGCCAGGGGGTGCGGCAGCCCCCCAACACCCTAGTTCCAGCATCAGTGAGCCTGAGACCCGGTATTTCTGTGCGGGAGAGATGGGGAATCCGGTCTGAGCTGAGACACAAACGTCTCGCCCCGCAACCTCCGAAGGTTAAAGGCAGCTCCGGGAGGTGGCGGGGAGACCGGATGAGCTCAGTCTAGGAAGCGCCGGGAGACCGTGTCTCTGCAGCCGGCACCCGGGAAAAGTGAATGAGTGAGGCAGGAAACCCCCAACCGCACCGCTTGCCGGGCGGGTCCCATCTGCTCCCGTTCCCCCAGCGTGTGGGCCCCGCCCTCGTCCCCCAGCCTGGCCCCGCCTGCCCTTTCCCCCAGCTAAAGGGGGCAGACAGGGGGCACTGTCACTCCAGAGCCGCCACGACCCCCCCGTCCCTTAAAGAGACAGTGACAGGGGGTAGAACAATGGGCTGCTCCGGAGACCCGCTCCTCCTTCACTACGGTTTGCAGGAGGGGCCGTATGGCAATCAGGGCCGGGTGCGTGTGACTGTTTGTGTGTTGCAGACACTACAGAGAGAGAGAGACTGCGCGCACCCGCATGGGGACACGTGCACGGACAGGCAGACACAGTGAGAGAAGTACACACACTGCGATACAGAGGCGGACAGACACACATGGACACACACACAAATACACCCTCTCACACCGACACCACCTTTCCTCTCCCTTACTGAAGTGTGTGAGCTCTACCCCCATCCCAGCTCCGGATCCCCCGTTCACACAGAAGCTGCCGTCACTCCCCGGCACTTCATTTCCCCCCAGAAGTCGAATCGGTGACGGCGGTTCAGTGGTTTACGATGGGTCTAGTCCATATTACATGCATTTGGTTCAAGGGCAATTCACCATCTCCAGAGACAACGCCAAGAGCGAGCTGTCCCTGGGAATGAGCCGCCTGAGACGGGAGGACACGGCCCGGTATCACTGCGCTGCTAGAGACGCACAGTGCGGGGAAGCCGGTGTGAGCTCGGACAAAATCCTCCCGTCGCCGGACTCCGGGCCCAGAGGGGTAAAGTCAGCTCCCTCGGGAACAGGGCGCGGAGGGCGGAAGAGACCTGGTGCTCTCAGTGCGGGAAGGTCCGGGAAACTGAGTTACTGTAGGGGACCAGGGAGGTGTGAATCCCCGGGGACACAGGAAACCCCAGTCCTACCGCTTACATCAGACTAACAGAGCTGGCCCAGAGCGGATGTCCCACACCCGGACCTGGCTCGGGTCTGCCTGCTGTTCTGCAGACGTGTGACACACAGCGAGAGGAGGAAAGACAGACAGACGCACAGACACACAGCACCCTCCCTTCTCCCTTCCCAGCGCACTGCTCGGGGTGTGCAAAGGGGAAGATCTACTCGGCGCCTCATCCCAGCTGCGTCCCCTGGGCGCTCCGGCGCTCTGAAAGCCACGCGGCTGCCAAGCTCGAACCCGAGCCCGGGGCTAACGCCGCCGCCCGGAGCGTTCACAGCTCTGCGGGGACAGAGGCGGAGCTGGAGGACTCGGAGCGGTTATTCTTCACCTCTCAACAACGATTCAATGGTTCCAAAGTAATCACGGAAGCAGATAGCCAATAAACCATAAGAAATAACTGCAAACAAAACCCCAATAGACAACACACAAATCAATTCCCAACAAACAGAAATCAGTGATCAAACACTTCGCAACAAACACTAACCCATAACAACACAACACAATCAACATGTGATCTTGAAAGTTTATTTAAATTCACTTGCGACTCTTTTTAGGGGTACACATTTTATTTTAAAAGCTCCGGATACAAAACATGCAACAAGCATAGCCGAGTGCAAATCAGTTTTTACCAGGAGAAAACCCCTCTGACAGCCATAGAAGATCCGTTGCTCTAAAGAATCCAGGGAACTCCACATTTTCAATCTCTCCCGTGTCTAGGTCAGTAACACGGCGCGAGGAAGAGGCGGTAGATGAAGAATTGGTGGGGAAGAGAGAAGAGGGGACTGGGGATTTCAAAGGAGCTGAAAGGAGCTAGGAGTCTGACTCCCTTGGGGGTGTTGTTGGGATTTGAGTGCCTAACTCCCTTGGGCAGCTTTGGAAATCCCAGCCAAGATCACAAGCAGGGCGTGCGGGGAAAAGACAGAGACACAGACAGAGTCAGGACTCACACACTCACACTGTGTTGTGTCTGTTGCTCTTTATACAACACGGGGAACCACACGGTGGGAGCTGAGTTCCGAACAGCTGGATGAAGAGGTACAAAGCGTCTGGCTACTTACCTACACTGCTTCTCTGGCAGGGTCTGGCGGCTTCTGCAGCAGAAGACAAGGAAAGCCGCTAGAGGCTCCCAGACTATTTATGTAGGGTTAATACCCGATCCCTGCACATCACAGAGCGCGAACGTTTCTGTGTCTCGTCCTGCGAGCTAGAATTTGTCACAGGTGTCGGCGGAGGTTTGCAGCCCGAGGCTCGTACTTCAGCCGACTCGCCCGAGCTGTCCGAGCTCCGCTGGGTCAGCGGCTGAACTGGAGACTTTTGATCCCTTCCAAATGATTAAATGTGTCTTCCTAGCGCTGGCCCTGGCGCCGTGTGAGTCTGTGTGTGTCTCTCTGTGTGTGGCTGTTCGCATTTCTCTGTGTCTGTGGCTGTGACCGCGGGGGAGGCAGAGAGAGCCTTTGCTCTCTGGGCATCCCATTCAGTGATCATTTTGGACTCTCCCACCTTTGTTCTAGGTGCGCTTTCCCAGCTGCAGCTGGTGGCCTCCGGCCCTGGGGTGGGCAAAGTCTCCGAGCCCCTCACACTGACCTGCGCTGTCTCCGGGTTCTCCATCAATACTCGGTATTACTACTGGTACTGGCTCCGTCAGCCTCCCGGAGAAGGGCTGGAATCCATGGGATGGGTATATCCATATGACGGGGGTACAAGCTACGCCCCGTCTGTCCAAGGCCGGATCACCATCTCTGCAGACGCTGCGAAGAACCAGTTCTCCCTGCAGCTCCGCTCCCTGACAGCTGCAGACACCGCCACCTATTACTGCGCCAGGGGAGAGACGGTGACACAGAGACGGGGGGCTGGGACAAAAAGGGGTCGAGGTACAGGCTTCGCCTCCCGGAGAGAAGGCACCTCACTTTTCTCTTGCGGTCCGCCCCCTCCCGCTGTCACTTGAAGGAGACGCTTTGTCAGTGGCCACCAGGAAGGTGGAGAGAAGGAGAGAAAGAGGAAGCACCTGCGCTTGTGAATGGGCAGGAGAGAGACTTTGTTACAGGCGCCCGGCAGTTTTGGAAACCCCAGTCTAGGCCTGAGATTGCAACAGACTCTCCTGTCCGCTCAACAGCTGAACTGGGGAGCTGAGGTTCTGGGGTCCCCTCTGACAAATGACTGGCTATTTCCTGGCTGCGCTAGCCCTGGCCACCTGTGTGTGAGGTTGTGTGTCAGTGTTTCCTGGTGGGACAGAGCATTTGTGGGTATGTTTGCATGTCTGTGTGAGGAGCTGTGTTGATTCCTATCTGCGTGAGAGCATGTAGGTGAAGGAGTCTTTGGCATGGAGCTAGACCCTTCGCTCCCCGGAGTGGGGATCGTTACAGTATTTCTCGGGAATCTCCTGCCCGTGTTTGCAGGCCTCTTTTCCCACCTGCAGGAGCTGGTGGGTTCGGGCCCTGGCGCGGGGAAGGTCTCAGCGCCCCTCACACGGACATGCGGTCCCTCCGGGGCATTCCTGGAGACCGGATTTCCCTTGTCAAGGTCCCGAGGGGATCGGACTGACGAACTGTGATGGGGAAACACGCTCCGCTTCCCCAAAACACAACGAGCATTTCCAGAGACACCTCCCCCCCACAAGAACCGGGTCTCCCTGCAGCTGAGCTCCCCTTATAGCTACAGACACCGCCACCTATTAGGGTGACCAGATGTCCCAATTTTATAGGGACAGTCCCGATTGTGGCGTCTTTTTCTTATATAGGCTCCTATTACCCCCCACCCCTGTCCCGATTTTTCACATTTGCTGTCTGGTCACCCTACCACCTATTACTGTGAGTCAGTTACAGAGCATGAGTGTGACGAACTCAGAGCAACACACACACACACACACACACTCACCATCTCACAGTCAGCCATCCACCCGCCCACATGCAGCCACAACCACCGCTCCCCCCCGCCCCCATCTCAGCCTTACAGACAAAAAGTGACCGGAGAATATTGGCTGGGAAGAGGCAGAGAGAGGAGGCTGAGGTTTTCAAAGTAAGAAAAATAGCAATTGAGAATTTATTGGCGTCTTCTTTAAGGCTATTTATTCTGTATATTTTGACATGTGATGTTGACCATTTGAGTTTTAATGGTTATAAAGTGTTAACTTTTTGAATTGCAACATTTACTGCCATTAAATAATTATTGTCTGACCCCCATATTTTCCCCAACTGTGAACATTTAAATAGATAAAACGACTTAAAACCCATGATTTTGCACAACTGTGAAAATTTAAACGTATAAATATTAAAAATATGCTTAAAATAAACATTGATATTATCCATGGAAATTATGAAAAAAATGAATTCCTCCAAGTCTGTTTGCAAACAGTTTAATATCTTTTGATTCAAAAACTCACTCACAAACCTCATTGCATGCTCTAGCCACTAGGCTGGGACTAAGCCATATTGCGGGAATGTGTGCTAGTTGTGTTATGCTGCTTTTCTGGGATGAGAATGGTGTTCTTGGTGTCTCAGTTTCCCATCCGGAAAGAAACCCCCATCATCATCATCAATCTTTCTTTTTAGTAAACCAGAGAGTAACAGTTGTTTCCACCATGCATTGGAGGCCAATGTAGAAATATTCACTAATGAGTCCATTTTTTTAACATCCCTGTTGGGAAGAGGTTATGTAGGCAGACTTCATACATCTCTCTCTCTCTCTCTGTCTCTCTCTCTCTCTCTCTCTGTACACACACATGCAAAATAGCAAGATAACTACCACCGTAAAATTGAAACAAGCGTCTGTGATTTCTATGGCGCTGTAGCTATCTGGGGTTGAATGTGGGTCCCTCGAAGGAGATAGATACACACAACAGTGTGATAGACACAGAGAGAGGCAAGACGCTTCTTGTGAGCTTTCCCCCCACTGGCTGAACCTTCTAGGACCAACCACCACCCCGGATTTCCTGCCTAGAAGCTCCCAGATCTGCAGAAATTGTCTCCACCCAGAAGCTCAGATGGCCACCGTGTGCTGCTCTCCGGTGGTAGAAATGGGAATATCTTTGCTCCTTCTGAGTTTTCTGGCCGGCCCGGTGTTGTGTGAGTTGTTTATAGTGGATGCACTTGCAGGGTGTGTGTGGGGTGAGCCAATCTGGCAGGGTGGGTCTATTCATTTTGCTCCCCGTCTCCGTTTTTCTAGGTGACCTTCCCCCGCTTAGACTGGTGGAGTTTGGCCCAGCCGTGGCGCGGCCCTCAGAGACTCTGCAACTGAACTGTGCTGTCTATGGTTCCTACATCACGGGTGGAGGGACCTTCTGGTCTTGGTTCAAACAGAGTCCCGGGAACGGGCTGGAATGGACGGGGCTGATTGATTCCAAGGGGGATACTGCATATGCCCCATCGTTTCAGAGCCGAATAATAATCTCCAGGGACACTTCCAAGAACCAGTTTTATTTCCAGCGGAGTCCCTGACAAGTGCAGACAGTGCCACCTATCGCTGTGCCAGACGGGAGGAGCCTCCGTGATTGGGAGCAAAGCAGGAGTGAGGCAAACAGATGAAAGTCTCTCGGAGGGGCAGGACGAGCTGCAGCGTGTCTGAGGGTGGCTCCATGCCAGAGGGTCAATAAGGCAGACGTAGGATTACACATTACACGCTCAGACCAGAGAGGGTTTTAAAACTGGAGTTTTATTAAACTTATTATCCAAAAACAAACAGACACAAGTTGCATTAGTCCCATTGCTGCTGAGCCCTTTCAGAGCCCCTTTGACTTCCTTAGCAGGCCCTCGATCCTTAGAGGGGCAGGGTGCAGATAAATCTAACCCTGAGATTCCCTTCGGAATGCTACATAAACTCGGTCTCTGTCTCTTTTCTTCCCTCTGAACTCTCACACGCAGAGACCCTCACACTCTCCCTCTCTCCCCTACCACTCTGAGCATCATGGGACGCGAGCGCCTCCTGCCAAGGTTTTGTTCTGAAACAAATTGAAAAGCGCAGATCTTGCAAACACCAGTCAGCACCGCAATGGTGGAAACACTGCAACTGTTAATCGACAGCAGCTTTCCCTGCAGACTCAGAGAAATCACAAGGCTGCGGTTTCGTGGGAAGAGTGGCCCAGAGAGACGAGTCCCTGAGTTCTCCGAACCAAACCACAACACACAGCGTGGGAAAGTGCTCTCTAGGCAAGTCCCAGGTGTGTGGCCAGCCCAGACAAACATCGACTGCCCTGTGGGGGCTGGGAGTCAGGGGAAGAGGGCTGTGTGCAGTTAGAGGCGAGAAAATCCGCAGAACTTCCTCTTTTCATTGGAAGGGATTCAAAGGCGGTCTGGAGAGAGATTGTTGTGGCTGGGTAATTGTATCCCCTTAATTTATGAAAAGGACAAAACAGAAACAAATCCATTAAATAAAAAGGAAAGAATAATTTAATAATGTTGTATAAACAATACAATAGCAACAGCACTGCGTTACAATAACGATAGCAATGGGAATAAAAATAACACTACCAATGACAACAGCCATAACAATGTAATTGGCAACACCCAGAGCAATACAATGTCTTTAACAATAGCAACAATAATCGTTCATAATGTAATACAACCCAGCAAACCAGCAACCTAAGCATCAGCCACCAAGCCAGCCAAATTCTCAATCAAGAAAACAAATAAATAACCCACTAAGTGAGCAATCCAGTAATCAAAATGAATAAATAATAAATTAAACCAACTATATAACCCAGCCCAAATCAACGACACAAATAAGAAACCAAGCAGCAAATCAAGCAAGGAACCAGATGGTCAAACGAATAATGAACCAAGGAAACACAAAGAAAGACCACCTGTGAAGTTGGCAGACCAGGCCAAAGCCCCAGGCCTTACCGCACACTTACAAACTCACAGCTGGAAGCCCAGCCAGTTCACCTGTGTACTAGTACAGATCAAAGCGATTGTTACATCTATTATCATATATTTGGTGTTTAAACGTCGTGAAAACTAATGGGATGCTGCATGCATTGTTTTAATGTATCTGTATCCTGCTATAATGTAAGAGCAAACATTTACATTGCATATACCCCAGTGATTAAATAAGCCACCAAATGAGAAAGAAGCCTTGTGGAATGCAAATGAAGAACTTTAATAGGAAAGTGCTAATTTCAAAGCAAGGGGTCTTTTGTATGTGGTGATTGGAATTCAAAGACTCTAAATGCAGAGACTGCTTTCCAAGAAAGAGCCCACCTGTGTGGGGACCCCGGCCAGCTTGTATTCTGTGAGAAGAAGCTGTAAGTATGGACACAAGGAAAACTTCTTCACCTCTGGACTGTTTGGATTCTAATGAGAAGATGGAGAACCCCAGAGTTATTCTGGGCAGCCCTGAGAGATTTTTTTGGAAACTGGCAAATTACTACATCTCTGCTACCATTTGGAATCACAGATCATGACTCACCTGTACATATATTTTTTATCTCCTTAAACCTCTCAGTAACTCTCATTCCTTGGCGTCCAGCATTGTCTTTGGTGTGAGATCTAGGATGCTAATCAACCTGGCTGAGTGACTGGTCTCTGGGCCTGGGTGTAACCTGATGTTTTATGATTTTTGGTGTAAGTGACCATTGATCACATAGTTCAGCTTGACTGGGTGCAAGAGAGACTGGAGTGTCTAAGGGGACTGTCTGTGACTCCATTATTGTTGTACTTTGTGAGTTCACATTTATTACTGGGTTGGTGAAATTTAATTATAGAATATACCACCAGTCGGGCTGCCCACCCTGCTTCTGACAGTCTGTGCTGAGGTGGGTACTCATGGTTGTGAGCCACCGCAGACAGCATGACACCCCCAACATGTAATTAATCAAATAAAAGCAGCCAAATAAAACCCCAACTGATCAATCAGCCAAACACTCCAACACCAAGCAAATAATGAACCAAAGAAATAACCACCAACCCAGCAGGAGTGATGTCCTTATCTGTTTCTCAGTTTCTCCATCTGTAAAATGGGTACGACATACTGATCTCCTTGTTCAATAATTTTGAGATCAACACAAGAAAAAGCATTATATAAGAGGTAGATTTTACTCTTAACTATATTATTATTATTAATTATTATTAGACACAAATAACCACATTTTAAACTTTTAAACTCTCAAAAGAGTTCTTGAGTCACAGACTCATTCTTTGTGCTGGTGGTAAAAGTTTGTTTTATGGCTCCCAAATGTCTATGGCAACTTTGAACATTTGAGCCCCAAATTAAGATTTTCAAAGGATCTTAAAGGATTTCAATAAGGTCTGGGTCCCTACCTTTCAAAAGGTGCCTATGTTTGGAGGCACCATTCTATGCATCTGAAGAAGTGGGATGTAGCCCACGAAAACTTATGCTCAAATAAATTTGTTAGTCTCTAAGGTGCCACAAGTACTCCTGTGCTTTATGTTTGGAGAGAGAGATAAGATATATTTTAAAGAAAATTCACAGTATATTAAGGGTTAGACTTCCAAAGCAGCTAAAGGAAGTCGTGGACAAACCTTTCATTGAAAGTCAATGTATTTTGGGTGATTAACTCCCCTAGCCTTCTTTGAAAATATCAGCCTAGTTCTCTATAAATGCCTCTTAAAAATAAATAAGGAAACTTAGGGTCAGATCCCCAGCCAATGTAAATTGACAGCTATCCACTGACCTGAATGGAGCAACATTGATTTACACCTGCTGGGGGGTCAGGCTCTTAATCTTTCGAAAAAGTAACTATGGAACCTCTATTTTCAGTTTAAAAGCACAGTATTTTGGCAGGGCAATTACTGACTAGCTGGGGGGGGGGTGGTAAGCCTGGTGTTTGAGAATGCGCAATTGCATCATGTGGTGGTAGAGTGGAGTCTGAGAGGTTTTTGTAACACTGTTTATCACTGTGTATACTACGTACCACAGTGGTTGAAGATAACTGAGTTACTGTACATAAACCAACCGCTGTAGTTTCTGAAGGTGGAGCGTGCTGTATCCTTAGATGCTCCGAAGGAAGGAGGTTAGAAAGATAACGAAAGGGCAGCTGCTTTTAATCTAAACCACAGAAAATGATACATTCATGTACAGTTTGTTCCACTTATTATAGTCAAGGCAGCATTCTTGGTGAAGGAGGATCAGGCGGGGGAGCAAACTTTCAGACGGGATCTGACTACCCCACTGTGATGACCCTTACTTCATGTTGCAATGCCTTCTTTAATAAATCTTTCACACCAGGACCAGAGGGACAGCCACAATGGCAAGCCCCACAATAAAAAACAAACAAACAAAAAACGAACCAAAACAACGAGGAGTCCTTGTGGCACCTTAGAGATTAACACATTTATTTGGGCATCAGCTTTCATGGGCTAGAACCCACTTCATCAGATGCATGGAGTGGAAGATACAGGAGCAGGTATAAATACATGAAAAGATGGGAGTTGCCTTACCAAGTGTGAGGTCAGTCTAACGAGACAATTCAATTGACAGCAGGATACCAAGGGAGGAAAAATAACTTTTGAAGTGGTAAGAGAGTGGCCCATTACAGACAGTTGACAAGAAGGTGTGAGTAACAGTAGGGAGAAATTAGTATTGGAGAAATTAAGTTTCGGTTTTGTAATGACCCAACCACTCCCAGTCTTTATTCAGGCCTAATCTGATGGTGTCCAGTTTGCAAATTAATTCCAGTTCTGCAGCTTCACATTGGAGTCTGTTGTTGAAGTTTTTTTGTTGAAGAATTGCCAGTTTTAGGTCTGTTATTGAGTGTCCAGGGAGATTGAAGTGTTCTCCGACTGGTTTTTGAATCTGACATCAGGAATCATAACATTAAAAAAACAGCAGGACACTTGCAACTCCAGGCCTCAGCCTGATGCCCTGTTGTGGATCAAGCCCCAGAGGAGGCAGATTGGCCCTTACTGGGATTTTCACGATTGGTCCCATGATCCTGAGTGATTTAGGAGCATACACGTCTCATTACAAGTTAAATCTCACCAGGAACCTTCACCTCAACCCTTATGCTGATTTTAAACCTTTATGATTTCAGTGCCCGTCTGCACTTGGATCCCGCATTCCCAATTCAAAGTGTGTCCTGCTTCAATCTTAGTGCACTTTTGGAAGGTGTGAATTCAACAGAGGATGTCGTTATTTCGCTGTAAATTTGTGAGCAGACCAGCCCTGACTCCAGGGCTTTAACCACAAACCCATCTAGTCCCTTTTTGTGTGCTTGGAAATTTGAATTGCTAAACACTTCACAAAATATGTTAGTATTGGTGCCCCCTTTGGCTTCCCTTCCTTTGTAAAGCATTTCATACTCTCCAGAAGAAAAAATATTATCTGTGACCTAAGTACTGTTACCATTCAACCGAAACCAGGCCTCTTCATTCAGTGGCTAGAGCAGTGGACTGGGACTTAGCAGATCCTGTATTTATTCCTGCTTTGTCTTTGTGCAGTGACTAGGACGATGGGTCCCTGATCCCTGACTGGGCTCCCACACAACACCTTAATACAAATAATTAATGATTAGTGGTAATAATAAAATTCTTGTCCCTGACAGTGACTTGCCATGTGACCCTGGGCAACTCACGGCAGTGTTTCAGTGCCTCAGTTTCCCCACCTATATCATGCAGACACTGACATTTACTTTCCTTTGAGAAGAAGAGATTAAACTGAAATATGGGACTGATCCAAAACAAACTGAAGTCAATGGGAGTCTTTCCACTTACTTAATTTCCCTATGGATCAGGTCCTACAGGAGTTAGTGTTATGTCTGGGGATTTCAAACTGGCTAGGGAGTGAGCTGATAAAATTCCATGAGAATTCAATACAAGTTAGGCAACTAACTGCCTTTGGCTCTTTTGCACATCCCAGTATAATTAACTGGAGTTATATCCATAGCAGTAATTAGCCCTGATATGCAGGCAGGGCCGGCTCCAGGCACCAGCCGACCAAGCACGTGCTTGGGGCGGCACCTTGGGGCAGGGCGGTGCTCGATTTTTTATTAATTTTTTTTTGATTGGGCGCGGCGCTCGGAAGGGGGGCGGGGCTTCGGGCGGCGTGGTGCTTGGGGGCGGGGTCTTGGGGGGGCGGGGGCTGGCGCGGTGCAGCGCTCGGAGGGGGGGCGGGGGCTTCGGGTGGCGTGGTGCTGGGGGGGCGGGGATTTCGGCGGCGCTCGAGTGGGGGCGCTACAGCAGGGCGGCGCCCTTCTTTTTTGCTTGGGGCGGCAAAAAAGTTGGAGCCGGCCCTGTATGCAGGGGACTTCTTTCCTATTCAGAGTTCACACTATAGAAAAAGATTCTTATTTCAGGGCCTATTATATCTTTTTTTATGGCTTTAATGCCCATCAGAGTATGGAAGTTTTTGCTTAAAACCAAGCTATTGGTTTTATGAGAGGCATTCCTAGAAAATTTAAATGCAGGCTTCCCATTCCCTGGTTCTACTCCCAGTAGGAAATATGCAGTTGGCGTTCATTTCTTATGTCATGTTGGCTTTCCCAAGAGGGAAGTATTTACTGAGCAGTGTGGTCATTATCTTTCTGTACAACATGTGTTAGTAGCAGAGTTTGTCAAGAAACAGCTGGGAAGGAAAATTATAATTTTTTAGGTTTTATTTTCCAGATTTTATAATGCTGGAATTCAAAAGTTCATTGACATTGTGCAGTTTGGAATTATTTTGATGAGCTCTTCAGTTGTTTGAAGAAGAAAGGGAGACTTTATGTTGATGATTGTGAAAAATAGATTTTAGGTTTAAATTAAAATTTTAAAATTCATCCATAGGACCCAATCATTCAACCACTTTGGCACATACTGAAATTTACTCACGTAAGGATTCCCATTGAAGTCAATAGGGTTACTCATGTACACGAAGTTGACACACGCTTTAGTCTTTGCAGGCCAGACAGGAAGAATGCTCCTGATATTAACATGCTAGCCCAGGATTTAGGAGACAGGATGTCTGCCACAGGCTTTCTATGTGACTGCAAGGAAGTTCAGTGGGGCCAGATGTTTAAAAGTATTAAGGCACCTAAAGATGCCGATAGACACGTAGTCAAGTTTTCAGAAGTGATTTCTATTAGAGTTATTTGTCTGCCCTTTTGAAAATCCCACTAGGCACCTGTCTGCTTCCGTAGGCACCCAAATATCTTTTGAAAACTGGCTCTTTGTCTCTCAATGCCTCATGTGTAAAACTGGGATGAAACTTCCTATCTCACTGGTACGTAGTGAGGATAAATACACTACAGACTGTGAGGTGCTCACACACCACAGCAATGCAGCCGTATAAGTAGCTAAGAGATAAATCTGGGGCATACCTCATTACTTGGACTCTTTGAGTCTATCATGCAAGTTACCAGCCTTACTCCTTCTGGCTCGCGGGTTCTGCACTTTTTGAGGGTGGTGCGATCTGCATATGCAAATAAAGAGGAAAATTTCTTTCCTTTTTAAAAAACCGTGACTGGTCCTCAGTGGATGCTCTTTGCAGCAAAAGGAGTCACAGTGTTCTGCTACTGTAGGGTTGTTGAGAAGAATAACCATGAGATGTTGGTTCAGTTTTCTTCTCTTGTTGGCAGCTCTCCCAGGTAGGTGAATTTCACTGGGACAAGGAAGGGGAAAAACAGAACTAGCCACAAGAACTCTCACCCTGCTTCTTCTTTATCCACAGGGGTAAAGGCTCAAATCCAGCTGGCCCAGTCTGGTGCAGAGGTGAAGAAGCCGGGGGAGTCTGTGAAGGTGTCCTGTAAAGGATCTGGTTATACATTCACTAGCTATGCAATCAACTGGTTTCGACAGGCTCCTGGAAAAGGGCTGGTTTACATAGGATGGACTAACACAAATACAGGGGTGCCTACTTATGCGGATAGTTTTAAGGGGAAAGTCACCATGACCCTGGACACATCCATCAGCACAGCCTTTCTACAAGTGAACAGCCTCAAAGCTGAAGACACGGCCGTTTATTACTGTGCCAGAGGCACGGTGAGAGAAACCTCATTCAGAGTCATTCAAAAAGGAGAAGTGGATTTCCTCCTGGTGTGTGACAACATCCACTTATTACACTAACAAGCAGCATCATGCTTTCACTGCTACATTCTGAACACTTGTGTTCCTGGTATCCACCTGTTGTGGGATATTCCGAGTCTCCCAGGGAATCTGGATATCCCGTTCCTGTAGGTTTCTGATGGGTACTGAGCAGACATAGCCCTAAGCTGCTCTGAAAATCTCATCCTCACATTGTCCTCTCTTTGGGGCATTGATCTTCATTGCCTTAGGGATGCATGTGACACCTAGCACCATGAAGGCCTCATCTCTGACTGTGGCCTCGAAATGCTATAATAGTAATATTAATATAAGTAACAAATGTGTCCCCACACTGACATGCCAGAGCCATTTACAGAGACGTGCACCCCAGGGTACAGATTCTCAGCTGGTATAAATAAGCATAGCCCCACTGGCTTTGATGGAACCATACTGGTTTATGCCAGCTGGGAATCTGGCCCCATTGACTCCCATGGAGAGATGTTGATTTACAACAGCTGGGAATCTGGTCCCATTGATTCCAATGGAGCGATGAACAATTTATTCCATTTGGGGTTTTGGCCCACGAATGTCAATAGAGCTACATGAATTGGAATGAGCTGGAAATTTGGCTCTGTGGTAAATAATCTTGAAAAGTGCAACTACAGATAAATACGGTAAAATTGAATGAAATGGGTTTGTGTCAGAAATGTAAGTTGTCATTACAGGTTTATAGTGGGAGATTCAGAATGCAGGAGGTGACGGCTTTTTCCTCCTAAATCAAGAAAATAAGCAAAAATAAACCTTCAAGAAAACAGAACAAGTATGAGGTTGAATAAACAAGTTAAACAAAAGAAAAAAGTGGAAACAATAGATATACAATTGCAGAGAAAGCAATATACAGCAGCATATCACAAATTATTAGTTCATTCAGAAGATCTAGGTTCTTATAGCTTCCCCATCACCAACATAACTCAATAACGTCATTTCAATTTGTCAGAGACTCCAAGGCAGAGCAAGGATTTGAGCCCAGATTTTTCAAAACGCCTGTGTGGTCCTGTGGTCCTAAGTGGTGAAGAAGCACAGTTCCTACTGAAAAACCAACGCTCAGCCGTGGGCTCGCACCCAAATCACTAACTGATTTTAAACCTTTCACATTTCAGTGCCAGTCTCTGCGTGGATTCTCTTGACTTCCAGTTAACACTGTTCTCTTTTGATCTGCCTTAGGGTGGTGAGGGTGTGAATTAAATCACTGTGGTTCTCTTGCTGGAAGTTTGTGTGAAGGCCAGCCCTGAAACTAGTGCTTTGTTTATTTTTATTTTGGGGGGGGGGGGCGGGAGAGAATATTCAATTTTTTGATATTTTCACTGAAAAGTCAATTTTGTGATTTTTTTAAAAAACTGTTTTTTGGGGTGGGGGTGGGGGGGCAGAAGCCCATTTCCCAGCACCCTGCAGGCCGATTCTTCGTTTGGTTCTGTGAAAGTTATGGCTGAGGCTTTTAAAAATGATGGAGTAAAGCTAGGCTTTTAAATTTGCATAGGGTAAATTTTTCAGTAGTACTTGCGTGAGTTAGGAGCTTAAGTCCCATTTTCAAAATTCATTTTGGGACATGGGAGCCTGAGGCTTGGTCTACACTAGAGAATTAGGTCAACATAAGGCAGCTTATGTAGATCT
Organism: Emys orbicularis; assembly: GCF_028017835.1. Classification (NCBI taxonomy): domain Eukaryota; kingdom Metazoa; phylum Chordata; order Testudines; family Emydidae; genus Emys; species Emys orbicularis. The sequence continues at coordinate 54,323,128 of NC_088694.1, read as the reverse complement.
AATTATGTCAGTGTCCACACTACAGCCTTGCTGCTGCCGATGTAAGTGCCCTACTACCCTGACATAATAACTCCACCTCCAAGAGGCATAGGGCTTATGTCGGTGTAGTTTACACTACGCATGAAAGCCTATCTAAGCTATGCCATTTGAGTTACATTAATAGCATAACTCAAGTCGACGCAGCTTAGATCTACTTTCCGCAGGGTCCACACTACGCGATGTCAACAGGAGACTCTCTCCAGTTGACTCCCCTTAGTCTTCCTGTTCCAGTGGAGTAAGGAGTCAACAGGAGAGCAATCTGTGGTCGATTTAGCAGGTCTTCACTAGACCCACAAAATCGATGGCCAAAGCATTGATCGCAGTGTGTCGATCCCCTGGTAAGTGTGGACAAGCCCTTAGGACATGTCTACACTACAAAATTAGGTCAAATTTATTTAAGTCAACATTTAGCCTCTGATTTTACAAAGTCGATGCTGCATGTCCCCACTATGCACATTCCGTCGGCAGAGCGCATCCTCACTACCGTGGGTAGCATTGACGCACGGAGCGATGCACTGTGGGCAGCTATCCCACAGTTCCTGCTGCTGACTGGAATTCTGGGTTAGCCTCCCAATGCCTGATGGGACAAAAACATTTTCGCGAGTTATTTTGGGTACATGTCATCAGCCTCCCATGATGCACTTGCCTCCTCCCTTCCTCCCTCCCTCCCTGAAAGAAACAGCAAACAATCATTTTTGCTCCTAAGCCTGGGTTACACATGCAGTCGCCATAGCACAGCAAGCATGGACCCCGCTCAGCTGTATGCTGTTGTTGTGAGCGTCACAAACACCTCGCACATCGTCCTGCAGTATTGGCAGAGTCTAGCCAGGAGTCGCCGTGCGGAAGAATGTGATGCCACACAAACAGCTGTGCTGGAAGCCATGGAATGGAGCAATTCGGACACGCTGGCAGTGGCAGGCGGGCTTGTTGACACAGTGGAACACCTCTTCTGGGCCCGGGAAACAAGCACAGACTGGTGGGACCGCATCGTGATGTGGGTATGGGATGAGGAGCAGTGGCTGCATAACTTTCGAATGCGTAAGGCCACTTTCATGGAACTTTGTGAATTGCTTTCCCCAGCCCTGAAGTGCAGAAGTTCCAAAATGAGATCTGCTTTGACAGTTGTGAAGTGAGTGGTGATAGCCCTGTGGAAGCTTGCAATGCCAGATTGCTACCGGTCAGTCGGGAATCAGTTTGGAGTGGGTAAATCTACCGTGGGGGCTGCTGTGATCCAAGTAGCCAGGACAATCAATTCACTTCTGCTAAGAAGGGTAGTGACTCTGAGAAACGTGCAGGACATAGTGGATGGCTTTGCCACGATGGGATTCCCTAACTGTGGTGGGGCGATAGACGGAACACACATCCCTATCTTGGCACCAGACCACCTTGCCAAAGAGTACATAAACTGGAAGGGGTACTTCTCAATGGTATTGCAAGTGCTAGTGGATCACAAGGGCCATTTCACCGACATCAACGTGGGATGGTCGGGAAAGGTACATGACACGCACATCTTTAGGAACTCCGGTCTCTTCAGAAAGCTGCAAGAAGGAACTTTATTCCCAGAGCAGAAAATTACTGTTGGTGACTGTCAAGGCTGTATCCCTACTTTGAACTTTAGGGTACAAATGTAGGGGCCTGCATGAAAACTTCTAAGCTTATCTACCAGCTTAGCTCTGGTCCGCTGCCACCATCTTAAGAATTCCCTCCCTGGGAAGCCTTGAGAAACCTTTCACCAATTCCCTGGTGAATACAGATCCAAACTCCTTGGATTTTAAACAAGGAGAAATTGACCCTTCCCCCCTCCTTCCTTTCACCAACTCCTGGTGAATACAGATCCAAACCCCCTTTGGATCTTAAAACAAGGAGAAATTGACCCTTCCCCCCTCCTTCCTTTCACCAACTCCTGGTGAATACAGATCCAAACCCCCTTTGGATCTTAAAACAAGGAGAAATCAATCAGGTTCTTAAAAAGAAGGCTTTTAATTAAAGCAAAAGGTAAAAATCATCTCTGCAAAATCAGTATGGAAAATAACTTTACAGGGTAATCAAACTTAAAGAGCTCAGAGGAATCCCCTCTGTCTTAGGTTCAAAGTATAGCAAACAAGATAAGCACTCTGGTAAAAGGTACATTTACAAGTTGAGAAAACAAAGTAAATCTAAGACGCCTTGCCTGGCTTTTACTTACAATTTTGAAATAAGAGAGACTTGTTTAGAAAGATGGGGAGAACCTGGATTGATGTCTGGTCCCTCTCAGTCCCAAGAGCGAACAACCCCTTAAACAAAGGACACACACAAAAGCCTTCCCCCCCCCCCAAGATTTGAAAGTATCTTGTCCCCTTATTGGTCCTTGGGGTCAGGTGTCAGCCAGGTTACCCGAGCTTCTTAACCCTTTACAGGTAAAAGGATTTGGAGTCTCTGGCTAGGAGGGATTCCATAGCACTGTACACAGGAGAGCTGTCACCCTTCCCTTTATAGTTATGACACGCCCCCCAAATCACAGATAGTGTTGGACGTCCGGTTCCACACTGGCTGTGATTTCTTCCTGGAGCTCTAGGAGAAAACAGAGTTAATAAAACACATGTACCTTTAGACATACTACTGATTATATAAAAACTAACAATATGTTTTATTTCAAGAACAATTGTTAACCAGTTAACTCTGGGAAACTTTCCCGGGAGAGTGCATCAGCCACTTTGTTAGAAGCTCCCGAAATGTGTTGTATTTCAAATCAAAATCTTGGAGAGCTAAACTCCACCGAAGAAGTTTTTTGTTATTTCCCTTGGCGGTATGAAGCCACTGTAGCGCAGCATGGTCTGTTTGTAGTTGGAACCGCCGTCCCCAAACATATGGGCGTAGCTTTTCCAGCGCGTACACAATGGCGTAGCATTCCTTTTCGCTGATTGACCAGTGGCTTTCCCTCTCAGACAGTTTCTCGCTGAGAAACACGACAGGATGGAATTCTTGATCCGGTCCTTCCTGCATTAAAACTGCTCCCACGCCTCGCTCGGAAGCACCTGTGGTTACTAGGAACGGTTTGTCAAAGTCTGGGGCCCTTAGCACAGGGTCAGACATGAGTGTTGTCTTAAGGTGGTTAAAGGCCTTTTGACACTTATCAGTCCACTGAACTGCATTTGGCTGTTTCTTTCTGGTTAGGTCTGTCAGCGGGGCGGCGATTTGGCTGTAGTGTGGTACAAATCGCCTATAATATCCGGCCAAGCCTAAGAAGGATTGGACCTGTTTCTTTGACTTTGGAACCGGCCACTTTTGGATAGCATCCACTTTGGCCTGTAGGGGATTTATAGTTCCTTGACCCACCTGGTGCCCCAGGTACGTCACTCTGTTTTGGCCTATTTGACACTTTTTAGCCTTAACAGTTAGTCCTGCCTGCCGGATGCGCTCGAAGACTTTTTTCAGGTGCTCCAGGTGTTCTGTCCATGAATCAGAAAAAATGGCCACATCATCGAGGTAGGCAACTGCAGATTCTCCCAATCCTGCTAGGAGACCATCTACAAGTCTTTGGAAGGTGGCGGGTGCATTTCGCAACCCGAAAGGGAGTACATTGAATTCATACACCCCTGCCTGGGTGACGAAGGCTGACCTTTCCTTAGCGGGTTCATCTAGTGGTACTTGCCAGTACCCTTTGGTTAAGTCTAAAGTAGAGATGAATTGGGCATGTCCCAATTTTTCCAATAGCTCATCTGTGCGTGGCATTGGATAGTTGTCAGGACGAGTTACAGCATTTAGCTTACGGTAGTCCACGCAAAAGCGTATTTCCCCATCTGGTTTGGGAACTAGAACCACTGGAGATGCCCATGCACTGGTAGAGGGGCGGATTATACCCATCTGTAGCATGTCCTGGATCTCCCTTTGTATAGCCGCTTGGGCATGAGGTGACTCCCGGTAGGGTGGGGTTCTAATTGGGTGAGCATTACCTGTGTCAATGGAGTGGTATGCCCGTTCGGTCCGTCCTGGAGTGGCTGAGAAAATCGGTGCAAAGCTTGTGCACAGCTCCTTTATCTGCTGTCGCTGCAGACGTCCCAGGGTCGTGGAGAGGTTCACCTCTTCCACGCCACCATTCCTTTTTCCTTCATAGTAGACACCTGCAGGCCACTCCGCGTCATCAGTTTCCTGGGCTGTAAACTGGCAAACGTTTAATTCTCTAGAATAAAAGGGCTTAAGAGAATTAACATGGTATACCTTAGGCTTTATGTTGGAGGTGGGGGAGGCTATGAGATAGTTAACAGCTCCTAGGCGCTCCTGGACCGTGAATGGTCCTTCCCACGACGCTTCCATTTTATGGGCCTGGAGCGCCTTTAAGACCATGACTTGGTCTCCTACTTTGAAGGACCGTTCTCTGGAATGTTTATCATACCAGGCCTTTTGCTCTTCCTGAGCATCCTTTAGGTTTTCTTTAGCAAGGGCTAAAGAGTGTCGGAGGGTGTTTTGTAGGTTGCTTACAAAGTCTAGAATGTTAGTTCCTGGAGAAGGCGTAAACCCCTCCCATTGCTGCTTCACCAACTGTAATGGCCCCTTAACCTCGCGGCCATACACAAGTTCAAATGGTGAAAACCCTAAACTGGGATGTGGTACAGCCCTGTAGGCAAAAAGCAACTGCTGCAACACTAGGTCCCAATCATTGGAGTGTTCATTTACGAATTTACGTATCATGGCCCCCAAAGTTCCATTAAACCTCTCCACCAGACCATTGGTTTGATGGTGATGAGGGGTGGCAACCAAGTGATTCACCCCATGAGCTTTCCACAGGTTTTTCATGTTCCCTGCCAGGAAATTAGTTCCCGAATCTGTAAGTATGTCGGAGGGCCACCCTACCCTGGCAAAAATGTCTGCTAATGCCTGGCACACACTTTTAGCCTTGGTGTTGCTTAAGGGTACAGCTTCCGGCCATCGGGTAGCAAAATCCATGAAAGTCAGTACGTACTGCTTTCCTCTGGGTGTCTTCTTTGGGAAAGGACCCAGAATATCCACAGCTACTCGCTGAAATGGGACCTCAATTATGGGTAGTGGCTGGAGAGGGGCTTTAACCTGGTCTTGGGGCTTTCCCACTCGTTGGCACACCTCACAAGACCGGACATAATTAGCAACGTCCTTGCCCATTCCCTCCCAGTGGAAGGACTTCCCCAACCGGTCTTTGGTTCTGTTCACCCCAGAATGGCCACTGGGATGATCATGGGCTAAGCTCAAGAGTTTTACCCGATACTTAGTGGGAACTACCAGCTGTCTTTGAGGATGCCAGTCTTCCTGGTGCCCACCAGAAAGAGTCTCCTTGTATAAAAGTCCTTTTTCTACAACAAACCGGGATCGGTTAGAAGAGCTGAGAGGCGGTGGGGTGCTCCGTGCCGCTGCCCAAGCTTTTTGAAGGCTGTCATCTGCTTCCTGCTCGGCCTGGAACTGTTCCCTTGATGCTGGAGACATCAGTTCCTCCTTGGACTGTGGACTGGGGCTTGGTCCCTCTGGAAGCGATGCAGGTGCTGGGGCTTTTTTCATTGACTGTGAACCGCTGTCCGCTGGTGCACTATGTGGTATTTCAGTCTCTGGCTGAGCCTCTTGGGTAGGGTTATCTGCTGCTTCCGCCAGTTTAGGCTCGCTGGTGCCCTCTGGCATTGGAGTTGTAGACGGGCTTGCAAGCGCTGGACTCAGTGCTGGCAATGGTTCTGGTGCTGGTTGCGTTGCCAGTTCCGGTTCTGGGACTGGCTTTGGCTGGGTCTCTGGGATTGGATCCACTACGGCTGTTGCAGTCGTTGGCAGGGGATCCGGTTCCACCACCTGTGTTTGGGTCTCCGGTAACACAGACGGGGTCCTGGTGGACGGCTCAGGAACAGGGATGGGGGTGAAAGCTTGCTTAGCCTGGCTGCGGGTGACTATTCCCACCCTCTTGGCTAGCTTCACATGGTTAGCCAAGTCTTCCCCCAGTAGCATGGGAATGGGATAATTGTCATAGACTGCAAAAGTCCACATTCCTGACCAGCCCTTGTACTGGACATGCAACTTGGCTGTAGGCAAGGTTACAGACTGTGACATGAAGGGTTGAATTGTCACTGTAGCCTCCGGGTTGATGAGTTTGGGGTCCACTAGGGATTGGTGAATAGTTGACACTTGTGCCCCAGTGTCCCTCCAAGCGATAACCTTCTTTCCGCCCACTCTCAAGGTTTCCCTTCGCTCCGAGGGTATGAGAGAGGCATCTGGGTCTGGGGTTCTTTGGTGTGATTGGGGTGTAATGAACTGTAATCGGTTGGGGTTCTTGGGGCAGTGAGCCTTTATATGCCCCAGTTCATTACATTTAAAACATCGCCCTGCTAAGGTATCACCGGGGCGATGTTGGTTGATGGAGACTGGTGTGGTGGGGTGAGAAGGCGTCTGGGGTTTCCCTTGGGATGTGGGTGGGGCCTTGGGTTGTCCCCGGTGATAAGGTTTTGTTTCGGTTTGCCCCTTCTGATATTCGCTCCAACTGCTACTAGCTTTTTTCTTTTCTGTCACCTCCACCCATTTGGCTCCAATCTCCCCCGCCTCGGTTACAGTTTTGGGCTTCCCATCTAGGATGTACCTTTCTATTTCCTCAGGAACACCCTCTAAAAACTGCTCCATTTGCAATAGGAAGGGCAACTCTTCCGTAGATTTAACATTTGCTCCTGATATCCAGGCATCCCAATTTTTCCCAATGTGGTAGGCATGTCGGGTAAATGACACATCAGGTTTCCACCTTAGGGCTCTGAACCGCCGACGGGCATGCTCAGGTGTTAGCCCCATTCTGATTCTGGCCTTGTTTTTAAAAAGTTCATAACTGTTCATGTGTTCCTTAGGCATTTCAGCCACCACCTCTGCTAAGGGTCCACTGAGCTGCGGCCTCAGCTCTACCATGTACTGGGTTGGAGGGATGTCGTATCCAAGGCAGGCCCTTTCAAAATTTTCTAAGAAGGCCTCAGTATCATCGCCTGCCTTGTAGGTGGGGAATTTCCTGGGATGGGAAGTGGTACCTGGAGAGGAGTTGTTAGGATGGTCTGATGCACCCTGCCTAGTCCTTGCTGCTTCCAGTTCCATCTCTTTTTCTTTCAGCTCCATCTCTCTTTTATGGGCCTCCTGTTTGGCTTTCTCTTCTCTTTCATGGGCCTCCTGTTTGGCTTTCTCTTCTCTTTCATGGGCCTCCTGTTTGGCTTTCTCTTCTCTGTCATGTTTGGCTTTTTCCAGCTCCATCTCTCTCTTGTGGGCCTCCTCTTTGGCTTCTTTCTCGAGTTTTTTAATTTGAAGTAGTCTCTGATGTTTTTTCTCATTTTCTTCTGCTTCTAGTCTGGCCAGTTCTAGTTTGCTAGCTGCTTCACTGGTAGTCATTTTCCTGCTTTCCTGTGCTGGGCCACACCCCTCTGCAGTTGACTGAAACTGGGATGTACTCAGCTCTGGCTGCTGCTGAGTTAACAGAGACTTTCTAACTAGCTACTCACGAGGATTTAAAAAGAAAAGAAAAAAAAACAATTCAGCTTGTAAATTCCTTTTACCAGTCGTTTGCTCATTAATTGAACCCTTCTCTTAACAAAGGACCTTGTTAAAAAAACTTAACACCTCTGCCTTCAGGCAAGGAGAGATAAGATATGCATCTACCTTCAGCTCTGCTTTCCAAGCAGCTAGAAGGAAAAAAAAATCTTACTGGCTTTTGGGTTTAAAACGATCCCACCGCTGTGCCACCATGTCAAGGCTGTATCCCTACTTTGAACTTTAGGGTACAAATGTAGGGGCCTGCATGAAAACTTCTAAGCTTATCTACCAGCTTAGCTCTGGTCCGCTGCCACCATCTTAAGAATTCCCTCCCTGGGAAGCCTTGAGAAACCTTTCACCAATTCCCTGGTGAATACAGATCCAAACTCCTTGGATTTTAAACAAGGAGAAATTGACCCTTCCCCCCTCCTTCCTTTCACCAACTCCTGGTGAATACAGATCCAAACCCCCTTTGGATCTTAAAACAAGGAGAAATTGACCCTTCCCCCCTCCTTCCTTTCACCAACTCCTGGTGAATACAGATCCAAACCCCCTTTGGATCTTAAAACAAGGAGAAATCAATCAGGTTCTTAAAAAGAAGGCTTTTAATTAAAGCAAAAGGTAAAAATCATCTCTGCAAAATCAGTATGGAAAATAACTTTACAGGGTAATCAAACTTAAAGAGCTCAGAGGAATCCCCTCTGTCTTAGGTTCAAAGTATAGCAAACAAGATAAGCACTCTGGTAAAAGGTACATTTACAAGTTGAGAAAACAAAGTAAATCTAAGACGCCTTGCCTGGCTTTTACTTACAATTTTGAAATAAGAGAGACTTGTTTAGAAAGATGGGGAGAACCTGGATTGATGTCTGGTCCCTCTCAGTCCCAAGAGCGAACAACCCCTTAAACAAAGGACACACACAAAAGCCTTTCCCCCCCCCAAGATTTGAAAGTATCTTGTCCCCTTATTGGTCCTTGGGGTCAGGTGTCAGCCAGGTTACCCGAGCTTCTTAACCCTTTACAGGTAAAAGGATTTGGAGTCTCTGGCTAGGAGGGATTCCATAGCACTGTACACAGGAGAGCTGTCACCCTTCCCTTTATAGTTATGACAGTGACATTGAAATGTCAATAGTTATCCTTGGAGACTCAGCCTACCCCTTGCTCCTGTGGCTCATGAAGCCGTACACAGGCAGCCTGGATAGTAGTAAGGAGCAGTTCAACTCTAGGCTGAGCAAGTGCAAAATGGTGGTAGAATGTGCCTTTGGATGTCTAAAGGCGCTGGCGCAGTTTACTCACTGGGTTAGACCTCACTGAAAGCAATATTCCCATTGTTGTTGCTGCTTGCTGTGTGCTCCATAATAGCTGTGAAAGTAAGGGGGGAAAGTTTCTGGTGGGGGAAAGTAAGGGGGGAAAGTTTATGAGCAGCCAGGCACCAGGGCAATAAGAAGAGCACATTGAGGTGCACTGCATCTCCGAGAGGCTTTGAAAACCAGTTTAATGAATGACCCAACACGGATGTGACAGTTCTGTGTGTTGTTCCTTACCAACCTGCCCCCTTTTTCGCATGTACAGCCCTGTAAACTAACCCCCCACCAACCACAGTGTGCACAGTGAATAAAGAGCCTCTTGTCCTCAATTCATGCATTTTTATTATGCTAACAAATCCTGAACAGAGACAGCACCGAATGGCAATGATAACCAGGTAAGGGCCTGATAACACAGGGAGGGAGGGGCAGGGACATACGGCTTATTACAATCGCTGTGGGAATGAGAGCTTTCTGCTCCATGAACCATCCCCTGGAGTTGAGTTCAAGGGATAACGGACCCCCCCACACACATTTTAGGACGTCTGGGAGAGGAGGATATGGAACTTGGTGAGGAGGGCAGCTGGTTCATCATTGGGTGCAGCGGGACTCTAAGGTCTAGCTGCCTTTCCTGAACCTTAACCAGACGCCTCAACATGTCTGTTTGCTCCCCTATAAGCTGCAACATCTTCTCTTGCGTGTCACGCTCTTGTTCCCTGCATGCTTTCCTGCCCTCTTGGCCAGTGCGTATGCTCTGAGAGTGTGAACCTCCATGCATGGAGCTGAGCCCTGTCAGCCTCATAGGAACGCACCAAATCACAGAACATGTCTTCCCCTCTCCGCTTTTTTCGCCTTCTAATCTGGGACAGCCTTTGTGCTGGTGTGGAGGAAGCACCCACAGACAAGGTTGCAGCTGCAAGGAAAAACAAACAAACCACAAGGGCAGCCTTGCAGAACATATATTGTTGAAAACAGAAGGTTAACTCTTGCAATGAATGAAACACTTCACAGCGGTAAATACATTCCCTGAGGTACTCGGCCACATTTTGTCTTTTAAAAGAAGAGCCTGCCAGTAAGATATAGCACATGGCAGAGCACTGGGCAGCAGGTTTCGGTTTGCAGGCAGGCACGGTGAGCACACACGAAAGGGTAGGTGGTGTCAGGACACTCATGGGGACATTTTTTGGTGGGGAAACTCTTGGCACATAAACAGGCTTTTCTGGGGAGCACCCTTTGCATGTCTGGACTGGCCACCACTGTATCCCAATTGTTTACCTCAAATTAAACAGTAACAACAATTGCATTTAACCCCTGTAGTGTGATTAGAAGTGTGCACTCGCAAAAGGTGCCTTCCCCACCATCACAGTCCCGCAACAGTAGGTCCTGGGAGGGGATTGGCTCCAGAGTTAGGAAAAGGTCCTGGCTGTTGGAGAGAATGGATCCTCCGCTTGCCTGCTGCACATTCTCCTCCCCCTCCTCCTCTTGCTCATCAACAATGTCCTCCTCGTTGTTGCCCGTGGCCGCCTTGGTCCCCTGGGAGGTATCCACGGAGAGTGTTGGGGTACTGGTCGGGTCCCTGCCTAGAATCGCATGCAGCTGCTCATTGAAGCAGCATGTCTGTGGCTCCACACCAGAGCGACTATTCACCTCCCTTGTCTTCTGGTACACTTGTGTGAGCTCCTTTATTTTCACACGGCACTGCTGTGTGTCCCTGGTGTAGCCTTTTCCCCCACATGCCCTCTGCGATTTTGGCATAGATGTTAACGTTTCTTCTGCTGGTTCAGAGCTCTGCCTGCACAGACTCTTCTCCCCATGCAGCTATCAGATCCAGTGTCTCCTGTTCGCTCCATGCTGGAGCGCGTTTGCATACCTGTACAGCCATGGTCAGCCGTGGTGGTGAGGTTTCCACGCTGATCAAACAGGAAATGAAATTCAAAAGTTTCCAGGGCTTTTCCTGTGTACCTGGCTGAAGAGCAGTGGAGTTGAAAGTGCTGTCCAGAGCGGTCACATTGGAGCACTCTGGGACACTCCCATCAAATTACACAGCGTTGTGTCTACACTACCCCTAATTCGACCCGGGAAGGTCAGCGCTAGTGCTACTCCTCTCGCCGAGGTGGAGTACAGGCATCAATTTTAGAAGCCCTTTAGGTCGGCAGAAAGGGCTCGGGAGTGTAGACAGGCACATTATAAATTAGACCCAACACAGGGAATGTCGATCTAACACCGTAGTGTAGACCAGGCCATAGTGTCACTGACTTTAATGAAACACTGGATTCCATGGGCCACATTTTCAAAGGTATCTAGGCATAAAGTTGCAGATGGTGCCCAATTGTGATGGGTGTTCTGAGCTTGATGAGTCATCTGAGGTAATTACCTACCAGTTCTAAGGGTCCAGCCAATCCACAAGCTAGGGTCTAACCAAGTGACCCCCAAGGCAGGCTCCTCGTGAAAGCAGCCAGCACAGCCTGCTTGGTGTTGCTACCTTGCTGAGATGTGCCCAGATGTGCCTGGTAGTTCTGATGGACTGCTCCTGCTCCAGCCACAGCCAGTCACCAGGCTGCCCTGTCACTAATGGGAGTTTCAAACAGTGCCTAAGAAGGTTAAGGGCTAGATTTGTAAAGGTATTTAGGCACCTAGTGGGATTTTCAAAAGCCTCTACGTGGTAATTCCCATTGGTTTTAGGCCGCTAGATGCTCTTGAAAATCTCACCAGGCACCTAAATACCTTTACAAATTTGGCCCTAAGTCCCTAACTCCCATGTATTCCAAAGAGAGTTAGGCTCCTAAGCTACTTAGCTCCTTTTAAAAATCCCACTAATTGCCTATCTGTACATATCGGTACCTAAATGCCTTTGTTAATCCGTCTCCAAATCCCTTAGGTAGCTTTGAAAATCTCAGCCTGTGTGTCTAACTTCCTTAGGCTCCTTTGAAAATGCCAGTCTAGAACTCAAGCTCTGGGCTCCCCCCAGGTCTGAAAATCTTGGCCCCTGTCTTCATGTTGCCGAGGTTGGAATGAAGCTGTGGTAAGCAACCGCTTTCATTTCCTTGGAACAGTCCCTGAGAAGTCACGTGGCTGCGGCACTCTCACAGCTCTGTACAGTGAGAAAGAAGAGGGATTTTTGTAGTGAGGTGTAGCACTGTGTTGGGGGGATACGAGCACAGTGACACAAACTCCATTGAGTGCCGTACAAAAACCTGCAGGTGCAGGAAAAGCAATATTTCGTGGGGAAAAATACACTAATCTGAAATTTCAGAGGAGGTAACTACAGTGCTTTTTATTCTTTTTCTCCCTATTTCCATGTAACCCCCAAGAAACAGTTTGAGCAATATCCTAAGAGCTGGAAAGAAGGTTTAGCTCAGAAGCATCTTCTGGAATAAAGTCTTTGGAATAATTCAACTACAGAATGATTTTTTCTAATTTTTGGCAGAAATAGGACACGATACACACTTCCTGGCTCTGGATAATGTGTCTTGTAAGGATAAAGTCCTGTTTTTAGTCCTCTGTCTTGGCATGTCCACGAAGGTCCTGTAGAGACCTATTCTTCAGCAGGCTACAAACAATGTGGATACAGATAAACTCATCTTCGGAAAAGGGACCACTGTCACAGTAGAACCAAGTAAGTACAAAGCTTTGTATGTTTAAAATTACACTAGAAGGGAAGGGGAGCATTGCTACGTGGTTCCACACAGAAATGATTTTGCTTTCTTGGGTTTGAGAGGATTTTCTTGCCAGCTAAAGACTCAGCTCAGATGCATTGCATAGCTCCTTTGGACCTAACGGTCCAGATTCCCAACTTGTGCAAACCAGCATCACTCCATAGGCGTCAAAGGGCCAGATCCCTCCCTGGTGTAAATTGGATGTGGCTCTATTGGAGTAAGTAGACCCGATCCCTAGCTGGTGCATATTTGCATAGCCGCAGTGGAGCCAGTGGTCTAGATCCTTAGCTCATATATATTGGTGTAGCTCTACTGAATCAATGGAGTTACACCGATTTACACTAGCTCAGGATCTGGTAATCTGGGCCAGATTTGGTGTAAAAATGCCTCAGCGACACTAAACGTCAGTGGATTTGCACGGTTTTAGGTCAGTTCAGAACGCAGGCCCCAGGGTTGAAGGCTGGTGCTCTAGGGAGGTTTTGCGATGGCTCTCTAACTCTGTGGAGTATGAGAAACTGATTTTCGGGAACGGCACCAAAGTGACTGTGGAACCACGTAAGTAATTCATCCTCAAAAAGAAGCATGCGTGTTTTTCACGTTCCTGAAATAATGGCGTAATAACCTGGGGCTGAAGTTTTGAAAACTGCCTAAGCAATTGGGATGTCCAAGTTCCTTCAGAATGAATGGGAATTGGGTGTCCAAATTGCGTGGATGATTGGGAAAATGTCACCCATGAAATGTAAGGTTCTATTTAGAAAAGTAATTAAAGTTTTCAGAGAGGGTTGAAATATGGGGTGGATCAATGGGACAACTTTATAACTGGTTGCTGGATTTCTTTGTCTCGAGTTCTGTGGGTGTAAACTGAAGAAATTGGATTAGGTGGTGGTTGTTGGTTTTTGTTTTGGAAAGTGAAGCTCTAACTTAAAGGAAAAGATCTGGGGTTTGTGAGTCAGTTCATGAAGTTCCAGAATTTCTCTGAGCGAGATGGAACATTTAAGTTTTTGTAGGGCCCATTTGAAGTGTGTTAACACATTGCCCTTGATCTTTGGGAAAGGCACTCAGCTGAGAGTTGAACCACGTAAGTATTTATCAAGTGTATTTTTGAGCTTTTGGGGAAGGGTATAGTGGTGGAAAGGTTGATTTTATTGTTCAGAAATATCCAGCTCTGTATAGAAACTGACAGCAGAACAGTCCTTGGTTGATGATGATGGGTAACATTTTCAAAAGCAGCCAAGGCTTAGATGCTCAAAAGTCTTATGTGCCTAATTTCCATTGAAATCACGTAGACACTTAGTCAGTCACATAGACTTTCAATGAGGTTTCAGCTCCTAAGGTCCAGATTTAAATGTATTTAGGTGATTACCGCTGTCGAAAGGTGCCTCGTAAGATTTTTCAAAAGCACCTAGATCTCTAACTCCCATTGAAATCAATGCATCTCGACCCGTTTGAAATCCCCACCAAGTGCCTATCTGCATCTTGAAATACCTCTAAAACCAGCCTAAATGAACCTAAATACCTTTACAAATCTAGCTTGTGGGTGCTTTTGAAAATGTTACCCTTGAAAACCCAATTCCCATGAAAATGACAGGATTTGGGTGTCCAAATTCCCTAGGCAACGTTATATGTTTTCAACCTTTTGCATACTTCATGAAGGAGATTTCCAAAAAATGCTGAAGGAAGATAGGAGCACAGTTCCCTTGGCACTTTTGGAAAGCCTCTCCTCCATGAACATAGCACAGAAAGCGTTCAGTCATGCATACAGCTGTATATTTAAAACGTTGTTGGGTGAGGTGGGTTAAGGAATAGTTGGATATAGGGAGAAGCTTAATATTCTGTGTGAATTTTTGCGTTTTTTAACAATCTTGTTTCATATTGATTTTTTTTGAGAACACCATTAAAAGAAGTGATAAAAAATTGCCTTGAGGTGGGAGGTACAATCAATTGCGTTCATTAGTGAATCTAGAAAACGTGTATACGATTTGGGTCCTTGTTGCTGTTAAAACCCAGTAGAGTGAATTCCTAGCATGGAAATATCTGCTAGTCCAGCTTCATTACAATCAGACGGGGCAGATCTCCAGCTGGTGTCAATTAAGAGAAACCAGTGAAGCCAAATGCTCACCTGGTGTAAATGGATGTAGTTTATATGAAGTCAGTTGGACCAACTCCCCAGATCCCCAGGCCCTGGGCCAGATCAGCAGCTGATGTAAATTGACATAACTCCAGAGAAGTCAATCGGGTGGGAATCTCGGGGGGTGTAAATTGCCAGAGCGCTCTTGATTTTACAGAACCTCAGATTACAAGTCCAGAAGGGGCGTTGTGATCATTTAATCTGACCTTCTGTATATCACCGGCCACATAATTTCCCCAAAATAATTCCCATCGAATATCTCTTAAAGAAACATCTCATCTTGACTTAAAAATTGCCAGTGCTGGAAAATCCCTTGGTAAACTGTTCCACTGGTTAATTACCCTCAGTGTTAAAATATACACCTTGTTTCCAACCTGAATTTATCTAGGTTCAACTTCCAGCCATTGGATCATGTTAAACCGCTCTCTGCTACATTGAAAACCCATTATCAAATATTTGTTTCCTATGTAGATACCTATAAACTGTGATCAAATCACCCCTTAACCTGCTCTTTGTTAAGATAAACAGGTTCAGCTCCATGAGTCTATCACTATCAGGCAGGTTTTCTCATCCTTTAATCATTCATCTTCTCTGACCCCTCTCCAATTTATCGACTCCTTGAATTGTGAGCACCAGAGCTGGACACAGGATTCCAGCAGAGGTTAAAATAAACTGTCTATTCCCCCTTTCTGCACCCAAGGGCGGCATTGCCCTTCTGATCTCTTTAACCCAGCTATGCCAACTTGCACCACCCAAGAATCTGTCCCAGTGAGGTTGTACCAGCAGCTCGCTGGCCGGCAGCTCCGCACTTTGATGGTGTCAGAGATCAGAGCACGTTTCAAGGTGTTCTCTGATAAGAGAGCAGCGCGGCTCTGGGGCTCTCTAGCAAAGCTGTGTTCGTGCAGCTAGGAAAGCACCAACGCGGGCTAGCTAGGCAACCCGTTTTTGTACTGCCGCGTGTAACAGTGCCACAACAGCTCTTCTCTTCGGCAGCGGGACCCGGCTCACAGTGGAACCAGGTACGTATTTGTTATGCTTTAACGTCTCGGAATCATTATTGCCTGGGGCTAAGAATTGTTCCTATTCGGGTGACTACAGGTAGGCTCCCAGGCATCGACTTTGGCACCTCAGTAAACGGGGTGACTTCTAAAAGCGCTGCGCATCCGGCCGCTGCCGCGCTCCTCAGGCCCGTCCCAAAGACGTACAACTTTCGGCCGGAGCCGGTGTGTGTTCAGGAGAGAAGTCGCTTAGCGAGCCATCTAAACAAGGATTCAGGGGCCGAGGGTTAGGCGCCCGAACCGTGGCCCGTGGGTTTATGCTGGGGCTTTCTAACAGAGCCTAGGTGAGTTAGGTGCACAAGTCCCTCTGATTTCAGCACCTAGGCACCTAATCCGGAACCCTCACCTTAAGCTAACAATTGTCTGTGGGGTGAGCTCGGGCAAGTCCTAACTGCGAGTCAGTTTCTCCATCTGTGAACTGAGGATAACGAGACCTTATCCCCTTTGCAAAGCTCTCAGAGACTTGTGTATGGAGAGCGTTGTATCAGAGCGAGGCGTTATTTGTTACCATTATTGGTTGAGAACTCACCCCTGAGACCACCAGAGTGTTGTGGGGTGGGGGTGGGGAATGGAAAGAACTGCAGTGTCCAAAGTTTTCCCTTGCAAATAACTTAAGACCAAAGGGATGCTGGAAACGTCTCTCAGTTGGCAGAGATTGTTCTTTAGGGTTGACTTTTTCAAAGCCTCTTAGTGGATTTGGATACTAAATGGCCATTAATATTACCAGGAATTATCCCAAATCTTTGAGAACCTCAACTTGGTATATACTTTATTTCCCATCAGGTGTATTAGCCAGGGGTAAAATATCAGGGAGTATTTGTCAACCTTAAAAATACCTCCTTAAATGATCGCATTTCCTCAGTAGAGATCGCAGGTTCGTACACAGCCATTTCCCCCTTTGTTAGGAGAGGAACTAACTCAGTTAACTGGAAATGGAAGAGCAATTGGTCTGAGCCAGGTGTGTGCTAGGGACATGCTGCAGGTGCCCGACCCAGGGCTGGGACTCGGGGTGAGAATTTAGCAGTGTGTTTACCACTGTGAAACTCACGTTTGGAAATGGGACTAAACTCACAGTCCAGCCAGGTGAGTGGGGGGGAGTTTGAAGGCTTCTCATAAACTAATAGTGAAGGCTGGGGTTTTGCAAGGAGCCTAAGGGACTTAGGCACCCAGATCTCATTGAATTTCAAAGGGAATCTGTCATCTAAATCCTTAAAGTTCCTTTGAAAATCCCGGCTTTGGGGCACGATAGTGACACCCTGATGTTCATGAATCCCTTACACCACAAGACGCCCCATTGATTTTAACAGGGCCATGCACAGACTAAGAAGCTTCTCAATGCGAGTAAAGTTCTTAGAACTTGGCCCCTAGATTCCAGAAGGTAATCCAGAAATTCACAGATTTCAGAGCACTTTCCAATCAGGTTTTTTGAAGAGCCTTCTCATACTGTGTGCGAAGTGCTGATTCTTTAATATTTGGGAAAGGCACGACTTTGGCTGTGGAACCAAGTAAGTGTTGTATGTTCATCTCTCTCACTCTTTAGTCTGCACCTTTTTCCAGCACTAAATTCACTTTTTCTTTCAAAAGAGAGAGAGAAATAAAGGAACTATTCCCCCCCTGGTTGTTCTGGCGCCACAAAGAAGATAAAGGTTTTTTTTTCCCATAAAAACGTTTCATTCCCATTGTTAATTCCATTTTCCCGTTGCACTGGAGAAGGATGTTCTCCAGGCTGAATGAAAATCAGGCCCACTAATAAATATAGTTGGCTGAAAATTTTTGAACAACTTTATTAAAAATTGAAAATAAACACCCCTCCCCCCCCAATCCATTATGTTCAAAACCTGTCAGCTGCTTTGAAAACATTCAGGTTTTTTGTAATTTTGAATGATACATTTAATCATTTTTTAAATTGAGATTTTGATTGACATTTTTTCTTCCCTGAAAACTGCATTGTTTGATGCTAGGAGTCATTTTTATAGCCCT
The DNA here is from genome assembly GCF_028017835.1 of Emys orbicularis. Taxonomy (NCBI): domain Eukaryota; kingdom Metazoa; phylum Chordata; order Testudines; family Emydidae; genus Emys; species Emys orbicularis. The sequence continues at coordinate 54,305,481 of NC_088694.1, read as the reverse complement.
TTCGATAATGTTATTGCTAAAAGTTAAGAGACATCTTTGTGGGGGGAAAAGGAAGGGCATTTCCAAACCAGGAAAATGGAGACACATTTGAAACAAATGTCCCTGTTTCTACTGGCACGACTGAGGCCGAGAAGTAGTTACAATCAGCTGAATTTTCAGACTGAAGTGATCTGAGAGGCTTCCTTTAGAGTAGGGTTTAAGACAAACTATGCAGTTATCTGACTGGAGAGAAAGTGCTGGGCTTGGAAAGCTACCACTGTGACTTGTGGAAGTGGCGTGAAGCTTTTGGTTGAGCCCAGTAAGGAACAGCTAGGTGGTATTGTCTATAGTGTTTGATTCCCATTGCATAAGCCAAAGGGAGATGTAGCGTCTCCATTTCACTGGTGCAAATCAGGCTTCCTCTGAAGCCACTCTTGGAGCAGCCTCTTGAGTTCTGCGTCTGGCCCTGCAGCACTGTGCGTGGGAGACCAGAGCTCTGACTTTTGGCAAAGGCACTAGGCTTTCTGTTGAGCCCGGTAAGTATCATTTCTGTTATCTTTGATATGTCAGTTGACTGCATTGCTACAGGTTCTCAGCTGGTGCAAACCAGCACAGCTCTGCCTACAGTGCAGCCACGCTGGTTCTAGGTCATCCAGGAGTTTGACCTGTTGTTTCCAGTGCCTAGATAATGGGGTATGCTGAGCCAGATCATCCCCTCCTAAATCCGGAGTGACGCCATTAACAGGAATTGTGTTCCCACGGTGGAAGTGCGGGGAGAGTCCGGCTTTAATGACTTTTATGACTATCAGTGGAGATAGGAGGTTGGTTTGACCAGCTCTTAGATTCATTTCGCACTAAGGTTCTGAGGGATCCGTTTGCACACTCGGGTTTGTCTCACAGGGGCGGGCTGCCAGTCACTCTGCACAATACAGAGATCACGGTACGGGACTGCCAATCGGATAGGCCAGGCCAGAGAAGAACTGTCTCATGTACCTGTTATTTTTATTGTAAGTTAAATTAACAAAATATCCTGGAGACCCAACACAACTGGAAAAGCAGCACATCTCTTAGCAGTGCAGAACTCGATCGCTATGGTGGGTGTTATTGCGCTCTAGCTGGTGTAAACGGAAAGATTTCCCATTGAACTTAGCGCTGCTGCTGATTTACACCGGGGGGGGGGGGATTTGGCCCTTTGATAGGCTAGAGCTCTTAGGTCAGTTTACACCAGCCCATTGAATCCCATTGATCTATGGCTGATTGGCGCCAGCTGGTGTTTGGTCCCACTGACTCCAATGCAGCAACGTGGATTTATATCAGAGGCAACTTGGTTTTTCTTCATATTTACATAATTGTCAACATCTACTTCACACCTCAGAAAACCCTGGCGATGAGCAGTTAAATTCCAGGCACTGACAGTGCCCCTGTATCCCTCAGGCCATTCCACATTAACTAGGTTTTCTGGATATTCACGTTAATGAAACCTTTTGAGACACCAGCATGAAGTGGTCTGATGAAACCAGATGTGCTTGCCTTTCAAGTGCCCATAAGAACACTTCTGCAGAGAGGGGTCTGTTCCTTGGTTCATTCACACGTGGGAAACACATTTAAAAGCTGCAGGAAGAGCTGAACAATATTGTTGTAGCTCTTAGTAGAATTGCAAACGCCTCTGAGGAGCTCGGCCGCTATAAATGACTAAAGGATTTTGGGTTTTGGCCGCCGTTACTAGGAGTGGTACTTTCCTCCTGAAGTGGAGCCGTGGTTTCTGGTGCATTCCTTGTGGAGCCAGGAGTAAACGAGAGCAGAGTCGGTCACCCACTGACTGAACTTTCTTCCTTACCGTTATCGCGATGGTTCTGTGTTTTGGCCACATCAAAAAGCCGTGGACCACGCAGAACCTTCCCGCGGGTGCATTTATAATTTCAGAACAGGTGCCAAGATGACGCCAATGCAGGATTAAATTATGCTGTTGAGTTTTATGCTATAGGTGTACGGAGTTTGCTAATTTTAAGGCCTCCTTGTTAAAGACTGAAGTTCTCATTCACACAGGAGAGGCTACTGATGCATGTGAGTTCTCACCAACATAAGTGTTAAGGACATAGGGAACCTGGGAATTGGTTTTGATATTCATATAAATGTCCACTCTTGAGTTTTCAGGCTGGGCTTTTGAGTGCACAACTCCTTTAGTCTCCTCTGAAAATCACAGCCATAGTTCCCATCTCTCTCCCCGTCTCTGTCTTCTGTAGTCCGTTCTGCGTCAGCACCTCTTGCTGATATTTTCAGCAAGGATTCCAGCTAGTGAAAGTTGCATCTAGAATTACGGTCTTTAAAAAATACCTCAGATGATGGTTTCTCCAATTACCATCAGCAGGGCCTGTATCCGAACCAGCAATTTGGAGACGCAGCCTCTATATCCCATCACCATATCCAAAACTGAGGGGAAGGGATGCCCTTTCCATTGCTATATCTGACCCAGAGGCGAGAGACTCCATATTCTATGACGTTATTCTATGACCCTTAACCTAACTCTCCCTCCCTTTAGAGTTTAATCTAATTAAATTATAACCATCAATTATTTTTTTTCCAGAAAATCCAGGGACTTCCAGTCCATCCGTCTTTGTTGTGAAATCTGCAAAGACAAGCGATGGCCAAAAGTTGACGGCGGCTTGTTTAGCTAAGGATTTCTACCCCAAGGACATAGAAGTAAGCATGAGTCAAGAGAGAGACGTTGTATACAAATCGAAAGAAGGCATTCTCTCTTCAAATGGGAAATACAGCATGATCCAGGTGGTGAAGGTTGAACCGAATGAAGAAGTGGAGTGCTTTGTTAAACACGGCGAACAATATATTAATCAAAGGGAGCTTCAATCAGGTATAGTTATATGGCGCAAATGTGAATTTTATCATCACTTTCCAGATGCACCTCATTTCATGGTGCGTCATAGTCCTGAATTCAAGGATCTCCATCCCTACCCAGAAATGTTCGATAGAACTTCTAATGGGAGCTAGGGGCCGGATGTCCAGTGGTGTTTCAGTGCCCAAAGACAGTGCCCAAATATTTTGTTCCAAAAGCACCTACGCAGTTCCTTCCTAACTCATTTAGGGCCAGATTTTTAATGGTACTTAGGCTCCCAGTGGGTGTTAGATGTTTTTGAAAAGTCCAACTAGGTGCCTAAATCCCTTTAAAAATCTCACTCCCGGTGACATTTTAAACAGCATCTAGACGTCTAACACCCATTAATCACATAAGGCACCTGAATGCATCTTTAGTCACTTTTGTAAATCTAACCCTAGATGGGAAATGTGTCAAGCCCAATGTTTCTGTGTTGAAAAATGACCTTTTAAGAATATGAACAAATTTCCCCATTTAATGTTTCATGAATAATTGTGTGACATTTTAATCAAAGTTTTTAAGGAAACATTCTCGACAATATTATTGAAATGGTGATTAGAATTTTCAGTAATGTAAAGATGGATTTTAGCTAAACAAAGAATTTTGAAAACTATTTGGATTATATTTTTGATTTAAAAAAGAAGACCATGATAAAGTTTGAAAAAAATAAACCATGGCTCAGTTTTGAAATTAGCAATGAAACTAACTTCAAAATGTAACTTTTTCTTGGTGAAACTAGCTTTACATTTTTCAGCCAGTGCTAGTTTATTTATTTAATTAATTTTATTTATTTATTTATAGTTGAAAATATTTCTATTATGACTTAGATTTTCACAGCCACCTCATGGGTTTGGATGTTGAATTCTCATTTACTTAAATGGGAATTGGGATTCCAAATCTCAACCTTAACTTGTGACCCAACTTCCCATAAAGTCTCCTATTGACACTAGTGAGACTTGGATTAGGTGTTTAATGGAAAACGCACTTTGTTTCATCAAATTAATCAGGACTTTTCAAATATTTTGTTTCAAAACCTTTTCTTGGTGGAAAATAGGTTTTTTTTTAAGCATGGATTTTTACAGAAAGTGTCGGCTTTTTGAGAATTTTTTTTATTTTTAGTCAGAAAAAAAAGATTTTTCCCCCCAAAAGGCTTTTATTCTGGGCTGGTTTTAGCTGAATTCCTCCCCCCCCCCCCAGTTTTCAGCTAAACTTTTGGGCCAGAATTGTTTGGGTTTTGGTTGCTGAACACCAAAACACAACAGGGTTTTTTTTGTTTTTTGTTTTTTGACAAAATGTCTACTTTTTCTGTGGGGGAAAAATAAAAAAAAATTATGACCAGTTCAAAAGTTAATTTCAACCTGATTTTCAAACATTTCCATTCACTCATTACTGGTTGTGGGGAGGTTGTATTTATCAGTTGTTTCATAATTGTTTTAATTGAGCTATATTTTCATTTTTCTCTTTTTCGACAGCTCCCATCCCGGCCCCAATCAATAACACTCAAGTGTGTGAATCTTCAAATTCCACTTTCGAAGGTTAGTTACCAAAAATAAAATGAAATATAATAAAGGGCCAGTAGGATTATGTTTGTTTGAGGGTGGGATTCAATGAGGATATTTGAAAATGAAATTTCTTCGTTGAAAAATAATGTTTAACGTTTGACTATTTGTGGAACACTGGCAGTTTGTAATTGCTCTTTCCACACAGCAGTGCTGGTCACCAACAAACCTTATTCATAGGGCCCTACCAAAACACATCACGGTCTGTGAAACCTGGTCTCACCCCTGACATCTGGTTAGTGTAGGGGAGGGGCAGGGCAGGGCGCGCTTACCATGTGCCAGGCTCCAGATGCTAGCCTTGACCGGGCTCGGGAGGGACAGGACTTCCTTTGCCCCCACAGGGGCCACTCCCAGGGCTGAGTCAGACCCACCTCCGAGAAACTCCCACGGCTGCAGGAAGCTCCGGGGCTGCTGGCTGGGAGCCCAGCTCAGCAGTGCAGAACTGGAGGTGGCAATACCATGACCTCCCCTACAATTGCCTTGAACCCCCCCCCCCCCAGCCCACTTTTGGGTCGGGAGCCCCACGGTTACAACCCAGTGAAATGTCAGATTTTAAAAATTCTATGACTGTGAAATTGAGGAAAATGGACGGTGAATTTGGGAGGGCCCTTGGTATGCATGGAGTCAGGTTGTCTGGAGTGGCTCACAACCATGAGGGCCTACCTCAGGGCAGACTGTCAAAAAGAGGGCAGACACCCCAAACTGGTGGTGTGTTGTATAATAAGATTTCACCAATTCAGTACCAAATGTGAACTCCTGGATCACCGTATCAGTCTTATCCTGGAGTCACAGACAGTCCCTTTTGATGCTCCAGTCTATCTTGTCACCCAGATAAATGGGACTTAGCCACTTACACCAAAAATCACACCACACTCAGGTTGCTTCCAATCCCAAGAGACCAGTCACTTACCCCTAGAACAATTGGTGCCCTACATCTTACACCAAAGAGAACGCCTGTAGAGAATCATATAATAAACGATCAAAAGGTTTATTAACTAGGAAAAAGGAATACGAGAGTTTCCTACAGGCTAAAGGAAACAAACATAGACACACCAATGAGTTACCGGCTAATCCTAAGGGTGGCAGAGTTGTAGTGATCTGTCAGTTCAAAGTATTTTCAGGGCAGACCAAGGCGGCAGAACTCTCTGCCCTTCAGAGTTCAAACAGCTAAAAAGATGGAAAATTTTCCGGTGGACTTCCTTTATTTCCTTCATTCAGCTTCCAAGCCCACGTGACCGGCTTCCTTGCAAGTAGCGATAGGGCCACTATACAATCCTTTGTATTGCAATGGTTCTTGGTGGCCCATCTGAGTGTGATGGTACATCTGGATGGGCAAGGGGGACGGGGGAGGGGAATGAGTCTTCTGCCTGAGATCGTAAGTTAAGAGCAAATATTGTTATAGTTATAAAGCAAAACTTACATCTTTTCTACAGCCATGGCAAGTGAGACTGATGCATTCAGCACCTTACAAGCATCTGAGAGAGTCTAAATCCTGGAGACATTCTTAGAAGACTAATACCTATTTTGAGCAAAACTAACAAATAGGTGACCTGGTCTGGTCTCCAGCTATGAGTTTGTCAGTTCTTAGCTAATGCCTGCAGCCTGGGCAAGAACTGGCATCTGGCCTGCCAGCGTCACACACGGGCCGAATACAAATGAAATCCACAGTCTGGATAAAATAAAGGAATGCTACTTTGCCTGTCTGTGCAAAGTGTCTCTGTCTTCTCTCACTCTAGATTGCTGTATTTTTCTTTAATTATTTGTAATTGTTTCGTTCAATCTTGTGCTAACTCTCTCTCTTTCTAAAATGTCTCTTTGTTTTCTTTCTTTCTTTCTTTCTTTCTTTCTTTCTTTCTTTCTTTCTTTCTTTCTTTCTTTCTTTCTTTCTTTCTTTCTTTCTTTCTTTTCTATAATTTTTATTGAGGTGTTTCCCACTTTCTGCTAATATAAAACCATTTGATCCAAGGCATTCCCTCCCTCCTTTTTCCCCCCACAGAGCCAAACATGGAAAAAGTGAACATGCTGTCAGTGACTGTGCTGGGTCTGCGAGTTCTGCTTGCCAAAAGCATCGCCTTCAACATGCTCATGACGGTCAAGTTGTTCATTTTCTGAGGTAGGAACTCTTACTATCATAGTGTCCATTCCGGGGTTTGGGGGGTCATTGCTAGTGATTTTCAAATGACTTTATGGGAGTTTTGGGATACAAAATCCCATTGAAAGCCAATGGGAGTCAATGGGCCAGATCTCCAGCTGGTATAATTCATCCGTAACTCCACTGGAATCGATGGACCAGATCCCCAACAGGTATAAATTGTCTGCACACCCACTGATTCCATTTGCGGATGCAGATTCTCAGCAGCCTTCAGAAAGGAGGGCCGTGGTCAGGCGCCCAGAATGAGAGGTTGCTTTTGGAAATGTTGGCCTACGATGTCCAAAGTCACACAGAAAGCCTGGGAATCCAGCACAGATCTCCTGAGTCAGAATCTGGGACATCAGCCATTACAGATCATCACCAGAGCGTAGACACCAGAGTGCTGGTCCTAGTGAAATGAACAGTGTCCAGAATGTCTAACCACAGATCTATCGTTTTCATAGGTTGTGACGAGTGAACCAGCAACGGGCTGAGGACAGGAGACAGGGACCAGTGTCAGCGACAGATTCCCAACTGGTATAAACCAGTGTAACGCTATTGGAGTGAGTTGGAACAAATCCCTAACTGGTGTAAATGGACTGTAGCGCCTTCGGAGTCAATGGGTCACATCCCCAACTGCTGTCAATCAGCGACTTCAATACGTCTATACCAATTATCACCTTCTCCGGATTTGTCCCCAGATCTTCTTTTCCATGTTTTTTATTCAATTTTTTCTGTTCCCCTTTCCCTTCATTGCTAGTTAGTTCTGACTCTTAACTGACGTATCACAATATAGTAAGTACTTGTATTCTTCTTCAGTCTTCTGTTTAGTAGGAATATTTAGCGGGAAGTTTCCCTACCACAGTATTACACTGAGGCTTCCAAATCTCTTAGGCAGCTTTGCAAAATCTCAGTTTGATTTTTTTCACTATATAAAAATACTGTTTTATTGCTTAGAAAATCCATTCATAGTTGAAGCATTTTATCATTTTAGTGTAGAAAATTTGCACCAGGTCTGTCACTGGTATAAATTGGTACAACTCCATTGACTTCAACAGAGCTGTGCTGATATACACCAGCTGAGGATGTGGTGACATATGTATTCACATTATTTTTAATAGCTAGTAATTTCACCTTGGAGATCTGTGCATTTATATGGAACTGGTGGTTGTAGCTTTCTGTGCTTACTACTGAAATAATAAAGGTGATTGTGTAAAAGGAAAGAACGACCTTTTCTTTTATCCTCTGTCTTCAGTGATTCTGAATTTATTCTAGTCATGGGTGAGTGGTTGGGTCTGAGCTAATCACCAAGGATTTTATTCAATGGCCACTGAAGTCCAGAAATCCAGGGGTTACAGCCATGAATTTCTGTGAATTGGGTTAATCTGTCTGTGGACTTGTTGCAAGAAAAGCACTGCACAAAACTGCTCCCACTTTCATCACTAAGGGTGGGATTTTGAAAATTGCATTTTTTAGTTAGGCAAACAAAGTCCACTGAAGTCAATGGGGACTGTGCTCCTAATCCACGTAAACGCTTTTCACAATCCAACCATAGAGGTATCATGAAGAAAAAGTAACATTGTTAAAGTTTGGATTTTTCAAAGGGGCCGCAAAGAGTAAGGCACACCGCCCTCACACCCCTAGCTTTCAATAAGATTTGGGCATCTAATGCCTTAGGTCCCTTTGAAAATTCCAGCCAAAATATTCTGGATATTCTTCCATCCTACAAAAAGAGACACAGAGATGCACACCAAAATACATGTGGGTGCACGCACACGGGTGTGTATGGGGATAGTGTGTATGTGTGTGAGAGAGATGGGGGTGTGGGGGATAGGTAGGCAGAGATAGAGACAGAGATGGGGGTATAGGGGGATAGAGAGATTGAAAATACAAAGTTCAGAAGAGAACATTTGCTATTTTTTCTGTTCACTGCTAACAGGAAGGCACTGGGAGGAAATAACTTTTGGTGGTTTGCCGGATGATACAGTTGCTACAGCAATCTAGACCAGAGGGTTATTTGTAGTCAAAATATACCCCCTCCCCCACATCCTTTCCCTGTACTGTGTCAGTTACTAGCAGGCGCCCAAACGAGGCCGGATGCTGCGGTGACAGCCGCTCAGCTAGTCACGCCATGCAAAACATCAGCTTCATGCTCATTTCAGAAAAAACATTGTAACCGCCGCCGTCTTTGATGGGATGTTTTTCTGACGCTGGCTCTGAGTTAGGGCTGACCCAGTGCGATGCTGAGCGGTGCTGGGCTGTAGGGTGAGCTGTGGGGCAGGGTCAAGGTGAAGGTCTCGGTCGTTAGCTCCATGGGGCTTATGGCCCAGGATACCGAAAGGAGCCTGCGGCTCTGGAGTGAGGCCTGTGGTCCTCTGGCAAAGTGGAACCATCTGTCATAAGGATGATCACACCGGTCCATGCAGAAACCAGCGATTTCTCGGTGTCTGACCTGGGACTGGGGAATGAACTGCCACAGGAACTAAGGACCATCCCAAACCTCACTCCCGTCCACTCCAAGCACAAGCTGCCCTTAACCAGCCTACCCGTCTGTACCCTGGACACAGAGCAGCACAAGACATTTTCCAAATACCCCCCTCCCCCCAAAGCCCTACCAGAACACACTCCGCCGCAGACACAACTCTCTCCTCCGAGCGAGCAGGAGAGAGAAGAGAAAGCGCGTGTGACAGATGTTAGCCCCATTGTGCTGGGGGTGCCCTGCTGCAGGGAATGATGTGGGGGGCTCAGTGGAGAGGGGGCTCCCCCAGAGTCAGTGCTGACCCCAGTGTGGTGTCTACTAGCAGGTGTCAGGGTGCTGGAGCAGCCATTTTTGAAAAAGGAAACTGAGACCCAGACCGCGTTGGCTCATTGACGATCTCATGTAAGATGCTGTAGCAGAGCGCGGCAGCCCCCCATGGCTCCTGCCTCTGCTAGTTTCACAAAGTCACCCTGAGACCCTGGGGTTAGTCACCAGTGGTGCAGTGGGTTCACAGGCTTGTTCCCAGCACCGTTTCACCACATACAGTTGGCCCTTCACCGTCTGCAGGGAAGAGCTACCCCTCTGCTTCCAGCCCCTGCCTTTCCCCTTTCTTTCTGAGCCTCCCTTGGCTTCCTGCCTCTGAGGCCTTTATACAGCCCCAGGCTAATCAGGCGGCAGCTGTCTCTGCCTCCCCAAGTAGGGCCAGGTTACCTCCAGCCAGCTCTAATTTATTCCCCTAATTGGGACCTGGCGGGACAGAGGGCTGAATCAGCAACCCTCTGCCCAGCACCCCGTCACAGACCCTATTTATATAATTGCTTATGGTGTATTAAACACAATTCCTTTAGGGTAGTGAGTAAAGGTTGGATGCCCTGAGAGATCCCTTTTAGGTATCTCAGCCTTGGTTTATGATTTTTCACTTATTTATTAGGCAAGCACATTCCCTTCCACTGCAGGAATAGCAGGGTGAAAATCTATGTCCTGTGTCAGGCAGGAGGTTTCGCTAGGAAATGCTTTGCCACACAGTGCACAATCGGCCTGTGGAACTCCTTGCCACAAGATTTCACCGAGGTCAAGAAATTAGCAGGACTGAAAAAAGCCCTGGGCACTTCTATGGATAATGAGAACACCCAGTATTACCATAACAAAGATTATAGCTTGAACAAGAGCTTTGGAAGGAATCGAAACCTTCCTTCTTCACGACATAGGCCGAATTCTAAGGGCTGGGCAACACACAGGGTTTGTTCCTCTATTACTATATTTGTTCTAAAATCCTTGTAGATTAATGGGAATAACCTATACTGACAAAAGCATCGTTACCCTGATATAACTGCATGCTCGGGAGTGGGTTGTATTGCTTTAGCTCTGCTGGCATGTAGTAACAGAGGTACAAAAACTGCCTGCAACCTGTGTGTAAAGACAGGATGGCCCAATGGTTAGGACACTCGCCTAGGACTGGGAAACCTTAGTGAAAGTCCCTGTTCTGTCACAGACTTCCTGTGTGAGGCCTTGGGTAAGCCACTTAGCGCTCTGGTTTCAAAGGCATTTAGGCGCGTAACGCCCATTGAAATGTGAGGGTGTAGGAGATGTACTGCAAAGGAAGGGCCTTTCCGGAAGTTTTTGTACAGCGCTGCAGTCAGGCTGTGGCATAGTGGTTCTGATGGCACAGTAATAGGAAGCAGCATCCTCACTTCCCACGGGAGATATAACCAAGTGGAAGGTTTTTCCTGCTAAATCACGCTCCACAGCAAAGCGTCCCTTGGCAAAGTCAGCATCCTGGGACCGGGAGTTATCCTTGTGTAGAATGAACTGCAGGGTGTGGTCAGAGAGCTAACGATACCAGCACAAATCAGGATTGGAATATGTAGTAGCATAATTGCAAAATATTTTCGCTTGGTTCCCAATCTCCGCCGTAAGAGCTGAGGGTGTCTGTGTTATTTGATTGCACAGAACACCTTTGACTGTGAATATCAAGAAAGAAAACATGAGTTACAAAGAACTGTTTAGTTATAAAGAATGAATGCCACCTTAACACGGCAATGATGTCTGAAGAAGGTAGCCTATTTTGCCACATTACTACAACCAATAGAAGGTGTGAACTCACTGAAAAAAAAACCACATTGACTTCTTTGTATGGAGTGTGGCTTGAAAGCTTGTCCCTCTCCCAAACAGAAGTTGATCTAATAAAATATATTACCTCACCCACTTTGTCTCTCTAATGAACTTCTTTGTTAACTAGAATTAATAGGAAAGAAAGGGGGAGAAATATATACAGTAGCTAGAAAATAAGAGGAAACGAGAGAAAGAAAGAAAGAAAGAAAGAAAGAAAGAAAGAAAGAAAGAAAGAAAGAAAGAAAGAAAGAAAGAAAGAAAAGCAATACTTACATAATAATATCAGTAAAAGTTTAATTAACACATGGATTCGAGTAATTTTTTCAGCCATGAGTCAGAATGGAAGAAGCCACCCAACTGGCTTTCAGTTGGCCTGAATACTTCTTAAAGACGGCAGTGGATTCAAGATGGCGGTTCAAGAGGAAGTCACAATAGCTGTGTGTATGCAGTTGCCATGTTTGTGCGTGTGCTGTGAGTGAACTCTGAGACAGCCAATATGGTGATAGATTTTGTGGGTAGAATGAGGGAAAAGCTCAAAGCAAGAATTTCAGCTGTGGTTAAATCAGTCAGTTCTAATCAGCGGAGGATGTGGCCTGCAATTCTTTAGTAGTTCTGACATTTTGTACACTCTTTGTAGGACTGGTATTTCTTGGGGGGGGAGGGGGGGATACAGTAAAATACTAAGCTGTGTCTCCTCTTAGGGCTGGGTTCCTGGCCTGAGGTACATGCTAGTGAGAGTGACATATTTTGATAATGTGGAAGGTCAACAAGTTGCCAGTGTTTTAGGGTTAGGTTTCTGTGGGCCAAGTTCTGCCCTCAGTCTACATTTGTGTAGTGATTCTGGGGCGTCTCAATTTTTGGATGCCCAAATTTAGGCATCTTAATGGGGTCAGAGACTCAGCACGTTCTGAAAATCAGGCTCCTTTTTAGGCATTTCAAGAGGGGCACCTAAAGAGTGAAGCATCCAAAATCCCCAGTCACTTTTGAAAATTTGGACCCTAGCGGTGACATCAATGAGAGTGCACAGGGGTGATGGGGAAGGATGGACTCTCCTTCCCTCCAAGTCTTTAAATCGAGACTGTCTCTCCCAGAGTTACACTGTTGCTCACACAGAAGTTATGGGCTTGATGCAGAAAACGTTGGGTGACATTCCAGAGCCAGCGCATTATGAAAGAGGTCAGACGAGATTTTCACAGTGGTCCCTCCTGGCCTTAAAATCCATGAATCTTTGGAGAACAGCTGTGTTCTGTGCCTGTCTTTCGGCAAGAGAGCTGCAGTTTTTATTGCCAGCCTTCAAGGGGATGTGAAGGATCATCCTCACTCTACGCTCTTCAAAAAATACCTGTGTTTATATCTCTGTTAGGGATACCCGTGCTTATATGAAAGAGGTTTTGTGGGACAGATTCTTTTTTCTGTGCCTGTGCCATGTTTGTGGCTGTAGCTCCACTGGAATCAGTGGACCAGAGCAGTCTAGCTCCACTGACCATTTAAACCGCCCGAGAGTCCCGAACAATAGTTTTTGCTCTGTTGTCGCCCATGTTGTTGTCTCTGGAGGTACCGAATGGAGAAGAGATTTTTTTTTTCTTTTTGACATTTGTGTAACTGTTTTGTACAGAGCCAATCGCCCCCTCTGCTGGAGAAACACCAAATTTCCTCTCTCACTCAGACAACTACAGAAAAGAGGTCAAACAGAGGCACACATATACCTTTCTGTTCACACGACAAGCTAGCTCAGATGTTTCGCTGTTCTGCAGGTGACAAATGTTGCCTTAATGAAAGCAAAGCTATTTTTGTAGGAAGAAGTGAGACTCTCACCCTTTGAAGGAGACTGGATAACAAATGAGCGATTGAAGGACTGGGGGAAATACATTGAGAGAGGCGCTAAATCACAGCATTACTCTTATGATTAATAGTAATGGTGTCCACTACTCAGCGGGAGATGGAGATGGAAGAGGTATAAGGAACACAGGTAGTAAGGTGAGTATGGAAAGATTTAATATGGGATTTTCAAAGGGATTTAGATGCCCAACTCCAACTGAATTTGCACATCTAACTGACTTGGGCCACAGACTTAATCAGTTGTTCTTTGGGGAAAGGACGTCCAGGATCTCCTTATGGGGACCCGTGGAAGCTGCCTTAGGGATTTGGACACCACATTCCCTGTGAAATTAATGGGAATCAGGCAATCAAATCCCCTAGCCCTCTTTGAAAATCGCAGACGTAATGCCAGGTGCTACACTTAAAGTTACTTCAAAAGTTGCAGTCTCAGTTAACGAGGATGTTTCCACATACCCCAGAATATTTTCACAACCTGCTGCATTTGCAGCAACCAGTATGAAGCCAGAAGACATAAATGTGTGTCAGTTTTCGAGAGACGCAATGGTTCAACACCAGTTAGGTTTAGCGCCCAAATCCATCTACTTTTACACCCCAATAGCCCGCAGGGGGCAGCAGATGCACAAGAAATAGACACATCTACACAGTGATAAATAAATTTAGCATCCTAATTTTTTACATTAGGTTTTCACTCCTGCACGTCTCCTGTAACTCTTCTGGATTTAGTTTAGACAGGCACCCTGTTATGAGTCTATGTTCTATGCGGGAAGTCAGAAAACGGGATTTTCCAGAGGAATCAAAGAAGTTCCTGTACTTACTAATGAACAACCTGACTTAAATCCAACCATACAAACAAGAGTAAGAAAAGAGATGCTAAAAACGAATACTAGAGGGCAGCAAAACATTATTTTTGCTGCTGGTGGAGGCCCCAACAGGAATCCGGGCTCCATTGTGCCTGGAATTGTACAACCTGCAGCTTGTTAGACTGAGATTTTCAGAGACGCCTAAGGGAGCGTGCCCGAACCCTACTGAAATTCCACAGCAATTGGGACACTAACCCCTTAGGCCCCTTTGGAAATCTCAGATCGCAGCGTGCACCCAACGTCACTCCCATGAGTAATTCCACCCAAATCAGTTGAACTACCCGAGTGCCTTAACTTAAGCACTTGTGTAAGTGATTTCAGGAGCCCAGAGAGTTTATGGCTTGGATTTTGGAAGGGATGTGAGAGACCCAGGCGCCCAAATCCCACCAAACCCCAACTGCCTCAGATGCCTCTAACAATTCCAGCCCCAGTGGCCTGCCCAGGGTCCCAGAAGGAGTTTGTGACAATCAGGAGTACAACCGAGATCTGCTAAGATCCAGTCCAGCGTCTTAACCATAAAATCCTCCTCCTGCTGCTCAGCAATATTATTATTGTCTTTGCTGTTGTTATACCATCCACAACGTGTTATGTGCTTTCTAAACACTCTCACCGCCACTGAAACTAAACTTTCCCCACCACTGAAATGATCTGTATTGCACCTCATGGGAAATGGGCACCTGAATCCCCTAGGAAGTTTTAATAATCTAACCCTCCAAACCTAGAAGCTCACAGTCTAAGGAGAGAAAAAACAGGCAGAGAACGATTAGAGGAGGGAAAACGATATATGGTCAAATCAATTTGCCACAGGCAGCCCAGAGAAAAAGTAGGTCTTTGCTTTTGGGTTGGCAAAGTACTACACTCAGACAGGAAACATCAAATGCACAAATACACAGTGAGACTAGCTGGCTAGGCGGAAGTACTGCTGAAAAAGAGCTGGGGGTTATAGTGCATCTCAAACTGAATATGAGTCAACAATATGATGCAACTTCAAAAAAAGCTAATACCGTACTGGGGTCTATTTCAAGGGCACTTGTATGTAAGACATGAGAGGTAATTGTCCGGCTCTACTCAGCTCTGGTGAGGCCTCAGCTGGAGTATTATGTCCAGGTCTGGGTGCTGCCCTTAAAAAAAAAGATGTGGACAAATTGGAGAGAGTCCAGCGGAGAACAACAAAAATGATGAAGGGATGATAAAACCTGACCTATGAGGAACACTTAGAAAAACTGGGCATGCCTAGTCGTGAAAAATGAAGGCAGAAGGGAGGTCTGATAACAGTCGTCAGATCTGTGAAGGCTGCTATAGAGAGGAGGAGAAGGATCAATTGTTCTCCATGTCCACTGAAGGTAGGACAAGAACAGGGTTCTCAAACAGGAGGTCCTGAGGTTACTAAGTGGGGGTGGCGAGCTCTCAGCCGCCCTTCCCAAGTCCCCGCTTGGCCTCCAGCATTTATAATCGTGTTAAATATAAAAATGTGTTTTTAATTTATAAGGGGTGCCACATTCATAGGCCTGCTGTGTGAAAGGGGGTCACCAATTCAAAAGTTAGAGAGGCACTGGACAAGAAGCAATGGGCTTAATCTGCAGCAAGGGGGGGGGGTTAGGTTAGATATTAGGGAAGAAATTTAACAATAAGAACCGTTAAGTGCGGGAACAAGTTATAAAGGGTGGTTGGGGAATCCCTGTCTTTGGAGGTTTTTAAGAACAGGTTATACAAACACCTGTCAGGTGTTGTCTAGATGACCTCTGGAGGTCCCTTCCAGCCCCACACTGCTATGAAAAAGAACTCCCTTTTAAAAGCAAATACACTTTTCTTAGTTTGTATTTTGATTCACCAGTACAATGAAAATGTAGTCACCTAAATGTATATTAAAAATTAACAGAGAGTCAGCGTTTGTCTACACTTGAAAGGCCACAGCTCTGTAGCTGGAGTGCGTCAGTGTAGTCACTATCTGTGCCGATGGGAGGGCTTTCGTGGGTCGGAGCTTGCTGAGTTTCCTGTTGCAAACCAGCCATGTCTCTGGCGCCAGAGCTATCAGTGAGAGAAGCAGCTGTTCATCTGCATTAAACGACTCAACCTCTCCTGAGAGTTCTGCCCAGACATAAGAACCAGGATGTTCTCACTAAAACTCATTTTCCTTGTGGTGGCTTCCCAGGGTAATCTTATTGTTAAAGGCTTTGGAGACTCCAAAGATTCGTAGGCACTAACGTTACATCTTTCTTACAATCTTCTTTTCCAGGTGTCCAGGCGCAAGTTAGATTCGTGGAATCTGGAGGGGACATGAAGAAGCCTGGAGACTCCCTCCACCTCTCCTGTAAAGGGTCTGGATTCAGTTTTGGAGACTATTGGCTGAGCTGGCTCCGACTGTCTCCCGGCAAAGGACTGGAGTGGGTCGCCACTATTAGCTTTTGGGCAGGAGACACTAAACATTATGGCGCTTCTGTAACGGGGCGGTTCAGCATCTCCAGATCCAATGCCCAGAATATGCTGTATTTGCAAATGAACAACCTGAAGCCTGAAGACACGGGTATTTATTTTTGCAGCCAAGCACAGTGTGTCAGAGTAATTCTGGGCCCCCACAAGAACCTCGAATCGTGGCCGTTTTGGGAGCAGAGTGCTGCCGGTGCAGCAGGTTGAAAGATCTGGACACATAGGGGACTGTGATACATCGTCCCCATTGTAATGAATGGGACCTCTTCAAAAAGGCCTTTCCATTGTAAGAATGACACTCACACCACTGACACCCTCTCCTGACCCTAAACACCTACAAGTAATAATAACCAAACCCAAACCCCTATTCCAAGCAGAGTTTTTACCCCAAAATGGAAGAAGTGGCAGAGAATACATGAAGTCGACTAGGGACTTTGCCATAGGTATTAATTTTATGTGCAAGGCACCCAGATACTAGGATAGATAGATAGATAGATAGATAGATAGATAGATAGATAGATAGATAGATAGATAGATAGATGGGGTGGATGGGGATGGATAGATAGATAGATAGATAGATAGATAGATAGATAGATAGATAGATAGATAGATAGATAGATAGATAGATGGGGTGTATGGGGATCGATCGATCGATAGATTAGATTATTTATTACTATTTTTATTATTTGCAATGAGATATCTCAAGCTACTCCTTGAGGCATCAGGTCTTTACTGTGAAGTAATAAGAGATACATGTAACCTGCTCTGAGGTGCTTTCAGTCAAAATACCAGACAAGAGGTGGATGTAAGGGACGGGGGGGGGGGGGAGCATGAGATGGAGGTCAATTGGTTGCTTATAAAATGAGGATACGCAAATCGGTTTCCTGTTTACTGCCAGAGATTCCCTGAAGCTTTCAGCTCCCTCAGAGTGAATCCAGAGCCCTCAGCGCAGAGAACATCAACTCTCCTTGTTAGTTGTTTTTCCAGTCTCAGAAATATGGTATTTGGGATATATTTCATTTTCTTTACAGCAGTTGTAAAAGGTAATTGAATTTCACTGGAGGTGCCCCGCTTTATCGCACCCACAATATTATGATTCTTAAGATCTCCTTCCCCCCTCAGGTAGCTGGACTGTTGAACTCGTAGAGTCTGGGGGTGACATTAGAAAACCTGGAGACTCTCTCCACCTCTCCTGTAAAACCTCCGGATTCAAATTCAGTGACTACTGGATGAGCTGGTATCGAGTGTCTCCCGGCAAGGGACTGGAGTGGGTATCCAGCATGGAGAAATCCCCTACGAGTGATAAGTATTATGCCAGTTCGGTGAAAGGGCGATTCACCATGTCCAGGGACAATTCCAAGAACACGGCATATTTGCAAATGAACAAACTGAAACCTGAAGACACTGCTATGTATTACTGCCGTGATGCACAGTGTGTAAACCTGGATCTGAGTTCTGACAAAAACTATAGAGGCAGATAGGGGCCTGGGAATAGAGCTTTAAAGGTATTTAGGTGCCTAAAGAGGCAGAAAGGCACCTCAGTGAGTTAGCTGCCTAACTGTCATTGACTTAGAAAAGAAGTAAGGTTAAATGTTCTGAGGTAGAGAATCATGTTTGCAGCGAGTTGATTTAGACTTGTTCATTTGGTCAGATGGGGCGAGGCATTGCAGAGCATTTTCTCACTCACTGCTGCCTAACTTTAGCTACCTTTACCACAACTTTGGTAAATAAGTTTCTCAGTTCCCATCCTGACTACATGCTTGCTTTCTCGCCTGCTTTCTTTGCACAAACCAGCTCCCCGCCTCCCCCCGCCCCTCCGTGCCAGCGATCAATTTGCAGTGTTAGAACCACAAAACCTTGTTATGCCAAGTGAGTCCTTACCACTTTAAATATGCTATGCTAGGTCTGAAAGTATGAGCACTGCACCCCCAGGCACTTTCCAAAGAGAGGAGGAGGAGGATCCGTGCCCCAGGGAGCACACGAGGTAGAAACAGACAGACAAGTTAACAAACGGAGGGTGGGTAGAGGAAATCAGGCAATCAGTGTAGAGCTGTGTTAACAAATACAGAAATACGGTAACAGCATTATAGTGAGATTGGGTTCGATTTTACCACTTCATACTTCCTCTAGAAACACACAACCTGCCACACACTTAACCTGAACAGATATGTCAATGGTGGGTGCATGGGGATGTTGCTGGGACTGCAGTGAAGGATTTGTGCTACACTGTGAGGGTGATTCATGTGCTGTAAGTTTCCTTTTCTGTTGGAGGCAGAAAGAAGATCCCTGTGAGCTGGCAGAGACCCTCACTGTCAATGGAAACTTGCTGTATAGGAATTCCTTTACGGTTGAATGACGTCCCATAACTTTGCCCTTCATTGCTTTCATGGCGTGTGTGTGTGTCTGTGTGCGTGCGGGGGGGGTGGGGTGAGAGATCAGACTTGACTAAGCTTAATGGGCTTTAAACAATTGTTTTCTTTGTGGAACCCTATACATAAGGTGAAATTTCTTTATATAATGGAAATCTGTCTGCCAGACTACAAGTGCATTAGCAGTGCAAACCATGCTATGCTGCCAGAAACCAAGAGGACTCTTCCGATGGAAGAAGATGGAAAGTTGAACTGTGAAGCATTTCAGAGCCGGGCTCTGCCTGAGTTCCATTGAAGCATTTACCCACATGAGCAGCTCCAAGTAACAACCCATTTCTCTGAACTACAATTCTGAGAAGTGTTGAATCCCCTCTGAGCCACAAAGACAGTTTATGTAAAGAGGTTTAGCACGGTGACTGGGGGATACACACAGTGATACAGACACCATAGAGCCCTCTACTAAAACCTAGAACATAACATACACATTTTTCCTCAGGAAAAACGTCTCGCCCTTGGGTTTTTTGACATTTTCAGAGATAGTTACATGAAAAGACAGCACAAAGGGCAAGAAAAATGTTTGACAACATTTTCTCTTTAAAAAAATCTTACTAATGATTAAACCATTAAAATCCCTTGTTTTTCATGTATTGTGAAGAAAAAGGGAGATATTTTGCATATGTTATTGCATTGGTTTATTAATAATATTTTAAATACTTCTTTTATCTTTGCACATTTCTTTATATGCTGTAGAGTACACGAGTATAATTACTGTAAACATAATTTTATCCTCATTAGTTAAATCAAAGAAGTAAACCATCAATAACTATTTTTATTATTTTCAAAACAGAGTGGCGCCTTTCTACGTGGTCCCACTTATAATATGTTGCTGTTCTTTGGGACCCACAATTAATCCTTCTCAACCCACTGGCAAATCTTGGCTTTGAAACACTGAATTTGTCTCTGAAAGCAGGAAATTTTGGGAGTCAAGCATCGAAATTCTTCTGTAAGGCCCTGATCCTACAGAAACTGAGCACGTGTTTCAGTTTACATTGTAATAGATAGACCCACTGAAATTTCAATAGGACTACCCAGCAGACAGACCCTCAACCGGTGTACATTTTCATAGTTCTATTGGCTTCAAAGGTGCCAGCACCATTCGAATCTTCCTCAGGGTGTACAAAGTTGAGCAGGTTTGTAAATCTTTGCAGGACCGAGGCTTCAATCTGTTAATAGCAAAGGCTGCAATAGACAACAGAATCATGCCTCTTTGAGCTAGTTTTCTTGTTCTGCATCTAAAATATAAATCACCTTTTGAATGATAAAGTTTTCTGATTCAGCACAAGATTACACCAGAAACTGGAGATGAATAATCTAACGCAGACTCAGAATAAAATAAATAAACCCTAGCAGTTATTTTAGTTTTCTCTAGAAAGGTTCTTCCACAGTTGTATAGCACTGTGGACTCTAATGCTATCTTTAAAGGGACCAAAGTTTCTCTAATACCAAGTAAGTGACTGACTTTTAACACTCAGGAAAGGGTGTTTGAAAACTTTAAATTTAAGAAAAAGTAAGTTATTAAAGATTTTTGAAGGTACATTGAAGGCGAGATTAAAAATAACTCTGGGACTATGCAGGGATTCTTATTGTCTGTGCTGGTAGTCGTGGTTTATAGCAATGCACAGTTTGGATCCAGAGACAATAGGTCCTTCTGAAAATGTGTGTGTATAAATTACTAGCTTCTGTCCGACTTTCAGTGACAGTTTGACATTCCTTCTTTCTAGCAGAGAGAAATTACATGAAAAATATATTCAAATAGTCATGTGTTGCTCTGCAATCTTCTAAAAATGTTCTATTGAAAGGTTTCAAAGTTCATACAACAACTGATAATAAAGAAGCTTTATAGTTGCAGAACCAAACACTCAAAAGTTAGCAAATGCCAGAATTAAGGTTGTTTGGGCAAAATTAACTCTTTCTGCTTATGCTACAACTTCTAGTGAAGTGATCACATGCTATTTTCCCCTACAACCCCCATTTTTAGGTTCCTATTATTACTATTACTGAAATCCTGCCTTCAAATGAGACTTAAGGAGCTCAGTATATTTAGTTTATCAAAGTCTAGATTAAAAGAGGACTATATCGTGTACTTATCAAATAGGTACTCTCTATGTACCCACATACGGCAAAGATATTCATTGTTTTTAATGCCAGAATGGACCATTATGATAATCTTTTAATTAAATTTCAACCACAACATTAATTTTCCAGGAGATCAAACAACTTCCGAGCCCTCCGTCTCCATTATGAAGTCAGAAAATGAGAGCATTGCTGCCTGCCTGGCGAAAGATTTCTATCCTAAAGAACTGAAGATATTCATGAATTCTGACAGTGAAATTATATTTGAAGCAACAGACCCAATCCTCACATCTAGTGGGAAATACAGTGCTGTCAAAGTTGTCAAGTTGTCTTCAAATGAACTAGTGTCTTGCTCCGTTCAACACAATAGCAAACTTATTAAGAAAACCCAAACAGCTGAGAAGCCGCCAGGTATGTTTTCAGGGTTTAAGGCTGAATAAGATAATACACCTTTGAGATTAATTCAATTTTTATTTATCATATAGGATCACAGTGGAAGTTGGAATGGATCAGTGCATTCACCTAGTCCAGTATTCTGTCTCCAGCTGTTTCAAAGGAAATGGCAAGAAATCCTACATACAATTTGTATTTAAGAAAATGTTTTGTACCAGAAATTCAAGGACTCACATGCTTCCAAAAAGGACAAATTCCCTTTGACTTCACAGCACTATGGACCAGGCTAGAACTGTGCCCAGGGTGAATTTCCACGCTCTTGAATTTCAGATAGTTTAGTGGGATTATTATATATCCGTATAAATCATTTCTTTTGGGTGCGGTTTGCTGTCTTTCTTTTAGATTTCACATCTCCTGCTCCAACGATCATCATGCCCGAGCCGTGCAACATTTCAACCCCCAGCCTCGAAGGTTAGTACCCAAACGAGTGATTATGTTGCCTCAAGACTCTATGGCCAACAGCCAACTGGTGAGATGGGAGGGGAAGCTACGACTTCAGCGTCAGCTGAGAATCTGGCCCTTACTGCGTTTGGTCATTTAAATGTAACAAACGTAGGACCAGGTTGTCCAACCTTTACTCATGTTGGCGAGCAGCTATTCACGCAAGGAGTCTCACTGGTGTGAATGGGAGTAAGTGCTCAGCAGTGTGAACAGGGGTCATACATTCTAGCTCTGAGAGTCCAGTCCTGCTCCCATTGGCGTCGGGGCCGGCTCCAGGCACCAGCCTGGCAAGCAGGTGCTTGGGGCGGCCCCTCCGGAGAGGGGGCAATTCGGCGGACGGTCCCTCACTCCCGCTCGGAGCGAAGGACCTTCCGCCGAATTGCCGCCGCAGATCGCGATCGCGGCTTTTTTTTTTTTTTTTTTTTTTTTTGGCTGCTTGGGGCGGCCAAAATCCTGGAGCCGGCCCTGATTGGCGTCAATGGCACAGGACTGAGAAAAAAAAAAACATCTCCCCTGTGGTCTATTCCTATTACACGTTGTTAACTCATTCCACATGGGCCCATTTCCCACTGACATCAATGACAATTCATCAAGTGATTCTTCTCCTTCTCTAATCATTTTGCATTGCAGAAGAGAGCTGCACTTTGCCAGCTCCACTTCCTTATCCTGCTCCAGCACAGAGACAGGCTTGGAAGGGTTCGAATTTTTATCGGTAAAGTCGATAAACATCAGTTCACCTCACACACAGAAACCAACAACAAAACTGTTTCTACTGATAGCAATTTAAATGTACAAAGTAAGGGAAGCAAAACAAGAAAAATTCTGCTTGAGAATGTATTAGAGTTTGACTTCCGGGTATTTACTTGGTATATTGACATCTGATATTGACAATCTATGTTTTAATGGTTATAAAGCTTTAATTTATTGAATCTCAAAATATACTGTCATTGAATAATTATTGTCTGAGCCTCAGTCATTTCATACAACTGTGAAAAATTTAAATAAATAGAAATAGAAAAAAAAATGCTTAAAAACCACTGATGTTATCGGTCTAAATTATTAAACAAATGATACATATATCTCATATTGTTTTATTTGGCTCTGTGCAAATATGAATTTTCATGGGCAAACTACACCATTGTTTCATATTTTATAGATACGAATGAGGAGAAAAACATGCAGACACTATCCGCTGCCCTGCTGGGTTTGGAAATTGTGCTTGCAAAGAGCATCGTCTTTAATGTGCTCATGATTGCAAGATTAGTCTTTGAGGTATGCGATACTTTGTAGTACAGACCGGGCTCGGGCATTTTTATCACTATGTCTGCTAATAGCGCCTAGGGCAGGTTTTTTTAACATACTAGTAAAAATGTAGCTGGAGCCTAAGCCCTGCGTACACTAGCAGGAAGAGAAGACATAGAAGGAGAAGAATTGTTTCGTGGTTAGGGGCTTGGGCTCCGTTCCCGGCTTTACCATGTTCTGTGTCAGCTTGAGCAAGTCGCACAGGTTCTTTAGAATGTTCTGCCTTTAGTCTCTCTCTGTCTTGGGTGTCCATCTGTAGAATGGGAATAACAGCATTCCCCTACCTCACAGAGGGCTTGGGAGGATTAATACACAAAAGTTCTCAGCCATTACTATTGGAGGCTGTATAAGTACCGTAGGGTGATAGCATGCACACAGTTGCTACCATTAGTCAGGAAATAGTGGTTTGCACTATTGTAGTAGCCGTGTTGGTTTCAGGATATTAGAGAGACCAGGAGGGTGAGGTAAAATCTTTTGTTGGACCAACTCCCCTTGGTGAAAGAGACAAGCTTTCGAGCTACACAGAGCTCTTCTTCAGGTCTCTTTCTCCTACAGAGGTTGATCCAATAGAAGATATTACCTCACCTACCTTGTCTCTATGAAATAATAGGCCATTTCTCAGAATGGTTGCGTAAGCAGAGATCTCCTGTCTCTAGTGTGGAAGTTTATATTGATTAGTATTGCACTAGTGCCTAGTATAGGGCCAGCTGAGATGCGGGATCCATTATTCTGGGCACTGCTCAGACACATGATGAGAGACAGTCCCTGCCTATACCTGACAACTGAAATAAAGAAAACAGACGGAAGAAGGATCAATATCCCCAATTTTCCCGGGGTCCTGGTGGATCCTCCATCACTGAAAATTTTTAAACCAAGATTGGAAGCTTTTCTAAAAGATCTACTCTAGGAGTTATTTTGGGGGATTTCTCTGGCTTGTGTTATACAGGAGGTCAGATTCACAGATTCATAGCATTATCATAATGCTCCCTCCTGGCCTTGGACTCTATGAATCTCTTGTTCTGTAATTGCTTCACATGTGAAACTCCCACAGATGTCACTATAACTTCAGCACCTGTATGATGACTATGTAATTGGGTTTGCCACGTGGAAAAGACCAGATAATTTTGCTGTAATAAAATAAATGAACACAATAATTAATAGCAATGTCATTGTTGTTATTCTAGGTTGCAAGAAGGAGCGAGGAAGGACCTGAGAAATAAAGCAAAATTTCTGTCATCTTTGTTTATATTAATTATATACACTGCCTTTGATACTGACAATTAGTCTGCATTTATTGTTGCTATGAATCGATTTTTAACAAGCTAATTTTGGTAACTGCACAAAGAATTGTAAAGTTACAATAGTGACTTCAGAGTTAAGACTGGAGGAGAGTTTCTATTTTAAACTTTATTTTGTATTCCCTCAAAACTTTCCCTGCCCCTTGAAAATAAACCCCTATCTTTAGTGCAAACTTACCATGTTTCTTAGGCTAGAATAGGATGTTTGCCAGCTAAATTATACTGATTTACAAGACTTTTTGAAAGAGTTGACTTTGAAAGATGATTTTTTTTTAATGTCATCTGATTTTTTTGCATTCATGTATTTGCCTTGCCTATTTTTAGCAATGTTTTGTGTTTCGGCGCATGTTGCTTACACAATTAAAAAATGTTGCACAACAAGAGTTGTTTCTTTTAACAATATTGAATGATTTTAACCTATAAAAAGAACCTATAAATGGCAGAGAGGCTTCTCTCTCCAGAGGTGCTAGCTCCCATCCAGCTCCGTGTTGTGGGAGAGACTGGTTCGGGTGGGCAGGGAATGGAATATGGGTCTTTCCTCTCTAGGGGGCGTCAGCTCTGATCTAGCGCCAAGGCAGGGAGATTGGCTGGCTCCAGGGGTGGGGAATGAAATACAAGACCTTTCCCGGCTCGGGGTGTTGGTTCTGATTTCGTCCCAGGTCAGAGAGATTGGCTGGGGTGAGTGAATAGGCTACAGGGCCTTTCTCTTTTAGGACATACCAGTCTGGCTGCACACTGCAGGGACTAGATGTGGGGCAAAGGTGGGAGTGAGGGAATGGGATTTGGAGACTATTTCAAAAAATGAATATAAAGAAATGTGTTCGTTTTTCCTTCTACTACATGAATAAAATGATGCTTCTTCTCTCTAAACCAGAGTCCATGAAACTCAGGCCTTGGCTACACTTGCAAGTTGCAGCACTGTAAAGCCGCCCCCAGCGCTGTAACTCACTCCCCGTCCACACTGGCAAGGCATTTGCAGCGCTGTATCTCCGTGGTTGCAGCGCTGCATGTACTCCACCTCTCTGAGAGGAATAGCAAGTATTGCGCTGCGGCGCCAGTGTGGCCGCCCAATGCGCTGTGACTGGCCTCCAGAAGTATTCGGCAGTATCCCACAATGCCTGTTCTAGCCACTCTGGTCATCAGTTCAAACTCTACTGCCCTGGCCTCAGGTAACCAACCATGTGACCCACCCTTTACATTCCCCGGGAATTTTAAAAATCCCCTTCCTGTTTGCTCAGCCTGGCGTGGTGTGGAGTGCTATCAGCGCATCTTTCCAGGTGACCATGCCTCCACGCGCCAAGCGAGCCCCAGCATGGAACAATGGCGAGTTGCTGGACCTCATCAGTGTTTGGGGGGAGGCAGCTGTCCAGTCCCAGCTGCGCTCCAGCCATAGGAATTACAATACCTTCGGGAAGGGATCAAAGGACATGATGGAAAGGAGCCATGACCGGGATGCCCTGCAGTGCAGGATTAAAGTGAAGGAGCTGCGGAGTGCCTACTGCAAAGCCCACGACGCAAACGGCCGCTCGGGTGCTCCCCCCACGACCTGCCGATTCTACAAAGAGCTGGACGCGATACTTGGGGTTAACCCCACCTCCACTCCAAGCACCACCATGGACACTTCAGAGCCGGGGTGGGAGGAGGAGGAAGAGGAGGAGGAGGAGGAAAACGGGAGTGATGGTGGTGGGCCGGATGGAGACACCCCGGAATCCCTGGAGCCATGCAGCCAGGAGCTCTTCTCGAGCCAGGAGGAAGGTAGCCAGTCGCAGCAGCCGGTACTTGATGGAGGACAAACAGAAGAGCAGGTTCCCGGTAAGCGGGTTTTTTTTCAGGAAGGAATTTTTTCGGTGCGGGCTCCTTGGGAGAGGAGGGTTAGGCATGCATGCCTAGATGCGGAATAGTGCATTGATGTGGTTTATCACATCGCGGTAATCTCCTCGAATGTCTCATCCAGAACGTGTGCAATGCGCTTACACAGGTTTATCGGGAGAGCCACCGTGGTCCTTGTCCCAGCCAGGCTAATGTGTCTGCGCCACTGTGCCGCGAGGGGCGGGGGGACCATTGCTGCACACAGGCAAGCTACATATGGAAGCTGCATTGCAGTAGAAGACCCTCCCTTGCTTCCCAGGTCACCCTCAGCAGCGAGATATCGTCCAGGATGAACTCCTGTGGAAAATGTTGGGACAGTGTTCAGTGTAGGTGCCCCCTGAAGCTGTTGGCTCTCCCCAAGGCACAGAAACCCAGAGGACAGTGCAGCCCTGAAACAATTAGTCCCCCTTACTCACCATTTTGAGGCTCCCGTGGGATGTGTGTGCTCTGTTTCGGACGGGAAAATTATGCTATTGTGTAGACCCTGTGTGTTTTCTACTCCTTAAATGCGGGGGAAATCATTACTCTGTCTGGTATAAACAATGCTGCCTCTGTTAAATGTTGCATTTTGCCTATACAGCTGCATCAACCTTGAGACCTCAGCCATCCCTTTTATCGCCTGCTCAGAGACTGCAAAGACTCAGGAAGAGACCGCGAAAAAGCAAAGAAGACATGCTGCAAGAAGTGATGCGGCAATCTATTAAAGAGAATGAGAAAGCACAGAACTGGAGGGAGAGAGAAAGCAGGATCCGCCAGGAAAACGCAGCGCACCGGCGGCAAAGCACCGCGCACAGGCAGCAAAGCACTGATAGGGTCATAAGCATCCTGGAGCGCCAAGCAGACACTATCCAGGAGCTGGTAGCCATGCAGAAAGAGGAGCAGTACCACAAACGCCACACCCCCTACAGCCCTTGCCCCAAAACTCTTTCTGTTGTGCCCCACTGTCACCTCCAACCCACTTTCCCCAACTTCCGTGTTCTTCACGCCACCCGCTGCCTCCAACACCAGTATCTTCACCACCCAGCCCTGAAAACCATGACCCTTACCCTCTGCACTCAACCCCCATCACCATGCAGTACAGCTGTCCTGAAGTGCAGCACTCACTGCACAGCACACCAGACAGGACAGACGCGAATCTGTGATTGTACTGTTCCCCACTCCACCCCCTTGTTTCTTTTCAATAAATAATTTTTTTTTCTTTTCAATAAATGGATTTTTTGGCTTTGAAAACATTCTTTATTATTGCATAAAGTAAAAGACTCCTTAGCGCAGGAAATAAACAGGCACTGCAAGTCTGCTTGTCTGCTTAGCAAACATGGATTCCCAAAGATTGGAACTACTGCACTTCACTCCCGTGCAGGGCACCAGATATCACTGCTGGTTTTCAGCCTCAAATTGCTCCCTCAAGGCATCCCTAATCCTTGCTGCCCTGTGCTGGGCCCCTGTAATAGCCCTGCTCTCTGGCTGTGCAAATTCAGCCTCCAGGTGTTGAACCTCAGAGGTCCATGCCTGAGTGAAGCTTTCACCCTTCCCTTCACAAATATTATGGAGGGCACAGCACGCGGATATAACCGCGGGGATGCTGTTTTCGGCCAAGTCCAGCTTCCCACATAGAGATCGCCAGCGGCCCTTTAAACGGCCAAAGGCACACTCCACGGTCATTCGGCACTGGCTCAGCCTGTAGTTGAACCATTCCTTGCTGCTGTCAAGGCTCCCTGTGTAGGGTTTCATGAGCCATGGCATTAACGGGTAAGCGGGATCTCCAAGGATCACAATGGGCATTTCGACTTCCCCTACCGTGATCTTCTGCTCTGGGAAAAAAGTCCTGGCCTGCATCTTCCTGAACAGCCAAGTGTTCCGAAAGATGCGTGCGTCATGCACCTTTCCGGGCCAGCCTGTGTTAATGTCAATGAAACGCCCACGGTGATCCACAAGCGCCTGGAGAACCATAGAGAAATACCCCTTCCGATTAACGTACTCGGATCCTAGATGGGGTGGTGCCAGAATAGGAATGTGCGTCCCATCTATCACCCCTCCACAGTTAGGGAACCCCATTTGTGCAAAGCCATCCACTATTTCCTGCACGTTACCCAGAGTCACGGTTCTTCTGAGTAGGATGCGATTAATGGCCTTGCAAACTTGCATCAACATGATTCCAACGGTCGACTTTCCCACTCCAAACTGGTTTGCGACCGACCGGTAGCTGTCTGGAGTTGCCAGCTTCCAGATTGCAATAACCACCCGCTTCCCCACTGGCAGGGCAGCTCTCAATCTCATGTCCTTGCGCCGCAGGGTGGGGGCGAGTTCCTCACACGGTCCCATGAAAGTGGCTTTTCTTATCCGAAAGTTCTGCAGCCACTGCTCGTCATCTCAGACTTCCATGACGATGTGATCCCACCACTCGGTGCTTGTTTCCCAAGCCCAAAAGCGGCGTTCCATGGTGCTGAGCATGTCCTTGAATGCCACAAGCAATTTCGTGTCGTACGCGTTGCGCAGCTCGATAGCATCGTCGGACTCCTCACTCTCACTGTCACTTTGGATCTTAAGGAATAGTTCGACAGCCAAACGTGACGTGCTGGCGAGACTCATCAGCATACGTCTCAGCAGTTCGGGCTCCATTTCCCGCAGACAGATCGCGCTGCACAGAAACCGTTGAAAGATGGCGCCAAAGGTGGACGGAAACAAAGGGATTTCTGGGATGCGAAGCGATGCATCACGGGGCATTGGGACAGGACCCAGAATTCCCCGCACCCACGCCCCCTTCCCACAACCCACGGCGCCAGAATGGGAAGAGGTGCTCTGTGGGATAGCTGCCCATAATGCACCGCTCCCAATAGCGCTGCAATTGCCGCAAATGTGGCCACGACAGTGCGCTGGGCAGCAGTCAGTGTGGACAGACTGCAGCGCTTTCCCTACTCAGCTGCACGAAGTCAGATTTAACTCACAGCGCTGTACATCTGCAAGTGTAGCCAAGGCCTCAGGGTATGGCTACACTTGCACCTGTACAGCGCTGAGTTAAACCCGCCTTCGGAGAGCGCAATAGGGAAAGCGCTGCAGTCTGTCCACACTGACAGCTGCCAGCGCACTGGCGTGGCCACATTTGCAGCGTTTGCAGGTGCATTGGGAGCCGTGCATTATGGGCAGCTATCCCAGCGTTCATGTGGCTACAACGTGCTTTTCAAAAGGGGGGGGTGGAGTGTGACAGGGAGTGTGGGGTGAGAGAGAGGGGTTTTTGGGGTGCTGAGCACGCTGTCAGCACGCTGCCTTGCAAGTTCCGACCCCCCTGCCCCCCCGCTTCTCATTCACTCACTCAAAGCAAACAGCAAAATGTTTCCTTTTTCTCTCTGGTACGGAGCTTTGAAAGGCACTGCCGCATTCCTGGAGCTGATCACAACAATGAGACAAGGGGCCACTTGATAAGGGGCTTATCACAGCACAGCAAGTTAACTCCTCGTTCACACTGACACCCGGAGTTGTAGCCACTCCACTGCATCTCTTATTCCTCTCAGGGAAGTGGAGTACCAGCAGCGACGCAGCCAGGGAGATACAGCGCTGTACGTGCCTTGCCAGTGTGGACGGGGAGTGAGGTACAGCGCTGGGGGCGGCTTTACAGAGCTGCAACTCGCAAGTGTAGCCAAGGCCTAAGAGTGTTCTGAGCGCTCATTGGCCCTTGTAAAATGAGGATATGCAAACTGTGTAATTAACGGAAGGAAATTAATTAAATAAAAAGGTTCATGGATATTAAAAAAAAACCATTTGGGTGCAGCAAAGTCAGAACCGAAGCTGGGCAAATAACTGATTTTTTTGGTTCAGTGCTTCTTTGAAAAATAATAACAAAAAAGTTTCATTTTGCATTGAGTGGAAATGACAGTTTTTCTCGCCAAAATGAAAACATTTTGTTTTGGGTTGAATACAACACTTTTTTTGACCTGAAACATTTCAGTTCATTTGTGGGTGTTTTTAACTTTTTAAAATAGTTAAATCTACCTAACACCATTCTGACACAACAAGTCAAAACATTTTGTTTAAAAAATGCCAACCCCCCCTCCCCCCGTTATTTTGGCTGAAACGATTTGCTGAATTTGACCCATATTCATGAACAAATTTGATTGACTCAAAACTGTGTATTTTGGAGAATAAACTAGTCACAAAACCGAAAGCCCAACCCCCACCCCGCTCTAGGCAGGTGTGAAGTGCCTTAGCACAAAGGAGCTGGAGAAGCTTGCCAAGAGCCAAAGAGTTTCAGAAGCACACTGGGGATTTAGGAGTGCAAATCCCATCGACTCGGAATAGAAACTGTGCTTCTAAATCCAAGAAGCATTTTTTAAAATCCCACCCTCTTTCTGGTTCTAGTCAGGGCTTTTCTGCCCAGAAAAATGCGGCACTCTATTCCCCAAAGAGTTTTCAGCCCAGGAAGACTGAGTAAGAAATCCAGAATGAGAATGCCGTTATTTATCATGTCTATTATGGTCCTACCTAGAGAACGGTGCCTGACGGGGCTGGGCACTGAACATACCCAGTGAGTAACTGAGATCCGGGTCCCATTGTGTTGGGAGCTGCACAGACAGAGTCAGAGACAGCCCCTGCCCTGAAGAGCTTATAGTCTAAGTAGACAAGGCAGGAAAAGGGAGGTGGAATTGGCAACAGCACAGACCAAAGTGGGCAGAGTTTTGGTACACACCTGTTATTAGATCTGTGCTTAGTACTTTCCACCAAAGAGCTAAGCAGCATGAAAACCAGTCTCTGAAACTCAGCTCACTCTGGGCTGGAGTTCATTTCCTGCTTAGCGCTGGCTAGTCCCCTGACCCTGCAGCTCTCGGAGACACAACCACAGCCCCCTGGGTCCGTGCAGTTACCAGCCAACCCCCTGGGACCTCTCCCCAGAATCAGAAAGATGAAACACTGGCTCAGCTTCGCATCCATTCTATTCGCTTTCAAAGGTAATTTAATTGCTAAAGATGTTGGCGGTTCTTTTATT
Source organism: Emys orbicularis (assembly GCF_028017835.1). Lineage (NCBI taxonomy): Eukaryota > Metazoa > Chordata > Testudines > Emydidae > Emys > Emys orbicularis. The sequence continues at coordinate 54,274,362 of NC_088694.1, read as the reverse complement.
TATGAGTCTTACTGTCTGTTTTTTCCACCCAGGAGTCCACACAAACTATGAGTTTGTGGCATCCGGTGGAAAAATTAAAATGCTCGGGGACTCTCTCCTGATCTCCTGCAAAACCTCCGGATTCAACTTTGGTGGCACCTGGTTGTCCTGGGTCAGACACGTTCCTGGGAAGGGACTGCAGTGGGTTGCCACAATTAGCAAAGACGGGGATACAATATATTACTCTGAGTCTGTGAAAGGGCGATTCACCATCTCCAGAGACAATTACTGGAACGTGTTGTATTTGCATATGACTGAGCTGAGACTGGAGGACGCTGCTGAGTATTACTGCACGTGGGACACGGTGTGCAGAAGGCAGTGGGAGCTCAGACAAGAACCCTGACTTGTGGTTGGGGGAGCAGATTTCTGCTGAGGAAGCCAAAGGCCTGAATGCTAGAAAACCCTGATAGAAACAGGCGGAGTCTATCCACTCTGTGTTAACAATAGTACAGGGTTACCTGCTTCCATCCACTTTCTTTCTCTGGAACTGAATAGCAAGAAACTTTTCCTTTCCCCTGGCACCAGCTCTTTCCTGTCCCCTTGAGGTGCCCCAGTTCCCCCACACCCCTACCCCAAAACCCCAGGGAACACCAAAATCCAAGCATCTCACCAGGGTTTGTTAGGACTCCCACCAAAGGTGCTTATCTGTGCTTTTTGATGGGGCAAAAGGAGATCTTGCAAGGTGTGGGTGGGTGGGGGTGTCTCCATTTTCCAACATGGGCTGGGGGTGTGATCAAAAAGAATATAAATTGTTTTATGTTTTTCTTGAACAGGGCACAAGGATTGGGTGTTTCTGACATGCTGGATGTGCCCTGTGCATTCATGCGTCCGTCTATCTATCTAGGTTGTATGCAGTGTTATTGGAGCCCTGTCTGTCCCCAGATATTAGAGAGACAAGGTGGGTGAGGCAACATCTTTTATTGGACCAACTTCTGTTGGTGAGCAAGACAAGTTTTTGAGCTAACAGACCTGAGGACGAGCTCAGTGTAGCTTGAAAGTTTGTCTTTCTCACCAACAGAAATTGGTCTATTAAAAGATATTACCTCACCTACCTTGTTTATCTATCTATCTAGGTGGTATTATAATATAAATAATATATACTAGTACTTGTGTTTTGTGCTGCTAATAAAAACCATATAGGACCAGACTGCAATATCCTTAATCAGGTTGAATAGTTCCATTGTAGGAATGTGGCTACTTTGGGGATAAAGTATTACCAAATGTAAAAAGATCACCGTGTGACCCATAGGAAGAGACAGTCCTTGTCCCAAGCACCTTACATCTTGAACAGACCAAAAATAAAAAGAAGAAAAGAAAAGAAAAGAAAAGAAAAAGGGAATGGGACCAGGATTCAGCATAGTCAGCCCCTGTGAAAATGAGCCCAGCTGTTGTTAATTCCATGAATATTATTATTTTTTCCCCTCAGTCAAGCAACACCAAACTGTGGTATATAAAATGGTGGTTATTCTGGGCTGGAGTTCATCTAACTTTTATAAAAGAGAACATGTGCAAAATCCAGAACTGAATTGCTTGTTTAAAGCCCATGATTTGCCGGACTCTGCAGCTCTTGGAGAGACAATCAAGCCCAGGAGTAGTCAATAGGCGGGCTGCAAGCCAAAGGCGGACTGCCAGATACTTTTGAATGGACTTGAAATCTTTTTATTTACTTATTTATTATTAATTATTATAATAATTATTATTTTCTCTGGAGTCTGGACCTTGACCAAGAAATCTGGACCCTGACAAAAAATAATTGATTCCCCTGATCTAGACAACCTGCATCCCCTGTGTGTGCAATTAACAGCAAATTCCCAAAAGAACGCTCCTGAGAATCAAAGAGATGATATTATGGGTCAGTATTGCAGACATGGGAGATGCCCAAGTATTATTATAGAAGTCTCCATGTCTCTTTTTTTCTATCCAGGTCCTGGGGCTAGGCGACACCTTTGTCCGGGAAACTGGACAAAGGGAGAGGTGGAGGGAAGGAGGGGGAGAGAGCCTGCTGGAGGGGTTTTTGGTTTCAGTTTTGTGCTGGGTGGTGGAACGCAGGGAACCCAAGGCTGGGGTCTAAGCTCCCTGCCTCCCAGAAGGACTTGACTGAGGGGTCCTGGTTGTACCTACAAGCTCTGTTTTAGACTGCGTTCCTATTGTCCAATAAACCTTCCATTTTACTGGCTGGCTGAGAGTCACGGTGAATCCCAGGAAGAGGGATGCAGGACCCTGACTCCCCCACACTCTATGACACCAGTCAAAATTAGAATTTGTGGCATCTGGTGGAGAAGTTAAAATGCTCTGGGACTCTCTCCAGATCTCCTGCAAAACCTCCGGATTCAGTTTTGGTGATTATAGGATGACCTGGTACGGAAACACACCTGGAAAGGGCATCAACCATTAGCTATTGGGCCAGAGATACAAAAAATTACGCTGCTTCAGTGAAAGGCCGATTCACCATCTCCAGGGACAATCCCAACAACTTCTTGTACTTGCATATAACTAACCTTAGACCCGAGGATGCTGCTGAGTATTACTGCATGTTGGACCCAATGTGCACAAGGCACTCGGAGCTCTATTGCCTTCGCCACATGTATCGTGTCCTTCTTCTGGTGCTTGTCCAGAAAAGCAGGACAAGAGCTCACTACTGCTACCATCTGAGGGAGTTGCTGGGTTGAGATCAGCTGGTGGAAGGAGGCAATAGCCCAAGAATCTGGGACTTCAAGCCCCTAGAGTGACCTCTTACCTTTATAGACCCCCCCCCCCCCCATCATACACAGCTATTTTAAAGTTTAGCGTGATAGTAAAGAGACCCCTTGTCAACCCTTCACCACCCAAGAGAAAGCCGGCAGCATTTGTCATTAACGATTTATTTCTCCTCTCCCGGCTCCCAAACTGCTTCTCCTCCCTACTGCCGCCAGCCACCTTCACGTTCTCCCTCTTCTCTCCCCGGCTCTGCTCACTTGATTGCAGCAGCTCAGCGGACGGTCCAGCTTTACTCTTTCACTTCCATTCTTCTTCACTTCTTTGGGTGGCTGCATTGGCCATTGAGCAGGCTGATGGAAATACCTGAGTGCTCTGTCTAGGCCAGGGGTCTGAAACACGCGGCCTGCGGGGCTATTTCTCTAGGGAAGCGGCTCCGGGCCAGAGCCCAATGCCGTCCTGCACCCCAACCCCCTGCCACACCTCACACTCCCTCCTGCACCCCACCCCCCTGCTACACCTCACACTCCCTCCTGCAAACCACCCCCCAACCCCCTGCCACACCTCGCACTCCCTCCTGCACCCCACACCCCAACCCCCTGCCACACCTCGCACTCCCTCCTGCACCCCACCCCCCAACCTCCTGCCCTGAGCCTCCTGCCTGCACCTCAACCCCCTGCTGCACCCCAACTTCCTGCCCTCAGCCCCCTGCTGCATCCCCCACCCCTTCTACACACTAACCTCCTGCCCTCAGCCCCCTGTCTGAACCCCAACCCTCTGCCACACCTCACACTCCCTCCTGCACCCTGCACCCCAACTCCCTATCCTGAGCCCCCTGCTGCACCCCACACCATAACCCCATGACCACAGCCCCCTACTGCACCCTGCACCCCGACCCCCTGCCTCACCTCTCCAACTCCCTGCCCTGAGCCCCCTGCACCTCAACTCCCGCCCTGAGCCCCCGCCACACCCCTCCTGCCCCTCTGGGGGCAGGGCCGGGGACAGCGAGGGGGGGTGTCAGCGATGCGGCCCTCGGGCCAATGAACTAATCCTCAGGTGGCCCTCATGGTCATTTGAGTTTGAGACCCCTGGTCTAGGCTCACAGGCCCAGCAGCTAAAGCCAAGCCCCACTGAGAGTGGGGAAGGAACCCTGACATGCGCTGACCTTAGAACCTAACCCCCGCGTAAGATGTGACTCCACTGGATTCATTTTTGATAGTTTAGCGACGCTCCAGGGGGAGGGGAGGTGCGAGGGGCTGGCCTCTCCTTTTGCCTCTCAGTTAGGGCTCAGTCTAGAATCAGCTTGGCTAGGCCCCAGGCTGGGCAGCCCAGGGGAAAGCACCCTGTTACAGGCCTGCTCTGCCCACTCTGACTGTTCGTGGCCTGGGGTCCTTGCTCCCCATTTCAGACCTGGTTTCCAGAGGGACTGAGGACACACAGGCCCCACTGCCTGGAACTGGAGTTTGCTCGTTCTGGTGACTCTGACATTCAGAGGCTGACAGGTGTGGTGAGGGGGCTGGAGAAACCCCACTGCTGCGGGAAGTGGAGCTGGAGACCGGAGATGCCAGGTGATCAAGACTACCCGATGCTCTCTTCATGCCCCAGGGGCTGGAGTCTCCTGCCAGAAATGCTCTCAGGAGTCCAGGTTCGAGGACGTCTCTGGAGAGCCCCTTCCTAGGAACAAAACTAGGGTGGTAGGATGATGGCGAAGGCTCTGTCCCAGAACTGGGAGCCAGGGACAGGGGAAGCTCCCAGACAGGCTATGCATTGGGGATGCCATTTCTCCCCCAAGAGACCCACACGCCCCAAGGAGTAAATGGCTCTTACCTCCATGAGGGACTGGGGTCTTCCAGCTAAGCCTCTTTGAGAGCCAGCATTGCTTGCTTGGATGGGACGCGGTGACCTGTCTCCACTGCTCCCTGACGTGGCTCAGCTACAGGATGCGCCCGTCTGGGAGGCTGTGCCAGATCCCAGGGCCTGGAAGACAGCTGGGAAGGAGGCTCCTATTCCTGTCACACCTAGAGACCCCATAGAAGGGCCAAGGGGAGAATAAAGGGCAGGAGATGAAGCTAGCCCTGAGCCTCTGTCCCACCCCCACCTCCTCAAAAGTGGAGCTTTCCGAGTTCCAGTGGGGCTGTGGCCCTGACACAAGGGCCTTTCTGCACCACACGGGGCAGGGAGAGCTCTGCCTGGGCGCAGCGGGAATGGGAGGGGGGTAGACCAAGGAAAGGGGGGAGGGGAGTGGGTGCGAGGGAAAGAGGTCCTGCCCCCTATGAAGGAATTTGGGGGGCAGAGGGAAGAACCCTGCTCCACAGAGAGGGGAGAGAGTTTCTGTGAGTGCCAGGGGGCTCCATTTCCCCTTCCACTAGCTCTCCTTCTCGCTCTCCCGCTCAGAGGGAGGCCACTCCGGCTGGCCCAGTCTGGTCCGGACCAGAGTCTGCAGGATAGCAGTGGGCCCACAATAGGGCTGGGCGGTTTTGACGGGGTTGGGACTCACCACCATGGCGCCTCCCGCTGGTCACTCCGGGAATTAGCTCAGTCCATGGGGAACGCCCTCTGCTGGCAGCGTCCCATCCGTCTCTTGTCCTCCATTGGCATCTGGACCCGCGTTGCTCACCGCTTGACTGTGTCCTTCAGGCCACTGCCCCTGCAGCAGTGCCCACTAGTCCATCCTCCCCCCATTCCAGGGGGCGGGGGTTAGCAACAGTCCTTGCACCTGCCTCGGTGGCCAACCGCAACCCCCAAAATCTAGCCCCTTGTCTCAAGGGCCGGTTACAATTTGTCTCGGCCATCGGATGGCCAGGTGCAGTACTGCCCAGCCCGAGGTGCTGGTCTCCTGCTCTGGAGACAGACCTTCCCCCATGAAGTTCTGGGACAGACTACCTGCTGCTCTCCTGGGCAGCCATTATATAGGCTCTAATCTTGGCCCTGATTGGCTCTCAGTAGGCCCTTCCCTGATTGGCTGCTGGCTTGCACAGCCATTCTGGCCTACTCTAGCCCCCTCTCACATGGGGGTGGGGCAGCTGCCCCACCACAAACCCTCCCCCTTAAAAATGCTCACGGGGGAGGGGAGGAAAGGGTTCCTATCGCCCCAGCTTCCTTCGCAGCGGGGCCTGCAGGGCATCCCTTTCCTCTTGCAGGCCCTCCAAAGTCTGGAGCCTGCTTCCCACCTCTAGGGTCTGGGTTCCCACTGTAGAACGCCGTGGTCCTACGTGGGTTCCTACTTCTGTCTGGGTTCCCACATGGGCCCTCCTGGCTCCTATGTGGGTTCCCTCATTTCGATGGGGCCTCTCTGCCCAGCTCCTTTCTCTCTAGGGGCCTCCGTCTTCACCACCCCTTCCCTGGGGCTGGTCTCTGAGCGAGCCCTTGTCTCGGACACTCCCCGTTTCTGCCTCGGGGGGGGCAGTGCCTCTGTAAATGTCCCCCTTGGTGGCAGTGGAAGCACTTTCTGGGTCTTTCCCCTGCCACGTCCCTACTCCTGCTTGCTGGGCCCTAGCCCTTCCTTCTGGGCTGGCCCGGGCCTTGGGAGTCCTGTAGGGGCACTCTCTCTTCAGGTGCCCCGGCTCCCCACAGACCCAACAAGCTGGGGGCCCCCCTGTTACTCTCACAGGGGTGCCTTTTCTGGGTGGGGCCTCTCTGCCCCCTCCCAGTAGGGACTCTCCCTCCTTTAGTGTCCCCGTCGCCTATAGGCGAAGCAGTTCAGCGTTCCCGGCCCCGGCCTCTCGCCCTTGGTGCCGGATCTCGTTTGGTCTGGGTGCCGACCTCCACAGCAGCCAGAACAACTCCCTCTGCTGCTCGGCAAGCCGAGCCACCCAGGCCCTCCAATAGACGTTTCTTTTCTCCACCATTTTGTATCTCAATCTGCCTAGTCCGCATGACGGTGTCCTTCTTCAGGCCACTGCCCTCCGGCAGTGCCCCCAGTCCATCCTCACCTCCTTCCGGGGGGGGGGGGAGGGGGGAAGCAGGTTAGCAACAGTCCTTGCACCTGCCTCAGTGGCCAACCACAACCCCCAAAATCTAGCCCCTTGTCTCAAGGGCCGGTTGCAGTTTGACTCGGCCACCGCATGGCCAGGTGCAGTACAAGAGGGAAAGGGGGGGACCCAGGCCCACCCACTACCCTGGGTCCCAACCCAGGGATCCTCTAGTGGCAGCCTCCCTGCTCTCCCCTTGTCCAACTGTCCCTGGGCCACTTCCCCTCCGGGCCCTCTAGGCCGTTTCTATCAGGGCCCGCAGTCCGGCAGGTCTTGGGCCGGAGATGTAGTATGATCCCTTGAGCCTGCCCAGCACTGCTCCTTCCGAGATACTGGTCTCCTGCTCTGGAGACAGACTTTCTCCCATGAAGGTCTGGGATAGACTGATTGCTGCTCGCCTGGGCAGCCTTTATATAGGGCCTAGCTTAGCCCTGATTGGCTGGCTCTAATCTCGTCCCTGATTGGCTCTCAGTTGGCCCTTCTCTGATTGGCTGCCAGCCTGTGCAGCCGCTCTGGCCTACTCTAGCGCCCTCTTGCATGGCGGTGGAGCAGCCGCCCCACCTCAGCGATCAGCTGTCCCAACCAGGCTGCGGGGCCGGCTCCAGGCCCCAGCGAAGGAAGCACATGCCTGGGGCGGCATTCCGTCCATTCTTGGGGCAGCACAGGCCGGGCGACTTTTTTGTTTTTTGCACTTCGGCAGTTCGGGCGGCGGCAGTCCGAGCGTTGTTGTTGGTTTTTTTCTGCTTCGGCAGTTCAGGTGGCGGCAGTCCGAGCGTTGTTGTGGTGGTTTTTTCTGCTTCGGCAGTTCGGGTGGCAGCAGTCCAAGTGGTTGGGGTTTTTTTGGTTTTCTTTTTGCTCGCTTTGGCAGTCCGAGCGTTGTTTTTTTTGTTTTTTTTTGCTTGGGGCGGCAAAAATGGTAGAGCCGCCGCTGCTGGGCTGAGCCCTTTGGTCAGCCCCTCAACACAGTGTATCGGGGGTGGCTCAGGCCTGGGCGGGGCCCAAGCACCCCACAAACAACCAAACTTCCAGGGCGGGCCCTGGCCTGGGTGGAACCCTGGCAGCCAGCAAACAGACAGACTTGATTGGGCTGGCTCTAGCCTGGGCGGGGCCCCGGTGGCCAGCCAACAAAGAGTTCCTGTCCTGGGCTACAGCCTCCTTGCACCGTGTAGGGGGTCAGCCACCCGGGGTGGGGTGGCAGGGGGACGCGGTCCCACCCTCCTCCCCCGCGTCCCAGCCCAAGGCGCTGGCAGGGGCAGGATTGGTTGCCCCTGCGTCGGCGGGGATCCAGCCGCAACACGCCGACTGAGTCGCGCCGGGCTCTGCAGCCAGCAGCTCCCGGGCTGCCCCTGGGCTACTTCCTGCCTCCCCGGGGTTTGGTACCTGCGGCCTCCAGGCCTCTTCCGGCTCCTTGGGGTAAACCGCAGTGGGTACTCCGGGCCAGTCCTCGTCCATGCCTGGGCTTAGGGTTAGGGTTAGGGGCCTCCGGAGAACAGACCAAGTGTCCTCCTCTGTTGCAGGCTGTCCCCCAACTGTGGTGCAGGGCCGGCCTTTTATATTTCCGGCCCCACGCCCCGGTCCTTACGGCGAGGGGGGCGGGGCGCTATAGGCTCCGCCCTCCAAGGGGCGTGTAGGGGATCCCTCGCTCTCCTGCTCTGAGGGAGGCCACTCAGTCTCAAGAGAGTCCACCAGAGGCCCCGGTGGCCGGGAAACAAACAGTCCAACAGGCGAGGGAGGTGGGGTGATATAGTCTCCGCCCTCCAAGGGGCGTGTAGAGGTGCCCTCGCTCTCCTGCTCGGAGGGAGGCCACTCAGTCTCACTACACTCCCCGTTTAGAGGGAGCGGGAGTTGCTGGTGGCCTTGGAGGCAGAACTCCTGCAGCGCCTCCGGCACTTGGCGCAAGTGCTGGATGATGTAAAGTTGGTTCGTTATGTTGGCCGTGACGTTCTCCTGCTGCAAGAGAACGAGACTCAGAGACTGTCAGAGACTCAGAGGCCCCGCGGAATCAGGGGGAATTAAGGGCACCTGGGACCAGCAGCATTTCCACCCAGCACCCGCGCACCTCTGAGGGATGGAGTCCCCCTCCTAACCCCCAGCTTGGAGTCTTTCTAGGGACTTCCAGTGCCAACCCCCCTCCTTGTAGGGGGAGCTCCTGACACCTCCCACCCAGTGCCCCTGACAGCTGTTCCACCGCCAATCCACAGCTCAAGTTCTCCGACCATTCTCCTCCACCCCCACCCAGGTTGGGCAGGGAGGGGGCTTTAGCGGGTGGGGTGGCAGAGGGATTCTGGCAGCAGTGAAGTGGGATGTTGGGAGCTTGAGACCTTTCCCCAAGTCATCCCAGCCACTGAGGCTGAAGCCACAGGATGGCAGCCCTGGTGAATGGGGCAGATCAGCAGCCCCTGCTGACTGAATCCTCCCGTTCTCTCTAGAGCGAGTCCAGCCCTGCCGGCAGCAGGACGAGCTTCCCCCGCCCATGTGCCTCAGAACTGCCCGGTCAGTCGCCATCACCCCTCAGTCCTTGGCCTCCCAGGCTGCCAGTGACGGGAACAACTCTGGGTGGTGGCGCGGGTGACAGGAGAGGCTCGCAGAGGGCACGTGGAGGACTCTGCTGCCCTTCCCAAGAACAGAAGTCCGTGCTGAGGCAATGCTTGTCATTCATTAGCCTTGCTAAAGAGCTGGGCTGGAACTGCTCCGGGGACAAGCTGGTTCCCTCCTGCTCATGGAGGTGAATTCATCTCCCTTCCCAGGAGCAGCTGCTCTCACTCTCATTCCCCACCAGTCGCCTTGCTGCCAGGCCGGCGAATGGCCAGAGGATGGGAATGAGGCCTGGTCCCCGCCCCAATCTCCTGAGTCTAATGCAGCTGCTCACCTTGTTCCCCATCAGCTGCTGGGCTTGCCCCAGGAGGGAGTAAGTGAGGAGCAGCCCAGCCTGGCTGACATGCAGCAGGGGGTCGTGCATGGCCAGCACTGCTGTCTGCAGGAAGAATCTTCTCTGCCCCTGGCAGAAGAATTTGCCAAAGACCTGAAACCAACCAGATGTGAGGCTTCAGCAGATTGCCCAGCACCAGGCTCCAAATCCTGGCCTAGAACGGCCACTCCGTCGCGTGGCTCCAGGAGGCAGCCACCTGCCCTGCAGAGCTGTGCCATGCCCTGGCCGAGTGTCCTTACCTCCCCGACCCTGGCTGTGTTCTTGTAGCCCAGGAGCCTGCTGTCCTGGTGCCAGTCCCAGCACCAAAGGTCTTCGACCTCATGGATGTTCAGGTCTGGGAAAGAGAGAGACACACACACATTTGTCATTCGGGTTGCAGGGCTTGTGTCCTTCCAATCCCATTGGTGGCTGCACAGTGGGCAGAGCCCAACAGAACTGCGGGGGTGGTGGAGAACACAGAAAGAGATCGAGAGAGACTTATCCGCCAGCCGGGGTCACTCGGAGAGAAATTGGCTGGGGTCCCAGTCTCACTCGTCTAGCGGGTGCCAGTTCCCAGCCGGGTTCCTTACCCCTCTGGCGCAGCAGGAGCTGGTAGAGCCGGTAAACCCCCTCCCTGGCCTGCTGGCTGACGTCCTGGTCTGGGTCACTGATGGACAGAGCCAGCTGTGCCACGTGGTGACCCATCCTGGGGAATTCGGCTGAGTTCTAATGGAAGGGAGAGGGAGAGGGGACTCCATCAGCATTTTCCTGTCAGCTCCCAGTCCCCGCCTGGGCCAGGACTCTCCTTCCCCTCAGCCCCTCTGCAGGAGATGCTAGAGGATAGGAGCTAGAGCTGGATCCTTAATTCTCTCTGCCCGCAAGGGAGCCCGGAGAACAGGGATGCGGGCAGGGCCCTCCATGAGGATTTGCTTCCCCAGCTGCTCCAGGATGACAAGAAGGCAAGAACCTGGAGCATGCTCCCCTTACAAGCGAGAGTTGCCACTTAACCAGGACAAGAAGAACTTGACTCAAGCCAGGCTCATTCTCTGCTCTGACTCTGCCTCCCCAAGAGGACCACTCCTAGCCCACAGCCCCTGCAGCAGCAGCTCCTCCAGCCCGTTGGAGCCAGCCCGCCTACGCCTGGAGTCAGGAAGCTGGGCTCAGAGGCCACTTACGTCAAAGTCAGGGAGGGTGATGACGGACGTGAGCAGGGCCGCGCTGCTCCTGATGGCCCTGGCTCTCTCTTGTGGCACCCTGGACACGGTCCAGTAGTTAATGTGCTGTGGGGAAAGGAGGCAGCTCAGGATTGATGGGGGGGTGCATGTGTTGTGCTAATGGCCCCTCTCCATCCCCAGGGGGCTGAGACATTGTATGCGGTGGGGGTGGAATATCCGACTCATTGACCGCAGAGCTTTAGAAGGGGACTCTTGCCCCCAGGACGATGCTTGTATCCTGCAGGTCACAGCTTGTCATTGTCTCTCTAGATTGGGACAATGCTCGGTGTCGGGGCTGGTCCCATCCTCCCTGAACTCCTGATTCCTGAACAGCTCCCCAGGAAGGAGACAGACCCCTCCCCCCTCCCTGGTTCTCAAGTCCTTGGCTGGGTGAAGGGACTGAGTGTGAGCACAATCCCCCCAGGAATCTCGGGGCCCGTCAGAGACAAGGGCTGATTCTCTGGGGCCCTCCTGTTTCTCTAGGAATGAGGCTGTGGCTCTTCTCTGAGGACCATCTTCTGGCTCTCCCAGGAGGGGTTCAGACTCTCACTCCCCAAGCCAGCCAGCGGCCCTGTGGTTAGTGCTCGACACAACCAGGCAGAGCTCTGGGTGAAGTCCCAGCTCCTTCCTCTGTCCTTCAAGGAGGAAGGGCCTGACCCTGCATTGCACTGACTGCCCTGACCAAGGACGGCCACTGGGGGCCCAGCTAGGAGGACAGACTGGAAAATGGATCTAAGAGTGAAGGTCAAATTGCCCCCACCCCTCTCATCGGGCTCACCTCCAAGATGTAGTGGAGCTTGTCAATGTCTGGGGTCTTTGCCAGCAGGTTCTCCAGCATGGCATCCAGAAGCTCTGCTATGAGCCTATGCAGATCCTGCAAAGCAAGGGAGAACCATGGGTCAGACTTAGGGAAACTGGGGCTACACCTGCCACAGGATGGGAAGAGGGGTCTCTGGGAAGCACTGGTGAGACCCCCAAACACATATCCTGGCCTCTCTCATTCACATCCCACTGCAGGCAATTAGCAAGGATTCAGGCAGGATGACAGCTGGTTCTTCAATCCATGATTTAGCTGATCTACCTGGACTTGGGTGGTGTCCTTCTCCCTGCCCAGGGTGAAGACTGCGTGCAGGGCAGCTCGGAGGAGGTGGGTCTCCAGCTCCGGCGCCAGGGCAGGTGTCATGGTGCTGGCAAGAGAGAGGAGCCGGTATTAGACTGTGCAGTGCGGGGGTGGGACTGGCACCGACACGGACGTGAAACTGCAGGGAAATAGGCAGAGGCTGGCGAGAATGGAAACTGAGGCACTGAGCCAGGGAATGATAAGGCCAAGGTTTCCCAGACCGACAGTGGCAGGGCAGGAATAGCGCCTGTTCCCTGGACCCTGCTGCCCCTCCTGTATCTGATCCTGGGAGTCAGCCTCTCCCCAAAGCCATTGCAATGTGACTGGAGTGAAAAGAACAGAGCAGCCAGGCGAGGGAGTGACCCTTCCCCGCACCTCTGCCAGAGGAGCCCCCCTGGCTTGGGAGGTGACCTGGGAGTGGGAGGGGCAGTGACTCCCAGCCATGGGCCTGAGCAGCACCGGGGTTAGGGGAACCGGGCAAGAGGGTCTCGGTACCTGAGGTTGGCCACAGCAAAGAGGGAGTTGGCCAGAACGGCGCCGGGTGGAGAGTCAGGAGGAAGCTCCTCAATGAGCTCCTGTGAGACCCAAAGGAGACAAAGGAGCATGTGAGATTTGGGCCTCACTGACACTTCCCAAGGAGGAGATTACACAGCCAGCAGGATCCCCCCAGCTGCCTCCCGCTCCTCCGATTCCTGCCCACTAGTTCTCCCGTCTCTTCTCCCCAATCTTCAGCCCCAGCAATCCCTGCCCTCAGCTGCCCTCCAGCACCAGCCATCCCCCAACCATCGGCCCGGGGAGACCCCTGCCCCTCCCATGCCTCTGTCCTCCCTCCAGCTGCCGGGCGCCGTGTCTCACTCACCACAATCCTCTCCACCACAGCCGCCTTCGAGCAGTGTGGCTCCAATGTGTCCTCCCCTCTCTCCTGGGCAGCGAGGCACGCGGGGTAGATGGCGTGCAGGAACTCGAGCTGCTGCGCCTCATCCTGTGCCCACCAGGAGTGGGGTTAGGGGAGAGAGAGCCAGTTAGCCAGGGACCTCCCTGCCCCAGCCACACCAGCTGCAGGACTTAGGCCTGAATGGGGGATAGTGGGGACCCGCCTATTGTCCAAATCACCCACGACTCCTCCACAATCAGGGTCAGGAACTGGGACAGTGCCTCTGGGGGGAGGAGACCCCGGCTGGTGTGTGACAAACACCCCCATCTTGGGGGTCCCAGATCATGGAGGAGAAAGGTCCCCATTAGGGCCAAGACCTTCTGCAGGGGGTCGGGATGCTGGGAAGGAGCAGGACAATCTCAGTTCCAGCACAGCTGGGGAACGTTTGTACCTTTTCTCGACCATGGAGCTGCTCTCGGATGTTCATGAGAGCAGCCTCCTCTGTTACCAAGTCTACCCCTTCTTCTTCCTCCTCCTCGTCCTCGGAGTCCCTGGCGGACGCTGCACTAGGGAGAGAAGGGGACAGGGTGACGCCTGCTGCCACTCGGGGGAAGGACAGGGGCATGGTGGGACAATGTGCCCCCTGCCCACCTCCGGGACATAGGGCAGATTGGGCCCCACACTCCCCCCTCTCAGTGATGTCGTCAGCCCCCAACTCCTTCAGGAGCCCATAGCAAAGAGACCCCCACACACACTGTCCTGGACTCCCTTGGAGGTGCCCCCCCCCACGCAAAATGGAGCACCAAGGACCAAAGTGGCAGCATCTAGTGTCGGTGGGGTTCACATGGCTCAGGCCAGACACCTGGGCTGGAGACCCACCCCCATAGCACTGCTCGAGGGCCTGGGCCCAGGGTGTTCACAGCCCCCTCCTCACCCCTCCCTGAACCCAGCCTGGCTCCTCACCTGGAAGAAAGCAGAAGCGTCCATCGGCCAGGGTGCTGTCCGAGTCGCAGGCGCTGCTGCTGTCGGATGGGGAGCGGCCCGAGCTGCTGGGGCTGGCAGAGGGATCCTCCACCTCCTGCCCTGGGGAGGCTGGAAGGTCCTCACTGACCGAGCAGGGCGATGCCCCCTCTTGGAAGTTGGGGCTGGGCTCCTGGGGCCGCTGCTGCCCACACAACCACAAGCCCCAGAGCCACCCTGCCCGGTTCCGCCCCTGGGCTGGGTTCTGCCTGCCCAGCCGCAGCCTGGCCCAGCTCCATTTTGGCCTGGGAGGTGATGCTCCCACCTCGGCGCCTGCGCCGGGAGTGGGTTTCTTCCGCCAGAAGGCTGGGCACTTCCACCTCTTGGCGCGGCCGGGAGCTCCTTCCCCGCCAGCGGGGATGGAGGGGCCGCTCCGCTCCTGGGGAAGATGGTGGCTGCTTCCCTCAGGCTCTGGGGCCACCTGCAGAGCCTTCTTCCTGAACATCCTCAGGAGCCTGGCCATCCTGGAACCCAGCGGGGAGCAGGCGTGAGTCTGGGGTCAAGGCAGCCTCTCACTAACCAGCCTGTTTGCTCCCTCCCCATCCCTGCCCCAGCCAGAGCAGCTCCTGCTCCCCCCACGGGGGTGCAGGGAGGGCAAGCTACACCCACTGGCAGGAGTTCATTGCATGATCTGCTCCCCCTCGTCATCCCTGGGGCTGCAAGAACCGGGGAGTCTCGTCCTTTTCGAGCACTGGGGTCAGTCACAAAGACCACTGGTCACTTTGGACAAGCATCTCCCTCCCCCACCCCCGCCCAGGCTAGAGAAGGAACAGAACCCAGGCAGGGCCGGCTTTAGGCCGATTCGCCCGATTCCCCGGAATCGGGCCCCGCGCCTAAGAGGGCCCTGCGCACTCACCCCGGCTGCAGTCGTCTTCGGGGGCCCCGCTCCCCTGGCCAGAGCGCCGGCCGGAGCGCGGCAGCCCCGTAGCCCCGCAACCCAGGCTGGAGCACGGCAGCCCTGTGACCCCGTGACCCCGGCCGGAGCGCGGCAGCTCCGCAGCCCCACAACCCAGGCTGGACTGTGACAGCCCCGCGACCCCGGCCAGACCTCCAGACGGAGAGCGGCAAGCCCGGCGGGGCCCGCTCCCCCAGCCGGCAATCCAAAGTGCCTCCCCAGGAATCGGGCCCCGCACTTGCTAAAGCCAGCCCTGAACCCAGGCGTCCGGACATCTTCTGGGAAACCATTCCCCACTTCTAAGTCCCTAGGCATAGCAAGGCCAGGGCCCCCTCAGTTCCCATTGATTTCCATGCTCAGCAGCTCACCGGGTCTGGCCCAGCTCAGAGACTCTCAGCCTGGGGAACAGTCTCCCACAAGGGAAGGGCTGGGAACCCCATTGCTGGGACCTGGCCAAACACACTAGAGATGGCTCTGGAGAAGCCCCTCCCTGGTCTGAGTGCGAGGGGTTCCTGGGGGCTGTTTGCAAATCCAATCTCCTTTGGGAGAGATTCTCTCCCCCTCTTTCTGCCTCTCCCCGGACAGACAGGGGACACCACCGAGGAACCCTAATGCCACTCACTTGCTCTGGTGATGGAGCGATGGATGGAGGATGTTCAGGGTCATCCCTCGCCCTTCTCCTCACTCTCCAAGCCCAAGGCAGGCTGGAGAGGGTGGTGGTGACCTGAGGAGTTACCCTGCCCAGCAAGCAGGCAGGGTGATGGCACGGGGCGATCGGCTGGCTGTGAAAACAAGAGTCTGTCTTATTGCCAAGGGACAGAGAAACTCGGCCAGCAGCAGGGGGTGCCGGACACCGCCCTAGTGCGGGGGTGACAGCGCGTCCGGGATCCCGACATCCCAGCACTTTACACACCTTCCTGGAGCCTCCCAACCCGCCTGGGCTGTCGGGACTGCGACCCCAACCCCACTGATGAGAACCAGGCCTGGGGCGGGGAAGCTACTGGCTCAGGGTCACACCAAGTGTCAGAAGAACGGATGGGAGCCAGCAGGCCTTCTTTCCAGGCCCCTTCGCTAACCACTGCTGCACACTCCCTCCCACAGCTGGCAATCACAAGCAGGCCCTCACGTCCGCTCCCCCTGCTTTGAGAGGGCGTGTGCTCCGCTGGAGTGACTGGACCAGGGGATTGGGAGTCAGGACTCCTGAGTTCCATTGCTGGGTTTCCTGTTGGTTCCACTGCTGGGTGTTTTCCTTTCCCTGTGGGACTTTGAGCAAATTGCTCCCCCCTCTCTGGCTCTGTCCCCAGCAGTCAAATGGGGATTTCATACTTTCCCACTATTGGAAAGTGCTGGGAGAAGCCCCCAGCAAAAGCTGCTCTGACAGCGCTAAGCAGCATCTGCCCATTGAAGGTGGGAGCGCACTGCCCAGGAGGAGGAGTGTTTGGCTCTGGGGTTTCACTTCAGCCCAGTCTATAGAGAGGGGCCCAGCCATGGAGTTTGGCTCTAGAAGACCAAGTCTCCAATTTGTTAAGGGCGTTTTGAATTCCAATCCTGTGCTCCAAAGTGCTTGGTGTCATTTGCAAATTGTAGAAGCATGCTCTCCACTCCATTTTCCAAATCCTTCAGGAAAATATTGAATACTACCGGCCCCCGGACTGATCCCTGCCAGACCCAGTAGGTACACCCTCTCCGTTGGACAGCCAGACATGGAGAAGGGCTCTTGGAGTCTGGGCTTTCAACCAGCTCTGCACTCCCATTCCACTGATTACATCTAGACCACATTTCCCTCGTTCGCTTGTGAGAATGTCCCATGGGACTATGTCAAAAGTCTTAGAAACACCAAGAGAGATCACATCTACTGGTTACCCACCTCCACTAGGCCCGGAACCCTGCCAAAGAAGGAGCTAGGATTGCTTTGGAATGATTTGTTCTTGACAAGTCCATGCTCACTAGTCCTAAGAACCAAATTATCCTGTAGGTGCTGACAAAGGGATTGTTTAATGATGTATTCCAGTCTCTCTCCAGCTATGGAAGTGAGGCTGGCTAGTCTGTAAGTCCCAGGGTTCTCTTTGTTCCCCTTTTACAGATAGGTCCTGTCTTGTTAATGGATGGGAAGAGGTTCTTTTTCAGGGATCGCAGACGAGAACTGGGGCACAGCATCTGGTTTGTTAAGGCCACAAAAATGGAGGCAGGAACCTCTTCTCTCCTGCTGGCAAGAACCCCAGCTACCTAAAAGACAGGGCCTCACATCCCTGAATGGGCTTTTAAAAAGACAATGCTTAAAACATTTGGCCCCGACCATTTCTTGTTTCCGCAGACTAGATATTTTAGCAAACTTTAGAATTCCTTGGTGCTAAACACTGAGAAATTCCCCTTTCTCCTTCACAGGGGGCTTTAACGCCCCTTATCTCACTTAGGCTCATGACCGCCCAGAGTTCGAGACTTGTCCCTGTTCGCATTGGACAGATGGGGAGGAGCCTGAGCTACAGAGAAGGGAAGGGACCTATCCAAGGGCCTAGACAGCAAGGCGGTGGCAGAGCCAGAAAGAGAAGCCACCAGTCCTGACTCCTGTTCTAATGGACAACAAACCCCCCAGAGGCACGGCAGAGGGGAAAGTAAGCCGGTCCGGTCTGGTACAGCGTACCGGCAAGAGCCAGTACGCCGTGCCGGACTGGACCGGCTTCTGCGGCGGTGATTTAAAGGGCCCAGGGCTCCAGCCGCTGCGGGGAGCCCCGGGCCCTTTAAAGCGCCGCCGGAGCTCCGGCAGCCGGGCTCCGATGGGGATTTAAAGCGCCCGGAGCTTTGGCCGCTGCGGGGAGCCCCGGGCCCTTTAAAGTGCCGCCGGAGCTCCGGCAGCCGGGCTCGGACGGGGATTGAAATGGCCGGAGCTCCTGCTGTTGTGGGGCGCCCTGGGCCCTTTAAAGCGCCGCCGGAGCTCCGGCAGCCGGGCTTGGGCGGGGATTTAAAGGGTCCGGAGCTCCGGCAGCCGGGCTCCCGCGGTGATTTAAAGGGACGGAGCTTCTGCCACTGCGGGGAGCCCCGGGCCCTTTAAAGCGCTGCCGGAGCTCCGGCAGCCGGGCTCCCGCGGTGATTTAAAGGGCCCAGAGCTCCGCGGAGGCCGGAGCCCCGGGCCCTTTAATTCTCCCCTGAGCACCGGGGCTCCCAGCCGCCTCTGCAGCTGGTAGCTCCGGGGTGATTTAAAGGCCCTGGGGCTCCCAGCCACAGCTTGAGCCCCAGGGCTTTTAAATCTTGAAAGGCCCCGCCTCTTCCGGTTGAGGCCACACCCCCGCTCAGGACTCCGGCGTAACGGTAAATCCTTTAAGTTCCTTTCACCCCTGGGCAGGGATAGAGCCCAGGAATCGAGATGGTGGGGAAATTTCATTGAAACCGTTTCTGTCAGAAAATCCCATTCAGACTAAACCAGTTTGTTTCTTGAACTCATAACAAGTGGGATGAAAGTTCTTTGCAAAAATATTTTGTTGCAAAACAAAAGCATCTCCTGTTTGTCACAGTGTGTTAAATTGTCTCGTCGCACACCAAGAGGAGACACTTAGATCTCGAAAATGAGATAAGATGCCTCAGTCTGAGCTAAGTAGTTGCTGCTCTTATCAATTTCAAAATAAAAAAATACAACTAAAATAGACTATTTCAACTATTTCACAATCTGATCTGAGTAAACGTGCTAGGACACCTCATATTATGCACTCCTCCTAGTGACACTCTCCAACGGATCCCCATCCTCCACCCACTGTGAGGTAGGTAGGAGCGGATCATTATTATCCCTACTTGAAAGAGGGAGAAGCTAAGGCTGAGAAAGGAGAATTGACTTGTCTTAGGTCACACAGCCAGTCAGTGGCAGAGTTGGGACTAGGACCCAAGAGCCCTGATTTTCAAACTAACCATCGGATCTTGAATTTCATACATTGAATGACCTGAATAACGGGCTCTCAGATGAGTTCCAGACCAACAACAGTGCTCAGTAATTATTCATCAAGTATTTGAGGAGAACTGCAATGTTAGAGAGAATCATGAGCTGCTCAGAGACAATTAATGCAGAGAAGCAGCAAAATTCATCAAACCTAGAACTGCTTATGACTTATTTACTTGGTCTTAAAAGAGAACAAGGACCTGAGTCTCCTCCCTGTCAATAACCCCCTGCTCAGCCAGTCAGGGTAGAGGCTGAGGACGGGAGGCTGAGGGTTCTCACCAGAGAGCCCAAAGGATGGCCCAGGTCACTGGTGGGGATCAGTGGCATAGCCAGGTTCTAAGAGCAGGAGGAGCAAACATTAAAAAGGCGCCCCCCCTTGGCTCCTCCTCTGGCCACGCCCCCCTTGGCTCCTCCTGCGGCCACTCCGCGCCCCCCCCCCTTGGCTCCTCTGGCCATGCCGTGCTGGCCCCGCGGCCCCCCATCAGGGCCGGCTCCAAGCACCAGGCAACCAAGCACATGCTTGGGGCGGCACCTGGTAAGGGGCGGCCAACCTTGGGGTGGCGGGGGGGCAGCGCGGCGCAGCACGGCATTCCGCGGCGGGGCGGGGGCGCTCCGGCGCCGCGGTGCTTGGGGGGGGGGCGGCGCGGGGCGCGGCGCTCGGGGGGGGTTCCAGCGGTGCGGCGCTCGGCGGGGGGGGGCTCGGCGGCCGGCGCTTTTTTTTGCTGTTTGGAGCAGCAAAAAAGTTAGAGCCGGCCCAATGTCCCCAGTGATTCTAAGGGACAAAATCCCAGGTGCGGAATCAAATTCTGCCTCCTTAAGCTGGTGTTTTCCATGCCTAGAATTCAACTGTCACCCGATGGATCAGACTGAAGAGGTTTCCAACCTGGAGGAGGCTCTTACCTTCTAAACAGGGACGTCTGCTTTCTAGTACAGTCACGGAAAGGGAAGGAGAAAACTCGACAGAGGTTCCTCCTGCCGCTCACGTACGTGAACCCGAATGTTCTCTCAGTCCTCAAAGAGAGACCTCGAGACAGAGACTTGCTGAAGCAAAGCCACAGGAGTCTCTGAGTTTTCCCGGGCCACTCGCCTCTGTCCTGCCTGGCTGATGTCAGCATCTCTCTGTGAGGTCACCACCTTTGACCAATAGTCTGAGGTCCTGCAAAAGGCCTTTGTGATGTCACTGCCACGCCCCTCCCTTGCTGTGCTAATGTCCTGCCCCTGGCCAGGCACTTTGGAGGTTTGAGCTACTCCCTGTGGATCACCCCACTCAAGGAGTGTTCATTTTAGGAAGCGAGCCGACTAGACGGTAAAACCTCAGACGCTGCTCCCAATGCTACACTCAGTTTTTCAGAAATTAGTAGACTTGATGGCCACAAGAGACCATGAGAGCATCTAATCTGACCCCCGGCATGTCACAGGCCTCCTGTATGACACAATAGCTACTTTGGGGGCAAACACATTCCAGAAAGGCATCTAGTCTTCATGAAATGACATCAAGAGATGGAGAATCCACCACTTTCCTTGGTAGCTTGTTCCTGTGGTGAATCATTCTCGCTGTTGAATATTTGTGCTTTATTTGTCATATGAATTTGTCTCTTTTCACCTTCCAGCCACTGGGTCTTGTTCTGCCTTTCTCTGCTCGATTAAAGAGCCCTTTAATACCCAATCTTTTCTCTCCATTAAGGCACTTCAACACTTCAATGAAGTCACCTTTCGATCTTCTTTTGATAAGCTAAAGAGGTTGAGCTCTTTCAATCGCTCACTAGAAGGCATTTTTCTCCAGCCCTCAGAACATTGGGTGGCTCTTTGCTGCCCCAGCTCCAATTTCACAACATCTTTTTCAAAGGTGGACACCAAAACTGGATGCAGTATTCCAATATCAGTCTCACTGATGCCGTGTCACCTCCTGTGACGCTATTGACATAATCTGTAACTGTATAGATCACCGTTGCGACCACTGTTATATATTTGCAGCCAATATTGTATAAAGGTTGTCGTGGAAGGGGTCTATGGAGAGGTTCTGATTGGCTGATTATAATTATGCTATCTGTATATGTGTATCAGTTTTGTAGTTGACGTTATGAATATTGGCTCTATACTGTCTGTATTTCAAACTTGTGCTATGCTTCCGGGGAACACCCCAGACAAGTTGGTGTTAGTTCTGCCTAGCCTGCTTGATGGCCCACTAAGGACCATGAGCTATACAATTGACCCATTGAGAGAAGGTAGATACACCTTGTGACTCAGCAAGGCATGCAGGGACCTGCCTATGGACAGAACTCTAAGGTTTTTCTATGCCACATGCTGGATAGAGTGTCCTTGGGTCAAAGAAAGCAAAGACCACACGGCAAGAGACTATAAAAGGCTGATGCCTTGTCTCCATCTTGTCTTCAATCCTGCTTCATAGCTCTGGAGGGACTTTGCTAAAAAAGGAAGCTCTATACAAAGGACTGAATGACCCATCCCAGCTGTGGATGTACTCCAGAGACTTGATTTGAACCTGCAGTTTATTCTATCACTGCTACAAGCCTGGACCGAGAACTTTGCCATTACTGTATGCAGGGCTGGCTTTAGGAAGTGCGGGGCCCAATTTGAACATTTTAGGCGGGGTCCCGACAGGGATGACTAAAAAAAAAGACGTAAAAAAAAACCCCTTTCATTTCTTCCA
The DNA here is from genome assembly GCF_028017835.1 of Emys orbicularis. Classification (NCBI taxonomy): domain Eukaryota; kingdom Metazoa; phylum Chordata; order Testudines; family Emydidae; genus Emys; species Emys orbicularis. Next base: position 54,253,034 of record NC_088694.1, on the reverse strand, counting down.
TGTATTAATTACTTTCCATAACTATATAAATAAAATCAAAATGATATATTACATATATTCCTTGCTGGAGGCAGGGCAGGGGCAGGGGCTGACTGGAGGTAGGGTCTGCCTGGAGGCAGGGGCTGGTGGGGGCAGGGGGTGCGGGGCTGGCAGCAGGCTGGTGCGGGCAGGGCAGGAGGTGCGGGGCTGGAGGCAGGGTAGGGGGTTTGGGGCTGGCTGCAGGCAGGGGCTGGTGTGGGCAGGGCAGGGGGTGCGGGGCTGGAGGCAGGGCAGGGGGTGCAGCAGGGGCTGGCTGCAGGTAGGGTAGGGGGTTCGGGGCTGGCTGCAGGCAGGGGCTAGCTGGAGACAGGGGCTGATGGGGGCAGGGGGTGTGGGGCTGGCTGCAGGCTGGTACGGGCAGGGCAGGGGATGCAGCAGGGGCTGGCTGCAGGCAGGGGCTGGTGTGGGCAGGGCAGGGGGTGCGGGGCTGGAGGCAGGCAGGGGCTGGCTGGAGACAGGGGCTGATGGGGGCAGGGGGTGTGGGGCTGGCTGCAGGCTGGTACGGGCAGGGCAGGGGGTGCAGCAGGGGCTGGCTGCAGGCAGGGGCTGGTGGGGGCAGGGGGTGCGGGGCTGGAGGCAGGGCAGGGGGTTCGGGGCTGGCTGCAGGCAGGGGCTGGTGTGGGCAGGGCAGGGGGTGCGGGGCTGGAGGCAGGCAGGGGCTGGCTGGAGACAGGGGCTGATGGGGGCAGGGGGTGTGGGGCTGGCTGCAGGCTGGTGCGGGCAGGGCAGGGGGTGCAGCAGGGGCTGGCTGCAGGCAGGGGCTGGTGGGGGCAGGGCAGGGGGTGCAGCAGGGGCTGGCTCCAGGCAGGGCAGGGCCCCCCCTGCTTCTACCACCCTGGCCCTTTAAAGAGGTGCCGGAGCCCTGGGGAAGCTGCGGGGCTCTCGCGGCTATTTAGAGGACCGAGGCAGCAGAGGTAGCTGGAGCCCCGGCACTTTAAATAGCCCCCGGAGCCCCCTGCTACCCCCAGGGCTCTGGGCCAACCACTAGACCCCCCGCAAGCGCCATAGCTCTCCCTTCTCCTCCACTGGGTACATAAAACTACACGTCCCAGAATCCCTTGCTTCTCCGTTCCACCTCCTGAAGAGGCAGCCAATGGGCCGGAGCCGTTGGCTGATTGGCAGGTGCGCGCGCCAGTGGGGGCGAGCCCGTGCCCGGCGCGCGGTGGCAGCAGGCGATGGCGGCGCCGGGCTGGGAGCGGGCGCTGCGGCTCTCTCTGTATGCGCTGCACGCGGAGAGCTCGCGGGAGCGGGACCCCGGGGACCGGGCCATGTGCGACCTGAGCCCCTCCGTCAGCTGCTCCAAGGTCTTCACCTCCAGGTGCGCGGGGGGGGGGGACCGGCCCCATTGCAACCCCCCGCCCCATGGCATGACTCCCTCTCCCCCCATTGCAACCACCGGCCCCATGGCATGACTCCCCCTCCCCCACCACCGGCCCCATGGCATGACTCCCCCTCCCCAACTCCCCCTGCTTCCCACTGCATGACTCCCCCTCCCCCCACTGCAACCCCTGGTCCCCATTGCAACCCCGCGCCCCAATGGGATGACTCTCCCTCGCTCCTCTGCAACCCACCTGCTTCACATTGCAACCCCCTGCCCCATGGGATGACTCCCCCTCCCCCCCCATTGCAACCGCCCCCCCCCCATTGCAACCGCCCGCCCCATGGCATGACTCCCCCTCCCCCCATTGCAACCCCCCGCCCCATAGCATGACTTCCCCTCCCCCCATTGCAACCCCCCGCCCCATGGGATGACTCCCCCTCCCCCCATTGCAACCCCCCGCCCCATGGGATGACTCCCCCTCCCCCCATTGCAACCCCCTGCCCCATGGCATGACTCCCCCTCCCCCCATTGCAACCCCCCGCCCCATGGCATGACTCCCCCTCGCTCCTCTGCAACCCACCTGCTTCCCATTGCAGGCCCCGGCCCCATGGCATGACTCCCCTCCCCCCACTGCAGCCCCTGGCCCCATGGCATGGCTTCCCCTCTTGCCCCACTGCAACCCCAGCTCCTTCTGCAACACCCCGGCCCCATTGCATGACTCCCCTCCCCCCATTTCAACACCTGGCCCCAGTGCATGACTCTCCTTTGCCCCACTTAAACCCCTGCTCCTCACTGCAACAGCCCGGCCCCATGGCATGACCCGTGCTTCCTATTGCAGCCCCAGCCCCATTGCATGAACCTCCCCTGCTCCCTGCTGCAACACCCCTGTGCTATAGCCCCCTTTCCTCAGCCTCCCTGTACAGTGACATCCGTGCTCCTGCCCTCCCTGTGCACTATCCCCCAACTGCCCCAGCCCCCCGTGCAATAGCTCTGCTGCCCCAATCCCATGTGCTGTGTTCCACCCTGCTGCCCCCCGTGCTGTGCCCACCCCACTATGCCATGCTGCAGCCCTGTGTGCCTATCCCATGGGGCATACCCCAGCCTCCTAGGCCCTATGTGCTTTCCCACTCCATGGGAGAGCCCTGTGGTTGTGCACTCTCTGCGTAGTCCTTTCCTGCTGCCTCAGCCCTGCTGATGACCTGGCATCTCTGTTTCCAGCCTGTCCCCTTTGTGCTGTGTGTTGCCAGCTCCCCCAGTTTGTTTGGTAGATCCAGAGAGACCCTGAGATCATCTGGTCTGACCTGGAGAGCGCAGGCCGGTCAGTTTCACCCAGTTCCCTCTGTGTTGAGTGGGATCAGGCAGAGAACAGGCAAAACTGAGGGGGCCCCAATGCCTGAGGCCCTCGCGGTGCCAGGGAACGGATTAGCTGAGATGTGCCCAGGTGATCCACGCTGCAGAGGGAGGTGAAGTCTGCCCCAGGGTCCCTGCCAGTCTGAGCTGGGGGAATTCCTCTTCCCAAATCTGGCAACCCTCCGTGAGCCGGACCCACCAGCCAAGTGGCTACAACGTGGTTTCGCAGGAGCTCAGAGCTCTTGCTCAGCTCTCAGAGGCAAGGTTTGTCATCTTGGCCCTGGTTTGTACAGCACCTGGCACTGTGGGCTGTTGATCCTTCTTTAGTGCTTCTAGGAGCGACTGTAAAGATACCGAGACTGGGGAGTTTTTAAAAATATAGGGAAATGTGGTTATAAAATGGCAAACATTTGGCAAAGGAATTGGGGGGGGGGGGCACTTACAACTACTTTTCAGTTGGAGGACAGCGGAGCACTTGAAACTACTTTTCATTTCATTTGGAGGCCCTTGAAACTTCTTTTAAAAATGTTTTTGAAGGGTCTGGAGTGAATTGCTGTCCTTTTTAGTAGAGGGGGGAAATGTTCCGAGGGGCGGAAGGAAAGAACCAGGGTTTAGTTTACTCAGTCTTCTGCACACAGCCAGATCGAACGCAGGGATGGGGCAGAGGTGACGGACGCTTTATCACTGGCAGAGAGAGGTGGAAGGGGAATGACCCTGGCCTGTCAACAGAACCAGTGGGGACTGGGCCAAGTAGTGAGGCACTGGATTGGGCCCCAGGAGATCTTGGGTTTGTTCTCAGCTCCGCCTCAGATGCTGCATCTGGGCCTCAGTTTCCCCATCTATAAAATGGGGAGAACTCTCCTTTGTCTGTTTAGACTGTCAGCTCTGCGGGGCAGGGACTGTCTCTCACTGTGTGTCTGCCCAGCATCTGGAACAATGGTAGGCCCTAATCTTGGTCGGGGAGGGGGGGTCTGTGCAGCAGCTGGAGCAGTGGGGGATCTGGGTTTGGCTGGGGGGGTCCATGCAGTGTCTGGCATGACGGGGGTCCCAGTCTCAGTCAGGGAAGGGCAAGTCGGGTCCATGCAGTACGGGGCACGCGGGCGGCACTGATTTCACTTGAGGAGGGCGGGGGAGGTTTGCCCAGCATGACAGAGGCCCTGATCTCGGTGAAAAACACACATGCGGGAATCTGGGGCGCGGGTGAAACACCAGTTCTGATACCGTCAGGACTCGTGTTTGGCTGTGGACGGACCCGATTGCGTGCACCTCAGACTCACACACGTTCATTCTGCCTGTACTCCCCCCTCCCCTCGCAGTGGAAACCCCCCTGAAACATCTGGCAGCAGGATAAACAGCTGGCTTCCCTCCTGTGAGGGGGGGTGGGGAAGAGGGGAGCTTTTATCAATGAAAGCGTTTCCTAGGCTACCAGTCCCGCCTGCCGCGCTGTGATGGGCGGAGGCCGTTGTCAGTCATTGCCAGGGTGTTCTATTTCTGCCACCATTGTAAGGGCTCCGTAGCGGCTGGCAATTGCTGGGCCCACGGGAGCTGCAATGTAACCCGGTTCTGGTCCCTATTAGGGCCCCAGGGGCTGTTCCACTCAGCTGAGCCAGCCCACCCCTGCGGCCCCCCAGCCTCAGCTCAGTGGGGTCCTTCAGTGCCAGGGGGTGTGAATTGAGCTATCAGAATTTATAGCCCCCCCTCCCTCCCCAGCTGCAGCAGGAGTTAGGGGCTTAGGAGTCAGGACTCCTGGGTTCTATCCCTGGCCTTGGGAGGGGAGTGGTGGTCAGAGCAGCGGGGCCTGGGAGTCAGGACTCCTGGGTTCTATCTCCAGCCTTGGGAGGGGAGTGGGGTCTAGTGGTTAGAGCAGAGTCCACATTGTGGAAGACGAGAGCCACTGTCTGTACGCAGAAGCCAATTCTAGTTCTCATCTATATCTTTTTCTCTTTATGAATAAACCTTTAGATTTTAGTGTGGGGCAGGAGCGGTGACTGCGGGCGGGGGGGTGAAGGGCTGTGCTGGTGGAAGGTCCTGCCGAAAAAGGGAAGGGTCTGAAGGGGGCAGGCTCAGGCTCAGGGAGAAAGGGGGCACTAGGACCCTGAGGCGGCAGTTGATCCAGGTAGGCAGCATGGATCTGCACAGGAGAAGCAGAGATGCTCTGCTCCGGGGCCCCGGGGAGGTGCGTGGGGGCAGCAAGGGGAAGGCGCGTGGGGGCGGCAGGTGAGGCCGGGGGGGAGACCCGGCCCCAAATATTGGTGGAGCCGGGCCCCTGGGCTCCAGCAGGGAATATAACTCGCCGTCCCGCTCTCCTCATCAGTCGTTACCACTCGGCAGTATTTTGTCACCCGCCAATCTTAGCAGCAGTGATTCTACGTTATCTCCCAATTCACTGATCAACAATATGTTTAAAAATGAGTCCTTGAGAGCGTCTTCAGACGCTTAGTCCCCAGGACCTGCTCCCCACAGCACAGGGAGAAAAGGCCGTCCAGCCCTGCTGGTCCCCGGGAGAGAAGCACTGAAGGAAGCAGGATCTCTCCCTCAGCAACTACCTGAAGGTCCCTCGCCCCGAGGGAAGGGAGGACCTGCTCCTGTTGCACCAGGGTGTGGTGTTCTGTCCCAGCTAGTGGCGTTGAGACCACCTAGAGAGAGAATTAAAGGAGTCAGCTCCATAGCCTTAGCTAATAGCCAGTTGGCTTTTAGCTCCTGCTGGAGAGGCTCATGCACTAAGCCCCCAGGTTCGATCCTGCCCGCTGACGACCGGGGTCTCTCGGTGTTCTAAGTGAGGGGTTGTGACTTTATTGACATGAACTGTGACCGTATCGATCCTTGCTGCAGCCAAGGTCCTAGAGTTGCACCAAATCTTGTACGAAGGAGGTCATGTGAGGTGTCTATGGGAAGGTTGTAATTTGCTGGGTATGATGATGCTGTCTGTACGTGTGTATCACTTTTGTATTTGAAGTTATGAGTATTGGCTATGCACTTGTATCGCAATGTGTTTGGTTCTAAGTAGCATTCGTGAAGCATTTGGTCAGTTTCTTGAGAATGGGCACTTCATCAGAAAATTCCTATCAAGAATCACTTAACTTAATGGAGCTTGGGAGACTCCAATCCACGTATGAGAAGCCTTCCTGGGAACGTACAAGGTAGCATGTGAGCAATGGCTGCTCTACCTGTAAAGAACGGACTCAGGCATGGACATGTGACTTGCCCATGTGACTCCAAACTCCACCTTGCTGTTGTGCTTTTCCACAGTAAGAACAAAGGGGTCCTTCCCCACGGCAGAGGATAGAAAAGGCCCTGGAAACCCCTCCATTGGGGAGGAACTTGGCTACAAACTGAAGCTCTGACAATGGACTGAATGACCCATCCAAATCTCTAGATGTACTCCAGAGACTTGATTTGTGCCTGCAGTTTATTCCATCACTGCTACAAGCCTGAACCAAGAACTTTGCCATTTCTGTATGTAATTGATTCCTTTAAGAATTTTAACTCTCCTCTCTATTTCTTTCTTTTTATGAATAAACCTTTAGATTTTAGATGCTAAAGGATTGGCAACAGTGTGATTTGTGGGTAAGATCTGACTTGTCTATTGACCTGGATGTGGGGCTTGGTCCTTTGGGGTCCTTTGAGAGAACCTTTTTTCTTTTACTGGGGTCTTGGTTTTCATAACCGTTCATCCCCATAAGGAGTGGTGCTGATACAAGGGAACTGGAATCTCTGAAGGAATTGCTTGCATGACATCCGATTAGCCAGTGGGGTAAAACCAAAGTCCTCTCTGCATGGCTGGTGTGGCGTGCTTTAATAGTAAAGGACACCCAGCCTTGGGCTGTGACTGCCCTGCTCCAAGCAATTGGTCCGGAATTGATACTCTCGGTAGGGTCCCGCCAGAGGCCGCATCGTTACAGGGGTCGTCCGGGATTACAACTGGGAACTCAGGACGCGGTTCCTCAGCTAGGGGAAGTATGTAACCACACACCTTCTGGGTGTGGTGGTGTGTCCCAGCTAGTGGCACCAAGACCACTTAGCAGGAGAGATAAAACGAGTCTTCTCTACAGCCATAGCTAACAGCCAGGTGGCTTTTAGCTCATGCTGTAGAGGCTCATGCACTAAGCTCCAGAGGTCTCCGGTTCGATCCCGGCCACCGACGAGTCGCCGACCGAGATCTGTCAGTGTTACAGAGGCAGCTGCCGCCCCAAGAAGGAGAGAGCTGCCATGCCACGCCCGGCCGCGAAGAGGTGCCAACACCCTTCAGAGCTTCCTGTGATAAACTGCAAACTTTGGACAATAGCCCTGGGCTCCCCCACCATCTGCCGCGCCCTTCCCCCCCAAAGGGCCGAAACCCTGACCACTAGGCAACATCCCCATGAGCGAAGGCCATCACGAGGCATCCGTCTTCGAAAGTTTGCAGAGGATGCAGGAGCAGAAAGGGGAGAGCGGATGAGGGTGGCTCTTGGGAAGAGGGAGAGAGGGAGCCTTATGGGAATCTGTTTACCGCCATCAACCCAATGATCAGATCATTGATGCCTAGAATCTTCCCTGAGGTGTTGTAATTGATTGGATCTCGATTTTAAAACGGTTCCTACATTTGCAGACGGAGAAATGTCACCTCATATGGAAGCTGTTCCATACCCCTAATCATTTTGGTTGCCCTTTTCTGTACCTGTTCCAATTCCAATTCTTTTTGAGATGGGGGACCAGCTCCAGTATTCAAGCTGTGGGCATACCATGGATTTCTAGAGAGGCAATATTACATTTCTGTCTTGCTATCTATCCCTTTCCTAATGACTTCCCAACATTTTGTTCGCTTTTTTGACTGCCGATGCACATTGAGTGGACGTTTTCAGAGAACTATCCACAATGACTCCAAGATCTTTCTTAGGTTGTAAGAGCTAATTTAGACCCATCATTTTAGATGTAGAGTTGGGATCATGTTTTCCAATGTGCATTACTTTGCATTTATCAACGTTGAATTTCATCTGCCTTTTTGTTGCCCAGTCACTCAGTTTGGTGAGATCCCTTTGTCACACTTTGCACTCTCTTTTGGACTTAACTAACTTGAGTTGGTTTGTATCAGCTGCAAATGTTGCCACCTCACTGTTTACCCCTTTTTCCAGATCACTTAGGAGTATGTTGAACAGAACGGTCCCAGTACAGACCCCAGGGGGACACCACTATTTACCTCTCTCCATTCTGAAAACTGACCACTTAGACCCTTTCTTCTTGCCGTTGAACCAGTTACCTAGCCCAGAGAGGACCTTCCATCTTATCCCATTTTGCTTCAGAGCCTTTGGGGTGGGACCTTGTCAAAGGTTTTCTGAAAATCTAAGTACACTATATCCACGGGATCACCTTTATCCACATGCTTGTAGACTCCCTCAAAGAATTCTAGTAGATTTGTGAGCATGATTTCCCTTTACTGAAACCACGTTCTCTCTTCCCAACAGATTGTGTTTATCTCTGTGTCTAATAATTGTGCTCTTTATTATAATTTCACCCAATTTGCCTGGTACTGAAGTTAGCATTAGTGGCCTGTAATTGCGGGGAGCGTCTCTGGGCTGGAAACCAGGCATCTGGTATGGAAGCTGATTTAAAGGACAGGTTACATACCACAGTTAGTACGGCAATTTCACATTTGAGTCTCTTCAGAACTCTTGGGTGGATACTATCTAGTTCCGGTGACTTAGTGCTGTTTAATTTATCAATTTGTTCCAAAACCTCCTTATAGAGTAGTCAAGTCATGATCACTGGCCCCAGAGCAACCACGGCCATCCAGTCCAGTGATCAGTTCATCATTATCCACCACAAGGAGGCCCACAATAGAGTCACCCCTAGTTGGGTACAAAACTTTGTATTAGAAAAGTATCTATAATTTTTTCAAAATCTCCAAGGACGATTTACTCCTGGCTACGTGAGACCTCCCCCGTCTGTCTCCCAATAGGAAGTCCCCCGGGCTAACCTAATTTTTCCCACAAGTCACAGACAGGTGCAAAAGGAGAAACATTTCCTGCTCTCTGGTTTGGATTCAGTGAACTGTGCCAGCCCCCCACCGGTTCATCTGCTGGGCTGTGTTAGTTAGCAGATTGATCCCTGTCCATTCGAGGTCCTGGGGTTCTCAATAACGTAAACCAGGTAATGATGTGTCTAATGCAGGGGTTCTCAAACTTCACTGCACTCCGACCCCCTTCTGACAACAAAAATTACTACACAAGCCCAGGAGGGGGGACCGAAGCCTGAGCCCTCTCGAACCCCAGGTGCGGGGGGAAAGCCAAAGCCCGAGTCCCCCCACCCTGCGTGGGGAGGCCAAAATCGAAGCCCAAGGGCTTCAGCCCCAGACAAGGGGCTTGCAACCTGAGCTTGACTGCCTAGGGCTTCGGCCCTCAGGCTTTGGCTTCGGCCTCAGTCAGTGGGGCTTGGGCTTTAACTTTGGCCCCAGGCCCCAGCAAGTCTAAGCCAGCCCCGGTGACCCCCATTAAAATGGGGTTGCAACTCACTTTGGGGTCCTGACCCACAGCTTGAGAACCACCTCCCTGCTCACCACTTTTTGTACCCTCTCTCCCCTACCTCAATGGGCTGTAACCAGCGACAGGAACATTCCAGTCATACGCATCGTCCCCCCGGGTTTCCCCATTTCCCCTCCCCAGGGAGAATTTCCAACTCCTCTTCCTTATTGCCCAGATTCCGCTGCCAAGAGCAGTGTTGCTTCCTTTCACGAGTGATATCCTGCAGGGCACATACACCACAGCACAGCATTCCCCTGCGTCCACACTGGTGTTCCTGGCTTACAGAGAACCCATCCTGCAGTGAGAGACTCCACCTCCCGTGTCCCTTTCTTCCCTCCGTTGCAAGGTGCTGGGGGAGAAAGAGAACATGTCCCGAGGGCTGAGGCCCCATGGGATTGCGGGCGTTGCAGCATGCTCTCCAGGAACCCTCAAGCCTCTGCAGCATCAGAACAGCAGAGCCTGGACTGGAGCAAGGGAAAGGCCTGTTTTCCACAGAATCCTTCCCTCAGGCCTGGAGCATTTAGAGCAGAAATCCCTGGGGGAGTTAATGTTGCTCTAGAAAGAGCTGCCCAGGGGGGTGCAGCTTCTTGACACCACCACACAAAGGGATCTGTTTGTTGAGCTGCATAAAGCCCTGCACTGATTCTCGGAGAGGATTCCCCCGAGCAGTTGGGGGAGGCAGGACCTTATTCCTTACCTCTCATGGCAGGGCTGTGGGAGAGCTTGTAGGAAGCCAGAGGCAGGTTTCTAGAGGGTTAATTCAGAAATTCCCTGCGGAGCCTAGGGGCTGCGGCCTACGGCAGGAAGGAGCCAGGTGGTGGTTGGAGAGACTCTAGGAGGAATGCGATGGGATGGCGCTCTGATCGCCTCTTCACTCGGCTTCTTCCCACCCCCACCTTTGGGGTAAGTGCATCACCTTCTCCTTCCTGCCTGTGGGCTGGAAACCAGAGATGGCAGGAGAGAGGTTGCCCACTCAGCCCATGCACAGGAGGATCCATTGCAGCTCACGTCCTCCTGCTTGTCCCAGCCCAGAGGAATGCCTGACACCGAGCCTGGACTCTGGGACTGCATTAGTCGCCAACAGGGGAGTGTGGTAGGAGAGGACACAACATGTCTACACAGAACTTTTTCTGGACTGCTGCGGTGCGGGGAGAGAGGCCAGATTCCATCTGGCTCTTTAGGACTCTGAGGAAGCTCTGGGATCGGGAGAGAGGTCTCTGGAGCCTCGGAATGTGCAGGTTTGGAGACATGTGGCTCCTACCTAGTCCAGAGTAACCTGCCGTGTTCCCCCACAAGAGCCATATGATCAGGCAACACTGCCTCTATTGCCTTGGCCACATGTATTGTGTGCTTTTTCTGGTGGCTCGTCCAGAAAAGGAGGACAAGAGCTCACTACTGCTACCATCTGAGGGAGTTGCTGGGTTGAGATCAGCTGGTGGAAGGAGGCAATAGCCCAAGAATCTGGGACTTCAAGCCCCTAGAATGACCTCTTACCTTTATAGCCCCCCCCCCCCCCATCATACACAGCTATTTTAAAGTTTAGCGTGATAGTAAAGAGACCCCTTGTCAACCCTTCACCACCCAAGAGAAAGCCGGCAGCATTTGTCATTAACGATTTATTTCTCCTCTCCCGGCTCCCCAACTGCTTCTCCTCCCTACTGCCGCCAGCCACCTTCACGTTCTCCCTCTTCTCTCCCCGGCTCTGCTCACTTGATTGCAGCAGCTCAGCGGATGGTCCAGCTTTACTCTTTCACTTCCATTCTTCTTCACTTCTTTGGGTGGCTGCATTGGCCATTGAGCAGGCTGATGGAAATACCTGAGTGCTCTGTCTAGGCCAGGGGTCTGAAACACGCGGCCTGCGGGGCTATTTCTCTAGGGAAGCGGCTCCGGGCCAGAGCCCAATGCCGTCCTGCACCCCAACCCCCTGCCACACCTCACACTCCCTCCTGCACCCCAACCCCCTGCCACACCTCGCACTCCCTCCTGCACCCCACACCCCACCCCCTGCCACACCTCGCACTCCCTCCTGCACCCCACACCCCAACCCCCTGCCACACCTCACACTCCCTCCTGCACCCCAACCCCCTGCCACACCTCACACTCCCTCCTGCACCCCAATCCCCTGCCACACCTCACACTCCCTCCTGCACGCCACACCCCAACCCCCTGCCACACCTCGCACTCCCTCCTGCACCCCAACCCCCTGCCACACCTCACACTCCCTCCTGCACCCCACACCCCAACCCCCTGCCACACCTCACTCCCTCCTGCACCCCACCCCCCAACCTCCTGCCACACCTCACACTCCCTCCTGCACCCCACCCCCCAACCCCCTGCCACACCTCACACTCCCTCCTGCACCCCACCCCCCAACCCCCTGCCACACCTCGCACTCCCTCCTGCACCCCACACCCCACCCCCTGCCACACCTTGCACTCCCTCCTGCACCCCACACCCCAACCCCCTGCCACACCTCACACTCCCTCCTGCACCCCAACCCCCTGCCACACCTCACACTCCCTCCTGCACCCCACCCCCCAACCCCCTGCCACACCTCACACTCCCTCCTGCACCCCACACCCCAACCCCCTGCCACACCTCGCACTCCCTCCTGCACCCCACCCCCCAACCTCCTGCCCTGAGCCTCCTGCCTGCACCTCAACCCCCTGCTGCACCCAGGCTTCCTGCCCTCAGCCCCCTGCCGCATCCCACATCCTTCCTGCACCCCAACTTCCTATCCTGAGCCCCCTTCTGCACCCCAACTTCCTGCCCTCAGCCCCCTGCTGCATCCCACATCCTTCCTGCACCCCAACTCCCTGCCCTGAGCCCCCTGCTGCATCCCCCACCCCTTCTACACACTAACCTGCCCTGAGCCCCGTCTGAACCCCCAACCCTCTGCCACACCTCACACTCCCTCCTGCACCCTGCATCCCAACTCCCTATCCTGAGCCCCCTGCTGCACCCCACACCCCAACCCCCTGCCCAGAGCCCCCTACTGCACCCTGCACCCCGACCCCCTGCCTCACCTCTCCAACTCCCTGCCCTGAGCCCCCTGCACCTCAACTCCCGCCCTGAGCCCCCGCCACACCCCTCCTGCCCCCTCTGGGGGCAGGGCCGGGGACAGCGAGGGGGGGTGTCAGCGATGCTGCCCTCGGGCCAATGAACTAGTCCTCAGGTGGCCCTCATGGGCATTTGAGTTTGAGACCCCTGGTCTAGGCTCACAGGCCCAGCAGCTAAAGCCAAGCCCCACTGAGAGTGGGGAAGGAACCCTGACATGCGCTGACCTTAGAACCTAACCCCCGCGTAAGATGTGACTCCACTGTATTCATTTTTGATAGTTTAGCGACGCTCCAGGGGGAGCGGAGGTGGGAGGGGCTGGCCTCTCCTTTTGCCTCTCAGTTAGGGCTCAGTCTAGAATCAGCTTGGCTAGGCCCCAGGCTGGGCAGCCCAGGGGAAAGCACCCTGTTACAGGCCTGCTCTGCCCACTCCGACTGTTCGTGGCCTGGGGTCCTTGCTCCCCATTTCAGACCTGGTTTCCAGAGGGACTGAGGACACACAGGCCCCACTGCCGGGAACTGGAGTTTGCTCGTTCTGGTGACTCTGACATTCAGAGGCTGACAGGTGTGGTGAGGGGGCTGGAGAAACCCCACTGCTGCGGGAAGTGGAGCTGGAGACCGGAGATGCCAGGTGATCAAGACTACCCGATGCTCTCTTCATGCCCCAGGGGCTGGAGTCTCCTGCCAGAAATGCTCTCAGGAGTCCAGGTTCGAGGACGTCTCTGGAGAGCCCCTTCCTAGGAACAAAACTAGGGTGGTAGGATGATGGCGAAGGCTCTGTCCCAGAACTGGGAGCCAGGGACCGGGGAAGCTCCCAGACAGGCTATGCATCGGGGATGCCATTTCTCCCCCAAGAGACCCACACGCCCCAAGGAGTAAATGGCTCTTACCTCCATGAGGGAGTGGGGTCTTCCAGCTAAGCCTCTTTGAGAGCCAGCATTGCTTGCTTGGATGGGACGCGGTGACCTGTCTCCACTGCTCCCGGACGTGGCTCAGCTACAGGATGCGCCCGTCTGGGAGGCTGTGCCAGATCCCAGGGCCTGGAAGATAGCTGGGAAGGAGGCTCCTATTCCTGTCACACCTAGAGACCCCATAGAAGGGCCAAGGGGAGAATAAAGGGCAGGAGATGAAGCTAGCCCTGAGCCTCTGTCCCATCCCCACCTCCTCAAAAGTGGAGCTTTCCGAGTTCCAGTGGGGCTGTGGCCCTGACACAAGGGCCTTTCTGCACCACATGGGGCAGGGAGAGCTCTGCCTGGGCGCAGCGGGAATGGGAGGGGGGTGAGTGCAAGGAAAGGGGGGAGGGGAGTGAGTGCAAGGGAAAGAGGTCCTGCCCCATATGAAGGAATTTGGGGGGCAGAGGGAAGAACCCTGCTCCACAGAGAGGGGAGAGAGTTTCTGTGAGTGCCAGGGGGCTCCATTTCCCCTTCCACTAGCTCTCCTTCTCGCTCTCCCACTCAGAGGGAGGCCACTCCGGCTGGCCCAGTCTGATCCAGACCAGAGTCTGCAGGGTAGCAGTGGGCCCACAATAGGGCTGGGCGGTTTTGACGGGGTTGGGACTCACCACCATGGCACCTCCCGCTGGTCGCTCCGGGAATTAGCTCAGTCCATGGGGAACGCCCTCTGCTGGCAGCGTCCCATCCGTCTCTTGTCCTCCGTTGGCATCTGGACCCGTGTTGCTCACCGCTTGACTGTGTCCTTCAGGCCACTGCCCCTCCTGCAGTGCCCACTAGTCCATCCTCCCCCCATTCCAGGGGACGGGGGTTAGCAACAGTCCTTGCACCTGCCTCGGGGGCCAACCGCAACCCCCAAAGTCTAGCCCCTTGTCTCAAGGGCCGGTTACGATTTGTCTCGGCCATCGGATGGCCAGGTGCAGTACTGCCCAGCCCGAGGTGCTGGTCTCCTGCTCTGGAGACAGCCCTTCCCCCATGAAGTTCTGGGACAGACTACCTGCTGCTCTCCTGGGCAGCCATTATATAGGCTCTAATCTCGGCCCTGATTGGCTCTCAGTTGGCCCTTCTCTGATTGGCTGCCAGCCTGTGCAGCCGCTCTGGCCTACTCTAGCCCCCTCTCACATGGGGGTGGAGTCGCCGCCCCACCTCAGCGATCAGCTGTCCCAACCAGGCTGCGGGGCCGGCTCCAGGCCCCAGCGGAGGAAGCACATGCCTGGGGCGGCATTCCGTCCATTCTTGGGGCAGCACAGGCCGGGCGACTTTTTTGTTTTTTGCACTTCGGCAGTTCGGGTGGCGGCAGTCCGAGCGTTGTTGTTGTGGTTTTTTCTGCTTCGGCAGTTCGGGTGGCAGCAGTCCAAGTGGTTGGGGTTTTTTTGGTTTTCTTTTTGCTCGCTTTGGCAGTCCGAGCGTTGTTTTTTGGGGGGTTTTTTGCTTGGGGCGGCAAAAATGGTAGAGCCGCCGCTGCTGGGCTGAGGTCGCTCAAGTGGTCAGCCCCTCAACACAGTGTATCGGGGGTGGCTCAGGCCTGGGCGGGGCCCAAGCACCCCACAAACAACCAAACTTCCAGGGCGGGCCCTGGCCTGGGTGGAACCCTGGCAGCCAGCAAACAGACAGACTTGATTGGGCTGGCTCTAGCCTGGGCGGGGCCCCGGTGGCCAGCCAACAAAGAGTTCCTGTCCTGGGCTACAGCCTCCTTGCACCGTGTAGGGGGTCAGCCACCCGGGGTGGGGTGGCAGGGGGACGCGGTCCCACCCTCCTCCCCCGCGTCCCAGCCCAAGGCGCTGGCAGGGGCAGGATTGGTTGCCCCTGCGTCGGCGGGGATCCAGCCGCAACACGCCGACTGAGTCGCGCCGGGCTCTGCAGCCAGCAGCTCCCGGGCTGCCCCTGGGCTACTTCCTGCCTCCCCGGGGTTTGGTACCTGTGGCCTCCAGGCCTCTTCCGGCTCCTTGGGGTAAACCGCAGTGGGTACTCCGGGCCAGTCCTCGTCCATGCCTGGGCTTAGGGTTAGGGTTAGGGGCCCCTGGAGAACAGGCCAAGTGTCCTCCTCTGTTGCAGGCTGTCCCCCAACTGTGGTGCAGGGCCGGCCTTTTATATTTCCGGCCCCACGCCCCGGTCCTTACAGCGAGGGGGGCGGGGCGCTATAGGCTCCGCCCTCCAAGGGGCTTGTAGGGGATCCCTCGCTCTCCTGCTCGGAGGGAGGCCACTCAGTCTCAAGGGAGTCCACCAGAGGCCCCGGTGGCCGGGAAACAAACAGTCCAACAGGCGAGGGAGGTGGGGCGATATAGTCTCCGCCCTCCAAGGGGCGTGTAGAGGTGCCCTCGCTCTCCTGCTCGGAGGGAGGCCACTCAGTCTCACTACACTCCCCGTTTAGAGGGAGCGGGAGTTGCTGGTGGCCTTGGAGGCAGAACTCCTGCAGCGCCTCCGGCACTTGGCGCAAGTGCCGGATGATGTAAAGTTGGTTCGTTATGTTGGCCGTGACGTCCTCCTGCTGCAAGGGAACGAGACTCAGAGACTGTCAGAGACTCAGAGGCCCCGCGGAATCAGGGGGAATTAAGGGCACCTGGGACCAGCAGCATTTCCACCCAGCACCCGCGCACCTCTGAGGGATGGAATCCCCCTCCTGACCCCAGAATGGAGTCTTTCTAGGGACCTCCAGTGCCAACCCCCCTCCTTGTAGGGGGAGCTCCTGACACCTCCCACCCAGTGCCCCTGACATCTGTTCCACCGCCAATCCACAGCTCAAGTTCTCTGACCATTCTCCTCCACCCCCACCCAGGTTGGGCAGGGAGGGGGCTTTAGCGGGCGGGGGGGCAGAGGGATTCTGGCAGCAGTGAAGTGGGATGTGGGGAGCTTGAGACCTTTCCCCAAGTCATCCCAGCCACTGAGGCTGAAGCCACAGGATGGCAGCCCTGGTGAATGGGGCAGATCAGCAGCCCCTGCTGACTGAATCCTCCCGTTCTCTCTAGAGCGAGTCCAGCCCTGCCGGCAGCAGGACGAGCTTCCCCCGCCCATGTGCCTCAGAACTGCCCGGTCAGTCGCCATCACCCCTCAGTCCTTGGCCTCCCAGGCTGCCAGTGACGGGAACAACTCTGGGTGGTGGCGCGGGTGACAGGAGAGGCTCGCAGAGGGCACGTGGAGGACTCTGCTGCCCTTCCCAAGAACAGAAGTCCGTGCTGAGGCAATGCTTGTCATTCATTAGCCTTGCTAAAGAGCTGGGCTGGAACTGCTCCGGGGACAAGCTGGTTCCCTCCTGCTCGTGGAGGTGAATTCATCTCCCTTCCCAGGAGCAGCTGCTCTCACTCTCATTCCCCACCAGTCGCCTTGCTGCCAGGCCGGCGAATGGCCAGAGGATGGGAATGAGGCCTGGGCCCCGCCCCAAGCTCCTGAGTCTAATGCAGCTGCTCACCTTGTTCCCCATCAGCTGCTGGGCTTGCCCCAGGAGGGAGTAAGTGAGGAGCAGCCCAGCCTGGCTGACATGCAGCAGGGGGTCGTGCATGGCCAGCACTGCTGTCTGCAGGAAGAATCTTCTCTGCCCCTCGCAGAAGAATTTGCCAAAGACCTGAAACCAAGCAGATGTGAGGCTTCAGCAGATTGCCCAGAACCAGGCTCCAAATCCTGGCCTAGAACGGCCACTCCGTCGCGTGGCTCCAGGAGGCAGCCACCTGCCCTGCAGAGCTGTGCCATGCCCTGGCAGAGTGTCCTTACCTCCCCGACCTTGGCTGTGTTCTTGTAGCCCAGGAGCCTGCTGTCCTGGTGCCAGTCCCAGCACCAAAGGTCTTCGACCTCCTGGATGTTCAGGTCTGGGAAAGAGAGAGACACACACACATTTGTCATTCTGCTTGCAGGGTTTGTGTCCTTCCAATCCCATTGGTGGCTGCACAGTGGGCAGAGCCCAACAGAACTGCGGGGGTGGTGGAGAACACAGAAAGAGATAGAGAAAGACTTATCCGCCAGCCGGGGTCACTCGGAGAGAAATTGGCTGGGGTCCCAGTCTCACTCGTCTAGCGGGTGCCAGTTCCCAGCCGGGTTCCTTACCCCTCTGGCGCAGCAGGAGCTGGTAGAGCCGGTAAACCCCCTCCCTGGCCTGCTGGCTGACGTCCTGGTCTGGGTCACTGATGGACAGAGCCAGCTGTGCCACGTGGTGACCCATCCTGGGGAATTCGGCTGAGTTCTAATGGAAGGGAGAGGGAGAGGGGACTCCATCAGCATTTTCCTGTCAGCTCCCAGTCCCCGCCTGGGCCAGGACTCTCCTTCCCCTCAGCCCCTCTGCAGGAGATGCTAGAGGATAGGAGCTAGAGCTGGATCCTTAATTCTCTCTGCCCGCAAGGGAGCCCGGAGAACAGGGATGCGGGCAGGGCCCTCCATGAGGATTTGCTTCCCCAGCTGCTCCAGGATGACAAGAAGGCAAGAACCTGGAGCATGCTCCCCTTACAAGCGAGAGTTGCCACTTAACCAGGACAAGAAGAACTTGACTCAAGCCAGGCTCATTCTCTGCTCTGACTCTGCCTCCCCAAGAGGACCACTCCTAGCCCACAGCCCCTGCAGCAGCAGATCCTCTAGCCCGTTGGAGCCAGCCCCCCTACGCCTGGAGTCAGGAAGCTGGGCTCAGGGGCCACTTACGTCAAAGTCAGGGAGGGTGATGACGGACGTGAGCAGGGCTGCGCTGCTCCTGATGGCCCTGGCTCTCTCTTGTGGCACCCTGGACACGGTCCAGTAGTTAATGTGCTGTGGGGAAAGGAGGCAGCTCAGGATTGATGGGGGGGTGCATGTGTTGTGCTAATGGCCCCCCCCCGTCCCAAGGGGGCTGAAACATTGCATGCGGTGGGGGTGGAATATCAGATTCATTGACCGCAGAGCTTTAGAAGGGGACTCTTGCCCCCAGGACGATGCTTGTATCCTGCAGGTTACAGCTTGTCATTGTCTCTCTAGATTGGGACAATGCTCGGTGTCGGGGCTGGTCCCATCCTCCCTGAACTCCTGAGCAGCTCCCCAGGAAGGAGACAGACCCCTGCCCCCTCCCTGGTTCTCAAGTCCTTGGCTGGGTGAAGGGACTGAGTGTGAGCACAATCCCCCCAGGAATCTCGGGGCCCGTCAGAGACAAGGGCTGATTCTCTGGGGCCCTCCTGTTTCTCTAGGAATGAGGCTGTGGCTCTTCTCTGAGGACCATCTTCTGGATCTCCCAGGAGGGGTTCAGACTCTCACTCCCCAAGCCAGCCAGCGGCCCTGTGCTTAGTGCTCGACACAACCAGGCAGAGCTCTGGGTGAAGTCCCACCTCCTTCCTCTGTCCTTCAAGGAGGAAGGGCCTGACCCTGCATTGCACTGACTGCCCTGACCAAGGACGGCCACTGGGGGCCCAGCTAGGAGGACAGACTGGAAAATGGATCTAAGAGTGAAGGTCAAATTGCCCCCACCCCTCTGATCGGGCTCACCTCCAAGATGTAGTGGAGCTTGTCAATGTCTGGGGTCTTTGCCAGCAGGTTCTCCAGCATGGCGTCCAGAAGGTCTGCTATGAGCCTATGCAGATCCTGCAAAGCAAGGGAGAACCATGGGTCAGACTTAGGGAAACTGGGGCTACACCTGCCACAGGATGGGAAGAGGGGTCTCTGGGAAGCACTGGTGAGACCCCCAAACACATATCCTGGCCTCTCTCATTCACATCCCACTGCAGGCAATTAGCAAGGATTCAGGCAGGATGACAGCTGGTTCTTCAAGCCATGATTTAGCTGATCTACCTGGACTTGGGTGGTGTCCTCCTCCGTGCCCAGGGTGAAGACTGCGTGCAGGGCAGCTCGGAGGAGGTGGGTCTCCAGCTCCGGCTCCAGGGCAGGTGTCATGGTGCTGGCAAGAGAGAGGAGCCGGTATTAGACTGTGCAGTGCGGGGGTGGGACTGGCACCGACACGGACGTGAAACTGCAGGGAAATAGGCAGAGGCTGGCGAGAATGGAAACTGAGGCACTGAGCCAGGGAATGATAAGGCCAAGGTTTCCCAGACCGACAGTGGCAGGGCAGGAATAGCGCCTGTTCCCTGGACCCTGCTGCCCCTCCTGTATCTGATCCTGGGAGTCAGCCTCTCTCCAAAGCCATTGCAATGTTACTGGAGTGAAAAGAACAGAGCAGCCAGGCGAGGGAGTGACCCTTCCCCGCACCTCTGCCAGAGGAGCCCCCCTGGCTTGGGAGGTGACCTGGGAGTGGGAGGGGCAGTGACTCCCAGCCCTGGGCCTGAGCAGCACCGGGGTTAGGGGAACCGGGCAAGAGGGTCTCGGTACCTGAGGTTGGCCACAGCAAAGAGGGAGTTGGCCAGGACGGCGCCGGGTGGAGAGTCAGGAGGAAGCTCCTCAATGAGCTCCTGTGAGACCCAAAGGAGACAAAGGAGCATGTGAGATTTGGGCCTCACTGACACTCCCCAAGGAGGAGATTACACAGCCAGCAGGATCCCCCCAGCTGCCTCCCGCTCCTCCGATTCCTGCCCACTAGTTCTCCCGTCTCCTCTCCCCAATCTTCAGCCCCAGCAATCCCTGCCCTCAGCTGCCCTCCAGCACCAGCCATCCCCCAACCATCGGCCCGGGGAGACCCCTGCCCCTCCCATGCCTCTGTCCTCCCTCCAGCTGCCGGGCGCCGTGTCTCACTCACCACAATCCTCTCCACCACAGCCGCCTTCGAGCAGTGTGGCTCCAATGTGTCCTCCCCTCTCTCCTGGGCAGCGAGGCACGCGGGGTAGATGGCGTGCAGGAACTCGAGCTGCTGCGCCTCGTCCTGCGCCCACCAGGAGTGGGGTTAGGGGAGAGAGAGCCAGTTAGCCAGGGACCTCCCTGCCCCAGCCACACCAGCTGCAGGACTTAGGCCTGAATGGGGGATAGTGGGGACCCGCCTATTGTCCAAATCACCCACGACTCCTCCACAATCAGGGTCAGGAACTGGGACAGTGCCTCTGGGGGGAGGAGACCCCGGCTGGTGTGTGACAAACCACCCCATCTTGGGGGTCCCAGATCATGGAGGAGAAAGGTCCCCATTAGGGCCAAGACCTTCTGCAGGGGGTCGGGATGCTGGGAAGGAGCAGGACAATCTCAGTTCCAGCACAGCTGGGGAATGTTTGTACCTTTTCTCGGCCATGGAGCTGCTCTCGGATGTTCATGAGAGCAGCCTCCTCTGTTACCAAGTCTACCCCTTCTTCTTCCTCCTCCTCGTCCTCGGAGTCCCTGGCGGACGCTGCACCAGGGAGAGAAGGGGACAGGGTGACGCCTGCTGCCACTCGGGGGAAGGACAGGAGCATGGTGGGACAATGTGCCCCCTTCCCACCTCCGGGACATAGGGCAGATCAGGCCCCACACTCCCCCCTCTCAGTGATGTCGTCAGCCCCCAACTCCTTCAGGAGCCCATAGGAAAGAGGACCCCCCCCCACTGTCCTGGACTCCCTTGGAGGTGCCTCCCCCCCCCACAAAATGGAGCACCAAGGACCAAAGTGGCAGCATCTAGTGTCGGTGGGGTTCACATGGCTCAGGCCAGACACCTGGGCTGGAGACCCACCCCCATAGCACTGCTCGAGGGCCTGGGCCCAGGGTGTTCACAGCCCCCTCCTCACTCCTCCCTGAACCCAGCCTGGCTCCTCACCTGGAAGAAAGCAGAAGCGTCCATCGGCCAGGGTGCTGCCGAGTCGCAGGCGCTGCTGCTGTCGGATGGGGAGCGGCCCGAGCTGCTGGGGCTGGCAGAGGGATCCTCCACCTCCTGCCCTGGGGAGGCTGGAAGGTCCTCACTGACCGAGCAGGGCGATGCCCCCTCTTGGAAGTTGGGGCTGGGCTCCTGGGGCCGCTGCTGCCCACACAACCACAAGCCCCAGAGCCAGGCTTCAGAGCGGAGTGTGGGCCCCTCCTGCTGGCGCCATGGTAACCCCTAACTAAGGCGCCGCTTTTGGAAAATGTGCTGAGGGGAAGTGGCTGCTTCCCGTGCACCCCCCCTAGCTACGCTACTGGTGGGGATCAGTGCCGGGGCACTACTTCAGCCCCATATTTTTGGGTGGACCTCCCACAGTGGGAGCTGCAGAGCGCTCCCCCGCGACACACAAACACCCCCCCCCCTGGTGTTGGGAGGGGAACAGGGGAAGGACAAAAGAAGCAAGAGAAGAAAAGAAAGGAGGGAGGGATGGAGGAAAAGGTGAAACCAAAAGGACAAACCCCAATGTCCCCAGTGATTCTAAGGGACAAAATCCCAGGTGCGGAATCAAATTCTGCCTCCTTAAGCTGGTGTTTTCCATGCCTAGAATTCAACTGTCACCCGATGGATCAGACTGAAGAGGTTTCCAACCTGGAGGAGGCTCTTACCTTCTAAACAGGGACGTCTGCTTTCTAGTACAGTCACGAAAAGGGAAGGAGAAAACTCGACAGAGGTTCCTCCTGCCGCTCACGTACGTGAACCCGAATGTTCTCTCAGTCCTCAAAGAGAGACCTCGAGACAGAGACTTGCTGAAGCAAAGCCACAGGAGTCTCTGAGGTTTCCCGGGCCACTCGCCTCTGTCCTGCCTGGCTGATGTCAGCATCTCTCTGTGAGGTCACCACCTTTGACCAATAGTCTGAGGTCCTGCAAAAGGCCTTTGTGATGTCACTGCCACGCCCCTCCCTTGCTGTGCTAATGTCCTGCCCCTGGCCAGGCACTTTGGAGGTTTGAGCTACTCCCTGTGGATCACCCCACTCAAGGAGTGTTCATTTTAGGAAGCAAGCCGGCTAGACGGTAAAACCTCAGACGCTGCTCCCAATGCTACACTCAGTTTTTCAGAAATTAGTAGACTTGATGGTCACAAGAGACCATCTAATCTGACCCCCGGCATGTCACAGGCCTCCTGTATGACACAATAGCTACTTTGGGGGCAAACACATTCCAGAAAGGCATCTAGTCTTCATGAAATGACATCAAGAGATGGAGAATCCACCACTTTCCTTGGTAGCTTGTTCCTGTGGTGAATCATTCTCGCTGTTGAATATTTGTGCTTTATTTGTCATATGAATTTGTCTCTTTTCACTTTCCAGCCACTGGGTCTTGTTCTGCCTTTCTCTGCTCGATTAAAGAGCCCTTTAATACCCAATCTTTTCTCTCCATTAAGGCACTTCAACACTTCAATGAAGTCACCTTTCGATCTTCTTTTGATAAGCTAAAGAGGTTGAGCTCTTTCAATCGCTCACTAGAAGGCATTTTTCTCCAGCCCTCAGAACATTTGGTGGCTCTTTGCTGCCCCAGCTCCAATTTCACAACATCTTTTTCAAAGGTGGACACCAAAACTGGATGCAGTATTCCAATATCAGTCTTACTGATGCCGTGTCACCTCCTGTGACGCTATTGACATAATCTGTAACTGTATAGATCACCGTTGCGACCACTGTTATATATTTGCAGCCAATATTGTATAAAGGTTGTCGTGGAAGGGGTCTATGGAGAGGTTCTGATTGGCTGATTATAATTATGCTATCTGTATATGTGTATCAGTTTTGTAGTTGACGTTATGAATATTGGCTCTATACTGTCTGTATTTCAAACTTGTGCTATGCTTCCGGGGAACACCCCAGACAAGTTGGTGTTAGTTCTGCCTAGCCTGCTTGATGGCCCACTAAGGACCATGAGCTATACAATTGACCCATTGAGAGAAGGTAGATACACCTTGTGACTCAGCAAGGCATGCAGGGACCTGCCTATGGACAGAACTCTAAGGGTTTTCTATGCCACATGCTGGATAGAGTGTCCTTGGGACAAAGAAAGCAAAGACCACACGGCAAGAGACTATAAAAGGCTGATGCCTTGTCTCCATCTTGTCTTCAATCCTGCTTCATACCTCTGGAGGGACTTTGCTAAAAAAGGAAGCTCTATACAAAGGACTGAATGACCCATCCCAGCTGTGGATGTACTCCAGAGACTTGATTTGAACCTGCAGTTTATTCTATCACTGCTACAAGCCTGGACCGAGAACTTTGCCATTACTGTATGAAGGGCCGGCTTTAGGAAGTGCGGGGCCCAATTTGAACATTTTAGGCGGGGCCCCGACAGGGATGACTAAAAAAAAAGACGTAAAAAACCCCCTTTCATTTCTTCCATGTATTATTTACTTTCCATAACTATATAAATCAAAATGATATATTACATATATTCCTTGCTGGAGGCAGGGCAGGGGCAGGGCAGGGGCTGACTGGAGACAGGGGCTGGTGGGAGCAGGGGGTTCGGGGCTGGCTGCAGGCAGGGGCTGGTGCGGGCAGGGCAGGGCAGGGGGTGCAGCAGGGGCTGGCTGCAGGCAGGGGCTGGTGGGGGCAGGGGGTGAGGGGCTGGCTGCAGGCAGGAGCTGATGCGGGCAGGGCAGGGGGTGCGGGGCTGGAGGCAGGGCAGGGGGTGCAGGCAGGGGCCGGCTGGAGACAGGGGCTGGTGGGGGCAGGGGGTGCGGGGTTGGCTGCAGGCTGGTACGGGCAGGGCAGGGGGTGCAGCAGGGGCTGGCTCCAGGCAGGGGCTGGCTGGAGACAGGGGCTGGTGGGGGCAGGGGGTGTGGGGCTGGCTGCAGGCTGGTACGGGCAGGGCAGGGGGTGCAGCAGTGGCTGGCTCCAGGCAGGGGCTGGCTGGAGACAGGGGCTGGTGGGGGCAGGGGGTTCGGGGCTGGCTGCAGGCAGGGGCTGGTGCGGGCAGGGCAGGGGGTGCGGGGCTGGAGGCAGGGCAGGGGCTGGTGCGGGCAGGGCAGGGGGTGCGGGGCTGGAGGCAGGGCAGGGGGTGCAGGCAGGGGCCGGCTGGAGACAGGGGCTGGTGGGGGCAGGGGGTTCGGGGCTGGCTGCAGGCAGGGGCTGGTGCGGGCAGGGCAGGGGGTGCGGGGCTGGAGGCAGGGCAGGGGCTGGTGCGGGCAGGGCAGGGGGTGCGGGGCTGGAGGCAGGGCAGGGGGTGCAGGCAGGGGCCGGCTGGAGACAGGGGCTGGTGGGGGCAGGGGGTTCGGGGCTGGCTGCAGGCAGGGGCTGGTGCGGGCAGGGCAGGGGGTGCGGGGCTGGAGGGAGGGCAGGGGCTGGTGCGGGCAGGGCAGGGGGTGTGGGGCTTGAGGCAGGGCAGGGGGTGCAGCAGGGGCTGGCTGCAGGTAGGGTAGGGGGTTCGGGGCTGGCTGCAGGCAGGGGCTGGTGGGGGCAGGGGGTGCGGTGCTGGAGGCAGGGCAGGGGGTGCAGCAGGGGCTGGCTCCAGGCAGGGCAGGGCCCCCCCTGCTTCTACCACCCTGGCCCTTTAAATAGGTGCCGGAGCCCTGGGGAAGCTGCGGGGCTCTCGCGGCTATTTAGAGGACCGAGGCAGCAGAGGTAGCTGGAGCCCCGGCACTTTAAATAGCCCCCGGAGCCCCCTGCTACCCCAGGGCTCTGGGCCAACCACTAGACCCCCCGCAAGCGCCATAGCTCTCCCGTCTCCTCCACTGGGTACATAAAACTACACGTCCCAGAATCCCTTGCTTCCCCGTCCTACCTCCTGAAGGGGCAGCCAATGGGCCGGAGCCGTTGGCTGATTGGCAGGTGCGCGCGCCAATGGGGGCGAGCCCGTGCCCGGCGCGCGGTGGCAGCAGGCGATGGCGGCGCCGGGCTGGGAGCGGGCGCTGCGGCTCTCTCTGTATGCGCTGCACGCGGAGAGCTCGCGGGAGCGGGACCCCGGGGACCGGGCCATGTGCGACCTGAGCCCCTCCGTCAGCTGCTCCAAGGTCTTCACCTCCAGGTGCGCGGGGGGGACTGGCCCCATTGCAACCCCCCTTCCCCACCACCGGCCCCATGGCATGACTCCCCCTCCCCCCGCTTCCCACTGCATGACTCCCCCTCACCCCACTGCAACCCCTGGTCCCCACTGCAACCTCCCGCCCCATGGGATGACTCTCCCTCCCCCCATTGCATCCCCCTGCCCCATGGGATGACTCCCCTTCCCCCCATTGCAACCCCCCCGCCCCATGGCATGACTCCCCCTCGCTCCTCTGCAACCACCTGCTTCCCATTGCAGGCCCCAGCCCCATTGCATGACTCTCCCTTCCCCCAGTGCAACCCCTGGTCCCCACTGCAACCCCCGGCCCCATGGCATGACTCCCCTCCCCCCACTGCAGCCCCTGGCCCCATGGCATGACTTCCCCTCTTGTCCCACTGCAACCCCAGCTCCTTCTGCAACACCCCGGCCCCATTGCATGACTCCCCTCCCCCCATTGCAACACCTGGCCCCAGTGCATGACTCTCCTTTGCCCCACTGGAACCCCTGCTCCCCACTGCAACAGCCCGGCCCCATTGCATGACCCGTGTTTCCTATTGCAGCCCCAGCCCCATTGCATGAACCTCCCCTGCTCCCTGCTGCAACACCCCTGTGCTATAGCCCCCTTTCCTCAGCCTCCCTGTACAGTGACATCCGTGCTCCTGTCCTCCCTGTGCACTATCCCCCAACTGCCCCAGCCCCCCGTGCAATAGCTCTGCTGCCCCAATCCCATGCGCTGTGGTCCACCCTGCTGCCCCCTGTGCTGTGCCCACCCCACTATGCCATGCTGCAGCCCTGTGTGCCTATCCCATGGGGCATACCCCAGCCTCCTAGGCCCTATGTGCTTTCCCACTCCATGGGAGAGCCCTGTGCTTGTGCACTCTCTGCTTAGTCCTTTCCTGCTGCCTCAGCCCTGCTGATGACCTGGCATCAGTGTTTCCAGCCTGTGCCCTTTGTGCTGTGTGTTGCCAGCTCCCCCAGTTTGTTTGGTAGATCCAGAGAGACCCTGAGATCATCTGGTCTGACCTGGAGAGCGCAGGCCGGTCAGTTTCACCCAGTTCCCTCTGTGTTGAGTGGGATCAGGCAGAGAACAGGCAAAACTGAGGGGCCCCAATGCCTGAGGCCCTCGCGGTGCCAGGGAACGGATTAGCTGAGATGTGCCCAGGTGACCCACGCTGCAGAGGGAGGTGAAGTCTGCCCCAGGGTCCCTGCCAGTCTGAGCTGGGGGAATTCCTCTTCCCAAATCTGGCAACCCTCCGTGAGCCGGACCCACCAGCCAAGTGGCTACAACGTGGTTTCGCAGGAGCTCAGAGCTCTTGCTCAGCTCTCAGAGGCAAGGTTTGTCGTCTTGGCCCTGGTTTGTACAGCGCCTGGCGCTGTGGGCTGTTGATCCTTCTTTAGTGCTTCTAGGAGCGACTGTAAAGATACCGAGACTGGGGAGTTTTTAAAAAATATAGGGAAATGTGGTTATAAAATGGCAAACATTTGGCAAAGGAATTGGGGGGGGGGGCACTTACAACTACTTTTCAGTTGGAGGACAGCGGAGCACTTGAAACTACTTTTCATTTCATTTGGAGGCCCTTGAATCTTCTTTTAAAAATGTTTTTGAAGGGTCTGGAGTGAATTGCTGTCCTTTTTAGTAGAGGGGGGAAATGTTCCGAGGGGCGGAAGGAAAGAACCAGGGTTTAGTTTACTCAGTCTTCTGCACACAGCCAGATCGAACGCAGGGATGGGGCAGAGGTGACGGACGCTTTATCACTGGCAGAGAGAGGTGGAAGGGGAATGACCCTGGCCTGTCAACAGAAGCAGTGGGGACTGGGCCAAGTAGTGAGGCACTGGATTGGGCCCCAGGAGATCTTGGGTTTGTTCTCAGCTCCGCCTCAGATGCTGCATCTGGGCCTCAGTTTCCCCATCTATAAAATGGGGAGAACTCTCCTTTGTCTGTTTAGACTGTCAGCTCTGCGGGGCAGGGACTGTCTGTCACTGTGTGTCTGCCCAGCATCTGGAACAATGGTAGGCCCTAATCTTGGTCGGGGAGGGGGGGTCTGTGCGGCACCTGGAGCAGTGGGGGATCTGGTTTTGGCTGGGGGGGTCCATGCAGTGTCTGGCATGACGGGGGTCCCAGTCTCAGTCAGGGAAGGGCAAGTCGGGTCCATGCAGTACGGGGCACGCGGGGGGCACTGATTTCACTTGAGGAGGGCGGGGGAGGTTTGCCCAGCATGACGGGGGCCCTGATCTCGGTGAAAAACACACACGCGGGAATCTGGGGCGCGGGTGAAACACCAGTTCTGATACCGTCAGGACTCGTGTTTGGTTGTGGACGGACCCGATTGCGTGCACCTCAGACTCACACACGTTCATTCTGCCTGTGCTCCCCCCTCCCCTCGCAGTGGAAACCCCCCTGAAACATCTGGCAGCAGGATAAACAGCTGGCTTCCCTCCTGTGAGGGGGGGTGGGGAAGAGGGGAGCTTTTATCAATGAAAGCGTTTCCTAGGCTACCAGTCCCGCCTGCTGCGCTGTGATGGGCGGAGGCCGTTGTCAGTCATTGCCAGGGTGTTCTATTTCTGCCACCATTGTAAGGGCTCCGTAGCGGCTGGCAATTGCTGGGCCCACGGGAGCTGCAATGTAACCCGGTTCTGGTCCCTATTCGGGCCCCAGGGGCTGTTCCACTCAGCTGAGCCAGCCCACCCCTGCGGCCCCCCAGCCTCAGCTCAGTGGGGTCCTTCAGTGCCAGGGGGTGTGAATTGAGCTATCAGAATTTATAGCCCCCCCTCCCTCCCCAGCTGGAGCAGGAGTTAGGGGCTTAGGAGTCAGGACTCCTGGGTTCTATCCCCGGCCTTGGGAGGGGAGTGGGGTCTAGCGGTTAGAGCGGGGGAAGGGGGGGCTGGGGCTTAGGAGTCAGGACTCCTGGGTTCTATCCCCGGCCTTGGGAGGGGAGTGGGGTCTAGTGGTTAGAGCGGGGGCGGGGCTGGGGCTGAGAGCCCAGACTCCTGTGTTCTATACCTGGCCTTGGGAGGGGAGTGGTGGTTAGAGCAGGGGGGCCTGGGAGTCAGGACTCCTGGGTTCTATCCCCAGCCTTGGGAGGGGAGTGGGCTCTAGGGGTTAGAGCAGAGTCCACATTGTGGAAGACGAGAGCCGCTGTCTGTACGCAGAAGCCAATTCTAGATCTCATCTATATCTTTTTCTCTTTATGAATAAACCTTTAGATTTTAGCGTGTGACTTGCCCATGTGACTCCAAACTCCACCTTGCTGCTGTGCTTTTCCACAGTAAGAACAAAGGGGTCCTTCCCCACGGCAGAGGATAGAAAAGGCCCTGGAAACCCCTCCATTGGGGAGGAACTTGGCTACAAACTGAAGCTCTGACAATGGACTGAATGACCCATCCAAATCTCTAGATGTACTCCAGAGACTTGATTTGTGCCTGCAGTTTATTCCATCACTGCTACAAGCCTGAACCAAGAACGTTGCCATTTCTGTATTTAATTGATTCCTTTAAGAATTTTAACTCTCCTCTCTATTTCTTTCTTTTTATGAATAAACCTTTAGATTTTAGATGCTAAAGGATTGGCAACAGTGTGATTTGTGGGTAAGATCTGACTTGGCTATTGACCTGGATGTGGGGCTTGGTCCTTTGGGGTCCTTTGAGAGAACCTTTTTTCTTTTACTGGGGTCTTGGTTTTCATAACCGTTCATCCCTATAAGGAGTGGTGCTGGTGGTGATACAAGGGAACTGGAATCTCTGAAGGAATTGCTTGCATGACGTCCGATTAGCCAGTGGGGTAAAACCAAAGTCCTCTCTGCATGGCTGGTGTGGCGTGCTTTAATAGTAGTAAAGGACACCCAGCCTTGGGCTGTGTCTGCCCTGCTCCAAGCAATTGGTCCGGAATTGATACTCTCGGTAGGGTCCCGCCAGAGGCCGCATGGTTACAGGGGTCGTCCGGGATTACAACTGGAAACTCAGGACGCGCTTCCTCAGCTAGGGGAAGTATGTAACCACACACCTTCTGGGTGTGGTGGTGTGTCCCAGCTAGTGGCACCAAGACCACTTAGAGGGAGAGATAAAACGAGTCTTCTCTACAGCCATAGCTAACAGCCAGGTGGCTTTTAGCTCATGCTGTAGAGGCCCATGGACTAAGCTCCAGAGGTCTCCGGTTCGATCCCGGCCACCGACGAGTCGCCGACCGAGATCTGTCAGCGTTACAGAGGCAGCTGCCCTCCCAAGAAGGAGAGAGCTGCCATGCCACGCCCGGCCGCAAAGAGGTGCCAAGCACCCTTCAGAGCTTCCTGTGATAAACTGCAAACTTTGGACAATAGCCCTGAGCTCCCCCACCATCTGCCGCGCCCTTCCCCCCCAAAGGGCCGAAACCCTGACCACTAGGCAACATGCCCATGAGCGAAGGCCATCACGAGGCATCCGTCTTCGAAAGTTTGCAGAGGATGCAGGAGCAGAAAGGGGAGAGAGGATGAGGGTGGCTCTTGGGAAGAGGGAGGGAGGGAGCCTTATGGGAATCTGTTTACCGCCATCAACCCAATGATCAGATCATTGATGCCTAGAATCTTCCCTGAGGTGTTGTAATTGATTGGATCTCGATTTTAAAACGGTTCCCACATTTGCAGACGGAGAAATGTCACCTCATATGGAAGCTGTTCCATACCCCTAATCATTTTGGTTGCCCTTTTCTGTACCTTTTCCAATTCCAATTCTTTTTGAGATGGGGGACCAGCTCCAGTATTCAAGCTGTGGGCATACCATGGATTTCTAGAGAGGCAATATTACATTTCTGTCTTGCTATCTATCCCTTTCCTAATGACTTCCCAACATTTTGTTCGCTTTTTTGACTGCCGATGCACATTGAGTGGATGTTTTCAGAGAACTATCCACAATGACTCCAAGATCTTTCTTAGGTTGTAAGAGTTAATTTAGACCCCATCATTTTAGATGTAGAGTTGGGATCATGTTTTCCAATGTGCATTACTTTGCATTTATCAACGTTGAATTTCATCTGCCTTTTTGTTGCCCAGTCACTCAGTTTGGTGAGATCCCTTTGTCACACTTAGCACTCTCTTTTGGACTTAACTAACTTGAGTTGGTTTGTATCCGCTGCAAATGTTGCCACCTCACTGTTTACCCCTTTTTCCAGATCACTTAGGAGTATGTTGAACAGAACTGGTCCCAGTACAGACCCCAGGGGGACACCACTATTTACCTCTCTCCATTCTGAAAACTGACCACTTAGACCCTTTCTTTCTTGCCTTTGAACCAGTTACCTAGCCCAGAGAGGACCTTCCATCTTATCCCATTTTGCTTCAGAGCCTTTGGAGTGGGACCTTGTAAAAGGTTTTCTGAAAATCTAAGGTTTCAGAGTAGCAGCCGTGTTAGTCTGTATCCGCAAAAATAACAGGAGTACTTGTGGCACCTTAGAGACTAACAAATTTATTAGAGCATAAGCTTTCGTGGCCCACGAAAGCTTATGCTCTAATAAATTTGTTAGTCTCTAAGGTGCCACAAGTACTCCTGTTATTTTTGAAAATCTAAGTACACTATATCCACGGGATCACCTTTATCCACATGCTTGTAGACTCCCTCAAAGAATTCTAGTAGATTTGTGAGGCATGATTTCCCTTTACTGAAACCACGTTCTCTCTTCCCCAACAGATTGTGCTTATCTCTGTGTCTAATAATTGTGCTCTTTATTATAATTTCACCCAATTTGCCTGGTACTGAAGTTAGCATTAGTGGCCTGTAATTGCGGGGAGCGTCTCTGGAGCGTTTTTTTATGCATTGGTGTCATATTAGCTCTCCTCCAGGCATCTGGTATGGAAGCTGATTTAAAGGACAGGTTACATACCACAGTTAGTTAGTTAGTTAGTACGGCAATTTCACATTTGAGTTTCTTCAGAACTCTTGGGTGGATACTATCTAGTTCCGGTGACTTAGTGCTGTTTAATTTATCAATTTGTTCCAAAACCTCCTTATAGAGTAGTCAAGTCATGATCACTGGCCCCAGAGCAACCACGGCCATCCAGTCCAGTGATCAGTTCATCATTATCCACCACAAGGAGGCCCACAATAGAGTCACCCCTAGTTGGGTACAAAACTTTGTATTAGAAAAGTATCTATAATTTTTCAAAATCTCCAAGGACGATTTACTCCTGGCTACGTGAGACCTCCCCCGTCTGTCTCCCAATAGGAAGTCCCCCGGGCTAACCTAATTTCTTCCCACAAGTCACAGACAGGTGCAAAAGGAGAAACATTTCCTGCTCTCTGGTTTGGATTCAGTGAACTGTGCCAGCCCCCCACCGGTTCATCTGCTGGGCTGTGTTAGTTAGCAGATTGATCCCTGTCCATTCGAGGTCCTGAGGTTCTCAAGAACGTAAACCAGGTAATGATGTGTCTAATGCAGGGGTTCTCAAACTTCACTGCACTCCGACCCCCTTCTGACAACAAAAATTACTACACAAGCCCAGGAGGGGGGACCGAAGCCTGAGCCCTCTCGAACCCCAGGTGCGGGGGGAAAGCCAAAGCCCGAGTCCCCCCACCCTGCGTGGGGAGGCCAAAATCGAAGCCCAGACAAGGGGCTTGCAACCTGAGCTTGACTGCCTAGGGCTTCGGCCCTCAGGCTTTGGCTTCGGCCTCAGTCAGTGGGGCTTGGGCTTTAACTTTGGCCCCAGGCCCCAGCAAGTCTAAGCCAGCCCCGGTGACCCCATTAAAATGGGGTTGCAACTCACTTTGGGGTCCTGACCCACAGCTTGAGAACCGCCTCCCTGCTCACCACTTTTTGTACCCTCTCTCCCCTACCTCAATGGGCTGTAACCAGCGACAGGAACATTCCAGTCATACGCATTGTCCGCTGGGTTTCCCCATTTCCCCTCCCCAGGGAGAATTTCCAACTCCTCTTCCTTATTGCCCAGATTCTGCTGCCAAGAGCAGTGTTGCTTCCTTTCACGAGTGATATCCTGCAGGGCACATACACCACAGCACAGCATTCCCCTGCGTCCACACTGGTGTTCCTGGCTTACAGAGAACCCATCCTGCAGTGAGAGACTCCATCTCCCGTGTCCCTTTCTTCCCTCCGTTGCAAGGTGCTGGGGGAGAAAGAGAACATGTCCTGAGGGCTGAGGCCCCCTGGGATTGCGGGCGTTGCAGCATGCTCTCCAGGTACCCTCAAGCCTCTGCAGCATCAGAACAGCAGAGCCTGGACTGGAGCAAGGGAAAGGCCTGTTTTCCACAGAATCCTTCCCTCAGACCTGGAGCATTTAGAGCAGAAATCCTTGGGGGAGTTAATGTTGCTCTAGAAAGAGCTGCCCAGGGGGGTGCAGCTTCTTGACACCACCACACAAAGGGATCTGTTTGTTGAGCTGCATAAAGCCCTGCACTGATTCCCCCGAGGATTCCCCCGAGCAGTTGGGGGAGGCAGGACCTTATTCCTTACCTCTCGTGGCAGGGCCGTGGGAGAGCTTGTAGGAAGCCAGAGGCAGGTTTCTAGAGGGTTAATTCAGAAATTCCCTGCGGAGCCTAGGGGCTGCGGCCTACGGCAGGAAGGAGCCAGGTGGTGGTTGGAGAGACTCTAGGAGGAATGCGATGGGATGGCGCTCTGATCGCCTCTTCACTGGGCTTCTTCCCACCCCCACCTTTGGGGTAAGTGCATCACCTTCTCCTTCCTGCCTGTGGGCTGGAAACCAGAGATGGCAGGAGAGAGGTTGCCCACTCAGCCCATGCACAGGAGGATCCATTGCAGCTCACGTCCTCCTGCTTGTCCCAGCCCAGAGGAATGCCTGACACCGAGCCTGGACTCTGGGACTGCATTAGTCGCCAACAGGGGAGTGCGGTAGGAGAGGACACAACATGTCTACACACAACTTTTTCTGGACTGCTGCGGTGCGGGAAGAGAGGCCAGTTTCCATCTGGCTCTTTAGGACTCTGAGGAAGCTCTGGGATCGGGAGAGAGGTCTCTGGAGCCTCGGAATGTGCAGGTTTGGAGACATGTGGCTCCTACCTAGTCCAGAGTAACCTGCCGTGTTCCCCCACAAGAGCCATATGATCAGGCAACACTGCCTCTACTGCCTTGGCCACATGTATTGTGTGCTTTTTCTGGTGGCTCGTCCAGAAAAGGAGGACAAGAGCTCACTACTGCTACCATCTGAGGGAGTTGCTGGGTTGAGATCAGCTGGTGGAAGGAGGCAATAGCCCAAGAATCTGGGACTTCAAGCCCCTAGAGTGACCTCTTACCTTTATCGACCCCCCCCCCCCCATCATACACAGCTATTTTAAAGTTTAGCGTGATAGTAAAGAGACCCCTTGTCAACCCTTCACCACCCAAGAGAAAGCCGGCAGCATTTGTCATTAACGATTTATTTCTCCTCTCCCGGCTCCCCAACTGCTTCTCCTCCCTACTGCCGCCAGCCACCTTCACGTTCTCCCTCTTCTCTCCCCGGCTCTGCTCACTTGATTGCAGCAGCTCAGCGGATGGTCCAGCTTTACTCTTTCACTTCCATTCTTCTTCACTTCTTTGGGTGGCTGCATTGGCCATTGAGCAGGCTGATGGAAATACCTGAGTGCTCTGTCTAGGCCAGGGGTCTGAAACACGCGGCCTGCGGGGCTATTTCTCTAGGGAAGCGGCTCCGGGCCAGAGCCCAATGCCGTCCTGCACCCCAACCCCCTGCCACACCTCACACTCCCTCCTGCACCCCAACCCCCTGCCACACCTCACACTCCCTCCTGCACCCCAATCCCCTGCCACACCTCACACTCCCTCCTGCACCCCAATCCCCTGCCACACCTCACACTCCCTCCTGCACCCCACACCCCAACCCCCTGCCACACCTCACACTCCCTCCTGCACCCCACCCCCCAACCTCCTGCCCTGAGCCTCCTGCCTGCACCTCAACCCCCTGCTGCACCCCAACTTCCTGCCCTCAGCCCCCTGCCGCATCCCACATCCTTCCTGCACCCCAACTCCCTGCCCTGAGCCCCCTGCTGCATCCCCCACCCCTTCTACACACTAACCTGCCCTGAGCCCCCTGTCTGAACCCCAACCCTCTGCCACACCTCACACTCCCTCCTGCACCCCACCCCCCAACCTCCTGCCCTGAGCCTCCTGCCTGCACCTCAACCCCCTGCTGCACCCCAACTCCCTGCCCTGAGCCCCCTGCACCTCAACTCCCGCCCTGAGCCCCCGCCACACCCCTCCTGCCCCCTCTGGGGGCAGGGCCGGGGACAGCGAGGGGGGGTGTCAGCGATGCTGCCCTCGGGCCAATGAACTAGTCCTCAGGTGGCCCTCATGGGCATTTGAGTTTGAGACCCCTGGTCTAGGCTCACAGGCCCAGCAGCTAAAGCCAAGCCCCACTGAGAGTGGGGAAGGAACCCTGACATGCGCTGACCTTAGAACCTAACCCCCGCGTAAGATGTGACTCCACTGTATTCATTTTTGATAGTTTAGCGACGCTCCAGGGGGAGCGGAGGTGGGAGGGGCTGGCCTCTCCTTTTGCCTCTCAGTTAGGGCTCAGTCTAGAATCAGCTTGGCTAGGCCCCAGGCTGGGCAGCCCAGGGGAAAGCACCCTGTTACAGGCCTGCTCTGCCCACTCCGACTGTTCGTGGCCTGGGGTCCTTGCTCCCCATTTCAGACCTGGTTTCCAGAGGGACTGAGGACACACAGGCCCCACTGCCGGGAACTGGAGTTTGCTCGTTCTGGTGACTCTGACATTCAGAGGCTGACAGGTGTGGTGAGGGGGCTGGAGAAACCCCACTGCTGCGGGAAGTGGAGCTGGAGACCGGAGATGCCAGGTGATCAAGACTACCCGATGCTCTCTTCATGCCCCAGGGGCTGGAGTCTCCTGCCAGAAATGCTCTCAGGAGTCCAGGTTCGAGGACGTCTCTGGAGAGCCCCTTCCTAGGAACAAAACTAGGGTGGTAGGATGATGGCGAAGGCTCTGTCCCAGAACTGGGAGCCAGGGACCGGGGAAGCTCCCAGACAGGCTATGCATCGGGGATGCCATTTCTCCCCCAAGAGACCCACACGCCCCAAGGAGTAAATGGCTCTTACCTCCATGAGGGAGTGGGGTCTTCCAGCTAAGCCTCTTTGAGAGCCAGCATTGCTTGCTTGGATGGGACGCGGTGACCTGTCTCCACTGCTCCCGGACGTGGCTCAGCTACAGGATGCGCCCGTCTGGGAGGCTGTGCCAGATCCCAGGGCCTGGAAGATAGCTGGGAAGGAGGCTCCTATTCCTGTCACACCTAGAGACCCCATAGAAGGGCCAAGGGGAGAATAAAGGGCAGGAGATGAAGCTAGCCCTGAGCCTCTGTCCCATCCCCACCTCCTCAAAAGTGGAGCTTTCCGAGTTCCAGTGGGGCTGTGGCCCTGACACAAGGGCCTTTCTGCACCACATGGGGCAGGGAGAGCTCTGCCTGGGCGCAGCGGGAATGGGAGGGGGGTGAGTGCAAGGAAAGGGGGGAGGGGAGTGAGTGCAAGGGAAAGAGGTCCTGCCCCATATGAAGGAATTTGGGGGGCAGAGGGAAGAACCCTGCTCCACAGAGAGGGGAGAGAGTTTCTGTGAGTGCCAGGGGGCTCCATTTCCCCTTCCACTAGCTCTCCTTCTCGCTCTCCCACTCAGAGGGAGGCCACTCCGGCTGGCCCAGTCTGATCCAGACCAGAGTCTGCAGGGTAGCAGTGGGCCCACAATAGGGCTGGGCGGTTTTGACGGGGTTGGGACTCACCACCATGGCACCTCCCACTGGTCGCTCCGGGAATTAGCTCAGTCCATGGGGAACGCCCTCTGCTGGCAGCGTCCCATCCGTCTCTTGTCCTCCGTTGGCATCTGGACCCGTGTTGCTCACCGCTTGACTGTGTCCTTCAGGCCACTGCCCCTCCTGCAGTGCCCACTAGTCCATCCTCCCCCCATTCCAGGGGACGGGGGTTAGCAACAGTCCTTGCACCTGCCTCGGGGGCCAACCGCAACCCCCAAAGTCTAGCCCCTTGTCTCAAGGGCCGGTTACGATTTGTCTCGGCCATCGGATGGCCAGGTGCAGTACTGCCCAGCCCGAGGTGCTGGTCTCCTGCTCTGGAGACAGCCCTTCCCCCATGAAGTTCTGGGACAGACTACCTGCTGCTCTCCTGGGCAGCCATTATATAGGCTCTAATCTCGGCCCTGATTGGCTCTCAGTTGGCCCTTCTCTGATTGGCTGCCAGCCTGTGCAGCCGCTCTGGCCTACTCTAGCCCCCTCTCACATGGGGGTGGAGTCGCCGCCCCACCTCAGCGATCAGCTGTCCCAACCAGGCTGCGGGGCCGGCTCCAGGCCCCAGCGGAGGAAGCACATGCCTGGGGCGGCATTCCGTCCATTCTTGGGGCAGCACAGGCCGGGCGACTTTTTTGTTTTTTGCACTTCGGCAGTTCAGGTGGCGGCAGTCCGAGCGTTGTTGTGGTGGTTTTTTCTGCTTCGGCAGTTCGGGTGGCAGCAGTCCAAGTGGTTGGGGTTTTTTTGGTTTTCTTTTTGCTCGCTTTGGCAGTCCGAGCGTTGTTTTTGGGGGGGTTTTTTGCTTGGGGCGGCAAAAATGGTAGAGCCGCCGCTGCTGGGCTGAGGTCGCTCAAGTGGTCAGCCCCTCAACACAGTGTATCGGGGGTGGCTCAGGCCTGGGCGGGGCCCAAGCACCCCACAAACAACCAAACTTCCAGGGCGGGCCCTGGCCTGGGTGGAACCCTGGCAGCCAGCAAACAGACAGACTTGATTGGGCTGGCTCTAGCCTGGGCGGGGCCCCGGTGGCCAGCCAACAAAGAGTTCCTGTCCTGGGCTACAGCCTCCTTGCACCGTGTAGGGGGTCAGCCACCCGGGGTGGGGTGGCAGGGGG
This sequence comes from Emys orbicularis, assembly GCF_028017835.1. Classification (NCBI taxonomy): domain Eukaryota; kingdom Metazoa; phylum Chordata; order Testudines; family Emydidae; genus Emys; species Emys orbicularis. The sequence continues at coordinate 54,216,263 of NC_088694.1, read as the reverse complement.
ACGCGGTCCCACCCTCCTCCCCCGCGTCCCAGCCCAAGGCGCTGGCAGGGGCAGGATTGGTTGCCCCTGCGTCGGCGGGGATCCAGCCGCAACACGCCGACTGAGTCGCGCCGGGCTCTGCAGCCAGCAGCTCCCGGGCTGCCCCTGGGCTACTTCCTGCCTCCCCGGGGTTTGGTACCTGTGGCCTCCAGGCCTCTTCCGGCTCCTTGGGGTAAACCGCAGTGGGTACTCCGGGCCAGTCCTCGTCCATGCCTGGGCTTAGGGTTAGGGTTAGGGGCCCCTGGAGAACAGGCCAAGTGTCCTCCTCTGTTGCAGGCTGTCCCCCAACTGTGGTGCAGGGCCGGCCTTTTATATTTCCGGCCCCACGCCCCGGTCCTTACAGCGAGGGGGGCGGGGCGCTATAGGCTCCGCCCTCCAAGGGGCATGTAGGGGATCCCTCGCTCTCCTGCTCGGAGGGAGGCCACTCAGTCTCAAGGGAGTCCACCAGAGGCCCCGGTGGCCGGGAAACAAACAGTCCAACAGGCGAGGGAGGTGGGGCGATATAGTCTCCGCCCTCCAAGGGGCGTGTAGAGGTGCCCTCGCTCTCCTGCTCGGAGGGAGGCCACTCAGTCTCACTACACTCCCCGTTTAGAGGGAGCGGGAGTTGCTGGTGGCCTTGGAGGCAGAACTCCTGCAGCGCCTCCGGCACTTGGCGCAAGTGCCGGATGATGTAAAGTTGGTTCGTTATGTTGGCCGTGACGTCCTCCTGCTGCAAGGGAACGAGACTCAGAGACTGTCAGAGACTCAGAGGCCCCGCGGAATCAGGGGGAATTAAGGGCACCTGGGACCAGCAGCATTTCCACCCAGCACCCGCGCACCTCTGAGGGATGGAGTCCCCCTCCTGACCCCCGGAATGGAGTCTTTCTAGGGACCTCCAGTGCCAACCCCCCTCCTTGTAGGGGGAGCTCCTGACACCTCCCACCCAGTGCCCCTGACATCTGTTCCACCGCCAATCCACAGCTCAAGTTCTCCGACCATTCTCCTCCACCCCCACCCAGGTTGGGCAGGGAGGGGGCTTTAGCGGGCGGGGGGGCAGAGGGATTCTGGCAGCAGTGAAGTGGGATGTGGGGAGCTTGAGACCTTTCCCCAAGTCATCCCAGCCACTGAGGCTGAAGCCACAGGATGGCAGCCCTGGTGAATGGGGCAGATCAGCAGCCCCTGCTGACTGAATCCTCCCGTTCTCTCTAGAGCGAGTCCAGCCCTGCCGGCAGCAGGACGAGCTTCCCCCGCCCATGTGCCTCAGAACTGCCCGGTCAGTCGTCATCACCCCTCAGTCCTTGGCCTCCCAGGCTGCCAGTGACGGGAACAACTCTGGGTGGTGGCGCGGGTGACAGGAGAGGCTCGCAGAGGGCACGTGGAGGACTCTGCTGCCCTTCCCAAGAACAGAAGTCCATGCTGAGGCAATGCTTGTCATTCATTAGCCTTGCTAAAGAGCTGGGCTGGAACTGCTCCGGGGACAAGCTGGTTCCCTCCTGCTCATGGAGGTGAATTCATCTCCCTTCCCAGGAGCAGCTGCTCTCCCTCTCATTCCCCACCAGTCGCCTTGCTGCCAGGCCGGCGAATGGCCAGAGGATGGGAATGAGGCCTGGGCCCCGCCCCAATCTCCTGAGTCTAATGCAGCTGCTCACCTTGTTCCCCATCAGCTGCTGGGCTTGCCCCAGGAGGGAGTAAGTGAGGAGCAGCCCAGCCTGGCTGACACGCAGCAGGGGGTCGTGCATGGCCAGCACGGCTGTCTGCAGGAAGAATCTTCTCTGCCCCTCGCAGAAGAATTTGCCAAAGACCTGAAACCAAGCAGATGTGAGGCTTCAGCAGATTGCCCAGAACCAGGCTCCAAATCCTGGCCTAGAACGGCCACTCCATCGCGTGGCTCCAGGAGGCAGCCACCTGCCCTGCAGAGCTGTGCCATGCCCTGGCAGAGTGTCCTTACCTCCCCGACCCTGGCTGTGTTCTTGTAGCCCAGGAGCCTGCTGTCCTGGTGCCAGTCCCAGCACCAAAGGTCTTCGACCTCCTGGATGTTCAGGTCTGGGAAAGAGAGAGACACACACACCTTTGTCATTCGGGTTGCAGGGCTTGTGTCCTTCCAATCCCATTGGTGGCTGCACAGTGGGCAGAGCCCAACAGAACTGCGGGGGTGGTGGAGAACACAGAAAGAGATCGAGAGAGACTTATCCGCCAGCCGGGGTCACTCGGAGAGAAATTGGCTGGGGTCCCAGTCTCACTCGTCTAGCGGGTGCCAGTTCCCAGCCGGGTTCCTTACCCCTCTGGCGCAGCAGGAGCTGGTAGAGCCGGTAAACCCCCTCCCTGGCCTGCTGGCTGACGTCCTGGTCTGGGTCACTGATGGACAGAGCCAGCTGTGCCACGTGGTGGCCCATCTTGGGGAATTCGGCTGAGTTCTAATGGAAGGGAGAGGGAGAGGGGACTCCATCAGCATTTTCCTGTCAGCTCCCAGTCCCCCGTGGGCCAGGACTCTCCTTCCCCTCAGCCCCTCTGCAGGAGATGCTAGAGGATAGGAGCTAGAGCTGGATCCTTAATTCTCTCTGCCCGCAAGGGAGCCCGGAGAACAGGGATGCGGGCAGGGCCCTCCATGAGGATTTGCTTCCCCAGCTGCTCCAGGATGACAAGAAGGCAAGAACCTGGAGCATGCTCCCCTTACAAGCAAGAGTTGCCACTTAACCAGGACAAGAAGAACTTGACTCAAGCCAGGCTCATTCTCTGCTCTGACTCTGCCTCCCCAAGAGGACCACTCCTAGCCCACAGCCCCTGCAGCAGCAGCTCCTCCAGCCCATTGGAGCCAGCCCCCCTACGCCTGGAGTCAGGAAGCTGGGCTCAGAGGCCACTTACGTCAAAGTCAGGGAGGGGGATGACGGACGTGAGCAGGGCCACGCTGCTCCTGATGGCCCTGGCTCTCTCTTGTGGCACCCTGGACACGGTCCAGTAGTTAATGTGCTGTGGGGAAAGGAGGCAGCTCAGGATTGATGGGGGGGTGCATGTGTTGTGCTAATGGCCCCTCTCCATCCCCAGGGGGCTGAGACATTGTATGCGGTGGGGGTGGAATATCAGATTCATTGACCGCAGAGCTTTAGAAGGGGACTCTTGCCCCCAGGACGATGCTTGTATCCTGCAGGTCACAGCTTGTCATTGTCTCTCTAGATTGGGACAATGCTCGGTGTCGGGGCTGGTCCCATCCTCCCTGAACTCCTGATTCCTGAGCAGCTCCCCAGGAAGGAGACAGACCCCTCCCCCCTCCCTGGTTCTCAAGTTCTTGGCTGGGTGAAGGGACTGAGTGTGAGCACAATCCCCCCAGGAATCTCGGGGCCCGTCAGAGACAAGGGCTGATTCTCTGGGGCCCTCCTGTTTCTCTAGGAATGAGGCTGTGGCTCTTCTCTGAGGACCATCTTCTGGCTCTCCCAGGAGGGGTTCAGACTCTCACTCCCCAAGCCAGCCAGCGGCCCTGTGCTTAGTGCTCGACACAACCAGGCAGAGCTCTGGGTGAAGTCCCAGCTCCTTCCTCTGTCCTTCAAGGAGGAAGGGCCTGACCCTGCATTGCACTGACTGCCCTGACCAAGGACGGCCACTGGGGGCCCAACTAGGAGGACAGACTGGAAAATGGATCTAAGAGTGAAGGTCAAATTGCCCCCACCCCTCTCATCGGGCTCACCTCCAAGATGTAGTGGAGCTTGTCAATGTCTGGGGTCTTTGCCAGCAGGTTCTCCAGCATGGCGTCCAGAAGCTCTGCTATGAGCCTATGCAGATCCTGCAAAGCAAGGGAGAACCATGGGTCAGACTTAGGGAAACTGGGGCTACACCTGCCACAGGATGGGAAGAGGGGTCTCTGGGAAGCACTGGTGAGACCCCCAAACACATATCCTGGCCTCTCTCATTCACATCCCACTGCAGGCAATTAGCAAGGATTCAGGCAGGATGACAGCTGGTTCTTCAAGCCATGATTTAGCTGATCTACCTGGACTTGGGTGGTGTCCTTCTCTGTGCCCAGGGTGAAGACGGCGTGCAGGGCAGCTCGGAGGAGGTGGGTCTCCAGCTCCGGCGCCAGGGCAGGTGTCATGGTGCTGGCAAGAGAGTGGAGCCGGTATTAGATTGTGCAGTGCGGGGGTGGGACTGGCACCGACACGGACGTGAAACTGCAGGGAAATAGGCAGAGGCTGGCGAGAATGGAAACTGAGGCACTGAGCCAGGGAATGATAAGGCCAAGGTTTCCCAGACCGACAGTGGCAGGGCAGGAATAGCGCCTGTTCCCTGGACCCTGCTGCCCCTCCTGTATCTGATCCTGGGAGTCAGCCTCTCTCCAAAGCCATTGCAATGTTACTGGAGTGAAAAGAACAGAGCAGCCAGGCGAGGGAGTGACCCTTCCCCGCACCTCTGCCAGAGGAGCCCCCCTGGCTTGGGAGGTGACCTGGGAGTGGGAGGGGCAGTGACTCCCAGCCCTGGGCCTGAGCAGCACCGGGGTTAGGGGAACCGGGCAAGAGGGTCTCGGTACCTGAGGTTGGCCACAGCAAAGAGGGAGTTGGCCAGGACGGCGCCGGGTGGAGAGTCAGGAGGAAGCTCCTCAATGAGCTCCTGTGAGACCCAAAGGAGACAAAGGAGCATGTGAGATTTGGGCCTCACTGACACTTCCCAAGGAGGAGATTACACAGCCAGCAGGATCCCCCCAGCTGCCTCCCGCTCCTCCGATTCCTGCCCACTAGTTCTCCCGTCTCTTCTCCCCAATCTTCAGCCCCAGCAATCCCTGCCCTCAGCTGCCCTCCAGCACCAGCCATCCCCCAACCATCGGCCCGGGGAGACCCCTGCCCCTCCCATGCCTCTGTCCTCCCTCCAGCTGCCGGGCGCCGTGTCTCACTCACCACAATCCTCTCCACCACAGCCGCCTTCGAGCAGTGTGGCTCCAATGTGTCCTCCCCTCTCTCCTGGGCAGCGAGGCACGCGGGGTAGATGGCGTGCAGGAACTCGAGCTGCTGCGCCTCGTCCTGCGCCCACCAGGAGTGGGGTTAGGGGAGAGAGAGTCCGTTAGCCAGGGACCTCCCTGCCCCAGCCACACCAGCTGCAGGACTTAGGCCTGAATGGGGGATAGTGGGGACCCGCCTATTGTCCAAATCACCCACGACTCCTCCACAATCAGGGTCAGGAACTGGGACAGTGCCTGTGGGGGGAGGAGACCCCGGCTGGTGTGTGACAAACACCCCCATCTTGGGGGTCCCAGATCATGGAGGAGAAAGGTCCCATTAGGGCCAAGACCTTCTGCAGGGGGTCGGGATGCTGGGAAGGGCAGGACAATCTCAGTTCCAGCACAGCTGGGGAACGTTTGTACCTTTTCTCGGCCATGGAGCTGCTCTCGGATGTTCATGAGAGCAGCCTCCTCTGTTACCAAGTCTACCCCTTCTTCTTCCTCCTCCTTGTCCTCGGAGTCCCTGGCGGACGCTGCACCAGGGAGAGAAGGGGACAGGGTGACGCCTGCTGCCACTCGGGGGAAGGACAGGGGCATGGTGGGACAATGTGTCCCCTTCCCACCTCCGGGACATAGGGCAGATTGGGCCCCACACTCCCCCCTCTCAGTGATGTCGTCAGCCCCCAACTCCTTCAGGAGCCCATAGCAAAGAGACCCCCCCCCCACTGTCCTGGACTCCCTTGGAGGTGCCTCCCCCCCCGCAAAATGGAGCACCAAGGACCAAAGTGGCAGCATCCAGTGTCGGTGGGGTTCACATGGCTCAGGCCAGACACCTGGGCTGGAGACCCACCCCCATAGCACTGCTCGAGGGCCTGGGCCCAGGGTGTTCACAGCCCCCTCCTCACCCCTCCCTGAACCCAGCCTGGCTCCTCACCTGGAAGAAAGCAGAAGCGTCCATCGGCCAGGGTGCTGTCCGAGTCCCAGGCGCTGCTGCTGTCGGATGGGGAGCGGCCCGAGCTGCTGGGGCTGGCAGAGGGATCCTCCACCTCCTGCCCTGGGGAGGCTGGAAGGTCCTCACTGACCGAGCAGGGCGATGCCCCCTGCTGGAAGTTGGGGCTGGGCTCCTGGGGCCGCTGCTGCCCACACAACCGCAAGCCCCAGAGCCACCCTGCCCGGTTCCGCCCCTGGGCTGGGTCCTGCCTGCCCAGCCGCAGCCTGGCCCAGCTCCATTTTGGCCTGGGAGGTGATGCTCCCACCTCGGCGCCTGCGCCGGGAGTGGGTTTCCTCCGCCAGAAGGCTGGGCACTTCCACCTCCTGGCGCGGCCGGGAGCTCCTTCCCCGCCAGCGGGGACGGAGGGGCCGCTCCGCTCCCGGGGAAGATGGTGGCTGCTTCCCTCAGGCTCTGGGGCCACCTGCAGAGCCTTCTTCCTGAACATCCTCAGGAGCCTGGCCATCCTGGAACCCAGCGGGGAGCAGGCGTGAGTCTGGGGTCAAGGCAGCCTCTCACTAACCAGCCTGTTTGCTCCCTCCCCATCCCTGCCCCAGCCAGAGCAGCTCCTGCTCCCCCCACGGGGGTGCAGGGAGGGCAAGCTACACACACTGGCAGGGGTTCATTGCATGATCTGCTCCCCCTCGTCATCCCTGGGGCTGCAAGAACCGGGGAGTCTCGTCCTTTTCGAGCACTGGGGTCAGTCACAAAGACCACTGGTCACTTTGGACAAGCAGCTCCCTCCTGCCACCCCAGACCACACTCACACCCCCCCACCCCCGCCCAGGCTAGAGAAGGAACAGAACCCAGGCAGGGCCGGCTTTAGGCCGATTCACCCGATTCCCCAGAATCGGGCCCTGCGCCTAAGAGGGACCTGCGCACTCACCCCGGCGGCAGTCGTCTTCGGGGGCCCCGCTCCCCTGGCCAGAGCGCCGGCCGGAGCGCGGCAGCCCCGTAGCCCCGCAACCCAGGCTGGAGCACGGCAGCCCTGTGACCCAGTGACCCCGGCCAGAGCGCGGCAGCTCCACAGCCCCACGACCCAGGCTGGACCGTGACAGCCCCGCGACCCCGGCCAGACCTCCAGGCGGAGCGCGGCAAGCCCGGCGGGGCCTGCTCCCCCAGCCGGCAATCCAAAGTGCCTCCCCAGGAATCGGGCCCCGCACTTGCTAAAGCCAGCCCTGAACCCAGGCGTCCGAACTTCTTCTGGGAAACCATTCCCCACTTCTAAGTCCCTAGGCATAGCAAGGCCAGGGCCCCCTCAGTTCCCATTGATTTCCATGCTCAGCAGCTCACCGGGTCTGGCCCAGCTCAGAGACTCTCAGCCTGGGGAACAGTCTCCCACAAGGGAAGGGCTGGGAGCCCCATTGCTGGGACCTGGCCAAACACACTAGAGATGGCTCTGGAGAAGCCTCTCCCCGGTCTGAGTGCGAGGGGTTCCTGGGGGCTGTTTGCAAATCCAATCTCCTTTGGGAGAGATTCTCTCCCCCTCTTTCTGCCTCTCCCCGGACAGACAGGGGACACCACCGAGGAACCCTAATGCCACTCACTTGCTCTGGTGATGGAGCGATGGATGGAGGATGTTCAGGGTCGTCCCTCGCCCTTCTCCTCACTCTCCAAGCCCAAGGCAGGCTGGAGAGGGTGGTGGTGACCTGAGGAGTTACCCTGCCCAGCAAGCAGGCAGGGTGATGGCACGGGGCGATCGGCTGGCTGTGAAAACAAGAGTCTGTCTTATTGCCAAGGGACAGAGAAACTCGGCCAGTAGCACGGGGTGCCGGACACCACCCTAGTGCGGGGGTGACAGCGCGTCCGGGATCCCGACATCCCAGCACTTTACACACCTTCCTGGAGCCTCCCAACCCGCCTGGGCTGTCGGGACTGCGACCCCAACCCCACTGATGAGAACCAGGCCTGGGGCGGGGAAGCTACTGGCTCAGGGTCACACCAAGTGTCAGAAGAATGGATGGGACCCAGCAGGCCTTCTTTCCAGGCCCCTTCGCTAACCACTGCTGCACACTCCCTCCCACAGCTGGCAATTACAAGCAGGCCCTCACGTCCGCTCCCCCTGCTTTGAGAGGGCGTGTGCTCCGCTGGAGTGACTGGACCAGGGGATTGGGAGTCAGGACTCCTGAGTTCCATTGCTGGGTTTCCTGTTGGTTCCACTGCTGGGTGTTTTCCTTTCCCTGTGGGACTTTGAGCAAATTGCTCCCCCCTCTCTGGCTCTGTCCCCAGCAGTCAAATGGGGATTTCATACTTTCCCACTATTGGAAAGTGCTGGGAGAAGCCCCCAGCAAAAGCTGCTCTGACAGCGCTAAGCAGCATCTGCCCATTGAAGGTGGGAGCGCACTGCCCAGGAGGAGGAGTGTTTGGCTCTGGGGTTTCACTTCAGCCCAGTCTATAGAGAGGGGCCCAGCCATGGAGTTTGGCTCAAGAAGACCAAGTCTCCAATTTGTTAAGGGCGTTTTGAATTCCAATCCTGTGCTCCAAAGTGCTTGGTGTCATTTGCAAATTGTAGAAGCATGCTCTCCACTCCATTTTCCAAATCCTTCAGGAAAATATTGAATACTACCGGCCCCCGGACTGATCCCTGCCGGACCCAGTAGGTACACCCTCTCCGTTGGACAGCCAGACATGGAGAAGGGCTCTTGGAGTCTGGGCTTTCAACCAGCTCTGCACTCCCATTCCACTGATTACATCTAGACCACATTTCCCTCGTTGGCTTGTGAGAATGTCCCATGGGACTGTGTCAAAAGCCTTAGAAACACCAAGAGAGATCACATCTACTGGTTACCCACCTCCACTAGGCCCGGAACCCTGCCAAAGAAGGAGCTAGGATTGGTTTGGAATGATTTGTTCTTGACAAGTCCATGCTCATAGTCCTAAGAACCAAATGATCCTGTAGGTGCTGACAAAGGGATTGTTTAATGATGTATTCCAGTCTCTCTCCAGCTATGGAAGTGAGGCTGGCTAGTCTGTAAGTCCCAGGGTTCTCTTTGTTCCCCTTTTACAGATAGGTCCTGTCTTGTTAATGGATGGGAAGAGGTTCTTTTTCAGGGATCGCAGACGAGAACTGGGGCACAGCATCTGGTTTGTTAAGGCCACAAAAATGGAGGCAGGAACCTCTTCTCTCCTGCTGGCAAGAACCCCAGGTACCTAAAAGACAGGGCCTCACATCCCTGAATGGGCTTTTAAAAAGACAATGCTTAAAACATTTGGCCCCGACCATTTCTTGTTTCCGCAGACTAGATATTTTAGCAAACTTTAGAATTCCTTGGTGCTAAACACTGAGAAATTCCCCTTTCTCCTTCACAGAGGGCTTTAACGCCCCTTATCTCACTTAGGCTCACGACCGCCCAGAGTTCGAGACTTGTCCCTGTTCGCATTGGACAGATGGGGAGGAGCCTGAGCTACAGAGAAGGGAAGGGACCTATCCAAGGGCCTAGACAGCAAGGCGGTGGCAGAGCCAGAAAGAGAAGCCACCAGTCCTGACTCCTGTTCTAATGGACAACAAACCCCCCAGAGGCACGGCAGAGGGGAAAGTAAGCCGGTCCGGTCTGGTACAGCGTACCGGCAAGAGCCAGTACGCCGTGCCGGACTGGACCGGCTTCTGCGGCGGTGATTTAAAGGGCCCAGGGCTCCAGCCGCTGCGGGGAGCCCCGGGCCCTTTAAAGCGCCGCCGGAGCTCCGGCAGCCGGGCTCGGACGGGGATTGAAAGGGCCCGGAGCTTTGGCCGCTGCGGGGAGCCCCGGGCCCTTTAAAGCGCCACCGGAGCTCCGGCAGCCGGGATCGGACGGGGATTTAAAGGGCCCGGAGCTTTGGCCGCTGCGGGGAGCCCCGGGCCCTTTAAAGCGCCGCCGGAGCTCCGGCAGCCGGGATCGGACGGGGATTTAAAGGGCCCGGAGCTTTGGCCGCTGCGGGGAGCCCCGGGCCCTTTAAAGCGCCGGCGGAGCTCCGGCAGCCGGGCTCGGATGGGGATTTAAAGGGCCCGGAGCTTTGGCCGCTGCGGGGAGCCCCGGGCCCTTTAAAGCGCCGCCGGAGCTCCGGCAGCCGGGCTCAGATGGGGATTGAAATGGCCGGAGCTCCTGCTGCTGCAGGGAGCCCCGGGCCCTTTAAAGCGCCGCCGGAGCTCCGGCAGCCAGGCTTGGGCGGGGATTTAAAGGGTCCGGAGCTCCGGCAGCCGGGCTCCCGCGGTGATTTAAAGGGCCGGAGCTTCTGCCACTGCGGTGAACCCCGGGCCCTTTAAAGCGCTGCCGGAGCTCCGGCAGCTGGGCTCCCGCGGTGATTTAAAGGGCCCAGAGCTCCGCGGAGGCCGGAGCCCCGGGCCCTTTAATTCTCCCCTGAGCACCGGGGCTCCCAGCCGCCTCTGCAGCTGGCAGCTCCGGGGTGATTTAAAGGCCCTGGGGCTCCCAGCCACAGCTGGAGCCCCAGGGCTTTTAAATCTTGAAAGGCCCCGCCTCTTCCGGTTGAGGCCACACCCCCGCTCAGGACTCCGGCGTAACGGTAAATCCTTTAAGTTCCTTTCACCCCTGGGCAAGGATAGAGCCCAGGAATCGAGGTGGTGGGGAAATTTCATTGAAACCGTTTCTGTCAGAAAATCCCATTCAGACTAAACCAGTTTGTTTCTTGAATTCCTAACAAGTGGGATGAAAGTTCTTTGCAAAAATATTTTGTTGCAAAACAAAAGCATCTCCTGTTATTCACAGTGTGTTAAATTGTCTCGTCGGACACCAAGAGGAGACACTTAGATCTCGAAAATGAGATAAGATGCCTCAGTCTGAGCTAAGTAGTTGCTGCTCTTATCAATTTCAAAATAAAAAAATACAACTAAAATAGACTATTTCAACTATTTCACAATCTGATCTGAGTAAACATGCTAGGACACCTCATATTATGCACTCCTCCTAGTGACACTCTCCAATGGATCCCCATCCTCCACCCACTGTGAGGTAGGTAGGAGCGGATCATTATTATCCCTACCTGAAAGAGGGAGAAGCTAAGGCTGAGAAAGGAGAATTGACTTGTCTTAGGTCACACAGCCAGTCAGTGGCAGAGTTGGGACTAGGACCCAAGAGCCCTGATTTTCAAACTAACCATCGGATCTTGAATTTCATACATTGAATGACCTGAATAACGGGCTCTCAGATGAGTTCCAGACCAACAACAGTGCTCAGTAATTATTCATCAAGTATTTGAGGAGAACTGCAATGTTAGAGAGAATCATGAGCTGCTCAGAGACAATTAATGCAGAGAAGCAGCAAAATTCATCAAACCTAGAACTGCTTATGACTTATTTACTTGGTCTTAAAAGAGAACAAGGACCTGAGTCTCCTCCCTGTCAATAACCCCCTGCTCAGCCAGTAAGGGTAGAGGCTGAGGACGGGAGGCTGAGGGTTCTCACCAGAGAGCCCAAAGGATGGCCCAGGTCACTGGTGGGGATCAGTGGCATAGCCAGGTTCTAAGAGCAGGGGGAGCAAACATTAAAAAGGCGCCCCCCCTTGGCTCCTCCTCTGGCCACGCCCCCCTTGGCTCCTCCTGCGGCCACTCCGCGCCCCCCCCTTGGCTGGCTCCTCCAGCCGTGCCGCACCGCGCCCCCCCCCCCCATGGCTCCTCCAGCCGTGCCGTTCCGCCCCCGCGACCCCCATGCCTCCTCCGGCTGTGCCGCCCCCCCCCCCATGGCTCCTCCGGCCATGCCGTGCCGCCCCCGCGGCCCCCCATCAGGGCCGGCTCCAGGCACCAGGCAACCAAGCACATGCTTGGGGCGGCACCTGGTAAGGGGCGGCCAAACATGGGGTGGCGGGGGGCAGCGCGGCGCGGCACGGCATTCCGCGGGGGGGCGGGGGCGCTCCGGCGCCGCGGCGCTCGGCGGGGGGGGCGGCACGGGCTGCGGCGCTTGGTGGGGGGGTCCGGCTGCGCGGCGCGGCGCTCGGCGGGGGGGCGCCGCAGGGCGCGGCGTTCGGGGGGGGTTCCAGCGGTGCGGCGCTCGGCGGGGGGGCGGTGCGGGCCGCGGCGCCCGGGGGGGGGTCCTGCGGTGCGGCGCTCGGCGGGGGGGCGGCGCGGGGCGCGGCGCTCGGGGTGGGTTCCAGCGGTGCGGCGCTCGGCCGGGGGGGCTCGGGGGCCGGCGCTTTTTTTTGCTGCTTGGGGCAGCAAAAAAGTTAGAGCCGGCCCTGCCCCCCATGGCTCCTCCGGCCGTGCCGTTCCGCCCCCGCGACCCCCCCATGGCTCCTCCGGCTGTGCCGCCCCCCCCATGGCTCCTCTGGCCGTGCCGCCCCCCCTTTGCGTGCAGGAGGTCAGCGCCAGCCAGGCAGGCCAAGCTTCAGAGCGGAGTGTGGGCCCCTCCTGCTGGCGCCATGGTAACCCCTAACTAAGGCGCCGCTTTTGGAAAATGTGCTGAGGGGAAGTGGCTGCTTCCCGTGCACCCCCCCTAGCTACGCTACTGGTGGGGATCAGTGCCGGGGCACTACTTCAGCCCCACATTTTTGGGTGGACCTCCCCCAGTGGGAGCTGCAGAGCGCTCCCCTGCGACACACAAACACACACCCCCTGGTGTTGGGAGGGGAACAGGGGAAGGACAAAAGAAGCAAGAGAAGAAAAGAAAGGAGGGAGGGATGGAGGAAAAGGTGAAACCAAAAGGACAAACCCCAATGTCCCCAGTGATTCTAAGGGACAAAATCCCAGGTGCGGAATCAAATTCTGCCTCCTTAAGCTGGTGTTTTCCATGCCTAGAATTCAACTGTCACCCGATGGATCAGACTGAAGAGGTTTCCAACCTGGAGGAGGCTCTTACCTTCTAAACAGGGACGTCTGTTTTCTAGTACAGTCACGGAAAGGGAAGGAGAAAACTCGACAGAGGTTCCTCCTGCCGCTCACGTACGTGAACCCGAATGTTCTCTCAGTCCTCAAAGAGAGACCTCGAGACAGAGACTTGCTGAAGCAAAGCCACAGGAGTCTCTGAGGTTTCCCGGGCCACTCGCCTCTGTCCTGCCTGGCTGATGTCAGCATCTCTCTGTGAGGTCACCACCTTTGACCAATAGTCTGAGGTCCTGCAAAAGGCCTTTGTGATGTCACTGCCACGCCCCTCCCTTGCTGTGCTAATGTCCTGCCCCTGGCCAGGCACTTTGGAGGTTTGAGCTACTCCCTGTGGATCACCCCACTCAAGGAGTGTTCATTTTAGGAAGCAAGCCGACTAGACGGTAAAACCTCAGACGCTGCTCCCAATGCTACACTCAGTTTTTCAGAAATTAGTAGACTTGATGGCCACAAGAGACCATGAGAGCATCTAATCTGACCCCCGGCATGTCACAGGCCTCCTGTATGACACAATAGCTACTTTGGGGGCAAACACATTCCAGAAAGGCATCTAGTCTTCATGAAATGACATCAAGAGATGGAGAATCCACCACTTTCCTTGGTAGCTTGTTCCTGTGGTGAATCATTCTCGCTGTTGAATATTTGTGCTTTATTTGTCATATGAATTTGTCTCTTTTCACCTTCCAGCCACTGGGTCTTGTTCTGCCTTTCTCTGCTCGATTAAAGAGCCCTTTAATACCCAATCTTTTCTCTCCATTAAGGCACTTCAACACTTCAATGAAGTCACCTTTCGATCTTCTTTTGATAAGCTAAAGAGGTTGAGCTCTTTCAATCGCTCACTAGAAGGCATTTTTCTCCAGCCCTCAGAACATTGGGTGGCTCTTTGCTGCCCCAGCTCCAATTTCACAACATCTTTTTCAAAGGTGGACACCAAAACTGGATGCAGTATTCCAATATCAGTCTCACTGATGCCGTGTCACCTCCTGTGACGCTATTGACATAATCTGTAACTGTATAGATCACCGTTGCGACCACTGTTATATATTTGCAGCCAATATTGTATAAAGGTTGTCGTGGAAGGGGTCTATGGAGAGGTTCTGATTGGCTGATTATAATTATGCTATCTGTATATGTGTATCAGTTTTGTAGTTGACGTTATGAATATTGGCTCTATACTGTCTGTATTTCAAACTTGTGCTATGCTTCCGGGGAACACCCCAGACAAGTTGGTGTTAGTTCTGCCTAGCCTGCTTGATGGCCCACTAAGGACCATGAGCTATACAATTGACCCATTGAGAGAAGGTAGATACACCTTGTGACTCAGCAAGGCATGCAGGGACCTGCCTATGGACAGAACTCTAAGGGTTTTCTATGCCACATGCTGGATAGAGTGTCCTTGGGACAAAGAAAGCAAAGACCACACGGCAAGAGACTATAAAAGGCTGATGCCTTGTCTCCATCTTGTCTTCAATCCTGCTTCATACCTCTGGAGGGACTTTGCTAAAAAAGGAAGCTCTATACAAAGGACTGAATGACCCATCCCAGCTGTGGATGTACTCCAGAGACTTGATTTGAACCTGCAGTTTATTCTATCACTGCTACAAGCCTGGACCGAGAACTTTGCCATTACTGTATGCAGGGCTGGTTTTAGGAAGTGCGGGGCCCAATTTGAACATTTTAGGCGGGGTCCCGACAGGGATGACTAAAAAAAAAGACGTAAAAAAAACCCTTTCATTTCTTCCATGTATTATTTACTTTCCATAACTATATAAATAAAATCAAAATGATATATTACATATATTCCTTGCTGGAGGCAGGGCAGGGGCAGGGCAGGGGCTGACTGGAGACAGGGGCTGGTGGGAGCAGGGGGTGTGGGGCTGGCTGCAGGCAGGGGCTGGTGCGGGCAGGGCAGGGGGTGCAGCAGGGGCTGGCTGCAGGCAGGGGCTGGCTGGAGACAGGGGCTGGTGGGGGCAGGGGGTTCGGGGCTGGCTGCAGGCAGGGGCTGATGCGGGCAGGGCAGGGGGTGCGGGGCTGGAGGCAGGGCAGGGGGTGCAGGCAGGGGGTGCAGGCAGGGGCCGGCTGGAGACAGGGGCTGGTGGGGGCAGGGGGTGCGGGGTTGGCTGCAGGCAGGGGCTGGCTGGAGACAGGGGCTGATGGGGGTAGGGGGTGTGGGGCTGGCTGCAGGCTGGTACGGGCAGGGCAGGGGGTGCAGCAGGGGCTGGCTCCAGGCAGGGGCTGGCTGGAGACAGGGGCTGGTGGGAGCAGGGGGTGTGGGGCTGGCTGCAGGCAGGGGCTGGCTGGAGACAGGGGCTGATGGGGGCAGGGGGTGTGGGGCTGGCTGCAGGCTGGTACGGGCAGGGCAGGGGGTGCAGCAGGGGCTGGCTCCAGGCAGGGGCTGGCTGGAGACAGGGGCTGGTGGGGGCAGGGGGTGCGGGGCTGGAGGCAGGGCAGGGGCTGGCTGGAGACAGGGGCTGGTGGGAGCAGGGGGTGTGGGGCTGGAGGCAGGGCAGGGGCTGGTGCGGGCAGGGCAGGGGGTGCGGGACTGGAGGCAGGGCAGGGGGTGCAGCAGGGGCTGGCTGCAGGTAGGGTAGGGGGTTCGGGGCTGGCTGCAGGCAGGGGCTGGCTGCAGGCAGGGGCTGGTGGGGGCAGGGGGTGCGGGGCTGGAGGCAGGGCAGGGGGTTCGGGGCTGGCTGCAGGCAGGGGCTGGTGTGGGCAGGGCAGGGGGTGCGGGGCTGGAGGCAGGCAGGGGCTGGCTGGAGACAGGGGCTGATGGGGGCAGGGGGTGTGGGGCTGGCTGCAGGCTGGTGCGGGCAGGGCAGGGGGTGCAGCAGGGGCTGGCTGCAGGCAGGGGCTGGTGGGGGCAGGGCAGGGGGTGCAGCAGGGGCTGGCTCCAGGCAGGGCAGGGGGTGCGGGGCTGGAGGCAGGGCAGGGGGTGCAGCAGGGGCTGGCTGCAGGTAGGGTAGGGGGTTCGGGGCTGGCTGCAGGCAGGGGCTGGTGGGGGCAGGGGGTGCGGGGCTGGCTGCAGGCAGGGGCTGGTGCGGGCAGGGCAGGGGGTGCGGGGCTGGAGGCAGGGCAGGGGGTGTGGGGCTGGCTGCAGGCTGGTACGGGCAGGGCAGGGGGTGCAGCAGGGGCTGGCTCCAGGCAGGGCAGGGCCCCCCCTGCTTCTACCACCCTGGCCCTTTAAATAGGTGCCGGAGCCCTGGGGAAGCTGCGGGGCTCTCGCGGCTATTTAGAGGACCGAGGCAGCAGAGGTAGCTGGAGCCCCGGCACTTTAAATAGCCCCCGGAGCCCCCTGCTACCCCAGGGCTCTGGGCCAACCACTAGACCCCCCGCAAGCGCCATAGCTCTCCCGTCTCCTCCACTGGGTACATAAAACTACACGTCCCAGAATCCCTTGCTTCCCCGTCCTACCTCCTGAAGGGGCAGCCAATGGGCCGGAGCCGTTGGCTGATTGGCAGGTGCGCGCGCCAATGGGGGCGAGCCCGTGCCCGGCGCGCGGTGGCAGCAGGCGATGGCGGCGCCGGGCTGGGAGCGGGCGCTGCGGCTCTCTCTGTATGCGCTGCACGCGGAGAGCTCGCGGGAGCGGGACCCCGGGGACCGGGCCATGTGCGACCTGAGCCCCTCCGTCAGCTGCTCCAAGGTCTTCACCTCCAGGTGCGCGGGGGGGACTGGCCCCATTGCAACCCCCCGCCCCATGGCATGACTCCCTCTCCCCCCATTGCAACCACCGGCCCCATGGCATGACTCCCCCTCCCCCCTCTGCAACTCCCCCTGCTTCCCACTGCATGACTCCCCCTCACCCCACTGCAACCCCTGGTCCCCACTGCAACCCCCCGCCCCATGGGATGACTCCCCCTCCCAACATTGCAACCCCCCGCCCCATGGCATGACTCCCCCTCGCTCCTCTGCAACCACCTGCTTCCCATTGCAGGCCCCAGCCCCATTGCATGACTCTCCCTTCCCCCAGTGCAACCCCCCGCCCCATGGCATGACTCCCCCTCCCCCCTCTGCAACCCCCACTGCTTCCCACTGCATGACTCCCCCTCCACCCACTGCAACCCCTGGTCCCCACTGCAACCCCCGGCCCCATGGCATGACTCCCCTCCCCCCACTGCAGCCCCTGGCCCCATGGCATGACTTCCCCTCTTGTCCCACTGCAACCCCAGCTCCTTCTGCAACACCCCGGCCCCATTGCATGACTCCCCTCCCCCCATTGCAACACCTGGCCCCAGTGCATGACTCTCCTTTGCCCCACTGGAACCCCTTCTCCCCACTGCAACAGCCCGGCCCCATTGCATGACCCGTGTTTCCTATTGCAGCTCCAGCCCCATTGCATGAACCTCCCCTGCTCCCTGCTGCAACACCCCTGTGCTATAGCCCCCTTTCCTCATCCTCCCTGTGCAGTGACATCCGTGCTCCTGCCCTCCCTGTGCACTATCCCCCAACTGCCCCAGCCCCCCGTGCAATAGCTCTGCTGCCCCAATCCCATGCGCTGTGTTCCACCCTGCTGCCCCCCGTGCTGTGCCCACCCCACTATGCCATGCTGCAGCCCTGTGTGCCTATCCCATGGGGCATACCCCAGCCTCCTAGGCCCTATGTGCTTTCCCACTCCATGCGAGAGCCCTGTGCTTGTGCACTCTCTGCTTAGTCCTTTCCTGCTGCCTCAGCCCTGCTGATGACCTGGCATCAGTGTTTCCAGCCTGTCCCCTTTGTGCTGTGTGTTGCCAGCTCCCCCAGTTTGTTTGGTAGATCCAGAGAGACCCTGAGATCATCTGGTCTGACCTGGAGAGCGCAGGCCGGTCAGTTTCACCCAGTTCCCTCTGTGTTGAGTGGGATCAGGCAGAGAACAGGCAAAACTGAGGGGGCCCCAATGCCTGAGGCCCTCGCGGTGCCAGGGAACGGATTAGCTGAGATGTGCCCAGGTGATCCACGCTGCAGAGGGAGGTGAAGTCTGCCCCAGGGTCCCTGCCAGTCTGAGCTGGGGGAATTCCTCTTCCGAAATCTGGCAACCCTCCGTGAGCCGGACCCACCAGCCAAGTGGCTACAACGTGGTTTCGCAGGAGCTCAGAGCTCTTGCTCAGCTCTCAGAGGCAAGGTTTGTCGTCTTGGCCCTGGTTTGTACAGCGCCTGGCGCTGTGGGCTGTTGATCCTTCTTTAGTGCTTCTAGGAGCGACTGTAAAGATACCGAGACTGGAGAGTTTTTAAAAAATATAGGGAAATGTGGTTATAAAATGGCAAACATTTGGCAAAGGAATTGGGGGGGGACACTTACAACTACTTTTAAGTTGGAGGACAGTGGAGCACTTGAAACTACTTTTCATTTCATTTGGAGGCCCTTGAAACTTCTTTTAAAAATGTTTTTGAAGGGTCTGGAGTGAATTGCTGTCCTTTTTAGTAGAGGGGGAAATGTTCCGAGGGGCGGAAGGAAAGAACCAGGGTTTAGTTTACTCAGTCTTCTGCACACAGCCAGATCGAACGCAGGGATGGGGCAGAGGTGACGGACGCTTTATCACTGGCAGAGAGAGGTGGAAGGGGAATGACCCTGGCCTGTCAACAGAAGCAGTGGGGACTGGGCCAAGTAGTGAGGCACTGGATTGGGACCCAGGAGATCTTGGTTTTGTTCTCAGCTCCGCCTCAGATGCTGCATCTGGGCCTCAGTTTCCCCATCTATAAAATGGGGAGAACTCTCCTTTGTCTGTTTAGACTGTCAGCTCTGCGGGGCAGGGACTGTCTCTCACTGTGTGTCTGCCCAGCATCTGGAACAATGGCAGGCCCTAATCTTGGTCGGGGAGGGGGGGTCTGTGCGGCACCTGGAGCAGTGGGGGATCTGGTTTTGGCTGGGGGGGTCCATGCAGTGTCTGGCATGACGGGGGTCCCAGTCTCAGTCAGGGAAGGGCAAGTCGGGTCCATGCAGTACGGGGCACGCGGCGGGCACTGATTTCACTTGAGGAGGGCGGGGGAGGTTTGCCCAGCATGACGGGGGCCCTGATCTCGGTGAAAAACACACACGCGGGAATCTGGGGCGCGGGTGAAACACCAGTTCTGATACCGTCAGGACTCGTGTTTGGCTGTGGACGGACCCGATTGCGTGCACCTCAGATTCACACACATTCATTCTGCCTGTGCTCCCCCCTCCCCTCGCAGTGGAAAACCCCCTGAAACATCTGGCAGCAGGATAAACAGCTGGCTTCCCTCCTGTGAGGGGGGGTGGGGAAGAGGGGAGCTTTTATCAATGAAAGCGTTTCCTAGGCTACCAGTCCCGCCTGCCACGCTGTGATGGGCGGAGGCCGTTGTCAGTCATTGCCAGGGTGTTCTATTTCTGCCACCGTTGTAGGGGCTCCGTAGCGGCTGGCAATTGCTGGGCCCACGGGAGCTGCAATGTAACCCGGTTCTGGTCCCTATTAGGGCCCCAGGGGCTGTTCCACTCAGCTGAGCCAGCCCACCCCTGCGGCCCCCCAGCCTCAGCTCAGTGGGGTCCTTCAGTGCCAGGGGGTGTGAATTGAGCTATCAGAATTTATAGCCCCCCCTCCCTCCCCAGCTGGAGCAGGAGTTAGGGGCTTAGGAGTCAGGACTCCTGGGTTCTATCCCTGGCCTTGGGAGGGGAGTGGGGTCTAGCGGTTAGAGCGGGGGGCGGGGCTGGGGCTGAGAGCCCAGACTCCTGGGTTCTATCCCTGGCCTTGGGAGGGGAGTGGTGGTTAGATCAGGGGGGCCTGGGAGTCAGGACTCCTGGGTTCTATCCCCAGCCTTGGGAGGGGAGTGGGGTCTAGCGGTTAGAGCGGGGGGCGGGGCTGGGGCTGAGAGCCCAGACTCCTGGGTTCTATCCCTAGCCTTGGGAGGGGAGTGGTGGTTAGAGCAGCGGGGCCTGAGAGTCAGGACTCCTGGGTTCTATCTCCAGCCTTGGGAGGGGAGTGGGGTCTAGTGGTTAGAGCAGAGTCCACATTGTGGAAGACGAGAGCCACTGTCTGTACGCAGAAGCCAATTCTAGTTCTCATCTATATCTTTTTCTCTTTATGAATAAACCTTTAGATTTTAGTGTGGGGCAGGAGCGGTGACTGCGGGCGGGGGGGTGAAGGGCTGTGCTGGTGGAAGGTCCTGCCGAAAAAGGGAAGGGTCTGAAGGGGGCAGGCTCAGGGAGAAAGGGGGCACTAGGACCCTGAGGCGGCAGTTGATCCAGGTAGGCAGCATGGATCTGCACAGGAGAAGCAGAGATGCTCTGCTCCGGGGCCCCGGGGAGGTGCGTGGGGGCAGCAAGGGGAAGGCGCGTGGGGGCGGCAGGTGAGGCCGGGGGGGAGACCCGGCCCCAAATATTGGTGGAGCCGGGCCCCTGGGCTCCAGCAGGGAATATAACTCGCCGTCCCGCTCTCCTCATCAGTCGTTACCACTCGGCAGTATTTTGTCACCCGCCAATCTTAGCAGCAGTGATTCTACGTTATCTCCCAATTCACTGATCAAAACTATGTTTAAAAATGAGTCCTTGAGAGCGTCTTCAGACGCTTAGTCCCCAGGACCTGCTCCCCACAGCACAGGGAGAAAAGGCCGTCCAGCCCTGCTGGTACCCGGGAGAGAAGCACTGAAGGAAGCAGGATCTCTCCCTCAGCAACTACCTGAAGGTCCCTGGCCCCGAGGGAAGGGAGGACCTGCTCCTGTTGCACCAGGGTGTGGTGTTCTGTCCCAGCTAGTGGCGCTGAGACCACCTAGAGAGAGAATTAAAGGAGTCAGCTCCATAGCCTTAGCTAATAGCCAGTTGGCTTTTAGCTCCTGCTGGAGAGGCTCATGCACTAAGCCCCCAGGTTCGATCCTGCCCGCTGACGACCGGGGTCTCTCGGTGTTCTAAGTGAGGGGTTGTGACTTTATTGACATGAACTGTGACCGTATCGATCCTTGCTGCAGCCAAGGTCCTAGAGTTGCACCAAATCTTGTACGAAGGAGGTCATGTGAGGTGTCTATGGAAAGGTTGTAATTTGCTGGGTATGATGATGCTGTCTGTACGTGTGTATCACTTTTGTATTTGAAGTTATGAGTATTGGCTATGCACTTGTATCGCAATGTGTTTGGTTCTAAGTAGCATTCGTGAAGCATTTGGTCAGTTTCTTGAGAAAGGAATTTTCTGATGAAGTGCCCAGTCAAGAATCACTTAACTCACAATGGAGCTTGGGAGACTCCAGTCCACGTATGAGAAGCCTTCCTGGGAACGTTCAAGGTAGCATGTGAGCAATGGCTGCTCTACCTGTAAAGAACGGACTCAGGCATGGACATGTGACTTGCCCATGTGACTCCAAACTCCACCTTGCTGCTGTGCTTTTCCACAGTAAGAACAAAGGGGTCCTTCCCCACGGCAGAGGATAGGAAAGGCCCTGGAAACCCCTCCATTGGGGAGGAACTTGGCTACAAACTGAAGCTCTGACAATGGACTGAATGACCCATCCAAATCTCTAGATGTTCTCCAGAGACTTGATTTGTGCCTGCAGTTTATTCCATCACTGCTACAAGCCTGAACCAAGAACGTTGCCATTTCTGTATGGAATTGATTCCTTTCACAATTTTAACTCTCCTCTCTATTTCTTTCTTTTTATGAATAAACCTTTAGATTTTAGATGCTAAAGGATTGGCAACAGTGTGATTTGTGGGTAAGATCTGACTTGTCTATTGACCTGGATGTGGGGCTTGGTCCTTTGGGGTCCTTTGAGAGAACCTTTTTTCTTTTACTGGGGTCTTGGTTTTCATAACCGTTCATCCCCATAAGGAGTGGTGCTGGTGGTGATACAAGGGAACTGGAATCTCTGAAGGAATTGCTTGCATGATGTCCGATTAGCCAGTGGGGTAAAACCAAAGTCCTCTCTGCATGGCTGGTGTGGCAGGCTTTAATAGTAAAGGACACCCAGCCTTCGGCTGTGACTGCCCTGCTCCAAGCAATTGGTCCGGAATTGATACTCTCGGTAGGGTCCCGCCAGAGGCCGCATCGTTACAGGGGTCGTCCGGGATTACAACTGGGAACTCAGGACGCGCTTCCTCAGCTAGGGGAAGTATGTAACCACACACCTTCTGGGTGTGGTGGTGTGTCCCAGCTAGTGGCACCAGGACCACTTAGCGGGAGAGATAAAACGAGTCTTCTCTACAGCCATAGCTAACAGCCAGGTGGCTTTTAGCTCATGCTGTAGAGGCTCATGCACTAAGCTCCAGAGGTCTCCGGTTCGATCCCGGCCACCGTCGAGTCGCCGACCGAGATCTGTCAGCGTTACAGAGGCAGCTGCCACCCCAAGAAGGAGAGAGCTGCCATGCCACGCCCGGCCGCGAAGAGGTGCCAAGCACCCTTCAGAGCTTCCTGTGATAAACTGCAAACTTTGGACAATAGCCCTGGGCTCCCCCACCATCTGCCGCGCCCTTCCCCCCCAAAGGGCCAAAACCCTGACCACTAGGCAACATCCCCATGAGCGAAGGCCATCACGAGGCATCCGTCTTCGAAAGTTTGCAGAGGATGCAGGAGCAGAAAGGGGAGAGCGGATGAGGGTGGCTCTTGGGAAGAGGGAGGGAGGGAGCCTTATGGGAATCTGTTTACCGCCATCAACCCAATGATCAGATCATTGATGCCTAGAATCTTCCCTGAGGTGTTGTAATTGATTGGATCTCGATTTTAAAACGGTTCCTACATTTGCAGACGGAGAAATGTCACCTCATATGGAAGCTGTTCCATACCCCTAATCATTTTGGTTGCCCTTTTCTGTACCTTTTCCAATTCCAATTCCAATTCTTTTTGAGATGGGGGACCAGCTCCAGTATTCAAGCTGTGGGCATACCATGGATTTCTAGAGAGGCAATATTACATTTCTGTCTTGCTATCTATCCCTTTCCTAATGACTTCCCAACATTTTGTTCGCTTTTTTGACTGCCGATGCACATTGAGTGGACGTTTTCAGAGAACTATCCACAATGACTCCAAGATCTTTCTTAGGTTGTAAGAGCTAATTTAGACCCCGTCATTTTAGATGTAGAGTTGGGATCATGTTTTCCAATGTGCATTACTTTGCATTTATCAACGTTGAATTTCATCTGCCTTTTTGTTGCCCAGGCACTCAGTTTGGTGAGATCCCTTTGTCACACTTTGCACTCTCTTTTGGACTTAACTAACTTGAGTTGGTTTGTATCAGCTGCAAATGTTGCCACCTCACTGTTTACCCCTTTTTCCAGATCACTTAGGAGTATGTTGAACAGAACGGTCCCAGTACAGACCCCAGGGGGACACCACTATTTACCTCTCTCCATTCTGAAAACTGACCACTTAGACCCTTTCTTTCTTGCCGTTGAACCAGTTACCTAGCCCAGAGAGGACCTTCCATCTTATCCCATTTTGCTTCAGAGCCTTTGGGGTGGGACCTTGTCAAAGGTTTTCTGAAAATCTAAGTACACTATATCCACGGGATCACCTTTATCCACATGCTTGTAGACTCCCTCAAAGAATTCTAGTAGATTTGTGAGGCATGATTTCCCTTTACTGAAACCACGTTCTCTCTTCCCCAACAGATTGTGTTTATCTCTGTGTCTAATAATTGTGCTCTTTATTATAATTTCACCCAATTTGCCTGGTACTGAAGTAAGCATTAGTGGCCTGTAATTGCGGGGAGCGTCTCTGGAGCGTTTTTTATGCATTGGTGTCATATTAGCTCTCCTCCAGGCATCTGGTATGGAAGCTGATTTAAAGGACAGGTTACATACCACAGTTACTTAGTACGGCAATTTCACATTTGAGTCTCTTCAGAACTCTTGGGTGGATACTATCTAGTTCCGGTGACTTAGTGCTGTTTAATTTATCAATTTGTTCCAAAACCTCCTTATAGAGTAGTCAAGTCATGATCACTGGCCCCAGAGCAACCACGGCCATCCAGTCCAGTGATCAGTTCATCATTATCCACCACAAGGAGGCCCACAATAGAGTCACCCCTAGTTGGGTACAAAACTTTGTATTAGAAAAGTATCTATAATTTTTCAAAATCTCCAAGGACGATTTACTCCTGGCTACGTGAGACCTCCCCCGTCTGTCTCCCAATAGGAAGTTCCCCGGGCTAACCTAATTTCTTCCCACAAGTCACAGACAGGTGCAAAAGGAGAAACATTTCCTGCTCTCTGGTTTGGATTCAGTGAACTGTGCCAGCCCCCCACCGGTTCATCTGCTGGGCTGTGTTAGTTAGCAGATTGATCCCTGTCCATTCGAGGTCCTGGGGTTCTCAATAACGTAAACCAGGTAATGATGTGTCTAATGCAGGGGTTCTCAAACTTCACTGCACTCCGACCCCCTTCTGACAACAAAAATTACTACACAAGCCCAGGAGAGGGGACCGAAGCCTGAGCCCTCTCGAACCCCAGGTGCGGGGGGAAAGCCAAAGCTCGAGTCCCCCCACCCTGCGTGGGGAGGCGAAAATCGAAGCCCAAGGGCTTCAGCCCCAGACAAGGGGCTTGCAACCTGAGCTTGACTGCCTAGGGCTTCGGCCCTCAGGCTTTGGCTTCGGCCTCAGTCAGTGGGGCTTGGGCTTTAACTTTGGCCCCAGGCCCCAGCAAGTCTAAGCCAGCCCCCGTGACCCCATTAAAATGGGGTTGCAACTCACTTTGGGGTCCTGACCCACAGCTTGAGAACCGCCTCCCTGCTCACCACTTTTTGTACCCTCTCTCCCCTACCTCAATGGGCTGTAACCAGCGACAGGAACATTCCAGTCATACGCATCGTCCCCCCGGGTTTCCCCATTTCCCCTCCCCAGGGAGAATTTCCAACTCCTCTTCCTTATTGCCCAGATTCCGCTGCCAAGAGCAGTGTTGCTTCCTTTCACGAGTGATATCCTGCAGGGCACATACACCACAGCACAGCATTCCCCTGCGTCCACACTGGTGTTCCTGGCTTACAGAGAACCCATCCTGCAGTGAGAGACTCCATCTCCCGTGTCCCTTTCTTCCCTCCGTTGCAAGGTGCTGGGGGAGAAAGAGAACATGTCCCGAGGGCTGAGGCCCCCTGGGATTGCGGGCGTTGCAGCATGCTCTCCAGGTACCCTCAAGCCTCTGCAGCATCAGAACAGCAGAGCCTGGACTGGAGCAAGGGAAAGGCCTGTTTTCCACAGAATCCTTCCCTCAGGCCTGGAGCATTTAGAGCAGAAATCCCTGGGGGAGTTAATGTTGCTCTAGAAAGAGCTGCCCAGGGGGGTGCAGCTTCTTGACACCACCACACAAAGGGATCTGTTTGTTGAGCTGCATAAAGCCCTGCACTGATTTTCGGAGAGGATTCCCCCGAGCAGTTGGGGGAGGCAGGACCTTATTCCTTACCTCTCGTGGCAGGGCCGTGGGAGAGCTTGTAGGAAGCCAGAGGCAGGTTTCTAGAGGGTTAATTCAGAAATTCCCTGTGGAGCCTAGGGGCTGCGGCCTAAGGAAGGAAGGAGCCAGGTGGTGGTTGGAGAGACTCTAGGAGGAATGCTATGGGATGGCACTCTGATCGCCTCTTCACTGGGCTTCTTCCCACCCCCACCTTTGGGGTAAGTGCATCACCTTCTCCTTCCTGCCTGTGGGCTGGAAAGCAGAGATGGCAGGAGAGAGGTTGCCCACTCAGCCCATGCACAGGAGGATCCATTGCAGCTCACGTCCTCCTGCTTGTCCCAGCCCAGAGGAATGCCTGACACCGAGCCTGGACTCTGGGACTGCATTAGTCGCCAACAGGGGAGTGGGGTAGGAGAGGACACAACATGTCTACACAGAACTTTTTCTGAACTGCTGCGGTGCGGGGAGAGAGGCCAGATTCCATCTGGCTCTTTAGGACTCTGAGGAAGCTCTGGGATCTGGACAGAGGTCTCTGGAGCCTCTGAATCTGCAGGTTTGGAGACATGTGGCTCCTACCTAGTCCAGAGTAACCTGCCGTGTTCCCCCACAAGAGCCATATGATCAGGCAACACTGCCTCTACTGCCTTGGCCACATGTATTGTGTGCTTTTTCTGGTGGCTCGTCCAGAAAAGGAGGACAAGAGCTCACTACTGCTACCATCTGAGGGAGTTGCTGGGTTGAGATCAGCTGGTGGAAGGAGGCAATAGCCCAAGAATCTGGGACTTCAAGCCTCTAGAGTGACCTCTTACCTTTATCGACCCCCACCCCCCCATCATACACAGCTATTTTAAAGTTTAGCGTGATAGTAAAGAGACCCCTTGTCAACCCTTCACCACCCAAGAGAAAGCCGGCAGCATTTGTCATTAACGATTTATTTCTCCTCTCCCGGCTCCCCAACTGCTTCTCCTCCCTACTGCCGCCAGCCACCTTCACGTTCTCCCTCTTCTCTCCCCGGCTCTGCTCACTTGATTGCAGCAGCTCAGCGGATGGTCCAGCTTTACTCTTTCACTTCCATTCTTCTTCACTTCTTTGGGTGGCTGCATTGGCCATTGAGCAGGCTGATGGAAATACCTGAGTGCTCTGTCTAGGCCAGGGGTCTGAAACACGCGGCCTGCGGGGCTATTTCTCTAGGGAAGCGGCTCCGGGCCAGAGCCCAATGCCGTCCTGCACCCCAATCCCCTGCCATGAGCCCCCTGCCTGCACCCCAACCCTCTGCCACACCTCGCACTCCCTCCTGCACCCCACACCCCACCCCCTGCCACACCTCACACTCCCTCCTGCACCCCACCCCCCACCCCCCAACCCGCTGCCACACCTCGCACTCCCTCCTGCACCCCACCCCCCAACTTCCTGCCCTGAGCCTCCTGCCTGCACCTCAACCCCCTGTTGCACCCCAACGTCCTGCCCTCAGCCCCTTGCCGCATCCCACATCCTTCCTGCACCCCAACTTCCTGCCCTCAGCCCCCTGCTGCATCCCACATCCTTCCTGCACCCCAACTCCCTGCCCTGAGCCCCCTGCTGCATCCCCCACCCCTTCTACACACTAACCTGCCCTGAGCCCCTGTCTGAACCCCAACCCTCTGCCACACCTCACACTCCCTCCTGCACCCTGCACCCCAACTCCCTATCCTGAGCCCCCTGCTGCACCCCACACCCCAACCCCCTGCCCAGAGCCCCCTACTGCACCCTGACCCCCTGCCTCACCTCTCCAACTCCCTGTCCCGAGCCCCCTGCACCTCAACTCCCCCCACCCCCCAACCCGCTGCCACACCTCGCACTCCCTCCTGCACCCCACCCCCCAACTTCCTGCCCTGAGCCTCCTGCCTGCACCTCAACCCCCTGCTGCACCCCAACTTCCTGCCCTCAGCCCCCTGCCGCATCCCACATCCTTCCTGCACCCCAACTCCCTGCCCTGAGCCCCCTGCTGCATCCCCCACCCCTTCTACACACTAACCTGCCCTGAGCCCCCTGTCTGAACCCCAACCCTCTGCCACACCTCACACTCCCTCCTGCACCCCACCCCCCAACCTCCTGCCCTGAGCCTCCTGCCTGCACCTCAACCCCCTGCTGCACCCCAACTCCCTGCCCTGAGCCCCCTGCACCTCAACTCCCGCCCTGAGCCCCCGCCACACCCCTCCTGCCCCCTCTGGGGGCAGGGCCGGGGACAGCGAGGGGGGGTGTCAGCGATGCTGCCCTCGGGCCAATGAACTAGTCCTCAGGTGGCCCTCATGGGCATTTGAGTTTGAGACCCCTGGTCTAGGCTCACAGGCCCAGCAGCTAAAGCCAAGCCCCACTGAGAGTGGGGAAGGAACCCTGACATGCGCTGACCTTAGAACCTAACCCCCGCGTAAGATGTGACTCCACTGTATTCATTTTTGATAGTTTAGCGACGCTCCAGGGGGAGCGGAGGTGGGAGGGGCTGGCCTCTCCTTTTGCCTCTCAGTTAGGGCTCAGTCTAGAATCAGCTTGGCTAGGCCCCAGGCTGGGCAGCCCAGGGGAAAGCACCCTGTTACAGGCCTGCTCTGCCCACTCCGACTGTTCGTGGCCTGGGGTCCTTGCTCCCCATTTCAGACCTGGTTTCCAGAGGGACTGAGGACACACAGGCCCCACTGCCGGGAACTGGAGTTTGCTCGTTCTGGTGACTCTGACATTCAGAGGCTGACAGGTGTGGTGAGGGGGCTGGAGAAACCCCACTGCTGCGGGAAGTGGAGCTGGAGACCGGAGATGCCAGGTGATCAAGACTACCCGATGCTCTCTTCATGCCCCAGGGGCTGGAGTCTCCTGCCAGAAATGCTCTCAGGAGTCCAGGTTCGAGGACGTCTCTGGAGAGCCCCTTCCTAGGAACAAAACTAGGGTGGTAGGATGATGGCGAAGGCTCTGTCCCAGAACTGGGAGCCAGGGACCGGGGAAGCTCCCAGACAGGCTATGCATCGGGGATGCCATTTCTCCCCCAAGAGACCCACACGCCCCAAGGAGTAAATGGCTCTTACCTCCATGAGGGACTGGGGTCTTCCAGCTAAGCCTCTTGGAGAGCCAGCATTGCTTGCTTGGATGGGACGCGGTGACCTGTCTCCACTGCTCCCGGACGTGGCTCAGCTACAGGATGCGCCCGTCTGGGAGGCTGTGCCAGATCCCAGGGCCTGGAAGACAGCTGGGAAGGAGGCTCCTCTTCCTGTCACACCTAGAGACCCCATAGAAGGGCCAAGGGGAGAATAAAGGGCAGGAGATGAAGCTAGCCCTGAGCCTCTGTCCCACCCCCACCTCCTCAAAAGTGGAGCTTTCCGAGCTCCAGTGGGGCTGTGGCCCTGACACAAGGGCCTTTCTGCACCATATGGGGCAGGGAGAGCTCTGCCTGGGCGCATGGGGAATGGGAGGGGGGTAGACCAAGGAAAGGGGGGAGGGGAGTGGGTGCAAGGGAAAGAGGTCCTGCCCCATATGAAGGAATTTGGGGGGCAGAGGGAAGAACCCTGCTCCACAGAGAGGGGAGAGAGTTTCTGTGAGTGCCAGGGGGCTCCATTTCCCCTTCCACTAGCTCTCCTTCTCGCTCTCCCACTCAGAGGGAGGCCACTCCGGCTGGCCCAGTCTGGTCCGGACCAGAGTCTGCAGGGTAGCAGTGGGCCCACAATAGGGCTGGGCGGTTTTGACGGGGTTGGGACTCACCACCATGGCGCCTCCCGCTGGTCACTCCGGGAATTAGCTCAGTCCATGGGGAACGCCCTCTGCTGGCAGCGTCCCATCCGTCTCTTGTCCTCCGTCGGCATCTGGACGCGCGTTGCTCACCGCTTGACTGTGTCCTTCAGGCCACTGCCCCTGCAGCAGTGCCCACTAGTCCATCCTCCCCCCATTCCAGGGGGCGGGGTTAGCAACAGTCCTTGCACCTGCCTCGGGGGCCAACCGCAACCCCCAAAGTCTAGCCCCTTGTCTCAAGGGCCGGTTACAATTTGTCTCGGCCATCGGATGGCCAGGTGCAGTACAAGAGGGGAGGGGGGGACCCAGGCCCACCCACTACCCTGGGTCCCAACCCAGGGATCCTCTAGTGACAGCCTCCCTGCTCTCCCCTTGTCCAACTGTCCCTGGGCCACTTCCCCTCCGGGCCCTCTAGGCCGTTTCTATCAGGGCCCGCAGTCCGGCAGGTCTTGGGCCGGAGATGTAGTATGCTCCCTTGAGCCTGCCCAGCACTGCTCTTTCCGAGATGCTGGTCTCCTGCTCTGGAGACAGACTTTCTCCTATGAAGGTCTGGGACAGACTGCCTGCTGCTCTCCTGGGCAGCCTTTATATAGGGCCTAGCTTAGTCCTGATTGGCTGGCTCTAATCTCCTCCCTGATTGGCTCTCAGTTGGCCCTTCTCTGATTGGCTGCCAGCCTGTGCAGCCGCTCTGGCCTACTCTAGCGCCCCCTTGCATGGGGGTGGAGCAGCCGCCCCACCTCAGCGATCAGCTGTCCCAACTAGGCTGCGGGGCCGGCTCCAGGCCCCAGAGGAGGAAGAACATGCCTGGGGAGGCATTCCGCATTCTTGGGGCAGCACAGGCCGGGCGACTTTTTTGTTTTTTGCACTTCGGCAGTTCGGGTGGCAGCAGTCCGAGCGTTGTTGTTGTTTTTTTTCTGCTTCGGCAGTTCGGGCAGCGGCAGTCTGAGCGTTGTTGGTTTTTTTTCTGCTTCGGCAGTTCGGGCGGCGGCAGTCCGAGCGTTGTTGTTGTGGTTTTTTCTGCTTCCGCAGTTCGGGTGGCAGCAGTCCAAGTGGTTGGGGATTTTTTGGTTTTCTTTTTGCTCGCTTTGGCAGTCCGAGCGTTGTTTTTTGGGTTTTTTTTTGCTTGGGGCGGCAAAAATGGTAGAGCCGCCACTGCTGGGCTGAGGTCGATCAAGTGGTCAGCCCTTCAACACAGTGTATCAGGGGTGGCTCAGGCCTGGGCGGGGCCCAAGCACCCCACAAACAACCAGACTTCCAGGGCGGGCCCTGGCCTGGGTGGAACTCTGGCAGCCAGCAAACAGACAGACTTGATAGGGCTGGCTCTAGCCTGGGCGGGGCCCCGGTGGCCAGCCAACAAAGAGTTCCTGTCCTGGGCTACAGCCTCCTTGCACCGTGTAGGGGGTCAGCCACCCGGGGTGGGGTGGCAGGGGGACGCGGTCCCACCCTCCTCCCCCGCGTCCCAGCCCAAGGCGCTGGCAGGGGCAGGATCGGTTGCCCCTGCGTCGGCGGGGATCCAGCCGCAACACGCCGACTGAGTCGCGCCGGGCTCTGCAGCCAGCAGCTCCCAGGCTGCCCCTGGGCTACTTCCTGCCTCCCCGGGGTTTGGTACCTGTGGCCTCCAGGCCTCTTCCGGCTCCTTGGGGTAAACCGCAGTGGGTACTCCAGGCCAGTCCTCGTCCATGCCTGGGCTTAGGGTTAGGGTTAGGGGCCCCTGGAGAACAGGCCAAGTGTCCTCCTCTGTTGCAGGCTGTCCCCCAACTGTGGTGCAGGGCCGGCCTTTTATATTTCCGGCCCCACGCCCCGGTCCTTACGGCGAGGGGGGCGGGGCGCTATAGGCTCCGCCCTCCAAGGGGCATGTAGGGGATCCCTCGCTCTCCTGCTCTGAGGGAGGCCACTCAGTCTCAAGAGAGTCTACCAGAGGCCCCTGTGGCCGGGAAACAAACAGTCCAACAGGCGAGGGAGGTGGGGCGATATAGTCTCCGCCCTCCAAGGGGCGTGTAGAGGTGCCCTCGCTCTCCTGCTCGGAGGGAGGCCACTCAGTCTCACTACACTCCCCGTTTAGAGGGAGCGGGAGTTGCTGGTGGCCTTGGAGGCAGAACTCCTGCAGCGCCTCCGGCACTTGGCGCAAGTGCCGGATGATGTAAAGTTGGTTCGTTATGTTGGCCGTGACGTCCTCCTGGTGCAAGGGAACGAGGACCTGTCAGAGACTCAGAGGCCCCGCGGAATCAGGGGGAATTAAGGGTACCTGGGACCAGCAGCATTTCCACCCAGCACCCGCGCACCTCTGAGGGATGGAGTCCCCCTCCTGACCCCCAGAATGGAGTCTTTCTAGGGACCTCCAGTGCCAACCCCCCTCCTTGTAGGGGGAGCTCCTGACACCTCCCACCCAGTGCCCCTGACATCTGTTCCACCGCCAATCCACAGCTCAAGTTCTCCGACCATTCTCCTCCACCCCCACCCAGGTTGGGCAGGGAGGGGGCTTTAGCGGGCGGGGGGGCAGAGGGATTCTGGCAGCAGTGAAGTGGGATGTGGGGAGCTTGAGACCTTTCCCCAAGTCATCCCAGCCACTGAGGCTGAAGCCACAGGATGGCAGCCCTGGTGAATGGGGCAGATCAGCAGCCCCTGCTGACTGAATCCTCCCGTTCTCTCTAGAGCGAGTCCAGCGCTGCCGGCAGCAGGACGAGCTTCCCCCGCCCATGTGCCTCAGAACTGTCCGGTCAGTCGTCATCACCCCTCAGTCCTTGGCCTCCCAGGCTGCCAGTGACGGGAACAACTCTGGGTGGTGGTGCGGGTGAGAGGAGAGGCTCGCAGAGGGCACGTGGAGGACTCTGCTGCCCTTTCCAAGAACAGAAGTCCGTGCTGAGGCAATGCTTGTCATTCATTAGCCTTGCTAAAGAGCTGGGCTGGAACTGCTCCGGGGACAAGCTGGTTCCCTCCTGCTCATGGAGGTGAATTCATCTCCCTTCCCAGGAGCAGCTGCTCTCACTCTCATTCCCCACCAGTCGCCTTGCTGCCAGGCCGGCGAATGGCCAGAGGATGGGAATGAGGCCTGGGCCCCGCCCCAATCTCCTGAGTCTAAGGGCTTGTCTACACTACAAAATTAGGTCGGATTTATAGAAGCCGGTTTTATAGAAACCGGTTTTATGCAGCCGACTGTGTGTGTCCCCACATAAAATGCTCTAAGTGCATGAAGTCGGCGGACCGCATCCACAGTACCGAGGCTAGCATCGACTTCCGGCACATTGCACTATGGGTGCCTATGGGTACCTATCCCACAGTTCCCGGAGTCTCCGGCGCCCATTGGAATTATGGGTTGAGATCGCAATGCCCGAATGATGCAAAGCAGTGCCGCGGGGGGTTCTGGGTACATTGCGTCAGGTCCCTCCCCCGCCGTCACAGCAACGGCAGACAATAGATTCGCGCCTTTTTACCTGGGTTACCTGTGCAGACAACATACCACGGCAAGCATGGCGCCCGCTCAGCTCAGCTCACCGTCACCATATGTCTTCCGGGTGCCGGCAAACGTGGGACTGCATTGCTAAACAGCAGCAGCAGCTTACTGCCTTTTGGCGGTAGACGGTGCAGCATGAGTGGTAGCCTTCATCGGCGCTCGGGATGCTGGTAGCTGTGGGGCTGGCAGCCGTAGGGCTGCATTGCACCAGCCCCTTGCCTTTTGGCAGTAGATGGTTTATTACGACTGGTAACCGTCCTCGTCGGACCTAATTTACAGGTTGCCTGAAATGCTCGTAGATTATTGTAGCCTGAGCACCTTTACCAATCCTTCTGGCTACTGTACAGCATATATTGCTACACAGCAGCAACCCCTTGCCTTTAACCGTCCTCGTTGGACGATGATGGCTTCCAGTCGTAGTATACTATTTTCTGCCAAGTATTGTCTGCTAAGCACCCAGAAAAGGCCGAGGGCGATCTGGGTGCTGGCAGACATATGGCTGGCTCACGTAGGGTTACATTGCTACCAAGCACCCAGAAAATGCCGAGGGCTATCAGTCATGCTGCACTGTCGTCTTAAGATGTAAAAAATAGATTTGTTCTGTATTCATTTCCTTCCCCCCTCCCTCCGTCAAATCAACGGCCCGCTAAACCCAGGCTTAGGAGTTCAATCTCTGGGGGGGGCGGCATTCTGTGTGACAGTTGTTTGTATTTCTCCCTGATGCACAGCCACCTTTCTTGATTTTAATTCCCTGTACCTGTACGCCATGTCGTCAGTCGCCCGCCCCTCCCTCCCTCCCTCCCTTCTTCCCCTGGTCTTTAGATACTAGTTTCGCGCCTTTTTTCAGACCAGACGCCATAGCTATCACTGGGATCATGGATCCCGCTCAGATCACCGCGGCAATTATGAGCACTATGAACACCACGCGCATTGTCCTGGAGTATATGCAGAGCCTGGACATGCCAAAGCAAAACCAGGAGGACCAGCTGAGGAGGAGGAGGAGGCAATTGCAGCGCGGCAACGATAGTGATGAGGAAATTGACATGGACCTCTCACAAGGCACAGGCCCCAGCAATGTGGAAATCATGGTGTTACTGGGGCAGGTTCATGCCATGGAACGCCGATTCTGGGCCCGGGAAACAAGCACAGACTGGTGGGACCGCATCGTGTTGCAGGTCTGGGACGATTCCCAGTGGCTGCGAAACTTTCGCATGCATAAGGGCACTTTCATGGAACTTTGTGACTTGCTTTCCCCTGCCCTGAAGCGCCAGAATACCAGGATGAGAGCAGCCCTCACAGTTGAGAAGCGAGTGGCGATAGCCCTGTGGAAGCTTGCAACGCCAGACAGCTACCGGTCAGTCGGGAATCAATTTGGAGCAAATCAATTGGGCAAATCTACTGTGGGGGTTGCTGTGATCCAAGTTGCCAGGGCAATGAGAGACCTGGTGATATCAAGGGTAGTGACTCTGGGAAACGTGCAGGACATAGTGGATGGCTTTGCTGCAATGGGATTCCCAAACTGTGGTGGGGCGATAGACGGAACCCATATCCCTATCTTGGCACCGGCGCACCAAGCCACTGAGTACATAAACCGCAAGGGGTACTTTTCAATGCTGCTGCAAGCCCTGGTGGATCACAAGGGACGTTTCACCGACATCAACGTGGGCTGGCCGGGAAGGGTACATGATGCTCGCGTCTTCAGGCACTCTCTTCTGTTTCGAAAGCTGGAGGAAGGGACTTTCTTCCCGGACCAAAAAATAACCATTGGGGATGTTGAAATGCCTATCGTGATCCTTGGGGACCCAGCCTACGCCTTAATGCCATGGCTCATGAAGCCATACGCAGGCAGCCTGGACAGGAGTCAGGACCTGTTCAACTACAGGCTGAGCAAGTGCCGAATGGTGGTGGAATGTGCATTTGGGCGTTTAAAAGCGCGCTGGCGCAGCTTACTGACTTGCTGTGACCTCAGCGAAAAGAATATCCCCATTGTTATTGCTGCTTGCTGTGCGCTCCACAATATCTGTGAGAGTAAGGGGGAGACATTTATGGCGGGGTGGGAGGTAGAGGCAAATCGCCTGGCCGCTGATTACGCGCAGCCAGACACCAGGTCGGTTAGAGCAGCACAGCAGGGCGCGGTGCGCATCAGAGAGGCTTTGAAAAATAGTTTTGTGACTGGCCAGGATACGGTGTGAAACTTCTGTTTGTTTCTCCTTGATGAAATCGCAGCCCCCCCACGCACCCGGTTAACTCTACTACCCTGTAAACCAAGCACCCCAACCTCCCCTACCCTCCCCTCTTCAAGCACCACTTGCAGAGGCAATAAAGTCATTGTTACTTCACATTCATGCATTCTTTATTAATTCAGCACACAACTAGGGGGATAATTGCAAAGGTAGCCCGGGATGGGTGGGGGAGGAGGGAAGCAGCACACAACTAGGGGGATAATGGCAAAGGTAGCCCGGGATGGGTGGGGGAGGAGGGAAGGAAAAGGACACACTGCACTTTAAAACTTTAAAACTTATTGCTGTGGAAATCATCTAGGGTGGAGTGATTGGGTGGCCGGAGGCCCCCCCACCGTGTTCTTGGGCGTCTGGGTGAGGAGGCAATGGGACTTGGGGAGGAGGGCTGGTGGTTACAGAGGGGCTGTAGCGGCGGTCTCTGCTCCTGCTGTTGGTTACAGAGGGGCTGTAGCGGCGGTCTCTGCTCCTGCTGCCTTTCCTGCAGCTCAACCATACGCAGGAGCATATCACTTTGATGCTCCAGCAGCCGGAGCATCGACTCTTGCTTTATGAGTACAAGTTGATGCCACTTCTGCTCTTCAGCCCGCGTTTAAGCACGCAACCTCTGCTCTTCAGCCCGCGACTTCTCCTCTTCAGCCCGCCACCTCTCCTCTCGCTCATATTGGGCTTTTTTAAAATCAGTCATTGACTGCCTCCATGCATTCTGCTGTGCTCTGTCAGCGTGGGAGGCAGTCTGTAGTTCAGTGAACATTTCGTCATGCATCCTTCGCTTCCTTCTTCGAATATTCACTAGCCTCTGTGAAGGTGAAACATTTGCAGCTGGTGGAGGAGAAGGGAGAGTTGTTTAAAAAAGATACATTTTTGAGAACAATGGGTACACTCTTTCACGTTAGATTTTGCTGTTCACATCACACAGCACATGTGCTTTCGTTACAAGGTCACATTTTTCCTCTTATATTGAGGGCCTGCCGGTTTGTTGTGAGAGATCACTCACGCAGTGCCAGGCCACAGATTTCAGCTTGCAGGCAGCCATGGTAAGACACAGTCTTTTGGCTTTTTTAACCTTGTTAACAAGTGGGGATGGTTTAAAACAGTACTGCTCTCATTAACCATATCAAGCACCCGTTGGGTTGGCCATTTAAAATGGGTTTGCAATGTAAAAGGAGGGGCTGCGGTTTCAGGTTTAACATGCAGCACAAACCCAACTAACTCCCCTCCCCCACACACCCAATTCTCTGGGATGGTCCTGTGACGGGTTGGATCACAGAAACCCCCTTGGGAGCTGCCACCCAATGTACCAAGACTACCCCTGCTTCTGTTTTCCCTGCCAGCTCAGGATTCCAGCACCCTGTCTTGCTGAGCCAGACACTCCAGTCTGCTCTAACAAAGACTCAGGGTCTGAATCACTTGTCCCAAAGCTGCAAGTTTACCTGAAAACCAGCTCACAGGAGTGTGCTTGTCTTTAGCACTCAGATGCCCAACTCCCAATGGGGTCTAAACCCAGATAAATCCGTTTTACCCTGCATAAAGTTTATGCAGGGCAAACTCATAAATTGTTCGCCCTCTATAACACTGATAGAGAGATATGCACAGTTGTTTGCTCCCCCAGGTATTAATACATACTCTGAGTAAATTACTAAATAAAAAGTGATTTTATTAAATACAGACAGTAGGATTTAAGTGGTTCAAAGTAGTAACAGACAGAACAAAGTAAGTCACAAGCAAAATAAAATAAAATGCGCAAATCTATGCCTAATCAAACTAAATACAGATAATCTCACCCTCAGAGATGCTTCAGTAAGTTTTTCTCAGACTGGACACCTTCCAGGCCTGGGCACAATTCTTTCCCCTGGTACAGCTTTTGTTCCAGCTTAGGTGTTATCTAGGGGATTCTCCATGATGGCTCCTCTCCCTCTCTGTTCTCTTCCACCCCTTTATATAGCTTTTGCATAAGGCGGGAACCCTTTGTCTCTCTGGGTTTCCACCCCCTCCCCTCACTGGAAAAGCACCAGGTTAAAGATGGATTCCAGTTCAGGTGACATGATCACATGTCACTGCAAGACTTCATTACTCACTTGCCAGCACACATATACAGGAAGACTCACAGGTAAACAGCCATCTGCAGACAATGGGAGTCATCAAGATTCCAAACCATCATTAATGGCCCACACTTTACATAATTACAATAGGCCCTCAGAGTTACATTTTATATTTCTAGTTTTAGATACAAGAGTGGTACATTTCTACAAATAGGATGATCACACTCAGTAGATTATAAGCTTTGTAATGATACCTTACAAGAGACCTTTTGCATGAAGCATATCCCAGTTACATTATACTCACTTATATTTTTATAAAACCATATAGACTGCACAACGTCACAGGTCACTTCACCCCTCCCCCCCACCGCGTGGTTAACAGCGGGGAATATTTCTGTTCAGCAGAGCAGGAAGGGGCACCTCTGAATGTCCCCTTAATAAAATCGCCCCATTTCAACCAGGTGACCATGAATGATATCACTCTCCTGAGGATAACAAAGAGCGATAAGGAATGGATGTTGTCTGCATGCCAGCAAACACCGGGACCATACGCTGCCATGCTTTGTTATGCAATGATTCCAGACTACGTGCTACTGGCCTGGCGTGGTAAAGTGTCCTACCATGGCGGACGGGATAAGGCAGCCCTCCCCAGAAACCTTTTGCAAAGGCTTTGGGAGTACATGAAGGAGAGCTTTCTGGAGATGTCCCTGGAGGATTTCCGCTCCATCCCCATACACGTTAACAGACTTTTCCAGTAGCTGTACTGGCCGTGATTGCCAGGGCAAATTAATCATTAATCATTAAACACGCTTGTTTTTAAACCATGTGTAATATTTACAAAGGTACACTCACCAGAGGTCCCCTGTGTGCCCACAGGGTCTTGGGTGAGTTCGGGGGTTACTGGTTCCAGGTCCAGGGTGACAAACATATCCTGGCTGTTGGGGAAACTGGTTTCTCCGCTTCCTTGCTGCTGTGAGCTATCTATGATGTTCTCTCCATCCTCATCTTCCTCGTCCGCCGAACCCGCTTCCCTGTCTCCAGCGAGGGACTGATAGCACACGCTTGGGCTACTGGTGGCTGCACCCCCTAGAATGGCATGCAGCTCCTCGTAGTAGCGGCATGTTTGCGGCTCAGCCCCGGACCTTCTGTTTGCATCTCTGGCTTTGTGGTAGGCTTGCCTTAGCTCCCTAATTTTCATGCGGCACTGCTGTGCGTCCCTGTTATGGCCTCTGTCCTTCATGGCCTTGGAGATCTTTTCTAATGTTTTGCCATTTCGTTTACTGTTTCGGAGTTCGGCCAGCACTGCTTCATCTCCCCAGATGGCGATCAGATCCCGTACCTCCCGTTCGGTCCAGGCTGGAGCTCTTTTGCGATCCTGGGACTGGGACTCCATCATGGTTACCTGTGCTGATGAGCTCTGCATGGTCACCTGTGCTCTCCACGCTGAGCAAACAGGAAATGAAATTCAAACGTTCACGGGGCTTTTCCTGTCTACCTGGCCAGTGCATCTGAGATGAGAGTGCTGTCCAGAGCGGTCACAATGAAGCACTGTGGGATAGCTCCCGGAGGCCAATAACGTCGAATTCCGTCCACACTAACCCAATTCCGACCCCCTAAGGCCGATTTTATCGCTAATCCCCTCGTCGAGGTAGTGTAAAGAAACCGGTTTAAAGGGCCCTTTAAGTCAAAAGAAAGGGCTTCGTCGTGTAAACGTGTCCAGGCTTAAGTCGACTTAACGCAGCTAAAGTCGACCTAAACTCGTAGTGTAGACCAGGCCTTAGTTAGCTGCCTAATTGCCATTGAAATTTAAAAAAAAGTAAGAGAAATTAAATATTCTGAGGTAGCGAATCATCTTTGCAGCGTGTTGATCTAGACTTGTTCATTTGGTCAGAGGGGGCGAGGCATTGGACAGCTTTTTCTCACACACCACTGCCTACCTTTAGACAACCTTTACCACAACGTTGGCTAATAAATGTTTCAGTCCCATCTTGACAGCATGCTTTCTTTGCACAAACCAGCTTCCCCCTGTGCCAGCAATTCAATTGCACTGTTTAAAACCACAAAGTCTTCTGATGCCAAGTAACTCCCTCCCCCTTAGATATGCTGTACGCTAGGTCTGAAAGTACGAGAACTGAGATTCTAGGCACTTTCCAAAGAGAGAAGGAGGAGGATCCGTGCCCCAGGGAACACACAATGTAGAAATAGACAGACAAGTTAACAAACAGAGGGTGGGTAGAGGAAACATTTGCAACCAGCATGGAGTTGTATTAACAAATGTTATAGACATACGGTAACA
The DNA here is from genome assembly GCF_028017835.1 of Emys orbicularis. Lineage (NCBI taxonomy): Eukaryota > Metazoa > Chordata > Testudines > Emydidae > Emys > Emys orbicularis. Next base: position 54,177,468 of record NC_088694.1, on the reverse strand, counting down.
GCATTATAGTGAGATTGGGTTCAATTTTACCACTTCATACTTCCTCTAGAAACATTAACCTGGTAGGTTCAGGGTAATGTTGCTGGGACTGCAATTAAGGATTTGTGTAATATTGTTGGAGGAAGAAAGAAGATCCCTGTGAGGTATCAGAGACCGTTACTGTCAGTGGAAACTTGCTGTATAGAAATTCCTTTATGGTTAAATTATATCCCATAATTTGACTGCCATTGCTTTTCAGGGTGTGTGTGTGTGTGGGATATCAGACTTGACTACCCTTTGTGGAATCCTATGCGTAAGGTGAATTCCCTTTATATAATGGAGATCTGCCTACCAGACTACAAGTGCATTAGCAGTACCAACCATGCTATGCTGCCAGAAACCAAGGGGACTCTTCTGACAGAAGAAGAAGAAGATGGAAAGTTGAACTGTGAAGCATTTCAGAACCGGGCTTGCTGCAGTTCCAAGGAAGCATTCACCCACATGGGCAGCTCCAAGTAACAGCTCATTTCTCTGGACTACAATTCTGAGAAGTGTTGAATCCCCTCTGAGCCACAAAGGCAGTTTATGTAAAGAGGTTTAGCACGGTGACTGGGATATACATACACACAGTGATACAGACACCATAGAGCCCTGCACAAAAACCTTGAACATAACAAACACTTTTTTCCCTCAGGCAAATGTCTAGCCCTTGGGTTTTTTGCCATTTTCAGACGAAGTTACATGAAAAGACAGAAGAAAGGGCCAGGAAATGTTTGTCAATGTTTTTGTAAAAAAAAAAAAAAAAAAAAAAATCTTAATTATGATTGACTCTTTCAAATCCCTTGTTTTTAATTTTTTTGAAGGAAAAGGGAGAGATTATGCATATGTTATTGCATTGGTTTAATGATAATATTTTAAATAGTCCTTTTACCTTTGCACATTTCTTTATATGCTGTCGAGTGCACATGCCTAATTACTCTATACAGGGTTTTAACCTCATTAGTTAAATTAAAGAAGTAAAACATCCATAACTATTTTTATTATTTTCAGAACGGAGGGTCACCTTGCTACATGGTCCCACATACGGCATGTTGCCGTTCTTTGGGACCCCTAATCAATCCTCCTCAACCCACTGGCAGATCTTGGCTTTGAGGCACAGAATTTGTTTCTGAAAGCAGGAAATTTTAGGAGTCAAGCATCAAAATTCTTCTGTAAGGCCCTGATCCTACAGAAACTGAGCACGTGTTTCAGTTTACACATTGTAACAGACCCACTGAAATGGTAATAGGGCTACCCAGCGGGACAGATCCTCAGCTGGTGTAAATCTTCATATTGGCTTCAAAGGTGCCAGGACCCTTTACACCAACTGAGAATCTGCCTCAGGGTGTAGGAAGTTGAGCATGTTTGTAAGTCTTTGCAGGACCAAGGATTCCATATTTTAATTATAAAGGCTCAAAGAGACAACAAAAATCATGCCTCTTTGAGCTAATTTTCTTGTTCTGCAGCTAAAATATAAATCACCTTTTGCATGGAAAAGTTTTTTGATTTAGCACAAGAATACACCAGAAACTGGAGATGAATAATTAATCTAACCCAGACTCAGAATAAAATAAATACACCCTAGCAGTTGTTTCAATTTTCTCTAGAGAGGTTTTTGCACAGCTGTATAGCACTGTGGACTCCGATGCTGTCTTTAAAGGGACCAAAGTCTCTCTAATACCAAGTAAGTGACTTAACCTTAATGCTCAGGAAAGGGTGTTTGAAAACTTTAAATTTAAGAAAAAGTAATTTATTAAAGATTTTTGAAGGCATATTGAAGGTGAGATTAAAAATAAGGTTGGGACTATGCAGGGATTCTTATTGTCTGTGCTTGTAGTCGTGGTTTTTAGCAATGCACACTTTGGATCCAGAGACAATAGGTCCTTCTGGAAATGTGTGTGTATAAATTACCAGCTTCTGTCCGACTTTCAGTGACAGTTTGACATTCCTTCTTTCTAGCAGAGAGAAATTACATGACAAATATAGTTAAAATAGTCATGTGTTGTTCTGCAATTTTAATTAATTTTTCCACTGCAATCTTCTAAAAATATTCTATTGAAAGGTTTCAACATTCATATTAAGTTCATACAAAAACTTGTTGTTAAAGTAGTTTTATAATTGCAGAAACAAACATTCAAAAGTTAGCAAATGCCAGAATTAAGGTTGTTCGGGCAAAATTAACTCTTTCTCCTTATGCTACAACTTCTAATGAAATGATCACATGTTATTTTCCCCTACAACCCCCATTTTTAGGTTCCTATTATTACTATTACTGAAATCCTGCCTTCAAATGAGACTTAAGGAGCTCAGTCTATTCAGTTTATCAAAGTCTAGATTAAAAGAGGACTATATCGTGTACTTATCAAATAGGTACTCTCTAGGTACCCACATACGGCAAAGATCATTGCTTTTAAGGCAAGAAGGGACCATTATGATAATCATTTAATTAAATTTCAACCACGATATTAACTTTCCAGGAGATCAAACACCTTCCAAGCCCTCCATCTCCATTATGAAGTCAGAAAATGAGAGCATTGCTGCCTGCCTGGCGAAAGATTTCTACCCTAAAGAACTGAAGATATTCATGAATTCTAACAGTGAAATTATATATGAAGCAACAGACCCGATCCTCACATCTAGTGGGAAATACAGTGCTGTCAAAATTGTCAAGTTCTCTTCAAATGAACTAGTGTCTTGCTACGTTCAACATAACGGCAAAATTATTAAGAAAACCCAAACAGCTGAGAAGCCGCCAGGTATGTTTTCAGGGTTTAAGGCTCAATAAGATAATACACCTTTGAGATTAATTCAGTTTTTATTTATCATATAGGATCACAGTGGAAGTTGGAATGGATCAGTGCATTCATCTAGTCCAGTATTCTGTCTCCAGCTGTTTCAAAGGAAATGGCAAGAAATCCTACATAAAATGTTTATTTAAGAAAATGTTTTGTGCCACTATTCAAGGACTCATATACTTCCAAAAAGGACAGACTCTCTTTGACTTCACAGCACTATGGACCAGGCTAGAACTGTGCCCAGGGTGAATTTCCATGCTCTTGAATTTCAGATAGTTCAGTGGGATTATTATATATCTGTATAAATCATTTATTTTGGGTGCGGTTTGCTGTCTTTCTTTTAGATTTCACATCTCCTGCTCCAACGATCATTGTGCCCGAGCCGTGCAACATTTCAACCCCCAGCCTCGAAGGTTAGTACCCAAATGAGTGATTAACAGACCTACACTGCTGTGTGGAAGGGGAAACTGAGGCACTTTGCCTTATGGCATTGGTGGCTAAATGCCAAGACACCTTCATTTGAACAGATACTGCTATCTGCATTCTGTTAGTAATACAACACCCCGACATGATTTCAGGCACCTGGGGACCAGGAACTCCGGACCTTGCAAGAACACCTATGAATGACATCATAGGGTTTAAAGGTACTGGCAGGGGGTGTGACCAGAGACAAACAGGGATTTAACATGTACTGCCTCCACCATGGACAGTGTCTAAGATTCTGGCAGTAAGTTCAGGAGGAGGATGTGATGTTGCATTCCATATGTTTTACTGTGACGGGTTCAGTCAGAGAGATCGCCTTGGATCTGTAACCTGATGTGCTGAAATTACCTCTGAGCCCGTTTTCCACTGCCAGCCTGGGACTCCAGAACCCTGCCTTGTTGAGCCAGACATGCTATCCTGCTGTATCACAGACCCAGGGTCTGGGCCATGGCCCCAAAGCTGCAGACTTTAACTAAAAACAGCTCAGCAGGTCACCTATCTCCAGCACCTGGACACCCAGTTCCCAATGGGACCCAAACCCCAAATGAATCTGTTTCACTCTGTATAAAGCTTATACAGGGTAAACTCATAAATAGTTCGCCTCTATAACACTGATAGAGAGAGATGCACAGCTGTTTGCTCCCCCAGGTATTAATCACTTACTCTGGGTTTATTAATAAACAAAAGTGATTTTATTAAGTATAACAAATAGGATTTAAGTGGTTTCAAGTAATAACAGCCAGAACAAAGTAAGTCACAAAGCAAAATAAAACAAAACATGCAAGTCTAAGCCTAATACATTAAGAAACTGATTACAGGTAATATCTCACCCTCAAAGATATTCCAATAAGCTTCTTTCACAGACTAGACTCCTTCCTAGTCTGGGCCCAATCCTTTCCCCTGGTACAGTCCTTGTTAGATCCAGCAGACATCTCAGGTGGTAAGCAGGGGTTTTCTCATAACCGGCAGCCCCCTTTGTCCTGGTCCACCCACTTTTATATCTTTGGCACATGGTGGAAATCTTTTGTCTGTGCTTGTACACACCTCTGCCTCATCAATGGAAAAGTACAAGGATTAAGATGGATTCCAGCATCATGTGACATGGTCACATGTCACTGTAAGACTGCTAGTCTCCATTCTTCCTGGGTTGGCCCACACATACACTGGAAGGTTTGCAGATAAATAAACCATTTACAACCAATTATCCTAGTGAATTGGAGCCATCAAGATTCTAAACCACCGTTAAGGGCCCACACTTTACATAATTACAATAGGACCTCAGAGCTATACGTCTTATTTCTAGCTTCAGATACAAGAATGATACATGCACACAAATAGAAGGAATATATTCTGTAGGTTCTAACCTTTGTTATGATACCTTACAAGAGACCTTTTGAATAAAGCATTTTCCAGTTACATCAGATTCACACTCCTAAGCATATTTCCATAAAACATATGGAGTGCAACGTCACAGCGGTTTACTGTCTTTCTTTTAGATTTCACATCTCCTGCTCCAACAATCATCGTGTCCAAGCCGTGCAACATTTCAACCCCCAGCCTCGAAGGTTAGTACCCAAATGAGTGATTATGTTGCTGCAAGACTTTATGGCCAACAGGCAACTTGTGAGATGGGAGGAGGGGGGAGCTATTGACTTCAGCGTCAGCTGAGAATCTGGCCCTTGCTGTGTCTGGTAATTGAACTGTAAATAACGTAGGACCAGGTTGTCCAACCTTTACTCATGTTGGCGAGCAGCTATTCATGCAAGTGGACCCATTGCTGTGAATGGGAAGAAGTGCTGAGCAATGGTGAGCAGGGGTCCTGCAGTCTAGCTCCGAGAGTCCTGCTCCCATTGGCGTCAATGGCACAGGACTGAGAAAAAAACATCTCCCCTGTGGTCTATTCCTATTACACGTTGTTAACTCATTCCACATGGGCCCATTTCCCACTGACTTCAATGACAATTCATCAAGTGATTCTTCTCCTTCTCTAATCATTTTGCATTGCAGAAGGGAGCTGCACCTTGCCAGCTCCACTTCCTTACTCCTTCTCTAGCACAGAGAGAGGCTTGGAAGGATTAGATTTTTTTATCAGTAAATGTTGATAAACATCAGTTCACCTCACACACAGAAACCAACGACAAAACTATTTCTACTGATAGCAATTGAAATGTACAAAGTAAGGGAAGCAACATAAGAAAAATGCTGCTTGAGAATGTATTAGAGTTTGACTTCCGGGTATTTACTTGGTATATTTTGACATCTGATATTGACAATCTATGTTTTAATGGTTATAAAGCTTTAATTTATTGAATCTCAAAATATACTGTCATTGAATAATTATTGTCTGAGCCCCAGTCATTTCATACAACTGTGAAAAATATAAATAAATAGAAATAGACAAAAAGCCATTGATGTTATCGGTTTAAATTATTTAAAATTATTAAATTATTTTAAAATATTAAAAATTATTAAATTTTTGAATTAAAAATTGAATTCTGACAAGTCTCTCTCTCTTTCTCTCTCTATATATGTATGTTATATTTGGCTCTGTGCAAATATGAATTTTCATGGGCAAACTACACCATTGTTTCATATTTTATAGATACGTATGAGGAGAAAAGCATGCAGACACTATCCGCTGCCCTGCTGGGTTTGGAAATTGTGCTTGCAAAGAGCATCGTCTTTAATGTGCTCATGATTGCAAGATTAGTCTTTGAGGTATGCGATACTTTGTAGTACAGACCGGGCTCGGGCATTTTTATCACTATGTCTGCTAATAGCGCCTAGGGCAGGTTTTTTTAACATACTAGTAAAAATGTAGCTGGAGCCTAAGCCCTGCGTACACTAGCAGGAAGAGAAGACATAGAAGGAGAAGAATTGTTTCGTGGTTAGGGGCTTGGGCTCCGTTCCCGGCTTTACCATGTTCTGTGCAGGAGCGCCACCAGCTTTTTTGCTGCCCTAGGCGGCGGAAGGTCCTGCCCCCGAAATGCCGCCTCCGACAGAGGTGGCGGAAGATCCGGCCGCCGCTGTCGCCGCCCCCCAAATGTTAGTGCCTTAGGCAACTGCCTAGGTCGCCTAATGGGTGCGCCGGCCCTGGTTCTGTGTCAGCTTGAACAACTCCCACAGGTTCTTTAGAATGTTCTGCCTTTAGTCTCTCACTGTCTTGGGTGTCCATCTGTAGAATGGGAATAACAGCATTCCCCTACCTCACAGAGGGCTTGGGAGGATAAATACATAAAAGTTCTCAGCCATTACTGTTGGAGGCTGTATAAGTACCGTAGGGTGATAGCATGCACACAGTTGCTACCATTAGTCAGGAAATAGTGGTTTGCACTATTGTAGTAGCCGTGTTGGTTTCAGGATATTAGAGAGACCAGGTGGATGAGGTAAAATCTTTTGTTGGACCAACTTCTGCTGGTGAAAGAGACAAGCTTTCAAGCTACACAGAGCTCTTCTTCAGGTCTCTTTCTCCAACAGAAGTTGGTCCAATAGAAGATATTACCTCACCTACCTTGTCTCTATGAAATAATAGGACATTTCTCAGAATGGTTGTGTAAGCAGAGATCTCCTGTCTCTAGTGTGGAAGTTTATATTGATTAGTATTGCACTAGTGCCTAGTATAGGGCCAGCTGAGATGCGGGATCCATTATTCTGGGCACTGCTCAGACACATGATGAGAAACAGTCCCTGCCTATTGCTGACAACTGAAATAAAGAAAACAGATAAAAGGATCAATATACCCACTTTTCCCAGGGTCCTGGTGGATTCTCCATCACTGAAAATTTTTAAACCAAGTTTGCAAGCTTTTCTATAAGATCTACTCTAGGAATTATTGTGAGGCAGTTTTCTGGCCTGTGTGACACAGGTCAGACTAGAGGATCACAATGCTCCCTTCTGGCCTTGGAATCTGTGAATCTCTTGTTCTGTAATTGATTCACATGTGAAACTCTCACAGATGTCACTATAACTTCAGCACCTCTATGATTAATATGCAATTGGGATTTGCCATGTGGAAAAGACCAGATAGTTTTGCTGTAATAAATGAACATAATAATTAATAACAATGTCGTTGTTGTTCTAGGTTTGCAAGAAGGAGTGAGGAAGGACCTGAGAAATAAAGCAAAATTTCTGTCAACTTTGTTTATATTAATTATATACACTGCTTTTGATACTGAGAATTAGTCTGCATTTATTGTTGCTATGAATAGATTTTTAACAAGCTAATTTTGGTAACTGCTTAAAGAATTGTAAAGTTACAATAGTGACTTCAGAGTTAAGACTGGAGGAGATTTTCTATTTTAAACTTTATTTTGTATTCCCTCAAAACTTTCCCTGCCCCTTGAAAAAAAATCCTATCTTTAGTGCAAACCTACCATGTTTCTTAGGCTAGAATAGGATGTTTGCCAACTAAATTATACTGATTGTACAAGAATTTTTGAAAGAGTAGACTTTGAAAGATGATGGGCTTTTTAAAAATGTCATCTAACTTTTTTGAATTCATGTATTTTCCTTTCCAATTTTTATATGGTAGCAATGTTTTGTGTTTCGGCGCATGTTGCTTACACAATAAAAAAATGTTGCACAACAAGAGTTGTTTCTTTTAACAATATTGAATGATTTTAACCTCTAAAAAGAACCTATAAATGGCAGAGAGGCTTCTCTCTCCAGAGGTGCTAGCTCCCATCCAGCTCCGTGTTGTGGGAGAGACTGGTTCGGGTGGGCAGGGAATGGAATATGGGTCTTTCCTCTCTAGGGGGCGTCAGCTCTGATCTAGCGCCAAGGCAGGGAGATTGGCTGGCTCCGGGGGTGGGGAATGAAATACAAGACCTTTCCCGGCTCGGGGTGTTGGTTCTGATTTCGTCCCAGGTCAGAGAGATTGGCTGGGGTGAGTGAATAGGCTACAGGGCCTTTCTCTGTTAGGACATACCAGTCTGGCTGCACACTGCAGGGACTAGATGTGGGGCAAAGGTGGGAGTGAGGGAATGGGATTTGGAGACTATTTCAAAAAATGAATATAAAGAAATGTGTTTGTTTTTCCTTCTACTACATGAATAAAATGATGCTTCTTCTCTCTAAACCAGAGTCCATGAAACTCAGAGTGTTATGCAAATTGTGTCACTAACGGAAGGAAATTAATAAAATAAAAAGGTTCATGGATATTAGAAAAAAACATCTGGGTGCAGCAAAGTCAGGACTGAAGGTGGGCAAATTGATTTTTTGGTTCAGTGCTTGTACAAAAAATAATAAAAGGTTTAATTTTGCATTGAGTGGAAATGACAGCTTTTCTCGCCAAAATGAAAACAATTAATTTTGGGTTGAATACAACGATTTGTTTGACCTGATATAAAACATTTCAGTTCAGTTTCACTTTTTACCTTTTAAAAATAGTTAAATCTACCTAGCACCATTCTGAAACAAAAAGTCAAAATGTTTTGTTTCAAAAATGCCAAAAAATGTTTCCCCCGTTATTTTGGCTGAAACTATTTGCTGAATTTGACCCATATTCATGAACAAATTTGATTGACTCAAAACTGTGTATTTTGGAGAATAAACTAGTCACAAAACCGAAAGCCCAACCCCCACCCCGCTCTAGGCAGGTGTCAAGTGCCTTAGCACAAAGGAGCTGGAGAAGCTTGCCAAGAGCCAAAGAGTTTCAGAAGCACACTGGGGATTTAGGAGTGCAAATCCCATCGACTCGGAATAGAAACTGTGCTTCTAAATCCAAGAAGCATTTTTTAAAATCCCACCCTCTTTCTGGTTCTCGTCAGGGCTTTTCTGCCCAGAAAAATGCGGCACTCTATTCCCCAAGGAGTTTTCAGCCCAGGAAGACTGAGTAAGAAATCCAGAATTAGAATGCCGTTATTTATCATGTCTATTATGGTCCTACCTAGAGAACGGTGCCTGATGGTGCTGGGCACTGAACATACCCAGTGAGTAACTGAGATCCGGGTCCCATTGTGTTGGGAGCTGCACAGACAGAGTCAGAGACAGCCCCTGCCCTGAAGAGCTTATAGTCTAAGTAGACAAGGCAGGAAAAGGGAGGTGGAATTGCAACAGCACAGACCAAAGTGGGCAGAGTTTTGGTGCACACCTGTTATTAGATCTGTTCTTAGTACTTTCCACCAAAGAGCTAAGCAGCATGAAAACCAGTCTCTGAAACTCAGCTCACTCTGGGCTGGAGTTAATTTGTCTTATAAAACAGGGGAATATGTAAATTGCACAGCCACATTTCCTGCTTAGCGCTGACTAGTCCCCTGACCCTGCAGCTCTCGGAGACACAACCCACAGCCCCTGGGTCCGTGCAGTTACCAGCAACCCCCCTGGGACCTCTCCCCAGAATCAGAAAGATGAAACACTGGCTCAGCTTCGCATCCATTCTATTCACTTTCAAAGGTAATTTAATTGCTAAAGACATTGGAGGTTCTTTTATTTATGAATCTTACTGTCTGCTTTTTCCATCCAGGAGTCCACACAAACTATGAATTTGTGGCATCCGGTGGAGAAATTAAAATGCTCGGGGACTCTCTCCGGATCTCCTGCAAAACCTCCGGATTCAACTTTGGTGGCACCTGGTTGTCCTGGGTCAGACACACTCCTGGGAAGGGACTGCAGTGGGTTGCCACAATTAACAAAGACGGGGATACAGTATATTACTCTGAGTCTGTGAAAGGGCGATTCACCATCTCCAGAGACAATTCCAGGAGCCTGTTGTATTTGCATATGACTGAGCTGAGACCGGAGGACGCTGCTGAGTATTACTGCACGTGGGACACAGTGTGCAGAAGGCAGTGGGAGCTCAGACAAGAACCGTGACTTGTGGTTGTTGGGGGAGCAGGTTTCTGCTGGGGAAGCCAAAGGCCTGAATGCTAGAAAACCCTGATAGAAACAGGCGGAGTCTATCCACTCTGTGTTAACAATAGTACAGGGTTACCTGCTTCCATCCACTTTCTTTCTCTGGAACTGAATACCAAGAAACTTTTCCTTTTCCCTGGGCACCAGCTCTTTCCTGTCCCCTTGAGGTGCCCCAGTTCCCCCACACCCCTACCCCAAAACCCCAGGGAACACCAAAATCCAAGCATCTCACCAGGGTTTGTTAGGACTCCCACCAAAGGCGCTTATCTGTGCTTTATGGTGGGGCAAAAGGAGATCTTGCAAGGTGTGGAGGGATGTCTCCATTCTCCAACATGGGCTGGGGGTGTGATCAAAGAGAATATAAATTGTTTTATGTTTTTCTTGAACAGGGCACAAGGATTGGGTGTTTCTGACATGCTGGATGTGCCCTGTGCATTCATGCATCCGTCTATCTATCTAGGTTGTATGCAGTGTTATTGGAGCCCTGTCTGTCCCCAGCTATTAGAGAGACAAGGTGGGTGAGGCAACATCTTTTATTGGACCAACTTCTGTTGGTGAGCAAGACAAGTTTTTGAGCTAACAGACCTGAGGACGAGCTCAGTGTAGCTTGAAAGTTTGTCTTTCTCACCAACAGAAATTGGTCCAATAAAAGATATTACCTCACCTACCTTGTTTATCTATCTATCTGGTGGTATTATAATATAAATAATATATACTAGTACTTGTGTTTTGTGCTGTCAATAAAAAACATAGGACCAGACTGCAATATCCTTAATCAGGTTGAATAGTTCCACTGTAGGAATGTGGCTACTTTGGGGATAAAGTATTACCAAATGTAAAAAGATCACCGTGTGACCCATAGGAAGAGACAGTCCTTGTCCCAAGCAGCTTACATCTTGAACAGACCAAAAATAAAAAAAGGAATTGGGCCTAGATTCAACATAAAGCAACGTAGTCAGCCCATGTGAAAATAAGCCCACCTGTTGTTAATTTCATGAATATTATTATTTTTTCCCCTCAGTCAATCAACTCCAAGCCATGGAATATAAAATGCAGGGTATTCTGGGCTGGAGTTCATTTGACTTCTAAAAACAGAACTTGTGCAAAATCCATAACTGAATTTCTTGTTTAAAGCCCATGATTTGCCTGACTCTACAGCTCTTGGAGAGACAATCAAGCCCAGGAGTAGTCAATAGGTGGGCTGCAAGCCAAATGCGGACTGCCAGATGCTTTTGAATGGACTTGAAATCTTAGTTACTTATTAATTAATTATTATTATAATAATTATTATTTTCTCTGGAGTCTGGACCTTGACTGTACCTTGACCAAGAAATTTGGACCCTGACAAAAAATAATTGATTCCTCTGATCTAGACAACCTGCATCCCCTGTGTGTGCAATTAACAGCAAATTCCCAACAGAACGCTCCTGAGAATCAGATAGATGATATTATGGGTCAGTATTGCAGACATGGGAGATGCCCAAGTATTATTAGAGAAGTCTCCATGTCTCTTTTTTTCTAGCCAGGTATCCAGTCAAAATTAGAATTTGTGGCATCTGGTGGAGAAATTAAAATGCTCGGGGATTCTCTCCGGATCTCCTGCAAAACCTCCGGATTCACTTTTGGTGATTATGGGATGGCCTGGTACAGAATCATGCCTGGAAAGGGACTGGAGTGGGTATCAACCATTAGCTATTGGGCCGGAAATACAAAAAAGTATGCTTCTTCAGTGCAAGGTCGATTCACCATCTCCAGAGACAATTCCAGGAGCCTGTTGTACTTGCATATGACTGACCTTAGACGTGAAGACGCTGCTGAGTGTTACTGCACGTGGGACACAGTGTGCAAAAGGCAGTCAGAGCTCAGAGAAGAACCTGAACTTGTGGATGTTGGGGGAGCAGATTTCTGCTGGGGAAGCCGCGGTCTGAACACCACAAAATCATTGTAGAAAAAATCCCTAGAAATTCCAGTTTTCTTGAAGGAAAAGAAAGAGGAAAAAAAAGAAAAGAAACTCTGGGTCAATCTATGTAAGAATAAATTTCATTTGCATGTACATCTATTCAGAGTTTGATGTGCAACACATAGGCACATGTAAATGTGAATGCCTTATACACTGCATTTTACCGAAGAATCCAGCTTAAGAACTAGAAAACTGGGTCTTTTTAGATTCTAAAATCACAACCCACATTGTTCTATCTTGCTTTATACATTAGGATGCAAATTGGCTGATAATTTAGGGCTCATTTTAGCCATGATACCGTATTCATTATGGGCCAGATTTCCCAATGTCCTTAGAGGCCTAAAGATGCAGATGGGAGTCAGGTGATTAAATACCTTTGAGGATCCGGGCACTAGTGAGATTTCTAAAGAGTCTAAGCAGGTTAGGCAGCTAACTGCCATTGAAATCAATGCAATTTAGCATCTAGCCTATTTAGACACCTTTGACCATCTCATTAAATGCCTGTCTGCATCTTCAGGCAACTGACTACCTTTCAAATCTGGCCACATGGCTAGGATTGTCAAAGGAGCCTAATGAGTCTGGTGCCTGTAGCATTGCGGGACTCACTGCTGTGGCGCCTCCTGCTGGTCATCTCTGGAAATTAGATCTTGGACCCAGGAGCGCCCTCTGCAGGCCAGTTCCCGGCTTATCGCTTGGCCCCCGTGTCCCTCCCTGGACTCCAGTGCCCTGTTATCTGGGGTGCTGCCCTCTGCCCGTACACCCCTCAGTCTCAGGGTCTCCCCTCCCCAAGGAACCCCCACCCCCTATCCCCACATTATCTCAGTATAAGGCTACTGCCAGTCATCATCTAGCCACATGCCCTGGGGCAGACTGCAGTATCAGCCACTCATCACAGGCAAGGGGTTTTGGACTTGCTGCCTCTGCCTACCCACGGGCTGCCCTCTGCAACCCCAGTACCAGATGACAGAATGTTGACGTCACTAGGCATCACCCTAGGTAACTTGGGAGGGTGGAAGGCCACTAAGTGTCAATGAAGCCTTCCTGCACTAGGCCTAAGTGAACCAATCTCTATCCTTCCATGTTTAAACTCTAATCAACCTCAAAAGCCAGGTGCAAGTGGAATGTGTAAGCAGCCTGCTATCAGTGGTAACCCCCCTTACTGGTAGCAAGCGGTAATAATGAGGCCTGCATGTTTCTGGCTGAAGGGAAAAAGGACAAGATAACGGTTTAAAGAAGTTACTAACAAGCTAGGCTTATAGCTGCCAAGAATGACTTAACTGCTTAAATGTACTTGCTATTTGCTTAGTAACTGTTACCAGGGAAGGGAGGGGTAAAGGGGGAGGAAGGGAGGGGTAGCGGGGGAAGGGGGGGTGAGGCTTGACTGAAAAAGGTATAAAGGAAAAAAAATTGTTTCTGTTAGTGTGCTTGATTTGAGACGTGCCAGTCTCCTTGCACCGCTTTGAGATCTCAAATAAACTTGGTTTGCTTCTCCACCTGGTGTGTTTATTGGCGCGAAGCACACCGGGCCACGAACCTCGCTGTTGCTGTCCTCGGGCACCCTGTGCTGGCAACAGTCTTGGCGTCCCTGGGTGGGCTCGAGGCTGAAATTTAGCCTTGCCCGGACCCCTCTCGGAGGTCGACAGATTGCGGCGACGACCGATGCCCAGCGCGCACTGGTAACTTTACCGGGGGCCTCGGCGGAGACGTGGTTTGGTCGACCCCAGAGGGCACAACGGTGCAACGCGCTCGAGTAGTGGAGAAGCAGCTGCGGGCGACAGTGGGGAACCGGTCCCGTGGATAGGGCGACGGTGCAGAACCGGACCCTTGGATAAGGTAGGAACAGTCCAGTGGGGACTTTATCTGTCTTGACCTGGGGACGCCCAGTGTCTACCTGTTTTGACCTGGGGACGCCCAGTGTCTCCCTACGGGGCAGGGACAGAGTACAGCAGGCAGGGCAAGGTGTACACCCTTGGAATGCATTCTGGTGAACTGGAAAGTGTTTGGATCGGATCCGTTGATTAAAAGTAAACTAAAAAGATTCTGTACAGTAGACTGGCCTCAATATCAGCTAGAGGACCAGGAAAGGTGGCCACCGGAGGGATCACTTAATTATAACACGATCCTTCAATTACTTCTGTTTTGTCAGCAAACGGGTAAATGGAATGAACATATGTATGTACAGTTGTTTATGTTGCTAAGAGATAGGTTAGATATTTTGCAAAAGTGTAATTTGACTCCGACAGGTTCGGTAGTAGCTACTGTTAGTCTCCAGAACCCCCCCCCCCCCACAGCTGTAATGGCAGGTCCGGTGTCCCCTTCGGCTATCACACCCCCACCATATAAAGACAAGGTGTCTCAGGTCCCAGAGATTGCCCCCTCGGTGGAATTTTATCCGTTGATCACTGAGACCATGGTGTCCAGACATGGCTCAGATAGGTATCAGGACACTACTATGCAGGTTTACACCCATGTGCCTTTTAACCCGGTGGACCTAGCAGCCTTTAAGGCACAGGCCAGGGAATGAAAGGCCATGGGCGTGGGTGCCCTGGCTTACAGGAAAGGCGTCTGGGTCGCAACCAGTGTGCCAGATGCCGAAAGGAGGGACACTGGAAAAATGAGTGCCCCAAAAGGGAAGGTACCCCTATGATGGCAGCGGAGGATCAGGAATAGGGGTGTCAGGGGAGACGGACTATCCTGCCCCTGGAACCCTGAGTAAAAATGCAGGTGGAAGATTCGGACATAGACTTTTTAATAGACTCTGGAGCTGCACAAACTGCCGTAAACCAACCCCTGCAGCTGCCTGTGTCAGAGTCCCTCACTGTGGTGGGTGCCACAGGGAAAGGAACCAAGTGCCCAGAATATGCCCCAGCGGAATGTGCTTTGGGAAACAGAACTCTATCTCACAAACTGGTTTACCTCCCCCATTGTCCAACACTTCTACTGGGACGGGACCTGCTTTGTCGCTTAGGAGCCACCCTGCATTTCACCCAAGATGAAATAACCCTCATCTTACCCCCAGAGAATGCCTGGATAATGACCCTTGCAATTGAGCCCTCAGCCTTGCAAGCCCCAGAGTGGAGTCAGTGGGAGGACAAAAGGAGGGTTAAAAAGCAGCTTTGCTGGACAGTGCTGGCCCAGGGATTTAAAAATTCCCCCACCCTTTTCAGCCAGGCCCTGGCCAGAGACTTGGAGGAGTGGGACAATGAGGACAGGGTCCTCCTCCTGCAATATGTGGATGACTTGTTAATTGCTGCTGTGGGTCTCACCCCTTGCCTTAAAGCCACTGTGAGCCTCCTGAACTTTGTTGGACTCTTCAAAAGTGGGTGTGCTCGTCCTGGTTTGTTGCTCCAAAGCTCTGTATAGAAGTTATTTTACTGGAAGGGTGTATAATGGCAATGTGTATGTGTTCATTGTTGGGAAAAGGTGTATAAGTGAAGAGTGGAAGTTTCCTTTGTACGTTAAAAGAAGCCAAGAAGGAGAGAAGGAAAAAGAACAGAACGAGTTAACTGAGGAAAAAAATATAGCTAGCAAGCTCAGTCCAAAGATAAGGTGCTGGCACCATCCAAGGACATTGTCCACAGCTAAGAGTTGGCTGACAACCAAGAAAAGGGGGGCCTGAATGTGCCCAAGCAACTATGAGATCTGCAAAACACTGCCAGGCATTAATGAAATGTGTAAGGTTTCTTTTCTCACAGATAAAAGAAGTGCTAACCAAAGACCCTAGCAGCCCTGCCATTCATTGAAATAAGGAGACTGAGTCTACGTAAAGTCCATCAACAAAAAACTGCTTTGCCTCCACACTGGAAAGGCCCTTTCCAAGTCCTGTTAACCACTAACACCGCTGTGAAGTGCCAAGGACTGCCCACCTGGACCCAGGCTTCTCACTGTAAAAAGACAAGGTGAAGTGCTAGTAACCTCTCCCTTGTCCACTGACAGACCTACTGTGCCTTTGGATTTTTCTAAAAAGAAGCAAAACTATTACAGGGTGATGTGCTAGTAACCTCTCCCCGTATGATGCTAACCCACACTGTTTCAGGAAAAGAGAAGAAGAAACATTTGCTTCATTGAAACCACAAAATCCAGGAATTCCTGACTACAAAAGACATTAAGAACTGACCCTGGTGAAGAGACAAAGAATTATATGCTGTCAGGGAGGCTCCTACCCAGCTTATGAATAAATATTTTCTAACCTCTGGACTTAGACCCCTGGCCTTCCAGGTACAGGCTGAATGTCTAGTCTGCCAAAAGAACAACCCTCGACCAGGAGTGTCAGTGCCACCAGCCACTCTGGAACCTACCCCAGGCCCGGGGCTGGTTTGGCAAATAGACTTTACTGAGTTCCCCCGGACCCAAGGATTCAAATACCTTCTCGTCTTGGTGGATCGATTCAGCGGATGGCCTGAAGCCTTCCCATGTCGTAACAACACTGCCAAAATGGTGGCTCTGAAATTTGTCAAGGAAATCATTCCCCGCTTCGGTCTCCCCCAGTGGATGGAATCTGACAACGGAACACACTTCACATCCCAAGTTGTTCAAAAGATATCGGATGCCCTGCAAATCCCCTGGAAGCTCCACACTCCATGGCGACCGCAGGCCAGTGGAGTAGTGGAACGCACAAATCAGACACTTAAGCGGCACCTCTCAAAGGTCTGCCAAGAGGCTTCCCTTAAGTGGCCTGATGCTCTACCCCTTGTTTTGCTCTGCATTCGCGCTCTCCCGAAGGGCAGGTTAGGGCTCAGTCCCTTCGAGATTATGTTTGGAAGGGCATGGCCTATGAACGGTACACCGGTTCTGGCAGGGGAGTGGGAAATGGGGTGTGGCTTTTTCATCTCAGTATATGTGCTCTCTGTCTGCTGTTCTCTGTTCTCTCCACAGGTATACCAGAGATTTGCAGCCTCTCCCGCTGGATGCCCCGATCCACTCCTTGCAGCCAGGTGACTCCGTACTCGTTCGGACCTGGAAGGACGAGCCTCTCCAAGAGAAGTGAAAGGGACCCCACACCGTCCTGCTGGTCTCCCACACAGCAGCAAAGGTCGAGGGACACAAGAACTGGATTCATCACTCTCGTCTGAAGGCAGTGCCCGCTCCTGAACGGTGGACCGTCCAGCCTACGGAAAAGGACTACCAGCGACGACCTGGGACTTAAACTGTTTTCAAAAAAACAATAAGATCTGCGGGGAATGCCCTGTGGTCTCTTTGGACAGTCGCAGCGCACTCCCTGCGAAAACTCTAAGCGTTGGTTGTGTTTACTCTCACAGGGCCGGCCTAACCTGGTGGCCTGGTCCTTTTGTTTTTAATCTGCCTACTATTGGTAATTGTTATTTTGTGGGTATTTGGGGAATTGTAATTGTTAAGCCTTAGGGTCACCTGCCCAGCATGAGTTCAGGTCCAGGGTCTGCCACAGTGGTACTCTTTGCCATAGGGACACTCCTTTCGTTACCTCCCGTTTCCCCCAGGCACATGTGGGATGGAAAGGAATCCCTACTAACTTGGAAACAAACACCTATGAGTCCCTGAAGATTTGCTTTGCCCAAGAGTTTAACCTCTCTAACTGCTGAGTATGCTCCCAAATCCCACACCACGCAGTAGGGTTACCCTGGAGGGTAGTTCCCCAAAATTGGTCAAATATCTGCTGGGGATGGTTCAGTAGGGGAAGAAATACCTCGGGTACCTCCTTGTCGCAAAACTGTACCATTGAATCCCAGTATGCATTAAGGGACAACCCCTGGCCGCCCCAGGCAGCGTAAATCTTTGTATGCCACCTCAAAGCCCATTAAGAAAGAAGACAGGTTGGGTATAATCCTCCTCCCATCTTATGGGGTGGGACGGCTAACCCAATTTTATCGTAGGCTCTCTGTGTTTCTCACCAAGTTCACCAATGAAACCTTGGCCATAAAAAAAAGCCTTAACTCAGAGCTTTACCAGCTCCGGTTGCTGTCCCTGCAAAACAGACAGGCCTTAGATTATGTTTTAGCCTCCCAGGGCGGGGTGTGTGCCCTTATTGGGAGTGAATGTTGTACTTATGTCCCAGAAAACTCACAGGACATTAACAAGCACGTCCTGTCGGCCGAACAGGCTTTCGAGCAGTGGAAGGCCCAGGAAGGGGAACCCACGGTTTTCGATTCCCTTTGGAGTTGGTTGCCCGACCTAGGAGGACTGGGGGGGTGGCCTTGTGCGTCTCCCCCTCACCGGTGTGGTACAGTGCCTGGTCACCCTCCTCCTGATTGCTTGTTTTAAGATGCTCCTCCGTAAGCTCTGTGCCCCCCGTTCCCCAAAAATCCCGGCATACCCTCTCATTGAAAACCCCAGCTTCATAGCATTCAATCATATCTTGTCCACAGAATATGAGAAAACTCAGCCAAAGGCTTGTTGAGTATTCTCAAAGGAGGGAGTTGTTGACGTCACTAGGCATCACCCTAGGTAACTTGGGAGGGTGGAAGGCCACTAAGTGTCAATGAAGCCTTCCTGCACTAGGCCTAAGTGAACCAAACTCTATCCTTCCATGTTTAAACTCTAATCAACCTCAAAAGCCAGGTGCAAGTGGAATGTGTAAGCAGCCTGCTATCAGTGGTAACCCCCCTTACCGGTAGCAAGCGGTAATAATGAGGCCTGCATGTTTCTGGCTGAAGGGAAAAAGGACAAGATAACGGTTTAAAGAAGTTACTAACAAGCTAGGCTTATAGCTGCCAAGAATGACTTAACTGCTTAAATGTACTTGCTATTTGCTTAGTAACTGTTACCAGGGAAGGGAGGGGTAAAGGGGGAGGAAGGGAGGGGTGAGGCTTGACTGAAAAAGGTATAAAGGAAAAAAAATTGTTTCTGTTAGTGTGCTTGATTTGAGACGTGCCAGTCTCCTTGCACCGCTTTGAGATCTCAAATAAACTTGGTTTGCTTCTCCACCTGGTGTGTTTATTGGCGCGAAGCACACCGGGCCACGAACCTCGCTGTTGCTGTCCTCGGGCACCCTGTGCTGGCAACAAGAACAAGGAGCAATGGTCTCAAGTTGCAGTGGGGGAGGTCTAGGTTGGATATTAGGAAACA
Organism: Emys orbicularis; assembly: GCF_028017835.1. Taxonomy (NCBI): domain Eukaryota; kingdom Metazoa; phylum Chordata; order Testudines; family Emydidae; genus Emys; species Emys orbicularis. The sequence continues at coordinate 54,158,319 of NC_088694.1, read as the reverse complement.
CTATTTCACTAGGAGGGTGGTGAAGCACTGGAATGGGTTACCTAGGGAGGTGGTGGAATCTCCTTCCTTGGAGGTTTTTAAGACCCAGCTTGACAAAGCCCTGGGTGGGATGATTTAGTTGGGGATTGGTCCTGCTTTGAGCAGGGGGTTGGACTAGATACCTCCTGAGGTCCCTTCCAACCCTGAGAGTCTATGATTCTATGATTCTACCCATTGGCCTTCTACTAGGCTGCAGCCTGGGGCTTTCCAGGCTGGAGCTCCCCAGCTCCTCTGCCTTTCCCCAGCCCTGCTCCACTCAGGTTCTCTGCTCAGGTCCCTGCAGCCAGATCCATCTTCCTCTACAACTAGAGAGAGACTGCTGAGCTCCTGGCTCCGAGCCTCTTATATAGGGCTAGCTGAGGCCTGATTGGGGAGTGGCCCAGCTGCGGCTGCTTCCCCAATCAGCCTTAGCTGCTTTCCCATCCACAGCTCTCTCCCAGGGCTGTTCTAAGCCCCTCAGGGCAGGAGCTGGTGACCACTCCGCTACAGGGAGTGCTCAGTGTCCTCTGCTCCCGCTCGGGCCCAAGGGGTACCTCCCCCAGCATGCCCAGAAGAGTGGGAGAGCCCCGCCTCTGCTGCATGCACTGTGGCGGGGCCCGTAGAGGAGGGTGTGGTGGGGGTATCGCCGGGCATGGGAGAGGGCCCACCCCAGGGGGAATCCGCCCCCCCTCATGCTGCCCCACTGTCATCTCCTCGAGTCCCCGAGTCATCATCCCTGCCCCCCGACCCGACCCCTGTTGACCAGCCCGCAGACGATGCCATGGAGGGCTGGACCCTAGCACAGGGAAAGCGGGGCAAGTGGAAGGCTCGAGCTCCGCTCCTGCCATCCGGTGCGGAGGCCCCCTGGAAAACCAGGAAGGGGGGCACCGCTGCTGAGCCTTCCGCCTTGCCCCCGGGTGCTTTCCATCCACCAGTGCCGGCTGGGGAAGACGTGGCAGCACCGAAGAGAAGTGCCGCCCCTCTATGGGAGTCCCTTCCCACGGAGGTCTCCGATGGCGCCCCTCCTGCCCCGTTAACATCTGACGCCCCTGCGAGCCCCAAAGTGAGCATCGCCCCGGGCACTGACAGGGAGGACCCCGGGGTGGTGGGAGGTGATTTCCTCTCCATCTATGAGGAGATCGAGGCCCTGGGTCTGACCCTGGTCACCCAGAGGGAGGACGACCCTCTACCAGCGGGCCTCGACCTAAGCGACCTCACCCCAGCTCGCCCTTCCCCGTGCTCCCTCCCCATAACCACTTCTTCTGCTCCCATCTCTGAGGGTCCCATGAACTCTTCGACCTGCCCGGGTTTCCAGGTCCTGTAGCTTCTCCCCTTAGGCTGTGGGGGGAGGGGGCTTCAGCAATGGGCGGGCTTTTGCCCGCCCACTTCCCGGAACCCAATAGGTTCCAAACTTGTACCTTTGAAAATACCATCCAAAATGAGATGAATTGAGAAGTACGGCACAATAGGAGCAAAGGGCTGGGTAGGGGGTGGAAGAAAAAAAACAGAAGCTTAAACATTTCAGATTGTGAAGATAGAAGATATCTACAGATTCTTTTATCGCTCTGGACCTCCATTGTGAATGTTGTAAAATCAAATATTTTACCACAAACATCAAGATGGGTATTTTCAAAGGAACCTAAGTGAGTTAGGCACCTTAATCCCATTGAAATCCAATGGGAGTTGGGTGCCAAACTCACTTGTGCTGCTTAGAAAATTTATCTATGGTATTTATATGGGTCACATTACCATTGTATCTGTTTTTAACATTTATCCTCACAGTGCTTCTGTCAGTAACTTGGTGAAGCTCAGAAACTTGTACTTTCTGCCAACAGAAGCTGGTCCAATAAAAGATTACCTCACCTACCTTGTCCTCTCATACCCTGGGACCAACACAGCTACAACAACACTGCAAGTTACCCCCAGTCAGCACATGGGGAAATGAGGCATACAGAGCATGAGGGTATATTTCTCAAAAGTACCCAAGTGGTTTAGGAGCCTGACTCCCATTTTCAAAAGTGACTTAGGCACTTGGAGGGCCCAAGTATCTTTGAAAATCAAACCTATGCTTGGCTCAGTCAGAATCTCCACCTCTCTGGTTCTCCTGAATTCTTTTCTTTTAATAAGAATTTGTTGGCATTTGTTGTTTGCAAGTTTCATCTCATCAATGTATTTTGGTTTCCCAGCTAAGAGCAAGTATTTGTTCAGAGTCAGAGAAAAGAGCCTCTGAGTGGATTAGTGTGAAGAGGCTTCAGAAAAGCCTTTGAATTTACAGTTTGTTTAATCTGGTTCCAGAATATGTGTATCAAAAGAGTCGGCACAGCGTGGGAACATTGCTTCCAGAACTTCACACGACAGATCATAGAACTGGTCTAGAGAACGTTACACCGACCACATGCTGTCAGGATTCTCTACCCATGAGCAGTTGATACCGTTTCCTCTTTCTCACACTGGGAACTAAAAGGACAGATTCCTTATCTGGTGTAAACTGTGCTATGGCAGTGAACAGCAGATGAGGAACTAGTCCCAAGTACTTAAAATCCTCAGGAAAAGGATATGAGAGTCTCAAAGCCATTTTCTTTTTAAAAATCTCAGTATTAGAAGTGTTTGGGAAGACTCTCCCAGGTAAGACAAATTGCTCAGCTGTAATTCTATCTGATACTTTTAAACTAAATAATGTGTAATTGATGGGCCAGCTCCTCAACTGGTGTAAATCATCAGAGCTCCATTGACTTCACCACAGCTGTGCTGATTTATAGCAACCGAAGTTTGGGGATATAATTTTCAAATGACCTAGAAGTCTAAGTCCCATTTTCAAAAAGGTATTTAGGCACTTTAAGATGCAGATAGGTGCCTAGTGGGATTTTCAAAGGTATTTAGGCACTTTAAGATGCAGATAGGTGCCTAGTGGGATTTTCAAAGGTATTTAGGCACTTTAAGATGCAGATAGGTGCCTAGTGGGATTTTCAAAAGCACTTAAGCAATTTAAGCAGCTAACTGCCATTGAAATGAATGAGAGTTAAGTGCCTAACTCACTTCGGTGTTTTGAAAATGTGACCCTGTAAGTGCTAAGTCATTTTTGAAAATGATACTTAGGGTTAAATAATTTTGAATTTTTTACCCTTGATCTGATATCTTCTCAATGAATATACTGAGGCAGAAAGCCTGGCTTTTTATTGTTAATTTGAAAAATTCAAATGGAAGGAATGACTCAACTAATTTTTTAAGAAAATCTTCCCTCAGATATTTCATTTTGGAATGGGTAAAGACATTAATACAAGACATGGAAGGGAAGAACAGTCACTTTTCCTAGGAGAGTGGTGAATGTGTATGTGAAAGGACTGGACTAGTTACTGAACAAGATTAATGTTTCTCTCTCTCTCCTTTGCTTGGTCTGACAATTCAATAGCTTAATACACGTAAAAAGGAGATGTAAAGATATTTGGATAAATTTTTAGGAGCATACTTCATTTTGTTCAATAAAATTGATCCTTCCTGCTGCAGCAAACTGAATTAAATTGGAATGAACAGAGTTTTGAGAAGTCACCTCCCTTCATACCCTGCCACAGACATAGAAAGAGATGACAGCTTTGTAAAGAAGTGTATCACTGTGGACTTTGGGGAACACGGTGATAGAAATTCCCCAGTGACCTGTACAAAAACCCAGACCCTGAAGAACAGCTTTTTTTCTGGTTAAAATATAGAAGTTTTGACCCTCAAATCTTTGGGTGAAACTTATGACATCTTTTAATATTTATTTCTGTATTTTTTCCCTTACTTCTCAGAGGAATATAAGAAGACAGAATGTAAGAGACATTAAGAAGAAGATTTGACCAAACACATTTCATTCTAATGACAAAGTTTTCTCATTAATCAATGCAATCAATGCAAATATATGATCATATACTGGAAGTTGAATCATCCTCCCCTTTACTCAATGTGGAATGGAAGGAAAAATGCAAGTTCCATTTCTTTTTTTCCTTGGTGATGTTTTGGTATAACTCTGTATTGTTGTGGACTCTGACTCTCCTGGGACTAAAGTTACAGTAGATCCAAGTAAGTTCTTGAAGTAAACGCTTTTAAAATTATGGAAAGAGAATTCTTATACTTTATATATTATTATAATCTGAAAAAATATTTGTTTTTTTAAATCTAAGTATTACACATGCATTATATATGGAGATATACCTATCTCATAGAACTGGAAGGGACCTTGAAAGCAGGACCAGCTCCAGGCACCAGCTTAACAAGCAGGTGCTTGGGGCGGCCAAGGGAGAGGGGCGGCACCTGCGGCAATTTGGCGGCGGCAGGTCCCTCACTCCCTTTAAGAGTGAAGGACCTGCCGCCGGCAATCGCGGCTTTTTTGTTGTTGCTTGGGGCGGCAGAAATGCTGGAACCGGCCCTGCCTGAAAGTTCACAGCAGGACTAAGTACCATCCCTGACAGATTTTTGGTCCAGATTCCCAAATGCCCCCCTCAAGGTTTGAGCTCACAATCCTGGGTTTAGCAGGCCAATGCTCAAACCGCTGAGCTATCCCTGTTTTATGAAGACATCTTTACATGATTACAAATAATTATGTGTCTAGGGAACTATGTTTTAGGAAAAATGGATCCAGATCCTCAGCAGGTGTAAGTAAGTGTTCTTTCACTAAGTCATTGGAACCAGATCCCCAGCTGGTGTAAATTGGCTGTAGATCCATTGGAGTCAGTGGCCAGATCCCCAACTAATGTAAATTGGCCACAGCTCCATAGAGGTCAATGGAACCTTGTGGCTTTACAGTACCTGAGGATTTGGTCCCATATGATTAGAACGTGGAGACAGAATTGGAGTTAAGAAGTTTGGGTCAGTTCATTCTTTGCTGGGCTCATTCTTTGCCTGCACATTTTGTGGATTTGTTGCTGTCATGTTGCTGTCTCATATTTATATCCCATGACAAAATGTGGTGACTATATAATGCAAAACTCTCTTCCAGTTTGGGTGATGGTTTGACAGCTCTAATCCATAGCACAGAAAAATCTTATGGCAGGTGCTTTTGATTTCTAATATAAATGGATATAATTACCACTTTCCTAGGGAGTGTATTCCACAGTCTCTTTGTTCTCCATGTGAGCATTTTAATTTCTTACCCAGACAAAACATATTTTCTTAATTTATCCAAGTTATCTCTCACTAGATTCCTAAAAAAATCCATTTTTCTTACTCCCATCCATGTTGGGAAGTCCCTTTGTCTGTTTTCAAAGAGTTATCACATCCTCCTGTAGTTTTTGCTTAGCCATGCAATACACGTCTACTTCTTCTTCTTCCATCCAGTGTCAACAATCAAGATCAGAGCCCCAACCAATGGGACTTGTGCTCCAAAATCTTGGAAGCTTTTTGAAAATCTGAACCTAAATAGACTAGACAAAGTATAGGAAAAAGGAATGACTATTATCCCCATTGTACAGGTGGGAAAAGAAAGGCACAAGAGAGGTTGGAATGGGACTAAGAAGATTTTGGTTCTAAAACATCCTCTGACATCAACTCCCTGACTGGTTTGGTGAAGTGACTTCATCTCTCTGTGCCTCAGTTTCCAATGTGTAAAATGGTGCTAAAAGTTCATTAATTCACAGGGCCATTTTCACAAAATGGGATTCTTTGATTTTAACTTGAGTTGGGCCAGAGCCCAATTTATGAATATATTTAATGTGCTTAGAGATTACTTTCATATAAGCATAGACATCAACTGATCTCTGTAATAAAAGTGGAATGCCTAGCACAGGGGTCAGCAACCTTTCAGAAGTGGTGTGCCGAGTCTTCATTTATTCACTCTAATTTAAGGTTTTGCGTGCCAGTAATACATTTTAACGTTTTTAGAAGGTCTCTTTCTATAAGTCTATAATATATAACTAAACTATTGTTGTGTGTAAAGTAAATAAGGTTCTTAAAATGTTTAAGAAGCTTCATTTAAAATTCAATTAAAATGCAGAGCTCCCCGGACCAGTGGCCAGGACCCGGGCAGTGTGAGTGCCACTGACAATCAGCTCACGTGCCGCCTTCAGCACGCGTGCCATAGGTTGCCTACCCCTGGCCTAGCAAAGGGTCAAATTCCACCCATCGTTACACGCGCATTACCACGTTAAATTCAGTAGATGTGCACCTGCATAAACAAAGGCAGAACTTGGACCACTTCATGCATCAGAGATCTGCAGCACAGAAAAGATATCTGGCACGCAGAGGATCATAGAACAAAAATGTGCTTTTGTTCAAAAGAGGTTTCATGCTAAATTGACTTAGAAAAGAAACAAATAGCTCAAGATGTTTTGTGTTCCGCAGTGACATAAAGCCATCTTAACTGTCTGATTAAATTGGGCTTGTGGCTGCTTTGGGTTGCTGGAGTGATGCTCAGAAGGTAGAGTTTTGCTGGTGAAGCTAGTCCTTAGATTCAAATAGAAAGAAACACATTTTCTTTCTTTGCCTTTGAATTTGTTCATGAAATCAGAGAACTGAACTTGAAAATGCATGAGTAGAAATTCAGTTACCAATTCTGCATGTATATATAAAAATGCTGTGGCCGTTAAATTTGGACTTTTAGGCCTTCATTCACAAAAGGTACTAGTAATTTTGGGTGCCCAACTTGAGACCCCATAGGGGAGACTGATTTTCAGAGGGTGGGTGATGAGTATATTTTGAATCAGGCCTCCTTAAGGTGTCCTAAGTTGGGGAGCCAAAAACTGAAGCCCACCAAATCACAAGTCACTTTAGAAGATCTTGGCCATTATGCCCGTAACTCCTAACCTTAACCTCAGCACCTAACCCGAAAATGTTTTGTGAGATTTCTTTTCGTGACAACGGTGACATTCAGAGTTGAGCTTTTGCACTGCCATGCATGACAACATGACCAATTCCTCCTTTCAGATAACCCAACACCTTCTCAGCCTTCTCTCATGATTTTGAAGTCTGCGGATTCCAGTGGTTCAGCTGCTTGTTTAGCAAGGGATTTCTACCCTCCTGAACTGAAGATGTCCATGAATGCTGACAGCCCAGTTCTATATGAAACCACTGAGCCTGTCCTTTCATCTGGAAAATACCGTGCTGTAAAGGTTGCCAACATTACATCGAACCAAGATGTGCATTGCTCAGTACAACACCACAACCAAAAGTTTAATAAAATTCTCACCTCAGAGAGACCACCAGGTATGGTGTTATGGGTCAGAGAAGAATGACACGCCTAGTAGATTCTTTAACATGGGATGAGAGCCTCAGCTCGTGTAAACCATTGTTGTTTCATTGAAGTCAGTGGAGCGACACTGATTTTTACCAGCTAAGGATAGGTTTTTAAGGCCAGAAGGGAGCGTTATGATCATCTTCTTTGAGTTCCTGCAGAACCCAGGCCAGAGAAGTCCGTGCAGCAGTTCTTGCAGTGGAGGGAATGAGTCTTCCCCTTCCTGGATAAAGGAGACCTATGCCAGAAATCCTCTCCTTGTGTGGGTACTTTTAGAGTGCCCGCACATTACCCATTAATATTCTTTTAAATAAGAGAAATAGATACAAATTGGGAGATAATCTTTCAGGGTCTCAGACCCTGCTGAGGTAAACTAGAGTGGCACCACTACAGTCAAAAGTGCTGCACCTATTTACATGGGCTAAGAAACTGGATCTCGGTTCAGAAACTTAACTGAACCAGAAATCTCAGACATTTCATTTGTTCATCATGGAAGGCTTGTGTTCATCGCTTGGGTTTCATTTTCTTTCTCTTCAGCTTTAACAACTCCTGGACCTACCACAAGCTTGACTGAGGCCTGCAGAACTTCAACTCCTAACCTTGAAGGTTGGTTTGAAAATAAGTGGAATTTTAGTGCTTGTTTCACTATGACTTACTCCAGTTTTACATCATTGTAACCCCATTGATTTCAGTGGAGTTACATCAATGTCAACTTGTATTTCAATGGTGAATCAAGGTAAGAGACCAGATCTTCAACAGATGTAGATACAAATAGCTTCCATTGACATCTATCGGGGTATACTGATTTATTCCAGTTGAGAATCTAGCCCAAAATGTGGCTTCGCTCACTGAAAACTATTAGTGCTCTGAACAATGTAAAATCATCACATTTAGGGCAAAATTGTCCTTTGCCATCTGCACTGAACATCTGCTATCCTATAGTCAGATTTCCAGTGCACATTCTGCACTGTTTCCACACCTGCAAAAGTAAATGTATCTCTTTATTTACCACATTGTTTCTGTGCTGAGAGCAAATGGTCACTTCAAAGCCACAATCTCTCTTGCATTTTTGCAGATGAAAATATGGAGAAAATATGGAGTTCCTGCAGAACCCAGGCCAGAGAAGTCCGTGTAGCAGTTCTTGAAGTGGAGGGAATGAGTTTTCCTTACTATGTAGATTAGTACTTGTGGGCAGACATCTAGTCTCAATTTTTTGTGTCTAGTTTAGATTTTTTAATCTGCATAAGGGATTTGCAAATTAGTGGCCCTAATCATTTTTGAAAATCTAAGACTCCACGTGATGATGAATTTATCACTTCCCTTGATAACACCGTGAGGTTAATTACCCGCACTGTTAAGAAGTTGTGTAATATTCCCAGTTTGACATTACTGACTTGGAGAGGGCTTTTCAAACGTACCTATGGGTCCTATTCACAAAGGTATTAATGTGCCTAAAGATAAAGATCAGCATCTAGTGAGGTTTTGCAAAAGCACCTAATAAGTTAGGTGCCTGAATCCAATTGAAAGCCAATAGTTCTTAGACTCCTAACTGTTTATGCCCTTTTAAAAATACTACTGGATGTCTACCTCCATCTTTAGTTGCTTACCTTTAAAGTCTGGCCTTTTGAAGTCTAAACTCCATTGACGTTCAATGAAACTTTGGCTTCGAAATGCCTATATCTCTTTTGAAAATGGGACTTAGGCTCCGAAGTCAAGTCGGGACAGTTTTTAAAAGGTATTTAGCTATTTACAATGCACCTAGTTGAATTTTCAAATGCACCTCGATTCTTAATTTCTATTGATATCCATTTTTGAAAATCCCTTTAGGTGCTTAGCTACAAGGTAGCTAAATACCTTTAAAAACCGGTGAAAAATTTACCCTAGATCTTCTTCTGGTTTTGTCTCCTGGATAAAGGAGACCTTTTCCTGAAATCCTCTCCCTGTGTAGGTACTTTTAGAGTGCGAGCACATCACCCATTAATATTCTTTTAAATAAGTGAAATAGATACAAACTGGGAGATAAACTTTCAGGGCCTCAGTCCCGGGTGATGTTAACTACAGTGGCTCCACTTAAGTCAAAAGTGCTGCACCTATTTACATGGGCTAAGGCTTTGTCTTCACTACCCGCCGATCCGGCGGGTAGCAATCGGTTTTTCGGGGATCGACTTACCGCGTCTAGTCAAGACGCGGTAAAATCGATCCCTGATCGCTCTGCCGTCGACTCCGGAAATCCACCTCGGCAGGAGGCGGCAGCGGAGTCGGCGGCAGCGCGGCAGCGGTCGACTTTCCCGCATCCTCACCGCTAGGTAAGCCGACCTAAAATACGCAACTTCAGCTACGGTATTCACGTAGCTGAAGTTGCGTATCTTAGGTCGGAACCCCGCTGCAGTGTAGACCTAGCCTATGAAACTGGATCTCAGTCCAGAAACTTAACTGAACCAAAACTCTCAGACATTTCATTTGTTCATCATGGAAGGCTTCTGTTCATCGCTTGGGTTTCACTTTCTTTCTCTTCAGCTTTAACAACTCCTGGACCTACCACAAGCCTGATTGAGATCTGCAGAACTTCAACTCCTAGCCCCCAAGGTTGGTTTGAAAATAAGTGGAATTTTAGTGCTTGTTTCACTATGACTTACTCCAGTTTTACATCATTGTAACCCCATTGATTTCAGTGGAGTTACATCAATGTCAACTTGTATTTCAATGGTGAATCAAGGCAAGAGATCAGATCTTCAACAGATGTAAACCCATATAGCTTCCATTGACTTCTATAGGGGTATACTGATTTATTCCAGTTGAGAATCTAGCCCGAAATGTGGCTTGACTCACTGAAAACTATTAGTGCTCTGAACCATGTAAAATCATCACATTTAGGGCAAAATTGTCCTTTGCCAGCTGCACTGAACATCTGTTATCCTATAGTCTGCATTCTGCACTGTTTCTACAGCTGCAAAAGTAAATGTATCTGTTTACCACATTGTTTTTGTGCTGATAGCAAATCGTCACTTCAAAGCCACACTCTCTCTTGCATTTTTGCAGATGAAGACATGGAGAAAATGAATGCACTGTCTATGATTGTGCTGGGCTTGAGGGTGTTGCTAACGAAAAGCATTGCCTTGAATATGCTCCTGGTCACTAGATACCTTTATTTCTGAGGTAAGAACTCAGGGTCAGTGGGGTTTATGCAGTGCATTGACCCTTTTTATGTCCTCCAAAGAGGTGTGCATTACGCATAGGGGAAAAAGGTTGCTCAGTCGCCATTGTCCACTCACCCCCCGCCCCCCCGTTCCTCTTTTACTAATGAAGGAGCAAGGCCTTGAGGTTCAATCACTGATCTTAGGTTCTAAAGAGCTGGGTTCAAGTCCAGGTATTCCCTACATGAATTTAGGCAAGACACAAAAAGCCATAATTTAAAGTCTTTTAGGCACATACCTAATGGGTTTTTCAAAAGGACTAGGAGCCTAACCCCCAGGGTACTTATGAAAATCCCAACAGCACCTATTTTCATCCGCATGTGACAAAATGCCTTCAAAATCTGGCCCTTCGGTTGGAATTTTGAAAGGGGTTTTAGGCTTCCTGGAAAATCTCTGCATTAACCTCTCTGCATTCAAACTGCAACAGGTTGCAGAGAGATTCCTAGGTTGATCAGGGGAATGGAGGGCATATCTTAGGAGAGGAGATTTAAAGGGCTTGGCTTGTTGAGCCTAGCAGAATGAAGGCTGACAGAAGATCGGATTGCTCAGCAGGGTAAACACCAAAGGGCTATTGAAGCTAAGGGACAGGGTTGGCTCACGAACAAATGGGTATAAACTGGACATGAATACATTTAGACTGGAAAGTAGAAGAAGGTTTCTAACCATCAGAGGAGGGAAGTTCTGGAGCAGCCTCCCAAAAGGTGCAGTTCGGGGAAACAAGTAGTTTAAAGATGGAGTTTTGTATGTTTATGAATGGGATTATATGATGACACTGCCTGTGACACAGGAGGTTGGCTCTGATGACCAAAGAAGGCACTTCCAGTCTTACGTTCCATGGGCCTAGGTTCCCCACCAGAAAAAGTGGGGAGAATGATCTCTGTCTTGTCTATTTTTGGATGGGTAAGGAGTTAGATGTCCAACTCCCATTGGAAGTCAACAACACTTGGACACCTAGGTCCTTTGAAAATTCCGCCTGAAGGAGGTGATGCAAAACCCATTGACTTCAATGGGAGACTTTCCACTAACTTGAGTGGGTTTTGGTCTAGGACTAACAATAATCATGAACTTCTCTTTTTCTTACAGGTTGGACGAAATGAGCCAGCAATGGGTTGAAGACGATAGCAAATAATTCATTGGCTTTTATTCTTTATTAGAACTGGTCAATACATGAAAATAAATTCAAAATTTCAAAGTTGAAATGTTTGAAGGGTTTCAAAATGGAGCCAATTTTTGTGTTTTCCAAAAAGCTTCACTGAAATTTTACATAACAAACATTTAATTTTCAATTGAAAATATTATTGAAATAGTTATCAAAATTTTCAGTCTACCAAAAACCTTCCTTTTAGCAAATGAACAATTTAAATAAGTATTTTGATATTTTCAATAAATGTGAAAATTTTCACAAAAAATAAAAATATTTAAACAATATCTTTTTTGAGAAAAATTTAATTTTTGAATAAAAGCTCTTTTTAATTAAAACAATTTTCTACAAAATTTTGACTAGGTCTTCATTTTATTTTACTTTCCTCTAGCACTTTTAGGTTTTCTTTTATTTTTTTCCAGTATATTTTAATTTTGAATTAATTCAGAGCTTTTTAGATATGTGAAATGCTAGTTTCAACAGATGCAGTTAAATGTCATATTCTTTTAATTGTATTAAATGGCAACATGTATAGTTTGTTTGTTCTAGCTATATTACATGGATTTGTTATTCAAATATATTTTATGTATTAATAAAGTCAAACCCAATTAAAGAGATTCATTTTGTTTGATGTACATATGACAGATATATGAAAAAACAATTATACTGAAATTAGCATTCTTATTCAGAATTATATTAACTGAAGAGTGCATTTTAGGACCCAGATTTATCCATGGTTTTGTTTTCTTCATGAATAGTTTTAACAAAAATGAAACGTTTTCATTTGCATTAAAATTTTTAGTAGAAAATTTCAACTGAATTGAAACACTGAAATATTTTTGCCCCAAAACTGCTGAAACCAACATGTTTTTGTTTTTCAGCTGAAAATTTTCAGTTTTTGGGTTTCCAATAAAAAAACAACAACAAGGAAAGCAGACACTTCCCATGTAAAATTGTGTTTAATTAAATACCCAGTTTTCCATAAAAATCTTTAAATGGAAATTTTTTGACCAGTTATTACTTGAATATTCTATTGAAATCTATTTTATGACTTAATAAATTCAAACCCAATTAAAATGACTGATCTTTTAATTTCACTTGTATTCTTATTTTGATTACATATGACAAATATAGGTAGCAACCTAACCTTCTTTCATCCTAACCTTCATTAGTTAAAATTTAGCTCCCATCCTGAACTATGAGGATTTACCTCTCTTCCAACACTACTCCTACAAAGGCACATTCTAATTTCCATGTAGACGACCAGTCCTCTTCTGAATGCTGCCAGGCTCTTGGCTTCAATGAATTATTGTGGCAATGAGTTCCACAAGATAACTTATCACTGTGTGCAAAAGTATTTCCTTTTCTCAGTTTAAAAATTGTTGCTTTTCAGTGTCATGAATTGTCTCCTTCAAGTTCAGTTACTTCAACAAAGCATATCGTCTTTTCTCTCTATCTATAAATTATGCTTTGCTGTGAATGTTCAGAGGTCCAAAGTTTGCAAGGTATATACAATCTAAAGCAAAGATGGCAATTATGAATTTATTTTCCCCCAAACTAGCAGCAACACTTTTTTTGGGAAAATTCTAACAATTTCAACCAGCTTTGTTTTTCTTTCCCCTCCCCATATTTTCATAAGAGTCACAGAGAAACAAGTACAGGAGTATTTGTGGCACCTTAGAGACTAACAAATTTATGCTCAAATAAATGTGTTAGTCTCTAAGGTGCCACAAGTACTCCTGTTCATTTTACGGATACAGACTAACACGCCTGCTACTCTGAAACCAGAGAAACAAGTGACATTCAAAGTTCACACACACAAAAAATATTGTTGTCTTTGCTGCCGTCTGATAACAGGCAGGTGCTGCAGGGAGGCAAGGTTTTTTTTTTTTTGGCAGTCTGATAAAGAAGAAGGTTTCTGTGGTAACCTGAATCTTAGAGACACGTCTGTCCACAATGCTCCGCTTCACACCAACTTCTCACCCCGAAGCGCTGCCAGCTTCTAGTGAGTAGCAGAATGAAGCTGGAGGGCTGTGGTTGCACACTGCAAATAAGTCATGTGCTACAAACCACCAAACATACATTTGAAAAAAACCCAGCATTTAAACAGCTTGGGACAGATCCCCACCTGGTGGAAATGGGTATAGTGCAACTGAAGTCAGGCTGCCAGATCCTCAAGTGGTGTGAATCAGCATAGCTCCACTGGAATCAATGGGCCAGGCCCCCCAATTGGTGTAAATCAGACTTGCCCCATTGAAGTCAAAAGGTCAGATCAGCAGCTGGTATAAATTGGCCATAGTTCCACTAGAATCAATAGAGTTACACAGATGAATATCCATCCCTCTGTTTCTATAGAACATGAAAAGACTCTGTTCTTATGGCTAGGTTGCAAGTTAAACTGATAAATGAAGAGCTCCCACTAGTGTCAGAAGTGTTAAATATTTTTTAAATAAAGCACATACATTTTTGAAGGGGAGTGGTGAGTGGGATGAGGGATAGGGTCAGGTATTGAGGTTAAGGTTAATCATTAAGTGGAGAGTATAATTAGCGTTGGGAATAGCATTACAGTTGGAATACTTTGTTTTATCACTTTGTTTTCTGACACAGACAAGAAGTCTCTAATGTGGATGTTATTATTATGTGTGTTTCGATAGCATCTAGTGGTCCCCATCCATATCTAGGCCACATAGTGCTGGGTGCTGTACAGACACATCGTAAGAGCATGCCCAGGCCCCAAAGGCCTTACACTGTAAATAGGCAAAGGGTGGAAAACAGGAAATATCATTGTCCTCGTTGTACATGTGGCATATGGAGGCCCAGAAAAATGAAGGCTGAGATTTTGAAAACCACCCAAGGGATTTAGACTTAAATTAAACAAAGTTCTAAATTCTGAAAATCCTGGAGTAAGGGTCTTGTCCATGATCACACAGGGAATCTTTGGCAGAGCCAAGAATTGAACCCAAGAGAGAAGAATCCCAGTTCACAGACTTAAATACAAGACCTACCTTTATTTACACGTATAAAGACATATATTTACACGTATACACAAGTGTGCAGTTACTGTAGAGCCCTACACACACGTGGAAGCACTGTGGGCGCATGGCACAGTAATAGGTAGCACTGTCTTCAGATAGGACGGCAGATATCAGCAAGTGGAAGGCTTTTCTGGCATGATCACGCCTCACAGAAAAGCGCTCCTTGACAAAGTGAGCATCAAATGACCTTGAATTATCCCTGTAGAGGATGAGCTGAAGGGCTTAGTTAGAAACCAGACGGTACCAGTATAAACCTGGGTCCATTTGCGGAGTGTCATAATTGCAGCATAGCTTTGTTTTGTTTCCCATCTTCACTGTGAGGACTGAGGGGCTCTGTGATATTTTGTGGCACAGGAAGCCTTTGCCTGCAAAACAAATTTTACAGGAAATCAGAATAAATAAGTAGCGCAGCATGGAAATAAGTGGTTTGCTGGCTACAGTGATTAATCCAGCTCCAAGTGTGATTTTCCTGAATTAAGGTGCCAGTTACACTGGTGTAAACCCAGAGTAAATGTACTGTCACCAGTGAGTTTAATGTGGATTTACAGGCATGCAAGCGACTTTACCGATAAGGGCACATGATGAAAGAAAGAAGTTTACAACTGAGACAACTTACAAAATACCATTAGCAGTAAATTATTTAGCACAAGTGTCTGAGTCAATTTTCTGCTCTCGCTCATGGTGGTAGATAAGAGTTTGAAACCTTCTGTGACCCTTTGCTTCTCAGAGATTATGATAGGAAGAAAGAGGATATGTAGAGGGTGTGTAGGGAGAGGATTATGGGTAACATTTTCAAAAGCACTTAGGAAATTTAGGAGCCTAACACTCATTAGCTTTCAATGAATCTAGAGCTCCTTAGAACTTCGGTCACTTTTGAAAATAGGACTTAGGCTAAGGAGCAGTTTAGGCGATTTTGAAAATTTTATCCCATGAGTTTGGGGAAGCCAATTTATGGTGACAGCTTTATAGGCGAGGGATCACTCTTGTGCTAAGGTCACCGAAAGTCACCATGTCCTTTTGCGTGCGCATGTCTCTCGCTGTGAGTGTCTCCGTATATATGTGAGTTTACATATGTGTATGAATAAACAGTTATACCTACTCATGCCTGTATGTGATTGTGGCCGTGTGTATATTTGTGAAGGACTTGTATGTATATGTGTGATGACTGTATGTATATATACATGAATATGTGACTGTGGGTTGTTATGACAACATGTGCATGTAAGTTGGTGGGTGTGCGTACATGTGGATGTTAGTGTGTGTGCCTGTGTGTATATGTGTGGGCCTTCCCATTGCAACTTGTGCAACTCTTTATCTGTGACACTGTATGTGGCTGTGAGTTTGTGTTTGTGTGAGGTTGTGTGTGTATATGTAGAATGTTAGTTTGTGTGCTTGTCTATGTGTGTTGCTAAGGCTGTGCAAATTTGTGTGTGTACATGAGAAACATTGCATGAGAGTGTGTATACCTCTTTGTGACTGTGAATGTGTGTAAGCCTGGGTGTCTGTCAGTGCAACAATATGTGTTTGTATCTGAGTCAGTAGGGGTGACTCTGTGCATATCTGAATCTATGACTCGGTATGTTTTTGATTGTGTGACTGTGTGTGTTTGTGGAGAAGGGGGGGACTGAGAAGAAGAAAATGAATAGAGGGTGAAATGCAAATCAATCAATAGCTTTGTATAAAACCAAACCAATTAGCAAAATACATTAATAAAAAACAAATAAACTTATTATACAGCACAACCCCATTGTTGTGTTATAGAAAATTACATATTCCATGTACGGGATATCTCATTGGATTCTACCTGCCAGCACAGCTCTGGCCAATTTTCCAATTATGCACTTCAATTTAGAGAGGAATCAGTATCTTAAAAAATGTGTAAAATTTCTTATCACCACCCATGGGGACTGAATTTCTTTCTGTGGTCTCTTTTGCCCCCTGCTGGTGAAATCCTAATTTTTTCTGCTAGCAAGATTTTAAATTGAACAATTCCAGTAAATAGGTCAAAGGAAAAACAGTCATCCTCTGCTGATACCACAAGGCACATTTCTTCGTTTTTCTTTCCATTTTTCATCTTGTCAGCTGGCTGGTGCTTCTGCATGCCGAGCAATGACAATGCAGTTTGCTGGCTGCAGGGAACAGGTTGCTCCTTTTTAAAAAGAAAACGGAATAAGATAATAGTGTCTAAGAGGAGATTTGATGACGCTTTCCCTTTGGAGAAGTGCTACATTAACTGTATGACAAAGTAAGTGACTTATAAAAACTAGTATGGAAGATGGAATTTGGGAAACATTTTTCAAGGTCGCCTTAAGGATTTGGATACTCAATTCAGTGGAAATCAGACATTCAAATAAATTTCAGCCATGTCTCGTCTGAGGGAAGGAATATCATATTAGTAGGGTTAGATAATGATCCTGTGGAACTCTTTCCACAAGGTACCATTCTGGTCAAGATATTAGTAGTGTTCAAAAAAGATTTGGACGTTGATATGAATAACGGGAACACCCAGAATTATGTTAGAGGTCTGACATGTATTAAGGGTATAAACTAGAGCTGGTCAATCAATTCCAGTGGAAGGTCTTTCTGTCAGAAAATGCTGTTTCATCAGAATTAAAACTTTCTGCTGGAAGGTGTTGATCAAATGTCATTTCAGAAAAAAAAATGGAACAGAGCATTCTGATGAGGTCAAAACATCCTTTTAGAATCATAGGATATCAGGGTTGGAAGAGACCTCAGGAGGTCATCTAGTCCAACCCCCTGCTCAAAGGAGGACACATTCCCAGACAGACTTTTACCCCAGTTCCCTAAATGGGCCCCTCAAAGATTGAACTCACAACCCTGGGTTTAGCAGGCCAATGCTCAAGCTACTGAGCTATCCCTCCCCTTATGGGAATAGAAAATTTCAGTGTTTCATTTCAAAATGACTTTTTGCTTCCAAATGTTTAAATTAGTTTTTTTCTGTTAAAAAAGAGGCCAAAATCAGAATGAAACATTTCAGTTGTTTGAATTTCAATACTCTGATAGACCAAAGATTGTTTTGAAAATATCATATCTGTGGAAAATTTCAATTTTTTTGGTTACAATTTGGAATGAAAACTAATTTCAAAAGTCTTGAAATCTTTCATGAAACAGAAATTCGGTTTCCCCTCCAGCTTCAGTGCACAAACCAACCATTAAATGATGGGGTCAAGAAGAAACTTCTCCTCTGGACAGATAAGTACATGACATCTTGGTGTCTATCAACTTCTTTTGAAGTATCTGGTACTGACCATGGCTGGAAAAGGGCATTGGACTAGATAGAACATGGTCTATTCCAGTGATTCCTTTGTGCCTATAAACCTCTAGAGTTTTTGCTGAGGGACTTATCACTGTGGGAACAAAGTGTTGCTTCCTCTCCACTGACGTTTGAGGATGAATCAGTCTGCTTCAAATGCCAGGTAAGAACCACATCAGCATGGGAACTTTTTATGCAATAAACATATTTGAATCATTATAAAAATGTTATTTTAGTGTGTTGAAATGGACTCAGGAGCTCTGGGTTTAATTCCCAGCTCTGCCACAAACTTCCTGTATGGCCTTGGGCATGTCACTTAATCTGCAGTTTCCCCATCTGTGAAATGGGTATAATGATCCTTCCCTATGTCACACTGGAAGGGTAAATTCATTAAAGTTTGCAAGTCACCCAGATATAGCACTGATGGGGAGTCATAGAAGTACCCAAGCAGAGAGCCAGAACAGAAATATATGCATTGGTTGTACTCCCCGCCCCCCCCCCCCCCCCGCCCATTCCACTTATAAATGTCCCAGATACTGATTCCTCATTGATGTCAGTGGGAGAGTTTCTGTTCACTTCTGTGGCTTTTTTATTAGGCCTTTGCAGGGAGGTTTTCAAAGTTGTTTAAGTTGTTTGACTCACTGATTCCCTTTAATTTTGGCTGAGGTTTTCAAAGGAGCCTCAGGGAATTATGCACCTGACAACTATAGGAAAATCCCGGACTTTAATGGGAACTGGGTGTCCAAATCACATAGGAAATCGCAAATCTTGCCCTTTTATGCATGAACACATTTTGAACGTCTGTAAGGACAGAACTCCAGTAAGCGTCACACTCCCAGATTTCCAAAGTCCTAAAGCAATTTAAAAAAAACATTGTGTATTGTGAAACATGTCTGGAAATTGGGAAGAGTATTCAAGGAAAATCTCTTCATCTAAACTGGGCCGTACGTAATTTACAAATGAGGAAGAAGAAGGTTTTGCTGGTAAGTGGCTTAGGGGAGATTTTTGTAAAGTGGAGTCATGCTGTGGTGAGGCTGATTGGTATAAGGAACTTGTCTTTGGATCCAGAACTAAACTTAAGATTCAGCCAAGTAAGAATGAACTTCATTTAAAGCCTGCCTGTCCTGATTTTTCACACTTGCTATCTGGTCACACTATGTCCACATGGGGGAATTGACTGGCCTAATTATTCTGGCATAGCTCTTCTAGTATAATTTAGCTATTTTTGTATGCTCCAGTATAATTTCCCCATGTGGACATTCTACTACAGAATAAAAGTGATTTTATTCCATCATAATTACTCCACTTTGTGAACAGAGTAGTTATGCTGAATAGCGTGTCCACACGGGGAGCTACTCTGACACAGTTTATTCCACAATAGCTATTCAGATCAGTTTTCCCATGTAGACAAGGCCTAAAGGAGTTAGATGGCCAGTTCCATTCCATAGAACCCGGATACCTAAATTCCTTTGAAAATCACTGCCCAAGGGTCAGATCCATTTGTCTGCTCTGGCTACTTTGTGCTATGCTGATGGTGCAAGTAGCAGAGAACTGGGGTTAGCTGACCAGTTAAACAGGCGGCTGTCCGTTTGTGGACCAGTCCTGGGAACATGGTGTGATTTTTGCCAGGGGATTAAATTAGCAAACTTGTGGCCACGCTGAATGAAATGGTAATAACTGTCTGTGGAAAATGCAATTTTAACGTTATTATTTCAGTAGCACCGAGAGGCCTCAGCTGGGCTTGGGACCCCTGTTCTAAAAGCACAGTGAAAGACATCCCCTGCCCTGAAAGATTAAACAGTCAAAGGGTGGCAGGGGAAATAGAGTCACAGAATGGTGAAGAGACTTGACCAAGTCACATTATAAAACAGTAGCAGAGTCAGGAATAGACTCAAGGTTTCCAAACGCCTGGCGCAGTGCTTTAGCCACTAGACCATGCTGCATCAAGCCATGTGTAATTTGTAGCAAAGGCTGAGATTTACAAAGCCTCCTGTGATATCTGTATGCCCAGGTCCCATTAATTCAAATGGGATTTGGGCATAGAAATCCCATAAATTCTTCTAAAATACCACCCCTATCTTCCACTAAGGCTAAAGAGGAGATGTAGATGAATCCCTTAGATGGATTAAAAAAAATCTCAACCACACCCTTTCAGGCTGGGATTTCCAAGGAATCCTAAGGGAGTTAGTCACACAAATCCCTTTGAATGTAGATATGTTTAAATAGTTAACAAAGGAAGCTCACGTGGGAAGATGGGCATTGTCACTGTGGATGAGAACAGGCACCAAACTAGTCTATTCTCCTACCGCCTTTAGCAGTAAACACCAACTGCATAAACGTTGCAAGGGGCAGTTATAGAGAATCGAACCCCAGGGGAATTTCCCTCTGTACCTCTCCACACTTGTATAGTGGTTTCTGCGGTAAATTAGTTTAATCTAAACACCGCAGAGCAAATGTTATTAATTGTGATGCCTTAGACCAAGGCAGAAAAAAGAAAAAAGTATTACAGACACCTAAAGCTAGATCTAAAATGATCAAAAGTTAAAGCACTTATAAAGATTTTTAAAGGGATATTTGCCACTGGCCTTTCCCTTATTTTAGCTCATGCAAACAGCCTCCGCTGGAGCCGCAGAGACATGGTCAGTTCTCAGCGAACGCCCTGTGCTCTGAGAGGCCAAGAAAGAGGCATCGGGGACAAACCCCGGAGAGCCATTTTGGCAGCACAGATTACAGGGAATCACTAATGGGGAAGGTCTTTCACATGCCCTAAACATCATGGGCAGAGGCCGTTACTATTGTCGGTGCCCCTGTATTGGCCTAGTTCCAAGCCAGCTGTGTGCTTGGATTGGAAAGGAAGAGTTGTGAAGGCCCGGCCTCAGCGTGTGATTACAAACATGGTCTAACTAACGGGCATACCCATCAATCTTTGTAGTAAGAGCTGAAATAGAAACAGCTGCCAAATCCAGGTGCTTGTCCATATCCACTATCCCCAGGTGATTAATTTAATCTAGGACCGGTGTTTTAAAGCCCGCCTCACCTCCGTATCTGTGCGTCTCACATCAATTAGCGAATCTGAAAGTAGAGAAATAAAATTCCCATTGGACAAACGGGGAAAGTTTCAATGACCCGGGAGCCTAAATCCAATTTTTAGAAGTGTCTTAAATTTCGTAGCCCAATTTCCAGAGACAGTGATCAGGACTTAGGTTCCCAAATCATTCAATTACCCCAAACCCAACTCCCCGAGGCTCCTTTGATTTCAATGGGATTTGGGTCGGGGCGCTACACCTCCCCCTCCCCCGTCCTTCTCTCAGAACTGGAGGGCAACTAATGAGAGCACCCAGGGAAGGCATTCGCGTGTTTTATGAGGAGCGGGATATGCAAATCAGGGTGACAGTTTCCTGTTTAAATCTGCCCCGTTCTCTGCCCAGGCTGCACCCGGAGAGACAACCCGCAGCCCCTGGGTCTGTGCAGTGACCAGCCAGTCCCTGAGAACTTTCCCCTCCAGCACCAGGGAAAATGGGATTTTGGCTCCATTTCGTGTTCCTTGCAGCAGCTTTGGAAGGTAATTTCAGCCCCTCTCACCATTGGCGGGGCAGGGGAACAGTCTATTAATTGCACTTAATATTAATGCGATTTATAATGTGTATCTATTCCCAGGTGTCCGGTCCCAGATCCAGCTGGTGGAGTCCGGAGGGGATGTGAAAAAGCCCGGAGACTCTCTCCGCCTCTCCTGCAAACCCACTGGGTTCAAAGTTGGGGACTACGGGATGATGTGGGTCCGGCATGCTCCCGGGAAGGGGCTGGAGTGGGTCTCAAGCATTTATTGGAACCGCTATTACACAGACTCAGTGAAAGGCCGATTCACCATCTCCAGGGACGATTCCAACAACCTGCTGCATTTGGACATGACCGGCCTGAAGCCCGAGGACACCGCCCGGTATTACTGTGAGAGATACATACACACAGTGAGGGGAAGCCGGGCTGAGCTCAGACAAAAACCTGCCCTCGCTGTCTAAGAACAAACTCTCCGCTGGGGGAACTGCAGTTCTACAGCTCGCAGCGGAGAAACAGTGAGCGAGAAAACTCCTGTCCTCAGCTGCCTGTCTGTGACTCTCTCAGATGCAGACACAGACTAACCACACTGCTAGCAGAGACCAGCCCGCAACTTTCCCTTTCCCCCTAATACACTCTGTGCCCCTCACTCCACCTCCCCGCCTTTCCTCCCCCCCCTCCACCTCCCAATAGCCCAGGCTGAGAGAGCCGACAGGAAAGTGAATGAAAACACGTTATTTAAATCTCCCTCTGACAGCCAGGCGGAGGGTTTCCAAGCTGCCCTAGAGATATGGGCACCTCATTCCTATTATAATCCCTCAGGAGCTTTGGAAAATCTCAGCCTGGGCAGATAGGTGAATTCTGGATGGATCCTAGGAGCGCTGGACAGCCACCTGCCAGGGGCTTTCAATGTTGTTCAGGGCTAGATCCATAAAGGGAATTCAGCACCTAACTGCCGCCTTATGTGACTAAATCGGACATGCCACCGAGATCCTCAAAGCCTGCACCCTGTAGGCGCTGAAATCCCCTAGGTGTCTAGCTGGTGACATGTGCTGGGGCAGAGAGAAAGAAAGCGAGTCACTCTTATCGATAAGCTAGTTTTCTTATTGATAAACTAGGCAAATACAACTTAGATGGGGCTGCTATAAGGTGGGTGCATAACTGGCTGGAGAACCGTACTCAGAGAGTAGTTATTAATGGTTCCCAATCCTGCTGGAAAGGCATAACGAGTGGGGTTCCGCAGGGGTCTGTTTTGGGACCGGCTCTGTTCAATATCTTCATCAACGACTTAGATATTGGCATAGAAAGTACGCTTATTAAGTTTGCAGATGATACCAAACTGGGAGGGATTGCAACTGCTTTGGAGGACAGGGTCATAATTCAAAATGATCTGGACAAATTGGAGAAATGGTCTGAGGTAAACAGGATGAAGTTTAACAAAGACAAATGCAAAGTGCTCCACTTAGGAAGGAACAATCAGTTTCACACATACAGAATGGGAAGAGACTGTCTAGGAAGGAGTACGGCAGAGAGGGATCTAGGGGTTAGAGTGGACCACAAGTTAAATATGAGTCAACAGTGTGATGCTGTTGGAAAAAAAGCAAACATGATTTTGGGATGTATTAACAGGTGTGTTGTGAGCAAGACACGAGAAGTCATTCTTCCGCTCTACTCTGCTCTGGTTAGGCCTCAGCTGGAGTATTGTGTCCAGTTCTGGGCACCGCATTTCAAGAAAGATGTGGAGAAATTGGAAAGGGTCCAGAGAAGAGCAACAAGAATGATTAAAGGTCTTGAGAACATGACCTATGAAGGAAGGCTGAAAGAATTGGGTTTGTTTAGTTTGGAAAAGAGAAGACAGAGGGGACATGATAGCAGTTTTCAGGTAACTAAAACGGTGTCATAAGGAGGGGGGAGAAAACTTGTTCACCTTAGCCTCTAAGGATAGAACAAGAAGCAATGGGCTTAAACTGCAGCAAGGGAGGTTTAGGTTGGACATTAGGAAAAAGTTCCTAACTGTCAGGGTGGTTAAACACTGGAATAAATTGCCTAGGGAGGTTGTGGAATCTCCATCTCTGGAGATATTTAAGAGTAGGTTAGATAAATATCTGTCAGGGATGGTCTAGACAGTATTTGGTCCTGCCATGAGGGCAGGGGACTGGACTTGATGACCTCTCGAGGTCCCTTCCAGTCCTAGAATCTATGAATCTACAGCCCAGTGGTTAGGACACTCTCTGGGATTCAGGGGACTCAAGTCCCTACTCTAATGAGTCTTTAATTACTTATAGGAAGTGCAACGTCCTTGCAACAGGCATGTCCCCTGGTGAGCTTAGCCCTTAATGTATCAATTCCTAGAACCCTCCCCTGAAAATTCCATGTTAAATAACAAAAATAACAGGAGTACTTGTGGCACCTTAGAGACTAACAAATTTATTAGAGCATAAGCTTTCGTGGGCTACAACCCACTTCTTCGGATGCATATGATATGCATCCGAAGAAGTGGGTTGTAGCCCACGAAAGCTTATGCTCTAATAAATTTGTTAGTCTCTAAGGTGCCACAAGTACTCCTGTTATTTTTGCGGATACAGACTAACACGGCTGCTACTCTGAAACATGTTAAATAACCACACTCACACCCCAGAAAACATACACGAGGGAAAACATACACAGAGAGCAGAACGCAAGGAGAGAACTAAAACGGAGCTTCCTGCTGTTGCTGGCAGTCACCATTCCAGACAGACGTAGGGAACAGACAGTGACACCCTTATGCTGACTGGCACCTTACACTGTGTATAACCCGCCTGGTGCACACAAATACCAGCGGGTTTTTAGGTATTTCCATATGATTCAGTGACACGGGACAAATCTTCCCCTGCCGTATAGAGCCCATGGCGCTGCTCAGAGACCCAGTGAGCTGCTCTCTCCCTTAAGGACCCTTCAATATCCCAACCCCAGCTCACATATTTTACAAACCAACCTTTGCAAAGGGTCGCCCACCCCTAAAGGGAACGGAGCCGGCATCGGAGCACACTGCCTCTCACCCGGGAGATAACACTCACTGCCTGACTGAGCAGCGCCCCGCACCTTGGCGCCTCTGGGGCTACCACTCTCACAGCAACAGAGGGGATCCTGACCCCCAAATCCCCACTAATGTTAAGGTGCTGGTAGAATAATAATAAATACTAATTCTGTCTTCTAGTCCAGCATTGCTAGAAAGAGATGAATGTACTGTCTCAATTTTTCAAGAAGAAGAAGTAGTTTTCAAACATTAATAGTAATTACCTAGCTCTTCTATTGGGGTTTTCAGTCGTACATCTCAAAGCCCTGATGACAAAGGAAGGTCAATGTGATTTTCCCCATTTTATAGACATACAAATTGAGACACAGGGAGTGAAAGTTTCTCGCCCAAGGTCACCCATCATACTAGTAGCAGAGCCAGGAATAAACCGCCGGATTCTCAAGTACCAGGCTAATGTGCCCGCACAAGATCTCACTGCTCCAGGGATCTCACAAGAGTAGAGAGACAAGCAGACAGAACTGAGCGGGAGGTGAACAATCAATGAGGAATTTTGTCTCTAAAAAGCAATTGGGATCATTGTAGAGGCCACTGCAACAATTATTCTGTGAGTGGAGTTCTTACCCTTCCCCTTAACCCAGATAATGCTTTCCCACCACAGCCACCTCCGGGAGGCTGCGTTTGCTGAGGACTCAGGTCCGAGAGGTGTCTTATAAACAGTAGTGCAAGTAGGGTGGTACTCTCCCATACCGGCAAGAGATTTTTAGCGGGTACAGGGTACTGGAAAGTCTTGGGGCTAGCCACCTTCTCCGGAGGTGGGGGTGGGGCTGTGCTCCACTCCTTAAAGGAGAAGAACAGGGCGAGGGAGGGCATTCATTCTTTACATGGCTTTAACAGCACAATGTATATGTTAACTTTGTTTAAATGTGTTAGCGTATGTATTGTGCTGTTAAATTGGTCAGGAATCCTCAAGGGGAGAGGGGGGGATGGAAGGTGTTTAAACAGTGTTTTGATTCTG
The DNA here is from genome assembly GCF_028017835.1 of Emys orbicularis. Taxonomy (NCBI): domain Eukaryota; kingdom Metazoa; phylum Chordata; order Testudines; family Emydidae; genus Emys; species Emys orbicularis. The sequence continues at coordinate 54,132,873 of NC_088694.1, read as the reverse complement.
TTTCTCCCCATTGATCTGAATTATTCATGACATTCATACTGTGTCACATCAAGTCCAAATCAGTAGAGGAATGCCTCTGCTTGCACTGAGCAGAGGCTGTTTGGATTCTGACGTCAGCCCAGTTCTGCAGCCTGACAGGAATCAGGGGTTGCCCCCAGTGTACAAAGAATTCTTTGCAGCCAAACTAGTCTAACATGCGTTTTGATAACTGGAACTGGAGCAGCAAAACAAAGAAAAAAATGCCTCATTTTCCAGCTTTGTGGGTGAGAGAACTAGAAGTGAAGATTATAATGCTGGACACTGACGGCCTTAAACCAGCTGCCTTAGGAACTTTGCTGAAAATATGTTCCTCATCTTAGCAACAGAGCAAAGACTTATCACACATCTGCCCACCTTTATTCGAATGAAGCTCTTTGTGATCCGACAGCTCAGGCATTGTCAGTTTCATCCAAAACAATTTACAAACTTGGAACCTAATCCTGTAAACCCTTAATCATTTGATCAATCCCATTAAAGACAATGGGACTATTTGCATGACTATGGACCACTTTTGTGGTAAGAGTTTCAGGAGTCTGTTCTGTTCCTATAAAGGAAGTTGAATCTCCCATTGAAATGCAATGTTTGGGTTCAATACACAATGCAGTTTAGGATACAGTTCTACTTACAATTTGTCTTTTAATAAGTCATACATATGCTGAAATGGCTCCTCACCCAACTCCCATATTCCAAACCGTTTGAAATACTACATATTTGAGGGAAAGTGAGTAGTTAAGCATGTTGATGTTTGTGGCGACGAGAAAGGAAAGGAGACAGAACGCCAGGTCGTGGTAGCCAAAAAGCCTCCCAGGAACTTTTTCCTGGGGTTTTTATTCTTTTTACTTCCCTGCTTACAACACTTCTAAGTGGTTACATTCCTGCGCAGAGGAGGAGCACACAGTGTACAACAACATGAGATAACAAACCCATCTCTTGTGCACGTGAAAGCAAGCAGCGAGGGTGATGTCCAGGCCAGCCAATAAGTTTCCTAATCACAGACGCTGGGGTGAAGGCCACTCCGGCCTCGTAGCCATGGGAACAGTATGCCGCACCTGTGGGCTGACGATTTGGGAGCTATGCGTCCCTACAGATGTTTGTCTATACAAACACCCATTTCATCACTGTACGGGAAAATATAGCTGAACTTAATTTTCTATGGAATTTGAAGAAAGTTTAACAGCCCCAATTGTTTTCTGTGGTAATCAGTGTGAACCTGGACAAATTACATGCCTTCTAAGAGAAAAGACTCAGTCCACACTTACTGAAAAACAAAATCCTTCCAACTGGTGTTCAGAAGAGCGCTACAAGCCACATACATAACCTCATGAGCAGAGGGTGGAGAGGAGACCCTCCCACATTATGACCAGAAAAAAAAAATCTCAAAGAGGCAGAGGTTCACAGATTTGCAAACCTAAAAACCTGTCGCATCCGAAGAAGTGAGGTTTTTACCCACAAAAGCTTATGCCCAAATAAATCTGTTAGTCTTCAAGGTACCACCAGACTCCTTGTTGTTTTCTAAAAACCTGTGTTATGCTTTAAACCTCCTCAGCACATACCAGGTTTATGAACATTAAAAAGTTATCTGCAAAGGAACACTGAAACCCATTCTCTTTTGGGAATAGTCATGGAGGTGAAATAGTTGGTACTTACGTTTATGCTATTTCTATGCATGTATATTCAGCTTGGTATCTGAAGTTATGAATATTAGTTATGGTTACTACATGTTTGCTCCTGTGATAATGCCCACAAGGTATTTATCCAGCACATGAAGAGACAAGTCAAGTTGAATGGCCCATTAAGGAACACTTAGCTCACAATGGACCCTGCAAAACGCCTGTCTACACTGAATGGACTTTTTGTGAATGTTCTAACTAGAATATGGGTGGGGGGATGGACATGTAACTTGCCCATGTGACTCCAAACACCATCTTTCACAGCAAGAACAGATTTCCCTTCACTTGGCACTTGGCAGAAGCTAAAAGGTCCTGGCCCGGAAACATCCATTTTGCCTCTTTCCTGCTCTGGCCTCTTTCCTGCTCCAGCCTCTGGGCTAGGAACATCTACTAATGGGAGCATTCTAACCAAGGGACTGAGGACTTTAAGGTAATCTGGAGCCTTCATATTTCCTTGATCCTTTGCAGATGGACTTATGAGTTGGATATGGTACAGAGACTTTTCTAGGCTCATTGATTGCTGATTTCTCCCTTGCAATGGACAAAGATCAACTATCTGCTGACTTTCTCACATGAGTGAGCAGCCTTTGATACCTGTGGTATAAGCAACATAACCCTTGTTTGAGTGGTTTTGTTCTTTCCTCTCCAAATATCAAAGCCTGTTCCCATTGAACTCAATAGCAAAACTCCTTTTGATTTCAATGGAAACAGGATTTGGCCTCAAGAGATCAGAGAATGTGATTTTGATCGATTGCTTATCTGTCCAGAGACAGTTCTCATGCATGTTCTGCCAGGCTGATTTTGATGGTCTTCCTGTATGTCATGCTGAGGAAAATAATAAAACAATGTGGGCTGTAGTTCTATCAAGATGAACATATCACACACAGTTCTATGCCTCTTTTCCATCAAACCCAGATGGCGCAGTAGCTTTGCTTTCCTAGTGCCTGGCGGAGAGCACTACTTAGAGAAAGGCAAGCTGGCAGAAGCTTAGTTTGGACATAAGGGAGGCACTGATAGTGTGTTAAGGGGAAGTGGGGTGATTGTCCTTCCGATCCTTCTTTCATTTAAGAAGATTTCACTTTGGGGTGCTGCTGGATCCTCAATGACACCTGGAAGTACCGGTGGCACCAGGGGCCCAGAGCATCATTTTACAAATACATCTGTTTAACAGATGCAGTTGTAAAATTTTAGACAGGTAAGGGGGCTGTTGGAGAGGACGGGGAGAGTATGGGGGCCCCGGGCTGGGGGTGGGGTGGAGTCACATGGAGTGTCACGTGGGGAGGTCACGTGCCCTTCCTTGTGTCCCTCCCATGAGTGCAGTACTGTCAAGAAATGATTTCTACTTGCACCACTGCTTATAAAGAGGAGGAGATGCAAATTCATTGCCATCGATGTGCTATAGAAACCCTGTGATCTCTGGCACCCCGCAGTGTGAGAAGGGCCCTCGTGCATCAGCAACATGAGACCGTGGCTGAACCTCGCTTTCTTTCTAGCAGCCCTTCAAGGTAATTTTATCCCCTTCCCCGCTACATGGACTGGAGACACTAGGGGATGTTGCCAGGGCCGGATTAACTATTCTGTGGGCCCAGGGCTATTAGATTTTGTGGGCCCTCCTAAGGTGCAGGGTGGTTCCAAAAATGCGGGGTTCAGAGTGCGGCAGGGGGCTGTGGTTTGAGGCAGGGGGTTGGGTGTGGGAGGGGTGAGGGCTCCAACTGGGAGTGCTGGCTCTGGGGTGGGGCTGCGGATGAGGCATTTGGGGTGCAGGAGGGGTTCCAAGGTGGGGCTGGGGGGTACCTCATGGTGCAGAGAAGGGGGTAGGTGTGATGTTGCCCTCTATATGATTTTATGAAAATATGCTAATGAGTGTGAATATAATGTAACTGGAATATGCTTCATGCAAAAGGTCTCTTGTAAGGTATCATTACAAAGCTTATACTCTAATGAGTGTGATCATCCTATTTGTATGAATGTATCACTCTTGTATCTGAAACTAGAAATATAAAATATAACTCTGAGGGACTATTGTAGTTATGCAAAGTGTGGGCCATTAATGATGGTTTGGAATCTTGATGACTCCCATTAACCAGGAAAATTGACTGTAGATGGCTCTGTTTTACCTGTAAGTCTTCCTGTATACGTGTGTGCTGGCAAGTGGATAATGAAGTCTTACATGTGATCATGTCACCTGAACTGGAATCCATCTTTAACCTGGTGCTTTTCCATTTAGAAGGCAGGGGTGGGGATCCAGAGAGACAAAAGATTCCCACCTTGTGGAATAGAACAAAGGTGACTGGCAATCATGAGAAATCGCCTAGCTACCACCTTAGCTGGAACAAGAACTGTACCAGGGTAAGGACTGTGCCCAGACTAGGAAGGGGTCCAGTCTGTGAAAGAAGCTTATTGAAACATCTCTGAGTGTGAGATTTTATCTGTATTCAGTTGCATTACTGTACTAGGCTTAGACTTGCATCTTTTATTTTACTTGGTAATTCACTTTGTTCTGTCTGTCACCACTTGGAACCACTTAAATCCTACTTTCTGTATTTAATAAAATCACTTTTTACTTATTAATTAACCCAGAGTATGTATTAATACCTGGCGGGGGGTGGGGGGTGGGGCAAATAGCTGTGCATATCTCTCTATCAGTGTTATAGAGGGAGAACAAATTATGAGTTTACCCTCTATAAGCTTTACACAGGATAAAATAGATTTATTTGGGGTTTGGATCTCACTGGGAGCTGGGTGTCTGAGTGTTGGAGACAGGAGCACTTCTTAAGCCGCTTTCAGTTAAGCCTGCAGCTGTTAGGGGATGTGGGTCAGACCTGGGTCTGTGTTTGCAGCAGGTTAGCGTGTCTGGCTCAAACCAGGCAGGGCACTGAAGTCCCAAGCTGGCAGGGAAAACGGGCTCAGAGGTAGTCTCAGCACATCAGTTGGCAGTTCTCAAGGGGTTCTCTGTGATCCAACCCGTCACAGTAGCTAGGGGCTGTGTGCGGGCAGGGGGCTAGCTCAGGGTGCAGGGAGGGGGTAGCTAGGGGCTGTGTGCAGGCAGGGCGGTAAGTAGGGGCTGTGTGCAGGCAGGGGGGTAGCTCAGGGTGCAGGGAGGGGGTAGCTAAGGGCACTGGGTTGGTCAGGATGCAGGGAGGGGGTAGCTAGGGGCTGTGTGAGGGCAGGGGGGTAGGCAGGGGCTGTGTGAGGGTAAGGAGGTAGCTCAGGGTGCAAGGAAGGGGTAGTCGGGGCTTTGTGCAAGCAGGGCGGTAAGTAGGGGCTGGGTGCAGGCAGGGGGGTAGCTCAGGGTGCAGGGAGGGGGTAGCTAAGGGCACTGGGTTGGTCAGGGTGCAGGGAGGGGGTAGCTAGGGACTGTGTGTGGGTATGGGGGTAGGCAGGGGCTGTGTGAGGGTAAGGAGGTAGCTCAGGGTGCAAGGAGGGGGTAGCTAAAGGCTGTTTGCTGGCACTGGGTTGGTCAGGATGCAGGGAGGGGGTAGCTAGGGACTGTGTGCGGGTATGGGGGTAGGCAGGGGGGTAGCTCAGGGTGCAGGGAGGGGGTAGCTAAGGGCTGTTTGCTGGCACTGGGTTGGTCAGGGTGCAGGGAGGGGGTAGCTAGGGACTGTGTGCGGGTATGGGGGTAGGCAGGGGCTGTGTGAGGGTAAGGGGGTAGCTCAGGGTGCAGGGAGGGGGTAGTCGGGGCTTTGTGCAGGCAGGGCGGTAAGTAGGGGCTGGGTGCAGGCAGGGAGGTAGCTCAGGGTGCAGGGAGGGGGTAGCTGGGATCTATGTGCGGGCAGTGGGGTAGGTAGGGCTGTGTGCCGGGAGGGCTCCCCTGCGGTCTCTGTTCCCTGAGGGCTCTGCCAGCCATGGAGCTGGGTCCCTCACCCCTGCAGCTCTTACTGGGTGCATGAGAAAAGGGGGCTGGGAGCTGAGGAGCAGGAGGGCTGCCTGCTGGCCAGTGCCATAACAAGGGCAAGGCAAGTGAGGCACTTGCCTCGGGCGCGCAAAGCAGAGGGGTGCAGCTCTACCGCCCAAGCGGGGCGGAGGGGAAAAAAAAAAGCCGTGATCGGCGGCGCTTCGGCGGCAGCTCTATCGCCATCACTTCTTTGGCAGCAGGTCCCTGAGTCCCTCTCGGAGGGAAGGACCTGCCGCCGAATTGCTGCCGAAGAATGAATGAAGCGGTGGTGGCAATTCGGTGGCAGGTCTTTCCCTCTGAGAGGGACTCAGGGACCCGCCGCTGAAGAGCCTGGAGCCGGCCCTTGTCTTGGGCGCAAAAATTCCTTGTTACGGCTCCAGCTAGATGAGCAGCTGCCCTGCATGCACAGCCAAGCTCCGGCTTCCTGCCGCTGACCTAGCGGACAGGGGTGGGGGGGAGGAGAGTAGGAGCTGTGTGGGGGGTGGAGCTGCCCCCTCGACTGCTCTGCACTTGCACTGCAGTATTGGGGGGGGGGAAGGTAACACCCCCGGTACCCACCCAACCCTGTCTAGGGGGAGCACCAGGGATCCAGGATTCAGCCCTGGCTCTCGGATTCAAGTCCCACCACTCATGGCGGAGGGCGCCAAGGATTGGGTTTCAGCCCTGTGGCTCGTACCTCTTGCCAGCACACAGCCCCAGGAATTGGGCTTGGGGGTGGGGGCGGCGGGGATGGGGATTCAGCCCAGGGAGGCGGGGGACACTGGGGCTTCAGCCTGGGGGTGTGTGTGTGCTGGGGCTTCAGCGGGGGGTGGTGCTGGGGAAGAGGCCTCAGCCCCGCATGGGGGAGAGGGCACCTGGGCTCGGGGCTTCAGACGCACAGCCTGAAAGGGCTGGCGGACCCCCATTGAGAAACCCTGCTTTAGGTTTCACACGGCGAGGTGTGACACACACCCCTACCCTACTCCCCTGTGACGTTATTGACATAAACTGGGACCATATAGATCATTGTTGCAACCAAGGTCCTGTAGTGGCACCCAAATCTTGTATAAAGGGGGTCAAATGGGGTGTCTAAGACAAGGTTATGGTTTACTGGTTATGATTATGCTGTCTATATGTGTGTATCAGTGATGTAGTTGAAGTTATGAATATTGGCTCTATACTGTCTGTATGGCAAACTTATGCTGTGCTTCTGGGTGACATCCCAGACAAGCTGGGATTAGCTCTGCCTAGCCTGCTTGATGGCCCATTAAGGGCCATCAGCTATACAATGGACCCATTGAGAGAAGGCAAATATGCCTTGAGACTCAGCAAAGTATGCAGGGACTGGCCCATATGACTCCAGGCTCCATTTTGCTGTAATTTTCCACAGTAAGAACAAAGAGGTGTTCTTACACCTGGAAAAGATTATATAAGGCTGATGCCTCATCTCCATTTTGTCTTCAATCCTGCTTCTTACCTCTGGAGGGACTTTGCTACAAGCTGAAACTTTGAACAAAGGACTGAATGACCCATCCCAGCTGGGGATGTTCCAGAGACTTGATTTGAACCTGCAGTTTATTCTATCGCTGCTGCAAGCCTGAACCAAGAACTTTGCCATTACTGTATGTAACTGATTCCATTTAACCAGTTCTAACTCTCATCTCTATCTTTTTTCTTTTATCAATAAACCTTTAGATTTTAGATTCTAAAGGATTGGCAACAGCGTGATTTGTGGGTAAGATCTGATTTGTCTATTGACCTGGGTCTGGGGCTTGGTCCTTTGGGATCAGGAGAACCTTTTTTCCTTTACTGGGGTATTGGTTTTCATAACCATTTGTCCCCATAACGAGTGGTACTGGTGGTGATACTGGGAAACTGGAGTGCCTAAGGAGCTTGCTTGTGAGACTTGCGGTTAGCCAGTGGGGTGAGACCGAAGTCCTCTTAGTCTGGCTGGTTTGGTTTGCCTTAGAGGTGGAAAAACCCCAGCCTTGGGCTGTAACTGCCCTGTTTAAGCACTTTGTCCTGAGTTGGCACTCTCAGTTGGGTTCCGTCACATCCCCCCCTCCCCCAGCCTTACCCAAGGCTCTATCACACAGGGCTGCCGCTCCTACCTGGCATCGTGTCTTCCCGCCTCTGCACCCGGCCTGCGGACACCACGTGCTCACCGCCTGCCACACTCCCCTGCCAGGCAGCCGCAAACAGGCAGTGGCTGGGGTTGTGCAAACTGCTGACTGACCAGCCGTGGGAGCGGAAAATACGGGACAATTTACCTGTTTTTAAAAAAAGGCGGGACACTTGCAAGAGGGCTTAAATAAGGGACTGTCCCATTAAAAATGGGACGGATGTTCACCCTAGGCAGGTGGCTCTGCGCGGCCCTCGCTGCCCTGCATTCACCTGCAGGCATTGCCCCCTGCAGCTCCCATTGGCCACGATTCCCGGCCAATGGGAGCGGTGGGGGTGGAGCCTGCAGGCGAGGGCAGTGTGGGGACAGAGCTTCCCGGCGCTCATGGCGATGTGACTCCAGCGTGGGGGGAGGAATGGCAGCATGCAGAGCTGGAACGCAGGGGCTTTCGTGGCTGCAGCCCAGGGTCCCAGGATAAGGGGCCCCTGCAAAAAGATCTGCACTTTTGGCAGCCTGGAGATCTTTTTGCAGGGCCCCCTTAGCCTGGGGCTCTGGGCTGCGGCCCCTAAAGCCCCTTTCTTAATCCAGCCCTGGATATTGCCCATCCCTAACCTGCCACAAAGCGCAGTGACGTCACTGGGAACCTTTCTGCTGCTTCCAACGGGCTCTGAGCCAGGCCAGGTGTGAATGTGATTCTCATTCTGTCTTTCCAGGTGTCCAGTCACAGGTCCAGCTGGTGGAGTCCGGAGGGGGGATTCAAACCCTTGGGGGATCTCTCCGCCTCTCCTGCAAAGTCTCCGGATTCACCTTCAGCAGCTACTTCATGGACTGGGTCCGTCAGACTCCCAGGAAAGGACTGGAGTGGGTCACATAGCTACGCAATCCTGCTTATATAGCTCAGTGGTTTAAGCATTGGCCTGCTAAACCCAGGGTTGTGAGTTGAATTCTTGAGGGGGCCATTTAGGGAACTGGGGTTAAAAAAAAAATCTGTCTGGAGATTGGCCCTGCTTTTAGCAGGGGGTTGGACTAGATGACCTCCTGAGGTCCCTTCCAACCCTGAGATTCTATGAGTATAGTGCAACAGCAGCATATTACAGTGATTCCGTGAAAGGGCGATTCACCATCTCCAGAGACGAGTCCAGCAGCTCGGCGTATCTGCAAATGAACAGCCTGAAAGCCGAAGACACGGCCCAGTATTACTGTGCGAGAGACACAGTGATCAGAAACCTCCCGCGGTTAGCACAAAAACCTCCTGCGCGAATCCCCCTCTTTCTCAGCAGGGACAAATTAACTCTTATGGGGGCCCTGGGCTATTAGATTTTGAGGTGGCCCCCTAGGCTCTGGGGTGGGGCCAAACATGAGGGATACAGTATATGGGAGGGGGCTGCGGGTTGAGGCAGGAGGGTTGTTGTGGGAGAGGGTGAGGTCTCCAATTGGGGGTGCAGGCTCTGGGGTGGGGATGAGGCATTTGGGGTGCAGGAGTGGGCTCCAAGCTAGGGACAAGGGGTTTGGAGTGTGGGAGGGGGCTCAGGGCAGGAGGTTGGGGGTGCGTGGGGTCTAGGAGGGAGTTAGAGTGCAGGAGGAGGCCCAGGGCTGGGCCAGGGGTTGGGGTGCAAGACATTTACCTGGGGCAGCTCCCAGACGCTTTTGAAAATCCCACTAGGCGTCTGTATACCTTCTGAAAAATGTGGATCTTTCTCCTGATTTGCAACAGGATGAGAGGAGAAGGAGCCTAAGTTAAACCAGTTGACTTACTCCGGACTCACACCTGGCCTCTGTTTGCCAGAAGCTGGGAATGGGCGACAGGGGATGGATCACTTGATGATTACCTGTTCTGTTCATTCCCTCTGGGGCACCTGGCATTGGCCACTGTCGGAAGATGGGATACTGGGCTAGATGGACCTTTGGTCTGACCCAGTGTGGCCATTCTTATGAGTGAATGAGGAGAGTCGGGCCTGTTATGTCCATTGAGATTACTCAATGTGTAAGTCGCTACTCAGTGTATAAGAAGTCCTCATAATTTAGCACACTTTTGTAGTGATTTTTTTTTGTTAGTTGGACAATAGATGTTCCAAATTAAAAGTCTGGTAATTAAGTCCAAAATGAACCTTCTGTTTAGAATCTCCCATGGCCTCCATCACACTAATATCTGAGCACCTCACGAGCATTAAATGAATTTATAGGCACAGCAACCATGAGTGGTAGGAAGCCATTGCTGACTGTGGTTTGCGACTGGAATAGGGAGTTAAGTTAAGAATGAGTGAATTGTCCACAGTCTCTGCTGTTCAGTGTGAACGAGCCACCCTCTTATTCACCAGGGTTTAGAAGAAAATTCCCCTGTGGATAGGTTATTCCTTAACTACTAGGTCTGGCTTGCACCTTTTTTCCAAGTATTTTGTATTGGCCGGTGTTGGTTAGATGCACATGTCTGATTCATTAGAGCACTCCCTGTCTTCCAGTCACACTTTGAGTACGTGGCGTTGCTGGTAATAGAGGTTTTCAAAGGAGCCTAAGGGATTTAGGCACCCAGTTCCCATTGAATTCCAAAGGGCGTTGGGGACCTCACTTCTTTAGGCAGCTTTGGAAACTCCTAGCCTGAAGACAGATCCCCTGTGTCCCACTCTACTGCTCTAACCACAAACAAATGGGTGGGTGGAGGGGAGAGAGGAAAGCCAGACAGGAGAAGGGAAATTTCTGAAATGCAAAATCATTTGCCTGCTGTGACGTTACTGACATAACCTGTGACCATATAGATCATTGCTGCAACCACTATTATATATATGCATCAAATATTGTACAAAGGTTGCCGTGTAAGGTGTCTATGGAGAGGTTATGATTTGCTGATTATGATTATGCTGTCTCTCTGTGTGTATCATTTTTGTAGTTGAAGTTATGAATATTGGCTATGTACTTGTATCTTAATATATTTTGATTCTAAGTCGCCTCAGCGAAGCATTTGGTCGGCTTCTTGAGAAGGAACTATTCTCAGTAAGTGCCCAATCAAGAAACACTTAATGGACAATGGACTTTGGGAGATGCCAGTCCACATCTGAGCTTTCCTGGGAACGTTCAAACTAACATGTAAACAATGGCGTCGGCCTGTAAAGAACTGAGTCATGCATGGACATGTGACTTGCCTATGTGACTCCAGGCTCCATCTTGCTGAAATTTTCCACAGTAAGAACAAAGAGGTGTCCTACCACCTGGAAGAGACCATAAAAGGCAGCTGCCTCATCTCCATCTTGTCTTCAATCCTGCTTCTTGCCTCTGGAGGGACTTTGCTACAAACTGAAGCTCTGAACAAAGGACTGAATGACCCATCCCAGCTGGGGATGTTCCAGAGACTTGATTTGAACCTGCAGTTTATTGTTTCAGTCCCATCTTGACTGCATGCTTTCTTTGCACAAACCAGCTTTCCCCCTGTGCCAGCGATTCAATTGCACTGTTTAAAACCACAAAGTCTTCTGATGCCAAGTAACTCCCTCCCCCTTAGATATGCTGTACGCTAGGTCTGAAAGTACGAGAACTGAGATTCTAGGCACTTTCCAAAGAGAGAAGGAGGAGGATCCGTGCCCCAGGGAACACACAATGTAGAAATAGACAGACAAGTTAACAAACAGAGGGTGGGTAGAGGAAAGATTTGCAACCAGCATGGAGTTGTATTAACAAATGTTATAGAAATACGGTAACAGCATTATAGTGAGATTGGGTTCAATTTTATCACGTCATACTTCCTCTAGAAACATTAACCTGGTAGGTTCAGGGTAATCCCTGTGAGGTATCAGAGACCGTTACTGTCAGTGGAAACTTGCTATATAGAAATTCCTTTATGGTTAAATTATATCCCATAATTTGACTGCCATTGCTTTTCAGGGTGTGTGTGTGTGTGTGTGTGTGTGTGTGTGTGTGTGTGATATCAGACTTGACTAACCTTTTTGGAATCCTATGCGTAAGGTGAATTCCCTTTATATAATGGAGATCTGCCTACCAGACTACAAGTGCATTAGCAGTACCAACCATGCTATGCTGCCAGAAACCAAGGGGACTCTTCTGACAGAAGAAGAAGAAGATGGAAAGTTGAACTGTGAAGCATTTCAGAACCGGGCTTGCTGCAGTTCCAATGAAGCATTCACCCACATGGGCAGCTCCAAGTAACAGCTCATTTCTCTGGACTACAATTCTGAGAAGTGTTGAATCCCCTCTGAGCCACAAAGACAGTTTATGTAAAGAGGTTTAGCACGGTGAGTGGAGTATACATACACACAGTGATACAGACACCATAGAGCCCTGCACAAAAACCTTGAACATAACAAACACTTTTTTTCCTCAGGCAAATGTCTAGCCCTTGGGTTTTTTGCCATTTTCAAAGGAAGTTACATGAAAAGACAGAAGAAAGGGCCGAAAAAATATTTGTCAATGTTTTTCTAACAAAAATAAATCTTAATTATGATTGACTCTTTTAAATCCTTTGTTTTTCGTTTATTGTGAAGGAAAAGGGAACTCTTATACATATGTTATTGCGTTGGTTTCATAATAATATTTTAAATACTTCGTTTACCTTTGCACATTTCTTTATATGCTGTCGAGTGCACATGCCTAATTACTCTAAACAGAGATTTATCCTCATTAGTTAAATTAAAGAAGTAAAACATCCATAACTATTTTTATTATTTTCAGAACGGAGGGTCACCTTGCTACATGGTCCCACATACGGCATGTTGCTGTGCTTTGGGACCCCTAATTAATCCTTCTCAACCCACTGGCAGATCTTGGCTTTGAGGCACAGAATTTGTTTCTGAAAGTAGGAAATTTTAGGATTCAAGCATCAAAATTCTTCTGTAAGGCCCTGATCCTAAGAAACTGAGCATGTGTTTCAGTTTACACATTGTAATAGACCCACTGAAATGGTAATAGGGCTACCCAGCAGGACAGATCCTCAGCTGGTGTAAATTTTCATATTGGCTTCAAAGGTGCCAGGACCCTTTACACCAACTGAGAATCTGCCTCAGGGTGTACAAAGCTGAGCATGTTTGTAAGTCTTTGCAGGACTTAGGTTTCCATATGTTAATTATAAAGGCTCAAATAGACAACAAGAATCATGCCTCTTTGAGCTTATTTTCTTGTTCTGCAGCTAAAATATAAATCACCTTTTGCATGGAAAAGTTTTCTGATTGGTAATCTAACCCAGACTCAGAATAAAATAAATAAACCCTAGCAGTTGTTTCAATTTTCTCTAGAAAGGTTCTTGCACAGCTGTGTAGCACGGTGAATGTCGATGCTATCTTTAAAGGGACCAAAGTTTCTCTAATACCAAGTAAGTGACTTAACCTTAATGCTCAGGAAAGGGTGTTTGAAAACTTTAAATTTAAGAAAAGGAAATTTCTTAAAGATTTTTGAAGGCATATTGAAGGTGAGGTTAAAAATAAGGCTGGAAGTATGCAGGGATTCTTATTGTCTATGCTGGTAGTGGGGGTTTTTAGCAATGCACACTTTGGATCCAGAGACAATAGGTGTTTCTGGAAATTTGTGTGTATAGAATACCAGCTTCTGTCTGACTTTCAGTGATAATTTGACATTCCTTCTTTCTAGCAGAGAGAAATTACATGGAAAATATATTTAAAATAATCATGTGTTGCTCTGCATTATTAATTCATTTTTCCACTGTGACCATTTCAAAATGTTCTATTGAAAAGTTTTAACATCCAAATTAAGTTCATATGATCACTGTTAATAAAGGATTTTGATGATTGCAGAATCAAGCACTCAAAAGATAGGAAATGCCAGAATTAAGGTTGTATGGGCAACATTAACTCTTTCTCCTTATGCTACAACTTCTAATGAAACAATCACATGCTGTTTTTCCCCACAACCCCCATTGTTAAGTTCTTCTTCTTCTTCTTCTTGAAACCCTGCCTTCAAATGAGACTTAAGGAGCTCTGTCTATTTAGTTTATCAAAGTTTAGATTAAAATAAGTCTATATCGTGTACTTATCAAATAGGTACTCTCTATGTACCCACATACAGCAAAAATATTCATTGCTTTTAAGTCCAGAAGGGACCATTATGATAATCTTTTAATTAAATTTCAACCACAAAATTAACTTTCCAGGAGATCAAACACCTTCTGAGCCCTCCGTCTCCATTATGAAGTCAGAAAATGAGAGCATTGCTGCCTGCCTGGCGAAAGATTTCTATCCTAAAGAACTGAAGATATTCATGAATTCTGACAGTGAAACTATATATGAAGCAACAGACCCAATCCTCACATCTAGTGGGAAATACAGCGCCGTCAAAGTTGTCAAGTTGTCTTCAAATGATCTAGTGTCTTGCTCTGTTCAACACAATAGCAAACTTATTAATAAAACCCAAACAGCTGAGAAACTGCCAGGTATGTTTTCAGGGTTTAAGGCTGAATAAGATAATACCTTTGAGATTAATTCAAATTTTATTTATCACATAGGATCACAGAGAAAGCCAGAATGGATCAGAGCATTCATCTACTCCAATGCTCTGTATGCTATATACCAGGGGTAGGCAACCTATGGCATGGGTGCCAAAGGCGGCACGCGAGCTGATTTTCAGTGGCACTCACAGTGAAATGGAAAAAATACTTAAAACCATTGATTTTATCTGTCTAAATTATTGAAAAATTATTGAAAAATAAAAATTGTATTCTGACAAACCTATACACACATACATGCATGTGCACACACACACACGCACACAAATATCTTTCATCATTCTATTTGGCTTTGTGCTAATATGAATTTTCATGGAGAACCCACAAAATTGTTTCATATTTTGTAGACAAGAATGAGGAGAAAAGCATGAAGACACTATCCGCGGTTCTGCTGGGTTTGGAAATTGTGCTTGCAAAGAGCATCGTCTTTAATGTGCTCATGATTGCAAGATTAGTCTTTGAGGTACGTGATACTTTGCGGTGCAGACCGGGCTCGGGCATTTTTCGCACTACTGTCTGCTAACAGCACCTAGGGCAGGTCTTTTTAACATGCTAGTAAAAGGCAGATCATCATGCCTAAGCCCTGCGTACACTAGCAGGAAGAGAAGACATAGAAGGAGAAGAATTGTTTCATGGTTAGGGGCTTGGTTTCCTTCCCGGCTTTACCATGTTCTGTGTCAGCTTGAGCAAGTCACTTACATTCTTTTGAATGTTCTGCCTTTAGTCTCTCTCTGTCTTGGGTCTCCATCTGTAGAATGGGAATAACAGCATTCCCCTACCTCACAGAAGGTATCCGAAAGTTCTCAGCTTTACACTAAAAGATGTCATATAAGTAACTTAGGGTGATAGCACTCACACAGTTGCTACCATTAGTCATGAAATAGTGGTTTGCTGTGTTGATTTCAAGATATTACAGAGAAAAGGCAGGTGAGGTAAAATCTTGTACTGGACCAACTTCTGTTCGTGCAAGAGACAAGCTTTCGAGCTACACAGAGCTCTTCTTCAGGTCTCTTTCTCCAACAGAAGTTGGCTCAGTAGAAGATATCGCCTCAGCCACCTTGTCTCTATGAAATGGCAGGACATTTCTCAGAATGGTTGTGTAATCAGAGATCTCCTGTCTCTAGTGTGGATGTTCATATTTATTCGTAATGCATTAGTGCCTAGTATAGGGCCAGCTGAGATGAGGGCTCCATTATTCTGGGCACTGCTCAGACACATAATGAGAGACACAGTCCCTGCCTCAAATTGCTGACAATTGAAATACAAAAAAAAAAGGATAAAAGAAGGATCAATATTCCCATTGTACAGATGCAGAGAGGATTAAATCAGGAGTCTACAGTCACATAGGGAGTTTGTGGCAGAGCCAGGAATTGAAGCCAGATCAGAGAGTCCTAGCATGATGCCTCACCACTGCACCATCCTTCGTGGCTGGGAAGTTGAAGCTAGACAAATTCAGACTGGAAATAAGGTGCAAATTTTTTAATGTTGAGAAAAATTAACCCCAGGGTCATATGGATTCTCCATCACTGAAATTTTTTAAACCAAGATTGGATGCTTTTCTAAAAGATCTATAGGAATTATTTTGGGGGAAGGTCTATCGTTTGTGTTATACAGGAGAGCAGACTAGCTGATCACAATGGTCCCTTCTGGCCTATGAAACTCTCATTCTGTAATTGGTTCACTTGTGAAAGTCCCACAAATGTCAATATAACTTCAGCACCTGTATGATGAATATGTAATTGGGATTTGCCATGTGGAAAAGACCAAATAATTTTGCTGTAATAAAATAAATGAACATAATAATTAATAACAATGTCATTGATGTTGTTCTAGGTTTACAAGAAGGAGCGAGGAAGGACCTGAGAAATAAAGCTAAATTTCTGTCAACTTTAATTATGTATACTGCTTTTGATACTGACAATTAGTCTGCATTTGTTGTTGCTATGAATAGATTTTTAACAAGCTAATTTTGGTAACTGAATAATAATTGTAGAGTTACAATAACAACTTCAGAGTTAAGAATGGAGGAGATTTTCTATTTTAAAGTTTATTTTGTATTCCCTCAAATCTTTTCTTGCCCTGTGGAAAAACAACAACCTATCTTTAATACAAACCTGCCATGTTTCTTAGGCTAGAAAAATAATAGAATGTTTGACAGGGAAGTTATACTGATTGTGCAAGAATTTTTGGAAGAGTTGACTTTGAAAGATGATGGTCTTTTAAAAAATGTCTTCTGATGTTTTGCATTCATGTATTTTACTTTCCTATTTTTATATGGAAGCAATGTTTTGTGTTTTGGTGCATGTTGCTTGCATAATAAAAATTGTTGCACAACAAGAGTTGTTTCTTTTAACAATACTGAATGATTTTAACCTATAAAAAGAACCTATAAATGGCAGAGAGGCTTCTCTCTCCAGAGGTGCTAGCTCCCATCCAGCTCCATGTTGTGGGAGAGACTGGTTCAGGGGGGCAGGGAATGGAATATGGGCCTTTCCTCTCTAGGGGCGCCAGCTGTCATCTCACGCCAAGGCAGGGACGCTGGCTGGCTCCAGGGGTGGGGAATGAAATACAAGACCTTTCCCGGCTCGCGGTGTTGGTTTGATTTCACCCCAGGACAGAGAGATTGACTGGGGTGAGTGAATAGGATACAGGGACTTTCTCCAGTCTGGCCGCACATTAGAGGGACTAGATGTGGGGCAAAGGCAGAAGTGAGGGAATGGGATTTGGAGACTATTTAAAAAAATTAACAAAGAAATTAGTTAGTTTTTTCTTCTGCTACCTGAATAAAATGACACTTCTTCTCTCTTAACCAGAGTCCATGAAACTCAGATTGTTCTGGCTGTGAGCTAATTGGCCCTTGTAAAATGAGGATATGCAAATTGTGTAACTAATGGAAGGAAATTCATAAAATAAAGAGATTCATGAATCCCATTAATTGTGAATATTAAAAAAATATCTGGGTGCAGCAAAGTCAGGACTAAAGGTGGGAAAATAACTGATCTTTTGGTTCAGTGTTTGTATGAAAAATAATAACAGAAAAGTTTCATTTTGCATTGCGCACAAACAACAGTTTTTCAGTTTGTCTCACCAAAATGAAAACATTATGTTTTGGGTTGAATACAAAGATTTGTTCGACCTGAAATGAAACATTTCAGTTTGGGGTGTTGTTTATCTTCATTTAAAATAGTTAAATCTACCTAACACCATTCTGATACAAAAAGTCAACGCGTTTTTGTTTCAAAAATGACAAAATGAAACGTTTTGACATTTTTTGGAAAGTCTCCCCCCCACCCCACCCCCAGTTTTTCTGTCTGCAACTATTTGCTGAATTTGACCCATATCCATGAACAAATTTCATTGACTAGAAACTGTATATTTTGGAGAATAAACTAGCTACAAAACCGAAAGCCCAACCCCCACCCCGCTCTAGGCAGGTGTGAGGTGCCTTAGCACAAAGGAGCTGGAGAAGGTTGCCAAGAAAGAGCCAAAGAGTTTCAGAAGCACACTGGGGATTTAGGAGTGCAAATCCCATCGACTCGGAATAGAAACTGTGCTTCTAAATCCAAGAGGTATTTTCTAAAATCCCACCCTCTTCCTGGTTCTAATGAGGCACTTTATTCCCCAAGGAGTTTTCAGCCCAGGAAGACTGAGTAAGAAATCCAGAATTAGAATGCCATCATTTATCATGTCTATTATGGTCCTACCTAGAGAACGGTGCCTGACGGTGCTGGGCACTGAACATACCCAGTGAGTAACTGAGATCCGGGTCCCATTGTGTTGGGAGCTGCACAGACAGAGTCAGAGACAGCCCCTGCCCTGAAGAGCTTATAGTCTAAGTAGACAAGGCAGGAAAAGGGAGGTGGAATTGCAACAGCACAGACCAAAGTGGGCAGCGTTTTGGTACACACCTGTTATTAGATCTGTTCTTAGTACTTTCCACCAAAGAGCTAAGCAGCATGAAAACCAGTCTCTGAAACTCAGCTCACTCTGGGCTGGAGTTCATTTGTTTTATAGACAAGGGGAATATGCAAATTGCACAGCCACATTTCCTGCTTAGCGCTGGCTACTCCCCTGACCCTGCAGCTCTCGGAGACACAACCACAGCCCCCTGGGTCCGTGCAGTTACCAGCCAACCCCCTGGGACCTCTCCCCAGAATCAGAAAGATGAAACACTGGCTCAGCTTCGCATCCATTCTATTCACTTTCAAAGGTAATTTAATTGCTAAAGATGTTGGAGGTTATTTTACAAATGAGTCTTACTGTCTGTTTTTTCCATCCAGGAGTCCAGTCAAACTATGAATTTGTGGCATCCGGTGGAGAAATTAAAATGCTCGGGGACTCTCTCCAGATCTCCTGCAAAACATCTGGATTCAACTTTGGTGCCTACGGCATGAACTGGGTCAGACACGCTCCTGGGATGGGACTGGAGCGAGTTGCCACGATTAGCGATGCCGGGGATCCTGTATATTACTCTGAGTCTGTGAAAGGGCGATTCACCATCTCCAGAGACAATTCCAGGAGCCTGTTGTATTTGCATATGACTGAGCTGAGACCGGAGGACGCTGCTGAGTATTACTGCACGTGGGACACAGTGTGCAGAAGGCAGTGGGAGCTCAGACAAGAACCGTGACTTGTGGTTGTTGGGGGAGCAGGTTTCTGCTGGGGAAGCTGAAGGCCCCAATGCTGGAAAATCCTGATAGAAACAGGCGGAGTCAATAGTACAGGGTTACCTGTTCCATCCACTTTCTTTCTCTGGAACTGAATACCGAGAAACTTTCCCTTTTCCCCTGGCACCAGATCTTTCCTGTCCCCTTCAGCACCTGAGTTCCCCCACACTCCTGCTCCACACCTCCCACCAAAGGGAGTGCTTTATGATGGGGCAGAAGGAAATCTTGCAAGGTGTGGAGGGATGTCTCCAACATGGACTGGGGTTAAAGGTTTTATACAAGGTTTTATGTTTTTCTTGAACAGGGCACAAGGATTGAGTGTTTCTGACATATTGGACGTGCCCATCTATCTATCTGGGTTGTATGCAGTGTTGTTGTAGGATGTTGGATCCAGGGTATTAGAGAGACAAGGTGGATGAGGACACATCTTTTATTGAACCAAATTCTGTTGGAAAATGAGACAAGTTTTTGAGCTACATGACCTGAGGAAGAGCTTTGTGTATCTCAAAAGCTTCTCTCTCTCAACAACAGAAATTGGTCCAATAAAAATATTACTTCCCCAACCTTGTCTGTCTACCTAGTGGCTATTGTAATATAAATAATAAATACTAGTACTTGTGCTTTGGGCTGTTAATAAAAACTATACAGGGCCAGACTGCAATACCCTTAATCAGGTTGAATAGTTCCATTGAAGGAAGGTGGCTACTTTTGGGGAAAAGTACTACCAAATGTAAAAGGATCACAGTGTGACCCAGAGTAAGGGACAGACCTTGTCCCAAGCAGCTTACATCTTGAACAGACCAAAAAAAATGAAATAAAGAAAAGAAAAAGGGAATGGGACCAGGATGCAACATAAGGCAAAGTAGTCAGCCCCTGTGAAAATGAGCCCGCCTGTGGTTAATTCCATGAATATTATTTTCCCCCCCTCAGTCAAGCAACCCCAAACTGTGGTGTATAAAATGGTGGTTATTCTGGGCTGGAGTTCATCTGATTTTTATAAAATGGAACGTGTACAAAATACATAACTGAACTTCCTGTTTAAAGCCAGCAATTTGCCTGACTCTGCAGCTCTTGGAGAGAAAATCTAGACAATCTGCATCCCCCTATGTCCATGCAGTTAACAGCAAATTCCCCTGAAAACTCTCCTCAGAATCAGAGATATGCTATTATGGCTCAGGATTGCATCCTTTCTATTGGTTCTCACAGGGGATTTAATTCCTACGGACATGGGAGATGCCCAAGTATTATTAGAGAAGTCTTAATGTCTCTTTTTTTCTATCCAGGGAGTCAGTCAAAATTAGAATGTGTGGCATCTGGTGGAGAAGTTAAAATGCTCAGGGACTCTCTCCGGATTGCCTGCAAAACCTCTGGATTCAGTTTTGGTGATTATGGGATGACCTGGTACAGAATCACACCTGGAAAGGGCCTGGAATGGGGATCAACCATTAGCTATTGGGCCAGAGATACAAAAACTTATGCTGCTTCAGTGAAAGGTTGATTCACCGTCTCCAGGGACAATCCCAACATCCTGCTGTATTTGCACTTGACTAACCTTAGACCTGAGGATGTTGCTGAGTATTGCTCCATGTTGGACAAAATGTGCACAAGGCACTCGGAGCTCCGACAAGACTGGGTTTTACTGCAGAAGATTTCTGCCAAGGAAGCTGAAGACCTGAACAGTAGCAAATCCCAAAGGAAACCGGATCAGACAATCTGCTCAGCTTTAACCATAGTAACAGGTTACCTGTTTCCATCCACTTTCTTCCCTAACTCTGGGATCTTTGGATTCCTTCCCCTAGTACCAGCTTTCCCCAGCCCCCATGTGGCAGCCTTCATTCCCCCGCTCCATCCACTCTAAGGGACAACAGAAACCAAGGCCTTTCACCACCTGGCCTTGTAGGGACTCCTACCAAAGGAACTTAATTGTGCTTCAAAATGGGGGCAAAGGGAGGCCTTGGAAGATGTATGGGGATGTGTCCACATGAAAGGGGGGACAGAGAGAACATGCAATGTATTAGTGGGTTTCTTAAACAAGAGGGCAAGGATTGGTGGGCTTTGCCATATTGGATGTGACCTGTGCAGGCCTCTATCTATCTAGTTATCTAATATAAACAATAAAGAGTCGTACCTGTGCTTTGTTCAGTTAAAACAAACAAACAACATAGAGGACCAGGCTGCAATAGTCTTACTTGGGTGAATAGTTCCACTGAAGGCAAGGTGGCGGCTTGTGGAATGAGGAACAACTCAGTGTAAGGATACCGGATACCACAATTTGACCCATAGCAACAGACAGCCCTGAAAAGCTTGGCTTTTAAATGGGAAAACCAAACAAACAGACAAAGGGAAAGGGAGCAAGATACAAAATAAAGCAGGGGTTCTCAACCTTGGGCCACAGCTTGTTCAGGGTAAGTCCCTGGTGGGCCGTGAGACGCTTTGTTTGCTTGAGCGACTGCAGGTTTGGTCACTTGCAGATCCCAGTGGCCGCGATGTACTTCCATATGACTAGCCTTAGACGTAAAGACCCTGCTGAGTGTTACTGCACGTGGGACACAGGGTGCAGAAGGCAGTAAGAGCTCAGACAAGAACCTGGACTTGTGGTTGGTTTCAGAGTGGTAGCCATGTTAGTCTGTCTCAGCAAAAACAACGAGGAGTCCTTGTGGCACCTTAGAGACTAACACATTTATTTGGGCATAAGCTTTCGTGGGCTAGAACCCACTTCACTGGATGAATGAAGCGAAAAATACAGGAGCAGGTATAAATACATGAAAGGATGGGGCTTGCTTTACCAAGTGTGAGGTCAGTCTAATGAGATAAATCAATTAACAGCAGGATACCAAGGGAGGAAAAATAACTTTTGAAGTGGTAAGAGAGTGGCCCATTACAGACAGTTGACAAGAAGGTGTGAGTAACAGTAGGGGGAAATTAGTATTGGGGAAATTAAGTTTAGGTTTTGTAATGACCCAACCACTCCCAGTCTCTATTCAGGCCTAATCTGATGATATCGAGTTTGCAAATTAATTCCAGTTCTGCAGCTTCACGTTGAAGTCTGATTTTGCCACGTTTAGGTCTGTTATTGAGTGACCAGAGAGATTGAAGTGTTTTCCTACTGGTTTTTGAATGTTATAATTTCTGATGTCAGATTTGTGTTGTCATGGGGTGGGACTCACTGGCGCGGCGCATCCTGCTGGTCGTCCAGGGAATTAGCATTTCCAGCCTCTGGAGCACCCTCTGCAGGCTGGTGTCCCACTTGCTGCTGGGCCCGAGTCCCTGCTGGAACCCGGTGCCCCTTTCAGGCCGGGGTGCTGCCCCCTGTCACTACCCTCACAGTTCTGGGTCTCCCCTCCCTGGGGAACCCCCACCCTCTATCTCCACCTTGCCTCAGTCGTGGGCTACTGCCAGTCACCATCTAGCCCCCGCTCACTGGGGCAGACTGCAATGTAAAAGCCACTCATCATAGGCAAGGGGGGTTTGGACCTACTGCCTCTGCCTACCCTTGGGTTGCACCTTTGCAACCCCAGTACCTTTCTTTGGCCTTTAACAAGTCCTGCAGCCTGGGGGCAGGGCCGGCTTTAAGCCGATTCCCCCGATTCCCCGAAATGGGGCCCCGCGCCTAAGAGGGCCCTGCACCTTAGGCGTCTTTTAAAATTATTTATTTTTTTACTCACCCGGCAGCGCTCTTCGGCGGCATTTTGGCGGCGGGGGGTTGGGGGGGCCGCTCCGGGGCTTCGGCGGTATTTCAGCAGCGGGGATTGGGGGCCGCTCCGGGGCTTCGGTGGCATTTCAGCGGCGGGGGGTCCTTTGGTGCGGCTGAAGACCCGGAGCGGACCCCCCGCTGCCGAAGTGCCGCCAAAGCCCCGGACCACCACCGAGTATTCAAATCGGGCCCCACCCTTCATAAAGCCGGCCCTGCCTGGGGGGTTTCTAGGCCAGAGCTCCCCAGCTCCTCTGGCCTTCCCCCAGCCCTGATCCAGTCTGGGTACCCTGCTTAGCTCCTAGCAGCCAGGCCCATCCCTCTCCACATCTAGAGAGAGAGTCTCTGTGTGCTCTTATAAGGGCCAGCTGGGCCCTGATTGGGGCATGGCAGCATCTGCGGAGACTTGCTGCTTTTCCTAGCAGCAGCCCTCTCACAGCCTCAGCCCTCTGCCAGGGCTGATTTCAAGCCCTTCAGGCAGGAGCGGCACCAGGGTTTTTGCCGCCCTAGGTGGCAGCGCTCCTCCTCTGAGCATTCGGCGGCGGGGGTCCTTCCACTCCGCGTCTTCGGGGCACTTCGGCGGCAGGTCCCAGAGTGAGTGAAGGACTTGCAGCCGAATTTCCGCCGAAGACCCGGAGAAGAAGGACCCCCCGCCGCCGAATTTCCGCCGAGGATGGCAAAATGCCGCCCCCCAAATCCTGCCACCCTAGGTGACCACCTAGGGTCGCCTAGTGGAAGCGCCAGCCCTGCCTTCAGGGCAGGAGTGGGTGACCACCCCACTACATGTGTTCATTTATTCTTTTGCATAGGGACTGTCCGGTTTGGCCAATGCACATGGCAGAGGGGCATTGCTGGCACATGATGGCATAGATCACATTGGTAGATGTGCAGGTGAATGAGCCCCTGATGGTGTGGTTGATGTGGTTGGGTCCTTTGATGGTGTTGCCAGAGTAGATATGGGGACAAAGTTGGAAATGTGGTTTGTTACAGGGATTGGTTCCCGGGTTCGTGTTTTTTATTGTGTGGTGTTTAGTTGCTGGTGAGTATTTGCTTCAGGTTTGGGGGCTGACTGTAAGAGAGGACAAATCTGACATCAGGAATCATAACATTCAAAAACCAGTAGAAGAACACTTCAATCTCTCTGGTCACTCAATATCAGACCTAAAAGTGGCAATTCTTCAACCAAAAAACTTCAAAACCAGACTCCAACGTGAAGCTGCAGAACTGGAATTAATTTGCAAACTAGATCTCATCAGATTAGGCCTGAATAAAGACTGGGAGTGGTTGGGTCATTACAAAACCTAAACTTAATTTCCCCAATACTAATTTCTCCCTACTGTTACCTTCTTGTCAACTGTCTGTAATGGGCCACTCTCTTACCACTTCAAAAGTTATTTTTCCTCTCTTGGTATCCTGCTGTCAATTGAATTGTCTCGTTAGACTGACCTCACACTTGGTAAAGCAAACCTCATCCTGTCATGTATTTATACCTGCTCCTGTATTTTTCGCTTCATTCATCCAATGAAGAGGGTTCTAGCCCATAAAAGCTTATGCCCAAATAAATGTGTTAGTCTCTAAGGTGCCACAAGGACTCCTTGTTGTTTTTGAACTTGTGGTTGTTAGGGGAGCAGATCTCTGTTGTAGAAGCCAGAAAATCATGGTAGAAAAAAGCAGAGAAATTCCAGTTTTCTTGAAGGAAAAGAAAGAAAAAAATTAAAGAAACCCTGGGTCCATCTGTGTAAGAGAAAGTTCATTTGTATGCACATCTATTCAGAGTTTGGTGTGCAATGACTAGGCACATGCAAATGTGAATGCCTTATACAGTGCATTTTACTGAAGAATGCAAGTTAAGAATTAGAAAAATGGGTCTTTTTAGACTCTAAAATGATGACTTGCATTATATCTTGCTTTATACATTAGGATGCAAATTGGGGCTGATAATTTAGGGGCTAATTTTAACCATGATACCATATTCTTTATGGGCCAGATTTCCCAATATACTTAGATCCCTAAAGATGCAGATGGGAGTCAAGTGATAAATATCTTTGAGGATCCAGGCCCTAGTGAGATTTTTAGAGTTTAAGTAGGTTAGGCAGTTAACTGCTATTTAAATCAAAACTATCTAACCTATTTAGACACCTTTGAAAATCCCATTAGATGTCTATCTGCATCTTTAGGCATCTAAGTACATTGGAAAATCTGGCCACATGGTTAGGATTTTCAAAGGAACCTAATAAGTTTGGTGCCCAACTCACATCTTTGAAAATGCCATCCAAAATGAGATTAGCTGAGAAGTATGGCACAATATGAGCAAAGAGCTGGGGAGGGGGTGGAAGAACAGAACTGGAAGCTTAAACATTTCAGATTGTGAAGACAGGAGGTATCTATGCATTCTTTTCTCGCTATGGACCTCCATTGTGAAGTTTGTAAAATCAAATATTTTACCACAAACATCAAGATGGGTATTTTAAAAGTGATTTAGGCACCTTAATCCCATTGAAATCCAATAGGAGTTGGGTGCCGAACTCACGTATGCTCCCTAGAAAATTTATCCAAGGTATTTATATGGTTCACATTACCATAGTATCTGTTTTAACATATTTATCCTCACAGTACTCCTGTCAGTAACCTGGTGAAGCTCAAAAGCTTGTACTTCCCACCAACAGAAGCTGGTCCAATAAAAGAGTATCTCACCTACCTTGTTTCCCTCATACCCTGGGACCAACACAGCTACAACAACACTGCAAGTTACCCCCCGTTGGCACATGGGGAAATGAGGTATAAGGAGCATGAGGGTATGTTTCTCAAAAGTAGTAAGTGATCTAGGAGCCTCTAAGTCCCATTTTCAAAAGTGACTTAGGCACTTAGGGGTGGCCCAAATATCTTTGAAAATCAAGCCTATGCTTGGCTCAGTCAGAATCTCCACCTCTCTGGTTCTCCTGAATTCTTTTCTTTTAATAAGATTTTGTTGTCATTTGTTCTTTGCAAGTCTCATCTCATCAATGTATTTTGGTTTCCCAGCTAAGAGCAAATATTTGTTCAGAGTCAGAGAAAAGAGTCTCTGGGTGGATTAGTGTGAAAATGTTTTAGAAAAGCCTTTGAATTTACAGTTTGTTTAATCTGGTTCCAGAATATGTGTATCAAAAGAGGCAGCACAGCGTGGGAACATTGCTTCCAGCACTTTACACATTGGATCATAGAATTGGTCTAGAGAACATTACACCAACCACAGGCTGTCAGGCTTCTCTGCCCATGAGTAGCTGATACGATTTCCTCTTTCTCACACTGGGAACTAAAAGGACAGATTCCTTATCTGGTGTAAACTGTGCTATGGCAGTGTACAGCAGATGAGGAACTAGCCCCAAGTATTTAAAATCCTCGGGAAAAGGATATGAGAGTCTCAAAGCCATTTTCTTTTTAAAAATCTTGATATTAGAAGTGTTTGGGAAGACTCTCCCAGGTAAGACAAATTGCTCAGCTGTAATTCTCTCTGATACTTTTAAACTAAATAATGTGTAATTGATGGGCCAGCTCCTCAACTGGTGTAAATCATCAGCGCTCCATTGACCTCACCACAGCTGTGCTGATTTATAGGAATTGAGGGTCGGGGGTAAAATTTTCAAAAAACACTAAATGACGTAGAAGTCTAAGTCCCATTTTCAAAAAGGTATTTAGGCACTTTAAGCTGCAGATAAGATGCAGATAAGTGCCCAGTGGGATTTTCAAAGGTATGTAGGCTCCTAAGGATGCAGATAGGCACCTAGTGGGGTTTTCAAAAGCATTTAAGCAATTTAAGCAGCTAACTGCCATTGAAATGAATGAGAGTTAAGTGCCTAACTCACTTAGGTGCTTTTGAAAATGTGGCCCTGTAAGTGCTAAGTTATTTTTAAAAATGATACTTAGTCTAAGATAGTTTTGAATTTTTTACCCTTGATCTGATATCTTCTCAATTAATATACTGTGGTCTTGGTAAGAGGCAGAAAGCCTGGCTTTTTATTGCTAATTTGAAAAATTCAAATGGAAGGAATGACTCAACTAACTTTTTAAGAAAATCTCCCCTCAGATATTTCATTTTGGAATGGGTAAAGGCATTAATACAAGACATGGAAGGGAAGAACAGTCACTTTTCCTAGGAGAGTGTGAATGTGTATGTGAAAGGACTGGACTAGTTACTGAACAAGATTAATGTTTATCTTACACACTCCTTTGCTTGGTCTGACAATTCAATGGCTTACTACACTCAACAAAGAGATGTAAAGATATTTGGATAGATTTTTAGGAGCATACTTTATTTTGCTCAATAAAATTGATGCTTCCTGCTGCAGCAAACTGAATTAAATTGGAATGAACGGAGTTTTGAGAAGTCACCTCCCTTCATACCCTGCCACAACCATAGAGAGAGACAACAACTTTGTAAAGATGTGTATCACTGTGGACTCTGACTCTCCTGGGACAAAAGTTACAGTAGATCCGAGTAAGTTCTTGAGGTAAACCATTTTATTATGGAAAGAGAATTCTTATACTCTATATGTTATTATAATCTGAAAAATCACAATGTATTATTTTTTTAAATCTAAATATTATACATTCCTGTTTTATGAAGCCTTCTTTACATGATTACAAATAACTATGTGTCCTAGGGGACTATGTTTTAGTAAAATGGATCCAAATCCTCAGCAGGTTTGAACCAGCATTCTTTCACTAAGTCACTGCAGCCAGAAACCTCACTGGTGCAAATTGGCTGTAGATCCATTGGAGTCAGTGGGCCAGATCCCCAGAGGGCATGAATCCTCTGTAGCACCATTTGTGTTGGTGGACCAGATCCCTAGCTAATGTAAATTGGCATTGCTCCATAGAGGTCAATGGAACACTGTGGCTTTATAGTACTTGAGGATTTGGTCCATTATGATTAGAACTTGAAGACGTGATTGGAGTTAAGAAGAGAAGTTTAGTTTTGGGTCAGTTCATTCTTTGCTGGGCTCATTCTTTGCCTCCACATTTTTTGGAATTATTGCTGTCAGGTTGCTGTGTCATATTTATATCCCATGACAAAATGCAAAACTCTCTTCCAGTATGGGTGATGGTTTGACATCTCTAACCTGTAGCACAGAAAAATCATATAGCAGGTACTTTTGATTTCTAATATAAATTGATATAATTACCACTCTCCTAGGGAGCATATTCCATAGTCTCTTTGTTCTCTGTGTGAGCATTTTAGTTTATTACCCAGACAAAAAATATTTTCTTAATTTATCCAAGTTTCCTCTCACTAGATTCCTGGAAAAATCCTGAACATTTTTCTTATTCCCACCCATGTTGGGAAGTTCCTTTGTCTGTTTTCAAAGAGTTGTCACTTCCTCCCTTAGTTTTTGCTTAGCCATGCAATACACGTCTACTTCTTCTTCTTCCATCCAGTGTCAACAATCAAGATCCAGGCCCAACCAATGGGACTTGTGCTCCTAAATCACTTGGAAGCTTTTTGAAAATCTCAATGTAAATAGACTAGACAAAGTTGTAGGAAAAAGGAATGACCATTACCCCCATTTTACAGATGGGAAAAGAAAGGTATAAGAGAGGTTGGCTTGGGACTAAGGCAATCTTGGTTCTAAAACTTCCTCTGACATCGACTCCCTGAGTGGTTTGGTGGAGTGACTTCATCTCTCTGTGCCTCGGTTTCCAATGTGTAAACTGGTGCTAAAAGTTCATTAATTCACAGGCCTATTTTCACAAAATGGGATTCTTTGACTTTAACTTGAGTTAGGTCAGAGTCCAATTTATAAATATATGTGAGGTGCTTAGAGATTACTTTCATATAAGAATGTACATTTACTGAGCTCTGTAATAAAAATGGAATGCCTAGCAACTTCACCAGGTGTTCTGCTATCAAAGGGTCAAATTCCACCCACTGTTACACGTGCATTACCACGTTAAATTCAATAGACATACACCTGCATCAATAAAGGGAGAACTTGGACCCCTTCATACCTCAGCAATCTGCAGCACAGAAAAGATATCTGTTATACAGATGATCACAGAACAAAAATGTGCTTTTGTTCAAAAGAGGTTTCTTGCCAAATTGATATAAACCCCCCCAAACAGCTCAAGCTGTTTTGTGCTCTGCAGTGACATAAAGCCATTTTAACTGTCTGATTAAATTGGGCTTGTGGCTGCTTTGGGTTGCTGGAGTGGTGCAAAGAGAGTAGAGTTTTGCTGGTGAAGCTAGTCCTTAGATTCAAATAGAAAGAAACACATTTTCTTTCTTCACCTTTGGATTTGTTCATGAAATCAGAGAACTGAACTTGAAAATGCTTGAATAGAAATTCAGTTACCAACTCTACCTGTATATATGAAAATGCTGCAGACATTAAATTTGGACTTTTAGGCCTTCATTCACAAAAGGTACTAGTAATTTTGGGTACCCAACTTGGGACCCCATAAGTGGGACTGATTTTCAGAGTGTGGATGGCGCATATATTTTGAATCAGGCCTCCTTAAGGTGTCCGAAATTGGGGAGCCAAAAACTGAAGCCCACCAAATTACAAATCAATTTAAAAGATCTTGGCCATTATGCCCTTAACCCCTAACCTTAACTTCAGCATCTAACCCTAAAATGTGTTGTGAGATTTCTTTTCATGACAACGGGGACACTTCAGAGTTGAGCTTTTGCACTGCCATGCATGACAACATGACCAATTCCTCCTTTCAGATAACCCAACACCTTCTCAGCCTTCTCTCATGATTTTGAAATCTGAAGACTCCAGTGGTTCAACTGCTTGTTTAGCAAGGGATTTCTACCCTCCCGAACTGAAGATGTCCATGAATTCTGATGCCCCTGTTCTATATGAAACCACTGAGCCTGTCCTTTCATCCAGAAAATACCATGCCATAAAGGTTGTCAACATTACATCGAACCAAGATGTGCATTGCTCAGTACAACATCACAACCAAAAATTTAATACAACCCTAGCATCAGAGAGACTGCCAGGTATGGTGTTAGGGGTCAGAGAAGAATGACCCCTAGTAAATTCTTTAATACCGGATGAGATCCTCAGCTCTCATAAACCACTGTTGTTTCATTGAAGTCAGTGGAGCGACACTGATTTTCAACAGCTAAGGATAGGCTTTTAAGGCCAGAAGGGAGCGTTATGATCATCTTATTTGAGTTCCTGCAGAACCCAGGCCAGAGAAGTCCGTGCAGCAGTTCTTGCAGTGGAGGGAATGAGTCTTCCCTACTCTGTTGGTTAGCACTTGTGGGCAGACATCCAGTCTCAATTTTCTGTGTCCAGGTTACATTTTTTAATCTGCATAAGAGATTTGCAAATTAGCTACTCTCATCCTCTAATCATCTTTGAAAATTTGAGACTCCATGTGATGATGAGTTTATCGCCTCCCTTGGTAACACCCACAGGTTAATTACCCGCACAGTAGAGAAGTTGCATAATATTCCTAGTTTGATATTATCGACTTGGAGAGGGCTTTTCAAACATACGTAAGGGCCAGATTCACAAAGGTATTAATGTGTCTAAAGATAAATATTGGCCTCTAGTGGGATTTTGCAATAGCACCTAATAGGTTAGGTGCCTGAATCCCATTGAAAGCCAATGGGACTTAGGCTCTTAACCTGTTTATTCCCTTTTAAAAATATCACTGTATGTCTACCTCCATCTTTAGTTGCTTACCTTTCAAATCTGGCCTTTTTAAGCCTAAACTCCATTGACGTTCAATGAAACTTTGGCTTCCAAATGCCTATATCTCTTTTGAAAATGGGACTTAGGCTCCTAAGTGAAGTAGGGACAGTTTTTAAAAGATATTTAGCCATTTACAGATGCACCTAGCAGACTTTTCAAATGTACCTAGATTCTTAATTTCTATTGATATCCACTTTTGAAAATCCCTTTAGGTGCCTAGCTGCAAGATAGCTAAATACCTTTAAAAAACGGTGAAAAATTTACCCTAGATCTTCTTCTGTTTTTGTCTCCTATGCCAGAAATCCTCTCCCTGCGTTGGTACTTTTAGAGTGCAAGCACATCACCTCTTAATATTCTTTTAAATAAGTGAAATAGATACAAATTGGGAGATAATCTTTCAGGGCCTCGGCCTCAGTCCCGGCTGATGTTAACTACAGTGGCTTCACTAAAGTCAAAAGTGCTGCACCTATTTACATGGGCTAAGAAACTAGATCTCGGTCCAGAAACTTAACTGAACCAAAACTCTCAGACATTTCATTTGTTCATCATGGAAGGCTTGTGTTCATCACTTGTGTTTCATTTTCTTTCTCTTCAGTTTTAACAACTCCTGGATCTACCACAAGCTTGAATGAATTCTGCAGAACATCAACTCCTAGCCCCCAAGGTTAGTTTGAGAATACATGGAATTTTAGGGCTTGATTCACTATTGAGTTATTCCAGTTTTATATCATCGTAACCCCATTGATTTCAATGGAGTTACACCAGTGTCAACTTGTATTTCAGTGGTGAATCAAGCCTATAGACCAGATCTTCAACTGATATAAATCTGTGTAGCTTCCATTGGCTTCCATTGGCTTCTATTCCAGTTAAGAATCTGGCCCGAAATGTGGCTTGACTCACTGAAAACTATTAGTGCTCTGAACAATGTAAAATCATCACATTTAGGGCAAAATTGTCCTTTGCCATCTGCACTGAACATCTGCTATCCTAGAGTCAGATTTCCAGTGCACATTCTGCACTGTTTCTACACCTGCAAAACTGTATCGGTTTGTTTACCACATTGTTTTTGTGCTGATATCAAATTGCCACTTCAAAGCCACAATCTCTCTTGCACTTTTGCAGATGAAGATATGGAGAAAATGAATGCGCTGTCTATCACAGTGCTGGGCTTGAGGGTGTTGCTAACGAAAAGCATTGCCTTGAATATGCTCCTGGTCACTAGATACCTTTATTTCTGAGGTAAGAACTGAGGGGCAGTGGGGTTTATGCAGTGCATAGATTCTTTTTATGTCCTCCAAAGAGGTGTGCATTACGCATAGGGGGGAAAGGTTGTTCAATCTCCATTGTCTACCCTCCCATCCTCTTTTACTAATGAAGAAGCAAGGCCTTGAGGTTCAATCACTGATTTTAGGTTTAGAGAGCTGGGTTCAAGTCCAGGTATTCCCTACATTAATTTAGGCAAGACACAAAAGGCCATATTTTAAAGGCTTTTAAGCACATATGCATCTAACAGGTTTTTCAAAAGGAGTAGGCACCTAACCCCCATGGTGCATTTGAAAACCCCTATTTTCATCCTCATGTGGCAAAATACCTTTAAAAATCTGTCCCTTAGGATGGAATTTCGAAAGGGGTTTTAGACTCCCTGGAAAATCTCAGAATTAATCCCTCTGCATTCAAACAGCAACAGGTTGTGGAGAAACTCCTAGATTGATCAGGGGAATGGAGGGCATATTTTATGAGAGGAGAGGAGATTAAAAGGGCTTGTCTTATTTAGCCTAGCACAATGAAGGCTGACAAGGGATTGGATTGATCAGGAGGGCTATTGAAGCTAAGGGACAGGGCAGGCACAAGGCAGGGACAGGGCAGGCACAAGAACCAATGGCCATGAATATATTTCGACTGAAAAGTACAAGAAGGTTTCTAACCATCAGAGGAGGGAAGTTCTGGAGCAGCCTCCCAAAAGGAGCAGTTCAGGCAAACAAGTAGTTTAAAGATGGAGTTTGGTATGTTTATGAATGGGATTATATGACGGCATTACCTGGGATAGCAGGAGGTTCGATTTGATGACCCAGGACGGCCCTTCCCGTTTTACGTTCCTCTGGGCCTAGGTTCTCCACCCGTAAAACGGGGAGAATGATCTTCTCTGTCTCATCTATTTTGGATGCTTAAGGAGTTAGATGCCCAACTCCCATTGGAAGTCTACAAGACTTGGACACCTAATTCCCCTATGTTCTTTGAAAAT
Organism: Emys orbicularis; assembly: GCF_028017835.1. NCBI lineage: Eukaryota > Metazoa > Chordata > Testudines > Emydidae > Emys > Emys orbicularis. The sequence goes on along the minus strand of NC_088694.1, from coordinate 54,100,417 downwards.
TCCACCTGAAGGAGCTAATGCAAAACCTATTGACTTAAATGGGACACTTTCCACTAACTTGAGTGGGTTCTGGTCCAGCACTGATGTGAATATACTTGGAAGAATCTGACCCATAAGACATAACAACAATCATGAACTGCTCTTTTTCTTACAGGCTGGATGAAGGGAACAAGCAATGATATGAAGCAGATAGCAAATAATGCATTAGCTTTTATTCTTTATTAGAGCTAGTCAAAACATGAAAATCAAATCAAAATTTCAAAGTTGAAATTTTTGAAGGGTTCAAAATGGAGCCAATGTTTGTGTTTTCCAAAAATCTTCACTGAATTTTTATATAACAAAACACTGAATTTTTAATTGGAAATATTGTTGAAATAATTATCAAAATTTTCAGTCTACTGAAAACCTGCTTTTTAGCAAATGAACAAATAAGTATTTTGATATTTTCAATAACATTTTCAATACATTTTGTGAAAATTTTCACAAAAATTAAAAATATTTAAACAATGCCTTTTTTTAGAGAAAAAAATAATTTTTGAATAAAAGCTCTTTTTGATTAAAACAATTTTGTCCAAAATTTTGACTAGCTCTTCATTTTATTTTACTTTCCCCTAGCACTTTTAGTTTTTCTTTTATTTTTTCCAGTATATTTTAATTTTGAATAAATCAGCTCTTTCTAGATATGTGAAATGCTAGTTTCAACATATGCAGTTAAATGTCATTTTTTTTAATTGTTCTAAATGGCAACATTTACTGTTTGCTTGTGCTAGCTGTATTACATTGATTTTTATTCATATCTATTTTATGTTTTAATAAACTCAAACCCAATTAAAGAGATTCATTTTATTTTACGTTCATATGACAGACATATGGAAAAGCTAATTTCAATATAATTGGATTTTTATTCAGAATTATATTAAGTGAAGAGTGCCTCTTAGGACCTAGATTCATCCATGTTTTTGTTTTCTTCATGAATAGTTTTAACAAAAATGAAACATTTTCATTAAAACTTTCATTGGAAAAATTCAACCAAATTGAAACACTGAAATATTTTTTGGCCAAAAAAACTGCTGAAACCAAAAATGTTTTTGTTTTTCAGATGAAAATTTTCAGTTTTTGGGTTTCCAACAACAACAAAAAAAAAACCCACAAAAATTGTCAAGAAAGCAGACACTTCCCATGTAAAATTTTGTTTAATTAAATACCCAGGTTTCCATGAAAATGTTTTAATGGAAATTTTTTTATCAGATATTACATGAATATTCTATTGCAATCTATTGTATGGCTTAATAAATTCAAACCCAGTTAAAATGACGGATATATTTAAATTTTACTTGTATTCTTATTTTGATTACATATGACAAACGTATGTAGCAACCCTAACCCTAAACCTCAGTTGTTAAAATTGAGCTCCCATCCTGAACTATGAGGATTTACCTCTCTTCCAACACTGTTGTTTATCAAATCTTTACTCCTATAGAGGCACATTCTAATTTCTATGTAGATGACCAGTCCTCTTCTGAATGCTGCCTGGCTTTTGGCCTCAGTGACTTCTTGTGGCAATGAGTTCCACAAGCTAATTTCTCATTGTATGCAAAAGTATTTCCTTTTCTCAGTTTAAAAATTGTTGCTTACAGTCTTTTCTCTCTATCTATAAATTATGCTTTGCTGTGAATGTTCAAAATTTGCAAAGTATATAAAATCTAAAGCAAAGATGGCAATTATGAATTGATTTCCCACCAAACTAGCAGCAATATTTTTTTTTAAATTCTAGCAATTTAAACCAGCTTTGTTCCCCCCCCCCCCCCCCCGCATTTTCATAAGAGTCTCAGAGAAATGAGTGACATTCAAAGTTCACACATGCACAAAAATATTGTTGTCTTTGCTGCCATCTTATAACAGGCAGGTGCTGCACGGAGGCATCGGTATTTGGCAGTCTGACAAAGAAGAAGGTTGCTGTGGTAACCTGGATATTAAAGACACTTCTGTCCACATACTCCGCCTCATACCAACTTCTCACCCCAAAGCGCTGCCAGTTTCTAGTGAGTAGCAGAATGAAGCTGGAGGGCTGTGGTTTCCCACTGCAAATAAGTCACATGCTACAAACCACTGAACACACACACATTTGTTTTAAAAGCATTTAGACAACGTGGGACAGATCCCCACCTGGGGGAAATGGGTATAGTGAAACTGAAGTCAGGCTGCCAGATCCTCAGGTGGTGTGAATCAGCATAGCTCCACTGGAATCAATGGGCCAGGCCCCCAACTGGTGTAAATCTGAGTTGCCCCACTGAAGTCAAGAGGTCAGATCCCCAGCTGGTATAAACTGGCCATAGTTCCACTAGAATGAATAGAAACAATGAGGAGTCTGGTGGCACCTTAAAGACTAACAGATTTATTTGGGTATAAGCTTTTGTGGGCAAAAAGCCCCCATCATCAGATGCATGGAGTGAAAATTACAGATACAGGCATAAATATATATTGGCCCATGAAGAGAAGGGAGTTACCTCACGAGTGGAGAACCAGGGATAAGCTAGGTGGCTGTGGTTTCACACTGCAAATAAGTCATATGCTACAAACCACCAAACATACATTTGAAAAAAGCCCAGCATTTAAACAGCTTGGGACAGATCCCCACCTGGTGGAAATGGGTATAGTGCAACTGAAGTCAGGCTGCCAGATCCTCAAGTGGTGTGAATCAGCATAGCTCCACTGGAATCAATGGGCCAGGCCCCCCAATTGGTGTAAATCAGACTTGCCCCATTGAAGTCAAAAGGTCAGATCAGCAGCTGGTATAAATTGGCCATAGTTCCACTAGAATCAATAGAGTCACACAGATGAATATCCATCCCTCTGTTTCTATAGAACATGAAAAGTCTCTCTTCTGATGGCTAGGTTGGAAGCTAGATTGATAAGTGAAGAGCTCCCACTAGTGTCAGAAGTGTTAAACATTTTCTAAATAAAGCACATACTTTTTTGAGGGGGAGTGGTGAGTGGGATGAGGGATAGGGTCAGATATTGAGGTTAAGGTTAATCTTTAACAGGAGAGTATAATTAGCTTTGGGAATAGCATTACAGTTGGAATTCTTTGTTTTATCACTTTGTTTTCTGACACAGACAAGAAGTCTCTAAAGTGGATGTTATTATTATGTGTGTTTCGATAACATCTAGTGGTCCCCACCCATATCTAGGCCACATAGTGCTGGGTGCTGTACAGACACATCGTGAGAGCATGTCCAGGCCCCAAAGGCCTTACACTGTAAATAGGCAAAGGGTGGAAAACAGGAAATATCATTGTCCTCGTTGTACATGTGGCGTATGGAGGCCCAGGAAAATGAAGGCTGAGATTTTGAAAACCACCCAAGGGATTTAGACTTAAATTAAACAAAGTTCTAAATTCTGAAAAGCCTGGAGTAAGGGTCTTGTGCATGATCACACAGGGAATCTTTGGCAGAGCCAAGAATTGAACGCAAGAGACCAGAATCCCAGTTCACAAATACAAGACCTACCTTTCTTGACATATATTTACACATATACGAAGTGTGCAGTTACTGTAGAGCCCTACAGACACGCGGAAGCACTGTGGGCGCATGGCACAGTAATAGGTAGCGCTGTCTTCAGATAGGACAGCAGATATCAGCAAGTGGAAGGCTTTTCTGGCATGATCACGCCTCACAGAAAAGCGCTCCTTGACAAAGTGAGCATCAAACGACCTTGAATTATCCCTGTAGAGGATGAGCTGAAGGTCTTTCTTGGAAACCAGGCGGTACCAGTATAAACCTGGGTCCATTTGCGGAGTATCATAATTGCAGCATAGCGTTGTTTTGTTTCCCATCGTCGCTGTGAGGACTGAGGGGGTCTGAGATATTGTGTGGCACAGGAAGCATTTGCCTGTGAAACAAATTTTACAGGAAATCAGAATAAATAAGTAGAGCAGCATGGAAATAAGTGGTTCATTGGCTACAGTGATTAACCCAGCTCCAAGTGTGATTTTCCTGAATTAAGGTGCCAGTTACACTGGTGTAAACCCAGAGTAAATGTACTGTCACCAGTGAGTTTAATGTGGATTTACAGTCATGAAAGTGACTTTACCGATAAGGGCACATGAAGAAAGAAAGAAAAAAAGAAAGAAAGAAGTTTACAACTGAGACAACTTACAAAATAGCATTAGCAGTAAATTATTTAGCACAAGTGTCTGAGTCAATTTTCTGCTCTCGCTCATGGTGGTAGATAAGAGTTTGAAACCTTCTGTGACCCTCTGCTCCTCAGAGATTATGACAGGAAGAAGGAGGATATGTAGAGGGTGTGTAGGGAGAGGATTATGGGTAACATTTTCAAAAGCACTTAGGAAATTTAGGAGCCTAACACTCATTAGCTTTCAATGAATCTAGAGCTCCTTAGAACTTCAGTCACTTTTGAAAATAGGACTTAGGCTAAGGAGCAGTTTAGGCGATTTTGAAAATTTTATCCCATGAGTTTGGGGAAGCCAATTTATGGTGACAGCTTTATAGGTGAGGGATCACTCTTGTGCTAAGGTCACCGAAAGTCACCATGTCCATTTGTGTGTGCATGTCTCTCGCTGTGAGTGTCTCCGTATATATGTGAGTTTACATATGTGTATGAATAAACAGTTATACCTACTCATGCCTGTATGTGATTGTGGCTGTGTGTACATTTGTGAAGGACTTATATTTATATGTGTGACTGTATGTATATATACATGAATATGTGACTGTGGGTTGTTATGACAACATGTGCATGTAAATTGGTGGGTGTGCATACATGTGGATGGTAGAGTGTGTGCCTGTGTGTATACGTGTGTGCCTTCCCGTTGTAAACTTGTGTGACTCTTTATGTGTGAGGCTGCATGTGGCTGTGAGTTTGTGTTTGTGTGAGGTTGTGGGTGCATATGTAGACTGTTAGTTTGTGTGCTTGTCTATGTGTGTTGCTAAGGCTGTGCAAATGTGTGTGTGTACATGAGAAACATTGCATGAGAGTGTGTATACCTCTTTGTGGCTGTGAATGTGTGTAAGCCTGAGTGTCTGGGTGCAACAATATGTGTTTGTATCTGAGTCAGTAGGGGGGACTCTGTGCATATCTGAATCTATGACTCGGTATGTTTTTCATTGTGTGACTGTGTGTGTTTGTGGAGAAGGGGGGGGGGGGGACTGAGAACAAGAAAATGAAGAGACGGTGAAATGCAAATCAATCAATAGCTTTGTATAAAACTAAACCAATTAGCAAAATACATTAATAGAAAACAAATAATCTTATTATACAGCACAACCCTATTGTTGTATTATAGAATATTACATATTCCATGTACGGGATATCTCACTGGATTCTACCTGCCAGCACAGCTCTGGCCAATTTTTCAATTATGCACTTCAATTTAGAGAGGAATCAGCATCTTAAAAAATGTGTAAAATTTCTTATCACCACCCATGGGGACTGAATTTCTTTCTGTGGTCTCTTTTGCCCCCTGCTGGTGAAATCGTTAAGTTTTCTGCTAGCAAAATTTTAAATTGAACAATTCCAGTAAATAGGTCAAAGGAAAAACAATCATCCTCTGCTGATACCACAAGGCACATTTCTTCGTTTTTCTTTCCATTTTTCATCTTGTCAGCTGGCTGGTGCTTCTGCATGCCGAGCAATGACAATGCAGTTTGCTGGCTGCAGGGAACAGGTTGCTCCTTTTTAAAAAGAAGACAGAATGAGATAATAGTGTCTAAGAGGAGATTTGAAGAAACTTTCCCTTTGGACAAGTGCTACATTAACTGTATGACAATGTAAGTGACTTATAAAAACTACCATCGAAGATGGAATTTGGGAAACATTTTTCAAGTTCGCCTCAAGGATTTGGATACTCAATTCAGCTAAGCTTAGTGGAAATCAGTTATTCAAATAAATTTCAGCCATGTCTCGTCTGAGGGAAGGAATATCATATTAGAAGGGTTAGATAATGATCCTGTGGAACTCTTTGCCACAAGGTACCATTCTGATCAAGATATTAGCAGTGTTCAAAAAAGATTTGGACTTTGATATGAATAATGGGAACATCCAGAATTATGTTAGAGGTCTCACATGTATTAAGGGTATAAATTAGAGCTGGGCAATCAATTCCAGTGGAAGGTCTTTCTGTCAGAAAATGCTGTTTCATCAGAATTAAAACTTTCTGCTGGAAGGTGTTGATCAAATGTCATTTCAGAAAAAAAATGGAACAGAGCATTCTGATGAGGTCAAAACATCCTTTTCTGACCTTATTGGGATGGAAATTGTCAATGTTTCATTTCAAAATGACTTTTTGCTTCCAAATGTTTAAATTAGTTTTTTTCTGTTAAAAATGAGGCCAAAATCAGAATGAAACATTTCAGTTGTTTGAATTTCAATGCTCTGATAGACCAAAGATAGAATTGTTTTGAAAATATCATATCTGTGGAAAATTTCAATTTTTTTGGTTACAATTTGGAATGAAAACTAATTTCAAAAGTCTTGAAATCTTTCATTAAACAGAATTTCTGTTTCCCCTCCAGCTTCAGTGCACAAACCAACCATTAAATGATGGGGTCAAGAAGAAACTTGTCCTTTGGACAGATAGACACCAAGATGTCATGTACTTATCAACTTCTTTTGAAGTATCTGGTACTGACCATGGCTGGAAAAGGGCATTGGACTAGATAGAATATGGTCTATTTTAGTGATTCCTTTGTGCCTATAAACCTCTAGAGTTTTTGCTGAGGGACTTATCACTGTGGGAACAAAGTGTTGCTTCCTCTCCACTGACGTTTGAGGATGGATCAGACTGCTTCAAATGCCAGGTAAGAACCACATGAGTATGGGAACTTTTTATGCAATAAACATATTTGTATCCTTATAAAAATGTTCTTTTAGTGTGTTGAAATGGGACTCAGGAGATCTGGGTTTAATTCCCAGCTCTGCCACAAACTTCCTGTGTGACCTTGGGCAAGTCATATAATCTGTCTGTGCCTCAGTTTTCCCATCTGTGAAATGGGTATAATGATCCTTCCCTATGTCACACTGGAAGGGTAAATTCATTAAAGTTTGTAAGTCACCCAGATATAGCACTGATGGGGAGTCATAGAAGTACCCAAGCAGAGAGACAGAACAGAAATATATGCATTGATTGTACTTCCCCACCCCCCCCAGTCCACTTATAAATGTCCCAGATACTGATTCCTCATTGATGTCAGTGGGAGAGTTTCTGTTCACTTCTGTGGCTTTTTTATTAGGCCCTTGCAGGGAGGTTTTCTAAGTTGTTTAAGTTGTTTGACTCACTGGTTCCCTTTAATTTTGGCTGAGGTTTTCAAAAGAGCCTCAGGGAATTACGCACCTGACAACTATAGGAAAATCCCGGACTTTAATGGGAATTGGGTGTCTAAATCACATAGGAAATCACAACTCTCGCCCTTTTATGCATGAACACATTTTGAACGTCTGTAAGGACAGAACTCCAGTAAGCTTCATACTCCCAAATTTCAAAAATCCTAAAGCAATTTAAAAAAAAACATTGTGTATTGTGAATCATGTCTCGAAATTGGGAAGAGTATTCAAGGAAAATCTCTTAATCTAAACTGGGCCATAAGTAATTTACAAATGAGGAAGAAGAAGGTTTTGATGGTAAGTGGCTTAGGGGAGATTTTTGTAAAGTGGAGTCATGCTGTGGTGATGCTGATGGGTATAACAAACTTGTCTTTGGATCAGGAACTATACTTAAGATTCAGCCAAGTAAGTATGAACTTCATTTAAAGCTTGCCTGTCCTGATTTTTCACACTTGCTATCTGGTCACACTATGTCCACATGAGGGAATTGGCTGGCTGAATTATTCTGGCATAGCTCTTCTAGTATAATTGAGCTATTTTTGTATGCTTCAGAATAATTTCCCCATGTGGCCATTCTATTACAGAATAAAAGTGATTTTATTCCATCATAATTACTCCACTTTGTGAACAGAGTAGTTATGCTGAATAGCGTGTCCACACGGGGAGCTACTCTGACACAGTTTATTCCACAATAGCTATTCAGATCAGTTTTCCCATGTAGACAAGGCCTAAAGGAGTTAGATGGCCAGTTCCCTTCCATAGAACCAGGTGGCTTTGAAAATCACTGCCCAAGGGTCAGATCCATTTGTCTGCTCTGGCTACTTTGTGCTATGCTGACGGTGCAAGTAGCAGAGAACTGGGGTTAGCTGACCAGTTAAACAGGCGGCTGTCCATTTGTGGACCAGTCCTGGGAACATGGTGTGATTTTTGCCAGGGGATTAAATTAGCAAACTTGTGGCCACGCTGAATGAAATGGTAATAACTGTCTGTGGAAAATGCAATTTTAACGTTATTATTTCAGTAGCACCGAGAGGCCTCAGCTAGGCTTGGGACCCCGGTACCGAAAGCACAGCGAGAGACACTCCCTGCCCTGAAAGATTAAACAGTCAAAGGGTAGCAGGGGAAATAGAGTCACAGAACGGTGAAGTGACTTGACCAAGTCACAGTATAAAACAGTAGCAGAGCCAGGAATAGAATCAAGGTTTCCAGACTTCCTGTGCAGTGCTTTAGCCACTAGACCACGCTGCACCGAGCCATGTGTAATTTGTAGCAAAGGCTGAGATTTACAAAGCCACCTGTGATATCTGTATGCCCAGGTCTCATTAACTCAAATGGGATTTGGGCATAGAAATCCCATAAGTTCTTCTAAAATACCACCCCTATCTTCCACTAAGGCTAAGGAGGAGATGTAGATGAATCCCTTAGATGGATTAAAAAAAATCTCAACCACACCCTTCCAGGCTGGGATTTCCAAAGAATCCTAAGGGAGTTAGGCACACAAATCCCTTTGAATGTAGATATGATCTGGGTGCCTAACTCACGTAGGCCACTTTGCAAATCCCAGCCTGGGGTTTTTATAACTCAGATGGGATGAATCAGATGTCAGAACTCCTTTCCCCGAGAGGTGTTAGAAACAATTCTGGCAACATATGGATCAAATCCCCGGCTGGCGTCAGTCAGCAGAGCTCCATTGAAGTCATGTGTGAGACCCTTCGCTGGTGTAAACTGACATCGCTCCACTCAGTGGAGCAGAGCTGTGAGCATTTACTAGGACTGGCCAGAAAATAACAATTCTGGTCCATGAACAATTGTGAGTTTTACAGTTTGTTTCCATTCCACATCAGAATGAAATGGAGACCTCTGGAAATCTGGAAAGAGCGAGAGAGATCCCCAAATGGCCACTCACCCACTGCTTGTTGGAAATCCAATTTCAAGCCCCTGATTTGCTTTTGAAACTTGCATCCATGATGAATTCATGGATTAATCTAGTATGGTGATAAAGGCGGTTTGGACAGACAGACAGCTAGATTGCTAGCTAGGCAGAATGTTCACAATATGCAATGAAGACAGCTCACAAAAAATGATAGTTTCGTAGCTGAGCAGGGGGAGGGTTATTGTAAAGGGCAGAGGGACTGTGGCGATGCCAACAATTTCAAGTTCACATTTGGGAGTGGGACGAGATTAAAAGTTGTGCCAAGTAAGTGTTTCCATTGCAACTGGCCAAACGCTGTAATTGTTTATATTTGAGAGAGCATATTGCCAGCGAGAATCATCAGGGGTGATACACAATGAAAAACAGACCTGGAGACAAAGTGGAGAACACTGTGTGTTTGAGGTGGGGTTTTTGTAAAGTGACTGACGGATGTGGGAATCAAGGTGACAGGAAAATGATATTTGGAGCAGGGACTAGACTTAAAGTACAACTTGGTAAGCACTAAACATTCAGATAGAGGGAATTTGATTTTGCATGGACCATAAGTGGGCATTGGAGTCACTCCTGGTGGTAGATTGGCCAAATATTTTGAGCACCAAGTTGTACTGGGTTGGTTGCTGGGTACAATGGGACTTTCTTGAGAGAGCTGTAAACAAAATTTTGGAATTTTATGCAGAATATTTTTAATCAAAAATGTTCTTGATATTTGAGAAAAATGTAAACTTTAAAAGCAAAGATTGAGCTGCAGACGGGATCTGGATGCACGAGTCCCCTAGCAACTTTGAAATCTCAGCCAAACCATTTACATTTTTCCCCAGATATATTTTATTTTTAGAAATGGTTCACTTTCTAAAAAATGTCATCAAGTGGTGAAGCAGATCAATCAAAAGAGGCAATGTAAAAAGTCTGAGACATTAAAACTCTTTCTGATAAAAAAATGGAAAATTTCAGGAAAATAAAAATGCTTCTATGGAAATTTCTGTTTTTGAAAATTGGCCAGATTTTGTCTTGCTTTACTGAACTACCATGAATGAATTAGATGGGAATGAGAAGAAAGGTAGAGATTTTCAAAAATGCCAAGGGTATTTGGATGTCCAATTCCCATTAACATTACTAGGAATTAACTGTGCATCCAAATCCCATAGGAGGCTTTGGAAGTCTCAGATAGACACTGTTGCCTTCATCTGGTGTAAACGTGTGTAGCTCCATTAGCTCTGCTTTACACCAGCTGAGCATCTGGCCCTCTGGCTGTGTGTATTGTTGAAAGTCACGTAGGATCTTTGGTGAGCTACTGGTTTTTGTAAAGCTCTCCGTGAGAGTGTAACACTGGTTCTAGCTCTCAGAAGCTCACATTTGGAAAGGGGACAAGGTTGTCTGTATATCCCGGTAAGTTTCAATGACCCAAACTCTCTATAAACATATAGCCGCAGCTAGTGTAATTTGGCAATGAATAAAACTATGATAAATTACACCAGTTGAAAATCTGGCCCCTAATATTGCTCATGTTTTTGTAGAAAATGTTCATGTCCTCGTTGGCTAGAGAATGGCACACTCGTGGGTGCGTACAGGTAGGAGATGAGAATGTAACCTCAATCACCCACGTGTAAAACATGAGTAACGCCATTAGGGGTCATTGGGGCCAATCCTCTGTACACTCAGAGCAGTGTAAATCTGGAGTAACTCCATTGAAATTCAAGAGGGCTTAGGCACTTTTCAAAATTTTACCCTGGGTGCCTAAATCCCTTAGGGAGTTAAAGATAGATAGATAGATAGATAGATAGATAGATAGATAGATAGATAGATCACATTATGTAACAAATATACCTTATATTTCAGAGAGGAAATGAAGGGGAGTTTTTGTTAAGGGCTTAGATGCTGTGAGAAACACTAATGAGAAGCTCACATTTGGGAGTGGAACACAATTAAAAGTAGTGCCAAGTAAGTCACTCAGTTTTAACTAAAGAAATTTTCGGATGGGCTTTCCAAAGAAGTGTAAGGGACCTGAATCCCATTGGTTCCCATGCAAACTAGGCACCTAACTCTGTTAGACTGCTTTGAAAATCCCAAGCTTAAATATTAGAGTCCACTAATTGTTGGTGTGAATCATCTAAATGGAGGACAAAGGCTGACCTTCAAGTAATTAATGATATAGATAATGAGTAAGAGATTCATAAAAACATAGGGCTGGAAGGGACCTCTAGAGGTCATCCCATCCATCCCTAGCTCTGCGGCAGGATTAAGTATACATAGATGATCCCTGATAGACGTTTGTTTAACCTTTTTTTTAAACCACCAATGATGGGGATTCCACCACCTCATTCCAAATAAGGAGAGAAAGCTGAATTCACTCTCTGGTTGCTATGAGTTTTTGTAAAGCAGTTGGCTGGTGTGCTAATGATGCCAGCAATAAGCTGACTTTCGGAGCTGGAACTAGATTGCAAGTGCGACCTGGTAAGAAAGATGGATTGGAGATGGGGTGTAAATGAAGGGAGAATCGCAAATGATCATTTAGGTTTTGATAGTGGTCTCCCATACATTCAGTTGACCATGAGTGTGGTAACAGTTCTTAAGGCCATCGCTATATATTGTCTTTGTTGCTAACTCAATAGCTCATTTTGCTGTTGAGAATGTAGTTTTACAGTTAATCCCACTTGGCTCAGTAAAATGGCATTGGGTAAGTACTCACCCAACATGGCCAAGGGTTGGACAGTCAAGTCCTTGGTTAGAAATGGAGTGAGAACCTTTAGTTGTATAGATAGAGAAAGAAACTGCATCTTGGATGAAAGTTACTTTCAACACTATTTGTAAAGCCCCTTGCTATGGTGTATCACTGGAGGTGACAGGTCTAAGCTCACATTCGGAAGAGGGACAAAGCTTAAAGTGAATGCAAGTAAGTTTACAAATATTTATAGGAATTCTTATCTCACAGATTTTAAGTCCAGAAGGGGCCAGTAGATCATCTGGTCTGACCTCCTGTGTGACACAGGCCTGAGATTTCACTCGTTGCCCCTATGTTGAGCCCAATAACTTGTGTTTGACTAAAACGTATCTTCCAGGAATGCACCCGTCTTGAAGACATCCAGGGAACGAGATCCCGTCTCTTCCATTAGTAGTTTGCGCCAATAGGTCACCCTCACTGCTAAAAATGTGTGTCATGTTTCTAATATGAGTTTGTCTGGCTTTAGCTTCCAGCCACTGGTCCCCCAATCCAATACCCTGTCTCTGACAGTGCCCAAGTACTATCTGTTCAATAACAATGAAAGAAATTTGCATTAACTAAGTCTTGTTTATTAAATAGGAATTATTAATAGTTCCATTTTTGTTTCTTATAGTTTCAGTTTCCATGTTTGATTCTTATACTTTCAGCTGACAATAAATGTCTTCATAAAAATTAAGGCCACTTTATATTAAGGCCTTTGCTACGCAGCACTGTTAGACATGGAAGAAGAATCTTGGCTGCTGTAGGTGGAGAAGGAAAGGGTCTCTTTCGGGAAAGTTACCACTAGTCGCTTTTTGTAAAATCCTGTGTTATGGTGTAATGCTGGTGCCAGCGCGTATGCACTTATCTTTGGAAGTGGGACAAAACTGACAGTTGATCCAAGTAAGTCTGAATTTTAACAGCAACTTACAGGAATTTACACCAAGAATGTCAAACCTGGCAGTCTAAAGGGAGGCTCCTAAATCCCATATTTGGCCACCTAAATACAATTCCGATTAATTTTCAAAGGTGCCAAGTACCTGTAACTCCCACTGACTTCAAAAATCTTATCAGGTGCTCAGCACTTCTGAAAATCAGGACAAACCTTTGTGTAGGCATCTGAATCTGGATTGAAGAGTGTAACTTTAGTCACTCAGCTCTAAGAATGCTGGCATTTTGCTAAAGACATCCCTAAATATTCAATTTGTGCTTTTATACTGCAATTTTTAAAGGCTCTTATGGGAATTGGGCTTCCAAAAAATGCCAAATATTTCCATCTCCTTTGAAAATCTCAGCTTTAAAGCTTTGACTTTCCAGATATTGTGAATGAAATATGTGAGTGAATATATTGTGAGTGAAGTATACCAGGAGAAAAAAGAAAGAAGAGGCAGAAATAGATATTTTAAAAGACAGACATTTACAATTGGCTAAAGAGACTTACAACACAATAGTTTTCTTAACATTCTTCCCTCTGCATGGTTTCTTATGTGATCCACATCACCATGAATGAATGCTATGAAAGTCATGTAAGTGTTGGTGAAGATTTTACCGTAGGGCTAGATACTGCCTTCTTATAATCACAGCTTACTCCAGGAGATGTTCAGTTTATTTTGTCTCATTTTCACAGGGGTGAGGTGAACCCCAGTGTGTGGATTTTTAAAGGAGACTATGGGAGGCAGGGCCCCAAATCTCATTGAAAGTCAGTAGGACAGAGGTGCCCAATTCAGTTAGGTTCCTTCAGAAGTCCCAGCCTGCTTGTACAGGTTGTGACTTTCAAAGACCATGTGCTTGAGTTTTTGTAAAGCATCTGATGACAGTGATAGTGCAGGTGTCAATGATAAGCTCATCTTCGGGCAGGGGACACGCTTAAAAGTAATTCCTGGTAAGTGGAAAACTCAGAGGCGCTTTACAATGGTTATTTTATCTGCTGACCATATTCCACTCTAGCTTGTGTGCTTAAAGTCACTCCTGCTTCAGCAAAGAGCATGATTCAAGGACTTGAGAATAAGCACAGTAGCAAGTTTAGGTGATTTTGAATACCCCACCTACTATAGGGATTTAGAAACCTAGTTCCCATTAGTTTTGATTGGTCATCCAAATAGCTTAGGCAGCTATGAACATTTCAGCATCTATCTATCTATCTATCTATCTATCTATCTATCTATCTATCTATCTATCTATCTATCTATCTATCTATCTATCTATCTATCTATGGAGATGTAACAAGTTTGAGATCTGAGAGAGAGAGAGAGAGAGAGAGAGAGACAGATTCACAATCTGTAATGAATGCACTTATACAGTGTCAGATATGAAGGGAAGGTGGATTTTTGTAAAGGGTTGAGATGCTGTGGGAAACAACAATGAAAAACTCATATTTGGCAGTGGAACACAACTGAAAGTAGTGGGAAGTAAGTGGCTCGCTTTCAGCTAGAGAACTTCCGAGATTTTCAAAGTTGATTATGGGATCTTGGGTGCCAGCTCTTTGCAGAATAATTAGGAAGTGGACATCCTTGTCCACTAAGTGGTATGAAATGTCCTGAGTGGAAAGACTCTTTAAGTAAATGGCAAGTGTTGGAGTTCATACACGGGAAAAGAGGTATTGAGAGAAAGCTGAAATCCTGAGATTCCGTTGGTGGGTTTTTGTAAAGCTGTTGGCTGCTGTGCCAATGATGCTGGCAGGAAGATGGTATTTGGAGCTGGGACTAGATTGAAAGTGCAGCCTGGTAAGAAAAAGGAAATTCTTTCATATTGAAATTATTGTGGGTTGGACACGAACAGCCATAGGAGACTATCGGGGGTTGACTCAAGGAACGAGATAGTTTTGATAACTAAACAGTTGATGTTGAGGTCTTGGGGAAAGAGATGAATCAATGAGAAAATATTCCCTTAGGAACTCTACCTTCAGTTGCACCTGTTTCACCCTATTAACTTCAGTGCTTAAGGTTAACTTCGTCCTGCTATTAAGGCCCCGATACAGTAAAGCGGTCAGCACCTGCTCTGAGTCACATGAATTATACCACTGAAGTCAATGGGGCAACTCAAGTTGCTAAAAGTTAATCATGTTCTTACATGCTTTGCTAAAACCCCATTGACATCGAAGCACTGACAGCAATAGGATGGCAAACGGTTACAACTGAAGGCCAGATTGGGCCCACTGTTTTCACAATTAACGTAGTAGGGAATGGTATGAGAAAAACAATGGAAGGATGCATGTAAATTACATGTCCTCAATGACTGAGAGCTGCTCTACAAGATTTTGTAAATCTTTTACATACAATGATCTCGGAAGTAGAGGATCTAAATTCACATTAGGGAAAGGATCGCTTTTGAAGGTAAATCCCAGTAGGTCAAGTCAAGTCAAGTCAAGTCAAGTCAAGTCAAGTCAAGTCAATCTATCTATCTATCTATCTATCTATCTATCTATCTATCTATCTATCTATCTATCTATCTATCTATCCCCGTACACCCTCGCTATCTATCTATCTATCTATCTATCTATCTATCTATCTATCTATCTATCTATCTATCTATCTATCTATCTAAAGATTGGAATAAGTTCTTCTTGTACTAGTAAGGAGATTCAAAGATCACAAAAAACATAGATGCTTAAGTGTTTGTAAAAAACTAGAGTCTGGAGTTCTTGTAAAGCTTGTTCTGACTGTGATACTACTGGTGGCCGCTATGACATTATCTTCGGGCAGGGGACGCGTTTAACAGTAACTCCAAGTAAGTGGAAAGATCAGAACACTTTACAATGATTAGTTTAAAGTCTGAAAATGATCTAACCTAGCTTTTATGCTTATTGTTGGTGATACTTCAATGGAATGCAACCAGCTCTGGGTTGACTATGGGAATAAGGACAGTGTATCAGTAGGAGACCAGACCCTTAACTGAAGTACATCTCCATTGAAATCAATGGAGCCAGGCAAATTTACATCACCTGAGAATTGAGTTTGTGGTCCCTAAATACAGATTCCCCAACACTTTCGTCACAGGCAACAGTTGATGAATGGCAGTAGATAAAGTGTTCAGTTTCTTCATATTTTCTTTTGTGTCTAACGTAGGGTTTTATTCTAACACCTATCACCACAGTATCTGAACTCCTTCCTGAAAGAACTGTTATAAAGGCAGGTCACCCCAAGCATATCCTCTAGGAATGAAGTTGTGAATTAGAGTCTCTGTGGCTGAATCCATTCGAAAGAGAGGGACAGAAAGTCTTTGCTGAGCCTCACCGAGTATATTGGGTGAAAGTTACCAGAAAGCATTTTTGTAAAGCCGCTTGTGACGGTGCAATGAAGGTATTGCTTATGAGAAGGTCACATTTGGAAAGGGGACAGAGCTCTCCGTATATCCCAGTAAGTCTCAGTGAACAGAATTCTCCGTTGATATAACAGTGGGCTCCATCACCGGCTTGTGTGAAACGGCCATAGCTTTACTGGCAAGCTGGGGACCTAATTCCCGTAGATGCTTTCAGAAATCGCAGCCATCATATTAAGGCCACTGTCTATTAAGGACTGTGCTACTAGTAAGGGGTTGAGCAGCGCCCCAGACTCAGTTCCTCAGCTGGTGTAAATTAACATGACTCCACTGAAGTCCAAGGAGCCTCCCTGATTTATTCCAGCTGAGCATCTGGCCCTTAAACAGCGCGTGGGGGAGCAAAGAACCGCCCCCGGTTATTGTAAAGCCCTGTGTTGTGGTGTAACACTGGAACTGGCAGCAACAAGCTCCCGTTTGCAAGGGGGACACACCTGAGAGTATATCCAGGTAAGGCTGAGAACGAATCACATTCCCTACCAAAATAGGCATGGGACACTAGGAAACGCCAGACTGGATCAGAAATGGAGTCCATCGAGGAGCCAGCCTCGGGAAATGACCAGTACCAGCCACTTCAGAGGCAGCTGTTAAAAACCCTGCAATGGACAGTTATGGGATAATCTTTCCTTAGGGGAAGTTTCTTCCTTGGCTCCATGAGTTAGATCTGGCTCCTGTTCTGAAGCAGAAGAGGTCATATCCCTTCCAATATCCTTATTAACATAGCTCTGGATGGCGTCTTTGAGGGAGATTTCGAAGGAGCAGAGAGCAGTTCTGTACTTATCACCCACTGCAATTCATGGGAGTCAGATCCTTGTAAATATTTGTGTCACTGAAAAGCTTCCCTCTGAGCCATACAATTGTTAGTATTTATTGGGTGTATTACTGTAGCGCTTAGGGGACCAAGGCCTGGCCCAGAACCCCACTGTGTGCTAGGTGCTGTACGAGCACAGAAAAAAGAAGGTCCCAAAGAGCTTACACCCCAAGTCTAAAACAAGAGCCAACAGATGGATACAGACAGATGGGGGAGTAGTGGGAAACAATGAGACTATATTGGTCAGTGTGATAGGAAGTGATCTCTGTGCATCAGCAGCTTAGCCATTGCCAATACTTTGGGAGGCATCATGACAAAGGACAATTTTGCCTCTTTTGGAATCCTGCTAATCTGTCACCCCTTCCTTGTGTCTTGTGGCAGTGAGTCCCACAGGTTAACTGTTGCTATTTTTCCATTGTCATTATTAAATTGATTGCCTTTTAGTTTTAATTAAATGTTACCTTGTTGCTTCATTATGAGGAAGAATGAGAAGCGCCAATCTCATGCAGTGCTTCCTCTCCCTTCCTTCTTGTAGTCAAGCATTAAGAAACCATTAGCTTTATCTTTATTTCAAGAATCTCATCATTATGCAGATCATTTTAAGACTGGCGTGTTAAATCCCAGCCCACCTTGGTCAATGGGAATTTTGCCCTTCGTACTAATAATGCCAGGAGTTAAATGGAGTGTTGTGTGTTTCCATGTAGGTATGATAGGTATTCGCACAGCCTGGAAATGAGAATAGGTGAAGCTATAATCAAAAAGTATGATCTGTGTGTCTATATTGGTTTTGTAACTAGTCCTATGTCTAGGAATGTATTCATAGCACTTCAGGCTATTTTAGGTTAAGGGATATGCTTCTAATCATGTTAGAAATGAAACAGGATCTTTTGCTTTGTAGTTAGAGAAAACAAAGGCAACTTGGGTGACAAGTTTTTGTAGAGGCCTATTTTATGGTGTTACACTGGTAACAACTATAAACTCACATTTGGGAGTGGAACAAACCTGAAAGTCAACCCAAGTAAGTCTGTGAATAATCAGCTACAATGATTTAGGCAAAAAAATCACAAAGTTGTGGCTGTGAATTTCAAAGCCCACCTACAGGATTTAGAGAGACATTTCCCATAAATCACTAGGGTTGGGATTTTCAAATGAGTCTAACGAGGGAAGGTACTCAACTCACAATCAATTATATATTGTAGTATCCAGATATTATGGTGATTGATGGCAATCTAAGAAGATGGAACACTCAAAATATGTAATGACTCTATCTGTATTTTCAGAGATGAAGAGAAGAAGTTGGGCTTTTGTAAAGTGTTGAGAGGCTGTGGGAAACACATATGACAAAGCTGTATTTGGGAGTGGAACAAAATTAGAAATAGTGCCAAGTAAGTGGCTTAATTTCAGCTAGAGAACCATTTCGATATTAGATTGCAGGAATCACTGAATTAAATCACCTATACGAATGATTAATAGATAGCACGAAGAGGTTGTATTTGCAGACTGATTGCAATGAGTTTTTGTAAAGTGGTTGACGGGTGTGTGAATAACGCTGGTATGAAGGTGACGTTCGGAGCTGGCACTAGACTGAAAGTGCGACCCGGTAAGAAAGAGGCAAGGTTTTCGTACTGAAATTATTGTGGCATGAACCATGAGTGGTCATTCGAGCCAACCTTGGTGTTGACTGAGATTCAAGGGGTATTTTAGGTTCACTAGCAGTTTTTGCAAAGCTTTTTATGGTGGTGTAACTCTGGTGGTGGATATGGGAAAGCCACATTTGGAAAGGGAACACACCTGTTTGTACATCCAAGTAAGTCCAAATGAACAAAACCAAAATCTTACTCTGTAAATACATGAATGGCCCAGATCCCCAGCTAGCATAAACCGGCACCATTCCATTGGAGTTCGTAGGGCTAGATCCCCAGCTGGTGTGAATCAAAGTAACTCCATGGAGATGGTCCAATATCTTATTGCTTAAAATACTGCACTTTGTTTTTTACTGCCAATACCACTTGTAGGCTGTAAAAGACTTCCATAACTTTACTGGACAAAAATAGGACCAAATGTAGGGGTCACTGGGGATTGATCTTTTGTTTAAATGGAGGAGGAGTTAGTGGGAGGTTTTGTATCTCCTGCTAGCTTTCTCCCCAGCTAACTCTTTTGGAGGTTTATGTAACTGATGTGGTGGGTGTTAGAGTCCCTCATTTGCACCTGAATTATTGTACCTTTATGTATAGTTTATGAGAGGAAGAGGAGAGCTCTTTCTCTCTTCCCCCTACTTTTTTTTGTAAAGGGTTGAGAGGCTGTGGGAAATAGCAATGAGAAATTCATATTTGGGAGTGGAACAAAGTTAAAAGTAGTGCCAAGTAAGTGGTTTAATTTTGATTACAGAGACTGATCAATACCAGAGTGCATGGGCTGATGCGAGTAACATGAGCAAATGCCATAGGCTGGACCTCATGTGATTATTAATACACCTCTACCTCGATATAACGCTGTCCTCCGGAGCCAAAAAATCTTACTGCGTTATAGGTGAAACCGCGTTATATCGAACTTGCTTTGATCTGCCGGAATGCACAGCCCGCCCCCCCCCCCCCGGAGCGCTGCTTTACCACGTTGTATCCGAATTCGTGTTATATCGGGTCATGTTATATCGAGGTAGAGGTGTAGTTATCAACAGGAGGTTGTGTTGGCTGTTTGGTTGCCAGGAGGTTTTATAAAGGTTTTGGCTGATGCGGGGATGCCAGTGACTGGAGGGTCACATTTGGACCTGGAGCTAGATTGAAAGTGCAACCTGGTAAGAAAGAGGGAATTTGTCCAGACTCAGATGACTGCGGAAGGGACGGTGACTGGACATTGGAGTCCATCCTGGTGCCTCAAAGAAGCAGCTAGGTTTGAGAACCAAGCAATGGGAGATTTGAAGAATTGATGGGTCCATGAGAATATTTCCTTACAAAAACTCTGCCCTCAGATAAGCCTGTACGGCCCTAATTTCTCACACCTATGCCCTGGGTGACCCTAATGGCTTCGAGGTTGTTCTGTCCCCTTATTAAAGCCCCAACAGAGCAAAGCACTGAAGCACTGGCTTAATTTTCAGCACATGTGAAGTCCAATTGACTGCATAAATGCTTAAAGTTAAGCACACGCTAAGCTACTTTATTAAAACCCCACTGATGTCAAAGCCTTGACTTCAGTAAGGGAGCATATGGCTACAACCCAGGGCTGCTTTTGGCCCCCTGTTTTTTTCTACTCAGACAGCGTAGAATGGAATGAGAGAAACTCTGGACGTGGCTGTTAAAATTCCAAGAACATTTTGAGTGAGAGCTACCCTGGCGCATTGTCATCTAATGGGGTAGGACACAGGGTGTCTGAAATGACATTTGGGTAGGACAAATTTGACAGTAAAGCCCAGTAAGTCAAAACTCTCTCTCTCTCTCTCCATCCATCCAGACCTGAAGACCTGTGTAACTTGAAAGCTAGCCTCTTTCACCAACAGAAGTTGGTCCAATAAAAAATATTCCCTCTCACCAGATCTCCCTAAAATCTATCTATCAGTTTGCTAATATATCAAGAGTGGAATGTGATAAGTTCTGCTGAGATAGGAGGGCAGGATACAAAAATGTACATGCTCAAGTTTTTGTAAAGCTTTTGATGACAGTGATAACACTGCTGGCACCAATAAGCTTATCTTCGGGCAGGGGACACGCTTAACAATAAATCCAGGTAAGTGGAAAGATCAGAAATTCTTTAATATTGTTATTTTGTTGTTTGAAAACAATCTATTCTACCATTTAATAAGAACGGACATACTGGGTCAGACCAATGGTCCATCTAGCCCCGTATTGTGTCTCTGACAGTGGCCGGTACCAGAGCTTCACGGGGAATGTATAGAACAGGGCAATTTTGGAGAAATCCGCTCTCGTCTTCCCCTCCTGGATTCTGGTATTCAGAGGTTTAGGGTCAGTCTGAGCATGGAGTTTCATCCCCGACCATCTTGGCTAATAGCCGGTGATGGACCTATCCTCCATGAACTTTGAACCCCTATTATGTTTATTGCTACTCATCCTTCAGCGGAATGTGTCCATCTGTGCGGTTAGCAGAGGGAATAAGGACAATCTATCAGTATGGGGCCAGATCCTGGATTCATAGCTATTAGCTTAGCTCCATTCAAGTCAGTGGAGCCAGGCCAACTATGCATCCACTGGTGGCCTGGTTCATGGTCCATAAATCCATTGTCTCCAACCGTGTCATAGACACTAATATAAGTATCTGCTTGGACACCACTCTAGAAAAATGGGTAGATAGAGGAGTGTACATGAGAAAGAAAGAAAGAAAGAAAGAAAGAAAGAAAGAAAGAAAGAAAGAAAGAAAGAAAGAAAGAAAGAAAGAAAGAAAGAAGTGATTAGTTCCTTATTACTTTTTGCCTACTTTATGGTTTTATTTTAGCTCCTATCACTGTGGGATCTGAGCTCCTTCCTGTGCACTTTGTCATAAAAGTAGGTCACCCCAAACGTATGCTCCAGTAGTGATTGCTCCTTTGGCTAGCAACTCTATTGACTGCTCTAGTTTGGAAGAGGGAGAAAGAAAATCTCTCTGTATGTGCTGGTGTGAGTGAAAGTGAATCTTAAGTGACACTGATAAGCAACGGTTATTGGAAAGCTTTTTACCAAGGTGTAGCTTTGGTAGCAGCTATGGAAAACTCACATTTGGAGAGGGGACACAGTTGTCTGTGTATCCAAGTAAGTTCCAGAGAACAAAATTCTCCATGAATGTGTGAGTGGGACAAATTGTCAGCTTGTGTAAACCAGCCATTGCTCCACTGCGATCAATGGGCCAGATCACCAGGTGGTGCAGATCAGCATAGCTCCAGTGGAACTAATGGGCCAAATGCCCCAGCTAGTGCAAATCGGAATTGCTCCTTCGGACTCGTAGGGCCAGATCCCCAGCTAGGGACCATCTGATGCAGTTCCCTTGGAGTCAACAGAGCTGTGTCACTGTTACACCAGCTTGTGAATCCATGTTTCTGTGCTTGTGTCTTATACAACCAGCTGGCCATAAATACCTATGTGGGTTGGGATTTTTGGAGTTTTAAGGGAGTTAGGCACCCAATCCTCATTGAAAGTAAATAAGAGTAAAGCATCTAATTGCGTTAGGTTCCCTCAGAAACCCTAGCCATAAGCGTTAAGGCTACTGTATATCAAGGACTTTGCTACTAACGTGGTCAGAAATGGAGTGAGGGTCTGCGATTCCAGAAGCAGAGAACCAGAACCAGTTCCTCGGCTGGTGTAAACCAACAGAACTCCTTTGTAGTCAATAGACCAGCCTTGATTTACACCAGCTGAGGATCTTATCCCCAAACAGCACCTTGGGAGACATTTGCCTTCCTCACTTATTGTAAAGCCCCATGTTACGGTGTAACTCTGCTGGTGGTAGCTACAAACTCCCAGGGGGCAGGGACACAACTGAGCGAATATTCAAGTAAGTCTGAAGAAAATCTTGTTTTCTACAAAAATGTGCATGGAAACCTACGAAGTTCCAGCCTGGATCAGATGAAGAGTCCATCTGGGCCAGCCTCTTATATCTGACAGTGGCCGGTTTCTGCAGCTTCACTGGGGTGCCAGAAACACTTTCATGAACCGTTATGGGATAATCTTTGCCTAGGAAAAGTTTCTTCCACACCTCAATGAATTTGAGATGATCTTGTGCCATGTAGCAGGAGGGTCTATATACACTGTTAGAACAGATGTGGGGAGACTTCAGCTTTGCAGGTAGCTAGAAAAAGCGTACCCTGGGTGAAAGCTGACATTACAAGTTTGTGTAGAGGTCTGTTTTATGGTGTCACACTGGCACCAGCTACAAAGTCACATTTGGGAGCGGGACAAACCTGAGAGTCAACCCAAGTAAGTCTAAAAATAAACAGCCACAACTATGTAGGTAAAAATCTCAAAGGTAGGTCTGAGGTTTTCAAAGCCATCTATGAGGTTTGGACACTTGCCTCCAATTAACGAATAAAGCTGGGATTTTCCAAGGAACTTAAGGTAGTTAGGTGCCAACCTCCCATAAAATTATATGTTGAAGCACCCAGATGCTATAGTGATGGAGGGCAATAGAAGCAGATAGATAGATAGATAGATAGATAGATAGATAGATAGATAGATAGATAGATGGGGTGTACGGGGATAGATAGATAGATAGATAGATAGATAGATAGATAGATAGATAGATAGATAGATAGATAGAGGAGGTGTATGGGGATAGATAGATAGATAGATAGATAGATAGATAGATAGATAGATAGATAGATAGATAGATAGATAGATAGATGGGGTGTACGGGGATAGATAGATAGATAGATAGATAGATAGATAGATAGATAGATAGATAGATAGATAGATGGGGTGTACGGGGATAGATAGATAGATAGATAGATAGATAGATAGATAGATAGATAGATAGATAGATAGATAGATTGTCCATGATTTCATAGTCTGAGCATTCTGTGCCATTCTTTTCAGAGACGAAGAGAAGGTGGGTTTTTGTAAAGGGTTGAGAGGCTGTGGGAGACAACTATAACAAAGTCTTGTTTGGGAGTGGAACACAATTAAAAGTAGTGCCAAGTAAGTGTCTTAGTTTCAGTTTGAGAAACTATTAAATCTTAGATTACAGGGATCACTGAAGTGACTCACTTGAGCAAATGGCCACTTAGCTTGACCACCACACAATGATTAATAGATCTTAGGATGATTTTGTATTTGCTTTTGGTTGTGAAGAATTTTGGTAAAGTAGTTGGCTACTGTGGGAATGTTGCTGGCACGGCGGTGACATTTGGAGCTGGCGCTAGACTGGACATGCAACCTGGTGAGAAGCAGGGAATTTTTTCATGCTGAAAAGATTGTGACATGACCATGAGCGGCCATTCAAGCCTGCCCTGATGTTGATTGAGATTCAAAGAGCATGTTAGATTACGTCACAATTGTCACAGCAGTTACTGCTGTTTTTTGTAAAGCTTTTTATGATGGTGTAACATGGGAACTGCCCAAGGGAAACTCACATTTGGGAAGGGGACATGGTTATCTATACATCCAAGTAAGTCCAAATGAACAAAACTCTCTATAAATGTACGACTGATCCAGATTCCCAGATGATGTAAATTGGCATTGCTCCATTGGAGACGATGGGCCAGATCTCCAGGTGATATAAATTGGTTTTGCTCAATTGTAGTCAACAGGACCAGGTCATGGATCTGGTCCAACACCATATTATTCCAAATGTTCCATTTTTTCACCCTATGCCACAGATTTTTTAGTAGAAGGGTTTGATATCTTTATTGGTGTAGTGATAGGAACACACAAGTGGGTTGCTGGGGAATGATTATTTTAATAAAGGAGAAGTTTGTGGGAGTTTGTTGGGAGATTACTTATGTTGGGTGTCGTTAGATCTGCTGCTGTTTCCTCCTGCCCTTCTAATTTTTGTTGTGAAGTTTCCTGAAATCCTGCATTTGTGCCATATTTTGTACCCTTTCCTGTACTTTCAGAGAGGAATAGAAGGTAGGTTTTTGCAAAGCGTTGAGAGGCTGTGGGAAGCAGGAATGACAAATTCATCTTTGGGAGTGGAACAAAATTAAAAGTAGTGCCAAGTAAGTGGCTTCATTTAAATTAGAGAACATATGAAATGTTAAGATTGTACAGATCAATGAAGTGAATCACCTAAGGAAATGACACAGGTGGGGATTTATTCCATTCATAGAGACAGGTTTCAAGGCCAGAAGGGACCACTGTAATAATTCAGTCTGACCTCCTGTATAATACAGGACCTAGAACTTCCCTGAATTAATTCCTGTTTGAATGGCCGGAGAGATCAACGATGAACAGAAATCAAGGTGATATCATGTGTGATCTTGGTTCAATATTAGTTTTTGTAAAGCTGTTGGCTGGTGTGGGAATGATGGTGGAAGGAAGGTGACGTTTGGCGCTGGGACTAGATTGAAAGTGCAACCTGGTAAGAAATTTGTCCAGAGCCAGAATATTGCGGCAGGGACCGTGAGAGATAATTGGAGCCCATTTTGGTGATACAAAAAATGAGCCGGTTTTCAGAACCAAGCAGCAAGTGTTTGGAGGGCAGGTAGGTCAGTGACAGAATATCCCTTTGCAAATTCTTCCTCAAATCAGACCAGTGAATTCCTCATGACTTCCTGGTTTTAGGTCAATTTCATCCTCCTATTTAGGGCCAAACAGAGCCAAGCACTTAAGGACTTGGTTAATTTTCAGCACATGGGTAGTCACGAGAGCTGATTGGGAATCAGTTTTCCCATTCTGCACACTTTTTGGAGGATTTAAAAAATGTCCCTGTTCTGCATTAATATGAACCCGAGACCTTTCGAAGTTGTCCATGTAACACAAGAAGCCGAGAGCCCTGCCTCCGACAAGCCAATTGCCTGGTTGTTTGGACACTGACCTAGTGGGAGACCCACTTTCAGTCCTTGGTCTGCCTGATTTAGAGCAGGGACTTGAATCTTTGTCTCACACACCCGAGCTGAGCGCTCTAATCACCAAGCTATTGGCTAGTGTGCTGCTATTGGCTTTCCATCTCTTCTGTTGCAGCTTTCCCACTTTGTGTCAATAATTAAATAGTAATTAGGAAGCAGACAGATTGATTCGACATCCGAGTGGTTAGGGCACTCAAAGAGGACGTGAGAGAACCAGGTCCAAGTCCTTGGTCTGAATCAGGCAGACGAGAGACTTGAACCTTCGTCTTCTACATCCCAGGTGAGTGTCTGAACCACTAATTGTACTCCTGTCCTGAGAAACCTCTCGAAGGAAAGTCTTGTGGAAACTGGCCCATTCTCACAGAACATTTCAATGGTGAGGAATCAGAGTTTTACCAAAAAGAAAACTGCTCTGAAAGTTCCTGACCACATCTAGTATTCGTCATGAAGTCAACGGGACTGCATATGTTTTTAAAGTTAAACGCATTACTGCTTTATTAAAGCCCCATTGTCTTCAAAAGCACTGACTTCAGAAGAGACATAGATCATTCAAAAGAAGTCTGCTTTTGGTCCATTGTTTTCACTGTTAAACCAGCAGGCAATTGCATGTGATAAACTCTGGAATTAACCATTAAAATTACAAGATGAAAATGAATGAGAGCTAACCTAGCAACATTGTGAAGATTTTTCATACAGTGACCTAAGTAGCAATGACTTTGAATTCACATTTAGGGATGGGACAAATTTGAGAGTAAATCCCCATAAGTAAGTTAAAGTAATTCAGTCAGTCAGTCAGCCTATCTGTGTGTTAATGCACCAAGACTGGAATGAGATAATTATCCTTGTATAGGCAGGGAAAATCCAGAGATTACCAAAAATCTTAGATGGTCAAGTTTTTGTAAAGCTTTTGATGACAGTGTTAGTGCTGGTAGCAACTATAAACTTAACTTTGGGCAGGGGACGCGTTTAACAATAAATCCAAGTAAGTGGATGGAGCAAAAACTCCTTAATACTTTTACTATCAAGCCACTATAGAATAGTGTGAGAGAAACTCAGGAATCATGTGTAAAAATGATAAAACCAATCTGAGTGAGCAGCAACAGAGCAGGTTTTGTAAAAAAAAAATTACATACAGTGTCCTGGGTAACAGTCTGTCTAAATTCACATTCTGGGATGGGACCTACAGGTATTTGAGAATAAATCCCTGTAGATCTCTCATTCTCTCTCCCCTTCATCAGCAGCCATCTCTCTCTCTTCCCCCTCTTTTCCTCCCCAGTATCTGTCTTTGATTTGTTCTTAAGGCAATTCTCAAGGGAGTTGTATTCTTTCGCTAGGCAAGAAGGATTCAAAGATCGCCATAATCTAATCGGATGAGGTTTTTGTAAAGCTTTTCATGGCAGTGGTAGTACAAGTGGTGGCTATGGAGTTACCTTCGGGAAGGGGACACACCTAAGAGTATATCCAAGTAAGTGGAGAGAAAAAAAAGCCCTTTGAAAGGAATATATTTGTCTGAGAATAACCCAGGGTTAGCGTTTATGCTTAATATCACTCTGGGATTCATTTGAAACAGGGAATTGGTGTGAATCAGTAAGTGACCTGTGACAACATCCAGTAAATGATAGCTCCCGTGTGCTGTATCTGGAAGACAGAGACAGAAAGAGGTGGCCAAATAGCATAGGAATGGAATCTATGTAAACACCGAGATTGATGGATGCGTGAGAAGATACAGAAGTGGAGTTTGTCCTTTAATACTCTTCTTTCTGTTCATCTTGGGGTTTTACACTGGCTCCCCATTTCCGTGGTAGATTATTGGCTTGCTGCAGGAATTGGGATCATATCACAGCCCCACACTCATACGCTGGAGTGATGAAGCCTGTTTTTGAGCTAGTGGACAAATCTGTAGCTGGGGTATATTGGCATATCCACTGTCCCAAACTATTTACATGGGAATCTGGAACAGTGCCTTTCTGGTCTGGATCATTGGAAAGAACGGCACGGGAGCTCTGTCTGCATGTCGGGTTCAGACAGAGACTTGGGAGGCAGAGCTGCCTGCTCTGGTTTTTGTAAAGCTCTTGATTGCAGTGTAACGCTGGGGGCAGTTTGGGGAAGTTCACGTTTGGAAAGGGGACAAGGCTGTCCGTACATCCAAGTAAGTGCAATGGACAAAACTCCCCATAGAAATATCCATGGGACAGATCCTTTTGGGGTGCAATGTGCATAGGTCCTTTGACCTCAATGGAGCTGCATTGGGGATCTGACCTTGCTAGGTTTAATGGAGCTTTGCTGAATTATACCAGCTGGGGATCTGGCACCACTGACTTCAATCAAACTATGCTGATTTGCACCAGCTGGGGGTTTGGACTGACAGTGGTTAGTTCCTACATATTTCACTTGGTCTTTTAAACCTATTTAACCTGTTGCCACTCATTCGTCTGGGAAATGGTGTCATATCCTCCCTGGACAAAGAATATATACTTAGGTTGACTTTGAAGGGAATTAGGTACCTAATCTGCTCAGGCACTTTTGAAAATCCCAACTTTTGAAGATGCCTATCTGCATCTTTAATCACCCCAATACCTTTCAAAATATGGCCCTTAGTCTTCCTATGCCTTGGGTCCTCCATTTGTATTCAAAAGCAACATTGCAAACTTTTGGACTCTGTTGCCGGGAAGGCCAAAGCACCCCAGTCCACAATGCTCTCAAACTCTCCATCAACACGCGAAGAGGTGCCCTCACTCTATGTGGAGCTGCCCCTGGGGCTGCCGCAGAGATTGGTGGATTAGCAGGATTGAGCCAGATCTGGGAACTTTGCTACACAATGACTAGTGGGATCCCATCAACTGGGATCACTATAGCTGGCCCAATGGTCCTCTGATACCTCACAGAGGTGTTATGAGTAGGACCCTACCAAATTCACCGTCCATTTTGGTCAATTCCATGGTCATAGGATTTTAAAAATTGTAAATTTCATTATTTCAGCTATTTAAATCTAAAATGTCATGGTGTTGTAATTGTAGGGGTCTTGACCCAAAAAGGAGTTGTGGGGGGTCGCAAGGTTATTATAGTGGGCAGTGCGGTACTGCTACCCTTACTTCTGTGCTGCAGCTGGCGGTGGTTCTGCCTTCAGAAATGAGCAGCTGGAGAGCGGCATCTGCTGGCCGGGAGCCCCGCTCTGTAGGCAACGCTGCCGCCAGCAGCAGCGCAGAAGGAAGGATGACATGGTATGGTATTGCCACCCTTTCTTCTGCACTGCTGCCTGCAGAACTGGGCCCTCAGTCAGCAGCCGCTGCACTCTGGCCACCCAGATCTCAAAGGCAGTACAAAAGTAAGTGTTGCAATTCCACGACCCCCCGAAAATAACCTTGCGACCCCCTTTCAACTCCCTTTTGGGTCAGGACCCCCAATTTGAGAAATGCTGGTGTCCCCCAGTGCAATCTGTATAGTATAGGGTAAAAACACACAAAAGACCATATTTCACGGGGGTGAGGGTGCGGGGGACGACCAGATGCCATGGTCTGTGATGTGTTTTATGTGGCCATGAATTTGGTAGGGTCCTAGTTATGAGTATAAATACATTAATGACTCTGAGGTGCTCCGTACTATAGTAATGAAAGCCAAATAAGTACATAAGATAGATAGATAGATAGATAGATGGGGTATTTGGGGCTAGGTAGATAGATAGATTGATAGATAGACTTAATAACAGCATTTAAGGATAGTTCGTGTCAGGCCTTTGCTCCTAATACAGTTAGAAATGGAATGAGAACCTTGGGCTGTGTAGGTACAGAGGGAAACAGCATCTTGGAGCAAGTTTACCCTGACCGGTTTTTGTAAAGCTCTGGATTATAGTGTACTGCTGGGAGTGTCAACTATAAATATATATTCGGGAGAGGAACGAGGCTGAGAGTGAATCCAAGTAAGTTTGAAGGAAATTGCGATGTACAAAAAATATAGGCCAATATTCTGAAAACAGAGTGTCTGAAATTTAGGGTCCTACTTATATCAAGGTACAGACAGAGATTCAGATATCAACTTGGCTCAAGTTTTTGTAAAGGTCCTCATGACAGTGATGGCAGTGGAGGGAACAAAATGAACTTTGGGAAGGGAACATCCCTTATAGTAAATCCAAGTGAAGCAGTGCTAGTAATAGTATGAGAACTTTTTACAGAGCGCTATCATTGTCTGAAAATATTCGACTATGGTTGTGGGATCTGATTAATGTGACCAATGCTCCAGGGGACTATAATCTTTAGACATGACTGTGAAATTATTTCTAGTCCTCCTTCCCTTCCTCCAAAAAAAGGTGAAAATGATTTTTTTTAAAATGTTTTCATCACAGTTTCTCAGACTAATGTAAAAAAAAATTCCTCCCAAAATATTTTAGCTCCCCAACCCCTATTTTTTGGTAATCTGTTTTCGATTATTGGACAGAAACCAATCAAAAGGAACAATTTTCACAGAAATATCCATTTCCCTTTGAAAGGTGGTTTCTATGTGCTTCTATTTGTGCCTAAATACCTTTAAATATCTGGAACTTAGTCAATACAGTCATTTTCTGTTGTAACAAAGAGTTTTGATGGATTTTCGAGCACCTCTATAACTATCTCTGGGCTGGCTGAGGGAATGGCAACAGTTGTATAGGTATGGGCACAGATCCTTAGCTGGAATAAATCAACATTGGGGGGGAGGGATAGGTCAGTGGTTTGAGCATTGGCCTGCTAAACCCAGTGTTGAGAGTTCAATCCTTGAGGAGGCCACCTAGAGATCTGCAGCAAAATCAGTACTTGGTCCTGCTAGTGAAGTCAGGGGGCTGGACTCAATGACCTTTCAAGGTCCCTTCCAGTTTTAGGAGATAGGATATCTCCATTTAGTTATTTATTGATATCAGCAGAGTTATGCTTATTATCACCAGATGATTCTGTGGCCCCTTGACGCCAATGTACTATGCCGATTTACACAAGCTGGAGATCTGATCTTGGTATGAATATCTAAGC
This sequence comes from Emys orbicularis, assembly GCF_028017835.1. NCBI lineage: Eukaryota > Metazoa > Chordata > Testudines > Emydidae > Emys > Emys orbicularis. The sequence goes on along the minus strand of NC_088694.1, from coordinate 54,069,844 downwards.
ACCCAGATAGTATGGTGATGGAGGCCAGTGGAGGAAGATAGACAGATCACGAGTTACCCATTTGGAACACCCTATCATGACTTCTCTTTGTGGGAATTATTGCTAGACGTCTTGCCCAGATATGTGAAAAGAGACATACAACAAAAGAGATGGGCTAGGACAGGGTGTCTGAAATGACATTTGGGTAGGACAAATTTGAGAGTAAAGCCCAGTAAGTCAAATCTCTCTCTCTCTCCATCCATCCAGACCTGAAGACCTGTGTAGCTTGAAAGCTGGTGTCTTTCACCAACAGAAGTTGGTCCAATACAAATATTCCTTCTCACCAGGTCTCTCTAAAATCTATCTATCAGTTTGCTAATGTGTTAAGAGTGGAATGTGATAAGTTCTCCTTAGATAGGAGGGCAGGATACAAAAATGTTCATGCTCAAGTTTTTGTAAAGCTTTTGATGACAGTGATAATACTGCTGGCACCAAAAAGCTTATCTTCGGGCAGGGGACACACTTAACAATAAATCCGGGTAAGTGGAAAGATGACAAATTCTTTATAACTGTTATTTGGTTGGTTGAAAACAATCTGTTCTACCATTTAATAACCACCACCACACCGGGTTAGACCAATGGTCCATCTAGCCCTGTATTGTGTCTCCAACAATGGCCAGCACCAGAGCTTCGGGGGAATGTACAGAACAGGACAATTCTGGAGAGATCCACCCCTGTCTTCTCCTCCTGGCTTCTGGTAGGGAATAAGGACTTTCAGTTTGGGGCCAGATCCTGAATTCTTAGCTATTAGCACAGCTCTATTCGAGTCAGTGGAGTTGGGCCAACTATGCATCAGCTGATGGCCTGGTTCATGGTCCATAAATCCATTGTCTCCAACCGTGTCATAGACACTAATATAAGTATCTGCTTGGACACCACTCTAGAAAAATGGGTAGATAGAGGAGTGTACATGAGAAAGAAAGAAAGAAAGAAAGAAAGAAAGAAAGAAAGAAAGAAAGAAAGAAAGAAAGAAAGAAAGAAAGAAAGAAAGAAAGAAAGAAAGAAAGAAGTGATTAGTTCCTTATTACTTTTTGCCTACTTTATGGTTTTATTTTAGCTCCTATCACTGTGGGATCTGAGCTCCTTCCTGTGCACTTTGTCATAAAAGTAGGTCACCCCAAACGTATGCTCCAGTAGTGATTGCTCCTTTGGCTAGCAACTCTATTGACTGCTCTAGTTTGGAAGAGGGAGAAAGAAAATCTCTCTGTATGTGTTGGTGTGAGTGAAAGTGAATCTTAAGTGACACTGATAAGCAACGGTTATTGTAAAGCTTTTTACCAAGGTGTAGCTTTGGTAGCAGCTATGGAAAACTCACATTTGGAGAGGGGACACAGTTGTCTGTGTATCCAAGTAAGTTCCAGAGAACAAAATTCTCCATGAATGTGTGAGTGGGACAAATTGTCAGCTTGTGTAAACCAGCCATTGCTCCACTGCGATCAATGGGCCAGATCACCAGGTGGTGCAGATCAGCATAGCTCCAGTGGAACTAATGGGCCAAATGCCCCAGCTAGTGCAAATCGGAATTGCTCCTTCGGACTCGTTGGGCCAGATCCCCAGCTAGGGACCATCTGATGCAGTTCCCTTGGAGTCAACAGAGCTGTGTCACTGTTACACCAGCTTGTGAATCCATGTTTCTGTGCTTGTGTCTTATACAACCAGCTGGCCATAAATACCTATGTGGGTTGGGATTTTTGGAGTTTTAAGGGAGTTAGGCACCCAATCCTCATTGAAAGTAAATAAGAGTAAAGCATCTAATTGCGTTAGGTTCCCTCAGAAACCCTAGCCATAAGCGTTAAGGCTACTGTATATTAAGGACTTTGCTACTAACGTGGTCAGAAATGGAGTGAGGGTCTGCGATTCCAGAAGCAAAGAACCAGAACCGGTTCCTCGGCTGGTGTAAACCAACAGAACTCCTTTGTAGTCAATGGACCAAACCTTGATTTACACCAGCTGAGGCTCTTACCCCCAGACAGCATCTGGGGAAACATTTGCCATCGCCACTTATTGTAAAGCCCCGTGTTACGGTGTAACCCTGCTGCTGGTAGCTACAAACTCACCTTGGGGACAGGGACACGACTGAGCATATATCCAAGTAAGTCTGAAGAAAATCATGTTCTCTGCAAAAATGTTCATGGGAACTATGAAGTGCCAGCCTGGATCAGATGAAGAGTCCATCTGGTCCAGCCTCTTATATCTGACAGTGACAGTGTAGCTTCACATAAAGGTGCCAGAAACCCTTTCATGGATGGTTATGGGATTATCTTCCCCTAGGAAAAGTTTCTTCCACACCTCAATGAATTTGAGATGATCTTGTGCCATGTAGCAGACGGGTGTAAATACACTGTTAGAACAGGCAGAAAGAGTCTTCAGCTTTGCAGGTAGCTAGAAAAAGCGTACCCTGGGTGAAAGCTGACATTACAAGTTTGTGTAGAGGTCTGTTTTATGGTGTCACACTGGCACCAGCTACAAAGTCACATTTGGGAGCGGGACAAACCTGAGAGTCAACCCAAGTAAGTCTAAAAATAAACAGCCACAACTATGTAGGTAAAAATCTCAAAGGTAGGTCTGAGGTTTTCAAAGCCATCTATGAGGTTTGGACACTTGCCTCCAATTAACGAATAATGCTGGGATATCCCAAGAAACCTAAGGTAGTTAGGTGCCAGCCTCCCATTAAATCCTATATTGAAGCACCCAGATGCTATAGTGATGGATGGCAGTAGAAGCAGCTAGGTAGGAAGGTAGATAGATAGATAGATAGATAGATAGATAGATAGATAGATAGATAGATAGATAGATAGATAGATGGGGTGGATGGGGATAGATACATAGATAGTCTGTCATTTCATAGTCTGAGCATTCTGTGTCATTCTTTTCAGAGATGAAGAGAAGGTGGGTTTTTGTAAAGGGCTGAGAGGCTGTGGGAGACAACTACAATAACTTCATATTTGGGAGTGGAACACAATTAAAAGTAGTGCCAAGTAAGTGTTTTAGTTTCAGTTTGAGAAACTATTAAGTCTTAGATTACAGGGATCACTGAAGTGACTCACTTGAGCAAATGGCCACTTAGCTTGACCACCACACAATGATTAATAGATTTTAGGATGATTTTGTATTTGCTTTTGGTTGTGAAGAGTTTTTGTAAAGTAGTTGGCTACTGTGGGAATGTTGCTGGCACGGCGGTGACATTTGGAGCTGGCACTAGATTGGTCGTGCAACCTGGTGAGAAGGACGGAAATTTTTCTTGCTGAAATGATTATGCTATGGACCATGCATGACTGTTCAAGCCCACCCTGATGTTGATTAAGATTCAAAGAGTATGTTAGATTACAGTCACAATTGTTCCCACAGTTACTGCTGGTTTTTGTAAAGCTTTTTATGATGGTGTAACATGGGAACTGCCCAAGGGAAACTCACATTTGGGAAGGGGACATGGTTATCTGTGATTCCAAGTAAGTCCAAAGGAATGAAAATCTCTGTAAATATATGAGTGGTCCAGATTCCCAACTGGTGTAAATTGGCATTGCTCCATTGGAGACCAAGGGCCAGATCCCCAGGTTATGTAAATTGGTTTTGCTCAATTGGAGTCAACAGGACCAGGTCACCAACTGGTGTAACTCTGAGTAGCTCCATGGATCTGGTCCAACACCGTATTATTCCAAATGGTCCATTTTTTCACCCTATGCCACAGATTTTTTAGTAGAAGATTTCGTATCTTTCTTGGTGTAGTGATAGGAACACACAAGTGGGTTGTTGGGGAATGATTCTATTAATGAAGGAGAAGTTTGTGGGAGTTTGTTGGGAGATTACTTTTGTTGGGTGTTGTTAGACCAGCTGCTATTTTCTTCTGCCCTTCTAATTTTTGTTGTGAAGTTTCCCGCTGTCCTGCATTTGCACCTTATTTTTGTATTTTTCTTATACTTCCAGAGAAGACTAGAATGTGAGTTTTTGCAAAGTGTTGAGTGGCTGTGGGTAACAGGAATGACAAATTCGTCTTTGGGAGTGCAACAAAATTAAAAGTAGTGCCAAGTAAGTGGCTTCATTTAAATTAGAGAACATATGAACTATTAGATTGTACAGATCAATGAAGTGAATCACCTAACGAAATGACACGAGCTGGGATTTATTCCATTCATAGGTTCCCAGGTCAGAAGGGAGCACTGTAATAATTCAGTCTGACCTCCTGTATAACACAGGCCATAGAACTTCCCTGAATTAATTCCTGTTTGAATGGCCGGAGAGATCAACGATGAACAGGGATCAAGGAGATATCATGTGTGATCTTGGTTCACTATTAGTTTTTGTAAAGCTGTTGGCTGGTGTGGGAATGAAGGTGGAAGGAAGGTGGCATTTGGAGCTGGGACTAGATTGAAAGTGCGACCTGGTAAGAAAGAGGGAATTTGTCCAGAGCTAGAATATTGTGGCAGGGACCGTGAGAGGTAATTGGAGCCCATTTTGGTAATACAAAAAATGAGCCGGTTTTCAGAACCAAGCAGCAAGTGTTTGGAGGGCAGGTAGGTCAGTGACAGAACATCCCTTTGCAAACTCTTCCCCAAATCAGACCTGTGCACTCCTCATGACTTCCTGGTTTCAGGTCAATTTCATCCTCCTATTTAGGGCCAAACAGAGCCAAGCACTTAAGGACTTGGTTAATTTTCAGCACATGGGTAGTCACGAGAGCTGATTGGGAACCAGTTTTCCACTTCACAGACTTTTTTGAGGGATTTAAAAAATGTCCCTGTTCTGAATCAATATGAATCTGAGATCTTTCAAAGTCGTCCATGTAACAAGAGAGGCCGAGAGTCCTGCCTCCGACAAGCCAATTGCCTGGTGGTTTGGACACTGACCTAGTGGGGGACCCACTTTCCAGTCCTTGGTCTGACTGATTTAGAGCAGGGACTTGAATCTTTGTCTCAGGCACCCGAGCTGAGCTCTCTAATCACCAAGCTATTGGCTAGTGTGCTGCTATTGGCTTTCCATCTCTCCTGTTGCAGCTTTCCCACTTTGTGTCAATAATTAAATAGTCATTAGGAAGCAGACAGATTGATTCGACATCCGAGTGGTTAGGGCACTCGCAGAGGACGTGAGAGACGCTGGTCCAAGTCTTTGGTCTAAATCAGGCAGATCAGACACTTGTACCTTCGTCTTCCACATGCCAGGTGAGTGTCCAAATCACTAATTCTACCTTGGTCCTGAGAAACCTCTCAAATGAGAGTCTTGTGGAACTGGCCCATTCTCACGGAACGTTTCAAATGGTGAAGAAGTAGAGTTTTATTAAAAAGAAATCTGGTTGCTCTGAAAATTCCTGGCCAGCTCTCGGGTTCACAGTGAAGTCCATCAGATTGCATACATTTTTTAAAATTAGGCATGTGCTTTACTGCTTTATCAACAACCCATTGTCTTCCAAGCACTGACTCTACAAGAGAAGTATATCCCTAGAAAAAAAGGCTGATTTTGGTCCATTGTTTTCACTGTTAAACCATTAGGCAATTGTATCAGATAAGATCTGGAATTATGCATTAAAATTACAAGACCCAAATGAATGAGAGCTAACCTAGCAACATTGTGAAGATTTTTCATACAGTGACCTAGGTAACAATGACTTTGAATTCACATTCAGGGATGGGACAAATTTGAGAGTAAACCCCTGTAAATAAGTAAAAGTAGTTCAGTCAGTCAGTCTGCCTATCTATCTGTGTGTTAATGCACCCAGACTGGAATGAGATAATTATCCTTGTATAGGCAGGGAAAATCCAGAGATTACCAAAAATCTTAGATGCTTGAGTTTTTGTAAAGCTTTTGATGACAGTGCTAGTGCTGCTAGCAACTATAAAGTTTACTTCGGGCAGGGGACGCGTTTAACAATAAATCCAAGTAAGTGGATGGAGCAAAAACTCCTTAATACTTTCACTATCAAGCCACTATGGAATAGTATGAGAGAAACTCAGGAATCATGTGTAAAAATGATAAAACCAATCTGAGTGAGCAGCAACAGAGCAGGTTTTGTAAAAAAAAAATTACATACAGTGTCCTGGGTAACAGTTTCTCTAGATTCACATTCTGGGATGGGACCTATTTGAGACTAAATCCCTGTAGATCTCTCATTCTGTCTCCCCTACATAGGCAGCCATCTCTCTCTCTTCCCCCTTTCCCTCCTCAAGATCTATTTTTGATTTGTTCTCGAATCAGTTCTCAAGGAAGCTATATTCTTTTGATAGGCAGGGAGGATTCAAAGATTGCAATCTTCTAATCGGATGAGGTTTTTGTAAAGCTTTTCTTGGCAGTGGTAGTACAAGTGGTGACTACAGAGTTACCTTCGGGAAGGGGACATACCTAAAAGTAAATCCAAGTAAGTGTAGAGAACAAAAACCCTTTGAAAGTATTATATTTGTCTGAGAATAACCCAGGGTTAGGATTTATGCATAATAGAACCACAGGATTAATTTGAAAGAGGGAATTGGTGTGAATTAGTAAGAGACTGAACATATCCAGGTTTCAGAGGGTAGCCATTTAAATCTGTATCAGCAAAAACAACGAGAAGATTTTTTGTTGAAGAATTGCCACTTTTAAGTCTGTTATTGAGTGTCCATTTTTTCTTTTGCTTAGAGACTGTCCGGTTTGGCCAATGCACATGGCAGAAGGGCATTGCTGGCACATGATGGCATATATCACATTGGTAGATGTGCAGGTGAACAAGCCCCTGATGGTGTGGCTGATGTGATTGGTTCCAGTGATGGTGTCCCTTGAATAGATATGTGGACAGACTTGGCTACGGGGTTTGTTGCAAGGATAGGTTCCTAGGTTAGTGTTTTTGTTGTGTGGTGTGTAATTGCTGGTGAGTATTTGCTTCAGGTTGGGGGGCTGTCTGTAAGTGAGGACTGGCCTGTCTCCCAAGATCTGTGAGAGTGAGGGATCATCCTTCAATATAGGTTGTAGATTCCTGATGATGCGCTGGAGAGGTTTTAGTTTGGGGCAGCCTCTACGCAAAAGAATAAATGGACACAAATCAGACATCAAGAATTGTAACATTCAAAAACCAGTAGGAGAGCACTTCAACCTCCCTGGACACTCAATAACAGACTTAAAAGGGGCAATTCTTCAACAAAAAAATTTCAAAAACAGACTCCAATGAGAAACTGCAGAACTGGAATTAATTTGCAAACTGGACACCATCAAATTAGGCCTGAATAAAGATTGGGAGTGGATGGGTCACTACAAAAACTAAAAACTCATTTCCCCCTCCTGTTACTCACACCTTCTTGTCAACTGTTTGAAATGGGCCACCCTCAGTACCACTACAAAAGTGATTTTTCCTCCTGTTGATAATAGCCCACTTTAATTGAATTGTCTCATTAGAACTGCCCCTCCTCTTGGTAAGGCAACTCCCATCTTTTCATGTACTGTGTATATACATCTTCCTACTGTATTTTCCACTTCATGTATCTGATGAAGTGGATTTTAGCCCACGAAAGCTTATGCCCAAATAAATGTGTTAGTCTCTAAAGTGCCACAAGGACTCCTTGTTGTTTCGACAACATCCAGTAAATGATAGCTCCCTGTGTGCTGTATCTGGAAGACAGAGACAGAAAGAGGTGGCCAAATAGCATAGGAATGGAATCTATGTAAACACCGAGATTGATGGATGCGTGAGAAGATACAGAAGTGGAGTTTGTCCTTTAATACTCTTCTTTCTGTTCATCTTGGGGTTTTACACTGGCTCCCCATTTCCGTGGTAGATTATTGGCTTGCTGCAGGAATTGGGATCATATCACAGCCCCACACTCATACGCTAGAGTGATGAAGCCTGTTTTTGAGCTAGTGGACAAATCTGTAGCTGGGGTATATTGGCATATCCACTGTCCCAAACTATTTACATGGGAATCTGGAACAGTGCCTTTCTGGTCTGGATCATTGGAAAGAACGGCACGGGAGCTCTGTCTGCATGTCGGGTTCAGACAGAGACTTGGGAGGCAGAGCTGCCTGCTCTGATTTTTGTAAAGCTCTTGATTGCAGTGTAACGCTGGGGGCAGTTTGGGGAAGTTCACATTTGGAAAGGGGACAAGGCTGTCCGTACATCCAAGTAAGTGCAATGGACAAAACTCCACATAGAAATATCCATGGGACAGATCTTCTTGGGTACAATGTGCATAGGTCCTTTGACCTCAATGGAGATGCACTGGGGATCTGACCTCATTAGGTTTAATGGAGCTTTGCTGAATTATGCCAGCTGGGGATCTGGCACCACTGACTTCAGTCAAACTATGTTTACACCAGATAGAAATCTGGTCCATTGAATTAATGGAGCAACCCCAGTTTATGTCATCTGAGGATCTGGCCCCATTGACTTCAATGGAGCTATACTGGGGGGTTGGAATGGCAGTGGTTTATTCCACTTGGTCTTTTCTACCTATTTAACCTATTGCATTCATTCATCTGGGAAATGGTTTCATGTCCTCACTGGACAAAGAATGTAAACTGAGGCTGATGTTGACTTTGAAGGGAATTAGGCACCTAATCTGCTCAGGCACTTTTGAAAATCCCACAAGATGCCTATCTGCATCTTTAGTCACCCCAATACCTTTCAAAATATGCCCCTTAGTCTTCCTATGCCTCGGGTTCTCTTCTGTAAAACTGGGGTAACAGCACTTGCCTACCTCATTTGTTTTCAAAAGCAACATTGCAAACTTTCTGGCTCTGTTGTTGGAATGGACAAAGCACCCTAGTCCACAATGCTCTCAAAGTCTCCATCAACATGCGAAGAGGTGCCCTCACTCTATGTGGAGCTGCCCGTGGGGTGCCCCAGAGATTGGTGGATTAGCAGGACTGAGCCAGATCTGGGAACTTTGCTACACAATGACTAGTGGGATCCCATCAACTGGGGTCACTATGGCTGGCGCAATGATGCTCTGATACCTCACAGAGGTATTATGAGTGTAAATACATTAATGACCGTGAAGTGCTCAGTACTCTAATAATGAAGGCCATATAAGTACATAGATAGATAGATAGATAGACTTAATAACAGCACTTAAGGATAGTTCGTGTCAGGGCCTTTGCTCCTAATACAGTTAGAAATGGAATGAGAACCTTGGGCTGTGTAGGTAGAGAGGGAAACAGCATCTTGGAGCAAGTTTACCACGACCGGTTTTTGTAAAGCTCTGGATTATAGTGTACTACTGGGAGTGGCAACTATAAATATATATTCGGGAAAGGGACTGGGCTGAGAGTGAATCCAAGTAAGTCTGAAGGAAATTGTGATCTACAAAAAATATAGGCCAAAAATATTTTCAAAGGAGAGTGCCTGAAATTTAGGGTTTTACCCATATTAGGGTACAGACAGAGATTTAGATATCAACTAGGCTCAAGTTTTTGTAAAGATCTTGATGACAGTGATTAGGGGACAAAATTAACTTTGGGAGGGGAGCACACCCAACAGTAAATCCAAGTAAGTGAAACAGTAACAATAATACTATGAGAACTTTTTTACATAGCTATATCATTGTCGGAAAATATTCGACTATTAGTTTTCTGTTTAACTAATGTGATGAATGCCCCCAGGGAATATAATCTTTAGACATGGCTGTGAAATAATATCTATTCCCCCTCACCTCCCTCCAAAAAGAGGTGAAAATATTTTTTTTTTAATTCCATCATTTTCTCAAGCTATTGTAAAAAAATTCCTCTCAAAATAGTTTACATTCCCCCTACCATTTTTTGGTAACCTGTTTCCAGTTTTTGGACAAAAACCTATGAAATGAACAGTTTTCACAGAAATATCCATTTAGTGCCAGATTTTTAAAGGTATTTTGAAAATCCCTTTGAAAGGTGGTGTCTGGATGCTTCTCTAAAGATGGTGTCTAAATACCTTTAAATATCTGGCCCTTCATCAATACAGCCATTTTCTATTGAAAAAAGAGTTTTGATGGACCATTTTTGAGCACCTCTAGAACTATCTCTGGGTGGCCGAGGGAATGGCAACAGTCGTATAGGTCTGGGCACAGATCCTTAGCTGGAGTAAATCAACATTGCTTTATTGAGATCAGCAGAGTTATGCTTATTAACACCAGATGATTCTGTGGCCCCTTGACTCCAATGTACTATGCTGATTGACACAAGTGGGGGATCTGATCTTGGTATGAATATCTAAGTGCCCAGATAGCATGGTGATGAACTCCAGTGGAAGAAGATAAACAGACATAGATCATGAGTTACTCACTTGGGACACCCTTTAATGACTTCTCTTTGTGGCAACTATTGCTAGATGTCTTGCCCAGATATGTGCAAAAAGGCATACATCAAAAGAGATGGGAATGGAAATTGAATTCACTTGTTTTTTATTAGTGCTTGTGACACTGAATTAACTTTGGAAGCCACTGGAAATACATCTTTGGGAGTGGGACTAAATTGGTAGTGAAGCCTGGCAGGTGATGATAGCTCAGAAAATCTTTGAAATATAGAAGTGCTTTTTCCTATACTGGATAACCAGCTGGGATTTCTGGAGGAACATAGATAGGTAGGTAGACTAGGAGAGTAACTGCCTAATATGATCCCAAAGGGGTTGAAAACAAGGATTTATGGGGGGAAAGGAACACACACATTTGTCACGTAGAGCAAATACTGTGCATTTTAGTTATGAAGGCGTAAGATGGGAATGAGACAGGGATGGAAGTTAATGGATGTGGATGGAGGCTCTGAGCATGTTTTTGTTAGACTGCTAAGCACTGTGGGAAAGGTAGTGGCTATGTAGTCACCTTTGGGAGTGGATCGAAGCTTCTTATTAAACCAAGTAAGAGACCTGACATTTACACATTTCAGTGATTTCTGGCAGTGGTTAATTAGCAATGTTGTGGATGAGACGGGCAATTTGAATGACAATGTAATAATATGTGAATCTGGACGTTTTATAGTGAAAGAATCCTTGAAATGTATGACCTTGCATTACTGAGATACGAGAACTTCATATTATTGAGAAAGAGAGAGATTGCAAATGGAAGGACAGCTATACCAAAAGATAAGGGATTTGTATGCCCAGTTCCCACTGAGATTAATGTTAGCTGCATGCCCAAATCCCCTAGGCAGCTGAGAATATTTCTCCCTAAATCTCACACATCAGATTCAAGGATTTGGGATGTCTTCATGACCTTCCATTACAACAATGTGATTATAGACAGAGTTGGAAGGATGGCATCTAAGATTGGAATTTTCAAAGTTTCCTAAGGGACTTAGGGGCAGATTTTAAAAGATCTCTAGGTGCCTAGTGGGATTTTCAAAGTACCTAGGTGCCTAAAACTCATGGTTTCAATGGGTATTAGGTGCCTAGGTGCTTTTGAAAATCCACCAGGTGCCTAAATACCTTTAAAATCTGGCCCTTAGATGCTTTTGAAAATCCCACCTAAAAAGCCTTTAAAAATCTGGGCCTTAGGCACCAAACTTGAACTACATTTTGATAATGGTTGAGGATGTGATTCTCTTATGTCCCTTTGAAAATGCAGGTCTAAATATTTCAATCAAATTTTGTAAGGGAAAAAAAAGTGTAAACCAGGACTGGGATGTAGGCGAAGATAAGACTATGGAGAATATATGACTGCAATAAACACAGTAAAGGAAGTTAAGTGCAGGTAGTTTTTGCTGGGCCTCATATCACTGTGTGTATAGCAGTGCAGACAAGCAGGTGTTTGGAAGTGGAACCAGGTTAAATGTGAAACCCAGTGAGTATCCTGCTTATTGAATTGAGAATTTCTTTTTGTTAGAAATTGCAGGGGGCAATCTATTGCAGAGGGAAGGACAGGGGCTGATGGCTGGCTGGCTGGCTGGCTGGACAGAAAACTAAGGGCTTGGCTACACAGATACTTGTTTTGCAGCAGGCTGGGGTGTAAATGTACCCCACACTAATGTACAGCAGGCAGGCAGCAGGACACTACACGGCTAAAAATACCAACAAGGATGGGGAGGCCCAGCCAGGGTAGAGCAGAGAGCCGTGCAGGGTAGGTAGTCGGGTACATACCCACACCCTTCAGGCATGTCTTTACTCTACTCTCCTAAGCCTGAGATGCATCCACAAAGCAAAACGACTGCAGGACCCCTAGCAGGGTCCTTGGACCTAGGTCCTGAGTGCTTGCTGGCCCGAGTGAGACTGATTTATGTGTGGACAGAAGCGGGACTTGGGCTCAAACCTGACTCAGAGCCCAGGCTTTGGGTGCAGTGTACTGATCAGCCACAGGGTACACACAGACTCTTAGTATGTAACAGGCTAAAATGTACCCCCAGCTTGCTGTGAACTAAGTGTTCATGTAGACAAGCCCTTTGAGATTATGATGTCCAATACCAATCGAAATTAATGTCAAAAATGTGTCCAGTTCCCCATGGCATCATTTCATTTCTTACCCTCAATCTCATGCACTTCATTCCTTTTCTTTGTCGCTAGTTTACTGCAATAGAAAGAGACTGACTGGTGGTGTCTGAGTTGCAATTTTCAAAGGCATCCAAGGTATTGCATTTTGGTGGGAGGTGAGCATCTAATTCCCTTGGGCTCCTTTGAAAATGTATATCTGAATGTTTCAATAGAATTTGGTGGCAAAAGTCAGATACGAAATGGAAATGGAACGTGAGTGAAGATGCAATGACTAGGTACACATGAAGGGTAGCTGGTTTTTGTTGGGGCTAATATCACTGTGTGTATAACAATGCAGAGAAGCTGGTATTTGGAAGTGGAACCAGGTTAAATGTTAAACCTAGTAAGTATCATTATTGAATTAAGAATTGCCGTTATCAGTGATGATGGGCACAAGAAATTGATCAATGTGATTGAACCAGGCTGACTGAACCTGATTTCAAGGATCAAATATCCAAAATGGAAACAGCCGAGTGAGACAGAAAATGTTTTTCTGTTGTGATGAAAACACATTTTTTTTTTTTTAACAACATTTTTCTTCAAAAGGTTTCAGGTTTGGCTGAAAAACAAAAAAGCAGGTAACATCTGATTTTTTTCAAGTTTTTAAAAAAAAACAGATTTTTTAATTTTGATTTTCAGATTTTTTTACATGAACCTGAAAAACTTCATTGAAATTGTACCTTTCCTACATAAGTTTTGACAAAAAAAGGAATTTTTACTGAAAAAAACCCAAACATTTCAAATGAAAAATTACAACAAGTTTTAGAATTTTTTACAGCCAGTGTTGTTGCCTTTTAAACCCAAATACTATACACTTGCATGGCCAGCAGGGAATGTATTTACCCATGTGTGTGTGATAATCTCTCTTCTTTCACGTGATGAAAATGTAGCACGTGGAATTCATGGCCATCAGGTTCACCTGATGCTGGAGTCTCTGGTCTATTTCAGGAGTAGAAAGGAAGGCTGGCTTTCTGGAGTACATTTCTGACTCCTTTACAGCCCGCCTGGGAGACCTTGGGCGAATCATTCAGGGCTAGATTTTTAAAGGTACTGAAGTGCCTAACTCCCATTGATTGAAATGGATTGTAAGTACCTAAATACCTTTAAAAATCAGGCCCTTAATCTCTTGGTGCCTCATGTCTCCCTATGTACCAAACCTTCCTTTTTGCTCTTCTTTCTCTGTGTTGTGTGGCTGCCACGGTGCTGGATTGGGACCCAAGAGTTCTGGGTTCTATTTCTGGGTCCTATGGTCTTGGGCAAGTTGCTTTATTTGTAATTTTCAAAGAAGCCCAAGGGAGTTAGGCACATACATCCCATTGAATTTCACCTCCTTGGAGCTCTTTTGAAAATTCCAGCCTTAATCTCTCCGTACCTCAGTTTCCCCTTCCACCTTTTGTTAGTCCTTCTGTTTAGATTTTAAGCTCCTGGGGAAGGGAACTGTCTCTCGCCATGTGTGTGTGCAGCACCTGGCACACGGGGACCTCTGAGAATGACAAAGAGGAATAGTAGAGAATAATAGAGGAGCAGGGAATGGCAGAGAGACACTCCATCTGCGTGTGGAGCACTCTGCGAGGGAGCTGACAGTTTATGTAAAGTGTTTGGTGACGGTGTAACTCTGGCAGCGGCGGTTTGGGGAAGCTCGTTTTTGGGGATGGAACTCACTTGAGAGTAATTCTAAGTAAGTCTTGAAGAGAGAAGCCTGGCCTGCAAATATACACGTTTTTTCCTAAGTCTTTCCAACTGGGCTCAGATTCTCCCACCAGTGACACAAGAATAAATCCAGAGTGTTTCCACTGAGTCCAGAGAATAAGCCTGGATAAACCCCAGTGTATCGTTGATCCGATTCTTTTCACTCTAGTCAGCTGAATGCCAACCATGTGTTGGCTGAAGGATTCCGAGAAGAAATATGCTTAAATAAGATCCATTAGGTTCAGGGATTCATTAGCCTTAAATGTTCCCCCATGTCAATAAGTAAGATGTATAGGATGAGTTTGAAGGACATTGGTACAAATGCAGATTCAAGATTTGGTGTGAGCACTTAGAAGTTATGGTTATGTAGATAGATAGATAGATAGATAGATAGATAGATAGATAGATAGATAGATAGATAGATCACAGGTTGCCCGCTTGGTACACTCTATAATGACTTCATTTTATGGGAATCAGTGCTAGATATTTTAGCTGTCTGTGTGGAGAGACATACATGAAATGAGATGGTGATGTAAATTGCATTCACTTGGTTTTTGCTATTATATGTGTCACTGTGTTAACACTGAAGGAAACTGGAAATTCATCTTTGGGAGTGGGACTAAATTGGTAGTGAAGCCTGGTAGGTGCTGATATTTCATGCATTCTCTGAGATATGAAAGTGTTTGTTTCAAATGACTGATAACCAAGTGGGATTTTTGGAGGAACAGAGAGAGAGAGATGCTTTTATTTGCCAGAAATAACAATGATGTAGAAGTGAAGTTTAAGTGTAAATGGGAATATGGAGAATAGGCAAAAAGAATGAAGGAAATAAAAGAGTGAGGGAAGCAGAGATTAAAAAGCCCTCACAACACGTGTGTGTAGAAGGAAGGACCATGCCATTATAACTAGCTACAAACGGCGGCACACGGATAGAGCTCTTGTTTCTCAATCATCTTCTCCCTGCAATCAGATTCCAGGGCTTGTCCATTAAGAATCAGGATGCCAGTAGGTTAGGGCCCATGTTAATTTCTCCTGAAGGAAACAGACTGAGGGGAAGATTAATGCTTCTTCCTGACCAGTTATTGTAAAGCATTGCATGACTGTGTAAATACAGGCAATCAGAACTTTATATTCGGGCAGGGGACAAGATTGACCGTAACACCAAGTAAGTGAGAAGAAACGAAATGATTTAAAACTACAAACAATCATCATTCCTCCTCCACATTGTCCTTTTTATCCTCAACTTTGCTTTTGATCCAGATCCGTCTATCTACCATCTACATACGGAGGGAAAGAGAGAAAAAGAGAAAGAAAGAAAGAAAGAAACAGATGCAAAGATGGATGCAAAGGCATGGGGATAGATAGATAGATAGATAGATAGATAGATAGATAGATAGATAGATAGATAGATAGATAGATAGATAGATAGATAGATAGATAGATTTTGCAGAGGGAAGAACAGGTAGACTGGCAAGTGGCTGGACAAGCAGAAAGGCTAAGGATTTTGATTCCCCATTACCAACTGAAATAAATGTCAAATGTAGGTCCTAATCTCCTAGGCAGCTTTGAATATCTCAGTGTAAATCTCACACACTTGATTTAATCATTTAAAAATTCTTTATTCCCTCCCATTATAGCAAGCTTTGTGTTACAGAAACGTGGTGGGTATCTGAGGCTGCAATTTCCAAAGGTATCCAAGGGTGTGGGGAACAAAACTTCTATTGCATTTCATTGGGAGATGAGCACCTAACTCCCTTGGGTTCCTTTGAAAATCCCAGTGTGAATGCTGCCATAGGATTTGGTTTGGTTTAAAATGGAAATGGAATGTATGTGAAGATGAGACTGTTTGGAATACACGAAGGCAATAAACTAAGGGAAGGAGATGAAATGTATTTTTGGGGGTGGGGGGCATCGTATCACTGCGTGGATATGAATGTAGACAAGCAGGTCTTTGGAAGTGGAGCCAGGTTAAATGTGAAACCTAGTGAATATCCTGATTATTTAATTAATATTTTTTTAATGATAAAAGTAGAGGAGGAAACGAACTTTATTGACACAATTGAATTGTGTTCACTGTAATTGGTTTCAGGAACCAAGATGGAAATATGCAGAGTGACTCAGAAAATAGTTTTTGTTCACATGAAAAATTCTGTTGAAAACCAAAATGGGTTTGGTTTTACTGAAATTTTTCTTCAAAAGATTTCAGGGTTCTGTTGAACAAATGAAAACAGAAAATATTCAAATAAAATCTGAAAAGAAAAGTAACCAAAACAAAGGAAACTTTTTTATTTTCAGTTTTTGGATGAAAACCCCCCAAATTGCATATTGGACACTTCCCTGAAAAATTTCATTTGGCTAACACAGCCATTTTTCATCAAAAAATATATTTTTGGTGAAAGAGTCTACCCAGCCCTGGACACAATATTGGCATCAAGAGAGACTCCAGCTGCGTGTGGAGCACTCTGCGAGGGAGCTGACACTTTATGTAAAGTGTTTGGGGACAGTGTAACTCTGACAGCGGCGGTTTGGGGAAGCTCGTTTTTGGGGATGGAACTCACTTGAGAGTAACTCCAAGTAAGTCTTGAAGAGAAAAGCCTGGCCTGCAAATATACACGGCTTTTCCTAAGTCTTTCCAACTGGGCTCAGATTCTCCTCTCAGGAACACAAGAGTAAATCCAGAGCGTTTCCACCGAGTCCAGCGAGTTAGCCTGGATTCCCCCCAGTGTATCGTAGATCTGATTCTTTTTACTCTAGTTGGCTGAATGCCAACTCTGCGTTGGTTGAAGGACTAAGATGAGTAATATGCTTAAATAAGATCCATTTGATTCAGGGCTTCATTAGCCTTAAGTGTTCTCCCATGTCAATATGTTATATTTATAGGAAGCATTTGACGGATATTGATTGGGGTTTTGATACAGACGCAGACTCAAAATTTGCTGTAAGCTCTCAGAAGTTATAGTGGTTAGATAGATAGATAGATAGATAGATAGATAGATAGATAGATAGATAGATAGATAGATAGATAGATAGATAGATCACAAGTTGCCCACTTGGTACACAATCTAGAATGATTTCACGTTGTGGGAATTATTGCTAGATGTTTTAGCCCCCGGTGTGGAGAGACATACATGAAATGAGATGGTGATGTAAATTGCATTGGTTTTTGCTATTACATGTGTCACTGTGTTAACATTGGAGGCAACCAGAAATTCATCTTTGGGAGTGGAACTAAATTGGTAGTGAAGCCTGGTAGGTGGTGTTATCTTATACATTCTCTGACATATAAGATATTCATAAATGATCTGGAAAAAGGGGTAAACAGTGAGGTGGCAAAATTTTTAGATGATACAAAATTTCAGATAGTTAAGACCTAGGCAGACTTCAAAGGGCTAAAAAAGGATCTCTCAAAACTGAGTGACTGGGCAACAAAATGGCAGATGAAATTCAGTGATGATAAATGCAAAGTAATGCACATTGGAAAGCATAATCCCAACTACACATATAAAATGATGGGGTCTAAATTAGCTGTTACCACTCAAGAAAGATCTGGGAGTCATTGTGGCTAGTGATCTGAAAACATCCACTCAATGTGCAGCGGCAGTCAAAAAAGCGAACAGAATGTTGGGAATCATTAAGAAAGGGATAGATAATAAGACAGAAAATATCATATTGCCTCTATATAAATCCATGGTATGTGCACACCTTGAATTCTACATGCAGATGTGGTCGCCCCATCTCATAAAAGATATATTGAAATTGGAAAAGGTTCAGAAAAGGGCAACAAAAATGATTAGGGGTATGGAATGGCTGCCATATGAGGCGAGATTAATAAAACTGGGACTTTTCAGCTTGGAAAAGAGATGACTAAGAGGGGATATGATAGAGGTCTATAAAATCATGACTGGTTTGGAGAAAGTAAATAAGGAAGTGTTATTTACGCCTTCTCATAACACAAGAACTAGGGGCCATCAAATTAAATTAATAGGCAGCAGGTTTAAAACAAACAAAAGGCAGTATTTTTTTCACACAATGCAGAGTCAACCTGTGGAATTCCTTCCCAGAGGATGCTGTGAAGGCCAAGATTATAACAGGGTTCAAAAAAGAACTAGATAAATGCATGGAGGATAGGTCCATTAATGGCTATTAGCCAGGATGGGCAGAGATGGTGTCCCTAGTCTCTTTTGCCAGAAGCTGGGAATGGGCGACAGGGGATGGATCACTTGATGATTCCCTGTTCTGTTCATTCCCTCTGGGGCACCTGGCATTGGCCACTGTCGGGGACAGGATACTGGCTTAGATGGATCTTTGGTCTGGCTCAGGATGGCTGTTCTTATGTTCTTATATAAAAGTGTTTGTTTCAAATGACTGTAGAAGTGAAGTTTAAGTGTAAATGGGAATATGGAGAATAGGCAAAAAGAATGAAGGAAATAAAGAGTGTGGGAAGCAGAGATTAAAAAGCCCTCACAACACGTGTGTGTAGAAGGAAGGACCATGCCATTATAACTAGCTACAAATGGCGGCACACGCGGATAGAGCTCTTGTTTCTCAATCATCTTCTCCCTGCAATCAGATTCCAGGGCTTGTCCTTTAAGAATCAGGATGCCGGTAGGTTAGGGCCCATGTTAATTTCTCCTGAAGGAAACAGACTGAGGGGAAGATTAATGCTTCTTCCTGATCAGTTATTGTAAAGCATTGCATGACTGTGTAAATACAGGCAACTATGGGAAATTTATATTCGGGCAGGGGACAAGATTGACTGTAACACCAAGTAAGTGAGAACAAACTAATTTAAAACTACAAACAATCATCATTCTTCCTCCACATTGTCCTTTTTATCCTCAGCTTTGCTTTTGATCCAGATCCATCTACACGAGGAGAGAAAGAAGGAAATGGATGCACAGATGGATGCAAAGGCATGGGGATAGCTAGCTAGCTAGATTTTGCAGAGGGAAGAACAGGTAGACTGACAGATGGCTAGACAGGGAAACAGAAAGGCTCAGGATTTTGATGCCCAATCCCAACTGAAATAAATGTCAGATGTCTGTTCAAATTTCCGAAGCAGTTTCAATATTTCAGCCTAAATCTCACATACTTGAGTCAATCCTTTAAAAACTCTTCATTCCCTCCCATTACAGCAAGTTTGGTGTTACAGAAAGGTGGTGACTGTCGGAGGCTGCAATTTTCACAGGCACCGAAGCGTGTTAGGCACAGAACTTCTATTGCATTTCATTGGGAGATGAGCATCTAACTCCCTTGGGTTCCTTTGAAAATCCCAGTGAGGATGTTGCAATAGGATTTCTTTTGGTATAACATGGAACTGGAACGTAGGTAAAGATGAAACTATTAGGAATACATGAGGGCAATAAACAAAGAAAAGGAGATGAAATGTATGTTTTTTGTTGGGCCGTGTATCACTGTGTGGATAATAATGTTAACAAGCAGGTATTTGGAAGTGGAACCAGGTTAAATGTGAAACCTAGTGAGTATCCTGATTGTTTGTTTAATAATTTCTTTTATTGTTAAAAAAAAAGGGAGGGGAAATGAACTTTATGGTCACAATTGAACTGTGTTCACTGGAGCCAAATGTCCAAGAGGGAAATAAGCAAAATGAATCAGAAAATGGTTTTTGTTCACATATAAAATTCTGAGGAAAGCCAAAATGTGTTTGGTTTTATTGAAACTTTTCTTCAAAAGATTTCAGGCTTTTGTTCAAAAATATGAAAACAGAAGGAATTCAGCCAAAATCTGGAAGGAAAAATTAACCAAAAAAGAACATGGAAATGTTTTTGTTTTCAGTTTTTAGATGAAATCTCCCAAAAGTTATTGATATTAGACATTTCCCTGGAAAAATTCCATTTTGATAAAACACCATTTTTCAAAAATACATTCTCAATTAAAAATTATAACCACCTCTAGAAACAATATTGGCATCAAGGAGAAACTTCATCTGCATTTGGAACACTCTGGGAAGGAGCTGACAGTTTATGTAAAGTGTTTGGGGACGATGTAATACTGGCAGCAGCAATTTGGGGAAGATCATTTTTGGGGATGGAACTCACTTGAGAGTAATTCCAAGTCAGTCTTGAAGAGAAAACCCTGGTCTGCAAAAAGAGACGGGTTTTCCTGTGTGGATCCAGCTCAGATTCTCCTATCAGTGACTCAAGAGTAAATCCAGAGTATTTCCACTGAGTCCGGCAGAGTTAGCCTGGATTCATCCCAGTGTATCGTAGATCCAATTCTTTTCGCTCTACTGTCACACGTTTCAGCTGAATGCCAACCCTGCCTTGGCTGAGGGACTAAGACGAGTAATATGCTTAAATAAGATCCATTTGATTCGGGGATTCATTACCCCTAAATGTTCTCCCATGTCAATATATTTATAGGAAGCATTTGAAGGACATTGGTTGTGGTTTTGATACAGATGCAGACTCAAGATTTGGTGTGAGCATTGAGAAGTTATGGTGATAGAGATAGTTAGATAAATTGATCCATCACAAGTTGCCCGCTTGGTACACTCTATAATGACTTCATTTTATGGGAATCAGTGCTAGATATTTTAGCTGTCTGTGTGGAGAGACATACATGAAACAAGATGGTGCTGTAAATTGCATTCACTTGGTTTTTGCTATTACATGTGTCACTGTGTTAACTCTGGAGGCAACTGGAAATTCATCTTTGGGAGTGGGACTAAATTGGTAGTGAAGCCTGGTAGGTGCTGATATCTCATACATTCTCTGACATGTAAAAGTCTTGGTTTCAAACAGCTGATACCTGAGTGGGATTTTTGGAGGAACATAGAAAGAGAGATGCTGTTATTTGCCAGAAATATCAATGAAGTAGAAATGAAGTTTAAATGTCAATGGGAATAAGTAGATTAGGTAAAAAGAATGAAGGAAATAAAGAGTGAGGGAACCAGAGATTAAAAAGCCCTCACAACACGTGTGTATAGAAGGATAGTATGTGCCATTATAATTAGCCACAACCATCTCACACACAGATGGAGTTCCTGTTTCCTAATCACCTTCTCTTTGCAATCAGATTCCAGGGCATGTCCATTAAGAATCAGAATGCCTGTAAATTTTGGCCCATGTTAATTTCTCCTGTAGGAATTAGACTGAGAAGATTAATGCGTCTTCCTGATCAGTTATTGTAAAGCATTGCATGACTGTGTAAATACAGACACTTGGAAATTTATATTCGGGCAGGGGACAAGATTGACTGTAACACCAAGTAAGTGAGAAGAAACTAAATGATTTAAAACTACAAACAATCATCATTCCTCCTCCACATTGTCCTTTTAATCCTCCGCTTTGCATCTGATCCAGATCCGTCTATCTATCATCTACATGAGGAAAGTAAGAGAGAAAAAGAGAAAGAAAGAAATGGATGCATAGACTGATGCAAAGGCATGGGGATAGATAGATAGATAGATAGATAGATAGATAGATAGATAGATAGATAGATAGATAGATAGATAGATAGATAGATAGATAGATGGGGTGTATAGGGATAGATAGATAGATAGATAGATAGATAGATAGATAGATAGATAGATAGATAGATAGATAGATAGATAGATAGATAGATAGAGTGTATGGGGATAAAAAGATAGATAGATTTTGCAGAGGGAAGAACAGGTAGACTGACAAGTGGCTGGATGGGCAAGCAGAAAGGCTAAGGATTTTGATTCCCCATTACCAACTGAAATAAATGTCAAATGTATGTTCAAATCTCCTAGGCAGTTTCAATTTTTCAGCCTAAATCTCACACACTTGATTCAAGCATTTAAAAAATCTTTATTCCCTCCCATCACAGCAAGCTTTGTGTTACAGAAAGGTTGTGGGTGTCTGAGGCTGCAATTTCCTCAGCCATCCAAGACTGTTAGGCACAGAACTCCTCTTGCATTTCATTGGGAGATGAGCACCTAACTCCCTTGGGTTCCTTGGAAAATCCCAGTGTGAATGCTGCAATAGGATTTGGTGGGAAAAATGTGTGTATAAAATGGAAATGGAATGTAACTGAAGATGAGTTTATTTGGAATTCACAAAGGCAATAAGCAAAGGAAAGGAGATTAAATGCATATTTTTTGGTTGGGCCCCATATCACTGTGTGGATATAATGTTAACAAGCAGGTATTTGGAAGTGGAACCAGGTTAAATATGAAACCTAGTGAGTATCCTGATTGTTGAATTAATCATTTATAAATACGGTGGGGGGGGGGAGAGGAATGTATATGGACACAATTGACTTATATTCACTGCAGTTGATTTCAGGAACCAAATGTCCATGATGGACATACACAAAGTGAGTCAGAAAATGGTTTTTGTTCACATGTAAAATTCTTATGAAAACCAAAATGTGTTTGGTTTTTCTGAAACTTCTCTTCAAAAGATTTCCGATTTTTGAAATCTTTGAAAAAATGAAAACAGAAAAAAATTAGAACAAAATCTGAAAAAAAAATTAACCAAATAAATGGATACTCCCCCCCCCCCCAACAGTTTTTGGATGAAACCCCCCAAATGTTACTGATATTGGGC
The DNA here is from genome assembly GCF_028017835.1 of Emys orbicularis. Taxonomy (NCBI): domain Eukaryota; kingdom Metazoa; phylum Chordata; order Testudines; family Emydidae; genus Emys; species Emys orbicularis. Next base: position 54,047,191 of record NC_088694.1, on the reverse strand, counting down.
ATTTCCGTGGAAAAATTCCATTTGGCTGAAACACCATTTTAAATTGAAAAATACATTTTCAATTAAAAATTATAACGAGCTCTAGAAACAATATTGGCATCAAGAGAGACTCCTGCTGCGTGTGGAGCACTCTGCGAGGGAGCTGACACTTTATGTAAAGTGTTTGGGGACGGTGTAACTCTGGCAGCGGCGGTTTGGGGAAGCTCGTTTTTGGGGCTGGAACTCACTTGAGAGTAATTCCAAGTAAGTCTTGAAGAGAAAAAAATGGTCTGCAAATGTACACAGGTTTTCCTAAGTCTTTCCAACTGGCATCGATATTGCAAGAGTGTCTTGTACGGTGCATTAATAGAAGAGGAAGGTTGGTCTTGTGGGGAGGCATTGGCTGGGAACTTAGGGGATTTGGTTTCATTTCTGGCTCTACCGCAGGCTCCCTCTGTGACCTTGATAAAGTCACTTCATCTCTTTGTGCCTCAATATTCCAGAAGTGATAATTCTTCATTTGTCTAGTTTGATTGTAAGCTCTTTGGGGGCAGGGACCATCTGTCATTATGTGTCTGTGCAGTGCCCAGCAGAAATGGGCATCTTGGAAGTCCAGTAATAGAAATGGCAAATGATAATAATAGACGAAGGAGGGAGTAGCAGAGAGCAAGTCCAGCTGCAGTCTGAATTTCAAAGAGCGCTCTGCGTGGCAGCTGACGGTTTGTGTAAAGTGCTTTAGGATGGTGTAGCTCGGGAGGCAACAGTTACGGGAAGGTTGTGTTTGGGGATGGGACTCTCCTGACAGTAATTCCAAGTAAGTCTTTGAGAGACAGGAATGGCTCAGATTCTACCATCAGTGACGTGAGAGACGATCCAGAGTAATTCCATTAACGTCAGCAGAGTTGCCTGGATTCACACCAATGTAACAGATATCGGAATCTAGAAAACTAGCTTTGCCTTCCAAGTGCCCGCCAATCAGTTGACTACATCCAAGTCTGCATTGGCAGAAAGAATCACACTGGATACGCTTAAAACAGATCCATTAGATTCAGTCATCTATCGAACCTTGATTCCCCACCCCCCATTTCAGTCATGTTATTTTGATAGGAAGATACAGATTCTGACTCATATTTTGATATAAGCATTCAGAAATTATGAGGAGGAGGGCTGCAAGGTAGATAAATAGACAGATATTATTTGCCGGGAACAAATCAGTGAAGTAGAAATTAAATTTACTTGAAAGTCAGAACAGGGAAATTATTGAAAGGCAGTATACAAAATGAAGGGAGAAAGACGTGAGAGAAAGAGAGATCAAAAACTCTTGAAATGTGTCTGTAAAAAGAAAGAACATGTTGTTATAGTTAGCAACACATGGACCATACACAGCTTGAGTTCTTGTTTCTAAATTGCCTTCTCTCTGCAATCAAATTCCAGTTCATGTCCACTAATAATCCGAATGTCTGTTTGTTAGGGCCTTTGTTAGGAGAGATACTGAGCAGAAGGTTAAAGTTTCTCCCTGAACAGTTTTTGTAAAGCATTTCCTGGCAGTGTACATAAAGACAGCTATGGGAAATTAATATTCGGGCAGGGGACAAGATTAACTGTGAAGCCAGGTAAGTGAGAAAAACAAACCAAAACAAATGAGTGATTTACCAGTATCACCAATAATCAGATCTCCTGCACATTTTCCATTTATCCTCACATTTATTTGTTGATCTCCATAGATAGATCTATCTCTCTATCTAAATTGTTCAGCTAGGGGAACAAACTCTTCATCTACATTGTAAACAGAAATCTTTAACAGTCTGTATCCCCATGGAGAGTATGTGTGAAAGATTTGGAGAGTCTGGGACAGTGATAGAAATAGAAAGTGAGAGATAAATAGGCAAGACAGACAGGCAAAGAGAGAGAATTTTCCCTTCCAACCCAAGCTATGTTATGTCTTAGGTCGATCAGTTCTTTCATACAGATTCCTGAACGACATGCTTTGGTTCTGGACTATGCCCGGGTTGAGTCCCGGATAGGAAAAAGCAAAGCTCCCTGCTGAGGTGGAGACTCAGAGGGTCTGCAGAGTAGGAGAAGGTTTTTGAAATGGCGTTAAGCAATGTGTGACTACAGGGTCTGGCTACGACAAGCTGCAGTTCGGGAAAGGCACAAAGTTAAATGTTAGACCGAGTAAGTGCATCTTCTGATTTTAAACTTTTCAAAGTACCAAACCGAGGGAGAGGGCTAGATCCTGAATTCAATAGAGCTATGTTGATTTAGGCCAGCTGGGCTGTGGCCCATTCTCTCAAATGGAGGTACAGCAATTTACACCAGTTGTGGATCTGGCCCTTTATTTGGAGCAAGCTTTACTTAAGTTTCCATGTGTAATTGGTTTATTGGGGGCTGATAAATTATTACTAGTTGTTCTAACAAATGATTATTGAATAGTTACAGATTGTATTAGAGTCCCACAAGAGAAAAGATTGCTTGTAACCAGGCATTGTATAAAAAGAGATGGGCCGTTTATATACCACATCTGTGCGGTGATTAAGCCTTCCTCAGAAGCGCTTGATTCTAGCCTCTGTCAGAGTCAAGACTCGGGATTCGACGGCCCTTGGATCTGAGTATGTCAGTTCCCACACTTCTATGTGGCTAGAATAGCTTCCATTCATGTGCTTCTAACACACCCTGCTTATGCCTGTACCAGGCTTATCACGTCTGTTCATCGTTTATAAACTATTTATGCACTTGAATAGAAAGAGCTGAGCATTTTTCCCTACTGCACCGACAGTCAGGGGAAGGAATAATTCATCTCAAGATCTGGCCCACTATCTTCAATGGGAAATTTTGTTTTTCAAACCTGGGGAGACAAACATAGCAAATGCACCCATTTCACGGGGAGAAATCACACATTTGCACAAGCTAATACTTATTCCTGTCTGCAGAATTGTCTTGTGCACAGAATAAATGAGCAATAACCACCCCTGTGCCTGCATTAAAAAATTAGATTATGTGCTCACTCTGGATCAAAATGCATTGTGCAGATGTTCCCATTGTGTGGAGCTTTGACACTTGTGCCTCTGTGAGGTAGTATCCTTGATTGCATTTCTGATTATTCATTATTCTTATTTGTATTGCGATAGTGTCTAGCATACAGGTGGTTGGGATTTTTTAATTACAATATTTTTTACAGAAAAATGCAGATTCCTTGAAAACAAAAAACCTTTCTGCGAGAAAGGGTCAGTTTTGATGAATTTCCTGACCAAAAAAAAAAAGTCAGAAAAAAGTTTCAAAATTGCCTTTGACATTGCAAAACTAAAAGTTTCATTTTTTCGGTTCAAAATGACTTTTTGTTTAGAAACCTAACTTCATCTATACTGGGGAAAAAAATAGTTAAAATAAAGGTCAAAATCAAAACAAAATATTCAGAAATTATATGAACAAAAGTGACCCGAAGTAAAAAGAAAAGAAGTCAGTTCATTTGTTCATGAACATTTGGGACAGAATTTTTTTTAAAAATCCCCCAAATTCTCACGGGACAGGAGAATAGTTAGCCACTCAGCCCTAGTGATGCACTAATCAAGACTGGGACCCCATTGTGCCAGGCACATTGAGAGAGACAGTCCCCACCCCAAAAAATAGATAAGAGAGACAGAGGAGATATTTAGATCCATTTTTCAGATAGCGAAAATGAGTCAGAGAGAAATTGTCCGGTCTTTTCAAAGGGGAATTCAGTGGCATTTGGGTATCTAACTCCCTTAGGCTTTTTGAATATCCCAGCCATAAGATTGATTTACTTATGAGACTATTTTAGAGGCGTCACCCAGAGAGTGGGTTTTGTAGAAGGGTTTGTGGCTGTGTGACATATGGCAATAGGGAACTGGTGTTTGGATCAGGAACGGTTTTGAATGTTAAACCAAGTAAGTAAAACAAAACTTTTTTAATCTAACGGGGAAAATTTGCAAAGTCACAAGATGCATTTAGGCTCTGAATTCTCATTATGATTCAAACTCCCTTAAACCCTATTGAAAATACCAGCCTCCTACTGGATGGTCTATGGGTTGGCAATTCTTCCAAGGTAATTATCTGAACATTTTGGAGTCGACAGGTAGAATTTTCAAAGCACCAAGTGACTCAAGATCCTAAGGTCCAGTTTTAAAAGTTTCTTAGGTGTTTTGAAACTCCAAAGCTTCTCTTTTTTATCGACAGAAGTTGGCCCAATAAAACCCTAGTCACTTTGTCTAAGTGCCTAAGTCACTTTTGAAAATGGGATCTAGGGTCCTAAGATAGCTAGGTGCTTTTGAAAATGTTACTCAACAACTACTAATTAAGGGTAAGATTTTCAAAATTTCCTTAGGCATTTTTGAACATTCCATACAAAGATTCCTTTATGTTTAGAGCTGGTAAAATTATTTAAATGTTTTTTGAAAACTTAAAAAAAAAATTCAGCAAAATGGGAAAAACAAACAAAATGTTTTTCCTCGTTTTTCTCATTTGGTTTCTGGGTTATTTGTTTTATCATCATTCTCTCTCTTCTTTCATTCACAAAACATGAAAAAAGGAAAAAACGGAGAGAAGTAAAAATAAAAGGAAAATTGAAACCTCAAACAAAAATCTGAAAATAACAAAACAAAAATTGAAAGTGATTTTTGGGGGGAAATTTTGAATAAATGAAAAAATATTCCTTTTCAAAACCTTGCAGAATGAACATGATTTTAATTTTTCAGAAAATCACCAGCACCTTCTACCCTTCCGTTCTCCAAGGATCAAATCCTAGATTAACTGAAGTCAGTGAGAATTTTGCCATTGACTTCAATAGGGCCAGCATTTCATCTCAAGTTTCCACTGCACTAAGAGACGGTGGTGGAACGGCTGTGAATGTAGGTTCAAAGAGAGCAACAAAAAGTTACATGAGCAGTTATTGTAAAGGGTCTTGTGGCAGTGATAATGCAGGATACGGTGAGAAGCTCACATTTGGGAGTGGGACCAGCCTCTCCGTAAACCCGAGTGAGTCCTGTGGGGAAAAGAGAGTGTCTCTAAATATCACTCAGATGAAAAGAGGCCAGATCCTCAGCTGCTGTAAATTAAGACTGCATGTTTTTCTCAAAGATCTGTCTTGGAATTGTTTTAGGGCAGTTCTCTGACCTGTGCTCGGCAGGAGGTCAGACTAGAGGATCACAATGGTCTCTTCTGATTCTATGACAGTATCTCCATTGACTTCAGCAGAGGATCTGCCCCCAAAATACAATCTTATTTTTTGTTATTTAAAATACTGGGTTTGAGTCGAATGGGTTCCTTACTGGACAGATGTGTGGTATGACGATACTGATTTGGTTGTGTGTGTTGGGGGGTTATTATGCCATTTTGAAATAGTGAAAAGTTCTTTGAGGATTTCAAATACTTGAAATTCAGCAGGAAAAGTTTCCTAAGGAGAAGCTGTAGAGGATCACCTTGGCCATATAAAACCAGCAGCCGTGTACACGCGTTACAGAGAGGTGGGAGGAGGGTTAGTCTGAGGGGTAAAAAACTGACCCTGGTTCAAGATTCCCGGGTTCAACATGTCCCTCATCAAAAAGGCAGCAGGGCTATCTGTCAATTTACATTCCCCTTGGCTCAGGATGTAGATCAGAATGGTCTGGAGCACAAAACCAGACATGCAGCTGTGAATTGGCCTCTTTCTATTGTCCCCCTAATAATTGTCCCAAGGCACACTTCCCGTGATGCTAAATAATATAGGGTAGAAACACTGCATTGGGTCTGCCACAGAATTCCTGTGTGAACTCGGGCCAGTCTCTTCATCTCTCTGTACTTCAGTTCCCTGTTTATCAAGTGGACATAATAATACTTCCTTGCCTTGAGTCTGTTTAGAGAGAAGCCCTAAATAGCTGGGAGGTAGTTAGAGGCTAGAGTAGTTAAGACTAAGAAGGCAGGATCATATAGTATCTATCTATCTAATCTATCTATCTGGGTGTGCATAGGAAGAGATAGATAGATAGATAGATAGATAGATAGATAGATAGATAGATAGATAGATAGATAGATAGATAGATAGATGCCCAAGGAGGTCTTTTCCAATTCTAATGTGTATGATTCCATGGTACACAATTGGTTTGTGGCTAGATAATCGTGAAATCACCAAGGGGGTGGTGTTAGGTGCACAGCAGGTTTCTTGAGGGGCTAGGAAACGAGCAGTGACTCAGTAAAGACCCTTTTTGTAAGGGGGATAGTCACTGTGTGTATTCAGGAAACAAACTCATCTTTGGAAAGGGAACGAAACTTCTGATCAAACCCGGTAGGTACCTTCAGCCGTTATGGTCCAGAAAGATTCCAGCCATGTGGGGTTATCAGCAGGAATCTCTGGAGCTGGTGTAAACTGGGCTTAGCTCCATTGGAGTCAGTGGCCAGATCCCCAGCTGATGGAAATCAGCCATAGCTCCATGGTCAATGGGGCCTGATCCTCAGTTGGTATAAACCAATCATAGCCCCATTGGCGTCGATGGGGTGAGAGTCCAGCTGATGTGCACTGATGTAACACCACTGAAATCAATGGCTCAAGTGCCAGTTTACATGAGCTCAAGAGCTTCTCCAAAATCATCAGGATCCTATTTTGCCCCCAAACTTGTAATCCCTATTAAGGCAGGTTACAAGGCTAGAGTAAGTGAGGGGAGTTTTTGGTTGGCTCTAAATCACTGTGCCATATAGAGGAGGATCAGAGAAGTTGATTTTTGGACCTGGCACTAAACTGATTGTCCGGCCAAGTAAGTAACAAGGATGAGGGGCAGCAAAATATTTTTTTCTATGAAGAATTGCTTGTCAGTTCTCTTTATTTGCCTCACTTTTTATTGATCTGTTGCCTTCATTTGTGAGACTAGATTCAGGAGGAGAAGCAGACAGTAAAAAGGAGCTGGGATGTTCAAAAGGGAATTAGGTGCCCAATTCCCACTGAAATTCCATGTAGGTCAGACTGGATGTTCTACTGTTCCCTTCTGATCTTAAAAATCTATGAGTCTTCCTCAGTAGGCGTCCTTTGAAATCCTGCAAAAATAACAAATTCAGTGAGCCCGGCTAAAGTGACTGTGAATGGCATCCAGGGTTCTACCTTTACTCTGAGTTTTGTAAAGACTGTCATTGGGTTGATTTCGTTTATTCATGATCTGTGGGTTGGATGGTAACTACCGGATGACAAGCTTATTATCTCTCTCTCTCTCTCTCTCTCTCTCTCTCTCTCTCTCAGCTTTTGTTATGCTTGAGGTTAAACTATATTATTATAGTAATTTCTTGGGATAAAGACCTTTCTTTCTTTCTTTCTTTCTTTCTTTCTTTCTTTCTTTCTTTCTTTCTTTCTTTCTTTCTTTCTTTCTTTCTTTCTTTCAGCAGGTTAGATCAGTAGCAAAATTCAAATGTTAGGCCAGATCTTCAGTTGTTGGAAATCGGCACAGCTGGTTGAATTGAATTGAATAAAACTTTGGTCATTGACCCTAGCTGAGGCTCTGGTCCCTTCATTAGAGGATCACACTGTTAATTCTTTTTGGAAGAAGATTCATTGCTGAATGTGCCTCTCTGTTGGTTCACTCGTTTGTGTCAGCTCTGGAAAGCGCTTTACAGAGATGCTAAGTGAGGTTTTTGTTAAGGTTTCTATTACTGTGAGCAATAACATCAACAAGTTCACCTTTGGAACTGGAACAAAGCTAGTAGTGAATCCCAGTAAGTATCAGGAATATTATTCAACATGTCTAATAAGGCAAGAACAAGAGGCAGTTCCATAAAACACAACAAGCAGCAAATTTAAAAGAGCTAAAAATACTTACACATAATTAGCCTGTGGAACTCACTGCCACATGGTACCATTGAGCTTGACAGGATGTTTTAAGAAATGATTGGATATTTAGAAATAGAGGACTGGAAGGGGCCTCATGAGACACTGAGTCTCCTCCCCAGTTATTGCAACCAACCCTGGCATATCATCTCATTGATTATTGTGGGGGGATGTTCAAAGTGCCTCTGGTATTTGGAAGCAATGGAATGAATGCTTCTAAATCCCTTAGGTGCCTTTGAAAAACTTCTTCATACATGGATAATGGGTGAGATTTTACAAATGTATCCACACCATTTAGGTGCCTATACACCACTGAAAGTCCCCGGGCGTTAGTTGCCTAGGTCACATTGGAACTTTTGAAAATCTCACCCAACGAGACCATGTGCAGTTACATTAGAGAGAGGGGAATGCAATAGAGATATAAATCTGCCTGCTTAAGGCATGCGCCAGCCACTAAATGATGTGGAGTTAGGGAGAAACATCCGACTCCTGCACCACTCCCAACGTCGGGGCTCTTGTACATTCCTCTGAGATAGCGGGTTCTAGGTATTGCTGGAGCCTGGGCTAGATGGTCTTATCCACTCTGGCTAGTCCTAGGATTCTATTTCTTCAAGGAGGCGACGAGTTACAGTTTATTGGGCTAAACTCACCCCTTTATTAAATTGACTGATCTGAATGGAGCTACACCTGGGAAGAATTTAGTCCCATTATCCCTCTTGTTATAGCCAATCAGCAGTAATGACACAAGTCAGGGAATTCAAAGTGGACATTTATTTCAACAGCTGTGATTGGTTCATTTAAAACATATCCAGGATCCCTTGGGAAAAATAAGCTTTATTTTAAAGGCAACTTTTGTACAAACTAACTGGTCTCATGAAGTTTTAGGCGGTTAAAAAATACCTGTCCTTATTGTGCGGCTAGGTGTGTGTGTGTGTGTGTGTGTGTGGATAGATAGATAGATAGATAGATAGATAGATAGATAGATAGATAGATAGATAGATAGATCCCAAGTTGCCCACTTGGGACACCTATAATGACTTCTCTGTGTGGGACTTATTGCTAGATGTCTTAGCCATGTATGTTCAAAGAGACATGCATCAAAAGACATGACAATGTAAATTGAGTTCACTTGGTTTTTATTGTTGTCTGTGTCACTGTGTTAACTCTGGAGGCAGCTGGAAATACATCTTTGGGAGTGGGACTACATTGGTGGTGAAGCCTGGTAGGTGCTGATGATGTTTGTGAAAGTAAAAGTTTCTGTTTAAAATAACTGAAATAAGCTGGTATTTTGGGGAGAAACATAGATAGACAGATGCCCTAAATCTACCTACCTATATTTGTAAATTCAGTTCTGGTCAAAGTATTGAATTTGTAACTATGTGAATATGTGGCTTTAGCCAGTGTATGGACCTAAACTCAACTTGCAAAATAAAGTGATCTGTAAGATAGCGCCAGATTTTCAAAGGTATTTCGACACCTGAAGGTGCTGATAGGGCATCTTTCCAAAAGCACCTCAGTACCAAACTACCTTTAAATTAGGCAGCTAGGCTCTTTTGAAACTCCCACTTGGTGCCTCTCTCTGTCTTTAGCTACCTAAACACCTTTAAATTTCTGGCCCTAGATCCTTAACCCTCCTGCATTATGTGCCAAGGATGGAAGTTCAGGGAGCCTTCCACGGGACAGGAAAAGGCTCGTTTACTTTCTGTGTGGTTCTTGTAAAGCTATGAGCTGCTGGGGGGATTCTGGAGGATATGGCACTAAACTAATTTTTGGAATGGGAACGAAACTCTCTGTAAAACCGAGTAAGTGGTGAGGTGTTAATAGAGTTTCTATAAACGTAGCCTACACAACATGAGCTAGGAATTTCCAGGGCTGCTCAGATACTGTCGTGATGATCATTACATCATTGCCTAGAGCTATAGATGGATTATGAGTGCGGATAGAGAGCTAGATAAATAAATCTGTTTTTAGACAGACAGACAGACAGACAGATAGATGGGGTATGTTGGCATAGATGGATAGATGGATAGATAGAGAGAGATAGGAAGGATGGACAAAAATGCAGAGATCATTCTGTATCTACTCACTTAGGACTTCACTTCATTGTCGAAAATCTAGAGTAACAGTAATGTTCATAATGCTGAATTTATAATCGGTTGGGGGATATGGCAGGAATTGTTGTATGGGCCTAAACTCAGTTTTATAAGGAAAGAAAGCAGTTCATGATCCCTGGGTCCTTAATCTTCCATGTTATATGAGCAAAGATGGAAAGGTAGGAAGCCTTTCTCTGTGTAGGAATAGGTTCCCTCTCTCACACATACGGTTCTTGTAAGGCTGTGTATTGCTGTGGGAACTATGGGGGAAGCAGTACAAAGCTCATCTTTGGAAAGGGAACCAAACTCTCTGTTAAACCAAGTAAGTGGTTTTGTACTGCATGGTATGTACAGTGTAATAATCTGATTGATATTCAAACTCAGAGTTACTAGAGGCAGTCTCACGAATTGGTTAGATAGATAGATAGATAGATAGATAGATAGATAGATAGATAGATAGATAGATAGATAGATAGATATGCATGGAGATAGAGAGCTAAACCTATCTATCTAGACTGTTTGCCAGTTAACTAGCTAGCTAGGTGGGGGATAGAGTGCTATACAAATGGATATCTAAATCTCTCTATGTAGATAGACAGGCAGATAGACAGATAGAAATTCATTACTTTAACATAACTCCCATCCTGGAGTTTTCAAGATGATCTATCAGGTTGGGTATGTAGCGCCAATAAGTTTAGGGACCAATAGTCCATTTCACTATGGAAATAAAATGATTAATAATGTTACATGGTAAGTTTCCCCCTTCTTTCTTATGGGCCTGATCTAAAAGCAATTAAAGCCAATGGGACTCTTTCCAAAGATCTCAATGGCCTGTGGATCATGCCTTTTGTAAACAAAGATGGGGATGTGATGAGTCTTCCACTGTGGAGCAAAGGCCTTGGTTATTGTAAGGCTGTGTGTTGCTGTGGGAATTATGGAGGAGGCAACACAAAGCTCATCTTTGGGAAGGGAACGAAACTCTCTGTAATACCGAGTAAGTGGTTTTGCTTTCGCATTTTAATTGAACGCATGGTTGTGGGCAGTACAAATTATTATAGTTATTATATTAAATAAATATCTGTCACCCAGAAGAAAGTGGGTTTGATTCCCTAGAGTTTGTAGAATACAATATAGTTGAAATAAGTTAAATTATAAGAAGTGATCAGTTACTATAATAATGAGGACCTCTAGGTAGGTAGATCAATCGGCCACAGGTTGCATTGTTATGGGGATGAGATACTGGACTATACTTTTTTTCTTTTGGAACCTTCTTTGAAGGTAAAATTCATGTGTACATCCCAAGAGCCATAAATTCAAAGAAATGACAATGCACAGTGAATGCACTTAGTTTTTGTTATTGGATGCGTCATTGTGGGTCTTCGGGAACAGGCTGGAAACTGATCTTTGGGAGCGGGACAAAATTGACCGTGGAACCTGGTAGGTGATGATATCCAAGATATGCTCGTAAATATCTAATAGATTTGAAAGCCTAATTTGTATTAATTGAAAACGGGCCGCAGAATCCCTTGGGTAGCTTTGAAAATATGAACATCAGTGATTTTTGAGAAGACTAGAGGTGGATCTTTTGCCATGGGTTTTATCACTGTGAGTAACAATGACTTCAAGCTCATCTTTGGATCAGGGACACAACTAATTTTAAAGCCAAGTAAGTATTTGGAATGTTATGGGGGATTTTCAAAAACGTCTCAGGGAGTTGGACTTCCAGTTCTCACTACTTTAGTTCCAACAGGAATATTTTTTTGGGTAATTTCTCTGGTTTGTATTCTAGATGATCACAGTGGTCCTTTCTGACCTCAGAATCTATGAAAGCCAATGAGAATTAGGCATGTAACTCCCTATCAAGTCCCTTTGGAAATGAGGCATAATTCCCTTTTATTAAAGTGATCAATAAAATATAAGAGCAGAAGGAGTGAGAAATTAAGAGAAATACACAAGGCTCAGAAAGGATTTGAAAAGAGGTGGAGTATCTGTCTAATCTTCTTAGAGTGGCATTGATCACTGTCATATCTGAGCAGCAAAAAAAGTCATAGTGCTTCCAAGAGTAGAGTTTACCCTTTTTCTGATCCATAGTTAGATGACCCTGGTGGCACGTCTCGTTCACATATTCAGTTTAGAAAAATGTAATTGTCCAACCAGACTCTGAGAACCAGAGCCTCAATTCTTTTAACTTCCATGTCGTTGCATCAAGTTACCCTAGATTGGACACCTGGTCGAGCAATCTAGACCTCTGCATTAGGCACCATTGCAATTTGACGTGTCATCTGGTAGAAGGGAAATGGTCTCTCCACAGTTATTGTAAGGCAGCATGTTGCTGTGTGAATTCTGGAGGTGGCTTTGCAAAGCTCACCTTTGGAGCAGGCACCAAACTCCTTGTTATGCCAAGTAAGTGGCTTGCTTTTTTGTTGCTGCTAGAGAGTTTGTATAAAAATACCACAGACAATTGGTGGTTATTCATGGTGTTGGCACAATGGGAGGTAGAGAATGGAAGATCTATTAGGTTCTCTCTGCTGGGACCATGGCAGGCTTCTTCCTGATCGCAGAACATCTGCCACAGATCTGTCCACTTCTCATGTTAGCTGTGTCAAGCAACGGGGAGTCTACTATTTTCCTGCTTCTCTACCTAGAGGTCCTCATGGCTCTAGTATCTGAGCCCCTCTTAGCAGAGGCTCAGTTCAGATCAGGGCGCCATGTAGGGCTGCCAGTTTTGGTTGAACGTATTCCTGGAGGTTTCATCACATGACATAATCTTTAATGAAAGATTAATCTTTAATTCCTGGAGACTCCAGGACAATCCTGCAGGGTTGGCAAGCCTAGTGCCATATTGCTGGTTGCTGTACAAACACATTAGAACAATCTCTGCTTTCAAAGAGCTAACCGTGTAAATAGACAAAGGGAAGAAGGAAGTATCATTGTGCCCATTTTACAGATGGGGGGGGGGACTGAACAGAGGGAGATTAAAACTGGGCTTTTCCAAGCAACCTATGGGACTTGGATGCTTTTAAATTTTTTTAAGTCTATAAATAAACTGGTGTAGCTCCACTGAAGTCAATGAAACAGTGACAATTTCCATCTGCTGAGAGTCTGGGCCAAAATATGCATGCTGTGATTTTCAGAGATCACTAAGGGGTTTGGGCAACTGCATCCCACTGAATTCCAGTGGCCTCTTTGAAAATCCCAGCATGCATTTCTCCCTGCACTCTATCGCTCAACGTGCCCCCCTGGCCTCTGCAGTAGATAGATTTTTGTCATGGCAGAGACCACTGTGGGACCACAACTGGGTACAATAAGCTGGTGTTTGGAAGCGGAACGAGACTGATTGTCAATCCAAGTAAGTTCCTGTCCTTAATTTCTCCTGCTGTATGGCCTCTGAAGCAGGGCTGGCTGGAAATTTTTTAACCAAAACAATTTTTCCATCAGAAAATGCAATTTAGACAAAGCCTTTTTTTTTCATGAAAATATGCTGGTTTCGCTGAAACTGATTCTTTTAAAATGGAAATTGGTATTTGAAAATCAAAAGTATTTAGTTTTAGTTTGTGCAACACAAAACTAAAGACAAGGGCAGGAAAGTTGGGGAAATATTTTTTTTTCAAAATTTCCCACAGAAAATTATTTACATTCCAGCTCTATAAACAATACACACATCTAAGCTATACATGGTTATGGGAGTAAATAACACTGTGATATAGGTGAGAAATGCCCTAGAAGTTTTTGTTATGGTGGTACATGCTGTGTGACTAATGATGCACAGAAACCCATCTTTGGAGGTGGAACTCAGCTACTGATAAAACCTAGTAAGTGCTTTTCCTTTCACTCAATGTTTGGAGGGTAAAAATAAATGATATTTCAGGATATTTTGGGGTGGAAATTTTTTGAGAAGCCCATTAGGTGCAGATCTGCATTTTTGGCACTTAATATCTTCAAAATTATGACCCACAATGCTATTGACTTCAAGGGAGATATGTTGATTTACAACAGTTGAGGGATTGGCCCATATTGTATTTTATCTAAGAACAAAATGTATCTCAGATAAAACAATGGGCCAGATTCTCAGCTGGTGTAACTCAGCATCGGTCCCTCCAAGTCATAGACGCTACATCAATTGACAATAACTTTACTTCTGATTTACTTCTGTTGAGAAAATTCTGGGCATAAATAGATTCACAGAGAGCTAGTACTCCTTAGAGTGACAGCTGGTGTTTTTGTTATGGTGCAAATTGCTGTGTGAATACTGGGAACGATAAATTGACTTTTGGGAAAGGAACGAGATTGATTGTTAGGCCAAGTAAGTGCTTTTAGTTTTTTTTTAATTGAGACCCATTTTTTAAAAAGGTGAATTAGATTTCCAAAGAGTTGGTTGAACTGGGGGTTTATTTTATTAGGCTTATCTTACGCACAGAGAGGGACAAGGCACAAATGACAATACGGTTCCCATCTAAGTCCATGAGCATTGGGCACCTGCCTTTTATATCATTCAGAGAATCTCCCCCCTTGCACCTAATTATGTTTAACTGAGAGCAGAAACATTTCAGACTATGTGAGCAACCACTAGATTCCACTCCCCTGTCCAAGCTGGGGATAGAACCCAGGTGTCCTGACTCCCAACTCAACCCACTAGACCATACTAGCTTCCCAGAGTAGGGAAATCAACCCAAGCATCCTGATTCCCCGTCCCTTGCTCTAACCTTCAAGACACCACTCTTCTCCTTGAGCAGGGGCTAGAACCCAAGTGTCTGCACTCCCAGCTCATGCTTCTCTCACCTCTGGACCCCATAATTCACCCCAAAACTGAGGGCAGAAATTAGGAAACTTAATTCCCAGCCCTTCCACACTGATCACTAGATCTCTCCTCACATCCCAGAGCTGGGACTAGAAACCAGGAGTCCAGGGTCCTAACCCTCCCCTTCTACCTCACAGGACTTGATTCCTTTCCCAGACCTGGGGCAGATCCTGGGAGTCCCAAGTCTTAGAACCCCTGCTCTAACCTACAATTATTAAATACAATCAGGGCGATGTAGACAGACAGATAACAAAATACATTCACTGGTGTATATTGGTGTAACATCATTGACTTCAATGGAATTACACCCATTTACAGAAGCTGAGGATCTGGTCCATTATATGGAACAATATCAACATTTCATATCCTATTTCCACAAGGAATGGGTCATCTTCCTGACAAGGGCTGGAGAACAGCTTACGTTTTTGTAAGGGAGGGAAACACTGTGTGAACTATGGCAACACATTCACATTTGGAAGTGGGACGAGACTTCTTGTGAAGCCCCGTAAGTGTAGCTGATTTTCTTTCCTACTTGGCAGAAACACAAATTTTCCCAGTTGAAAACTGGGCTGCAGCTTGGGCTTTTAAAGGTGTTTTCCTTTTAATTGTGAGGCTGAAGTTTGTGTCCAGGAAAAGGAGAGCGAGAAAGTTCAATTTGGATTCCACCCTACTGAGGGTAGACATTATGAACAGCTCTCAGACCCAGAATGGTTTTGGTATTGTACCTCCCAACACAATAGCTAACGCCCATCTGTCCTGATTCACAACCCCCACTGCTGTCCCAGCCCTGGGATCTTCACACCACATCCAACTCTTCCAATGCCCTTTAATCCTGACCTGCAGCCTCATGCTATCCCAGCCCTAGGATGTCTCCTCGTTAAATTCCTAGTGTTTAGAATCATATTGCTGACCTTGAGGTGCTCAACTTTGCCAAGTGATTTGCAGGGTTTTAGTTATGGAGGGAAACATTGTGTGAATGCTGGCACAGGGAGATATGGGCTCATTTTTGGCTCAGGGACCAAATTGTCTGTTACACCAAGTAAGTGCTCTGCCTTCATGGGTACTTCTTCTGCGATACAAGGGTCTTTTTGGTCTTCAAGGCCCTCTTGAAATTAGCTGCTGGTTTTATTGCTGCATTAATGTTTAGATACATAGATAGGTAGATATTATCTATCCATCTATCATTTTTATGGGTGGGATTTTCAAGGGCACCACGGGGTGTGTTGCCCAAGGGGTGGGTAGTGGCTGCAGCATTGTGCCCCTAGATTCCTGGCCCATGGGCGTCGGTTCCATGGGGGCAGGTTCCATTCTCTTGGCTAGGGTTTTTGCTGCAGTGGGAAACACTGTGTGAAAGACAGTACCTATAAGCTCAGCTTTGGGCATGGGACGAGGCTCCTTGTTGAACCCGGTAAGTCCCCACGGCTGGGTCATGGGCGTTAGTCGAATTTGTGACTTTCTGAGAATGTCCATTTTTGAGATGTTTGGGGAGGGATTATTTTTGTTAATGGATGTGAGTGAATCACTCAGTGCTGGATGCGGCTTCAGCTTCTCTCACAGCTTTGCCGATACCCCTCAATTCTGACTCACAGCCCCCTGCTCTCCCAGCCTGGCTTCCTTCTCTCTCCCCTGGATCTGCTGATGCCCCTCAATCCCAACCTGTACCCCTCTGCTATCCCAGCCCTGGGGTCCCCCTGCACCCCAGTTCATCCGGTGCCCCTCAATCCCAACCCGTAGCCCCTGCTGTGCCAGCCTGGCTTCCTTCTCCCTCCCCCAGATCTGCTGATGCCCCTAAATCCCAACCTGTACCCCTGCTGTGCCAGCCCTGGGGTCCCCCTTTACCCCAGTTCATCCAATGCCCCTCAATCCCAACCCATAGCCCCTGCTGTGCCAGCCCTGGGTCCACACCCCAGCTCTGCTGATGTTACTCAGACCTACGACGAAAGTTTCTGGTTTTTTGGGATCGTATCATCAGCCTTTAGGTGCTGAGTTCTGCCCAGTGATTTGCAGAGTTTTTGTGATGACAAGAAATGTTGTGTGAATATTGGCACAGGGGGATATAGGTTAATCTTTGGCTCTGGGACTGAATTGTCTGTTAGACCAAGTAAGTGCTCTGCCTTTCCCTTGAAAAGTTTTCTCATTTAAAAAGGAGCTTTTGGTCATTAAGGACCTGATGAGAGCAGCTGAGGATTTTATGGATGTTTACACTAGACAAGGTTAGCGAGGATCACTATTCTGATATAGCTGCACCAGCACAACCTGCTAGTGGAGTGCTCGTGATGCTACGGCTTTTACCGGCTTCCCTAACAAAATAAGATACAGAGGCAAACACGCTCTTTACTACAATAACTGTCCACACTAGGACTTCTGTACGAAATCACACTTCTGACAAAAACTGTTATACCAGCAGAAGTGTCTAGAGTAGACCTGCTCTTAGTGTAGTACAGCTAGATCTCTCTCTCTCTGAATTGATTCTGATGTATACGTACCTTCACAGGGAGAAAATCCCTGGCTCTAAAGGGCTTCCTATTCTGGGGAGAAAGGCAGAGCAAAAAACGATGTCTGGACAATTTCAAATTAAAAAAAAAAAAAAAAAAGGGCACAATTTTTATAACCCAACCACAGGAACAATCTACACCAAGGGCAGTGGTAGGTTCTTCATCTCTTGAGTTTTCAGATCGAGACTGGAAGCGTTGCTGGAAGACATGCTGCAGTCAAACACCCATTACTGGAATCACTGCAAGGATAACTGAGTGAAATTCTATGGCCGATGTGGTACAGAAGGTCAAACTGCACAACCTGATGGTGCCCCCAGGCTTTAAAAACCCCGAAGATCCATATATGGTCCCCGTTACTGTGCCATCTGCGCAGCTCACTGTTTTTAGTGTACGAGTGGAGAGATTATTTTGCCTCTGTACTTGGCACTGGCGGGCCGGCTGCTGGAATTCTGTGCCCAGTTCTGGTGCCACAATTCAAGAAGGATGTTGATCAATTGGAGAGGGGTCAGAGAGGAGCCGTGCGAATGATTAAAGGATTAGAAAACCTGCTTTTAGGGTAGACTTGAGCTCAATCTATTTAACTTAACAAAGAGAAGATTAAGGGGTCACTTAATTACAGTCTGTAAGTAGCTGCATGGGGGACAAATATTCAATAATGGGCTCGTCAGTCTAGCAGAGAAAGGTCTAACCCAGGGGTTCTCAAACTGGGGGTCGGGACCCCTCAGGGGGTCACGAGGTTATTACCTGGGGGGTCGCGAGCTGTCAGCCTCCACCCCAAACCCTGCTTTGCCTCCAGCATTTATAATGGTGTTAAATATATAAAAAACTGTTTTTATTTTATTAGAGGGGTCACAGTCCGAGGCTTGCAACATGAAAGGGGTCACCAGTACAAAAGTTTGAGAACGACTGGTCTAACGTGACCCAGTGGCTGGAAGCTGAAGCTAGACAAATTTAAATTGGAAATAAGGCCAATTTTTTAATCGGTGAGAGCAATTTTTTATTGGAGCAATTTACCAAGTATCATGGTGGATTCTCCATCGAATCAAGATTGGATGGTTTGCTAAAAGAGCCGCTCTAGGAATGATTTGGGGGCAGGTCTCTGGCCAGGGAGGGCAGACTAGATATCACAATGTCCCTGCTGGCCTTGGCGTCTATGAATCTAGTGTATGTAGCCACACATCACCATTGTGAGGTAGGGAAATAGTGTCCCCATTTCACCAATGGGAGATTGAGGCCCAGAGAGTGCACGTGACGTGCCCAAAGGAGTCCATGGCAGAGCAGGGATTTGAACCTGGATTTCCCAAGGGCTTTGGCAAGCACCCGGATCATTCTACTTCACACACTGCAGAGCTATCTATTTACCAACATATGTTTTTGTGACTGGATTTTCAAAGGAGCCTAGGGGATTTGGGGGCTCTCTTTCTTTAGGTTCCCTTCAATGACCCACTTGATATCTGTGTCTAATATAATTGGAAACATTGCCTGAGGTAAGGGAGGCAGCACATTCCTCCCCGATCCTGGCCCAGGGAGGTCAGTTCCTAGTCAGCACTGTCAGGGTTTTTGTTGCAGTGGGAAACACTGTGTGAATATTGGTGTTAAACTCACCTTTGGGAGTGGGACAAGGCTGCTTGTTGCACCCAGTAAGTGCCCGGGCTCACGTCTGAGCGATTGGTTTTAGTTGAATTTGTGATTTTTGAGCATGTCTATTGTTAATACATGTTGGGAGCTGGAGAATAACTCAGTGCTGGACAGAGCTGAATTTCCTCCACCCCCAGTGCTTTTCTGATGCCACTCATTTCTGATCCATGACCCTTTGCTCCCCTCCCAGTTCTGCGGATGCCCCTCAATCCCAACCCACAGCTTTCTGCTACCCCAGAACTGGGATTCCCCTCCCTCCCAGCTCTGCCAGTACCCCTCAATCCTGTCCTTGCAATTCCTAGACAAAGGGATTCTAGTTAGACCTTTGAATTTTGCTATCAAGTCTCTTACCCGTGTCTGGGGAAAGGAGCCAAGAACTTTGCAGGGTTTTTGTGCTGGCAGGAAATGCTGTGTGAATACTGATTCGGGGGGCTTCAAGCTCAACTTTGGCTCTGGCACTAAGCTGTCTGTCAGACCGAGTAAGTTGCCTTCCTTAATATGTAATTTCTTTCCTTCAAATCTGTTTTGGTCTTCAAAGCTCAGTCCTGTTTCTAGGGTCACATATCCATCTGTCCATGCATCTATCCATCCATCTATGTACCCATCCGTTCTTCCCTCCAGAAGAGAGGGAAAGAAATACAGAGTGAACAACAGATTTCCAGAAGGGAAGGATAGATAGATAGACTTGTAGATTCCAAGGCCAGAAGGGACCATTGTGACCATTGTGATCACAGTTGTGCCTTTCTGGTCTTGGGATCTATCTAGACAGACATCCTTTCCTTCAGGGAATCATTTTTTCTTTCTGTTCTGTCTTTCCATATTTCTTTCTCTATATTCTGATTTCTTCCCTCTCTGTGTATGTTTTGCTGTCCTTCCTTCTAGAAAATCTTTCTTTCTTTCTTTCTTTCTTTCTTTCTTTCTTTCTTTCTTTCTTTCTTTCTTTCACTATGCCTGTGATTGTAGTATCTGACTGCCCAACTCTGTTAAGTCTCTTTGTTGGTTCACTCATTTGTGTCAGCTCTGTAAAGTGCTTTACAGAGGAGGCAAGCAATGTTTTTGTTAAGGTTCTTATTACTGTGAGCAATAACAACTTCAAGTCCACCTTTGGAACTGGAACAAAGCTAGTAGTGAATCCCAGTAAGTAACAGAAATGTTATTCAACATGTCTAATAAGGCAAGAACAAGAGGCAGTTCCATAAACACAACAGACAGCAAATTTAAAAGAGCTAAAAATACTTACACATAATTAGCCTGTGGAACTCACTGCCACATGATACCATTGAGCTTGACAGGATTTTTTAAGAAATGATTGGCAATTTAGGAACAGAGGACTGGAACGGGCATCCTGAGACACTGAGACTCCTCCCCTGTTATTGCAACCAACCCTGGCATATCATCTCATTGATTATTGTGGGGGGATGTTCAAAGTCCCTCTGGTATTTGGGAGCATAAATGCCATTGGTTTGCTATGGAATGAATGCTCCTAAATCCCTTAGGCGCCTTTGAAAAACTTCTTCATACATGGATAATGGGTGAGATTTGCAAATGTATGTACACCATTTAGGTGCCTATACGCCACTGAAAGTCCCCGGGCGTTAGTTGCCTAGGTCACATTGGAACTTTTGAAAATCTCACCCAACGAGACCATGTGCAGTTACATTAGAGAAGGGGGAATGCAATAGAGATATAAATCTGCCTGCTTTAGGGCATGCACCACCCACTAAACGATGTGGAGTTAGGGAGAAACATCAGACACCTGCACCACTCCCAACGTCGGGGCTCTTGTACATTCCTCTGAGATAGCGGGTTCTAGGTATTGCTGGAGCCTGGGCTAGATGGTCTTATCCACTCTGGCTAGCCCTAAGATTCTATTTCTTCAAGGCAGTGACGAGTTACATTTTATTGGGCTAAACTCACCCCTTTATTAAATTGACTGATCTGAATGGAGCTACACCTGGGAAGAATTTAGTCCCATTATCCCTCTTGTTATAGCCAATCAGTAGTAATGAAACAAGTCAGGGAATTCAAAGTGGACATTTTTTTCAACAGCTGTGATTGGTTCATTTACTTTACTTAAAACATATCCAGGATCCCTTGGGAAAAATAAGCTTTATTTTAAAGGCAACTTTTGAACAAACTAACTGGTCTCATGAAGTTTTAGAGGGTTAAAAATACCAATGCTGTCCTTATTGTGCAGCTAGGTATATGTTTATGGAGATAGGTAGATAGATAGATAGATAGATAGATGGGTGTATGGGGATAGATAGATAGATAGATAGATAGATAGATAGATAGATAGATAGATAGATAGATAGATAGATAGATAGAAGGGGTGGATGGAGATAGATAGATAGATCACATGTTGCCCACTTGGGACATTCTATAATGTCTTCTCTGTGTGGGATTTATTGCTAGATGTGTTACCCATATACGTGCAGAGACATGCATCAAAAGACATGACAATGTAAATTGAATTCGCTTGGTTTTTATTATTGTCTGTGTCACAGTGTTAACTCTGGAGGCAGCTGGAAATACATCTTCGGGAGTGGGATTAAATTGGTAATGAAGCCTGGTAGGTGCTGATATCCCTCTAATGTTTTTAAATATAAAAGTGTTTCAAATAACTGATAATGAGCTGAGATTTTTGGAGGAACATAGAAAACCTAAAGCTACCTACCTGCCTACCTATATTTGTAAATTCTGTCTGGTCAAAGTATTCAATTTGTAACTATTTGGATATCTTGTTTAGCCAGTGTATGGACCTAAACTCAACTTGCAAAATCAGTGCTTTTTAAGATAGCGCCAGATTTTCAAAGGTATTTCGACACCTGAAGGTGCTGATAGGGCATCTTTCCAAAAGCACCTCAGTACCCAACTATCTTTGAATTAGGCAGCTAGGCTCTTTTGAAACTCCCACTACGTGCCTCTCTCTGTCTTCAGCTACTGAAACACCTTTAAATTTCTGGCCCTAGATCCTTAACCCTCCTGCATTATGTGCCAAGGATGGAAGTTCAGGGAGCCTTCCACGGGACAGGAAAAGGCTCTTTTACTTGCTGTGTGGTTCTTGTAAAGTTATGAGCTGCTGGGGGGATTCTGGAGGATACGGCACTAAACTAATTTTTGGAATGGGAACGAAACTCTCTGTCAAACCAAGTAAGTGGTGCAGAGTTTCTATAAATGCAGCCTACACAGCATGAGCTAGGAATTTCCAGAGCTGCTCAGATACTGTCATGATGATCATTACATCATTGCCTAGAGCTATAGATGGATTATGGATGCGGATAGAGAGCTAGATAAATAAATCTGTTTTTAGACAGACAGACAGGTAGATAGATCTGATGGAAAAATAAACAGATCATTCCATATCTACTCACTTAGAACTTCATTGTGGCTAATCTAGAGTAACTGTAATGTTCATAACATTGAATTTATAATCGGTTGGGGGATATGACAGTAATTGTTGTATGGGCCTAAACTCAGTTTTATCAGGGAAAGAAAGCAATTCATGATCCCTGGGCCCTCAATCTTCTATGCTATAGGAGCAAAGATGGAAAGGTAGGTTCTTGTAAGGCTGTGTATTGCTGTGGGAACTATGGGGGAAGCAACATTAAGCTCATCTTTGGAAAGGGAACCAAACTCTCTGTTAAACCAAGTAAGTGGTTTTGTACTGCATAGTATGTACAGTGTAATATTTCTGATATTCAAACATAGAGTTAGAGGCAGTCTCACGAATTGGTTAGATAGATAGATAGATAGATAGATAGATAGATAGATAGATAGATAGATAGATAGATAGATACCCAAGGAGGTCTTTTCCAGTGTTAATGGCACACAATTGTTTTGTGGCTAGATAATCATCACATCATCAAGGAGTTGGAGTAGGGTGACCAGATGTCCCAATTTCATAGGGACAGTCCCAATTTTGGGGTCTTTTTCTTATATAGGCTCCTATTACCCCCCTACCCCCGTCCCGATTTTTCACACTTGCTGTCTGGTCACCCTAAGTTGGAGTGAGGTGCACAGCAGGTTTCTGGAGGGGCTAGTAAACAAGCAGTGACTCAGTAAAGACCCTTTTTGTAAGGGGGATTGTCACAGTGCTTCTTCAGGATATGCAGACAAACTCATCTTTGGAAAGGGAACTAAACTGCTGGTTGAACCAGGTAGGTACCTTCAGCCGTTATGGTCCAGAAAGATTCCAGCCATGTGGGGTTATCAGCAGGAATCTCTGGAGCTCGTGTAAACTGGGCTTAGCTCCATTGGAGTCAGTGGCCAGATCCCCAGCTGATGGAAATCAGCCATAGCTCCATGGGCAATGGGGCCTGATCCTCAATTTGTATAAACCAATCATAGCCCCATTGGAATCAATGGGGTGAGAGTCCAGCTGATGTGCATTGATGTAACACCACTGAAATCAATGGCTCAAGTGCCAGTTTACATGAGCTCAAGAGCGTCTCCAAAATCATCAGGATCCTACTTTGCCCCTGAGCTTTTAATCCCTATGGCTAGAGTAAGCGAGGAGAGTTTTTGCTTGGTTCTAAATCACTGTGTCATATACAGGAGGCGCAGACAAGTTGATTTTTGGATCTGGCACTAAGCTGATTGTCCTGCCAAGTAAGTAATAAGGATGAGGGCAGCAAATGATTTTTTCTATGAGGAAGTGCTTGGCAGTCCTCTTTATTTGCCTCACTTTTTATTGATCTGTTGCTTTCGTTTGTGCACTAACGGTGAATCCAGGTAGGCATGGATATGGGCAGATGTTTCATTGGAAATATACAATTGTCAGATTTTGCTGTCCTCCTTAATCATGGTCTACTCCTTGCTCCTGGAGTAGACCACTGAGGTCAAAGGAGCTATTCGGATTCACACCAGCCAAGAATATTGCTCATAGCACACAAGAGTCACAGAATCAGGGTGATTCTACCGCACTGCAACCTGCCAATCCTGCAAAAATAGCAAATCCATTGAGCCCCACTACTATTACTGTGAATGATATCTATTGGTTTTACCTTTTCTCTCATACTTGTAAAGACTGGTCATTGGGTTAAGTTTATTCATGATCTGTGGTTTGGTTGGTAACTACTTGATGGCAACTTTATTATTTAATCTAATCTAATCGCTTTTGTTATGCTTGTGGTCAAACTACATTATTATAGGAATTCCTTTTGTTAAAATAACTTTCTGTCTGTCTGTCTGTCTACAGGTTAGATTATTTGTCTGTAGAGCTAGTTATTAAAATTTTAGGCCACATTTCCTGTTGTTTGAAAATTGGCTCAGCTGAATGAATTGAATGAAATGATGGTAGTTTACCCTGGCTGAGGATCTAGTCCCGTCATTAGATGCTCACATTGTAAAAGTTTTCCTATTAAAAGAAGATTCATTGTTGAATGTGCCTCTTCGTTGGTTCACTCGTTTGTGTCAGCTCCGGAAAGTGCTTTACAGAGGTGGCAAGCGTGGGTTTTTGTTAAGGCTTTTATTACTGTGAGCAATAACAATAAGTTCATCTTTGGAACTGGAACAAAGCTAGCCGTGAATCCCAGTAAGTATCAGGAATATTATTCAACATGTCTAACAAGGCAAGAACAAGAGGGCATTCAGTAAAACATGAGAGGCAGGAAATTTAAAAGAGCTAAACATACTTACCTATTTAGCCTGTGGAACTCACTGCCCCATGATACCACTGAGCTTGACAGGATTTTTCTAAAAAATGATTGGCTGTTTAAGAATATAGGACTGGAAAGGGCCTCCTGGGACACTGAGTCCACTCCCCTGTTATTGCAGGCAAGCCTGTTATATAATCTCATTGATTATTGGGGCGGGGGGTGTTCAAAGTACCTCTGTTATTTAGGAGCATAAATGTCATTGATTTGCAATGGTATGAATGCTCCTAAATCCATTAGGTGCCTTTAAAAACTTCCTCATATATGGATTACGGGTGAGATTTTCAAAAGAATCTACACCAGTTAGGTGCCTATGCCCCACTGCAAATCCCCGGGAGTTAGGTGCCTAACTCACATTGGAACTTTTGAAAATCTCACCCAGCGACACCATGTGCAGAGTCATATCAGAGAGGGTGGAATGCAACAGAGCTATAAGTCTGCCTGCTTCCCCGCATGCACCCGCCACTAAATGATGTGGCATTAGGGAGAAACATCAGACTACCACATCATTCCCTAAGTAGGGGCTGTTGTACCTTCCTCTGAGATAGCGGGTTCTAGTTATTGCTGGAGCCTGGGCAAGGTGGTCTTATCCAGTCTGGCTAGTCCTATGTTTCTATTTCTAATAGGAGGCGACGAGTTATGTTTTATTAGGCTAAACTCTCCCCTTTATTAAATTGACTGATCTGAATGGAGTTACACCTGTGAAGAATTTAGTCCAAATGTCCCTCTTATTACAGACAGTCAGCAGTAATGACATGAACCAGGGAATTCAGCATGGTCATTTATTTCAACAGCCGTGATGGGTTAATTTAGTGTAGTTAAAACAAATCCAGAACCCTCTGGGAAAAATAAGCTTTTTTTTTAAGGCAACTTTTGTACCAACTGACTGGTCTCATGAAGTTTTAGAGAATTAAAAATATCATTGCTGTCCTTATTGTGCAGCTAGGTGTGTGTATACGGGGATAGATAGATCGAATCTCCTTACTAGTAAAAGAAGAACTTATTCCAATCTTTAGATAGATAGATAGATAGATAGATAGATAGATAGATAGATAGATAATGGGGTGTATGGGGATAGATAGATCACAAGTTGCCCACCTGGGACACCTATAATGATGTCTCTGTGTGGGACTTATTGCTAGATGTCTTAGCCATATACGTGCAAAGAGGCATGCATCAAAAGAGCTGACAATGTAAATTGAGTTCACTTGGTTTTTATTATTGTCTGTGTCACGGTGTTAACTCTGGAAGCAGCAGGAAATACATCTTTGGGAGTGGGACTACATTGGTGGTGAAGCCTGGTAGGTGCTGATGATGTTTGTAAATATAAAAGGGTTTGTTTCAAATAACTGATAATGAGGTGGGATTTTGGGGAGGAACATAGATAAACAGATGCCCTAAATCTACCTACCTATATTTGTAAATTCAGTTCTGGTCAAAGTACTGAATTTGTATCGATTTAGATATGTGGCTTTAGCCAGTGTATGGATCTAAACTCAACTTGCAAAATAAGTGATTTGTAAGATAGCGCCAGATTTTCAAAGGTATTTCAGCACCTGAAGGTGCTGATAGGGAATCCTTCCAAAAGCACCTCGGTACCCAACTACCTTTGAATTAGGCAAGTAGGCTGTATTGAAATTCCCACTAGGGGCCTATCTCCATCTACCTAAACACCTTTAAACTTCTGGCGCTAGATCCTTAACCCTCCCGTATTACATGACCAAGGATGGAATGTGCAGGAAGGGCGGCCAGCAAATCCCTCATCCCACGCTGCTTCCCGCAGCCCCCATTGGCCTGGAGCGGTGAACCGCGGCCAGTGGGAGCCACAATCGGCCGAACCTGCGGATGCAGCAGGTAAACAAACTGGCCCGGCCCACCAGGGTGCTTACCCTGGCGAGCTGCGTGCCAAAGGTTGCCCACCCCTGGGCTAGATAATCGTGAAATCACCAAGGAGTTGGTGTGAGGTGCATTGCAGGTTTCTGGAGGGACTAGGAAATGAGCAGTGATTCATTAAAGACCCTTTTTGTAAGGGGGATCATCACAGTGTGTATGCAGGAAATGCAGACAAACTCATCTTTGGAACCGGAACTAAACTGCTGATCAAACCCGGTAGGTACCTTCAGCCGTTATGGTCCAGAAAGATTCCAGCCATGTGGGGTTATCAGCAGGAATCTCTGGAGCTGGTGTAAACTGGTTTTAGCTCCATTGGAGTCAGTGGCCAGATCCCCAGCTGATGGAAATCAGCCATAGCTCCATGATCAATGGGGCCTGATCCTCAGTTGGTATAAACCAATCATAGCCCCATTGGAGTCAATGGGGTGAGATCCCAGCTGATGTGCACTGATGCAATGGTAGTGAAATTAATGGGTTAAGTGCCAGTTTACATGAGCTCAAGAGCTTCTCCAAAATCATCAGGATCCTACTTTGCCCCCAAATGTGTAAGCCCTGTTGAGGCTAGAGTAAGCGAGGGGAGTTTTTGCTTGGCTCTAAATCACTGTGCCATATACAGGAGCAGGAAACAGGTTGATTTTTGGATCTGGCACTAACCTGATTGTCTGGCCAAGTAAGTGACAAGGGTGAGGGCAACAAAAGATGTTTTTTCTATGAAGAATTGCTTGGCAGTCTTTTTCATTTGCCTCACTTTTTATTGATCTGTTGCTTTCATTTGTGAGACTAGATTCAGGAGGAGAAATAGACAGTAAAATGGAGCTGAGGTGTTCAAAAGAGCCTAAGGGAATTAGGTGCCCAATTCCCACTGAAATTCCATGTAGGTCAGACTGGATGTTCTAATGGTCCCTTCTGGCCTTAAAAATCTATGAGTCTTCCTCAGTAGGCGTGCTTTGAAATCCCAGCGCTAGGGTTTTTGTTACTGGGTATGTCACTGTGTGGCTTCTGGATCGAACTGGAAACTCACCTTTGGCAAAGGCACAAAATTAACGGTGAATCCAGGTAGGCATGGATACGGGCAGATGTTTCATTGGAAAAATACAAGATTTTGCCATTCTCCTAAATCATTCTGAGTAGCCCCTTGCTCCTGGAGTACACCCACGGAGGTCAAAGGAGCTATTCGGTTTCACACCAGCCAAGGATCTTGCTCATTGGACACAAGGGTCGCAGAATCAGGATGTAAATATGTTTGCTAACAATAACTATGAGCCAGGCAGGAATTCTAGAGATACAAACCTGCCTGTTTCCTCTTAGTGAGGACAGACTAGCTCACAGACAGTCTCATCAGATAGTGGTTACATGGCTTGGGGTAAATCCTCTGCTCATGTAACTCCATTAAGTCAATGGATTTGCACCAAAAGAAAGTTTGGCTCCTACATCTCCTGTTTGGTATAGGAATTTCTACTCCACTGATAACCTGTCTATCCTGCAAAAATAGGAAATTCGTTGAGCCCCACTAATATTACTGTGAATTATATCTATTGGTTCTACCTTTACTCCGATTTCTGTAAAGATTATTCATTGGGTTAAGTTTATTCATGAACTGTGGATTGGTTGGTAACTACTGGATGGCAAGTTTATTATCTAATCTAAACGAATCTAATCTAAACTCTTTTGTTATGCTTGTGGTCAAACTACATTATTATAACAAGGAGTCCAGTGGAACCTTAAAGACTAACAGATTTATTTGGGCATAAGCTTTCGTGGGTAAAAAACCCACTTCTTCAGATGCATGGAGTGTGGTTTTCTACCCACGAAAACTTATGCCCAAATAAATCTGTTAGTCTTTAAGGTGACACTGGACTCCTTGTTGTTTTTGTGGATACAGACTAACACGGCCACCCCCTGATACTTTACTTTATTGTGAGTAACTCCTTTGGCTAAAATAACCTTTCTTTCTTCAGGTTAGATCATTTGTCTGTAGAGCTGGTAGGAAAAGTTTAGACCAGCTCTCCAGTTGTTGGAAATCAGCTCAGCTGATTGAATTAAATGAAACAATGGTAGTTTACCCGAGCTGAGGATCTAATCCCTTCATTAGCTGATCACGACCTTCATGTATTTTTAAAAGAAGATTCATTGATTGTGCCCCTTTGTTGGTTCACTCGTTTGTGTCAGCTCTGGAAAGCGCTTTTCAGAGGTGCTAAGCGAGGTTTTTGTTAAGGTTTTTATTACTGTGAACAATAACAACTACAACTTTATCTTTGCAAAGGGAACAAAGCTCATAGTGAATCCTAGTAAGTATCAGTAATATGTCTAATAAGGCAAGAACAAGAGGGTGTTCGATAAAACATGAGAGGCAGCACATTTAAAAGAGTTAAAAATACTTATGCATAATTAGCCTGTGGAACTCACTGCCCCATGATACCATTGAGCTTGACAGGATTTTTTTTTAAATGATTGGCTATTTAGGAACATAGGGCTGGAAGGGGCCTCCTGGGACACTGAGTCCACTCCCCTGTTATTGCAGGCAAGCCTGTTATATAATCTCATTGATTATTGGGGCGGGGAGTGTTCAAAGTACCTCTGGGATTTAGGAGCATAAATGTCATTGATTTGTAATAGTATGAATGCTCCTAAATCCATTAGGTGCCTTTAAATACTTCCTCATATATGGATTACGGGTGAGATTTTCAAAAGAATCTACACCAGTTAGGTGCCTATGCCCCACTGCAAGTCCCCGGGAGTTAGGTGCCTAACTCACATTGGAACTTTTGAAAATCTCACCCAGCAACACCATGTGCAGAGTCATATCAGAGAGGGTGGAATGCAACAGAGCTATAAGTCTGCCTGCTTCCCCGCAGGCACCTGCCACTAAATGACGTGGCATTAGGGAGAAACATCAGACTACCACATCACTCCCTAAGTAGGGGCTGTTGTACCTTCCTCTGAGATAGCGGGTTCTAGTTATTGCTGGAGCCTGGGCAAGGTGGTCTTATCCAGTCTGGCTAGTCCTATGTTTCTATTTCTAATAGGAGGTGGCGAGTTATGTTTGATTGGGCTAAACTCTCCCCTTTATTAAATTGACTGACCTGAATGGAGTTACACCTGTGACGAATTTAGTCCAAATGTCCCTATTATTACAGACAGTCAGCAGTAATGACATGAACCAGGGAATTCAGCGTGGTCATTTATTTCAACAGCTGTGATTGGTTAATTTAGTGTACTTAAAACATATCCAGAACCCCCTGGGAAAAATAAGCTTTTTTTTTAAGGCAACTTTTGTACCAACTGACTGGTCTCATGAAGTTTTAGAGGATTAAAAATATCATTGCTGTCCTTATTGTGCAGCTAGGTGTGTGTGTACGGGGATAGATAGATAGATAGATAGATAGATAGATAGATAGATAGATAGATAGATAGATAGATAGATATGTGTGGAGATTGTCTGCTAGCTAGCTAGCTAGATGGGGGATAGAGTGCTGTACAGATGGATAGCTCAATATACCTATGTAGATAGATAGACACACAGATAGAAATCCATTGCTTTAACATACCTCCTGTCCTGGAGTTTTCAACATGATGTATCAGGTTGGGGACGTAGCACCAATGAGTTTATGGACCAATACTCCATTTCACTATGGAAATAAAATGATCAATAATATTATTATATGGTAAGTTTTCCTCTTCTCTCCTGTGGGCCGGATCTAAAAGCAATTAAAGTTAATGGAACTCTTTTTGAAGACCTCAATGGCCTTTGGATCATGTCTTTTCTGAACAAAGAAGGGGATTTAACAAGTCTTCCACTGTGGAGCAGTGGGCTATGTCCCCAGTGCATGGTTATTGTAAGGCTGTGTGTTGCTGTGGCATTTATGGAACAGGCATTGCGAAGTTCATCTTTGGGAAGGGAACGAAACTCTCTGTCACACCCAGTAAGTGGTTTTGCTTTAGCATTTTAATTGAATGCACAGTTGTGAACAGTACAAAGCTATTATAGGTGTTAGTTTAAATAACTATCTGTCATCCAGAAGAAAGTGGGTTTGATTCCCTAGAGTTTGTAGAATACATTATAGTTGAAATAAGTGAAATTATAAGAAGGGTTCACGTACTATAATAGGTAGGTAGGTAGGTAGATCAATCCATCACAGGTTGTTCCGTTATGTGATGAGATACTGGACAGTACTTTTTTCTTTTGGAACCTTCTTTGAAGGTAAATTTCATGTGTACATCCCAAGAGCCATAAATGCAAAGAGATGACGCTGCACAGTGACCGCACTTAGTTCTTGTTATTGGATGCGTCATTGTGTGTCTTCAGGAGCAGGTTGGAAATTGATCTTTGGGAGTGGGACGAAATTGACTGTGGAACCTGGTAGGTGATATTGAAGATATGCTGGTAAATATCTAATGGATTTGAAAGCCTAATTTGTATTATTGGCAATAGGCTGCAGAGTCCCTTGGATAGCTTTGAAAATATGAGCATCAATGGTTTTTGAGAAGACTAGAGGTGAGTCTTTTTGTCACGGGTTTTATCACTGTGGGTAACAATAACTTGAAGCTCATCCTTGGATCTGGGACACAACTAATTGTAAAGCCAAGTAAGTATTTGGAATGTAATATGGGATTTTCAAAAACATCTCCGGGAGTTAGTCATAGATATACTTTAGTTCCAACAGGAATATTTTGGGGGAATTTCTCTGGCCTGTGTTCTGCAGGCGGTCAGACTAGATGATCACAGTGGTCCTTTCTGACCTCAGACTCTCTGAAAGCCAGTGAGAATTAGGCACTTAACTCCCTATCAAGTCCCCTTGGAAATGAGGCATAATTCCCTTTTATTAAAGTGATCAATAAAATATAAGAGCAGAAGGAGTGAGAAATTAAGAGAAACACACAAGGGGCAGAAAGGAATTGAAAAGAGGTGGAGTATCTGTCTAATCTTCTTAGAGTGTCATTGATCACTGTCATATCTGAGCAGCAAAAAAAGTCACAGTGCTTCCAGGAATAGAATTCAGCCTTTTTCTGATCCATAGTTAGATGTCTCAGCCATGTGGCAACTCCATTTCACATATCCATTTTAGACAATGTAATTGTCCAACCAAACTCTCAGGGCCAGAGCCTCAACTCTGTTAACTTCAATATCATTGCATCAATTTACCCTAGACTAAGCGCCTGGCCTAGCAATGTAGATCTCTATATTGGCCACCATCGCAATTTGACATGTCATGTGGTAGAAGGGAAATGGTCTCTCCATGGTTATTGTAAGGCAGCGTGTTGCTGTGTGAATTCTGGAGGTAGCCTTGCACAGCTCACCTTTGGAGTTGGCACCAAACTCCTTGTTATGCCAAGTAAGTGGCTTGGGTTTTGTTTGTTGCTAGGGAGTTTGTATAAAAATACCACAGACAATTGGTGGTTATTCATGGTGTTGGAACAATGGGAGGTAGAGAATGGAAGATCTATTAGGTTCCCTCACCTGAGAGCACTGCAGGTTTCTTCCTGATTGTAGAACATCTGCCACAGATTTGTCCACTTCTCATGTTAACTGTGTCAAGAAACAGGGTGTCTATTACATTCCTACTTATCTACCTGGAGGTCCTCATGGTTATAGTATCTGAGCCCTTCTTAGCAGACTAGTGCCTACAGCCTCAATTCACGTCAGGGCGCCATGTAGGGTTGCCAGCTTTGGCTGGATGTATTCCTGGAGGTCTCATCACATGTCATAATCTTTAATTAAAGATTAATCTTTAATTCCTGGAGACTCCAGGACAATCCTGCAGGGTTGGCAAGCCTAGTGCCATTGTGCTGGGTGCTGTACAAACACATTAAAACTGGCCCTGCCTGCAAAGAGTGAGCTGTGGAAGTGTACACACACTGGGTGGGAGGAAGGAAGCATCGTTCTGCCCATTTTACAGGTGTGGGGAACTGAAGCAGAGGGAAATTAAAACTGGGTTTTCCAAGCAACCTGTGGAACTTGGATGCCTTTAATTGTTTTAAATCTATGCATAAACTGGTATGGCTCCATGGAAGTCAATGTAGCTGTGACAGTTAAAAATGTGCTAACGTTCTGGGCCAAAATATTCATGCTGTGATTTTCAGAGATCACTAAGGGGTTTGGGCACCTGCATCCCACTGAATTCCAGTGGCCTCTTTGAAAATCCCAGCATGCATTTCTCCCTGCACTCTATCGCACAACATGCCCCCCTGGCCTCTGCAGTAGATAGATTTTTGTCATGGCAGAGACCACTGTGGGACCACAACTGGGTACGACAAGCTGGTGTTTGGAAGTGGAACTAGACTGGTTGTCAGTCCAAGTAAGCTCCTGTCCTTAATTTGTCCTGACGTATGGCCTCTGAAGCAGGGCTGGGTGGAAAACTTTCATTAAAACAGTTTTTCCATCAGAAAATGTGATTTAGAGAAAACCAACTTTTTCTCTATGAAACCAACCAACTTGGTCTCTATGAAAAATTCTATTAGAAAAATTAAGAAATGTTATAGTGTCCCTTTTTGATTTTTCATTATGAAACCTTTTTAAAAAAATCACTTTATTTCATATTTGAAAATGTAAACATAAAGGGTGAAAACCAAAACCTTTTGAATGACCCAAAATGAATTATTTTTTGGAATTATATTTCACAAATTTTTTTGAAAAATTGGCTTTTCATCCCAGTTGAGGAAGAGTTTTTTGAAAAATCTTTCTAGTCTTAAGCACAGATCATTTGTAATATCATTTCTCCTCCAAGGTTAGCAAATCCATGAGGGTGAAATTCACCTTTCTGCAGAGGGGGTCAGCACAAAAGTTATGAATCATTTAAAGCTTAGTTTGAGTGCTAATGTGGCATACACCTGGTTTGTTGGCCTTGTATTGCTCCTCTGGACAGGAAGTGAAGAACTGATACTCTGTGGGATAGTTTAACAGTTAAAATGATATTTCCAAAGTCACCCAAGTGTTTTGGATAAAATTGGTTAGCCAAATACCAGAGGTGGTTTTGAACATGGTCTCATTGCTTCTTTGTGCTTCCCTGTTGGACTGTCTGTATCCCCCTCGTCTTATACTTAGATTGTAAGCGCTATGGGAAAGGATTGTCTTTCTGTCGGGTGTTTGTACAGCACCTAGCACCACAGGGTCCTCCTGGTTCCCAAATAGAGTTCGTAAGTACTGCTGCCATAACAACAACAAAGCCTACTTTCTAAGATACAATGTGGAAACATCACTCTTCCCTCCTCCCCCGCCTGCCCAGTGAAAGCTGTCTTTATCCAAAAAATTTAAATTTTGAAATTTTTCATTTTGATCAGAATTTTTTTGGTTGAAAAACATGGAAACTACAATATTTGCTAAACGTTTTCACTTGGGAAAAATAAAATGTGGTGATCAAAAACTAATGTTTTCTGTGGAAATTGGTTTTTGAAAATCATAAGTGTCTAGTTTTAGTTTTTGCAACATAAAACTAAAAAAAGCAAATGCGAAACATTTGGGGGAAATTAAATATTTTCAAAATTTCCCCACAGAAAATAATTTACATTTTGAACCAGCTCTATAAACAGTGCACAAATTTAAAATATACATGGTTATGGGAGGATATAGTTGAGAAATGTCTTAGAAGTTTTTGTTATGGTGGTACATGCTGTGTGACTAATAATGCTTACAAACTGATCTT
This sequence comes from Emys orbicularis, assembly GCF_028017835.1. Taxonomy (NCBI): domain Eukaryota; kingdom Metazoa; phylum Chordata; order Testudines; family Emydidae; genus Emys; species Emys orbicularis. The sequence goes on along the minus strand of NC_088694.1, from coordinate 54,013,197 downwards.
TGGAAGTGGAACTCAGCTTCTGATAAAACCTAGTAAGTGCTTTTCCTTTCACTCAGTGTTTGGAGGGTGAAAGAAATGATATTTCAGGATCTCTCGCGGTGCTTTTTCAGATACATCAGAAAAACTGAAGAAGTTTGTTGAGTGAAAACACGATGCTTAATTGAGTAGTCTGGTGTGGATGCTGTTTTGTGATCTCGGTGCATAGATTAAGGCTCCAAAGGACATTACCATCACTCAGATAACTGCAATCCGACCAAATGCAATTTTCAGAGTTTCATGGGATGGCCAAATCCCCTTTATTTCTAAAACCCCAGTCTAAATATTCCAGGGAGGGGCTGTATCCCAACTATTTTCCTGTCCTCTCTATTGTAACTCTGGAGGTTTTCATTATCCATATGAACGTCCAGTCCTTTCTTGAATCCTTGAAGCACAGTTCTTGGTCTCAGCAGTGTCTCTCTGGCAATGGACTATACATTATGTAAAAAAAAAAGTCTCTCTTTTATGCAGTTTGAAATTAAACTTAAAACAATTGCTAATAAGGCTACCTAATGTTGTGTTTCTCCAAACAGTAGAAAAAGCGAGTCAGAGTCTCAGCTGGTGTCTATGAACATACTGCCAATTTTAAAGGTATTTAGGTGCCTATAAGATCAGAGAGTCGTGCAATGGCATTTACAAAAGAGCCTAGGCACCTAACTCTCATTGATTTCTGGAGAATTAGGAGCGCAGGCTCTTTTGAAAAGCCCACCAGGTGCACATCTGCATTTTTAGGCATCTAATAGCTTCAGAAATATGGCCCACAGCACCATGGACTTCAAGGGAGCTGTGTTGATTTACACCAGTTGAGGAATTGGCCTGTATTGTATTTTATCCAAGAACAAAATGTATCTCAGATAAAACCAACATAATTCCCTCCAAGTCATAGAAGCGACACCAATTTATAATAACTTTACTTCTGAGTTAAAATTGACTCCTGTTGAGAAAACTCTGTGCTAGTACTCCTTAGAGTGACAGCTGGTGTTTTTGTTGTGGTGCAAATTGCTGTGTGAATACTGGGAACGCCAAAGCGACTTTTGGGAAAGGAACGAGATTGATTGTGAGGCCAAGTAAGTGTTTTTAGTGTTTTTAATCGAGAATCATTTTTTAAAAAGGTGAATTTCATCCAGAGAGTTGGTTGAACTGGGGGTTTATTTTATTAGGTTTATCTTACACACAGAGAGGGACAAGACACAAAGGACAACATGGTTCCCATCTAAGTCCATGAGCATTGGGTACCTGCCTTTAGTATCATTCAAAGAATCTCCCCCATTGCACCTAATTATGTTTAACTGAGAGCAGAAACATTTCAGACTATGTGAGCAACCCCTAGACTCCACTCCCCTGTCCCAAGCTAGGGATAGAGCCCAGGTGTCCTGACTCCCAGCCCTCCTCTCTAACCCACTAGACCCCATTACCCTCCCAGAGGAGGGAAATCAACCCAAGCATCCTAATTCCAAGTCCCTGCTCTAACTTTCAAGCCAGCACTCCTCTCTCTGAGCAGGGGCTAGAACCCAAGTGTCTGGACTCCCTAGCCACTGGATCCAATAATTCCCCCCAAAACTGAAGACAGAATTTAGGAATCCTAATTCCCAGCCCCTCCATGCTTATCACTAGATCTCTCCTTATGTCCCAGAGCTGAGGATAGAACCTAGGAGTCCAGGGTCCTAACCCATCCCCATTCAGCTTACTGGACTTGACTCCTTTCCAGGAACCGGGAATAGATCCCAGCCTTCCCCCGAGATAGTGGGTTCTAGTTATTCTTGGCGATTGGAGACTGGACTATTCCTAGCCAGTCTGGCTATTCCTATGTGTCTATTTCTAAACTTTCTTTAAGGCAACTTCTGTACAAAGTAAAGGGTCACATGACGTTTTAGAGGGTTAAAAAATATCATTGCTATCCTGATTGTATGGCTAGGTGAGTGTGTGTGCAGATAGATCACAAGTTGCCCACCTGGGACACCTATAATGACATCTCTGTGTGGGATTTATTGCTAGATGTGTTACCCATATACGTGCAAAGAGACATGCGTCAAAACAGCTGACAATGTAAATTGAGTTCACTTGGTTTTTATTATTGTCTGTGTCATGGTGTTAACTCTGGAAGCAGCAGGAAATACATCTTTGGGAGTGGGACTACATTGGTGGTGAAGCCTGGTAGGTGCTGATGATGTTTGTAAATATAAAAGGGTTTGTTTCAAATAACTGATAATGAGGTGGGATTTTGGGGAGGAACATAGATAAACAGATGCCCTAAATCCACCTACCCATATTTGTAAATTCAGTTCTGGTCAAAGTATTGAATTTGTATCGATTTAGGTATGTGGCTTTAGCCAGTGTATGGATCTAAACTCAACTTGCAAAATAAGTGATTTGTAAGATAGCGCCAGATTTTCAAAGGTATTTCAGCACCTGAAGGTGCTGATAAGGAATCCTTCCAAAAGCACCTCGGTACCCAACTACCTTTGAATTAGGCAAGTAGGCTGTATTGAAATTCCCACTAGGTGCCTATCTCCATCTACCTAAACACCTTTAAACTTCTGGCGCTAGATCCTTAACCCTCCCGGATTACTTGACCATTGATGGAAGTGTAGGGAGTCTTCCACTTTACAGGAAAATGTTCTTTCTTCTCACTGTGTAGTCATTGTAAAGCTATGAGCTGCTGGGGGGATTCTGGAGGATACAGCACTAAACTAATTTTTGGAAAGGGAATAAAACTCTGTCAAACCAAGTAAGTAGTGCGGCGTTAATAGAGTTTCTACAAATGCAATATATACATGCCATGAGCGAGGAATTTCCAGAGCTGCTCAGATACTGTCATGACGGTCTTTGCATCACTGCCGAGATGTGTTGATGGATAATGAGTGGGCATAGAGAGCGAGAGCGAGATGGGGGATGGATAAAAAGACAGAGATCATTCTGCATAATACTCACTTAGGACTTCACTTCATTGTAGCTAATCTAGAGTAACAGTAATGTTCATAACACTGAATTTATAATCGGTTGGGGGTATGGCAGTAATTGTTGTATGGGCCTAAACTCAGTTTTATTACGGGAAGAAAACAATTCCTAGTCCCTGGGCCCTTAATCTTCTATGCTATAGCAGCAAAGATGGAAAGGTAGGAAGCCTTTCTTTGTGGAGGAATAGGTTCACTCTCTCCCATATATGGTTCTTGTAAGGCTCTCTGTTGCTGTGGGAACTATGGGGGAAGCAACATCTTTGGGAAAGGCACCAAACTGTCTGTAAAACCAAGTAAGTGGTTTTATACTGCACAGTATGTATAATGTAATATATCTAAATCACATTCAAAATCAGAGTTTTTAGAGGCAGTCTCACAATTTGGATGGACAGATAGATAGAGGGCGTGTATGGGGATGGATAGATAGATAGATAGATATGTGTGGGGATAGAGAGCTAAATCTATCTAGATTATCTGCTAGCTAGCTAGATGGGGGATAGAGTGCTATACAGATGGATAGCTCAATATAACTATGTAGATAGATAGACACACAGATAGAAATCCATTGCTTTAACATACCTCCTGTCCTGGAGTTTTCAACATGATGTATCAGGTTGGGGATGTAGCACCAATGAGTTTATGGACCAATACTCCATTTCACTATGGAAATAAAATTATTAATAATGTTACATGGTAAGTTTCCCCTTTGTCTCCTATGGGCCTGATCTAAAAGCAATTAAAGCCAATGAGATTCTTTCCAAAGATCTCAATGGCCTGTGGATCATGCCTTTTGTGAACAAAAAATGGGGATGTAATGAGTCTTCCACTGTGGAGCAAACGGCTTGGTTATTGTAAGGCTGTGTGTTGCTGTGTGATTTATGGAACAGGCAACACAAAGCTCATATTTGGGAAGGGAACAAAACTCTCTGTAACAACCAGTAAGTGTTTTTTCTTTAGCATTTTAATTGAATGCATAGTTGCGGACAGGACAGCACAAAAGTATTATAGTTATTATTTTAAATAAGTATCTGTAATCCAGAAGAAAGTGGGTTTGATTCCCTAGAATTTGTAGAATACAATATGGTTGAAATAAGTGAAATTATAAGAAGGGCTCAGATATTATAATAGGTAGGTAGATAGGTAGGTCAATCGATCATAGGTTGCTCTGTTATGGGATGAGATACTGGACTATACTTGTTTCTTTTGGAACCTTCTTTGAAGGTAAAATTAATGTGTACATCCCAAGAGCCATAAATTCAAAGAAATGACAATGCACAGTGAATGCACTTAGTTCTTGTTATTGGATGCGTCATTGTGTGTCTTCAGGAGCAAGTAGGAAATTGATCTTTGGGAGTGGGACGAAATTGACCGTGGAACCTGGTAGGTGATAATATCCAAGATATGCTGGTAAATATCTAATAGATTTGAAAGCCTAATTTGTATTATTGGAAATGGGCCTTGGAATCTCTTGGGTAGCTTTGAAAATATCAGCATCAATGTTTTTTTAGAAGACTAGAGGTGAGTCTTTTTGTCATGGGTTTTATCACTGTGAGTAACAATGACTTCAAGCTCATCTTTGGATCTGGGACACAACTAATTGTAAAGCCAAGTAAGTCTTCGGAATGTTATGTGGGATTTTCAAAAACATCTCAAGGAATTGTACCTCCAGGTATAGGTTAGTTCCAACTGGAATATTTTGGGGGAATTTCTCTGGCCTGTGTTCTGCAGGCGGTCAGACTAGATGATCACAGTGGTCCTTTCTGACCTCAGACTCTCTGAAAGCCAATGAGAATTAGGCACTTCACTCCCTATCAAGTCCCTTTGGAAATGAGGCATAATTCCCTTTTATTAAAGTGATCAATAAAATATAAGAGCAGAAGGAGTGGGATATTAAGAGAAACACACAAGGGGCAGAAAGGAATTGAAAAGAGGTGGAGTATCTGTCTAATCTTCTTATATTGGCATTGATCGCTGTCTTATCTGAGCATCAAAAAAAGTCACAGTGATTCCAGGAGTAGAATTCAGCCTTTTTCTGATCCATAGTTAGATGTCTCAGCCATGTGGCAACTCCGTTTCACATATCCATTTTAGGGAATTTAATTGTCCAACCAAACTCTCAGGGCCAGAGCCTCAACTTTGTTAACTTCAATGTCATTGCATCAATTTACCCTAGACTGAGCACCTGGCCTAGCAATGTAGATCTCTATATTGTCCACCATCGCAATGTGACGTGTCATCTGGTAGAAGGGAAATGGTCTCTCCATGGTTATTGTAAGGCAGCGTGTTGCTGTGTGAATTCGGGAAGCGGCTTTGCACACCTCACCTTTGGAGTTGGCACCAAACTCCTTGTTAGGCCAAGTAAGTGGCTTTGTTTTTGTTGCTGCTAGAGAGTTTGTATAAGAATACCACAGACAATTTCTGGTTATGGTGTTGGCACAATGGGAGGTAGAGAATGGAAAATCTATTAGGTTCCCTGACCTGGGAGCACTGCAGGTTTCTTCCTGATTGTAGAACAGGGGTCGGCAACCTTTGGTACGGCCGGGTAAGTTTGTTTACCTGCCGTGTCCGCAGGTTGGGCGGATTGTAGCTCCCACTGGCCGTGGTTTGCCGCTCCAGGCCAATGGGGGCTGCGGGAAGCGGCGCGGGCCGAGGGATGTGCTGGCCGCAGCTTCCCACAGCCCCCATTGGCCAGGAGCGGCGAACCGCAGCCAGTGGTAGCCACAATCCTCCCAATCTGAGGACGCAGCAGGTAAACAAACCAGTTAGGCCCGCCAGGGTGCTTACCCTGGCGAGCTGCGTGCCAAAGGTTGCCGACCCCTGTTGTAGAACATCCACCACAGATCTGTCCACTTCTCATGTTAACTGTGTCAAGAAACAGGGTGTCTATTACATTCCTACTTATCTACTTGGAGGTCCTCATGGCTATAGTATCTGAGCCCTTCTTAGCAGACTAGTGCCTACAGCCTCAATTCACGTCAGGGCGCCATGTAGGGCTGCCAGCTTTGGTTGAACATATTCTTGGAGGTTTCATCACATGTCATAATCTTTAATTAAAGATTAATCTTTAATTCCTGGAGACTCCAGGACAATCCCGGAGGGTTGGCAAGCCTAGCACCGTTGTGCTGGGCGCTGTACAAACACATTAAAACAGGCAGTGCCCGCAAAGAGCAAACTGTTTAGATAGACAAAGGCTAGGAGGAAGGAAGTATTGTTATGCTCATTTTACAGACAGGAGAACTGAAGCAGAAGGGAAATAAAACCTGGCTTTTCCAAGCAACCTTATGGGACTTGGATGCCTTTAATTTTTTTTTAAAATCTATGAATAAACTGGTGTGGCTCTATTTAAGTCAATGAAACAGTGACAATTTACACCTGTGAGAGTCTGGGTCAAAATATTCATGCTGTGATTTTCAGAGATGACTAAGGGGTTTGGGCACCTGAGTCCGACTGAATTCCAATGGCCTCTTTGAAAATCCCAGCATGTTTTTCTCCTTGCACTCTATCGCTCACCATGCACCCCATGCCTCTGCAGTAGATAGATTTTTGTCATGGCAGAGAACACTGTGGGACCACAAGTGGGTACAAGCCAGTGTTTGGAAGTGGAACTAGACTGGTTGTCATTCCAAGTAAGTTCCCTTCCTTAATTTCTCCTGCTGTATGGCCTCTGAAGCAGGGCTGGTTTGAAAACAGTGTTTCCATCAGAAAATGCAATTTAGACAAAACCTTCCCCCCCCCCCGCCCCCGCCCCATGAAAATATGTTGGTTTTGCCAAAGTACATTTTTGGGGGGGAAAATCAAAAATATCAGTGTCCCTTTTAGATTTTTCATTATGAAACCATTTTTGGTTTGAATTTTACTTTATTTCATATTTTTTAAAAATTACAAATAAAGGGTTAAAACCAAAACCTTTTGAATGATTCAAAATGAATTATTTGTTGAAATTTCATTTCACAATTTTTTTTGAAATGTTGCTTTTCATCCGAATTCAGGATGATTTTTTATAATCTTTTCACCAGCTCTAGTCTTTTATCATTTGTAACACCAGGTCTCCTCCAAGGATGGCAAATCCGGGAGGGTGAAATTCACCTTTGTGCAGAGGGGGTCAGTACAAAAGTTATGACTCATTCAGAGCTGAGCTTCAGGGCGAATGCGGCTCCAACATGGTTTGTCGGCCTTGTATTGATCCTCTGGACAGGAAGTTAAGAATTGATACTCTGTGGGATAGTTTAACAGTTAAAATGATATTTCCAAAGTCACCCAAGAATTTTGGATAAAATTGGTTAGCCAAATACCAGAGGTGGTTTTGAACCTGGTCTCATTGCTTCCTTGTGCTTCCCTGTCAGAGTGTTTGTATCCCCCTCGTCTTGTACTTCGAATAAGCGCTATGGGAAAGGATTGTCTTTCTGTCGGGTGTTTGTACAGCACCTAGCACCACAGGTCCTGGTTCCTGAACAGGGCTCGTAAGTACTGCTGCTATAACAAAAACAAATCCTACCCCTCCTTTCTAAGGTACAATGTTGAAGTGGCATTACACACACACACACACACACACCATGAAAGCTGTCGTTTGCACACTAATTAAAACTTTGAAATGTTCATTTTGGTCAAAATACTCCAAATTTTTTAGATGAAAAACATGGAAACTACTTGTTTTGCTAATCATTTTCACTTTGGGGAAATAAAATGTGGTGATCGAAAATTGAGAGTTTTGTTTGTGGAAATTGGTATTTGAAAATCAAAACTATTTAGTTTTAGTTTTTGCAACACAAAACTAAAAAAAGGACAGGAAAGTTGGGGAAATGATTTTTTTTCAAAATTTCCCACAGAAAATTATTTTACATTTTTGGATCAGCTCTATAAACAATACACACATCTAAGCTATACATGGTTATGGGAGTAAATAACACTGTGATATAGGTGAGAAATGCCCTAGAAGTTTTTGTTATGGTGGTACATGCTGTGTGACTAATGATGCACAGAAACCCATCTTTGGAGGTGGAACTCAGCTACTGATAAAACCTAGTAAGTGCTTTTCCTTTCACTCAATGTTTGGAGGGTAAAAATAAATGATATTTCAGGATATTTTGGGGTGGAAATTTTTTGAGAAGCCCATTAGGTGCAGATCTGCATTTTTGGCACCTAATATCTTCAAAATTATGACCCACCATGCCATTGACTTCAAGGGAGTTATGCTGATTTACAATAGTTGTGGGATTGTCCCATAATGTATTTTATTTTAGAACAAAATGTATCTCAGATAAAACAATGGGCCAGATTCTCAGCTGGTGTAACTCAGCATCGGTCCCTCCAAGTCATAGACGCTACATCAATTTACAATAACTTTACTTCTGATTTAAAATTCACTCCTGCTGAGAAAACTCTGTGCTAGTACTCCTTAGAGTGACAGCTGGTGTTTTTGTTATGGTGCAAATTGCTGTGTGAATACTAGGAACGATAGAGTGACTTTTGGGAAAGGAACGAGACTGATTGTGAGGCCAAGTAAGTGTTTTTAGTATTTTTTATCAAGACCCATTTTTTAAAAAGGTGAATTAGATTTCCAAAGAGTTGGTTGAACTGGAGGTTTATTTTATTAGGTTTATTGTATGCACAGAGAGGGACCAGGCACAAATGACAATACGGTTCCCATCTAAGTCCATGGGCATTGGGCACCTGCCTTTAGTATCATTCAAAGAATCTCCCCCATTGCACCTAATTATGTTTAACTGAGAGCAGAAACATTTCAGACTATGTGAGCAACCCCTAGACTCCACTCCCCTGTCCAAGCTGGGGATAGAACCCAGGTGTCCTGACTCCCAGCCCTCCGCCCTACTCTAACACACTAGACCCCGCTATCACCCAGAGCAGGGAATTCAACCCATGCATCCTGATTCCCAGGCCCTTGCTCCAGCCTTCAGGACAGCACTCCTCTCTCTGAGCAGGGGCTAGAACCCAAGTGTCTGCACTCCCAGCCCATGCTTCTCTTGCCACTGGACCCCATAATGTCCCCCAAAACTAAGGACAGAATTTAGGAATCCTAATTTGGAGCCCTTCACACTTAACCTCTCCTCACATCCCAGAGGTACGACTAGAACCCAGGAGTCCAGGGTCCTAACCCTCCCCTTTTAAGTCACTGGACTGGATTCCTTTCTTGGAGCTGGGGATAGAACCCACGAGTCCTGACTCTTAGAATCCAGCTGTAACCTACAATTATTAAATACAATCAGGGAGATGTAGACAGACATAAACTATATCCGGCTGCTGTATATTGGTGTAACATCTTTGGCATCAATGGCATTACACCGATTTATAACAGCTGAGGATCTGATCCGTTATATGGAACAATATCAACACTAGGCTAGGATGTCTTGGCTAATCCATCCTGAAGAGCTCGTGTTTGCACAAGGAACAGCTCTTACGTTTTTGTGGGGGTGGAAAACACTGTGTGAACTATGACAACACGTTCACATTTGGAAGTGGGACAAGACTTCTTGTGAAGCCCCGTAAGTGTAGCTGATTTTCATTCCTACTTGACAGAAACCCAAATTTTCCCAGTTGAAAACTGGGCTGCAGCTTGGGCTTTTAAAGGTGTTTTCCTTTTAATTGTGAGGCTGAAGTTTGTGTCCAGGAAAAGGAGAGCGAGAAAGTTCAATTTGGATTCCACCCTGCTGAAAGTAGACGTTATGAACAGCTCTCAGCACGTCCCTCAACGCAGACCCAGAATGGTCTCGGTATTCTACCTCCCAACACAATAGCTAACACCCATCAGTCCTGATTTGCAACCCCCACTGCTGTCCCAGCCCTGGGATCTTCACACCACATCCAACTCTTCCAATGCCCCTTAATCCTGACCCACAGCCTCCCTATCCCTTTACGCTCCTCCCTCCAATCTGCCAGTGTCCCTCAATCCCCACCCATAGCCCCCTGCTATTCCAGCCGTGGGCTCCCTGGCCAACACATGCAACTCAATCCTACAAACAAATATTTCCTCATTAAATTCCTGGTTTTCAGAATCATGTTGCTGGCCTTGAGGTGCTCAACTTTGCCAAGTGATTTGCAGGGGTTTTTGTTATGGGGGGAAATGTTGTGTGAATGCTGGCACAGGGGGATACGGGCTTGTCTTTGGCTCGGGGACCAAATTGTCTGTTAGACCAAGTAAGTGCTCTGTCTTCATGGGTACTTCTGCGGTACAAGGGTCTTTTTGGTCTTCATGGCCCTCTTGAAATTAGCTGCTGATTTTATTGCTGCATTAGTGTTTAGATAGATAGATAGATAGATAGATAGATAGATAGATAGATAGATAGATAGATAGATAGATATTATCTATCCATCTATCATTTTTATGGGTGGGATTTTCAAGGGCACCACGGGGTGTGTTGCCCAAGGGGTGGGTAGTGGCTGCAGCATTGTGCCCCTAGATTCCTGGCCCATGGGCGTCGGTTCCATGGGGGCAGGTACCATTCTCTGCTAGGGTTTTTGTTGCAGTGGGAAACACTGTGTGAATGACGGTACTTATAAGCTCAGCTTTGGGAGTGGGACGAGGCTCCTTGTTAAACCCGGTAAGTCCCGACGGCTGGGTCACGGTGATGGGCATTAGCTGAATTTGTGACTTTCTGAGAATGTCCATTTTTGAGATGTTTGGGGAGGGATTATTTTTGTTAATGGATGTAGGAGATTTACTCAGTGCTGGATGGGGCTTGAGCTTCCTTCACAGCTGTGCCGATACCCCTCAATTCTTCTGACCCACAGTCCCTGCTCTCCCACCCCAGCTTCCCTTTCCCTCTCCCAGGTCTGCTGATGCCTCTCAAACCCAACTTGTACCACTGCTGTGCCAGCCCTGGGCTCCCCCTGTACTCCAGTTCATCCAGTGCCCCTCAATCCCAACCCGTAGCCCCTGCTGTGCCAGCCCTTGGTCCACACCCCAGCTCTGCTGATGTTACTCAGCCTTTAGGTGCTGAGTTCTGCCCAGCGATTTTCAGGGTTTTTGTGATGACAGGAAATGTTGTGTGAACACTGGCACAGGGGGGTATAGGTTAATCTTTGGCTCGGGGACTGAATTGTCTGTTAGACCAAGTAAGTGCTCTGCCTTTCCGCTGAAACGTGTTCTTGGTTAAAAATGTGCGTTTGGTCTTTAAGGACCTGATGAGAGCAGCTGAGGATTGTATGGATGTTTACACTAGACAAGGTTAACTAGCATTGCTCTATTGCTATAGCTGGGCCAGCACAACCCGCCAGTGGAGTGCTTGTGATGCTACGGCTTATACCGCGGTGCTCTCCTAACAACATAAGATACACCAGCAAACATGCTCTTGAAGGAGGTTGATAAATTGGAGAAGTTTCAGAGAAGAGCCATGAGAACGATTAAAGGATCAGAAAACCCACCTTATAATGATAGACTTGAGCTCAATCTATTTAACTGAACAAAGAGAAGGTTAAGGGGTCACTTCCTTACAGTTTGTAAGTGCCTACGTGGGGGACAGATCTTCAACATTGGGCTCTTCAGTCTAGCAGAGAAAGGTCTAACACGATCCAGTGTCTGGAAATTGAAGCCAGACACAATCAGACTGGAAATAAAGTGTAAATGTTTAATGGTGAGAGCAATTAACCGCTGGAACAATTTACCAAGTGTCATGGTGGATTCTCCATCGAATCAAGGTTGGGTGGTTTTCTAAAAGAGCCTCTCTAGGAATGATCACAGTGGTCCCTGCTGGCCTTGGAGTCTATGAATCTAGTGTAGGTAGCCACACACCACCATTGTGAGGTAGGGAAATAGTGTCCCCATTTCACCAATGGAAGACTGAGGCACAGAGAGTACACGTGACGTGCCCAAAGTGACAGGAGTTGTCCATGGCAGAGCAGGGATTTGAACCTGGATTTCCCAAGTACTTTGGCTAGCACCTGGACCACTCTACTTCACACACTGCAGAGCTATCTATTTACCAACATATGTTCTTGTGACTGGATTTTCAAAGGAGCCCAGGAGTTTTGGATTCTTTCATCCTTTAGGTTCCTTTGAATATCCCATTTGGTATCCATCTAATATAATTGGAAACGTTGCCTGAGGTAAGGGAGGCAGCACCTTCCTCCCCGATCCTGGCCCAGGGAGGTCAGTTCCTAGTCAGTGCTGTCAGGGTTTTTGTTGCAGTGGGAAACACTGTGTGAATATTGGCGCTGGTAAACTCACCTTTGGGAGTGGGACAAAGCTCCTTGTTGCACCCAGTAAGTGCCGCACTCGTGGTTTAATTGAATTTCTGAGTTTCTGAGCATGTCTATTTTTAATATGTTTTGGGAGCTGGAAAATCATTCAGGGCTGGACAGAACTGAATTTCCCCCACACAAAAGTTTTTCTGATGCCCCTCATTTCTGACCCACAACCCTTTGCTATCCAAGCCTTGGCTCCCTTCCCAGTTCTGCGGATGCCCCTCAATCCCAACCCACAGCTTTCTGCTACCCTAGACAGGGGATTTCCCTCTCCCTCCCAGCTCTGCCAGTGCCCCTCACTCCTGTCCTTGCAATTCCTAGACAAAGGGATTCTAGTTAGACCTCTGGGATTTGCTACCTTTGGGATTTGACTAAGTTGTCTGTCAGACCGAGTAAGTTGCCTTCCTTCATATGTAATTTCTTTGCCTTAAAATTCGTTTTGGTCTTCAAAGCTCAGTCCTGTTTCTAGGGTCGCATATCCATCTGTCCATGCATCTATCCATCCGTCTATATACCCGTCTGTTCTTCCCTCCAGAAGAGAGGGAAAGAAATACAGGATGAACAAAAGATTCCCAGAAGGGAAGGATAGATAGACTCGTAGATTCCAAGGCCAGAAGGGACCATTGTGATCATCAAGTCTGAGCTCCTGTTTAACACGGGCCCTTCAACTTCTGCTCTAGGAATTATTGTGGGGAAGTTCTCTGGCCTGTGTTATACAGCAGGTCAGAGTAAATGATCACAGTTGTGCCTTTCTGGTCTTGGGATCTATCTAGATATCCATCCTTCCCTTCAGGGAATCGTTTTTTCTTTCTGGTCTGTCTTTCTATATTTCTTTCTCTATATTCTGATTTCTTCTCTCTCACTGTGTATGTCTCGCTGTCCTTCCCTCCAGAAAATCTTTCTCTTTCTCTCTCTTTTTTACTATGCCTGTGATTATCGTATCTGACTGCTCAACTCTATTAAGTCTCTTTACTATTTACATTTTTCATTCTTTTAGGACTTAGGTGAATATTTACTGATGTTGTAAGGAAAAATAGGAACAGAATTGGTCAGAACAAGAATCCCCTCATCCCAGGTTTCTGTCTCCAGCCATTACCAAAGGCTTCAGAGAATGGCTAAGGGAACCTCATGGTGGACAATTATGGAATAACCTGGCCAGGAATAGCTCAGGGAACCCATCTGTAAGTGCCCACCCTTCAGGAAGCTCTGTAGAACTTCTTGTAAAGGTGGCAAACACTGTGGGATTATGGGACTAATAACAAACTAATCTTTGGAGCTGGGACCAAGGTCGTTGTTAAACCAAGTAAGTTTTTTCCTTCTTTGGACAGAGTAGTGGCAGGGGAAAGACAATTGGTCAGTTTGGAAAATATATCTATACTCAGTAAAGGCCATAGAGCAGAGCCTTTACTCACATTGATGAGTTATTTGCATGAATAGTAATAGGTCACTAGCATGAGTGAGAAGTTCACAGACTAGCACTCATATTTTGTGTGTCTTTGTGACTTGTTTCTTGGCTGAATTTGTCTAACTTTGACTTCCAGAAATTGGATCTTTTTCTACCCTTTTCTATGCGGGCTCTTCCTTCCAGCAGACAAAGTTGTAACAGGATTCAGGGGCTGGATGCTGAAGTTAGAAAAAATTTGAAGTGGAAATAAGATGCACCTCTTTAACAGTGAAGGTGATTAATTACGGGAGCAGCTTCCCAAGGGCTATGGTGGATTCCCCATTGTGTGGAGTTTTTAAATCATGACCGGATGTCTTTAAAAAAACACCAGAAGTTATGGGAATCGTTGGGTGAAAGTCTCCAGCTTGTGTTATGCAGGACGTCAGAGTCGCTGACCATAATGGCCCCTTCTGGCCTTGAAATCAAGGGATGTGATTTTCAAACCCTCCTGGTGGCCAGATCCCTCAGGTAGCTTTGAAAATCTCATCCTTTGAATCTATGGAAGTGTTTTGAATCAATGTATCTTTTCCTGTGAGACATAAGAGCAAGGAATTACGCAAGGAATTAACTTCCACTTTAATACAAATCATAAACGTATGGAAAGGGAAGGTGAGGAGACTGGAAGATGAGTTATTAGTTCAGAGAAGATGCTCAGAGACTATGGTGATGCGGACAATATGAGAACCTGGACAAACCATTGTCTCCTCAAGAGTCAAAGCAGCAGTTACATTTGTGTTTAAAGCCAAATTTTGCAAATGTTGAAAAAAATATCTTGGCATGAAAGCTCGTCAGTTGTGCTAAGATCCGGGGAGGAGTTTGTGGAAGTAATATTAAATCATTTTAATAAGGGACTCCTGAGACTGGACACCCTAAAATTGCACTGTCCTCAAAGCTACAAAAAATCTTTTTTTTTTCTTTTTTGGCACAGATATAGTGAAAAATAAGGTGAAGGAATCACATGAAACTTTTATCACTTGATCCAGGGCTTATATTCTCATAGAGTATTTCCTGGAGCTCCCCCCATGCTCCTCCACCAACATACTATGAAAACTCCAAGAGGGTTAACAATATTTACTGGCACTGGGCTCCGGACAGCTCTGGCTGAATTTAAGCCCTGACTTGATCCCTTTTGTTGAGACCTAGAGCACAGTATGGAAAAGAAGGGTGATAAATGAAATAGGCGAGAGGGAGTCATGGGCAGAAGAAGTGATCAAGGTGGAAGGTTTTAGTAAAGGCTGTAAGTATTGTGTGAATACTGGGTCACGTGTTGGTAAACTGATCTTCGGAGGGGGAACCAAAGTCTTCATCCAGCCAAGTAGGTGGCTTGTCTTCATCCAGCCAAGTAGGTGGCTTGTCTTCATCCAGCCAAGTAGGTGGCTTGTCTTCATTTGAAGTCCAGCCCTCAGAGATTAAGTAGAATTCAGTTTAAAGTGATGGAATCAGATCCCTAGTGGGTGTAAATTGTCCATAGCTCCATTGAAGCCAATGGGCTCAGATCTCCATCTGGTGTAAATCAGGGGACTTCCATTGAAGTTAAGAGAGCTGTGAAACTTTCACCAGCTGAAGACCCAACCCTACAGGTTTATGTAAAGTGCTGTGATACTGTGATAATCAAGGCTATAAATCTTACTTTGGATCAGGGACTAGACTGACTGTATTGCCAAGTAAGTATATTTGCTACTACTAGATGGATATGATATGATATGGTATGATATATGTATGAGGTGGGATTTTTTGAAGCTGCTTAATGTATTCCACTGTCTAACTCCCATTCATTTTATCACGGATTGGGCACCCAGGCCACTTTGGGGTCTTTGCTTTGAAACTCTCAGTCTTAATGTATTAATAACCCCCTGGAACTCATTGTCACAAGATATCACTGACTGCTAGGACATTGCAAAACAACCCAAAGCAGTAGCTATTCCTCCATCCCTCATTGAATTAGGGTGCCTAAATCCCATCCTAAACAAAAATCTGTATCTCTTTATCATCTGAAAAAAATTGTGTGCAACAAGGGAGTACTTGCAAGAGAAATGGGATGAAATAAATATGAGAAAAGCAGATATATTTCAATGGGATTCAGGTGCCTAGGCATTTTTAAAAGTCCCAGTAATGTCACATAAGAAATCTGTAATAGAGTGGGAAATCAAAGCAAGGTCTCTCAAATATCACATCAGCACCTTAATCATTGGACCAGCCTTCCTCTTCCGTGTGCATCCAACCCATCAAGAGGAGGGTAGGGACCAGGAGAGAGAGAGAGCACAAAGGCGTTCTTGTAAAGGGGATGTGTATTGTGTGGATGGAAGTTCTGGTTGGGGGAAACCCACCTTTGGAAGTGGAACAGTGGTGACTGTAACTCCAAGTAGGTGACTCATCAATTTAATTCAGAAATGACCAAGAAATGATTGATGAGATGGAGTAATCTAAGCTCAGTGTAGAGATGGTCAAAGAGTGTCAAGTATTTTTCACAGGAAATTATGAAAAATGTTCATTTTTTCTAAATTTCTCTCTCCCCAGATACAAACCAAAACCCCCATAAAACCAAAATCCATGAGTCAAAAATCATTTTCAGCTTTCTGTAAAAATTTTACAGCATTTGAAAACCAAAAATTGAACTGTTTTACTGAAAACTCAAAAGTTTATATATATAAAAAAATCAGTTTCTGGGTTTTTTTGGTCAGACAAATGGAAAATTTCATCCAAAATTCATTTTGGCCATTAAGCCATTTGTCAGCAAAGGAAAGAATAAGTTGATGAAACATAATTGACCAACTCTACCCCAAAAGAAGGGAAAGATCTATGTGGAAATGTTTGCTCCTGTAGATTGCTGGGATTTTACAAGTAGTCTGAGGAGTTAGATGCACAGCTGTCTTTGAATTTCTCTGGGATCTGGGTTCCACAAACTCCACTGAAAAACCCAGCCTCAGTCCATGGATCCCCCTACGACAAATAGTCGCTGCTATTATTGTTAAGCTACATAATACTGTGTGATAACAACGCGAGAAAACTCCAGTTTGGGCTGGGGACCAAGTTATCAGTTCAACCAAGTATGTGACTTTTTCTCTCTATGCTTCCCTCCCACATTCTCTTTCTCTCTATCATGGTTTTATCCTGCTGTCCATCCCTGTAGTATCCGAGCACTTTCCACATATAATTAATAGGAATTGCGACGTCCATATTGGATTTGATATAAATACATTGGCAGATTCTTTGTTTAAAAGCAGGAATGTTAAGGCACCGTTACCAGATTTGAAATATTTTTTCATAACATGTTACCAGTGATTATTGATCAACTTAATTGATTTCTGTATGCAGAAGTCATGGATTTATAGATTCCAAAGCCAGAAGGGCTGGTTTTCCTGGTTCAGCTCACTCAAAAAATTTGTTTAGGTAATTTCAAAACATTTCATTTCAGCTTTGAACTCCACACCCATCTTTTTTAAAGTCTCATGGGCTTTAATAAATTAATTTCAGTTTGAACTAGAAAACTGGAATTTTTAATTTTGAAAATGTCAAAACAAAATGTTTAGACAATTTCATAACTTTTTCCTCAACATTTTTTTTTCAAGTCAGGAAATTCATCAAAACCAATCTAGTTTTATGAACAGTTTTGGTTTCAATGAAAAAAACATTTAGTTGAAAAATTCATGACCAGCTCTTATAATGATATAGGATTTACCAGACTGGGTCAGACCTATTGTCCACACAGCACAATTTCTGATTTCTAATAATGGCCAGAATCATAGGAACATAAGACGTAGGACTGGAAGGGACCTCCTAGGTTATCAAGTCCGGATACTTAGGAGGAAGATGCAAGAAATGCTGATGAGCACAAATAGAGTGGGAGCAAAGCACCCAAATTGCCTTGATTATCAATAGGAGTAGGATGCCCAACCGACCTCTTGTGCCTTTGAGAATCTCTCCTTTGTTAATGAATGACATCAGGAGAGGAAGGGCGAAGGAGTTCTTGTAAAGGGAATGAGTATTGTGTGTATGATGGTTCTGGCTGGGGGAAGACGATCTTTGGAGGTGGAACTACAGTTACTGTAACTCCAAGTAGGTATCTCTCTCTTTCCATCCAGAAATGACCAAGAAGTGGTTGAAGAGATACCATAATTAAAACCCAGTCCCAAGGGAAAGATCTCGAGAGAAGTGTTTGGCACCTATACGTGGCTGGGCTTCGTCAAGTCCTCTAAGGGAGTTTGACCCCTAGGTCTCATTACATTTCAGTGGGATCTGAATACTGAAACCCCAGCCTGAATCAATGGAGCTTCCAGTTCTTAGTGTGGGGAATGAGCATTGAGTGGGCCAGAGGTCCGTATGACAAGCAAGTAGCAGCAGCTGGTATTATTGTTAGGCTTCGTAGCACTGGGTGAGTAGCGATGCAAGAAAACTCCAGTTTGGGGTGGGGACAAAGTTATCCGTTCAACCAAGTATGTATCTATTTTCCAGTCTGTGTGTCCATCCATCTATCTCTGTTTCACAAAGTTTCTTAAAAATACTCGGCCTAAATCCGGAGTAACATCATTAGTGATAAGAGTTTGAACGAATCTGAGCCCTTGGGTCTAGTAGGTTTTTGATGACACTCAGAGCACTGTGTGTATAGCGGGACAGCTGGAAAGCTAACCTTTGGGAAAGGAACCAGGTTAACTGTGAACCCCAGTGAGTATTGGTGTTAAAATCAGCCATTCTCCTTTTATAACACAATAAGGTGCCAAAGGGCTCTTTGGGGATTCTTTAAAACTTGTATATTTGGTCGGTTTTGATTGATCTGAAATATATTTTCACTCCAGTTGTTGCTACCCTAAGTTGACTTACTTATGTATGTTGAAATCAGGACAGGGAATTTCAAAGCAGCATAAGAGAGCTACATGCCCAAATCCCTTTCAATTTCCATGAATCTGAGCACACAATTCCTTAAGGTCCCTTGAAATCTCCGCCTGAAATGTTCAGCTAGTAAAATAACTTTCTGTTCATTCCCCAGAGTTGATGCTCATATATATGGTGACAAGAGCTAGCTGGATGGGTGTGTATTGGGATAGATAGATAGATAGATAGATAGATAGATAGATAGATAGATAGATAGATAGATAGATAGATAGATAGATAGATAGATGTACAAATGATAATAGGCAGTTGGCATTGCCTTGCTTGCAGCTGGCGTGTAAGAGATGTATTTGTACGGGGTTGTCTCACAGTGTGTATGATGCAAACAGGTTCATATTTGGAAAGGGGACGGTGCTCTCGGTGATTCCCAGTGAGTATAACAGTCTGTTGGGAAAGTAAACAAAGAAACTGTTATTTTTTTCCATTATTGTAGTGGTGGTGAAGAAAAGAAAGAAAATTAAGGGTGAAAATTTCAAAGGCACTGAAGATATTGAGGGCCAGATTTTCAAAGGTGGTTTGGCACCTAAAGCTGCAGATAGGAGCCCAGTTGCATTTCCAGAAGCACCTAACTCCCATTGAAATCAGTCAGTTTTATGAACCCAGATGCTTTTGAAAATCCCACTAAGGAGTCTAAATGCCTTTAAAAATCTGGCGCTAAGTCTCATTTGAAAATGGAATTTAACCTCCTAAGGGTACGTCCACACTGCAAAAAAAGGTTTCAGAGTAGCAGCCGTGTTAGTCTGTATCCGCAATCCGAAGAAGTGGGTTGTAGCCCACGAAAGCTTATGCTCTAATAAATTTGTTAGTCTCTAAGGTGCCACAAGTACTCCTGTTCTTACTGCAAAAAAAGACCCAAAGTGGCGAGTCTCAGAGCCTGGATCAACTGACTCAGGCTTGTGCTATGGGGCTAAAATAGCAGTGTTTGGGCTTGGGCTGGAGCCTGGGCTTTGAAACCCGGTGAGTGGGGTGCGTCTCCTCGCAGCCTGGCCTCCATGAACCCGAATGGCTACACTGCTCCTTTTCATCGCATAGTGAAAGTCTGAGTCAATAGACCCAGGCTCTGAGACTGACCGCCGAGGTGTTGACCCTAAGTCACTTAGGCCCTTCTGGAAATGTTCCCGAGTCTACCTTATTCAGTCACTAGAGCCATTCAAAATTCTCCCTGTGTGATAGAAGGAGAGCGATAGACAGCTCAGTCTTCTAACCAGTCAAATGCAACGTAGGGGTCAACTCTCCGCTCTGCGTTCCAGGGGTGACTGATAAATAATATCCACGAAAGAGCAAAATCTCTCTCTCAGGGAGGACAAGGCTCTGTTGCTTTCTGCTAGGCCATAGATCACTGTGTGAATGCTAACAGAGACAAGCTGATATTTGGCAACGGGACCATTTTAACGGTGAAACCCAGTGAGTAGCATGAGTGAATGAAGGATTTCCTTTACTAATAATGATCATTGACAAAACTTTATCGACACAAGCGAATGGTGTTTAGCAAACCTGATTTCAAAGACCAAATTTCCAATAGCAGTGCATCCATTTTTGTGGCATTTTGTGTCCCCTTGTAACCATCCAGTGACATACCTTCAGCTGCCCTAAATTGACTACGTTTCATGGACCCAAATGGGGCAATACTGAATTACGTGAGCTGAGGATCTGGGTCACACAGGGCCAGGTGGGTACTTAGACTCATAGACTTTAAGGCTAGCAGGGACAATCATGATCATCTAGTCCGAGCTCCTGAACATTGCGGGCTACAGAACCTCTCCCACCCACTCCTGTCATAGACCCTTAACCTCTGGCGAGTTATTGGCATCCTCAAATCATGATTCAAAGATTGATGTGTGCGTGAAATGACCCCTGCCCTTTTAGCACTTGATAGTGTAAGTGTAAAATTGATAAAAAGAAATAATTTCTCCCCCATAAAATGGACAGTTAACCTGTGGAACTCCTTGGCACAGATTTCATTGAGCAGGACAGTTATATGGATGATGGAGAATTACATTAGCAAAGAGTAAATCTCATCAGCTTGGAAGGGATATAAACCAGGGTATAAACCAAATTCTGGGTTCTCCCACGACTGTCCATTGCAGGGTCACTTGCACTTTCCTCTGGAACAGCTGGTATTGGCGACTAGCAGAGACAAGGTAATAAACTAAATGGAAAAGTCCCACGTTCTTATCCTGTAGAGTTGGGATTTTCCAAGTTGGGAAGTTGAGAATTGCTTCCACAAAGGAAACAATTCTTCTGATGACTCCAGTATTTCCTGATAAATGTATAACATAATTAAATTTAATCTAATTTACAATCTATTTTATTTCCTAAACTCACAAAGAAATGAGAATGAAGCAAGTAGCAAACCCAGGAGCGATCAGGTTAATTTATTTAAACCATCAGTAAAAAGCTCAGGCTGGAGAGGAGAGAGGCTAGTTTTTGTTGGGACGCAGATCACTGTGTGTTTGACACGAACAAATTGATATTTGGGTCAGGAACCATTTTAAATGTGGAACCTAGTAAGTAACTATGTCAGTCTAGCTACCTTCCCTTGTGTCATCTCTTTATCATGGCTGGTTGGGAAATTTTTGACAAAATGTTTGGGGTTTTTGGTTGGAAAATGCTTATTCATTGAGAAAGTTTGTCAGGTGCAGGATGGAATTTCTGGTCAAAACATCAGAGAGTCCCATCCCATAATAGCCAGGTAATTACACCACTCATCTGGCATGCGGGCAACCCAGGTTCTAGATCCTCATAATGAGGAATAAGAGGGACCTGAACCTGGGTTTTCCACATTGTAAGAAGTGCCCTAAGCATCAGGCCATTGGCTATTCTGGAATGTTGATCTGTCTCTCTCTTGCTCTAAAAAAGAATAATAATAAAAATCTGAGTTTTGTTCCAGTGCAGAATGGAGAAGCTTTTTGAAATCTCAAAAATTCTCACAGGATGGGGAAATCATTTCCCTTCCATCTCTCTCTACACCTTTAGCATGGAGATGCTGAGAAGGCTAGAGGTGAAGTGTAGAATCTGTACTGGTATATTTCACTGTGTGTATGATACAGGATTTAAGGTTCTCTTTGGAAAAGGAACAGAACTCTCGGTGATCCCCAGTAAGTATGAACTTTGGTTGGGAAAGGAAAGTCTTCCTCACATCAGCTGAGGATTTCTGTATTTCTAACTGTCCTGAGAGAGAGAGAAATTTATACCTCTTCCCCAGATGACTGAATCACACTTCTTTCCTTCATATGATATCTTTGTGGTGTAGGTTATGTCCAGTGCCCAAGGGCCAGATTTACAAAGGTATTCAAGCCTCTAAAGGTGCAGCTAAGTGCCTAAAGGGAATTTCAAAAATGCCTAAGTATTAAAGTCCATGGGAGTCAGGCACCTAACCTACTATGGCACTTCTGAAAATATCACTAGCACCAATTTGCATCTTTAGGCACTTAAACAACTTTGAAAATCCAGCCCTAAATGCTGATCACAACAATAAGAGAAGAAACTCAAGGAAAATAGTTAAAACCAAGACTCGTCGTGGGGTGGGAAGAAATATCACGAACAAGAAGAGAGGTTGTAGGGAAATCAGAGGGATCTATTTGTGTAGCTAGAAGGGATTTTGATGGGGCATGTAGCATTGTGTGAATACTGCAGGAAACAGGCTCATCTTTGGGAGTGGAACAAGAGTATCAGTGGAGCCCAGTAAGTACAGAGGGAAAAGAATCTTACGTGGGTTAGAGGGATAGATTGACCATAACATACACAGAGAGACAAGGTGGTTGAAGTTATATCTTTTACTAGACCCACTTCTTCAGGTCTGGGGAACTAACTCAACCCCAAACCTGAAGAAGGGCTCTGTGAAAGCTCGAAATCTTGTCTCTCTCACCAACAGAAGTTGGTCCAATAAAATATATTACCTCACCCACCTTGTCTCCGTAATATCCTGGGAACAGCATGGCTACAACAACACTGCCCATAACACACACTGGTAGGAATGCTGGACTGAAATTGAAAAAAAAATGGGGTTTAGTTCCTTGCTTTGCAACAAACTCCTTGGGCAAGTCAGTTATGGGTTTTTCAATGGTACCCAGCTCCCATTGATATTAAGTTAGATTTGGGTGCTCAAATCAATTGAAAGGCCCAGCCTTTCTTGTTTATCCTTGTGCTCCAGAAGTGCTTATTAAACCCACAATATCATATTGTGCCTATATAGCAGAGTACACAACAGCCTTATCCTTACATTCTGGATTTAGCCCAAAGAATGTTGGCTAAATTGGTAAAGAGATGATGGGAAGTGTGGGGCTGGGGTTTCTGTCATATGGCCAATCACTGTGTGGATTATGGAGGAACTCGTGGCAAACTCTTATTTGGGGATGGAACCAGACTGAGAGTGAAACCAAGTAAGATGATCAATATTCTGGGAATTGATGAATGTGAACATGGAGTAGCAAAAGGCACTGCTTTTGGGTGGGCTTGTTGAAGTAGCCCAAGTGAGTTTGGGCTTGTCAACAGGGGGACACTCAGGAAAGTTAATCCAAATTCACTTTCAAAGTGGATACATATAACTGGATTAAACCCATGTGTAGACCTTAACTTGGTTTAGTTTAATTCATACCATTAGTTAATTTGGATTAATTTTGCACAAATCCCATTGAATTTCAATGGCAGTTAAGGGGGCATGTCCAAAGCATAAGAAAAGAACCAGAAAATGTATTTGAGTGCAGGAGAAAATGCCTTACACTGTGAGATTCAATCTGTTTAGCTTGTCAAAAACAAGCTCAAGTAGTGACTTGATCATGGTGTATACGTGTCTTCAAAGGAGAAGATACTATGTGGGGACTCTAGTGGAGAAAGTCATAACAAGAACCAACGGCTGGAAGTTAAATCCAGATCCATTCAAAATAGAAATGGAGCACAACATTTTAACAGGGAGGGCGATTAACCATTGGAACAAAATACTAAGGGAAATGGAGAACCCACTCTCTCTCAAAGTCTTCAAGCCAAGACTGGGTGTCTTTCTGGAAGATATGCTTTAGTCAAAAACAATACAGGGTAACTGGGTCACTATAATCAGTGATAGGAGGTCAAACTAGATGATCAGTCTAATGAGTTCTTCTGGTTTTAAAATCTATTGAAAAGTCCCATTAAAAACCTACAGGACTGTACTTGTTAATACTTTACGTGCATTTGAAACTCTGCCCCATTGCATCGAATTCCTGAGCCTCCTTTAAAATGTCCAGCATGAAGACTTTCCAAGATGAGTAACACTAGGACTAAAGGAGAGAAGGGAGTTGTACGTACATACAATGGAAGAATAAATGCTGTATGTTTTAGTTAAGTCATCCCAGGATGGGAATGAGCGAGGATAGAAGTGGTGCGTGTCTGTCTATGTGGTGGTTCTGGGGATGTTTTTGTTGTGCTCAGAAGCACTGTGTGAACACTGGTGGCTACAAATTCGTCTTCGGGAGTGGGACCAGGCTTCTTGTTAAACCAAGTAAGAGGCATGCATGTTCTCCCTTTGAATCCTTCATGACTATTTTGTATTTGATGGGACAGGTGAATTTGAATGGCAGCGTGCTAATAAAGGAGCCTGATATTGGTGTAGCGAAGATGTCCATGCTGTTAGCTAATTGCTATAGGAATACCTCCTTCCCCCGGTCTAGTTCTCACACTGCTGTCCATCACTCTAGTATCTGATGGGAACCGATCCAAGGAGATGATAGATGGATAGACATCGTTAAAGTTACTCCTGAATTATACTGTGGTGAGTGAGGAGCAAATTACCTGCATCCATCCACGATAACGTAAAACACAGAGATAAACAGAACATCGGTCTGGTTATTAGCATGTCCCAGGACTGCTTTCTCTATCTGTAGAGGTCATTTGTGGCTTCACTACATTAAATCCTGACCCTAGCCTGAAGGAAGGTGCATACGTTGGTAAAGGGATCAGAGGAAGTGGAGGGATGATGTTTCTGTCACAGCATCAACCACTGTGTGAATAATGTAGGCGCTGGGGTCAAACTCACTTTTGGGGATGGAACCAGATTAAGAGTGAACCCAAGTAAGTGTGACTTTAAATGTGGTAGTGCGGTCTAGCGGATAGGGGAGCCGTGTCTGATTCCAGACACTCAGCGTCTGTTCCTTTCTCTGCTCTGTGACCTTGGAGGTATAATTTTGCCTCTGTTTCCCATCCCACCCTTCCTATTGCAAGCTCTGTGGGGCAGGGACTGTCTCTCCACACGTGCTTTGTGTAGCTCCCCAGTGCAATGGGGCCCGGATCAATGAGTGCTGTGCCTAGGTCGTACAGCAATAGGGATGAGAGTGATGAGAGTGCTGACCTTGGATGGAGATTCTAGGTGTTACGAGAGGCTAAAATCTGCCGGGTAGGAAGAGTAACTGCTTAAGTTGGTCCAGAAGGGGTTAATATAACTAGGACTAAGGGGGGCACAGGGAAACATCGGATGGGTCAGAATAAATGATGTGTATTTTATCCAAGAAGTGAAAGGATTGGAATGAGCAGGGTGGTATGGGCGTATATAAGATGGTTCCAGGGAAGATTTTGTTGTGGTAATAAACACTGTGTGAACAATGATGGCTTCAAATTCACCTTCGGGAGTGGGACGAGGCTTCTTATTAAACCAAGTAAGATGCATGTGGTTGATACCTCTTAATTATTCAAGGAGTGACTGGTTTGACATTGGAAGAGATAGGCAATTTGCAATGGCCAGGTAATAATAAATAAGTTTAGTGTTGTTATAGTGAACATGTCAGTGAAGAGAACTAGAAGTACGTCTGTCTAGCTGTCCGTCTGTCACACTAATTTGTGATGGGACCAAATGGAAGAATCTAGATAGCTAGATTGATTGCTCTGTGGAGATCTGAGCTTTGGGGTTATCCAGTTAGATTACAGCCAACAGACGTCCACAGTTGTGATGAGGCTTCTTAGACTAAGTTGCCCACAATGTTCTCATTAGGCTCATGTTGTCTGTTCCCTGTTGTCCGTACACGTTGTTCATGTTGTCTGTAGCCTGGAGGTCCAACCACCACCCTTGGGCTACCATTTCACTGCCCAGTACTCTCTCTATCCTTAACCCTCCACCACCCGCGTGACAGCACAGACAGGCCATTTTGTAGGGCTTTGTACCACAGTGCAAATCCTGGAACGTTGGGGAAGCTGGTATTTGGAAGTGGGACCAAACTTCTAGTTACTCCAGGTAAGCTGATTTCCCATTCTCTGCGAGCCTTATTCTCATCTCCACTGGCCACAGTGTGTGCTCAGATACCACGGTGATGGGCATGACATAAGAACTGAAAGAGAAAAAGGACAGAGAAGGAGGAAAACATTGAGTTTCAGATGCTGGATTGGGCCTCAGATGATCTGGGTTCAATTCCTGGCTCAAATCCTGACTCCACGTGAGACCTTGCAATAAATCCAATGAGCCTAGGGGGCTTATATGCTTGTCTCCCATTGGGCAAGCAAACCCCTTTGAAACTCAACTCCCTTACGTTCTGTGAAATAGCCTAGCCATAACCTCTCTGTGCTTCAATTCCTCATCTGTAAAATGGGGACATTACTCCCTCTTTTCTGTGTCTTGTATAGTTAGGCTAAACTCTTTCTCGCCTCGGTGTCTGGGCAGCGACCTGCACAATGCAGCCCTGATCTCAGTTAGGACCTTTATGTTCCACTGTCATATAAACAGCAACACCATAGACTTGCACCAGTGTAACCGAGGGTAAATAACACCCAGGGCACGTCTACATGGCAAGTTAGTGCGCAGCAAGCCAGGGTGTAAATCTACTGCGCTCCAGCATGCCACGCACGAACTGTTCGAGGTATCTCCATCCACCCCCTGGCAATAGCAGAGCTTTCCAGCCCGACTGGCAGGGTGTGGAGGGGTCATTAATTAGTGGTTGTGAAGGGCCTTGACAATTTCAAAGGAGTCTGAGTTGAACTTGGCACCTAACACCCTTAGGGTGGCAAACATGAATGGGGGTCAAATGTTTTTGAATATGCCAACAGGCCAGTTAGATTTTAAAGCTGAAATCTAACAAACTAGATTTGCCAATCTGATAAATATTATAGCCAATATTCCAATGGACATCTCAGAGGGTTCTTTGAAAATCTCTCTCTAGAATGACTATAAAATTGTTGTTTAATCATTATAGGGGGAGATCCGCAAAGACACAAATGGATATTTAGTACCCTAAATCCCACTGGAAAAAAAATCAATGGGAGTTCATCATCTAGCTTCCCTCTGTGCTTTTGAAATTCTTCCCCCCGGTTGGCATTAATTTTATTACTGCTGCTAAGTCATGTGAGGAGGATTCCTTGAAGAGAATGGTCAGGATCTTTGTGATTGTATCCTTGCTTCTCTAGCTGAAGGTGTGAGCATGGAAACACCCAATCCATGGGTTTGAGATCAGTGCTAATGAATGGAAGTTGAGGAACAGGTTCTGTGAGCTTAGGCCTGTTTTTGATACAATGCATAGCACAGTGTGAACTATGGAGCAGGAAATAAATTCATCTTCGGCAAAGGAACAAAATTATCAGTCAAACCCAGTGAGTATGCAACCCATTGCAAGATAAAACAACATCAAGGGATTTCAAGAGGTGATTGAATTATGGAAAAAAATAATGAATAAATGATTCACTAATTGAGTAAATATTGCAAAAATGTATCTGAATATTATTCAGTCATCTCTAGAGATGGTAGAAACATTTCTTTGTAAGGCACTTAAATGAAATTTGATGGGGAAATTAATCAGATAATTTATCCATATATATATATATTATTTAACCAACACTAGGATGGGATTTTCAGTGGAGTCTAAGGAAGTTAGGTGTGTCAGTGGGAGTTGGGTAAAGAACTACCTTCACCTCTATTACCCCAGGCCTCGTTCATATATACGTAAATAATGATGAGGGAACTATAAGAAAATATAAAGTTTTGTGTTTCTTGAGTGGTACTCTGATACTGTGGTGATGGACACTGAGAGAGAGAGAGACTTTATAAGCACATTACTGACATATGGATGTCAAATATGCCTTGAATATTTATCTTACAGCATTCAGAGACAGAAGCACTTTGATTTATCAGGATAGATATAGATACTCTGAATGGAAGGCTGGATAGAGGTATTGCAATTGAAAGAAAGAAAGAAAGAAAGAAAGAAAGAAAGAAAGAAAGAAAGAAGTCGATATCTAGACATGTTTTTGCTGCAATAATAATTGCTTTTTGCATACCAGTAGCTTCAAAGTCATGTTTAGGAATGGGATGAGGGTTCTTGTTAAACCAGGAAAGTTGCATTCAATGTTTAAATGTAACAGGGGGGAAGTGTCTATATATTTGGCACTGGAGTGATCATGCAAAACATGCTAAATGCTGATATAAACAGGAAAATAAGTGGATATCTCTTGAGTTGCCATCACTCTAGGTATCCAGAAACGAGACCCTACAGAGAACCACTGAAGATTCTCTAGGTCTTCTCTACTCTCCACTTTGGTAACACCCCACTAGTGTCTTTATCACTCCAGTATTTATAAGCCTCTGAACAGCATCTTTTCACTCACTGTCAGTCTGAGATGGGAAAGTTCAATTCCCAGCAATATATTACCCAGGGTTACAATTTAGGCGCCAAAGAAGTCAATGGCCAAAACTTGCACTGACTTCAAAGATCCAGAGTTTCACCCCAGGTTTAACAGTCCAATCCCCTGTCCTATGACACAACCCCCGGGTCTCTCTTCGGTCCTTGTCCTAGGTGTTGGGGCCCCCACAACTATCTCACTGTCCTAGATTGCTGTTCCTTGAAGACCCATGGGTCTTGACTTAGACACCCTATTTTGTAGAGGTCTGTGTCACAGTGTTGATTCTGGGGCAAGGGGGAAACTCATATTTGGCAGTGGAACTAAACTTCTAGTTACCCCAGGTGAGTTGAAATTCTATTGTCTGCGAGTAGCTGGACCTGATGCTGATCTAAGTTACATCAGGTTATACAAATGGGAGTGACATTGATTCCAATGGACGTACTCCTGATTTGCACTGGGATGAGTGGAAAGAGAACCAGTCCCATTGACTCCAGTGAAATTATTCCTGATTTACATGTGCATGAGTGAGGGAAGAATCACTCTGATCTAGCTGAGATAATGGAAAATATATGGGCAGAGGACTAACACGTTCCTATTTATCAGCATAGCCTAGAAAGGCTTTTGTGGATCCAAGAGGTCATTTTGTAGAGGCCATAACTGTTCTGCCCTATATCCTGCCCTTAGCACAGAGACCACTGACCACTCAGTGAGGAGATGGTGGTGGATGCAGGGTGAAGGTTTCTGTCACACTGTCAACCACTGTGTGAATTATGCAGGAGCAGGGACTGGACTCATCTTTGGGGATGGAACCCAGCTGAGAGTGAAGCCAAGTAAGTGAGACGTGGCACAAGAACGTGAAAGTGTCCGGCGAGCGTGAAGTGGAGCAGAGCAGGGAACAGCTTAGAGTTGTCCATGTTGGATGTAAATAGGGTTAAGGAGAACCAAGCAGGTCAGGGAGTTTGAGGCGGGATTAGGACTAAGCAGAACAAAGTTAAATTCCCATATTTACCCTTTTGGGGCAAGTCACTTAAGCTGGAATTTTCCAAAGAGCCTATGAGATTTGGATGCTCAGGTCCTATTGAAACTCAATAGCAGTTAGGTGTCCAAATCCCAGCTGCAATCTCTGTTTCAGTTCCACTACTGTAAAACGGAGACATTAATCATTTCCCCACACACACTTTGGCTGAGATTTTAAAAGCCACCTAGGGGATTTGGACACCCAATTCCTATTAATTTTTAATGGGAACCTGACATCTGAGTCCTTCAGGCAGCTTTGAAAACTTCAGGAAACTCACTTAGGTGGGCATGGTCTCTGGCTCTGCATATGAGCAGCCCCCCAGTTCAATGGGAAAAAAGTATTTCTTTTTATTAGTGTTACATTTGCTGCCTTTCAATTTCTTTGAACGTCTCCTTGTTCTTGTACTATAGATTTTCATAGCCGAAGGATATGGATAACACAGGCCATAGCGTTTCATCCATTTACCCCTGCCCTGAGCCCAATAACTAGTGTTTGGGTAAAGCATATCTTCCAGAAAGCCATCTGAAGCCACCACAAAATGGAGAACCCACCATTTCCCATGGTAGCTTGTTCCAGTGCTTAAGACGCTGGGTAAATAGATGTGCCAGATCTACCATCTCTCTCTCTCTCTCTCATTCATATGTTATATTCCTGTAGTATGTCCCCTATTATTCTCTTGACTGGCTTTTTCAAAGCTACCTCAGGGAGTGAGCTGTTCGTCTCCCTTTAATTTAAATGGAAACTTGAATATAATAAGGTGTATATTGGACTTGAACTCAGCAGATGTGGGTTCTATTCACAACTCTTCCAGTAACCTGATACTTCACCGCCCTCTGCCTCAGTTTCCCCCTTTGTAAAATGGGGATAAAGATGCTGACCTGCTTTGAAAAGTGTGTCAGATCTACTAATGAGAAGAAGTCAGGATTGTTCTCATTAACTCCTGGAACTCCCAGCCCTCCGCTGTAAAGTATTGTATGAATTCAGTGAGAGGTTACGTTACAGGAAAAGGTTATAGCAGAAGCCCGAAGTGTAAGAGAGACAGATACAAATATTGGTTTCAGGATTGAAAATGAGCGATGGGTTCTGAGGAACCAGGCCTGGTTTTGACAGCACAGTGGGGCTATGCCGGAAACAATCAAATTTTTTGGACAGGCACAAAGTTCTCAGTTGAAGCCAGTAAGTATAAAACTCCCTAACAGACAAAACAACGTCAGGGAGTTAGATGTGGAAAATATTATTCATGATATGAATAAATTATGCACTGATTAACGGGGGGAAATCTCATCTGTTTTAACTGATAATTATCAATCCAGCCACAGTGCTGGGAAACGTCTGTTTGCAGCAATATGCACTGCTAAGTGATGGGAAAAGTGTAATGAATACATTAGTCATAGCTATTATTCCACCTGCTCCCACTGATGTAATGTGAAGAATTAGAATGTGGCTGTCAGCCGATATCCAGTGTGGTAGCCATGGAATGGAAATGGGCAGCGAAGAGAGAAAGAAAAGACGGACAGACCTATGTGGCGGTTGCCAGGGTATTTACTAAGTGATAAATACTGAGAGCGTGAAAGGGCCAGAAAAGCGGCCCAATGAAAGGAGAATGAGTGATGGACTGAAGGACAAATAGAGGCACAGACAATGATTGATAGAAAGAGGTGGGTGGCTAAAGTGGTAGAAAGAACGAGATAAGACTTAGTGCTTATGATCCTTGCAAGTGTTTTCAAAGCTAATTGCAAAGAATGTGTGGGCCAAATCCTTAGCTTGTGTAAATCAATGTCGCTTCACGTCACTTACCATCTAGTCCCTTCCCCTCCGTGCCTCTTTATCCCCATTTTACAGACGGGGATAACGGTATGAACCTCCTGCGCAAAGCATATTGAGAGCTACGGATGAAAGGTGTTGTAAGGGCCAGAGGGGTAATATCTGTTATTGGACCAACTTCTGCTGGCAAGAGAAACCAGCTTTCGAGCTATGCAGAGCTCTTCTTCAGGTCCTCAAAAGCGTGTCTCTCCCACCAACAGGAGCTGGTCCAATAAAAGATATTACTTCACCCACCTCATTGCGCTAATATCCTGGGACCGACATGGCTACAACAACACTGTGTCTAAAGAGTAGGTACTATTCTTAGAAGTCCCAGGAATGACACTGATTTACACCAGGTGAAGGTCTGGCCCTTGTGGAATAAGTGGCGTGAGTCTGATTCTTCTCACACCAGGGATAGACCAATAATAATTCCACGATTCCAGTGGAGGCCTCCTGATTTACACCCCGCCAGCGAAAGGGGAATCGGCCTCTCGTAATTCAGGGAGGCAGGCAAGGAATTTGGAGAAGGGAGAGTGGAGATTGCAGGGGGGCGGGGGTGGACAATTCTGAGCACGTTCTTGTTGTACCAGAAATCACTGTGTGAACATCAACAGCTACAAACTCAGCTTCGGGAAAGGGACCAGGCTTCTTGTCAAACCAAGTGAGAGGCCAGAGTTTTATTCGTTTGGACCGTGGCTAGGGCAGCTGGATTCCCAGTGAGTTTTAAGGGCAATGTAGGGTGGCAACACACTAGTGAATGTATGTTTGGTGTTGTACCAGTGACAGTGTCAGTGAAATGTAGCTTGTTGTCTAATTGGCATCCAATCTTTCATCTTTGCTCCATTGATTTCCATCACCGTCGTGTCTGATGGGCATCGTTAGAGCAAATGGAGATTAGATAGACAGATAAAGTGGAACAATTATTTTAAATAACCCAAGTGTCAGGAATTCCATCCACTTCCTATGAGATACCATCCGCAAACCAATACTTTCTGTGTATTGCCCTAACTGGTCTCCCAGGACGGTTTGCTTCCCCTACATACCATTTTGTAGTGCCTCGTGTCAGGGTGTGAACACGGGGGGTTACAGCAAACTCACATTTGGAGCAGGGACCAAACTTCTGGTATCGCCAGGTATGTTGAATGCCCCGGGGCGGGGGGCATTTAAACCGGTTTGTCAACTTCATTAAGAGTAGAATGATATACAGGCACGTAGGGCAATTCCCCCCATTGGTGTAAATCAGGATACATTGACTCGCACTTGAGGATGGAGCTATGTTGATTTACACTAGACCCGAAGATGCCCTAGTGATGTTCATTGGCGGGTTTGAGAAATTCAGTAATAATTAGAGGTGGTCAGAAAATTGAAGGATATTTTTCATGAAAATTTTCAACAAAAACCACAGGGTTCTTTTGGTTCTCATTGGAATTTGCATCAGAAAAGGTCAACTTTTTAGTGGAAAAACCTAAATACCAATAATTCCTCTATTGCCAGCAACTGAAAACCAAAAATATTCAGCTGAAAGTTTTCAGTTTTCACCCAACAATTTTTGATTTTCAAGTTCTTTGGGTTTTCCAAAGAAGAGTAATAAATAAAATAACTGAGCAAAGCAAGCAGCTTCCATGAAAGTTTTCATTCAGTTAAAAATTCAGTTTTCCTTTGAAGGGAAGTTTGGCAGAATTTTTTCCAACCAGCTCTAATAAGGAAATCAATTTTGTTTTCTTAGCCCTGCACAGATTTTTATTCTGGAAAGTGGTCATTGTCTTGTAGTTAAGGCAGTGGCTAGGGACTGAGAATAACTGGGGTTTCTTTCCAATTCTGCCAGTGTCTCCCTGTGTGATCTGGGACAAATCATTCCTGGTGCTTCAGCTCCTCCTCTACAAATTCAGAATAGGATACTTTCCTGTCTATTTCCACTGTAGGATCTTTGGGGCAGAGGCTGTCTCTTCTTCCGTTTGTACAGCTCCTAGCACGCTGCGCTTCTGGTTTTGGTTTGGGCCTCTAAGTGTGTTACAGTAATATTTGTGTGTGTGTGTGTGTGTGAGAGAGAGAGAGAGAGATTACACATATATTCTCTTTATATATAGCTGTAAGTGTATATATACATACACGTAGCTGGAGCTTGGACATTAGCCGAATTGCTAAGAGGAATTCAGTGGAGAAAAGCAAGGAAGTGGAGTTTTGGTTGCATCCAAAATCACTGTGTGAACTAGGAGGCTCAGGAACCAGACTCACGTTTGGGAGTGGCACCCAGGTGAAGGTGGAACCCAGTAAGTGAGAAGTAAGATGAGGAATATGGGTTAATATGCAGGGCGCAGACACCAGAGAGGGGGGCTTAATTTGTTGGAGGGGCTGGAATAATGGGGTGAAACTGAGCAAAAAAGTAAGAAGTCTTTTTAAATGACAAGGGATGGAATAGACTCCCCAGGTGCTTTGATATCATGGGAACAAGGGTCATATGTGTACGGAGACAGACAGATGGATAGAGATACTGTGATGAACGATACCCCAGTTGGAAGGACAGACAGATAATGCAGATGAAATAAAGGGCATAGACACTGTGGATGAAAGGATAGATAACGAGAGAGGTGCAAGAACAGATAGCCAGATTTACCTGTCCTGGGTGGGTCATTCCACTGCTCAATACCTCCTGGGCATGGACAGAGCTCCACACCCAGTCCAGGGAGCTATCCCCCGCCCCACCATTTTGTAGAGGCTTGTGTCACAGTGAGGCCCGGGGGATTCGATAAGCTCCTCTTTGGAGCTGGGACTAAACTTGTGGTTTCTCCAGGTACGTTCAGCGTTCCCAAGTGACTTGTTTTGTTTAATCTGCCTTGGAGTTTTGGGAAGCGCTTTCCCCATTAGCCGGTTGTGTTTTGGCCCTGCTGGGAGTAAAGTTGTAGGTCAGGGCCAGCCCCGCAGCTGGTATGAATTGGTGCAGCTCCATTGACCTCAAAGGAGCTGTGCCGATTGAGGCCTCCTGAGTCTCTGGCCCTACACCACGAGCCATTAGAGGGGTCGGTGGCAGAAGGAAGTGCTAGACAGTGACTGAGAGCCTTGCCAGACTGGAGCAGACCTGGGGTCTATCTGCCCCAGTCTCTTTTCTCTGACAGTGGCCGCTGTCATCATGAATGACTATGGACGGGCCTATGAATGGACTGTGGATAGTCAGTCTCACTCTACGCCTGGCCCAGTGACTATCCACTTATGCAAAACCGTCTGTTCCACCTTGGAGTTAGCTGTGCTGCTCTGAGTACCTTTCCCAGACCTGAAGAAGAGCCTGGTGTAGCTTGAAACCTGCCTCTCTCACCAGCGGGAGCTGGGCCAATACAAGCTCTAACCTCACCCGGCTTGTGTGGCAATAGCCCAGGGGTTAGGGTGTGGATGTCTGAGACCTGCGTTCAAGCCCCTGCTCCAGTGACTTAACTAGCTATAAAAAGTGGAACGGATTCAACCGGAGAGAATGAGAGATCCTCGCCCCACTCTCTCCCATAGCCCAGTGGCTACAGCATTCTCCTGCAATGCGAGAGCTGGGAACAAATCCCATCTCCACACCAGGCAGAGAAGGGAATTGGACGTGGGTCTCCTACATCCTAGGCGATGACCTGAACCACTGGGCTAATATTTATAAGGGAGCTCCCCTCCGGTCTAGGCTAGGCCTGCACCAGAGGCAGGTACCCCTGACAACCAAGTGTAGACTGTACATGCTGGGAGTAGTTAAAATACTGCCGGGTGAGACAGGACTCCTGGGTTCCATTCCTGCCCCCGTGGCTGACTCACTTTGTAACTTTGGGCCAGTCATTTATTCTCTGTGACTCAGTGCCTCAAAATAATATTTCTCCTTCGTCACCGGACTGTTGTGAGCATCACTGTATGAAGGCTTGCGAGGCAGCCAGAAATCCCACACATCTATAGATAGATGGACCTGAGAGAACAGAAAAGACAAGCCATTGCGGTATCAGAAATTCACCAACAAGCCATTTTTATTTTGAACAGCATTGTGCAGTCTACGTACAGTCCGAGTTATTATTGGCTGTTTGTGCTACCGTAGCCCGGGAAAGAGGAGGAGCTGCCTGTGCTAGGCGCTGTACAAACACAGATCCGAAAAACAGTCCCTGAGGTACTTTGCAATCCAAGGGTGTTAAAGTACCGTTAGGACCCCAAGCTAAACTTGGGATCCTATGGACAACTGAGCTGAAAAGAAAGTGAAAAGGGGTTTGTGTTGATGTGTGCAGTGATGGGTTTGCGTTAAAGCATCCACCACTGGGTGAGTTTTGGGGCATCTATAAACAAGCTCACCTTTGGGAGAGGAACACAGTTGACAGTGAGACCAAGTGAGTGAGCTACGTACAATCTCATATTCCTCATATCAAAGGGGGAAGATGGTTTGTTTGGGGAGCTGGGATAAAATAAATTGAGGACGAACATTTTCATAATGGTGACAGAAGGACTAGCTTCCCAAAGCGATGAGACACCATTGTGAGGATCGATTGTAGCCGGAAGGATGGGGTGGGGGATGGATAGATATCAGAAAGGACAGATATTATACAGTGACACAGGGATGTCAAATAATGAGTGGAAAATTTAAAACCATGGAACTTCTTGCCAGAAAATATCACTGAAGGGAGTTTAGTAGGATTTTAAATAAGGATATCTTTATATCTATTTGGATAATGAGGACATCAACAGTTAATGTATGTACAAACTAAAATATTTAGAGGGGGTATAACCCCATAATACTCAGGCATCAGCTGATCTGTAATTGGCATAACTGCCCAATACAGAGTATTTGGCACCTTTGTCTGGTCTGACGTTCAGTTAAGAAATCTAGCCAGAGAGGGATGGTAGTTGAGGCATAGAGATAGGTTGGGTGGAGGCTGTGGACTGTAGCACCTGTAGATTGGACTAGACGGGACTGTCTCCATCTCTGGCTCTCCGGAGGCTCTGAAGCAAAAAGGATTCATAATGGACACATGGGAGGGCCAGTCAGAGACAGGCTTGTTGATCAGAGCCGAGATTCTCACAGTTGTATAAAGGATTTGTACACTCCGGGGTCATTACAATTCACGGGAATTGAGCATCCAAATCTGAAAGGCAGCTCTGGAAATGTCCCCATGGTTTCCATGGCACGAGACATTCGGGAAATAGGAAATAATCCAGAAAAGCTAATTGCGAGCGGAATCGTAGGCAAGAGCAGCGCAGTCAGGAAAGCTTGTGAAGGTTTCCTGGCCTGTGTGGAGTTTGGAGCAGATCAGCTGCCGTTTGGATGCAGGACGTAGCTAAGGGTCAGCTCAGGTGAGCAGGACATGGATAAATCCACAAAAGCAGAATGTGGAGAGCGCA
The DNA here is from genome assembly GCF_028017835.1 of Emys orbicularis. Taxonomy (NCBI): domain Eukaryota; kingdom Metazoa; phylum Chordata; order Testudines; family Emydidae; genus Emys; species Emys orbicularis. The sequence continues at coordinate 53,976,938 of NC_088694.1, read as the reverse complement.
TGATGGAAATGGAACGCAGCGCTTCATATTTTGTGGCTGGTTTTCATGATATAGATAAATATTACCTGGGGAATGCACTACTTATAACCCTCCTATGTATTGCTAGAATCTCTCAGGTCATCACATACATCCTAGAGTTACAGAAGTCAGGGATGAAAGAGCTGGGCAGGTCTTTCCCCATCCATGTGCCAATGGTCTGTTGTTCCCATAATATTCACCAGGGACCTTTTACAATCCTCCCCATCACTTCCTCTGGGAAATCATTCCCCAGTCCTCTGACCTGTTTTGTACGACCTGGTAAAGGGACCATTGCCTGCATTTCGTAGGGGCTTGTGTCACAGTGTGAATAATCAGGGAGCGTGGGCAGTCGTATTTGGAACTGGGACCAAGCTTCTTGTTACCCCCGGTGAGTTTGATTTGCCTAATGCTGTTTCAGCAGCAAAGCCAGCCACCCCTCTTAGACAAGTGCGGTGTACTGAGAAACAGTGCTAAAATGACAAGCTTTCCCTTTCAATTCCAAGGGGGCTGCTTGCAGGTTAGGGGGCTCAGAGGGAAGTGCACAATCCTCAGCAGTTATTTTGCAAAGAGCCAGCCCAGAGCAAGGTGGGGTGAGATGTTCCTCTCTGCCTAAGGGAGAAGCCTGCTTTGTCGCTCACTGGTTTTGGTTCTTGATAATGAGAGTTGTGGAGTCTAAGAGATAAAGCAGTGTTACTTTGCAATCTTCCAGAAAGATAAAACTATAAACTACTCTAACTTCCCTGCATGCATGTTGCGAATATAACACCAGTGAGGGGGTGAGCCAGCTTTCATGGGGCACCCAGGTTGCCTAGACAGCTTTGACAATGTCAGCTTAAGTAACTTGACCAAGGTCACACAGAGTCTGTGACGGCAAAGCTGGGATTTGAAGGCAGATCTCTTTTGTACCAGCCCAGCCAAAACAGAAAACCAAAACCAGCCTTTCCCTTTACTTCATTAGCTGTAGCACATACAGACTAAGTGGGACCTAGGAATCCCTGGGGATGGAACTAGATGCATCTTTTCCATCTCCAATTCCCATGCGATGGTGGCAGAAAAGGGGTCCATCATGGACACATGGGGAAATCCAGTTAGAAATGGACTTATAGACCTGGTGTCCAAAGCAGGAAATGTTCTGGAAACCCTAACTGAGGGCAGAATCGTGTCAGACATCAGCCCAGTCACAGATGTTCTTGTAAAGGCTTCCTGGGTTGTGTGAATTATGGAGGTGGGGGATATAAGCTCACCTTTGGAAAGGGGACCAGGCTGACGGTCAAGCCAGGTGAGTATAAAATAGCGATTAAATGATAAGGGCAGAACAAGAGTGTGTGTGATGGCTGCAGAAGATAATGATTCATGTTCCATGGACTAGAGAGGGACACCTAAGTGATCCTGCAGATGGAAAGAGAGAAAGCTAGACAGAGGGTTAGGAAGAGGTTTGCATGGGGATAGATCAATACAGCAGTGCTGCACAATGAGAGAAAGAAAGAAAACATAGTAACGAGGGACTTATAATTAGACAGATGGGTCTGGGTAACTAGACGTGTACCTATACAGAGGGCAGGGTACAGATAGATAGGACCTCGAGGCCTGGAGATTATATTAGGTGACCCACCTGGGCATGAACCCTTGTATTTATTGAGAGGGAGTACAATTTTCAAATGAATGACTTTGGGTCCCATCTTCGAGTGACTCAGGAGGCTAAGGGGAAAATAATCCTTTGTGACTTAGAAGCCTAAGACCCATTGACTTTCAACAAAACTTGGGTTCCTAATGGCCAACTTTTCCTAGGTATTTCGGTGCCTAAAGATGCAGATAGGAATTCAATGGGAGTTAGGCACCTTACTTGGTTTGACACTTTTGAAAATCCTACTAGGTGCCTATCCGCATCTTTGGGCTTCTAAATATCTTTGACTATCTGGCCAAAGGTGCTGAGTGGGATTTTTCAAAAACACCTAGACACTTAATGTCTACTGGGTGTTAGGTGCCAAGGGGTTGTTGAAAATTCCACTCAGTGCCTAAATACCTTTAAATCTGGCTCATGTCACTTCTGAAAATGGGACTTCGGCTCCTAACTCACTCCAGCACATCTGAAAATTTTACCCAGAATCTTTTCACATGATCATATAATTCCTAGATTTACAAGAGTCAGAGTTAGTAAATCACCCAGTCAAACTCCAATCTCTGGGTAAATATTGGATTCTTGACAGGAGATTTCCCCAGGGATTTCTTCAGTTCTTTTAATAAATTACTCTAGTAATGTGTCAAGTATCAGAGGGGTAGCCGTGTTAGTCTGAATCTGTAAAAAGCAACAGAGGGTCCTGTGGCACCTTTAAGACTAACAGAAGTATTGGGAGCATAAGCTTTCGTGGGTAAGAACCTCACTTCTTCAGATGTGATTTCTCAGTCTAAACGAAATAGTTCTACAAATTTCATGTCACCTGAAAAAAAAATCAGACTGAGTTGAGACAGTCATCCTCCCATTTTGTAGAGGCTGGCATCACAGTGTGAAAACACAAGGCTATGGAAAAGTCATATTTGGAACTGGGACCAAACTTCTTGTTACCCCGAGTAAGTTGACCTCTCTGTGCTGCTTTAACCAAAGGACCATCCATCCCTTCTCCACCTCCTTTAGCCATCGGGGAGCTGGACTGGGCATTGGGGAGACTGGGTGTCCAAATCCCCTAGGCAGCTTTGAAAATGTCAGCTTAAAGGAGTCTGTGGTACAGCTGGGAACGGAACCAAGATTTCCCGACTCCCATCCCAAACACAAGACCATCCTCACCCTTTAATACATTAGCAAGTAGGGTGATGGACCAGCCAAGAGCAGGGGTATGGGCCTAGATGGAACTTTTCCAGCTCCAGTTCCTGTGAGGTTTTGAAATCAAAGAGTGTCCGTGATGGACACATTGGAACCTCAGCTGGAAACAGTAGGAAACATTCCGTAAAAGCTTAAGTGCAAGCAGAGTATTAGGTAAGGTCAGTGCCATGAAGAAGGTTCTTGTAAAGGTTTCCTGGGTTGTGAGAGTTATAGAGGAGATATGCTCACGTTTGGAAAGGGGACCAAGCTGATGGTGAACCCATGTGAGTATGGCACAAGGACGAAAGGAAAAAGGCTTCAGGGAGAGAGGCAACCAATTCTCATTGAAATTCAATGGAAGTTGGCTGCCTAACTTTGAAAATATCAATCACAGTGTGGAGTATACATGATGGAACTGAACTGCAGTGTCTCGGTATTTTGTGGTAGGTTTTCATGGCAAATCGATAGATCTATGGATGGAAAGGAGGATGGATAGATACCGCATCGACTAGCCATGAACTTTAAAAAACAGTTTTCAAAACCTGGACATTTCGAAACTACCTGTCAGTTTCAAAATGGAATTTGGATAACTCCCATTATGAACCTAAAATGACCAATCAAAATGGGTATATTAAGGCTATATTTATAAATAATGTAGACAGGGTCAATAATCGGTTATTCGGTTTTATGAGCCTGTCAAAGGCACGATTAGTATGTACTATGAACAATTATAATTCATCAGTAGAAGGTGCTAAAGAAAGGTACAATCCATGGTTATGAGCTAGTTACTGACTTGTTGGATTCTTTAACAGTCTAGGACAGGCACTGGCAACCTTTGGCATGTGGCTCGCCAGGGTAAGCACCCTGGCGGGCCGGGCTGGTTAGTTTACTGCCGCATCCGCAGGTTCGCCCAATCACATCTCCCACTGGTCGCGGTTCGCTGCTCCAGGCCAATGGGGGCGGCGGGAAGTGACGGCCAGCACATCCCTCGTCCCGCGCCACTTCCCGCTGCCCCCATTGGCCTGGAGTGGCGAACTGCGGCCAGTGGGAGCCGGGATTGGCCGAACCTGCCAACGCGGCAGGTAAACAAACTGGCCCGGCCAGCCAGGGTGCTTACGCTGGCGAGCAGCGTGCCAAAGGTTGCCAATCCCTGGTGTAGGAACAGTTGATTAACCATTCAATAAATACCTATCAGTCATTTCTTTAACTTTTATAAACCATACGTAAATTGAACTGGAGTATAACGGGTTGGAATCTAGTCTATTCAGCGTCTATACCCCACTCCTCACCATAGTACCACAGAGGGATGGTAGGTCATATTTAGCTGAAATCCACTCTAACAATATTTTTCCTTGCCATATGCTGTAGGGACCTCACTTAGTATCTATGCAAGCTTGGAAGATGCCCAATTCTATAGTGACAGGCACCAACGCAAAGCCCTGTGGTAGGTAGACAGACAGACAGACAGACAGAGACACATGCATGGTTTGGAAATGCACTAGCTGACCCACCAAGGCCTTAGAACCCTCACTTATTTCTCTTCATGTCGTCCTATAAATTCCAGAATGACAAATGTGAGAGAAGAATAAGGGATTACTGGGTCAGCCAATCCCAGCCTCCATCTCTTAGCCATCGCTGGATTTTCCCCACCCACCTGGTTCCCCAGAGATGTGTTAAATTGTTTTGTCCAATGGGATTTCCCAGCCCTTCACTGGGAGAGCATTTCACAAGCTTCTCCACTTCGTACCCAAGATGAGCAGGAGTTGAGAGTCACCGCTCATTTTGTAGAGGCTGGTGTCACAGTGTGAGTAATGAGGGGCTAGGAAAACTCATATTTGGAATGGGGACCAAAGTTCTAGTGAATCCAGGTAAGTTTCCCCCCCCCCCCCACCAAGGGTTTGACGTTTTTGTTTAGCCTGGATTCTGTTTGTTTTGAAGCGGCTTCCCATGTAGGTTTAAGGCCAGGTAAGAATAAAAATTGCCCCCTATGTTACTATTCATCATGTTTATGACATTAGTGCCTGAGGCCCAGCCCAGAAAGGGGCCCCGTTGCACTAGGTGCTGTACAGACACAGACGCTGCCAGTCCCTTCCCCGAGGAGTGGACAATTGAAATAGAGCAGACAGGCCCAGGGTGAGGGAAGGGGTCAGAGTGAACAACGGGATGGCAGGACATGGCATGTTAGTGCCACGATTTTTGAGCTGAATTTAATGAGGAGGGAATCAGCCAAATGAAAGGAAAAGGGAAGGGAAGGGGGTGAGGAGGACAGGGCAGGGGAGAAGGAGGTAGGAGGAATACATCTTCACAATCCTACCAAAATAGAAGAAAATGGATTTTTCCTCCAAAATGGAAAATGCTCCAAAGTACAAATTTTTGCTATGGGGAAAAAACCAACAACAGCCATGTGACAAAAATGTACGTTGGAAGTATAGAGGTTTTCTTACAATCAAAGAATTGCTAATGAAAAGCTAAAGTGTGGTCATCTAGACCAGTCGCCTGCACTCATGGTATTATCTAGACCAGTGGTTCCCAAACTTGTTCCGCCACTTGTGCAGGGAAAGCCCCTGGCAGGCCGGGCTGGTTTGTTTACCAGACGTGTTGACAGGTTTGGCTGATCGCGGCTCCCACTGGCCACGGTTCCCCGCTCCAGGCCAATGGGGGCGGCGGGAAGCAGCAGCCAGCACATCCCTCGGCCCGCGCCGCTTCCCACCGCCCCCATTGGCCTGGAGCAGCAAACCACAGCCAGTGGGAGCTGCGATCAGCCGAACCTGCGGACGTGGCAGGTAAATAAACCGGCCCGGCCCACTAGGGGCTTTCCCTACACAAGCGGGGGAACAAGTTTGGGAACCACTGGTCTAGACCATCCCTGACAGGTTGAAAAAAAATCTAGGGCAGTGTTTCCAAGTTTGAAAATCAGGCATATTTAATGGGGGAAGAGAGGTAGCAAAGAAAAGTTTCAAGCACCTCCACTTGGTATCCATAGAAGGAAGTAACCGAGGGCTAAACTACAGGAAATGGAACTAGGTCTGGGAAAGCTCCCCTGGGGTGTGGAATACAGAGATGGAGGCTCTCGGGTTCTATCTGGAAGTGGAACCACGCTGGCGGTCAAGCCACAAAGATGAAATGAGAAAGGCAGACTAGGAGAACTCTCTGCTGGAACCAGAACTGAATAATTGAGGGTAGATAGAGCGAGCACAGTTTATCCATGGAGATTTTAAACAATGTTTTCAAAACTGGAAAGTGTAGAAAACAACTTCTTTCCAGCATGTTTCCAAATTGGTAAAGGGAATTTTACACGTTGGATGAAAACTGAAATGTCAGAACGAAAACTGCAGGGGCGGGGGGGGGGGGGGGGCGGGGGAGAGAGAGACCTAGTAAAATTTGAAACTGATTTTTTTTTTTTGGAAAAATGTGTGTGGGGGGGAATCAGTTTGAGAGGGGGGTAAATATCCATTTTCATGAAATGGCCAAATAACTAAAATATTTTGAATGAAAAATTTCAGCTGGTGTACCTAGACTGTTTCCTACTTTGGCACTAAGAACATGTAATTTGGGGGCAGAAACACTGGAATATGTAAGTGCAGTTTTGGATGCTTGTAAAGGCCTTTGCTGGGGTGTGAATGATGGTGGGGAAATGACAAGCTCACATTCGGAAGAGGGAGTAGGCGGAGGGTCAACCCAGGTGAGTATGACCCAGAGAGGCAGGCTATGAAAAGCGTAGGATGGAACCAGACTGCAATGATAGATAGAGAAATTGATGAAACTCAAGTCACTACCACTCAGGTGTCTGTGAGGATCAACTCCATTCAACTTTATGAGGGGCCAGATACTATGAAGTGGGAACCTATGTAAGCACCTGGATTGAGAGAACAGTCAGAGAAACCACCACATTCATCCTGAAGTCACTATTCTGTGCTATCTGAAAAGGAGAGTTTCCCTGAGTGGTTTCTCTGACTCATTCTCAGAGGAGAGTATTTGTAATGGTTCAGACTGGGGTGGGAATACTGGGTCTAGGATGGTGACCTTTGGAGCTGGAACAGAACTCTTAGTACTTCCAAGTAAGTTTCCTAATTAAAATAGTCATTAAGGCCGAGATTTGTAAAATCATCTCTTTTCTAACCAGGGATTTTAATGTGAATGAGGTATCCAGCTCCTGAAGCAGCCAAATCTAGGCCAAAAAATTCTTTTGACTTTTCTAGATCAACCTAAAAATCTTCTATTTTATGTGCATTTTCTCTCCCTCCCCTCCCCCCCCCTCCCTTCACTAAGTGGAGCTTTTGGGCACTGCTTGGGAATTATATATTTTAGAGCTGGTCAGGAAGTGGGTTTTTCCTCCCTGTCCCTGTTTAAAAAAAAAAGTTTCAGCAATTTTTTAAACTTCATCTAAATATTTTTCAGAAACTTTTTGTTTCCATTGAAAAACCAACCCCCTGCCCCCCAATTGGTTTTGGTTTGGGCAACCCAATATGGTTAATTGAAAACAAACAGTTTGGGATTTTGCCACAACAAACAACACCAAAAAACCCCAAAACTGTTTTCAGGTTTATGGCTCTTCAACAAACATGCCAACGTTTGTCAACGAAAGCAGAACTTTATTGCTTAAATATTTTCATTTCATTGAAAAGCAATTCAAAAAAAGATGGGAGATGATGTACCAGCTCAAATATTTGTTCCCAAAGGGGATGACGTTGTTTTGCTTGATGGAGGCGTCCCTGCGTGGGGTTCTCTGGCCTGTGTTATACAGAGCAGGCTAGATGATTTTGTGATCCCTTCCTGCCTTTAATGTATGGCTGGGGAGCCAGAGGCCAGGTCTACACTGCAGCCTTGGGCTGGCCCAGCGCTGTTGGTTCGGGGCGTGACCAGCTATGATCCCTGGGCTGGGCGAAGTCCCTAGTTTAGATGTGGTTAGACTAGCAAAGCTGCACTTTTACTGACCGAGCTTGTCCCTCTCAGAGGGGTGGGTTGGCTACACTGGGGCAAAGCACACCTTTGCTGATGTCCGCTGCGTCCGCACTAGGAGTCCTTTGTGTGCATGTAGCCTAAGGGAGTTAGGCACCCAGGTCCCAACTCTATGGAAGTTGAAACTCTCAGCCTGTGCATGTATGGAAAGTTACCTCCAAGGAATCTCCCCTCCCCCCTCCCCTGTGAGTTTAACAAATTCCTTAGGAAGAAACTTCTGCTGTGGGAAAATTGTCTCATAAGGGCCAGATTTTTAAAGGTATTTTGAAAAGCATAAAGGAACTTAACACCCAGTATCAATACGTATAATGATCCAGCCATGACAGCCCACTTGTATCTTCCTGGGAAGCAGCCGGCCCTGGGCTATATGGACACTGGGTCTGATGGGGAAATAGCACCCCAAAGACTTGTGGCCAGTTCTTAACTCTGCCACAGGCTCACTGTGGGCAAGTCACTTTCTCCGGGAATTTCAAAGAGATTTACAAATTTATTAGAGCATAAGCTCCGAAGAAGTGGGTTGTAGCCCACGAAAGCTTATGCTCTAATAAATTTGTTAGTCTCTAAGGTGCCACAAGTACTCCTGTTATTTTTGCGGATACAGACTAACACGGCTGCTACTCTGAAAAGAGATTTAGGCACCAAATCCTAGTGAATGCCAATGGGGTTAATTATGCCTAACTCCCTTTGAGCTCCTTTGAAAATCCAGCCATACAATAGCTGAGCCTCAGTTTCCCCCGGAGTGGGAATACCGCTGAGTGGTGTGGGAGGATAACTTGTCTGAGCAGTGCGGCTACTACGGTGCAGGGCGCCAGATAGGAGCTGAAAAGTTAGGTTACAACGCTGATGTTGTGCCATTAGAATCACTTCCATCGCGCCACACTGTGAGGTCACAAATGCAGCATTCTGATGACTTCAGATTCTAAAGCACAGAAAATCGGGGGGCGGGGGGAATACAAGAAATGAGGGGGACACTACATTTCTTTCTGCATCAATGGTTAACGCACTCAGAGCGGGGAGAAATTCTTCTTCTGAAACTTTTTTCGGTAGAAATTGCAGAGTCTGCAACAGTGCTTAGCATTTTGTGAGTTTGTCAATTGTGCCAAATGGTTCTTTGGAAAAAGAGAAAACCACCCAAAACTGAAGGAAAAAAACCCAGTGTTTCATTTCAACGTCTTTGAAATGAATTATTGACTATTCAGTCTGAAAGAACTTTGCTTCAATGTTTAATTTAATTTTATTTAAATAAATTCAAAAAACATTTTAAAAAGTGGTCAACATTGAAACTACAAGGAGTCCGGTGGCACTTTAAAGACTAACAGATTTATATGGGCATAATCTTTCGTGGGTAAAACAGCCACTTCTTCAGATGCATGGAGTGAAAATTACAGATGCAGACATTATATACTGACACATGAAGAGAAGGGAGTTACCTTACGAGTGGAGAACTAGTGTTATAGATAAATATATTATATTTATGCCTACAGCTGTAATTTTCACTCCATGCATCTGAAGAAGTGGGTTTTTTACCCACAAAAGCTTATGCCCAAAGAAATCTATTAGTCTTTAAAGTGCCACCGGACTCCTCATTGTTTTTGTGGCTACAGACTAACACTGCCACCCCCCGATACTTGGCAAAATTGAAACAAAACATTTCACTTGGACAAAACTGAAACATTTAGTTTAACCCCAATATTTTTTTTAACTCTTCCACTCACCAAAACTTTTCATTTCCAGTCTGACCCCAAACGAACCATTTTTGGGTTGACTTTTCAAAATGACCAATGAATCCCGCCCTCCCCCAAAAAATAATTCTGTGATTTGCCCAGCTCTAGTTTAACTGTGCCCCAGGCGGATGTCAGCTCTTTAACGGTTTGGGGTAGGGCGTGGGATTGTTCTTGCAATGCCATTTCCCTGACTGTGAATGATGGAGGAAATAACAAAATCACTTTTGGGAGTGGGACCAAACTAACAATAAATGCTAGTAAGTAAAGTGATATGTTCGCAGTATACATCTTTGTGCAAAATCCATGTACAATGGATGGCTCAGTGGGGCAGGGAATGGGATATAGGGCCTTTCGTCTCTAGGGGGTGCTGGTTTCAATTGGCCCCGATCTGGGATGAGATATGGGGCTTTTCATAGCTGGGGGGGGGGGTAGTTGGAATCCAGTCCCAGGTCAGGGGGACCGGCTGGCTCAGGAAAGTTGGGGGAATGGAATTGGGGCATTTCAGATGTCCATGGCACTGATTCCCATCCAGAGGGACCGGTGGGGTCAGGGGATAGGATCTGATGCCTTTCGCTTCTAGGACACTCATACCAATCCAGCGCGAGGCTGAGGGAATAGCTGGCTTGGGGAGGATGGGCAATCAGATACCGATCCTCACACCTCTGGCTGAGAGTTTTCTACGCTGGCCTGCGTGGAACAAATTTGGTCCGAGGCTGCAACTGAACAGGCATTCACCTCTGAGTCACCACTGGGGCTGTCTTCCCAAGGGCCGGCTCCAGGACTGAATGGTCCCTGGACTTCCCTGGGACATCTAGGCAAGGCCCTGGCAGTGGAAAGTTGAGGTCCGTTGGCAGGAGGTTTGGTACAGTTTGGACCAGCCCTGTCCATCCTGCACCCATTCTGTAGATAAAGGACCTCAGAGATACCAGTACGCAGCAGCTCCAACAAGCCCTCTGTTCACTTAGACATAGAGAATAACAGGAAACGGGGGCGATAGGGCTGCGGTTCTAATAGCACCGATTTACCAAAACAACCTGCAAAGTCTCAGAGCGAGGTGTGAATTCTGTGGGCGGTTACAGGAAATTGGCCTTCGGAGCTAGAACAAAGTCCCCGGTCGCGCCGAGTAAGCTTGAGAAACAAACGCTTCACAGGCGCTGCACTCTGCAAAACCAGCCTCCAATTGTTATTTGCTCAATAAGCCATTTGCAAAAGTCCTGCACAGTCAGAAAGGGACTGAAAAAACCACCACCACCACGCACCCCCCCCCCCCTGCTAGTGCTACTCAAGGGTTTGGGGTACGCAGCACAGAGTCAGGCAAATAATGATTAACTGTAACACTAATGAAGAATCTACCTGGCCTTTCTCCGGTGATAGCTAGCTAGCTACCCGCCCAACCATATCCATTCTTTCCTCTTTGAGATCTACCCATTGATCCTCACTCCTCCAATATCTAGCCAACCATCCATCCATCCATCATTTCCCCTATATTTATCCATCCATCATTTCCTCTGCAGTTTCTCTCTCTCTCTCCATCCATCCATCTTTCCCTCTGTAAGACATATCCTTGTCTCCCAGATAGTCCAAAACTGAAATCTAGCCATCCATGAGCAGAGATCAGAGAGTAGAACTGCCACACCACACCACACCAGGACACATTCCGTACAGAATGGGGGTGAAAAAGTGACTTTTCTGGGTATCCCAAACCCATAATGAAGGGAACGCAGAGAAAAGCCAGACAACTGAGCCGCTGGCTAGAGGGTCTAACCTTTGGGGAAAGATTAAAAAAAACATAAACGTCCATAGCTTGAAGTGATGATGTCTATAGGGTAATTATCAACTAGTATTCGAATAGGTGTAAGGAGGAGAAATTTTTAAATCAAGGTTGCTCTTTTTCTTGAAAGACATGTGCTAGTTCCAACAGGAGTTAATTCAGTCAACTCTTACAGTCCATGTAATATATGAGGCCAGACTAGATTAGAACAGTGCCTGGCTTTCTAATCTATGATTTTGTTCAGCCTTTGCTAGATTAAAGGGCTGCCTACTATCAGAAATCTCTTCCTTGTGTAGACTGGGGTGAAGTTGCCCCTTGCCCAATCTAGTCTATCCAAGAGGAGGTTATCTTAAGTCTCTTGCTGCAAGGCCTGGTTTTCAGATTTAGATGAGGAGGCATGCAAGGACTGTGGTTACTGACCCCTGGCCATGTGATTTTTCTCTTTTACAGATCTCGAAGACTCTGTCCCTTCTATCTACCAACTGAAGTCCCAAGATGGAAAGTCATCAGCTTGCCTTATCACAGACTTCGCCCCTCAGAACATCTCAGTTGGGAGTTCAGACAACGATGAAACACAAGTCAATGGCTCCATTGTGCAGGTGAAAAACCCAGACAGCGGAAAAACGGAAGCAAGCTATGGGACGGTGCTTTGGAGAGAAGAGACGTCGTTTCCCTGCATCGCTAAACATAAAACGGGAGAATTCAAGATGGGCGACAGTGATGAGGAAGGTAAATGTGGGGGCGGGGAGGTGATCTCTAGACTGCAGGCTGGGCTCTGGTCCCTGGTTGGTGGTGACCAATGAAATGACCCGTTCTTGTTGACATGTTGGAGATATGGATGAGCTGGTGGCGGGGATGATGGGTCTTGTGATGTAATTGCTGATGTTGTTTAGAGTTGTCTAAAGGAGTCAGCCACCCAAGTCCCGCTGGAAGTCAATGGGGAATCATCAGTGAATGGAATTGTTTCCAGTAGGGGTCCACAGGCACCGGTGCTAGGCAAGATGCCATTAAATCTCTTTATCGATGACCTGGAAGTAAATATAAAATCACTGTTCTTAAAATTTGTGGGTGACCCAAAGATTGGCAGAGTGGTAAACAAGGGGGCGGCCAGGGCACCCTGGTTCACTTGGCCAGCCGGGCCCATTCAAATAAAACGTGCTTTGAGACAGCTGAAGGCAGAGTTATACATCTAGGAACGCAGGCCACCCCCACAGAACAAGGGTCTGTATCCCAGAGAGCAGTGAGGCTGAAAGGGATTATGGGGTCACAGCGGACGAGCAACCAAACATCAGCTCCCAGTGCGGCCCTGCACCGAGAAAGGCTAATACCCTCTCGGACATGGTACCAAGTGCCCTGCTCACCTAGAGGCGTCCCTTCCTGGCCACATGCAGCGGGGTAGCTCCTGGCGGGGCTAGCGGCCCCCCGCCCCGGTGACGGTCACTGCAGCGCTGTGGGGGTTTCTTTGACAGATGGCTCAGCCCTCTGGCTAGATCAGTCGTTAGCCCACCCCTGCCGGGGTCACAACTCTCCAAACTGACCTTCCAAACTCTTTACCAGAAACAAAACGTTCCGGCCTCTCCTGCAGCCAGGCTGTTCCCCAGTGACTGAGGGGCTTCCCACAGGCATTTCCCTCTGGCCCTTCCCCCAGCTGGGCCCTCCTAGTGCTTCCACCTGACTCCCGATACCTCTCAGGTGGGCTCGACCCCAGCCTCGGCAGCCCAGGGAGCGTGCCACCCTGTTACAGAGGAGTTGTGAGTCGGCCTGGGTGGGGGGTGGCTTGACCTGTGTACACAGCATGGGGGAGCCCAGTACTGCATCCAGCTCCGGCATCCACCTTTCAAAAGGGTGCGGAATAGAGCTACAGAAATCATTGGAAAGGCTGGGAGATCCCTTGCCGCGAGCTCAGTCTGTTTCTCTGCCCACAAAGAAGGTCAAGGTGGCTTGGTTAGAGTGCCCAAGTACTGTCAGAGGGGGAACACGCAGGGTCCTGGAGGGCTCTTTCACCCAGCTGAGAAAGGCACAACAAGGACCCCAGGCTGGAAGCTAAAGCCAAAGAAGCTGAGATGAGATTTGAGGCACAACTTTCTAGCAGCAGGGGTGATTAAGCCCTAGGACAAAATCCCCAGGGGGAGGGCTGGATTCTCCAGCTCTGGCTGGGTCAGCCCAAGCCTGAGGTCCGTCTGGAAGATGCTTTACTCAGACACACAATTGGGATCAATACAGGGGTGCCTGGGCGAAATTCTCGGGCTGTCTTATGCAGGGGGTCCGACTAGATGATCTCATATTCCTTCTAGCCATACAATCTGTGACACTCTGAACCTTAGCCCGTGTGTGCACAGCACCTAGCGCGCTGGAGCCCTGTTCTCAGCTGGCTCCTTAGCACAGCCATTGGAAACATGCTAAATACAAAGACACAGATACTTGTGTGAATTTAAATTGTTTTGATTATTTCTATTAATAGCTGATGGGTATTTTTATTTACAGGTGACACCTGCGGGATGATAGAGATGGATGACAATTTTGAGACAGGTATGGATGCAGTGTCCAGGATAAAGCTAGGACTGATAAGAGGAAGCACTTACATAAGACCATAAGAACAGCCAGACTGGGTCAGACCAAAGGTCCATCTAGCCCAGTGTCCTGTCTTCTGACAGTGGCCAATGCCAGGTGCCCCAGAGGGAGTGAACAGACAGGGCGTGGATCACTTGATGATAACCTGTCACCCAATCCCAGCTTCTGGCAAACAGAGGCTAGGGACACCACTTCTTTAACCTGTGGAACTCTCTGCTGCATGGAATTGCTGAGGCAAAGAGCTTCATCTGGGACTTTCAAAGTGGGCCGAAGGGAGTTAGAGACTGACTTTCAAAGGGAGTTGGGCACCCAACTTGTGAAAATCCCAGCATCTGTGAACAGGATCAGCTAGTCTCTGGTAGGGTCAATGTCATCTCATTCCTTGTAGTTTCCAGCTGCATCTAACCCCCGAGTAAGAGCCAGGAGTGAGGGAGACATGAGAAGCCGTAGCGTGTGTGTGTCTCATCTTTTATGACCTTTGCTTTCCTGTTATCTTACAGACGAGAAGCTGAACCTCCTGTCATTCACGCTGCTGGGCCTGAGAATCGTTTTTGTGAAAGGAGTGGCGGTTAACCTGCTACTGACCATCTGGCTGTGGAAAAGCTAAAGTGAGTGGGATGGGGAAGGCTTCGGGGATCTGTGTAATCCAGACAGCCAGTCTTCCTTCACCCTCTAATCTCTCTCTCTATCCATCCGTTCCTCAGCAGCATCTATCTGTGTAGCTATCTAGCCATCTTCCCCTCCAGAGCATCTTTCTCTCTGTCCAATCTATCCATCCATCTGTCCATCCTTCCCTCCACAGTATCTCTCTTCCTATCATCTGTCTATCCTGGCTTCATAGTCTCTATTATCTATCAATCCATTCTTCTCAATATCTGTCATCTATCTACCTATTACCTTCTATCCTTCGTTTGCACTTGTATTATCTATCTAAGGATCCATCTTTTCTATCACTCCTTCCTTCCCAGGATCTGTTTATTCATCTCCACCCATCCTTTTCACTATCCATCTATCCGCCAACCCATTTTTCATCTATCTATACCTGTACACACCCCTCTATCCATCCAACCCCGTAAACAGCTATCTATCCATCATACCCACTATCCATACATCTGTCAATCCAGCTTTCCTTGCCAGTAGCTATCCATCTCTCGCACTCTCTGTTTTATCTTCCCATTCCTAGTTCTCTACCCAGCACACTGAAATCCTTCATCCTGGCTGGGGTCTCCAGACCTGACCGTACGGTAAACAATGAACTGACCCTCTCATCCTGCTCTCTCTTTACAGGAGTGGAAGGAAAGAGGACAGATGGAATCTGGAGTGATGGGAATTCCTCAGAGACCTGCTGTCATCTCTTCACCTTCCCATGCAGCAGGAAATCGAATGCAATGAATGATCCCCATATCACCTCTGTAGTTAGGCCTGATGTATAATGATCGGCTGTGCTTTCATTTAGCGAGTTTTAGAAGGATCTCACCTACCTAGCCTGGTTTTTCCATGACCCTCATTCCTTTCACCCTCCACAGACTGACACATTTCTCCTCACAAGCTCCCAGTGTGAGGCAAGGAATTGCTATTAACTAGAGCTGGTCAACAAATGTGTGTGAAAATATTTTTTGATGGAAAATTAGGGTTTCAATTTTTTTGGCAGAAAGTCCCCATTTTCCTAGAAAAAAAAACTTCAAATTTTCATCAGAAACCCAAAATGTTTGGCTAAAAACTGAATATTTTTCCATTTGTTTGTTGTTGTTTTTTTACAGTTTTTGGCCACAAGATATTTCAGATTTGTCTGAAAATTTTCAGTTCTCAGTTGTCAAACACCAAAAACAACTTTTTTAAAGGTTTTTTTAAAGGTTTTTTTTAAAAGTTTAAACTTTTTTAAACATTTTTTTCCAGTGCAAATTTCAACAAAAGTGAATATTTTTTAGTCTTCATTGAAATTTTTTGCAGAACAAACCAGGTTTACCATTAACCCTATTTTGAAAAGGGCAAATTGAAGCACAGAGAATGAGGCTGAGATTTTCAAAGCCACCTAAGGGCTTTGGGCTCCTGCTTCCCTTGGAAATCAATGGGAATTGTGCATTAAAATCTCCTAGGTTGAATTTTACACTCTCTGCCACACACTGGGATTTTCAAAGCGGCCTAGCGGAATGAGGCCTCCATCTCCACGTGAAATTCAATAGCATTTAGGCAGCTAGTTCCTTGGAAAATCCAGCCAACACATTTCTGACAGTAGTGGGTTCTTTAAGGCAGATGCGTGGAAGTTGATGCTAAACAAATTCAGCCTGGCAATAAAGTGCAAATTAACAGTGAGGGGAATTAACCATTGGACTGTCTTAACTAGACATGTGTGGATTTCGCTCACTTGAGACTGGATGTCTTTCTAAAAGGCTGCTGGAGTTCACCTAGACGTTGTGGGCTCAAAGCAGGGATAAGTGGGCAAAACTCTCTCATTGTGTTATATGCAGGAGGTTGGGCTAGATCAGAATGGTCTGGTCTGGCCTCTGTGACGTGAAGAAACTCATTCAGATGACTCCATGCCGCAGTCTCTACCCATCCCCGCTCTGCAGAATTGGAGGCCAGATCCCCGGGTGGTAGAAGTCAGCACAACCTCACTGATTTTCATGCAGTTACAGCAATTCTGGAAGATGTGCGTTAGCCAAACACAAGATGTGCGTTAGTCACAGACAGGTTCTGGGCTCATTGCAGGGGAGAGGTAATAGCCAGGAAATCAGACTAGTCTTTCATGCTGTAAACGCTATGAATTTATACCAGCTCAGGACTGATCCTACATTTTATTTTTCCAATCTGCATTTATACCGTCCCTTAGCTCTGTTACATTTTGAAAGTCAGGTTATCTCCCTATTTTAAACATTTGTAAAATGTGATATTTGCTCATGTTTATGCTTTGGAAAAGATTTTATCATTTGTTTTCATTTCCTGCCGAGCTTCTTCGTATGGCATTGATGAGATGATCATGTACTCACATTTCCGGTCCGCCCTGGGCTGCTATTAAAGAACTTGGCGGAGCGTGAGAACTCTTGCTGTTTTGTGTGTCTAGCCCTGGGGGATTTATTCAGACAACCGGCTGGGGAAATACAGGGAGGAATTCCACCTCATGGACAATGGCTGGGCTTGGGTGAGAAGATGGTTGATTTTCGTCCCAAGCATCGAGTGTTGGCCGTTATTGGGAATGGGATACAAGGCCTTTCCCCTCTCTCCGGCGCAGGATGGGGGGTCAGGGAATGGGGTATGGGAGTTCTCCCCTCTAGCCAGTTCCAATCTGTCCCCACGGCTGAGGGACTTGCTGGCTCAGAGGGGTGAGGAATGGGATATGGGGTCTTTCCCCTCTAAGGGGCACTGGCTGAAAATATCAGCCAAAGCAAATGGCCCACATTGAAACGACAGGTCAGGACTAGAACCCAGGTCTTCCGGGGCCTGTCCTAGTCACTAGCCACACTGCCTCTCCAGCAAGAGATGCAGCACATGCCAGCGTGAGCAGCTC
Source organism: Emys orbicularis (assembly GCF_028017835.1). Taxonomy (NCBI): domain Eukaryota; kingdom Metazoa; phylum Chordata; order Testudines; family Emydidae; genus Emys; species Emys orbicularis. The sequence continues at coordinate 53,959,593 of NC_088694.1, read as the reverse complement.
TGCTGGTTTCCAGCTGCTGTCAGGAATGGTCCCGAGGATGTCACGTACTCATGGGACGGCTCCTAGCTAGCCTCTGCCCAACCATCCTCTTCATCTCCGTTCCACCGGGGGCCATGGGGAGAACAGAATTCCCTGCCCTCCTCTCAGCATACTCATCACTCCTGCAGGACTGCACTAAGTCACTGACTCTCATCCATTCTCATGCTTCAGGGCTGCAGCCAGTCGCTGGCTGATACACGGTTGGCCAGATGTACTCCGGATTCCCCCCCCACACACACTGTCCTCTGAAGCATCAGGGATTGGTCCCAGCTGGAGATGGGACACCAGGCAGGGCTGGCCAGGGTGCTGCGGTGGTACAGAGAATCCTCTTTCTAGATGCTGGGCCGGTGCATCTTGTTCACGTGATCAAGGTCACCAGATTTGGGGTCAGGAAGGAATTTGCCCTGGGTCAGACTGGCAGGGACCTGGGGGAGGCAGGGGGGAGGTTCGCCTTCTTCTGCAGCATGGGGCACCGGATTTACCTGAGCATCACTCACCTAAACAATTCCCTGCCACCTAGGGGACTGTGACGTACAGGGGGTCAGACTAGAAGATCTAATGCTCCCGTCTGGCCTTAAATCCCATGAAATCTACAACAGCCCTTCTCTCTAGGCGAACCACCGACCCCTGTCACCCTCGGATCTGAGCCACGCCCAGCTAGTGAGGGATTCTACAAGGCCACCTGTAACACTGCCTGCAATTTAGTCATCAAGCCAGCTTCATGCAAACCGGGCCAGGTGCAGAGAAGGGCGACTGGGATGATCGGGGGAATGGGGAGCAGCTCGTAGGAGAGGGGGTGGACAGAGCGCTCGCTGTAAATATACTGGGGGGTGAGGAACACGGAGCAGGGAGCTCTTGCAGCAGCTGAAGTATGTTGGCCAAAGAACAAATGGGTATAAACTGGCCAGGAACAAATGACAAGGTTTCTAACCCTCAGAGGAGGCAGGGTCTGAAACAGCCTCCCAGCAGGCGCCAGTGGAGGACAGACGCCCAGCAAGGTTTAGGAAGGAGTTTGGTACGTTTATGACCAGGATGGACTGTGCCAGCAGGGGACGGGACTCGACAGCCCAGGAGGCGCCTTCCAGCCCTGTGCCCGATCGTTAGGGCCCTACCAAATTCACAGTCCATTTTGGTCAATTTCACAGTCAGAGGATTTTAAAAATAGTAAATATCATGATTTCAGCTACAGAGAATCCTGTGGCACCTTTAAGACTAACAGATGTATTGGAGCATACGCTTTCGTGGGTGAATGCCCACTTCGTCGGATACATGTCAGATAAATGATTTCAGCTATTTAGCTAGGATCGGGGGTAGCCGTGTTAGTCTGTATCCACTGTAATAAAGTTCTGTCCTAGTCTCCGTGGGTCCTGCGTTTCCTGGCGGATTTCGCTAGCCTCAGAGGCTCACTGTGACCCTCCACGTAGCCCTGCTCTCTCTAGAGACAAGGGTCACAGTCTACTGAGCCATCTTCATCATAAGCCAACAAGGGAGGTGAGGAGAAGCAACCCTCCCTCACACAGTCTCTGTTGTCTCCCAGTCTCAGTGATTAATCAGGGAGAGGAGGGGGGAGCCCAGGCCCACCCTCTACTCCGGGCTCCAGCCCAGGGACCCTAAAATTAGCAGCTATGGTAGCTGACTTTTTGGAAATAGGATGTGTACAATTCCCTGGGGCACTTCCCCACAACAGCCCCCACTCAACATCTCCTTCACCGTTACTTCAGGGCCTCCTTGCTTGCACCTGATATGGATTCATACTACTTCATTCCTCCAACAGCACAGCTCCCTCCTATAGCTCCTGACACCCACCTCACACTGACTAACTGGGAGGCTTTTAACTGGTTCCAGCCAGTTCTTGATTGGCTTCAGGTGTCCCAGTCAACCTAGCTGTCTCCACTGCCTTCTAGAAGGATCTTAATTGGCCCCAGGTGTCTTGATTAACCTGGAGCAACTGCAATTTGGTTACCATGGTACCAGGGATTTGTTTAGCCTGGGGCTAACATACCTGTTCCTCACTACTTTACTGTAGCCATCTGGCCTTGCCCCATCACACCACAAAAACAACGAGGAGTCCACTGGCACATTAAAGACAAACACATTTATTTGGGCATAAGTTTTCGTGGGCTAAAACCCACTTCTTCAGATGCATGGCTATTTATCTGAAATTTCAAGGTGTTGTAATTTTAGGGATCCTGAACCACAAAGGAGTTGTGTGGGGGGGGTGATCACAAGGTTATTGTAGGGGGGGTTGCAGTACTGCTACCCTTACTTCTGCGCGGTGGCTGGCGGCAGCTCTGCCTTCAGAGCTGGGCGGCTGGAGAGCGGCGGCTGCTGGCCGGGATCCCAGCTCTGAAGGCAGTGCCGCCGCCAGCAGCAGCGCAGAAGTAAGGGTGGCAGGTATGGGATTATCACCCTTCTGCGCTGCTGCTGACAGGGCGCTACCTTCAGAGCTCTCCTGCTGCCCAGTTCTGAAGGCAACAGTGCCCCCCCCCCCCGCAACTCCCTTTTGGGTCAGGACCCCCAATCTGAGAAACGCTGGTCTGTATGGTATAGGGGTAAAAGCACACAAAAGACCAGATTTCATGGTCCATGACACATTTTTCATGGCCGTGAATTTGGTACGGCCCTACCTATCGTTCATGCTCATGGCCTGCGAGGCCGGGAAGGATCATGACCCCCTCGTCATAGATGGAAAACTGAGGCACAGAGCTATTAAGTGACTAGCCGGTGAGGGGAGGGGGGGTCACCCAGGGAGTCTGAGCACAGCTGGAAATTGAACCCACATGAAACAATAACTTCCAATGAGAGAGTCCCACCGCTCAATCTATTGAGTATCACAGGGAAGGTGAAGAGGTGACTAGGGAGATTTCCGATAGCACGGGGCTCTCTGACCTGACACACAAATGCAAAATGGGATCCTATGGCTGGAAGGTGGAGCTAAACACTGAGGGGCAAATTGCTAACACAGAGGGTAATTAAGCACTGGAGCAAAGCCCCCGGAGATGTGGTGGATTCGCTCTCAGTTGGGGTCATTAAGGCTAGGATTTCCAAGAACGCTAGGGGAGTTGGGCTCTGAAGCTGGATTTTCCATTGCACAGGGAATTCTGTGAGTTTGAACTTCTTCCCCAGCCCGAAACCAAGCAATTTTAAAAAAAATTCTCACAAAATGAAATTCAACCCCCCCTCCCCCCATTCATTCTGGGTCAATCCAAACATCTCCCTTTGATACCACCAAGACATTTTGTTCTGATTTTGACCTTTTAAAACATGTTATATTTTATATATATCTATATATCTATAAAAACAAAAACTCAAAACGACCCATTCCACAGTGGGTGGATTCGACATGGTCGAAACGCTTGGACTCATCCCGCTCAACGTTTCTCCCAACCTTCTGATTTTGCTGAAAAATGGCATTTTTCGTCATAAACTGATCGGATGAGACTGTTCTGAGCGGCTCTATTAGGCACGCCATGCCCAGCTACCCCTTTGGAAATCCCAGGCGCAACCAAGATTGGATGGCTCTTCCCAAAAGATTAGCTCCATTGCTAGCGATCGGGCTAGACGCTGGAATCACCAGGGGAGCCCATCAGGGCCTGTGCTTTTACCGGAGGTCAGATGAGATGATCTCATGGTCCCTGTTGTCCTAAAATGCACCAAACTCCAGAAGTTAGTGCGTTTGCTTCACAGACCCTTTTAGACTTTGAGGTTTCCTACCCGACCGCCTCCCCGCTTTGGTTTGTTGTTTATTTCAACAACAAGTCCCCCCCATGCAGCTGGGAGGCAGGAAATAACAAGTAGGACAGGAAGTGGAAAATGACTCAGAACCCAGGTGGGGGTGAGGTTAAGGACACATCAACATTTCCATGACAACACGCCGCCCAGAGATCTGGGTCACCTTTGAAGCTCCCCCCCGTGCAAACCACTTCCTCTGGAAATAGGAGTTAAAAATCTGAAGGGGGCAGAGAGGGGCACGTGGCGGGGTGAGTGGGGGGCACGTGGCAGGGAGAGGGGGGAAACATGGCAGGGCAGCCGTTAGACCGCCAGCTGGGGCACAAAGGAGACTTGCCCGCAGAGCACGCGGCTCACGACCGCACCCGGGGGTGTGTGGAAAAAACAACCTATGTTTAGAGTCACACAAGGGGAACGGAAATTACCCTGGGAGGGGGAGAGCTCCATAGAGACCCTGCCCCTCCCCCCTTCATGCAAGGAGGGGGGTCCCTTTGGGATCCGTCCCTTTCACTCGCTACCGACAAATGTACCCCCCTTTATACAGGGCAGGGTCCCCCCGGGGATAACCCCTCCCCACCTCAGCACCCCTTTATACAGGGCACGGTCCCCCCGGGGATACCCCCCTCCCCACCTCTGCACCCCTTTATAAAGGGCAGGGTCCCCCTGGGGATACCCCCTACTCACCTCTACACCCCTTTATACAGGGCAGGGTCCCCCCGGGGATACCCCCTCCCCACCTCAGCACCCCTTTTTACAGGGCAGGGTCCCCCTGGGGATACCCCCCTCCCCACCTGAGCACCCCTTTGTACAGGGCAGGGTCCCCCTGGGGATACCCTCTACCCTCCTCAGTACTCCTGTATACAGGGCAGGGTCCCCCTGGAGATACCCCCTAGCCACCTCAGCACCCCTTTATACAAGGCAGGGTCCCCCCAGGGATACCCTCTACCCTCCTCAGCACCCCTTTATACAGGGCAGGGTCCCCCCAGGGATACCCCCTACCCACCTCTGCACCCCTTTATACAGGGCAGGGTCCCCCCAGGGATACCCCCTACCCACCTCTGCACCCCTTTATACAGGGCAGGGTCCCCCCGGGGATACCCCCCTACCCACCTCTGCACCCCTTTATACAGGGCAGGGTCCCCCTGGGGATACGCCCTACCCACCTCTGTACCCCTTTGTACAGGGCAGGGTCCCCCCGGGGATACCCCCCTATGCACCCCTTTATACAGGGCAGGGTCCCCCCGAGGATACCCCCCTACCCACCACAACACCCCTATATACAGGGCAGGATCCCCACTGGGAATACCCTCTACCCACCTCAGCACCCCTTTTAAAGGGCAGGGTTCAGCCAGGGATAACCCGCTACCCACCTCAGCACCCCTTTAGACAGGGCACGGTCCCCCCGGGGATACCCCCCTCCCCAACTCTGCACCCCTTTATAAAGGGCAGGGTCCCCCTGGGGATACCCCCTACCCACCTCTACACCTCTTTATACAGGGCAGGGTCCCCCCGGGGATACCCCCTCCCCACCTCTGCACCCCTTTATACAGGGCATGGTCCCCCCGGGGATACCCCCCTCCCCAACTCTGCACCCCTTTATAAAGGGCAGGGTCCCCCTGGGGATACCCCCTACCCACCTCAGCACGTCTTTATACAGGGCAGGGTCCCCCCGGGGATACCCCCCTACCTACCTCTGCACCCCTTTATACAGGGCAGGGTCCCCCTGGGGATACCCCCCTCCCCACCTCAGCACCCCTTTGTACAGGGCAGGGTCCCCCCAGGGATACCACCTACACACCTCAGCACCCCTTTATACAGGGCAGGATCCACCCGGGGATACCCCCTACCCACCTCAGCACCCCTTTATACAGGGCAGGATGCCCCCGGGGATACCCCCCTACCCACCTCAGCACCCCTATATACAGGGCAGGGTCCCCACTGGGGATACCCCCCTACCCACCTCAGCACCCCTTTATACAGGGCAGGGTCCCCCCGGGGATACCCCCTACCCACCTCTACATAAATAAAATATAGGAGGAAAAAATATCAGCCTGTGTGCAATTCATAATGCCAGCCACCAGAGGGCAGCAACACCCGCAGAAACTACAAGAAAAGAAAAGAAAAGAAAAGAAAAGAAAAGAAAAGAAAAGAAAAGAAAAGAAGGAAGGAAGGAAGGATTGTGAGTCATAAAGGGGTTTAAAGAAAAATATTCTCAGGTAATTTGGGACCATTAGTGGAAAATCTTTCACCACCAGGGGGAGAAAATGTAGCCTTTTAAATCCAAGGTACGGGTGAAGATGTGAAAATCCACCAGAGGGCACCCATGTCTTATCAATAGGAACAGATGCCCTGGGGCGGGGGGGAAGGCCCTGTGCCCCATTCCTTGCCCTCCTGAGTCAGCCAGGCCCAGATTGGCACCAGGGATGCAGAGGAATTGACACAGCAGATTGGCCAGGTGCATTGGCTGGCCTGGTGTGGCAGGGCTTGGGGAAGGGGATGGGGAGGAGACCTGGGAGTGGATGGATGGAGGGCTCAGCAGTATGGACAGGTACCAGCCCCTTGCTCTGATCAGGCAGGGCAGGAAGGAGGGAGGAGTGTGTTGAGGAGCCCATTGGTCTGATCTGACACAGCAGGAAGTGTGTGTGTGTGTGTGTGTGTGAGAGAGAGAGAGAGAGGGTGTGAAGCAGATTAGGAAAGGGACAGATTTTAAAGTTTTATGAAAGCTAATGTTAAAAAAAATGATGTAGTACATAGGTTGAGAAAAGAGTGTCTGTACATCTGGGTATAGTGCTTAGATTAGCCACAACTATAAAGTTAGTCTGTAAAAGTCATAGGATACAGAGAGCACATAATCAGGAATAACCCAAGTGAGTACAACTGAAAATACCCTAATGCCACCGTACCCCTCCATGGCACTGCCCCCAGTTCTGGTCACCTCCTCTCAGAAAGATACATTCGAATTGGAAAAGGTGCCGAGAAGGGCAACAAGAATGATCAGGGGATGGGACAGCTTCCGGATGAGGAGAGATTAAAAAGACTGGGACTGGTCAGTTTAGAAAAGAGACAACTAAGGGGGATACAATAGAGCAGTGGTTCTCAACTAGGGGTACACAGAGCTCTGGGGGTACGCAGAGGTCTTCCAGGGGTACAGCCTAGGTGTACAACAGGCTACATAAAAAGCACTAGCAGAGTCAGTACAAACTAAAATGTCATACAATGACTTGTTCATACTGCTCGATATCCTACACACCGAAATGTCAGTGCAATATTGATACTCCAGCTGATTTATTTTATAATTCTATGGTACAAATGAGAAAGTCAACAATTGTTCAGTACTAGGTCCGTCAATGGCTATTAGCCAGGAACGCAACCCAATGGTCTGGGTGTCCCTAAACCTCCAACTGCCAGAAGCTGGGACCGGACGACGGGATGGATCACCCAAAATTGCCCTGTTCTGTTCATTGCCTCTGGCCGCTGTCAGAAGCCAAGACACTGGGCGGGATGGACCATTGGTCTGACCCAGAACAGCTGTTCCTATTTCAGATTCCAGTGGTGGGGAGGCAACTTTCAGCAGCGCGCCCAAGGGCCAGTTAGTCCCCTGGATGCTCTTGGGTTTAAGGATAAAATGTAAAATTTGTATTTTGGGAACATTTGTTAGATTATTGCCTCTATTTTAACGTGTCATATGGGGCACTGCAGCAAACTGGCCAGCACAGGCCAGCGTGGTGGTGGGAGCCGGCGTGGAAGAGGAAACGGAGGGTGCCTGCTTCCCTGACCGGGCGCTGTGGGGAAGCGGTGCCACAGGCAGCAGGGGCGGAGTAGCAATTCCAAGCCGGCTCCCCCAGTGCTCTGTGTCACACGCAAGGAGGGAGAAGCAGGAGGCAGGAAGTGTTCAAGGATACAGACAGGTGACTGGCAGGGCTGGCCTGTGACCTGGGAAAGCAGATAGCCACAAGGCCCCCCTGGCACTTGGGAGAATCCAGAACTGGAACAGAAAATCTCAGCATTCGTGCCAACAGCCAAGTTTCTCGCCCTTGGCTTCCTGGAGATCTTGGGAAGGGTGGACCCACAGCCAAGGCTGGGCACTGATCTCTACTAGACACCTCAGGGTGCTCCCGGTCCCTCAGTGCGAGCACCCAGTGCTGAGACGTACGCCCCCAGTGCCAGACCACGTTGCGGAGGAGGGAGTTTAGGGCCCAGGGAAGGAGTTGCCAACACAGGCAGGAGCCCCCAGGGCAGGCACCCCTACCCCCACAGCTCCCTGTTGGCCTGGGGCCTTCTGTCAGCACCGCCAGGCTTGGATGCTGATGCCAGGAACAGGGAGCAGCACCTCCGCAGCTGGCTCCTTGCCCCTTCGCTCCGCCTCTTGGGACGGGACAAGGACAGGCACCTCACTGAGAAGAGCCCGGCCCGGCGTGACTTGGTGTGAAGCATGGGGAGGAATGTCAGCCTGGGGCGTGGGGAGTGGGACAGTACCTTCCAGAAGGCTTTATGGAAATATGCTTAAACTGTGTTTTATGCTACATATGCCATGTCACATCTCTCCGTAAAGGTTATGATCTACTGAATGTATTAATCCTATTTGTATGCAGTATCATTTTTGTATTCGACATTATGAATGTTATAAATGTTGGCTGGGTACTGGCTTGATTTCTAAATAACCTTAGTAGAGCATCTGGTCAGTTCCTGGAGAAAGGAATGTTGAAATTAAGTACCTAATCAAGAAACACTTAAAGGACAATGGATCTTGGAAGGCTCCAATCCATATAAGAAGTCTACTTGAGGACATTCAAGGTAGCATGTAAACAATGGATGCTACCTGTAAAAATGGTGAGTCATGCATGGACATGTGACTTGCCCAGGTGACTCCTAAACTCCATCTTGGAGCTGGACTTTGCATAAGAGTGAGGAGGGGGGTCTCCACCACAAGAGAAAGTCTATTTAAACCCCTGGGAGACCACCTCCATTTTGTCTTCAGCTGGCTAATGAGAGAGCCTCTCCATCCCCCAGGATACTTGGAAGAAACTGGAACAAAGGACAGTGTGCAAGGGGTGTGAGTGATTGCTGGACCCAGGCTAAAAGGAGATTAGCCTGTAAAAGGGAGCATTCTGGAACTGGTGAGGATCTTATCTGTATTCAGCTTGATTAGACACAGATTTGTGTATTTTATTTTCTTTTGCTTGGTAACTTACTTTGTTCTGTCTGTTATTATTTGGAACCACTTAAATCCTACTTTCTGTAGTTAATAAAATCACTTTTTACTTATTAATTAACTCAGAGTATGTATTAATACCTGGGGAGGCAAACAACTGTGCATCTCTCTCTATCAGTGTTATAGAGGGCGAACAATTGATGAGTTTACCCTGTATAAGCTTTATACAGGGTAAAACGGATTTCTTTGGGTTTAGACCCCATTGGGAGTTGGGCATCTGAGTGTTAAAGACAGGAACACTTCTGTGAGCTGCTTTCAGTGAAGCCTGCAGCTTTGGGGAAGTAATTCAGCCCCTGGGTCTGCGTTGGAGCAGACGGGAGTGTCTGGCTCAGCAAGACAGGGTGCTGGGGTCCCGAGCTGGCAGGGAAAGCAGGGGGTAGAAGTAGTCTTGGCCCATCGGGTGGCAGCTCCCAGGGGGGGTTCTGTGATCCAACCCGTCACAGGGAGTACCAGGCGAGAAGGACCCATTGGTCTGATCTCATGCAGCAAGGGTTGTGTGTGCAGGGGGATACCAGGCTAGACAGGCTTGGGCTCCTGATCCGATGGAGCCAGTACGTATATGGGGCGAGGAAAGCCCCGAGGCTAGATCCACGAGGGTGCTGGGGTAGCAGAGCCCCTGCTCTAACCCAGCCCAGCATAGAGGTGGGGTACCAGCCAGACGGGCCACTGTGTCCGCTCAGCGAGTAGGCATTCGCTGCAACACCTCGTTACCCTGCCGCACATGGATCCTGATGTTCTTGACCCGTGGAGAGGCCAGCGCAGACCGTTGAACCGGGGTTTGTCCCAAAGTCATGGTCCTTGCTGGCCCAGCAGAGCCCCGGCAGCCCCCAGCCAGCACACTGGCCAGAGGAGACCCTTCGAACCCAGCCAAGCTCTGCAACGCCGCAGAAGCGCTGCTCCTGGAAAACATGCGGCTGGGAGGTGAGCGCCGCGCTGGGAGCAGGGAATAGATCCGTGGGAAGAAAGCACAGGCCGGGGCACTGGAAAGGCTGGGCTCGCCTAGCCCAGCAGAACGAAGGCTGAGAGGGAGGCGACCGCGGCTGGTTAAAAAAAATGTGGGCATGGGAACACATGGGGAGAAATCGGCCCTGAATAAACGTAACCTGGAAATGAGAAAAAGGTTCCAGCCCTCTCCAGGGAGCAGGGGCCTGCAGCAGCCTCCCCTAGGAGGAGTGGGTACAAGTCACCTGGCTGGTGGGGAGATGGGGCAGGACGAAGTTAGGAAGGGGATTACAGGAAGGGGTTGCCTGGGATAGCGCCGAGATGCGTTAATGGAGAGATCAGACTGAGGGGAGACGCGCTTTGGGATCTCAGGAATGGGGAGGGTTTAGTAGGGGATTGGGCAAACTACAGCCGTTTTAATCCGGCCCTCGAGCTCCTGCTGGGGAGTGGGGTCTGGGGCTTGCCCCGCTCTAGCGGGGGAGCAGGGTCGGGGTTCGCTCCACACGGCTCACAGAAACAGCGGCATGGCCTCACTCTGGCTCCTATGCATAGGGGCAGCCAGAGGGCTCCGCACACCGCCCCTGCCCCAAGCGCCACCCCCACAGCTCCCATTGGCCAGGAACTGAGGCGAATGGGAGCTGCAGGGGCGGCACCTGAGGATGGGGCAGCGCGCAGAGCCACCTGGCCGCAGCTCTGCATAGGAGCTGGAGCAGGGACATGGCCGCTGCGTCCGGGAGCTGCTTGAGGTAAGTGCCTCCCCGAGCCTGCCCCCTGCCCCCCTCCCATGCCCCAACCCCCTGCCCCAGCCTTGATCCCCCTCCCGCCCTCCGAACCCCTCGGTCCCAGCCCGGAGCACCCTCCTACACCCCCAACCCCACTCCAAACCCCTCATCTCCAGCCCGGATCTCCTCCTGTACCCTGAACTCATTTCTGGCCACACCCAAACCCCAATTTGGTGAGCATTCATGGCCCACCATACAATTTCTATGCCCAGATGTGGCCCTCGGGCCAAAAAGTGTGCCCACCCCTGGTCTAGTGCCCCACTACAGCCCAGCTGTCCCATGCCCCCCCCCACAAGCAGAGATTCTCCCCAGAGGAAGCAGCTTGCTCTCCCCAGCCAGCCTACGGCTCCTCGCTACAGGAGAGGGTCGGTGGGTGAAGCCAAGCCCAGCCCAGCCCAGCTTGGGAGTGACTGACATTAGTTGCCCGGCCGGTCATTTGGGAGCTCTCAGCTAATGGGCATGGGGCAGAAGCTGCCCTCGCCCATGGTAGCTTGAAGAGAGAGGCTCAAGGGCTCAGTGGGGTGGGGGGCACTCCCCAATACCCCAGAACGGAGTCGGGGGCACTGTGCTACACACAGTAGGGGGCATGCGTCCCCGAGTCACAGCTGGCCCCAGGGTGGCATGAGGAGGCGCTGTGGCGCAGGGTGAGCTCCCCCCTGGGGGACAGCGCTAACCCCGGGATCACAGGGGGTTCACTCCACAGGGCAGGGCGTGTGGGGAATAGGGGCACAGATCCTCCCCCCCCGCAGCTGCTCCGAGACCCAGCGGCGGGGGGGAAAGCACACACACAAACAGGCGGGGGAGCATTTGTCTGGAAGATCCGAAAATAGAAATGACCCCCTCCCCCAGCACTGTCTCAACCCAAACTTTCCACAGCTCCCCCCCGCAGCTGGTTTGGAGGCTGGGGGCCCTGGGCCACAGAGCGATGGTTTCCATGTGATAAGAGACGGGAAGTGGGGGGTGGGCATGGGCTCTGGGTCTCCATGGCAACCCACTTCCTGCTCCCCCGAAACTGGGTCATGCAGAGAAGTGACTCTGGGGAGAGGGGGGTGGGGTTGGGTGAGTCTCCCTGGCCTTGGGGGTGTCTGTGAACTGGGGAGAGGAGAGCCCCCATCCATCACAGAAGCGCCAGACACAGAACCCCAGAACAAAGAGGTTTATTGGGGGAGGGGGTAACAGGCGGTGGGGGGAAAAGGCCTCATCAGTTTGCAGGACCTGCGTCCATAGGGGGCTGGCACACCGGTCTCTTGGGCATGGCAGCTGCTGAGCATGAGAGGTAGTCAGGACCTGCAGGGAGACAGAGGGGGCACAAGGATATCTGGAGTCACTGCAGGGAAAGATGGGGGGATCCCCCAAATTAAACAGACACCCCCCCCCAGCTCTCCCATGACCCGACCCCGAGAAACACCGTGACCCTGAGCTCGCAGCCAGGTTCCATGATCCCCATCTCCTCACATTTCTTCTCTCTCAGAGCCCTGGTCCAACCTCCTCCAGCGCCCCAAAGTCCAGCCCCGTGTCCTCTGCAGCTCAATAAGAACGGCCATCCTGGGTGAGACCAAAGGTCCAGCTAGCCCAGTGTCCTGTGCCGGGTGCCCCAGAGGGAATGAACAGAACAGGGAATCACCGAGTGACCCACCCCCATCACTCATTCCCAGCTCCTGGCAAACAGAGGCTAGGGGCACCCTCCCTGCCCAGCCTGGTAAAACGGGGTCCCAGCCCACAGTTTGAGAACCTCTGATGTAGAACATACAGATCTCCAGGCCTGTAACCCCCCAAACTCCATCCACTCCTTGGCCTCCAGCTGAGCCCCGACACTCGGTCTCCTCCAGGGGCACTACACCAGGATTAACCCACTAGCGCCCACTCCTCTCTCAGCCTGGGCCAGAACCCCGGCTCCCTGGTCCCTGTGCCTCACAGCAGCAAAGAGGAAATCCCGTTTGCTACTGACAGAGTTCAAAGGGCACGTCTGCCTCAGGCAGCAAGATGAGCAGTGGGGGTCTTGGAGTCAGGACTCCTGGGTCCTATCCTGGCTTGGGGAGGGGAGTGGGGCCCAGCAGAAGGGTTGGGTGTCAGGACCCCTGGGTCCTATCCCAGCTCAGGGAGGGGAATGGGGCGCAGCGGAGGGGCCGGGTATCAAGAACTGTGGGTTCTAGTGCCAGCTCGCTTCCAGCCCACAGAGTTTAAGCCGCCATGGCAAACAGAGCTGTACCTAATGGTCCCCCGGCTCAGCCCACGAAGTTGATGACAACGAGGTGCAGGATGGTGCTGGCGAAGAGGAAGTCGGCGAAGGCCCGTTCTGGCGAGATACCCTGGAAGTCGCCTTTGTTCTGTGGATTGATCTGGATCCTCAGGCAAACTAGGGGACGGGAGGAGAGAGCAGATTGCACCAGGGGGCCGTGTCTGGGGGCAGAGGAGGCAGTGCAGCTTCTCCAGGCTGGAGCTGCTGACCCCCCACAGGAAGGGCCCCCGTCCAGGCAGTGTGGGGGGCAGGCTCAGCCCCCAGGAGGAAGCTGCCCAGAGTTCTGAGGAAGGGGCTCGGAACGCAGGTGACGAGGAAGGCCCCCAGGCTGGACAGGAGCGCTGCTCACTCGGGGAAGGGGCTGCCATGGGGTGGTCTGTCAGTGCTATGAGGTTACTCACCGCCCAGGATGAAGCTGCCCGCAGAACTGAGGGACCGGCGTAAGCAGGAGTAAGAGATGCCCGGGCAGTGTGTGGGGGGTGCTGGTTACTATGGAGTAGGGATGCCATGGGGGTTACTCGGGGAAGCTGAGTACTGTGCCTGCTGGGGGACAGGTTGCCATTGGTGCCCACCACGCAGAAAGAAGCTGCGCAAAGATGAATCTGCTCAGGAAGCAGCTGAAGAGGAAGGTGGCCAGACAGCGCAGGGGGAATCATTACAATGAGACACGGTTGCCATAAGGGGTGTGATGCTTTGGGGTTCAACCAGGCCAGCGAGGGGTTCGGCCAACACCTACCTTGCAACTGTGGGTGCCTTAAGCACTGTGCCTCACAGCCCTGGCACCTACCACCAGCCTGACGCTCTAACGGTGGCTTCCACCGCCCAGCTACTGTTTGCAGGGGGACCTCCAGCCCCAAGCTCTCCCCAAAAATGTTTTTCTGTAGCGCTCAGCCCCCCTGACTTTAATAAACGCGGCTCCTCTAAAGAGGCAGGGCCAAGCAGGCTGTTAGCTGAGTGGGGATTAACACCCCCTCCACTTCAATACACAGTTCTGAGCCCGTTTACAGTAAAAGTAAAACAAGTTCCTTAACGAAGGAACAGATTTAAGTGGTACCAAGTACAAGGAATAGGGACAGAAATCGTCACAAACAAACCAAGGTAAAAGTCTGCTTCTAGGACCAAAGTCTAACTTAAACTAGAGTCTTTTGCTCCAAGTAGGTTTCTCACCACAGCACGGCCGGCCACTCTTCAGCTAAGCTCCAAACAGAGGTTTCTGTGTCTCCTCAGGTGAAGGATGATGCAAACGTCTCTCTGCCCCCCCTACGTTACCCCAAAGTTCACTGTGTTTTGAGAGCCACGAAGGGTTCCAGGGCTGGAGTCTGAGCCCCCCTGTGCTCACTGGGCTGCTGAGTGTTAGCTTTGTTTCCCATAGATGTGAACGTGCTTTCATTGTCTTCTGCCAGGAATCAAGCCGGCCAGACAGGTAAACGTGCATTCTTTTACCTAGGGAAGCTGTGCAAAGATTGTATGCAGCGTTGTTGTAGCCGTGTTGGTCCCAGGATATTAAAGAGACAAGGTGGGTGACGGAATATCTTTTATTGGACCAACTTTTATTAGCAAGAGAGACAAACTTCTGAGCTTATGGAGAGCTCTTCTTCAGGTCTGGGAAAAAGCTCCCTGCAAGTGCCAAAGCTTGTTTCTGTTGCTAACAGAAGTTTGTCCAATGAAAAATATTCCTTCACCTACCTTGTCTTTCAGACAAAGTTTGTACCCTGCTAGAATGAAGTTTCAGTCATTACAAAGTGTGTTTTGTTTGTTTTATTTGTAACCTTCCCTGCCTCTTTCACTTGCAATCACCCATGTCCTTGGTCAATACACTTGTTTTTGTTTGACTACAAAACCATCTTAGTGACCTCTGATGAACTGAAGTGCAGGTCTTCAGCTAAACTCCCAGGCTGGCGTGGGCTCGGTCTGTTTGGAGGCAGCGAATGTCATTTGGAGGGTCCCGTGAGAGACAGTTTGGGGGACTGGAAGGGCTGCTGGTGCCGCCCTGGGAGCAGTCACCAGGCTGGAGGAAGGCAGGGTGAGGCCATTGCGCTGTGCAGGCTGCTGGTGTCGAGGTCCTGAGCCAAAGCTGCACAGAAGCAGCCAGGGTCACAGGGCAGGCGGTGACACAACCCCCTACTGGCCTGGGCGATCCCCCGGAATATCAGAGGGGGTTATTATGGGATGGTGCTGCCAGGGAAAATATGGTGGGGTTACCCTGGGATAGGGCTCCCATATATACAGCCACCACCAGAAGATGCCATTGCCATGTGGGGGGTGGCGGTTTACTATAGGAGGGCGTTGCTGTGGGGGGCGGGGGGAGGTTTGCTATGGGAGGGCGTTGACATGGCAGGGAGAGGTTACTATAGAATGGGGGGATGGGGGGGGTTGGTTTACTAGGGGAGGGCATTGCCTGGGGGCGGGATTACACTACCAGAGAGCATTGCTAGGGGAAGGGCGCAGGTGTTTACTACAAGAGGTTACTATAGGATGGGGTTGCCATGGCAGGGAGGGGTTATTACCACATGGGGTTGCCGGGGGGGGGGAAGCAGGGAGGTTACTATAGGATGGTGTTGCCGGGGCAGGGGTGTTACTACGGGATGGGGTCGCTGGACGAGGGGGGATTACTACAGGAGGAATTGCCCTGGGAAGTGGGGAGGGGGTTACTATGGGATGAGGTTGCTGGGGGCTGGAGTTACAAGGGGAGGACGTTGTCAGGGGGCGGGGTTACACTACCAGCCTTGCCAGCGGAAGGATGCTGGGTGACTATGAGAGAAGGTTACTATGGGATGCGGTTGCCACGACAGGGATGGGTTACTATGACATGGGGTTGCTGGGCGGAGTGGGGAGGTTATTATGGGATGGCAGGGGAGGGGGGGGAGAAGAGAGAAGAATACTACAGGAGGGCGTTGCCATGCATGGCAGGGAGAGGTTACTATGGGAGAGGGTTGCTGTGGGGCGGGGTTACACTACAGGAGGACATTGCCCAGGGAAGTGGAGCAGGGAGGTTACTAGGGGATGGCGTTGCCTTGGGAACCGGTGGTTACTATGGGATAGGGTTGCCGGGGGGGGGGTAGGGGCGGGGATTACTAGGGGATGGCGTTGCCCGGGGGGAAGGGATTGCTGGTTACTAGGGGATGGCGCAGGCCCGTCACTCACCACCCAGGATGAAGCTGCCCACAGCGGAGATGAAGCCTGGAGGGAGGTGGTTACTATGGGATGGCATTGCCCGGGGGGGGGTTACTAGGGGGTGGCGTTGCCCGGGGGGGGGGTTACTAGGGGGTGGAGTTGCCCGGGGGAAGGGATTGGTGGTTACTAGGGGATGGCGCGGGCCAGTCACTCACCGCCCAGGATGAAGCTGCCCACGGCCGAGATGAAGCCGCTGAGGAAGGAGTTGAAGGCGAAGGTGCCCGGGGGAGAAGGCGGGGTTACTATGGGATGGCGTTGCCGGGAGGAAGGTGGTTACTAGGGGATGGTGTTGCCCGGGGGAAGGGATTGGTGGTTACTAGGGGATGGCGTTGCCGGGGGGGGGGTTACTAGGGGGTGGCGTTGCCGGAGGGGGGGGGGTTACTAGGGGGTGGCATTGCCCGGGGGAAGGGATTGGTGGTTACTAGGGGATGGCGCGGGCCCGTCACTCACCGCCCAGGATGAAGCTGCCCACGGCCGAGATGAAGCCGCTGAGGAAGGAGTTGAAGGCGAAGGTGCCCGGGGGAGAAGGCGGGGTTACTATGGGATGGCGTTGCCCGGGGGGGTGGTTACTAGGGGATGGCGTTGCCCGGGGGGGTGGTTACTAGGGGATGGCGTTGCCCGGGGGGGTGGTTACTAGGGGATGGCGTTGCCCGGGGGGGGGTGGTTACTAGGGGATGGCCTTGCCCGGGGGGGGGGTGGTTACTAGGGGATGGCCTTGCCCGGGGGGGGGGTGGTTACTAGGGGATGGCCTTGCCCAGGGGAAGGGATTGGTGGTTACTAGGGGATGGCGCGGGCCCGTCACTCACCGCCCAGAATGAAGCTGCCCACGGCCGAGATGAAGCCGCTGAGGAAGGAGTTGAAGGGGAAGGTGCCCAGGGGAGAAGGCGGGGTTATTATGGGATGGCGTTGCCCGGGGGGGGGTTACTATGGGAAGGCGTTGCCGGGGGGGGGGTTACTAGGGGATGGCGTTGCCCGGGGGGGGGGTGGTTACTAGGGGATGGCGTTGCCCGGGGGCGGGTGGGGGGGTTACTAGGGGATGGCGCGGGCCCGTCACTCACCGCCCAGGATGAAGCTGCCCACGGCCGAGATGAAGCCGCTGAGGAAGGAGTTGAAGGGGAAGGTGCCCAGGGGAGAAGGCGGGGTTATTATGGGATGGCGTTGCCCGGGGGGGTTTACTATGGGATGGCGTTGCCGGGGGGGTTATTAGGGGATGGCGCGGGCCCGTCACTCACCGCCCAGGATGAAGCTGCCCACGGCCGAGATGAAGCCGCTGAGGAAGGAGTTGAAGGGGAAAGTGCCCGGGGGAGAAGGCGGGGTTACTAGGGGATGGCGTTGCCCGGGGGGGTGGTTACTAGGGGATGGCGTTGCCCGGGGGGGAAGGTGGTTACTAGGGGATGGCGTTGCCCGGGGGGGAAGGTGGTTACTAGGGGATGGCGTTGCCCGGGGGGGAAGGTGGTTACTAGGGGATGGCGTTGCCCGGGGGCGGGTGGGGGGGTTATTAGGGGATGGCGCGGGCCCGTCACTCACCGCCAAGGATGAAGCTGCCCACGGCCGAGATGAAGCCGCTGAGGAAGGAGTTGAAGGGGAAGGTGCCCGGGGGAGAAGGCGGGGTTACTATGGGACGTTGTTGCCGGGGGGGGGGGTTACTAGGGGATGGCGTTGCCGGGGGGGGGGGTTACTAGGGGATGGCGTCGCCCGGGGGAAGGGATTGGTGGTTACTAGGGGATGGCGTTGCCCAAGGGGGGTTACTATGGGATGGCGTTGCCCGGGGGGGGGGGGGGGGTTTACTAGGAGATGGCACGGGCCCGTCACTCACCACCCAGGATGAAGCTGCCCACGGCCGAGATGAAGCCGCTGAGGAAGGAGTTGAAGGGGAAGGTGCCCAGGGGAGAAGGCGGGGTTACTAGGGGATGGCGTTGCCGGGTGGGTGGGGGTTACTATGGGATGGCGTTGCCCGGGGGGGGTGGTTACTAGGAGATGGCGCGGGCCCGTCACTCACCACCCAGGATGAAGCTGCCCACGGCCGAGATGAAGCCGCTGAGGAAGGAGTTGAAGGGGAAGGTGCCCAGGGGAGAAGGCGGGGTTATTATGGGATGGCGTTGCCCAGGGGGGGTTACTATGGGATGGCGTTGCCCGGGGGGAAGGTGGTTACTAGGGGATGGCGTTGCCCGGGGGGAAGGTGGTTACTAGGGGATGGCGTTGCCCGGGGGGGAAGGTGGTTACTAGGGGATGGCGTTGCCCGGGGGGGAAGGTGGTTACTAGGGGATGGCGTTGCCCGGGGGGGAAGGTGGTTACTAGGGGATGGCGTTGCCCGGGGGGGAAGGTGGTTACTAGGGGATGGCGTTGCCCGGGGGGGAAGGTGGTTACTAGGGGATGGCGTTGCCCGGGGGGGAAGGTGGTTACTAGGGGATGGCGTTGCCCGGGGGGGAAGGTGGTTACTAGGGGATGGCGTTGCCCGGGGGGGAAGGTGGTTACTAGGGGATGGCGTTGCCCGGGGGGGAAGGTGGTTACTAGGGGATGGCGTTGCCCGGGGGGGAAGGTGGTTACTAGGGGATGGCGTTGCCCGGGGGGGAAGGTGGTTACTAGGGGATGGCGTTGCCCGGGGGCGGGTGGGGGGGTTACTAGGGGATGGCGCGGGCCCGTCACTCACCGCCCAGGATGAAGCTGCCCACGGCCGAGATGAAGCCGCTGAGGAAGGAGTTGAAGGGGAAGGTGCCCGGGGGAGAAGGCGGGGTTACTATGGGATGGTGTTGCCGGGGGGGGGGGTTACTAGGGGATGGCGTTGCCGGGGGGGGGGGGGGGGGGTTACTAGGGGATGGCGTCGCCCGGGGGAAGGGATTGGTGGTTACTAGGGGATGGCGTTGCCCAGGGGGGGTTACTATGGGATGGCGTTGCCGGGTGGGTGGGGGTTACTATGGGATGGCGTTGCCCGGGGGGGGTGGTTACTAGGAGATGGCGCGGGCCCGTCACTCACCACCCAGGATGAAGCTGCCCACGGCCGAGATGAAGCCGCTGAGGAAGGAGTTGAAGGGGAAGGTGCCCAGGGGAGAAGGCGGGGTTATTATGGGATGGCGTTGCCCGGGGGAGAAGGCGGGGTTACTAGGGGATGGCGTTGCCCGGGGGAGAAGGCGGGGTTACTAGGGGATGGCGTTGCCCGGGGGGAAGGTGGTTACTAGGGGATGGCGTTGCCCGGGGGGAAGGTGGTTACTAGGGGATGGCGTTTCCCGGGGGGAAGGTGGTTACTACGGGATGGCGTTGCCCGGGGGGAAGGTGGTTACTAGGGGATGGCGTTGCCCGGGGGGAAGGTGGTTACTAGGGGATGGCGTTGCCCGGGGGGGAAGGTGGTTACTAGGGGATGGCGTTGCCCGGGGGGGAAGGTGGTTACTAGGGGATGGCGTTGCCCGGGGGCGGGTGGGGGGGGTTATTAGGGGATGGCGCGGGCCCGTCACTCACCGCCCAGGATGAAGCTGCCCACGGCCGAGATGAAGCCGCTGAGGAAGGAGTTGAAGGGGAAGGTGCCCGGGGGAGAAGGCGGGGTTACTATGGGATGGTGTTGCCGGGGGGGGGGGGGTTACTAGGGGATGGCGTCGCCCGGGGGAAGGGATTGGTGGTTACTAGGGGATGGCGTTGCCCAGGGGGGGTTACTATGGGATGGCGTTGCCCGGGGGGGGGGGGTTTACTAGGAGATGGCACGGGCCCGTCACTCACCACCCAGGATGAAGCTGCCCACGGCCGAGATGAAGCCGCTGAGGAAGGAGTTGAAGGGGAAGGTGCCCAGGGGAGAAGGCGAGGTTACTAGGGGATGGCGTTGCCGGGTGGGTGGGGGTTACTATGGGATGGCGTTGCCCGGGGGGGGTGGTTACTAGGAGATGGCGCGGGCCCGTCACTCACCACCCAGGATGAAGCTGCCCACGGCCGAGATGAAGCCGCTGAGGAAGGAGTTGAAGGGGAAGGTGCCCAGGGGAGAAGGCGGGGTTATTATGGGATGGCGTTGCCCAGGGGAGAAGGCGGGGTTATTATGGGATGGCGTTGCCCAGGGGGGGTTACTATGGGATGGCGTTGCCCGGGGGGGTGGTTACTAGGGGATGGCGTTGCCCGGGGGGGGGTGGTTACTAGGGGATGGCGTTGCCCGGGGGGGGGTGGTTACTAGGGGATGGCGTTGCCCGGGGGGGAAGGTGGTTACTAGGGGATGGCGTTGCCCGGGGGGGAAGGTGGTTACTAGGGGATGGCGTTGCCCGGGGGGGAAGGTGGTTACTAGGGGATGGCGTTGCCCGGGGGGGAAGGTGGTTACTAGGGGATGGCGTTGCCCGGGGGGGAAGGTGGTTACTAGGGGATGGCGTTGCCCGGGGGGGAAGGTGGTTACTAGGGGATGGCGTTGCCCGGGGGGGAAGGTGGTTACTAGGGGATGGCGTTGCCCGGGGGGGAAGGTGGTTACTAGGGGATGGCGTTGCCCGGGGGGGAAGGTGGTTACTAGGGGATGGCGTTGCCCGGGGGGGAAGGTGGTTACTAGGGGATGGCGTTGCCCGGGGGCGGGTGGGGGGGTTACTAGGGGATGGCGCGGGCCCGTCACTCACCGCCCAGGATGAAGCTGCCCACGGCCGAGATGAAGCCGCTGAGGAAGGAGTTGAAGGGGAAGGTGCCCGGGGGAGAAGGCGGGGTTACTATGGGATGGTGTTGCCGGGGGGGGGGGTTACTAGGGGATGGCGTTGCCGGGGGGGGGGGTTACTAGGGGATGGCGTCGCCCGGGGGAAGGGATTGGTGGTTACTAGGGGATGGCGTTGCCCAGGGGGGGTTACTATGGGATGGCGTTGCCCGGGGGGGGGGGGGGTGTTACTAGGAGATGGCACGGGCCCGTCACTCACCACCCAGGATGAAGCTGCCCATGGCCGAGATGAAGCCGCTGAGGAAGGAGTTGAAGGGGAAGGTGCCCAGGGGAGAAGGCGGGGTTACTAGGGGATGGCGTTGCCGGGTGGGTGGGGGTTACTATGGGATGGC
Organism: Emys orbicularis; assembly: GCF_028017835.1. NCBI lineage: Eukaryota > Metazoa > Chordata > Testudines > Emydidae > Emys > Emys orbicularis. The sequence continues at coordinate 53,938,481 of NC_088694.1, read as the reverse complement.
GTTGCCCGGGGGGGGTGGTTACTAGGAGATGGCGCGGGCCCGTCACTCACCACCCAGGATGAAGCTGCCCACGGCCGAGATGAAGCCGCTGAGGAAGGAGTTGAAGGGGAAGGTGCCCAGGGGAGAAGGCGGGGTTATTATGGGATGGCGTTGCCCAGGGGAGAAGGGGGGGTTACTATGGGATGGCGTTGCCCGGGGGAGAAGGCGGGGTTACTAGGGGATGGCGTTGCCCGGGGGGGTGGTTACTAGGGGATGGCGTTGCCCGGGGGGAAGGTGGTTACTAGGGGATGGCGTTGCCCGGGGGGAAGGTGGTTACTAGGGGATGGCGTTGCCCGGGGGCGGGTGGGGGGGTTATTAGGGGATGGCGCGGGCCCGTCACTCACCGCCCAGGATGAAGCTGCCCACGGCCGAGATGAAGCCGCTGAGGAAGGAGTTGAAGGGGAAGGTGCCCGGGGGAGAAGGCGGGGTTACTATGGGATGGTGTTGCCGGGGGGGGGGGGGTTACTAGGGGATGGCGTTGCCGGGGGGGGGGGGTTACTAGGGGATGGCGTCGCCCGGGGGAAGGGATTGGTGGTTACTAGGGGATGGCGTTGCCCAGGGGGGGTTACTATGGGATGGCGTTGCCCGGGGGGGGGGGGGTTTACTAGGAGATGGCACGGGCCCGTCACTCACCACCCAGGATGAAGCTGCCCACGGCCGAGATGAAGCCGCTGAGGAAGGAGTTGAAGGGGAAGGTGCCCAGGGGAGAAGGCGAGGTTACTAGGGGATGGCGTTGCCGGGTGGGTGGGGGTTACTATGGGATGGCGTTGCCCGGGGGGGGGGGTTACTAGGAGATGGCGCGGGCCCGTCACTCACCACCCAGGATGAAGCTGCCCACGGCCGAGATGAAGCCGCTGAGGAAGGAGTTGAAGGGGAAGGTGCCCAGGGGAGAAGGCGGGGTTATTATGGGATGGCGTTGCCCAGGGGAGAAGGCGGGGTTATTATGGGATGGCGTTGCCCAGGGGGGGTTACTATGGGATGGCGTTGCCCGGGGGGGTGGTTACTAGGGGATGGCGTTGCCCGGGGGGGGTGGTTACTAGGGGATGGCGTTGCCCGGGGGGGAAGGTGGTTACTAGGGGATGGCGTTGCCCGGGGGGGAAGGTGGTTACTAGGGGATGGCGTTGCCCGGGGGGGAAGGTGGTTACTAGGGGATGGCGTTGCCCGGGGGGGAAGGTGGTTACTAGGGGATGGCGTTGCCCGGGGGGGAAGGTGGTTACTAGGGGATGGCGTTGCCCGGGGGGGAAGGTGGTTACTAGGGGATGGCGTTGCCCGGGGGGGAAGGTGGTTACTAGGGGATGGCGTTGCCCGGGGGGGAAGGTGGTTACTAGGGGATGGCGTTGCCCGGGGGGGAAGGTGGTTACTAGGGGATGGCGTTGCCCGGGGGGGAAGGTGGTTACTAGGGGATGGCGTTGCCCGGGGGGGAAGGTGGTTACTAGGGGATGGCGTTGCCCGGGGGGGAAGGTGGTTACTAGGGGATGGCGTTGCCCGGGGGGGAAGGTGGTTACTAGGGGATGGCGTTGCCCGGGGGCGGGTGGGGGGGTTACTAGGGGATGGCGCGGGCCCGTCACTCACCGCCCAGGATGAAGCTGCCCACGGCCGAGATGAAGCCGCTGAGGAAGGAGTTGAAGGGGAAGGTGCCCGGGGGAGAAGGCGGGGTTACTATGGGATGGTGTTGCCGGGGGGGGGGTTACTAGGGGATGGCGTTGCCGGGGGGGGGGTTACTAGGGGATGGCGTCGCCCGGGGGAAGGGATTGGTGGTTACTAGGGGATGGCGTTGCCCAGGGGGGGTTACTATGGGATGGCGTTGCCCGGGGGGGGGGGGGTGTTACTAGGAGATGGCACGGGCCCGTCACTCACCACCCAGGATGAAGCTGCCCATGGCCGAGATGAAGCCGCTGAGGAAGGAGTTGAAGGGGAAGGTGCCCAGGGGAGAAGGCGGGGTTACTAGGGGATGGCGTTGCCGGGTGGGTGGGGGTTACTATGGGATGGCGTTGCCCGGGGGGGGTGGTTACTAGGAGATGGCGCGGGCCCGTCACTCACCACCCAGGATGAAGCTGCCCACGGCCGAGATGAAGCCGCTGAGGAAGGAGTTGAAGGGGAAGGTGCCCAGGGGAGAAGGCGGGGTTATTATGGGATGGCGTTGCCCAGGGGAGAAGGGGGGGTTACTATGGGATGGCGTTGCCCGGGGGAGAAGGCGGGGTTACTAGGGGATGGCGTTGCCCGGGGGGGTGGTTACTAGGGGATGGCGTTGCCCGGGGGGAAGGTGGTTACTAGGGGATGGCGTTGCCCGGGGGGAAGGTGGTTACTAGGGGATGGCGTTGCCCGGGGGGGAAGGTGGTTACTAGGGGATGGCGTTGCCCGGGGGGGAAGGTGGTTACTAGGGGATGGCGTTGCCCGGGGGGGAAGGTGGTTACTAGGGGATGGCGTTGCCCGGGGGGGAAGGTGGTTACTAGGGGATGGCGTTGCCCGGGGGGGAAGGTGGTTACTAGGGGATGGCGTCGCCCGGGGGGGGGGGGGGGGTTACTAGGGGATGGCGTCGCCCGGGGGGGGGGGGGGGGGTTACTAGGGGATGGCGTCGCCCGGGGGAAGGGATTGGTGGTTACTAGGGGATGGCGTTGCCCAGGGGGGGTTACTACGGGATGGCGTTGCCCGGGGGGGGGGGTTACTAGGGGATGGCGTTGCCCGGGGGGGGGGGTTACTAGGGGATGGCGCGGGCCCGTCACTCACCGCCCAGGATGAAGCTGCCCACGGCCGAGATGAAGCCGCTGAGGAAGGAGTTGAAGGGGAAGGTGCCCAGGGGAGAAGGCGGGGTTATTATGGGATGGCGTTGCCGGGAGGTGGTTACTAGGGGATGGCGTTGCCCGGGGGAAGGGATTGGTGGTTACTAGGGGATGGCGCGGGCCCGTCACTCACCGCCCAGGATGAAGCTGCCCACGGCCGAGATGAAGCCGCTGAGGAAGGAGTTGAAGGGGAAGGCGCCCAGGGGAGAAGGCGGGGTTATTATGGGATGGCGTTGCCGGGAGGTGGTTACTATGGGATGGCGTTGCCCGGGGGAAGGGATTGGTGGTTACTAGGGGATGGCGCGGGCCCGTCACTCACCGCCCAGGATGAAGCTGCCCACGGCCGAGATGAAGCCGCTGAGGAAGGAGTTGAAGGGGAAGGTGCCCAGGGGAGAAGGCGGGGTTATTATGGGATGGTGTTGCCGGGGGGAAGGTGGTTACTAGGGGATGGCGTTGCCCGGGGGGGGGGGGTTACTAGGGGATGGCGCGGGCCCGTCACTCACCGCCCAGGATGAAGCTGCCCACGGCCGAGATGAAGCCGCTGAGGAAGGAGTTGAAGGGGAAGGTGCCCAGGGGAGAAGGCGGGGTTATTATGGGATGGCGTTGCCGGGAGGTGGTTACTATGGGATGGCGTTGCCCGGGGGAAGGGATTGGTGGTTACTAGGGGATGGCGCGGGCCCGTCACTCACCGCCCAGGATGAAGCTGCCCACGGCCGAGATGAAGCCGCTGAGGAAGGAGTTGAAGGGGAAGGTGCCCAGGGGAGAAGGCGGGGTTATTATGGGATGGCGTTGCCGGGAGGTGGTTACTATGGGATGGCGTTGCCCGGGGGAAGGGATTGGTGGTTACTAGGGGATGGCGCGGACCCGTCACTCACCGCCCAGGATGAAGCTGCCCACGGCCGAGATGAAGCCGCTGAGGAAGGAGTTGAAGGGGAAGGTGCCCAGGGGAGAAGGCGGGGTTATTATGGGATGGTGTTGCCGGGGGGAAGGTGGTTACTAGGGGATGGCGTTGCCCGGGGGGGGGGGGTTACTAGGGGATGGCGCGGGCCCGTCACTCACCGCCCAGGATGAAGCTGCCCACGGCCGAGATGAAGCCGCTGAGGAAGGAGTTGAAGGGGAAGGTGCCCAGGGGAGAAGGCGGGGTTATTATGGGATGGCGTTGCCGGGAGGTGGTTACTATGGGATGGCGTTGCCCGGGGGAAGGGATTGGTGGTTACTAGGGGATGGCGCGGGCCCGTCACTCACCGCCCAGGATGAAGCTGCCCACGGCCGAGATGAAGCCGCTGAGGAAGGAGTTGAAGGGGAAGGCGCCCAGGGGAGAAGGCGGGGTTATTATGGGATGGCGTTGCCGGGAGGTGGTTACTATGGGATGGCGTTGCCCGGGGGAAGGGATTGGTGGTTACTAGGGGATGGCGCGGGCCCGTCACTCACCGCCCAGGATGAAGCTGCCCACGGCCGAGATGAAGCCGCTGAGGAAGGAGTTGAAGGGGAAGGCGCCCAGGGGAGAAGGCGGGGTTATTATGGGATGGCGTTGCCGGGAGGTGGTTACTATGGGATGGCGTTGCCCGGGGGAAGGGATTGGTGGTTACTAGGGGATGGCGCGGGCCCGTCACTCACCGCCCAGGATGAAGCTGCCCACGGCCGAGATGAAGCCGCTGAGGAAGGAGTTGAAGGGGAAGGTGCCCAGGGGAGAAGGCGGGGTTATTATGGGATGGCGTTGCCGGGAGGTGGTTACTATGGGATGGCGTTGCCCGGGGGAAGGGATTGGTGGTTACTAGGGGATGGCGCGGGCCCGTCACTCACCGCCCAGGATGAAGCTGCCCACGGCCGAGATGAAGCCGCTGAGGAAGGAGTTGAAGGGGAAGGTGCCCAGGGGAGAAGGCGGGGTTATTATGGGATGGTGTTGCCGGGGGGAAGGTGGTTACTAGGGGATGGCGTTGCCCGGGGGGGGGGGGTTACTAGGGGATGGCGCGGGCCCGTCACTCACCGCCCAGGATGAAGCTGCCCACGGCCGAGATGAAGCCGCTGAGGAAGGAGTTGAAGGGGAAGGCGCCCAGGGGAGAAGGCGGGGTTATTATGGGATGGCGTTGCCGGGAGGTGGTTACTATGGGATGGCGTTGCCCGGGGGAAGGGATTGGTGGTTACTAGGGGATGGCGCGGGCCCGTCACTCACCGCCCAGAATGAAGCTGCCCACGGCCGAGATGAAGCCGCTGAGGAAGGAGTTGAAGGGGAAGGTGCCCAGGGGAGAAGGCGGGGTTATTATGGGATGGTGTTGCCGGGGGGAAGGTGGTTACTAGGGGATGGCGTTGCCCGGGGGGGGGGGGTTACTAGGGGATGGCGCGGGCCCGTCACTCACCGCCCAGGATGAAGCTGCCCACGGCCGAGATGAAGCCGCTGAGGAAGGAGTTGAAGGGGAAGGTGCCCAGGGGAGAAGGCGGGGTTATTATGGGATGGCGTTGCCGGGAGGTGGTTACTATGGGATGGCGTTGCCCGGGGGAAGGGATTGGTGGTTACTAGGGGATGGCGCGGGCCCGTCACTCACCGCCCAGGATGAAGCTGCCCACGGCCGAGATGAAGCCGCTGAGGAAGGAGTTGAAGGGGAAGGCGCCCAGGGGAGAAGGCGGGGTTATTATGGGATGGCGTTGCCGGGAGGTGGTTACTATGGGATGGCGTTGCCCGGGGGAAGGGATTGGTGGTTACTAGGGGATGGCGCGGCCCGTCACTCACCGCCCAGAATGAAGCTGCCCACGGCCGAGATGAAGCCGCTGAGGAAGGAGTTGAAGGGGAAGGTGCCCAGGGGAGAAGGCGGGGTTATTATGGGATGGTGTTGCCGGGGGGAAGGTGGTTACTAGGGGATGGCGTTGCCCGGGGGGGGGGGGTTACTAGGGGATGGCGCGGGCCCGTCACTCACCGCCCAGGATGAAGCTGCCCACGGCCGAGATGAAGCCGCTGAGGAAGGAGTTGAAGGGGAAGGTGCCCAGGGGAGAAGGCGGGGTTATTATGGGATGGCGTTGCCGGGAGGTGGTTACTAGGGGATGGCGTTGCCCGGGGGAAGGGATTGGTGGTTACTAGGGGATGGCGCGGGCCCGTCACTCACCGCCCAGGATGAAGCTGCCCACGGCCGAGATGAAGCCGCTGAGGAAGGAGTTGAAGGGGAAGGTGCCCAGGGGAGAAGGCGGGGTTATTATGGGATGGCGTTGCCGGGAGATGGTTACTATGGGATGGCGTTGCCCGGGGGAAGGGATTGGTGGTTACTAGGGGATGGCGCGGGCCCGTCACTCACCGCCCAGGATGAAGCTGCCCACGGCCGAGATGAAGCCGCTGAGGAAGGAGTTGAAGGGGAAGGTGCCCAGGGGAGAAGGCGGGGTTATTATGGGATGGCGTTGCCGGGAGGTGGTTACTATGGGATGGCGTTGCCCGGGGGAAGGGATTGGTGGTTACTAGGGGATGGCGCGGGCCCGTCACTCACCGCCCAGGATGAAGCTGCCCACGGCCGAGATGAAGCCGCTGAGGAAGGAGTTGAAGGGGAAGGCGCCCAGGGGAGAAGGCGGGGATATTATGGGATGGCGTTGCCGGGAGGTGGTTACTATGGGATGGCGTTGCCCGGGGGAAGGGATTGGTGGTTACTAGGGGATGGCGCGGACCCGTCACTCACCGCCCAGAATGAAGCTGCCCACGGCCGAGATGAAGCCGCTGAGGAAGGAGTTGAAGGGGAAGGTGCCCAGGGGAGAAGGCGGGGTTATTATGGGATGGTGTTGCCGGGGGGAAGGTGGTTACTAGGGGATGGCGTTGCCCGGGGGGGGGGGGTTACTAGGGGATGGCGCGGGCCCGTCACTCACCGCCCAGGATGAAGCTGCCCACGGCCGAGATGAAGCCGCTGAGGAAGGAGTTGAAGGGGAAGGTGCCCAGGGGAGAAGGCGGTTATTATGGGATGGCGTTGCCGGGAGGTGGTTACTAGGGGATGGCGTTGCCCGGGGGGGGGGGGTTACTAGGGGATGGCGCGGGCCCGTCACTCACCGCCCAGGATGAAGCTGCCCACGGCCGAGATGAAGCCGCTGAGGAAGGAGTTGAAGGGGAAGGTGCCCAGGGGAGAAGGCGGGGTTATTATGGGATGGCGTTGCCGGGAGGTGGTTACTATGGGATGGCGTTGCCCGGGGGAAGGGATTGGTGGTTACTAGGGGATGGCGCGGGCCCGTCACTCACCGCCCAGGATGAAGCTGCCCACGGCCGAGATGAAGCCGCTGAGGAAGGAGTTGAAGGGGAAGGCGCCCAGGGGAGAAGGCGGGGTTATTATGGGATGGCGTTGCCGGGAGGTGGTTACTATGGGATGGCGTTGCCCGGGGGAAGGGATTGGTGGTTACTAGGGGATGGCGCGGGCCCGTCACTCACCGCCCAGAATGAAGCTGCCCACGGCCGAGATGAAGCCGCTGAGGAAGGAGTTGAAGGGGAAGGTGCCCAGGGGAGAAGGCGGGGTTATTATGGGATGGTGTTGCCGGGGGGAAGGTGGTTACTAGGGGATGGCGTTGCCCGGGGGGGGGGGTTACTAGGGGATGGCGCGGGCCCGTCACTCACCGCCCAGGATGAAGCTGCCCACGGCCGAGATGAAGCCGCTGAGGAAGGAGTTGAAGGGGAAGGTGCCCAGGGGAGAAGGCGGGGTTATTATGGGATGGCGTTGCCGGGAGGTGGTTACTATGGGATGGCGTTGCCCGGGGGAAGGGATTGGTGGTTACTAGGGGATGGCGCGGGCCCGTCACTCACCGCCCAGGATGAAGCTGCCCACGGCCGAGATGAAGCCGCTGAGGAAGGAGTTGAAGGGGAAGGCGCCCAGGGGAGAAGGCGGGGTTATTATGGGATGGCGTTGCCGGGAGGTGGTTACTATGGGATGGCGTTGCCCGGGGGAAGGGATTGGTGGTTACTAGGGGATGGCGCGGCCCGTCACTCACCGCCCAGAATGAAGCTGCCCACGGCCGAGATGAAGCCGCTGAGGAAGGAGTTGAAGGGGAAGGTGCCCAGGGGAGAAGGCGGGGTTATTATGGGATGGTGTTGCCGGGGGGAAGGTGGTTACTAGGGGATGGCGTTGCCCGGGGGGGGGGGGTTACTAGGGGATGGCGCGGGCCCGTCACTCACCGCCCAGGATGAAGCTGCCCACGGCCGAGATGAAGCCGCTGAGGAAGGAGTTGAAGGGGAAGGTGCCCAGGGGAGAAGGCGGGGTTATTATGGGATGGCGTTGCCGGGAGGTGGTTACTAGGGGATGGCGTTGCCCGGGGGAAGGGATTGGTGGTTACTAGGGGATGGCGCGGGCCCGTCACTCACCGCCCAGGATGAAGCTGCCCACGGCCGAGATGAAGCCGCTGAGGAAGGAGTTGAAGGGGAAGGTGCCCAGGGGAGAAGGCGGGGTTATTATGGGATGGCGTTGCCGGGAGGTGGTTACTAGGGGATGGCGTTGCCCGGGGGGGGGGGTTACTAGGGGATGGCGCGGGCCCGTCACTCACCGCCCAGGATGAAGCTGCCCACGGCCGAGATGAAGCCGCTGAGGAAGGAGTTGAAGGGGAAGGTGCCCAGGGGAGAAGGCGGGGTTATTATGGGATGGCGTTGCCGGGAGGCGGTTACTAGGGGATGGCGTTGCCCGGGGGGGGGGGTTACTAGGGGATGGCGCGGGCCCGTCACTCACCGCCCAGGATGAAGCTGCCCACGGCCGAGATGAAGCCGCTGAGGAAGGAGTTGAAGGGGAAGGCGCCCAGGGGAGAAGGCGGGGTTATTATGGGATGGCGTTGCCGGGAGGTGGTTACTATGGGATGGCGTTGCCCGGGGGAAGGGATTGGTGGTTACTAGGGGATGGCGCGGGCCCGTCACTCACCGCCCAGGATGAAGCTGCCCACGGCCGAGATGAAGCCGCTGAGGAAGGAGTTGAAGGGGAAGGTGCCCAGGGGAGAAGGCGGGGTTATTATGGGATGGCGTTGCCGGGAGGTGGTTACTATGGGATGGCGTTGCCCGGGGGAAGGGATTGGTGGTTACTAGGGGATGGCGCGGGCCCGTCACTCACCGCCCAGGATGAAGCTGCCCACGGCCGAGATGAAGCCGCTGAGGAAGGAGTTGAAGGGGAAGGCGCCCAGGGGAGAAGGCGGGGTTATTATGGGATGGCGTTGCCGGGAGGTGGTTACTATGGGATGGCGTTGCCCGGGGGAAGGGATTGGTGGTTACTAGGGGATGGCGCGGCCCGTCACTCACCGCCCAGAATGAAGCTGCCCACGGCCGAGATGAAGCCGCTGAGGAAGGAGTTGAAGGGGAAGGTGCCCAGGGGAGAAGGCGGGGTTATTATGGGATGGTGTTGCCGGGGGGAAGGTGGTTACTAGGGGATGGCGTTGCCCGGGGGGGGGGGTTATTAGGGGATGGCGCGGGCCCGTCACTCACCGCCCAGGATGAAGCTGCCCACGGCCGAGATGAAGCCGCTGAGGAAGGAGTTGAAGGGGAAGGTGCCCAGGGGAGAAGGCGGGGTTATTATGGGATGGCGTTGCCGGGAGGTGGTTACTAGGGGATGGCGTTGCCCGGGGGAAGGGATTGGTGGTTACTAGGGGATGGCGCGGGCCCGTCACTCACCGCCCAGGATGAAGCTGCCCACGGCCGAGATGAAGCCGCTGAGGAAGGAGTTGAAGGGGAAGGTGCCCAGGGGAGAAGGCGGGGTTATTATGGGATGGCGTTGCCGGGAGGTGGTTACTAGGGGATGGCGTTGCCCGGGGGGGGGGGTTACTAGGGGATGGCGCGGGCCCGTCACTCACCGCCCAGGATGAAGCTGCCCACGGCCGAGATGAAGCCGCTGAGGAAGGAGTTGAAGGGGAAGGTGCCCACGCCCAGGCAGTAGCCGAACTGCAGGGCGCCGCTCAGCAGCACGTAGAGCAGATACGCGTCCAGCACCTTGAGGCGGCTGGCGGTGCCGCTGCTGTACTCGGCCAGGAAGCGCCGCACCACGGAGCCCACCGAGCCCCCGCCGGACCCCGCCGCGCCCGACATTGCCCCGTCGCCGAGCTGAGCTGGCCGGAAGCCACCTGCGGCGCCGCAGCGAGCACTTCCCGGGCAAGCAAATGGCCTACTGCGCAGGCACACTGATTGAGTTCTTCAGTAGAGCTGCGCGAGCGTATTGCGCATTTACACGTCGGCTTTGTACTCAATGCGCATGCGTGTTACTACGATCGCCCTAGGGCGCCGACTATGAGGTTTACGAGGCATGCGCACTGTGGACTCCCAGGCAGGAAAATGCAACGCGCTTGCGCAGTCCCGACCTAGCAACGGCAAAGCCACTCATGTGCGCATGCGTAGACACTCCCTTTCTCAACCCCGTGTTTCTCCATGGTCCAATCAGAATCCAGCGCTAGCTGTTGCTGGGTGGATTAGGGGTTTGAGGAAAAGGGGACGGGGAAATAGGTGACCTAGACCCCGCAATAATGGTTCCGGAAACATTTCGTACCTATATGGGCACCTGAGACCCCCCCCCATATTATACCGCCGTGTGTGTCCCCCACATATAGTATTATCTCTTACACCCCTCTGCTCTCCCCTCATTAGAACCCACGTGCCCCCACTAAACCATACCCACCCGAGACCCCCATTAGAACCCACGTGCCCCCCTAAACCATCCCCACCTGAGCCCATTAGAACCCACGTGCCCCCCTAAACCATCCCCATCTGAACCCCCCATTAGAACCCACGTGCCCCCACTAAACCATACCCACCCGAGACCCCCATTAGAACCCACGTGCCCCCAAACCATCCCCACCCGAGCCCCCCATTAGAACCCACGTGCCCCCTAAACCATCCCCATCTGAACCCCCCATTATAACCCACGTGCCCCCACTAAACCATCCCCACCCGAGCTCCCCATTATAACCCACGTGCCCCCACTAAACCATCCCCACCCGAGCTCCCCATTATAACCCACGTGCCCCCACTAAACCATCCCCACCCGAGCTCCCCATTATAACCCACGTGCCCCCACTAAACCATCCCCACCCGAGCCCCCCATTAGAACCCACGTGCCCCCTAAACCATCCCCACCCGAGCCCCCATTAGAACCCACGTGCCCCCAAACCATCCCCACCCGAGCCCCCCATTAGAACCCACGTGCCCCCCACTAAACCATCCCCACCCGAGCCCCCCATTAGAACCCACGTGCCCCCTAAACCATCCCCACCCGAGCCCCCATTAGAACCCACGTGCCCCCAAACCATCCCCACCCGAGCCCCCCATTAGAACCCACGTGCCCCCAAACCATCCCCACCTGAGCCCTCATTAGAACCCACGTGCCCCCCTAAACCATCCCCATCTGAACCCCCCATTAGAACCCACGTGCCCCCCTAAACCATCCCCATCTGAACCCCCCCATTATAACCCACGTGCCCCCACTAAACCATCCCCACCCGAGCCCCCCATTAGAACCCACGTGCCCCCCTAAACCATCCCCACCTGAGCCCCCCATTAGAACCCACGTGCCCCCCACTAAACCAGCCCCACACGAGCCCCCCATTAGAACCCACGTGCCCCCCACTAAACCATTCCCATCTGAGCCCCCCCTTATAACCCCTTCCTTTTTCCTTTGCCCCCCTCCGTCCTCCCTATACCCCTCTGCCCCAGTAGAGATCACGTGTAGCACAGCTTTACAGTCCTATCGCCCCAATACTGGATCCAGGCACACCCTGTAGAGCCGAGTCCCCCATTACTGCTGACTGCACCCTAAGATTAACCGGTGTCCATGGCCCATGAGACCCTCCCCCGACAGTGTCCTAACCCCGCCTTTCCAGCCCAGCTCTTCCCCCTGCCAGGGGTTCAGCAACACCTCTCCAGTTATACAACCCCGGCATACAGCCCGCCCTCTCCCATTCATAAAGCCCAAGCCACGCCCCCGCCCTGCTAACCCCGCCCCCTGGGTGCCCTTCCGCACACCCGGATCAGCTGGTGTTGTGATGAGCTCAGCTGGGGGCCGGGCATGGAGGAGGATCTGGAGGAACAGTGAGTCTGCGTCCCCCCCTCGCTTATGGGGGGAGGGGTTGCTGGGTCCCTTGGGGGGCCCTGTTCCCATGGCCCCTAAGCGCCACTAGGACTTTGCAGCTGGGTGCTTGTGGGGCTGTCCCCCATTCCATGCGCGGGGGGGTCCCCGTGGCATGCACAGAGGTGGGGGAGCTGGAAATGGGAGGCGGGGGCGTTAGAAGCCGTATGGCTGGGGAGGAGGGGTTGTTAGGGGGAGAGGTGTCTGGCAAAGGCAGGAGAGGAAGTGATGGGGGGCAGGAAGAGGGGGGCTATTGCGGGACTGGGCAGAGGAGGGAAAGGGCGGAGGGCTCTTGGGGGCAGAGGGAGGGGGTTATTGGGGTGTGGGGAGAGCAGGTGGGGGATTTGGGGGAAAGAATGGAGGGGGTTACTGGGGTGCAGGAGATTGTTTGGGGAGCGGGGAGAGGCATCCTTGAGGGAGGAGGTTGCTTGGGGGCAGGACGAAGGGAATTATTTGGGGAGACAGGGAGGGGGGATGGGGAGGGAGGAGGAGTCATTGGGGTGGGGGGCTGAGCATGAAGGGTGAGGGGTTATATGGAGTGAAGGGGGAGGGGGCTGTTGGGGGGTGGGTCCAGAGGGGGGCAGCGGGAGGTGGTTATCTGGGGCAGGAAGGGGGGTTGGGGGGAAGGGGGTCCACATTCTGTCAGGTTGTTTGGGGGGGGGAGGGGGAGATACTTGGGTCCCTCTGTGGGGGGGGTCAGTTGATGGCCTCATTTAGAGCCAGACCCTAATGTGTCACTAATGTGTTTCTCCCCCCCCCCCCCCCCCCATTGCTCCTCTGTTGTGTCTGTCCATCCTGCGTGGCCATCTGTCCACCCCCTGGCTCAGGCCCCAGGGCTGGCTCAGCGGCTGGCTCCCTGCCTGGCGCCCCACCTCCATGTCCCACCTGAAGAACGTGGAGGCCCGAATCCTGCAGTGTGAGTGCTGAAACCGGGGGGGGGGGAACCTCGCTCCTGGGATCCATGGGGGGTGTCCATGGCCAGGGCGCTGGGTAGGGCTTGGGTTGTATTTCCTATGGGGGGTGGCTGGGGGCAAACAGCAGCTGCTGAGTAAGGAGGCCATGGGGTATGTCCCCCTAAGGGGGCTGGGTCGGAGCCCCCCATGGTTACACTCCACCCAGCCCCCCCCAACTATATCAGAGAAGGGGGCCCAGGATCCACTATGGGGGGTCTGGGAGACCCAGGGGGTTAAGTACTCCCTATGGGTGCTCTAGCTGATCCAGGGGCTTAGGTAGGAGTCTAGGGAGTATATCCCTCATGGGGGGCACTGGGGGACCCAGGGGCTAAGTGGAGGCATGTGGGGGGCTGGCTCAGGGGCTGGCAGATGGGTTGGGTTCGAGGCAGGGGGATACACCACCTATGGGGGGCTGGCTCAGGGCCTGGTGGTTGGCCCGGGGTCCGGGCAGGGGGACACACCGCTTATGTGGGTGCTGGCAGGTGAGGGGCTGAGTCAGGGCCTGGCGGCCAGGCTGGGGTCTGGGCACAGGGACACACCCCCTATGGGGGGGCTGGGATGTGGGGGGCTGGGTCAGGACCTGGCGGCTGGGCCGGGGTTCGGGCAGGGGGACACAATGCCTATGGGGGGGCTGGCAGGTGAGGGGCTGAGTCAGGGCCTGGTGGTCAGGCTGGAATCTGGGCAGGGGGACACCCCCCCATGGGCCGCTGGCTCAGGGCCCCCCTGACTCCCCTCCCCGCGCAGGCCTGCAGAGCCGGTTCGTGGGGCGGTACGTGACCCTGCCGGGCCGGGCGCGCGTCTGGACCGTCTCGCTGTGCCCGGAGCAGGGCGAGGGGCGCACCCCCCTGGTGCTGGTGCACGGCTTCGGGGGCGGCGTGGGGCTGTGGGTGCTCAACCTGGACCGGCTCGGGGCCCGGCGACCCCTTCACGCCTTCGACCTGCTGGGCTTCGGGCGCAGCTCCCGGCCCCCCTTCCCCCATGACGCCCAGGGCGCCGAGGCCGAGTTTGTGCGCTCCATCGAGGACTGGCGCCGGCAGATGGGCATCGGCGCCATGATCCTGCTGGGCCACAGCCTGGGGGGCTTCCTGGCGGCCTCCTACAGCCTGGCGTACCCCCAGAGGTGAGACCCCCCGCTACCAGCCCCCGATCCCGTACCCCCCCAATCCTACAGCCTGATGTACCCTGAGAGCTGAGACCCCCCCGGCTTCCCCAGCCCAGCCCCCTCCCCCAGCCCGCCCCCCGATCCTACAGCCTGGCCTACCCTGAGGGGTGAGACCCCCCCGGCCCCCTCCCCACCCCAAACCTACAGCCTGAGGTACCCCGAGAGCTGAGCCCCGCACGGCCCCTGCTACCTGCCTCTCCCCCTGCTACCTGCCTCTCCCCCAGCCCGCCTCCCAATCCTACAGCCTGGCATACCCCGAGAGGTGAGACCCCCCCGGCCCCCGCTACCAGCCCCCGACCCCCTACCCACCCCAATCCTACAGCCTGGCGTACCCTGAGAGGTGAGACCCCCCCTACCCACCCCAATCCTACAGCCTGGTGTACCCCGAGAGCTGAGACCCCCCCCGGCCCCTGCTACCGGTCCCTCCCCCAGCCCGCCCCCCCGATCCTACAGCCTGACATACCCAGAGAGGTGAGAGACCCTCGCTTCCTGCCCCTCCCCCAGCCCATCCTGCCCCCCCCACCCTGATCCTACAGCCTGGCGTACCCCGAGAGGTGAGACCCCCCGGCCCCCGCTACCATCCCCCGCCCCCCTACCCACCCCAATCCTACAGCCTGGCGTACCCCGAGAGCTGAGCCCCGCACGGCCCCTGCTACCTGCCTCTCCCCCAGCCCGCCCCCCAATCCTACAGCCTGGCGTACCCTGAGAAGTGAGACCCCCCCGGCCCCCGCTACCAGCCCCCGACCCCCTACCCACCCCAATCCTACAGCCTGATGTACCCCAAGAGCTGAGCCCCGCCCCGGCCCCTGCTACCGGCCCCTCCCCCAGCCCGCCCCCCAATCCTACAGCCTAGCGTACCCCGAGAGGTGAGACCCCCCCCAGCTCCCCCTGCCCAGCCCCCTCCCCGAGCCCGCCTCCCAATCCTACAGCCTGGCGTACCCCGAGAGGTGAGACCCCCCCCCTGGCTCCCCCAGCCCCCTCCCCCAGCCCGCCCCCGATCCTACAGCCTGGCGTACCCTGAGAGGTGAGACCCCCCCCGGCTCCCCCAGCCCAGCCCCCTCCCCCAGCCCGCCCGATCCTACAGCCTGGCGTACCCCGAGAGGTGAGATCCCCCCGGCTCCCCCAGCCCAGCCCCCTCCCCCAGCCCGCCCGCCCGATCCTACAGCCTGGCGTACCCCGAGAGGTGAGATTCCCCCCGGCTCCCCTAGCCCAGCCCCCTCCCCCAGCCCGCCCCCCGATCCTACAGCCTGGCGTACCCCAAGAGGTGAGACCCACCTGGCCCCTGCTACCTGCCCCTCCCCCAGCCCGCCCCCCAATCCTACAGCCTGACGTACCCCGAGAGGTGAGAGACCCCTGCCCCATGCATGCCCGTCCTGCCCCCCCACCCCATCCTGCAGCCTGACGTACCCCAAGAGGTGAGGCCCCCCCCAGCCCGGCCCCTTCTACCTGCCCCTCCCCCAACCCCCCTGCCCCCTCCAATACTACAGTCTGATGTACCCCGAGAGGTGAGAGACACCCCCACAGCCCGGCCCCCGCTTCCTGCCCCTCCCCCAGCCCGCCCCCCGATCCTACAACCTGACGTACCCCGAGAGGTGAGAGACCCCTGCCCCATGCATGCCCTGCCCCGCTGCTTGCCCCGTCTCTCCTCGCTACCCCCCCCCCCGTCTCTCCCCTACCCCTACTGCCTGATCCCCGTTCAGCCCTTTGCTCCCCCGTCCACCCCCCTCCATCCCTGCCAGGATCCCGCGGGGCTCAGAGGACAGAGGTGCGGGGCAGGGTGGTGTCTGGGGGGTGGGGGTTGAGTCGGGGGGTGTCTCTGTCTGTGGGATGGGGAATCTCTGGGGGGGGGCTGTGCGTTGCCTTGTGGGGGTGTCTGTGCGTTCGTCTCTCACCCTTTCTGCTGCTGCCCCCCTGGCCTGGCGCAGGGTGAAGCACCTCATCCTGGTGGACCCCTGGGGCTTCCCCGTGCGCCCCACCGACCCCAGCCAGATCCGACCCCCCCCAACCTGGGTGAAGGCCATGGCGGCTGTCCTGGGGCGCTCCAACCCCCTGGCTGTGCTGAGAGTCGCCGGGCCCTGGGGTGAGTCACCAGGGGGCAGGACGGTCTGGGGGGCAGGGTAGAAGGGCTGTGGAGGGGGAGGAATAGGGCTAGGGGATGTGAGTTATTTTGGGTGGTAACTAGGGGCAGGGGGTGGCACTGGGGGGGGCAGGGCCCCCTCCACACCTCCTCCTGCCCCCACGTAACGGGGTGTCTGTCTGTCTCCGCATCCCTCTGTCTAGGCCCTGGCCTCGTCCAGCGCTTCCGTCCTGACTTCAAGCAGAAATTTGCGGAGTTCTTTGAGGATGACACCATCTCGGAGTACATCTACCACTGCAACGCCCAGGCGCCCAGGTGAGGGGCGGGGGGCCCAGGGTCACCACCGGGCTCCCGGGCCTCAGGGAGGGGATGGGACCCAGGCATCCAGGATGCCAGTGCGGGGAGCTCACCCACAGGCCCCAGCGCCAGGGGGAATGGGACCCAGGTGTCCGGGACACCACGCCTAGGGAGGGGGAATGGGGACCCAGAGGGTGATCGTGGTGAGGGGTGGTTTGTGAGGGGGATGCAGACAGGACGAGGGACCCAGGCATCCGGAGGATTGTGAGTGGGATATTGGGAGGGAGACGCAGACAGGGCGAGGGACCCAGGCGTTCGGGGGTGGGAGTGGGGTATTGGGAGGGAGACGCAGACAGGGCGAGGGACCGGGGCGGTGGGGGTGGGGTATTGGCAGGGAGACGCAGACAGGGCGAGGGACCCGGGCGTCTGGGGAGCACTCACCCCTCCCCCCGCCCCCAGTGGCGAGACGGCGTTCAAGGCGATGACGCAGGCGCTGGGCTGGGCGCGCCGCCCCATGCTGGAGCGGATCCACCTGCTTCCGCGGGAACTGCCCATCACCCTGATCTACGGCGCCGAGTCCTGGATCGACACCAGCACCGGGCGCCGGGTGCGGGAGCTGCGGCCTGGCAGCTATGTCCGGCACCTGGTACGGCTGGGCGCCCCCGGGGGTGGGGGGCAGGGACTTGGGGGCCAGGCCTAGAGGGGTGGGGAGGCCTAGGGCAATTGGAGGGGGGCAGGTCATGGGGACCGGACCCAGAGGGGCGGGGGCAGGGACTTGGGGACCGGACCCACAGGGGCGGGGGGCTGCAGTGTAGACGTACCTTAAGGGGGATGGGGGGGGAGTGGGAAGGGGGGAAGGGAGCCTTGCACCTTGGGGCACGCTGCAGGGGAGGGAGGGGCATAAACCTGTCTCCTGACCCCCTCCCCCCCGTTTCTCTCCCTCCCCAGGCCATCGCTGGCGCCTCGCACCACGTCTACGCCGACCAGCCCGCCGCCTTCAACGCGGCCGTGCAGGAGATCTGCGACTCCGTGGACTGACGGGCCGACCCCACCCCAATGCGGGGGCACAGACCCCCTCCCCAGCGGGGCTGGGCCACAGGCTACATCCCCCTGTGCCTCCCCAGAGCCTCCCGCTCCCCAGCCACCTAGGATTCTTCGCTGCCACTGAAGTCTCGGGGCCGCAAGTTGTGGGGAAGGGGGGACGCATCAAGATTGTGCTGATTGAGGGTTTTATACCTCCATCTCCCGGCTGATTCATTCCCCCCTTCCCCTTTGCTTCTCACTCTCCTGGGCTATCCCTGTCCCCTGTGGCGGGGGAGGACTGGTCCTTGAGATGGGGGGGGGGGGGGGGGGCAGGGGCCTGGGACCTGGGGGCCTTTCCCCTCTAGGGGTGCTAGATGTGATCCGGACCCAGGGCAGGGGACCGGCTCTCTGGGGAAGAGGGGGAAATAGAGCCGCCCCCCCCCCCAGCCATCTGAATCTCCCTCTGCTCTGTGACCCCCCTGATGTGCCTTAGGCTGCTGCAGCCACCTCTGGGGCACGAGGCCCCGTGGTCGTGTGTGTGCGACGCACGGTTTCGAATGCACATGGCTGGCAAGCTGCCAGGGGTCCTTTGCCCCTGTTGTGCCCCCGTCAGCCCCCCAGCCTGTGCGGGACTGAACAGCACCGCTGGCTGCCCCGTCCCAGCTCTGCCCTGGGCTCGGGTTGGGCGGGGAGAGGACGCGATACCGAAGCCCAAGGGATCGTCCCACGCTGGGGGCTGGCTGGGACTGGGTGCGTCAGTCTAACGGTGCCATGTTCTCCCGCGGGCCGCGCCGTGGGGCTTTGTACGGGAACCGCCCCTTTGTACCAAGTTTCTATCTTAATAAACAAAACCACACTGCAAAACTTTGCATGTGCTGCTGGGGGTGGGGGGGCTCGGCAGGGGGCGGTCTCCCCTCACTCAGTACAGTGCCGGGGGGGGGGGGGGCTCAGCAGGGGGCGGTCTCCCCTCACTCAGTGCAGTGCCAGGGGTGGGGGGCTCGGCAGGGGCCAGGCTGGGGGGCAGTCTCCCCTCGCTCAGCTCTGACCCCACTGCCCCAGCCTGGTGCTGGGGGGGGGGGGGCACAAGGAGCAGGGAGGGGGGCTCAGGAGGGGCCTGTCTCCTCGTGCTGATCCCAACAGGGTGCTAAGGTGCATCAGACAAAGGGTCCCTGTTGAAACAGCCCTGTGCCCCACCCCAGAGGCAGCTGCATCTCCGCATTGGGTGAATTTTGGAGCGGGGGGACCATGGGACTTTCTCGTCTTCCAATTGCCCCCCCTTTAAGTCCCTTTTGTCGCAGCCAGTCCCTGCACTCAGCAGCCCCATGGGACCCCCTTGTGAGGTCAGCCCTCTTCCCCCCCCCCCCCCCCGGCTATCACAGTAGTGCCCTCTGGGGCGAGGGCATCTTGAGGCGTTGGCTGGAGATAGTGGCCCAGTTGCCATGGGGAGCCTGGTCTCCGCTGGGAAGACATCGAAGTACGAGAGGACGGTGGCCAGTCCCCAGGCACAGGAGACAGCAGTGGGGGGGCAGGATCTGCTGAGCCGCTCCCCCAGGAGCAAGTGTGCGGTGAGTTAGAGCCGAGGGCGTCTCCCAGCCCCGGGGCACGGCCGTGATTCACCTTGCTCCCTCCACAGCTCAATGGGGGGCGGAGATGGGCCCATCTCCAAGGGGTGTCTCCATGGGGGCGGGGGAGCCTTGGGCAATTTGTGGCAGCCATGTTGACTCCCAGGAGGCAGGGTCAGGGCCCAGTGCCTCTCAAGGCTTATGGCCGGCGGGAGATCTGGGCGGGTGGGGAATGAGGTTGCCTGAAAGGCCAGTGGGCAGAGCTGTGTAAAAGGGCTTTGGGGGCAGAACTGAGAAATCCCGGGGTGCCTGGCAGGGAACGGGTTCGAGGGAACCCAAACCAAACGTTTTCCATTTGGTTGTTGCATCGAAAACTCCACGTTCATGTCGAGTGGGCTGAAAGATTTCTGACTTTAAATAATCCCCCCCCCCCCCCCCCAGCGGCTTGTTCTGACCTGGCTGTTTCAGGTGCCTTTGGCCCCTTTTTTAATTTCTTTCCTGGCCACACTTGAGGTTGAAATGCCTTTTCGGATCGACGTGAAAGGCATCGGAAGGAAAGGTTTGGAGTCTCTTCGTTTGGTCCCCCCCCCCCCCACACACACACACACACTGAAATTGCGCTTTGAATTTGGTGCATAGTTTCAAACCCTCCAGAAATGCAATTTTTTACTGAAAAAAACCAATTAGTTGAAAAGCTCTCGCTCCGCTTTCCCCCTGGGGCGAGACGGCCGGCTTCTCTCCAGGGACTGGCCCTGACCCTCCACCCCTGGGTGTGCCCAGAATGAACCCAACCCCTCGGAGCAGAGCATCCCCTCTCCCTCCCCAGGGCCTGTCCCATCCTTGCCTGGCACCTGCCCCTCTGCAGCCTGGAAATGAACCATGTGCCCCAAATCTTTGCTCCTCTCTCAGCCTGACCCCGCTGCGCGGCCGCCCCTGCTGAAGGTCCCCGGACAGTTGGACGTGCTCCTCTCAGGGCCCTCCTTGGGCAGAAGAAGCAGACGGGATCGGCAGAGGCCTCCCAGCTCAGCCCCCCTGCCGTTCTCCTCCATCATCCCCCGGGAGCCAGCGCAGCCCCCCGCCTCCCAGGTCCACCTCCCCTGGGTGCTGCTGCTGCTGGAGCTGCGGAGGGAGACCTCGCTCCAGGCCAGGAGGCGCTGAAGGGGACGGGAGCAGCTGTGGGCTGAGACACCAGACGTCTTCTCCTTGGTCCATGTTGGGAGAAAAGGCTAAAGTTCAATAAAGAGACACCCCCCCCCCCATGATACAGTTCACAGGCTGCGGCTGTGTGTGGTGTGAGGCCGGGGGGACTCCAGGACGGACAGTTCATGGGTGGGGAGGGAGGGGGGCTCTAGGGGGCACTGTGCTACAGGGAACAGGGTGGGGGGCTCAGCAGGGGGGGCTCTCCCCTGGCAGGCAGGGCTGGCCCCAGGGCGGCGCTAGGGGGCGCTGTGGGGCAGGGAGCAGGGTATGTGGGGCTCAGCAGGGGGTGTTCTCCCCTGGCAGGCAGGGCTGGCCCCAGGGCGGTGCTAGGGGGTGCTGTGGGGCAGGGAGAAGGGTAGGGAGCTCAGCAGGGGGCGCTCTCCCCGGGCAGGCAGGGCCTGCCCCACGGCGGTGCTAGGGGGCGCTGGGCTGCAGGGAGATGGGCATGTGGGGCTCAGCTGAGGGGTGCTCTCCCCGGGCAGGCAGGGCTGGCGCTAGGGGCCGCTGTGGGTCAGGGAGCGGGGCGGGGGGCTCAGCAGGGGGTGCTCTCCCCGGGCAGGCAGGGCTGGCCCCAGGGCGGCGCTAGGGGGCGCTGTGGGGCAGGGAGCGGGGCGGGGGGCTCAGCAGGGGGCGCTCTCCCCGGGCAGGCAGGGCTGGCCCCATGGCGGCACTAGGGGGCGCTGGGCTGCAGGGAGATGGGTATGTGGGGCTCAGCTGAGGGGCATCTATCCCCGGGCAGGCAGGGCTGGCGCTAGGGGGCGCTGTGGGGCAGGGAGCCGGGCGGGGGGCTCAGCTGAGGGGCGCTGACTCCAATGCCCGGCCTGCAGGGCAGGTGTCTATCTGGGGCATCCGTCCCTCTGCTGCAGAGACCTGTTCTCATTCCTTAGCGTCTGCTGCCCCCCTGTGGCCCTTCCCAGCATGGCGCCCCCTCTTGCTGCTGCTGTTTGAATAATCCTAGGAACACCCCGGCCACCCCTTGGGGAGACCAGCCCTGCTGGGTGTTTGTCCCCCTGTTCTTAAAAACCTCCCAGGACTGGGCCTCCACGACTGCCCTTGGGAGCCGGTTCCAGAGCTTCGCTCCCCTGACATTAGAAAGGGGTTTTCCTAATATCTAACCTCTCCTCCCTTAACGTGGGCCAGGGCAGTTTGAAGCCCGGGCCCCTCTGGGCTCGCTGCTTCACTTCTGAATGGACAATGATTGCTGGAGCCCTGGCCCCGCTTTCACTGCAGCGCTGTGTAGCTCGCTTGCGGCCAATTAAGCCCATCATGTCTTGACCTACCGTCAGCGGCTGTGGATACAACTCACCCCCAGCCTCTCTAGAGCAGCCCTTCCCAGATCTGACCCCCTTGGTCTTTTCTCCAGGCTAAACAGGCCCAATTGTTTAACCCAGGGATCGGCAACCTTTGCCACGCGGCCCGTCAGTGGGAAGCGGCGGCCAGCACATCCCTCGGCCTGCGCCTCTTCCTGCAGCCCCCATTGGCCTGGACGGCGAACTGCGGCCAGTGGGAGGAGCGATCAGCCAAACCTGCCCCCGCTGCAGGTAAACAAACCGTCCCGGCCCATCAGCGGATTTCCCTGACTGCCAAAGGTTGCCGATCCCTGTTCTAACCTCTCCTCAGAGGTTGGGTTTTCTAAACCTTTGATCATTTTTGTTGCTCTCCTTTCCTCAAATTTCTCCAATTTGTCCACATCTTTCCTAAAGCGTGGGGCCCGGATTTAAATGCAGTATCCATCCAAGGCCTCCTCAGAGCCAAATAGGGCTGGACCATCGTCTCCTGTGATTTACGTTGTCCCAGCCTCTGAATGATATTTGCCTTTTTGGCGACTGCATCATGTTCTCCCAGGGCTCCTCCATCCCAGACCAGTGGGTTGCCTCTTTATCTGGCTGTGGGCTGCCCCGGAGCTGTGGGGAGCATTAGGGGGTCCCGTAGGGGATTGTCAGGAGCGGTGGGGCAGAAGTAAGCAAGGGGAGGAATGGAAGGTGAAGGGGAGAGTGTCTGGCTCTGTGGGTATGGGACAGGGCCCTGGGAGCTAGACAGGGGAGATCCCAGAGAGGGATAATGGGGTGGGGTGGGACCCAAGGGGCAGGGCCGGCTCCAGGGTTTTTGCCACCTCAAGCAGGCAAAAAAAAAAAAAAAAAAAGCCGCGATCGTGATCTGCGGCAGCAATTCAGCGGGAGGTCTTTCGCTCTGAGCGGGCGCGAGGGACCCTCCGCCGAATTGCCGCCGAATAGCTGGACGTGCCGCCCCTCTCCGGAGTGGCCGCCCCAAGCACCTGCCAAGGGGACTTGATGAGAGCTAGGCGGATCTCCTGGGATCTGGCTGGGGAGGCAGGGGAATAAGTTGGGGCCTGTCTGGGATCCTGGTGGGATGATTTGGGGCTCTGGTGAGGATTCAATGAGATCACTCTGGATCTGGCTGAGACCTCCCTCTATGACGCTGTCGGCCTCTTGTGAGGTCATGGCTGGCCTCTGAGGTCAGTTTTCCGCTCTCTCATCCGGGGCTCCCAGGCACAGCGCGGGTGCATGGGGATGGGGAGTGGTGCCTCCCTGGAGCCGATCTCCGCGCCAGGGGGAGCCTGCCGCCGGTGCGAGGCGGGGGAGAAACGGGGGCTCTTTGGGTGCTGTGGGCCCGGCGGCTGTGCAGTGAGTGACAGCACAGGGAAGGGTGGATGGACACACACTGGCCTGGCACGAGACATCTGGGCCCTGGTACTTCGTGTCCCTTCCCATCTCACTTTCTGTGCACCGATGTTTGGGGGGCTCCCCCGAGCTTGGGGCCCTGTTACAATTGCCCCCCCAATTAGCTCTGCGTGTGCACACGCGTACACTCTGCCTCCCCTGTGCAATACATGTACAATGCAGAGCACAGGCTAGATGCTCACTGACACACACTGGCTGGGAAAACTGCTTCCATCCAGGGAGTGTTTTCAAGACAGACCGACTCTCCCATCGCCAATCCCCACAAAGCACTTGCTGATTCCCTGTTCTGTTCATTCGTTCCGGGGCCCCTGGCATTGGCCACTGTCGGGAGACAGGATACTGGGCTAGATGGACCTTTGGTCTGACCCAGTAGGGCCGTTCTTATGTTCCCTGACTTCTCCTTGATGCACCCTGCTAAGACCCAGCCTCTCCTGTTCCCTTCCAGACCCCGCTGCCCCCCAGGTCGGCGACGCCCCCTAGCGCCAGAGATGTGAGTTCCCCGCAGCCCGGCTTTGCCGCGCCGTCTCCCCAGGCCGGGAGGAGCTGGAAGGAGAATTTCCACTACCGGGACCGGTGCCTGTCTCTCTCCGTGCTGCAGCAGGTGGAGGCGTCACTGGCGGAGCTGGGCTGGGCGGTCTCCCAGCAGGGGGATCCGGGCCAGGCGGCCCCGGGGCAGCTGAGGAAGTGGCTGAGGAGGGAGTGAGGGGAGTGAGAATAAAGAGCAGGATATTAAGTGGATGGCCCTGGAGTGTCTGTCTTGCTGGGTAGGGGCGATTGGAGCAGGGAGGGGGAGTGAGGGAAAGGGGTGGGGAGTCCAGGGGGGACAGGGAGGGTGCCCTGGAATGGGTGGGGAGCAGAGATTTGGGGGGGATATTTTGGATGTGGTGGGGGCTGGGTGGGAGGGCCAGGAAGTGGACTGGGTGGTAGGAAGTGGGTGGCAGAGTGGGGAGGGCAGCTGATTTTGAGGGGGGGCATGTTCTAGAAGCAGTGGGGATGGATGGGGGAGGGGAGATGAGGGGGTGCTCCAGAAAGGATGGCGGTTGAGTTTGGGCAGCGGGGGACACCTGGATGTAGGGAGGCAATGGGGCAGTGGGGACCGGGCACAGGGATCTGTGTGGGGGTGAGGGCAGTAGGGGGGGGGAGCAGGGAGGGGAGCAGGGGAGTGGTGGGGGAGCAGAGATCTGTGTGGGGCAGTGGGGAGCAGGGATCTCAGTGGGATGGGGAGGGGAGCCGAGACCCCCCTTGGCCCCCTAGGCTGAGTGCAGTGTGACAGCCCCCTGGGCAGCCCTGAGGTCACAATCACTCCAGGGGCTGTGCAGCCCCCCAGGCATGGGGGGCGGGCAGGGCAGGCAGGGAGAGGACCCCGCCATGGGGAGCGCGGTCTCTTTGAGGAAGTCATGGGAGGAGCGAGCGTGGGCATCAGGGCTGCTGAGCCGCTGGTGGAGGGGCCGGGGGACGGTGAGTGAGATGGTGGGGCCCAAGCCCCCCCCCCATGGGTCTGTCCACCCCTCCGAGCCCTCTGTAACCCAACACCCCCCTTCTCTTCCAGCCCCGAGAGGTGCTGCTCAGCTTCCCGGACACGCTGCGCCGCCACCTGGAGACCTCGCCCTGGGGGGCGGCCCCGGCTCGGAGGCGCTGGCGCCACAAGCCCAGACCCCTGCCTCCCCTGTCCTCCTCGTTGTGGGTGGCCGGAGACGGAGGCGCGTGGGAGGAGAATTACCGCTACCACCGGCTGGCGGGCAGCCTGGTGTCCTCAGCAGAGCCCGTGGAGGAGTTCCCGCCGCTCATCCACCGGGAGGTGCCGAGGGGCCAGGCCCAGGGGCCCCCGCTACCACTCCAGGACCTGGCCTATGCCCAGATGTTGGGCGAGGGGCACTTCATGCTCCATCTCCCACCGTAGCACCTCGGGCACTGGCGAGATGAATAAAAGCGATGGAGGAGGATGAGCCATCTCCGTGGTATCTCTGGGCGAGCTGGGTTGTTTTGGGCCTCTGGCAGTTGTGGGGGGAAACAATCAGTTTTGGGTCAAATGAAATGTTTGAGTCCTGGCCTTCTTTTAAGTGTTCCCGGGTTTCTGATGAAAACACCAAAGACTTTTTGAAGAAACTTTCAGAGAAATTTTTCCATTAGTCACCCCGTCTCCCTCTCCAGTTTTGTACCAGGGGGAAAGTTAGGGCAGAAAACTTTTAAGGCATCCCTGCCCTCTGGGAGGTGTCACTTTCCATGGGGCTGAGGGAAGATATCCCCCTGTGGAGACTAAGCAGAGCCAGCTAGCAGTGAGTCGATAGCTTAATCCTCCCATCACTATTTTTAAGCTGCACAACAACACGAATTGGGGGACCTTGCTAGGTCTCGGAGGAGCTGGGCAATTGCAGCAGACTTCACTCTGTGCCCTGTTCGGATCTTCTGCAAATGGCAATTCAGCTTTGTGGGTCAGCAATCTCTGAACCCACAATCTATGTCTTCCCTCTAGGACTAGGGCAAAAGCCCAACACATGGTGCATTCAAAGGGCTTAACTTAATTCCCCTAAATCCCTTTGACAATTAATAGGGGTCTGAATGAAAACCCCATTGAAATCAGTGGAAAGATGCCCATTGACTTCAGTAGGCTTTGGATCAAGCCCTAGCTCTGACAGGCATAAGCAGTAGTAGGCTAGTATCCTTTGCAGTCCTCCAGGTTCTCACAGCAGGCTGCCTCCGTTTTGGGGTATATGAGACACTTTGTGTATACAGAACACACAAACTTTCAGAGATTCGAAGGCCAGAAAGGAGCGGGGTGATCATGTGCTCTGACCTCCTGCATAGCACAGGACTTCCCTAAGTTCATGCTTGCTTCGAGTTCAGTCGCAGTATAGCTTAGAAAACCAGCCGGTCTTGATTTCCAGATTTCCAGCGATGGCGCATCCACCACAGCCCTTGGCAAGTTGCACCAGTGGTTCATTACCCCCTACTTGCATTAGGAAAGGTCAAAATACAAACATGTTGAAGTTACCAACATGACAGCTTTCAACTGATCCTCACTACACTGTTTTTCCAGTTTGTCAGTTCATAACAAATGTTGAGATTTCAATGTTTCCATCATTTCGATTTGGGATACGAAATCTCAAAAATTCTTGCGGGATGGGAAAATTCTTCCCTCCGAGGCCCACTCAGGAGACCTGGTTTCTGGTGTGACGGGTTGGGCCCCTTGGGAAGTCACTTGATGTGCTGATATCACTGAGTCTACCTGTTCTGCCAGCCTGGGCCCCCTTTAACCTGTCTTGCTGAGCCAGGCTCTTCAAACCTCCTCTAGCGCACACAGGCAGGGCCACCTCCAGCTGCAGATCAGCTCTGGGAAGACCCAGCTTCAGGGACTTGCTCCAGCACTCAGATGTCCATCTCCCTTGGAGTGCAGAACCAGAGATATATTATATTCGCCTCTTCCCTCAATGTGGAAGAGGGTATGCACAATTTCTCACCCCCCTCCCCCCAATTTAGAAATCACCTAAACCGGGTTGTATTTTACACCAGAAATAAATGTATTCACTATAACAGGTGTAATTTATGTAGTTAAGGAGGTAGCAGACAGAACAAGGCTGATTATTAAGAAAATAAAACAGAGCCCACAAACTAAGATTAATACACTAAAGAAACTGGCTCCATGTAAGTTCTCACCCTAAATGTGGTTCTAATAATCTTCACAGGCCAGACGCCCTTCCAGCCTGGGCCCAGTTCCTGCCCCCCCAGTTCAGTTTTAGTTGTTTCCGGCCGTCACCTCGGGTGGGGTAACGGCAGAACTGACAACCAGGATGACCTCACTCCCCACCCTTAAGTAGGATTTGCATAAGGCGGGAGTCCTTTGTTTCCTAGTTGGACACCCCCCCCCCCCCCCCACAGTGGAAAGTTCCAAGAAGTCCCAGGTTATGTTTTAGCATCAGGTGCCAAGACCACCTGACTCTGCAAGGCCCCTGTGGCCATTCTTCACAGGGTGACCCACACGGTCACAGGAAGACTGAGCTCTGTTACAGTCCATTGTCCTCGCCGATGGGCCGTCAGCACTGTCTGGCTTTTCCATTGTTCTACCTGAAGTGTTTGCAGGGGGGCGTCACCCAAAGAAGCACAGTTGAAATACAGATACATAGTCAATATTCCTAACTTCAGACACAGGAATGATACAGGCACACAAACAGGATAATCACATTCAGTAAATCAGATACCTCACATGAGCCATCTTGCATAAAGTATCTCTCAGTTATGTCATATTCATAGCATAAGCATATTTTCATAAAGAATATGGAATGAGACATCACATCTGGTTCCTAGTTCTGCCACTACCCTGCTGTGTGCCCTTGGTAAAGTCATGTCCCTTCTCTCCAGCCTCCCACCCGTTGTCTATTTAGGCGGTCAGCTCTTTGGTGCCCAGCTGTCTTTGTGCGTGCAGCCCCCCGCACAGTGGGCTTCTGATCTCCGTTACTGTGTGTCTCATCATCCACAAGGAGCAGATTTTGGTCACCCACTTCTGACCTGTGGTGGGATTCAAACCCATACCTCAGAGAATAGCTCAGAGAATAGCTTGTTCAGTGGCAGGGAGCTAGCTAAGAACTTGAGAAACCCAGCTTCAATTCCCTCCAGTGCCCCAAACTCCCTCTGTGACATTTGGGCTCTGTGCCTCAGTTTCCCATCTGTAAAATGAGGACGATAATTCCCTACCTGTGAGAATAAACACATGAAAGATGCCCAGCTATTAGAGTAATGGAGGCCAGATAAGTACCTTAGTTAAATAGATTTTGGGAACTGAAAAAATGAAGAAAAAAATCCAATGGGGGTAAATTTAAATGTTTCATTTCAATTTTGACAATTTTTTGTCTTTTTTGGTAACCTTTTCTCATGTCTAATTAGTTTGAATTTCAAAATGAAGTCTTATGAAACAAACCCAAGTCCAGTTTTCCAGTGATGACAGTGTCGAAACCAAAAGTTTCAAGGGCTTCAAAACTTTTTTCTCAAAAAAATTGTTGAGGAGTGATTCACCCAAATGGATCCACCTTTGCAAACCATTTTGGTTTTGATGACTCACCATTTTGTCAACAAAAACATTTTTTGATTGACAAAGTCCTGATTCACTCCGGATTTTAAGGTGGGATAAGACCATTATGGTCATCTGGGCTGATGTCCTGCATGACATTAGCTCCTGCATCCGTTTCTATGGTTCATGATCTTCCTCCCATTGGCAGCCCCCCCTGGAGTGACTCCTAGGAGATGAGGTCCCTGAGGGTGCTGCCTCCGCAAGTAACATGCAATTAAGGAGGAAGCTCTTGGACAAGTCTTTATCTCGAAGCAGCATCCGTCAGAGACACCTAGACACGCACCAACTCCTTGTCCACTTGTTTTACTCAGTGAAAGACTCCTCAGGCCAACTGCCTGCATGGAGACCATGAAGATCTCTGCTCTGCATTGGGATGTAGGGTGGCGAGAGATAGACCATGCTGCTACTGGAGAAGGTCTCGACTAGACCACGCTGCCTGGGAATCTAGCAACAGCGAGTGCCCCGGCGTCTGCTGGGCCATGGGTCTCGTGACGCACTGATGCCGTTGCAAAGGTACGTTCACACAAGTGATTGACATGACTGCGCAGATGTGATTCGCGCACTAGGGAGTAGGACAGCAGCAGTGTGGGTGTTACCCACTCACAGCACAGACTCACCAAAGCACTAATCCATCAAAAATACAGCCCCCCCGCCCCACAGTCACAGTGGCTACACATGCACACGCTAATCTCACCTCTCAGGTAAGTCAACATTTCTGCTGTGCCGAGGTGGGAAAGCTTCATTCCAGATGGTTTATATCATCCAGACGGTGGTGTCCTTGAACGCCTCAGGCAGTTAACACAGTTCACGCCCAAACCCCGTTGCGAACTCTGTCCGCATATCTATTCAAGGGACACCATCATAGGACCTAACCACATCAGCCGGACCATCAGGGGCTCGTTCACCTGCACATCTACCAATGTGATATATGCCATCATGTGCCAGCAATGCTCCTCTGCCATGTACATTGGCCAAACCGGACAGTCTCTACGCAAAAGAATAAATGGACACAAATCAGACATCAAGAATTGTAACATTCAAAAACCAGTAGGAGAGCACTTCAATCTCCCTGGATACTCAATAACAGACTTAAAAGTGGCCATTCTTCAACGACAAAAAAACCTTCATAAACAGACTTTAACAAGAAACTGGAATTAATCTGCAAACTGGACACCATCAAATTAGGCCTGAATAAAGATTGGGAGTGGCTGGGTCACTACAAAAACTAATTTCCCCCTGCTGATACTCACCCCTTCTTGTCAACTGTTTGAAATGGGCCACCCTGTTTACATTGGCCTCATTACCACTACAAAAGTGATTTTCCTCCTGTTGAGAATAGCCCACTTCCACTTTAATTGTATTGGCTCGTTAGCACTGACCCCCCATGTGGTAAGGCAATTCCCATCTTTTCGTGTACTGTGTATATACATCTTCCTACTGTATTTTCCACTCCATGCATCTGATGAAGTGGGTTTTAGCCCACAAAAGCTTATGCCCAAATAAATTTGTTAGTCTCTAAGGCAGGGGTCGGCAACCTTTGGCACGCGGCTCACCAGGGTAAGCACCCTGGTGGGCCGGGCCAGTTTGTTTACCTGCCGCGTCTGCAGGTTCGGCCGATCGCGGCTCCCACTGGCCGCGGTTCGACGCTCCTGGCCAATGGGGGCAGTGGGAAGCGGCGCGGGCCGAGGAATGTACTGGCCGCCGCTTCCCACTGCCCCCGTTGGCCTGGAGTGGCCAGTGGGAGCCGCGATCGGCCGAACCTGCCGACGCGGGGCTTACCCTGGTGAGCCGTGTGCCAAAGGTTGCCAATCCTTGCTCTAAGGTGCCACAAGGACTCCTTGTTGTTTTTGCTGATACAGACTAACATGGATACCACTCTGAAACCTGTTTCCATTCTAATGTAGAACCATAGAGAGTTTTGGGGTTTTTTGTATTGCTTTTTGATTTGTGTGCTTTTTTCTTGGGTGTCTGGTTTTATTTATTATTCAGTTTTTATTTTTTCATTTTCTTTTCTGTGTGTTTTGATTTCAATTTTTATTTTTATTTCTGCTTTGGTTTTTTTGTGTGTTCAGTTTGGTTGGTCATTTTAACAACAGGGTCAGATTTTTCAAAATTAAAAAAAGAAGAAATTATTGAGGGTTTTTTGACACCCAAAATTTCATCTTTGAAAACTGCTCAATTTTCAAATGGAGAAAAATGTCAAATATTCACAGGGAAGTTTTTAAAACCAAAAATCAATCAGATTCAAAACTCAACAGAATGAAGTTGTCTGTTGTAAGAGTTAAACAATGTTTTAACTTTTTTTTTTAACCTCTACTTTTTATGCTTTTCTATTTCATTTTTGGAATAAATGGGTAATCATTCTAGGCATCTAAATGCGTCCTTACGCACCTAAACACCTTTCAAAAGCTGGCCCTTCTTTAACCTCCTTTCCTGAATCTGTTTGGAATAAAACAAAGACGTGAAATATTTAAAAGGCTAATGCGTAGAAAAGAAACCAAAAAGAAAAGCTGCCTGGTTCTCTTTGTTATCCTGGGGTGCCTCCTTGTGGCTACACTTAAAATAACTTCTCACCACTTTAAAAAAATCCTTTTCCTACTTCAGTAAACACTGTTATTTCTTTGCACGCTATGTCGGTTGCTTAATTTGAGTGTCTCATCACATTTTACATCCTGGTTCATTTGTGTGAGAACAGAGGCGTTGAGAGAATTCTGGGAATGTCCCAGACTGGAATAAGTCTGTCTTGAAAAACAAAAAATCAAGGGCTGGAAAAAATGTCTGAAAATGAGGGATTTAGGGAACTCAGTCTGTTTAGTTTATCAAAAAGAAGATTGAGAGATGACCTGGTGACTCTTGGGAAGAAAATACCAGGTACTAAAGGGCTACTGAATCTATTAGAGAAAGTCGTAACAAGAACCAATGTAGGAAGTTAAAGCCAGCCACATATAAACTGGAAAGAAGCCACAACTTTGTAGTGGTGACGGTTACGTAACAACTGGAACAAACTACCAAGGGAAGTGGCAGATTCTTGGGTCTGTGATAAATCTGTGAATCTGTTCATGGAAGAGCCCATTGTAATATTCATCCACTGGGGCAAACTCCAGGCCTGCTTTGATCTACACAAGAGAATAAGGGTCTACTACTGGTGCCAACCAAGGGAGTGCCTCCTTTTACATCCAGGTTCAATTCCCAGCAGAGCTTGTCAGAAAGTAGAGTGGGTTTTTTTTTCCTGCAGAAAATGTCAATGAAAATAAAACAAAAAGTGTAACTTTTTAAACAACAACAAAAAAAAAATGATGGCCAACGTTTTTGGTTTACTGAGGAAACTAGAAAATTTTCCAGAGAGCCTGCACATTTTTCAGGGAAACTTTTGTTTTAATCAAGAAGCCAATTTTCTATCCAAAAAACATGGAGAGGGAAAGTTTGGAGAAGCTTTCATCCCTCATTGAGCCATGAGCCATGAGAAGGGCTGGTAATATGTGGGTTGTCTATAGTCAGATGTTTGCTAGTCAATACTCAGAGTCTGGGATTTGACGGTATTTGGACATCTCAGCTCCCTTTAGGCGCCTTTGAAAATCTCTGCCTTTCAGACGTGCTCGAGGCCTCTTTAGGTTTGACATTAGCGCTGGGTGGGGACTGGATTTCCGTTTCACGAAACATCCCGTGATTCTGAATTTCTTTCTATTCTGAAATGGAATGAAAACAAATTTCAAATTTGTCCATGTCACAATTTTTTTAAAAAAAATAATATTTTGGGGTCAGTCAGGATGTTTAATTCTGATTCTGGCCTTTCAAAAAACTTTTAATTTTTTTTTTAATTTAAAGCAATAGTCCTTTCAAAATGAAATTCAGTTGAAATGCTGTTTAAATGGGATGTAACAAGATTACCAAAATGCTTCCTTTAATGTTGTTGAAAACGCAATTTCACATAAATCAACATTGTTTTTGAGCAACTTTGATTTCCACAAAAGATGGCATTTTTCATCAAAATTGTTTGGTTTAAAATTTCCCCCAGACACATGGCAGACAATACTCCAAGTGTCATTAGCTCCAGCCCTGGAGTTTCTCTTGAGCCACATACCCAGATAGATAGACGTGTTCATGAGCGCTTCAGTCGCATGAGATTTTAGACGCTCAATTCTCATTCAAATGCCCCCCAACTGCCATGAAAACAAATAGGCGTTTGGGTGTCTGAATCCCAGAGGCAAACTCAGAAATCCCAGCATCTATCCCCTCTTCATCTAACAGCCATGGGGTGAAAAGACCAAGAGAGACTTTCTCATTGATATATCAGGATATTTTGGTACTTGCCCTGAGGTTACCAGCACTTATTGGTGTGTGTGATGCTGTGGGCTGTTCTCCAAAACTCTGGCCTAATGATTCCAGACCAGCAATGCGCTTCCACATTGCTGCCCTGGAGAAGACAGAATTGATTAGGCCTGGGGATAGAAACTAAGAGCTGCATTGGTGAAAGCACAGAGATGTCTCCGTAACTCGCCTTCAGTAGCAGTATCCTAACGCAGGTGCTCAGGCATTATGTTACCGAGAGTCACAACAGTACACAGAGAGACAGAGGAGACTCCAGTGGACTAGAGAAGATCTCTAGATGTGGCTGGATGGACAGACAGACAGATACTGCGGCGAGAAGGATGGATAGATAGAGAATGTGGAGGAAAGGGTGCTTTAGATGGATGGGTAGATACTGAAGAGGAAAAGTCTGGATGGATAGCTGGAGAGATGATATTTTTGATGCATTTTCCTCAGAATCGGTGGAACACAACATATTTTTACAGTCTTCCAGCCCTTACTGATCTGAGTCACAGCCCAGTCCCACAGAGAGAGGGAACGGTGATTGCAGAGTTCTGTCATCTTTGGCCTTCTGCAATGTGAGTATGTGACTCTTTTCGCGTATTTCTCATTGCTTTGTAACTCGGTTGTTTGTAACCCTTGCATTTGAACCCACATATTGACCCTCCCCCTTTTTGGTGAAGCGGGAGCATGGTCTAGTGGTTTCATAGCAGAGGCGATCTAGGGGGTGGATTCCGCACCATGGAAAGGGAATGCATCTTGAATAAATCAATGGCATTCCTGTGCATTTACACCAGAGGGACTGCCAGGAAAAGGACGGATGGGCCAGTAGTCAGGTTCAATCTCCTGTTGCAGCACAAATTTCTTGTGTAACCTTGGGTGAGTCACTTAGCCTCTCTGTGCCTCAGTTGCCCATCTGTAAAATGGGCACAATAATTTCAGTTGTCTAACGGGAAAGCCAAAATTTTCAGGCAAGCGCAACTTTCCTGCAAATGAAGTTTAGTTTAAACCCCATTTTTCTAATGGAAATATGTTTCAGTGGAAAAAACGGAACCAGCCCAGATCCCTACCTGACTCATGAGGGAAGATTGATCGATAACTAATAGAGTGATGGGCACGTATGGTGCTAATAGACAGAGTATGTATTGGGTTAGATAGCAACATACAGTGAAGAGAGAAAGATGGGGCGAAAGGGGGGCTATATATGGTGATCGATATTGTGTTTGGGAGATAGATAGGTATATCCTGTTACAGGAGAAAGCGAGGGAACTGCGTATGTGTGGGGTATGTAGACAGATTCCCAGGAGGGAGGGAGGGAGGGAATAGACCGATAGAGGAGCATGTATGGAGCTGGAGAGATAGATAGGTTTGATGGCTATGCAATACTGATATATAGAGGGGGAGATATGGATCCGAGAGAGAAGGGTGTGTATAGGAGGCATGTAATAGGATAAATGGAGAAGAGGAACATCTGATCATGGGAGAGAACGGAAGGCTGTATGTGGGGCTGGCACATACCAGGATAGATTGTGAAGAGGGAAGATAGATCTATAGCCCCATACATGGCTGTATGGGACAGCTCCTTATTTGCCTTACATTCATGCCACAGGTTGCTTAGTCTATGTCTGTCCTACAACGTGTGATTTCCTTGCTCAGGGACACACAGCAGCACTAGTTCTCATTGAGCTTGGGTCAGTAGGAATAGACTTGTAGCCACAGTAGCACAGGCTGAGCTGGGCCGAGTTCAAATCCTCCAGAAAGTGGTGAGTACGTACCTGATACGGCTCGGCTCAGCCCGGCCACGGCCGGGACCATGGGTTTGCTATTTATCCTCATGCTAGATTATGTGCACACGAGCAGGGGAGTCACAGTCCTAGTTCACAGTGTGCGTAGCCTTCCAGTGCCCTGTCTCCTCATGCCCCACAGGTGAGCCCGTAGCATGGCCGGAGGGGAGATGGACCAAGTTCACCCTGCTGGGTTCCCGATGGGGCGGGAGGCGGAGATCCTGCTCTTCGTGGTGCTGCTGGCCATGTACCTCCTGACCTTGACTGGGAACATGGCGATCCTGGGTGTTGTGCCCTCCGCACCCCTAGGTACTACTTTCTCGGCAACTTTTCCATGCTGGACATCCTCTTCACCGCCGTCATCACCCTGCAGCTGCTCAGCAACCTCCTCCCGGGGGATAAATCCATCTCCTTCGCCGGCTACATGGTTCAGTGCTACTTCTTCTCCTTCCTGGGCACGGTGGAGTTCTTCCTCTTGACCTGCATGTCTGCAGCCTGCTGCACTACCCCGTCCTCATGAACGGCTGCGTCTGTGTCCAGACGGTGCTGGCCCGTTGGCTGGGTGGATTCCCAGCCATCATGATCTCCAGGTTGCCCTATTGCCGTTCCAATGTCATCGACCATTTTTTCTGTGATTTTGGCCCTGTGGTGGAGCTGCCCTGCACTGACACGTGACTGACTGAGCTGAGGGACTTCATGCTGTCATCTGTGGTCATCCTCGGCTCGTTCATCCTAACGATCGTCTCTTACACCTACATCATCTCCGCCATCCTGCGCATCCCCAGCACCACGGGTTGGAAGAAATCCTTCATCACCAGCACCGCCCACCTGACCATCATTTCAATATCCTGCAGCGTGGCCATTTTCATCTATGTCTCCCCGTCACAGAAGGAGATCCTGGGTTTACAAAAAGCACCTGCTGTGATGTCAACCATTGTGTGTCCATTTCTGTAAGGATTGACGCTGTCAGGGGAGCCTTGAAGCAGTCTCGGAGGCAGAGTCGGCAGGTTGTTGTTGAAAGGTTTGGGGAATTTCAACAAAGCAGAGCAGTTTGTTGCAAAGAAATTTCATGGGAAATTTTGGACTTTTTTTCTTAATCCAACCGGACCATAGCAGCTACTGTGATAAACCGAACGTTAAGAGAAAGCTATTCCTGGGGTCCTAATGCTGTTAGGGGGAGGCAATTTTAAAAAATCATGCTGGGAAATTTTTCCTTTTAATGGAAATTTTTATGGGGAAATTTAAAAATTTTCTTCATAAGTTGTTAAATGAAAACCCAATACATTTTGTGATTTTAGCCGCTGAAAGTTAATGTTTTCAGTTTAATAAACAAACAACAAACAAACAAATTAATTTTCTGACAAAACCCAGAACATTTTCAGTTTATGGATTTCCAAAAATCCCCCAAAATATTTGATGAAAATTAGCGTTGGGTTTTTTTTCTTTTTTTCTTTTTTCTTGATTTTGTCAAATATTTTAAAGGGGGAAAACATGATTTGGTGATCAGCTGTGCAGTTAGAATTACAAGCTAGACAAATTCAAGCTATTTAGATGGGCTTCTAATTCTTAACACTGAGTGAAATTTCTAATTTTGTCAGCATTTTGGAGATTTTTTTCCTTCGAAAAACTGAAATCTGTTCAGGATTCAAACTGATTTTTTTTTATTTTAAAGTCAAATACATCATTTTAACTTCCAGGTTTTTTTCTTTTCCCACAAATAAACCAAAAGTTTTGACAGAAATGGGGGAATAAAGAAGAAAAATCCCCTCAAAATTTGAAGCTTTATGTGTGTGTGTGGGGGGGGTGGGGGGGTGGGGGAAGGAGGCTTGATACTGACGGAGAGCATCCAGGCTGGATAAATTCAAATTAGAAATGTAGTGCAAATTTTTAACCATCAGGGTAAACAAGCTATTGGAACAACTTGAAGAGGGAAGTGGCGGGTTCTCCGTTACTTGAATCTTTTTAATTGAGGCTGACTACCTTTCTAAAACGAAACTGCCAGAGGATGTACCTCAGGACACGAAGTTAGCAAGATTCAAAGCAGAATTGGACATTTTCATGGGTAACAAGAATACCCTGGCTCAATATTAGGAACATTTTTTACAGGGATTTTAAACTTCCTACTACAGTAAAACCTCAGAGTTACAAACACCAGAGTTATAAACTGACCGGTCAACCGCACACCTCGTTTGGAACCAGAAGTATGCTACCAGGCAGCAACAGAGACCAAAAATAAATAAATAAATAAAAAATAAATAGGCAAATACAGTATTGTGTTTAAATGTAAACTACAAAAAAAAAAAGGGAAAGTTTAAAAAAAAAAGATTTGACAAGGGAAGGAAACTGTTTCTCTGCTTGTTTCATTTAAATTAAGATGGTTAAAAGCAGCATTTTTCTTCTGCATAGAAAAGTTTCAAAGCTGTATTAAGTCAATGTTCAGCTGCAAATTTTTTGAACAAACAACCATAATGTTTTGTTCAGAGTTACAAACATTTCAGAGTTACGAACCACCTCCATTCCCAAGGTGTTCGTAACTCTGCGGTTCTAACGTACAGCGTTTGAGACAATCTTGGTGGTTAGGAGGGGACTATCATGGGGGCGGATGATACTACATACGCACACTACTAGCACAGCAGTGACTAGTAGTAAATATTTAACTGCTGTAGGGTTCTTGCAACTTTTTATGACACATCTGGTGCTGGCTACTCTCTGAGCTGCAGACTGGGCAAGACGGATCAAGGGCCTGACTTGCAATTTCTATGTTCTTCTGTAAGGTCTGTTTAGGTTAGGGGCTCAGTGCAGGAATCAGTGCCCTGGCTTGTATCATGCGGGAGGTCAGGTGAGTACAATGGTCCCTTCTGGCCATGAGTCTCGACCAATCCCATCCTGCAAGTTCAGTGAATTGACGGGACATGGAAGTTCGCCATCTTCGCAAGGGAGAGCGCCACAGTGAGAGTTACAATAGCAAGTGCACGAAGAGCCCAAGCTTGTGATGTTCAGTTCTTAGGACATAGAGTCCCAATGCCCATTAATTGCCAAGAGGAACTGGTCCTTTGCTAACTTTGAACGTCTCAGCCCAAGAGCTTTGGAAGAGTCACTAGACATCATTACTGAGCATGTGAGCTCTTAGGGGCCTGGATCACGTCTTTGTTCTGTGTTTATAGAATTCTGGGACTGGAAGGGACCTCGAGACGTCATCTAGTCCACTCCCCTGCACTCAAGGCAGGACTATTATCTAGACCATCCCTGGCAGGTGTTTGTCCAACCTGCTCTTAAAAATCTCCAATGATGGAGATTCCACCACCTCCCTGGGCAATTTATTCCAGTGCTTAACCACCCTGACAGTTAGGAATTTTTTCCTAATGTCTAAACCTCCCTTGCTGCAATTTAAGCCCATTGCTTCTTGTCCTATCCTCAGAGGTTAAGAAGAACAATTCTTCTCCGTCCTCCTTGTAACAACCTTTTATGTACTTGAAAACAGTTATTATGTCCCCTCTCAGTCTTTCCTTCTCCAGACTAAACAAACCCAATTTTTCAATCTTCCCTCATAGCTCATGTTTTCTAGACCTTTCACCATTTTTGTTGCTCTTCTCTGGACTTTCTCCAATTTGTCTACGTCTTTCCTGAAATGTGGCGCTCAGAACTGGACACAATACTCCAACATCAGCGTGGAGTGGAGCGGAAGAATTACTTCTCTTGTCTTGCTCACAGTACTCCTGTTAATGCATCCCAGAATCATGTTTGCTTTTTTTGCAGCAGCATCACACTGTTGACTCATATTTAGCTTGTGATCCTCTATGACCCCCAGATCCCTTTCCGCAGTTCTCCTTCCTAGGCACTCGTTATGCGGCACCTAGCTCCTGTGCAGTATAAACAATAATCACGGAGGCCAAGGCTGGGATTCTCCAATGAGCCCAAGGACGTTCGGCACCCACAGTTTCGGGTGCTGAGAGCTTCTATGAATGTATTTTCCCGGGAAGCAATGGGGACTGGCATTAATTTGTCCCTGGGCTGCTCCAGTTTATAATAAATGCCATGTCACACCACAGCTCTCTGTGCAGTTTTGTGTATAGGTGTGTAAAAGGTTCGTGCCGGGGCTCGACCCTTCAGGACAGGAGGGGAGCCACACCGACTCACTATACACGGAAGAAACAGTCAGTTATCTCAGGGCTCAGGCCCTCTGGTGCAGGGGCTGAGTACCACAGTCAAAGAGCCCAGGCCCTCCGGTGCAGGGCTGGGCAAGCAAGCAGTTCAGGAGCCCAGGCCCTCTGGAGCAGGGTCCGGGCAGCAAGCAGTTAAGTAGCTCCGGCCCTGGTTCAGGGCGGAGCACAAACAGGCAATTAACTCAGGCCCTCTGGAGCAGGGCAGAGCCAACAGCAGTTAAGTAGCTCTGGCCCTGGGTCAGGGCGGAGCACAAACAGGCAATTAGCTCAGGCCCTCTGGAGTAGGGGCTGAGCAGATAAGCGGTCTAGTAGCTCTGGCCCTGGGTCAGGGCGGAGCACAAACAGGCAATTGGCCCAGGCAGGTAAGGGGCTCAGGTTCCTACCTGAGCGTTGGGTGAGGGGGAAGCCTGCCACCCGTGTGTAGGGGTGGCAGGGGGGGACACAGGCCCACCCGCTCCACTGTGTCCCAGCCCGGGGCCCTAGCAGCAGCAGTTCGTCTGCTGCTGGGTCAGTGGGGTATCCTGACCGCAACACACTGACATGGGTTCACATGCGTCTACAGCCTGACCAGGGTCGGCTACTCCTGGGCCACTTCCAGTTTCCCCCTCAGGGCCTACCTCGTCCGTGGCATCGGGCTCGGTCCAGTCCATCAGCGCGGGCTCCTCTCGGCCGGGGCTTGGCGGCAGGTCTGGCAGCTCCGTAGGGAAATCCGGCCAATGGTTCTCGGGCGGCTCCTCCGGGTAACAGCAGGGCCGAAGGGGTTCTGGTGGGGCCTCCCCTTCGGGGTTGCTGAGGGGGAGGTCCAAGGGCCCCTCCAAACGACGGGAGCGGACGGGCTCCGGCGGCTCCTCCTCGTAGTGAGCCCGGGGCAGCTCCGGCCAGCTGGGGCGCCCGCCTTGGGCCTCAGAGGTATCCTGGCGGGGAGCTCCCGGCCGCACGTCTGCTCCCTGCGGTGGCCGGGCCCTGACTGAGCTCGGGCGGCCGGCCTTTATACTTCCTGTCCCGCCCCGTGACTTCCGGGGGGCGGGGACAGGTGGCGATGGCTCCGCCCACTCGGGTGTCTGCAATGGGGCTCCCTCTTCAGGACAGGAGGGGAGCCACACCGACTCACTACAAGGTGCTTTTTAAACTAGTGCTTCCATTCCAGGTTCTGTGAGAGTTGTTTAAGTCCCACGGCTGAGAATCTCGTGAAGCGCTGATTTCATTCGCTAACGATCAATTCCTTTAACCCTCTATATAGGGTCAAGTTTCTAAAGAGGTTCCAGCTGTGAGGTTTGCACACTGTAATATCCGTGTGTGAATCTGCACCTGGGAAACGGTTCAAGATGCAGAGTTTGGATTCCAGAGATGGGACTGGTGACTTCAGTTTGCAAATCAGGGCCCAAAACGAACTGTTTTAATTTGTGGGGGAAAGAAAACACCTTTTCAATGGAAAATGGCTCTTCACACTAATCATTTTCACATTGTGTGAAATGTGGTTTTCTCACAATGTGTTTTTCTTTTTTTTTTTAGACAAAATGAAATTAATCTAAAAATTTCATTTCAGTTCAAGTTGAAGTTAAATGGAAAAAAAAATCAGGTTTTGATTTTTTGTATCCTTCCTGCACCTCCTTTCGGGAGGAGACCATTTGATTTGAAACAAATTATTAGCAGATTTTATTTTTTTTTATTGAATTCTCAAAAAAAAAAAAAAAAATTCACAGAAAATACTTAACACTTTTGACCAGTTCTGCCAAAAAATAGCACTATAAATAAATACTATGATTAAGGCTCCGTTTTCGTCACAGAGGTCATGGAAGTCACGGATTCCTTGACTTTCTGTGACCTCCTGTGACCTCCGTGAGTTCTGCAGCAGCCCGTGCGGCTGGCCTGGGCGCTGCCTGAGCCGCCTATCTCGGGCCCCTCCACCTCCCAGCAGTAGGAGTTTGGGTGTGCGGGGGCTCAGGGCTGGGGTGTGGTGCAGTGCTTACCTGCGGGGGGGCTCCCCTCAGCTCCTAGCTCCATGTGATGCCTCTGCCAGCAGGCACCGCCCCCACAGCTCCCATTGGCTGCGGTTCCCAGCCAATGGGAGCTGCAGAACCGGGGCTTGGGGTGGAGCAGAAGCAGCAAGTGAAGCTAGGAGCTGGAGGTCATCACTTCCCTGGAGCTGGGTAGGGAACCTGCCCCAGTCCTGCCAACCCCGCTCCCCCAGCACCCGCGACATCCCCCAGGACGCCCCCCGCCAGCACCCATGGCACCCCCTGGGCTGCCTCCATCAGCACCCATGGCATCCCCCAGGCCACCCCCCCAGCACCCACAGCACCCCAGGGCCACCCCCTTAACCTCCCCCTCCAAGTTTTAGTCAGGGCTATATAGTACAAGTCATGGACAGGTCACGGGCCGTGAATTTTTGTTTACTGCCCTTCACCTGTCCATGACTTTTACTAAAAATACCCGTGACTAAAATGTAGCCTTAACTGTGATTACTGTATTTCTTGTGAGGATGGTTATCCATTGGAGCAAGCCCCAAAGGGAAGTGGTGGAGGAGTCTTTGTCTCTTGATGTCCTCAAATGGAGATTTAATGCTTTAGTCAACCACAAGTTCTCAAACTCATGGCAGGGCTGGCTGGGTGAAGGTTAATGACCTGTGATGTACAAGAGAACAGAGAGATGGTCTACTGGTCCCTTCCCTAGGCGTCTAGCTCTCCCCACGTGTTCTAGGGTGAGCTGGGTTTCCTAGCTCGGGGTTCAATGTTCTACTGGGCAGCAGAGCACCTTGGCATGGGATGTTGCAACGCCGAGCAGAGCAACATCTACACACCTTTACGGACCTGGGCCAGGCAGGCTGCAGATTGTCAGAAGGGGTCAGCACTCGCCTACCTCTGCTCCCGTTAAAGTCAGAGCTAAAACTCCCACTGAGTGCAAACTAAGTCATCACAGAGTGCCTTTGAAAAATCCCACCTTAAGTGATTTGCCAAAGGTCACATGCAGCAGTTGTGGCAGTGGTAGCATTTGAATGCAGACTTCCTGAGTCCTAGTCCAGTGAGTTAACTGTAAATCTGCCCTCCCTATCAATCCGTCTTGCCCATCACTGTAGTATCTGACCACTTATTAAAAACTGAAGTTCATAGTGGTTAATGATTACTGCTGATCCCATAAATCATTCCCTAGGCTGGCGCGTGAGCATCTGCCCAGCGATACACTCTGCTAAATTGCTTCCCCAGAGAAGAAAGAAGAAATTAGCCCCTGGAGGTGTATTTGCTGGGTTAAAATGACCCACCTTAGCACTATGGTTCCTCTGCAAAGCATCTGAGATTTGCCATGAAGAGAGAGAAGAGATTTCTTAAATGTAGCAAACTCTCACCATGGAAGCACAAAGCCTGTTGCAGGGTAGAGTTCGTTATCCCTCTCATTAATCGTTGTACCTCAGCAGCATCAGAAGAGCCAAACGTGGGTATTTGTAGAGGTTCCAAGATTTCATTTACCCAGCTTGGGCAAGACTTGTTTACGAAATTTTAATCTGAGAATTTGCTCAGTGAAATTTATGATCTGTTGTTCAATGAATGCATTTTTTCCTCACTATTCTTTCAGCTTGGAGGAAAAGGCACAGACATATTGTATAACAATTTATTCAATGGATTCAATGAGATTTTTTTTTCAATAAAATATTAGATGCTTATTTTTTTTGTTTGCATCACTCAAAGATGGCTAAAAATAATGAGTAACTTATTCTGATCTATGTAGCGTGATGCAGAGGAGAAGGTGACTGTGTACGGGGAGACTTTGGCAAACCAGTAAAGTGCCTGAAACCACTATGGCTTATTGTTAAAGGCGGCCTAGTCAGCAAGCTGTAAATTGGCCATTCAGCAATCTCAGCTTGACCAAGGCAGGAGGGGAGGGGGTTTTGGGGTGCCACAAAAAGGGCAACTTGACCCCGTGTCCTTCCTGATAAGAATTATGTTGAAGTTGCTGATACATGCATTTTAAAAGAGTAGGATATGCCCCAGGAATGTCTATTGGGGTCTCAAGGCTGCACACTCTGGAAAAACCCACACCTCTTGCTTGATCATTGAAACTGCTTACTTAACAAGGTTTCTTTAAGGGACATGTGATTCTATTACTAATGTATAAATAAGGGGAAAAAGCTTGAGATAGTTGGATTCGTTTGGGGACTCTTTTTGGACTTGCCCTCTGGATACATCTTGCGGTCCCCACCGGCAGACAGAAGATTTGGCCACCGGAAGCCTGCCGCTGTGTCACTCGAGAGCCACACTCAGCTTTGGTAATTATCAAGGGTTGGGGGTGTTTTACTAACCTGCTGCGGACGTGTGTAAGTCCTTGAGACTAGTAAAGTTTAGCTTTAAGTGAAAGCACTCTTGTGTTGTCCTGTTTGTGCCAGCCAGCTATTGGTCGGCCGGCCGTGTCTCCCCTGATTTATTTCCTGACACCTCCTCGCACAAAGTAAAAGTTACCAAGAGCTTTGGGTTGAAAGAACGCCAGGTAACAACTGGAGTTCTGTACTGCTCGTATCTAAGAAAGTGAGTATGTTTACACTAGTGTACTCAGTGTAATGTTGTTCATGTGTCTAGACTGGCATTTTCAGATGAGCCTCAAGGAGTTAGACACTCAAATCCATTGAAAGTCATTGGGAATTGGACACCTAACTCCCTTGGTCACCTTTGAAAATCTTCATCTCCGTAGTCTAAATTTTCAAAAGCATCTGTTCATTTTGGGTGCCTCATCTTTTGGCCTGCTTATGACATCTTAAAGGAGCCTGATCAGCAGAGAGCATGTCCTCAGTATTTTCTGAAAATCAGGCTTACTTAGATACTTAAGGCCAGATTTGTTAAAGTGTGTAAAGATGCATCTAGGCATCTAGTGGGCTTTTCCAAAGTGCCCAACTCCCATAGATTTCAATGAGAGTTAGGCACCTAGTCACTCTTGAGAATGCTACCAGGCACCTATATACTTCTTTAGGTACCTAAATACATTTGGCTACTTAGAGTGTAAATGATTTGATATTGGGACCATGTTTTGTTTTGTGTTGCTCTTCTTTTCTGCCTGCCTCAGTTTCCCCATCTGTCTCACAGGGGTAACAATACGGCCCTCCTTTGTGAAGCCTTTTGAGATTAGCGCCAGGTATTGCTATTATTTATTGGTGTTGTACAGCGTCTA
This sequence comes from Emys orbicularis, assembly GCF_028017835.1. Classification (NCBI taxonomy): domain Eukaryota; kingdom Metazoa; phylum Chordata; order Testudines; family Emydidae; genus Emys; species Emys orbicularis. Next base: position 53,895,177 of record NC_088694.1, on the reverse strand, counting down.
GCACATTAGGTCCCCGGCAGCAGCACTGTGTCTCAATACAATTAATTATAATCAACATCGCAGTTTGGTCACCCCAGAAACTAATGCAAGCAACATCACACTAGTCATTGGTCTGGTTTCCCTGCGGGTATACATCTCTATGGCTGAGCTGAAGTCAGTAGGCCAGATCAACAGCTGGTTTTGAAGGGATGTAGCTCCATTGAATCCATGCACGTTTTTATCGGCTGAGGATCACATCACATCCTCACCTCTCAACCCGCTGAGGCCCAGACAAGAAACACAATGTGTGACAAACACCGCAGATGAGTGACTCACAAATTATTCAATCAGGGAACTTGATGATGTGGGATTCCTTTGTAATGGACCCTTTCTCTCACCAGGGTTGGATGTCTGTTTCCAAACATCAGTGCTGTGGTGCAAGAAGAAGCTATACATTTGGTGAAGGGATTCATGAGCGAGGTCCTTTGGACTGTTGTACACAGCAGGTTAGACTAGATGATCATTCTGGTCCTATATGTCCTTAGAATCTAGGAATTGATGAACCTCTGATTCATGATTGTCTACATTTCTGATGTTAATCATTTTGCACAATTTAAGTGAGAGGAGAAATATCCAATCTGTGTTGAATGTAAGTTACTGTGAGTAAAAATCATTAGATTTAGAGCTGGTCATAAAATTTGGGTGTTTTTTCTGGTTAAGGAAAATGTATTTTGTTCAAAAACTCGGAAACTTAAAATGTTCACCCCAAACTTTTCAGAGACCATTTTCCCCCCAGAAAACTGCCAGAAACTGAAAATTGTTTGGTTCAAATGTGGAAAATATTCAATTTTCATATGTTGCTTTTCTGGTGATATATATATGAGCAAAATAGAAATGTAGGGCCAGCTTTTCAAAGGTTTTTAAGCATCTAAAGATGAAGATAGGTGGTTGGTGGGATTTTTTTCTAAGTGCCTAAACATATTAGGCATATAATGTCTATTGATTTCAATGGGATTTAGGTAACTATGTGCTTTTGAAAATCCTTTTAAAATACCTTTAAAAATCTATCCCTAACCTATGTAGACGCTTTTGAAAATCCCACTAGACACATAGCTGCATCTTTTGGTGCCTGAATTCCTTTGCAAGTGTGGCCCATGGACGCTTACCACCACCATTTTCTTTTAGTCAAAAACCAGTTTTCTGGGGCTTTTTCGTTTTGTTTTTTGAAAATTTCTGACAGTAGAATTTCACCCAGATGTAGAGATGCCCCCAGACATGAAGGACATTTGAGAGTTATGATCTGGCCCCAAGATTTGACAAACCCTACTGTATAATTGTTTCCTTATCCCAATAGGTCAATGGGGAATGGAGAACCACACTTCAACTGTGGAAGAATTCATCCTCTTGGGGTTTCCCATCCAACAAGAGACAGAGATCCTGCTCTCTGTGGTGCTGCTATACTTGTATCTTTTGACGTTATTCAGCAACATGGTCATTCTCTGCATTGTCTACGCTGACGGCCGCCTACACACCCCCATGTACTTCTTCCTCTGTAACCTCTCGGCATTGGACCTATTTTTTACCTCGGTGACCGTGCCCAAGATGCTGCAGAACCTCCTTTCTGGAGATAAATCCATCTCCTTTGCTGGCTGCATGGCCCAGTCCTACTTCTACTTCTTCCTGGGCACGGTGGAGTTCTTCCTCTTGACCTCCATGTCCTATGACCGATATGCTGCCATATGCAGCCCGCTGCACTACCCCACCCTCATGAATAGCCGTGTCTGTGTCCAGATGATGATGGCCTGTTGGCTGGGTGGGTTTCTCTCCATCCTCTTCCCAACCATGATGATTTCCAGGTTGTCCTACTGCCGTTCCAATGTCATTGACCATTTTTTTGGTGATTCTGGCCCCTTGCTGGAGCTCTCCTGCACTGACACGCATCTGATTGAGCTGATAGACTTCATGTTATCTTCTCTTGTCATCCTCTGCTCATTAACCCTAACGATTATCTCCTATGTCTTCATCATCTCCACCATCCTGCGCATCCCAACCAGCACTGGCCGGAATAAGGCCTTCAGCACCTGTGCCCCCCACCTGACCCTGTTTCTCATGTCCTGCAGTATCTCCATCTTCATGTATGTGACGCCGTCACAGAAGTCCACCTTGGAGACGCGCAAGATCCCTGCGGTGCTCAGCAGCATCGTTAACCCACTGCTAAGTCCTTTTATCTACACCTTATGGAACGACATGGTCAAGAAAGTCTTGAGGGAGACTTTTAGCCACAGCAAAGCACTTGTATTTCATAGCGTGGGCGGATTATTCCTGACTTGTGCTGCTACTTGCAGAAAGAGAAGTGTAGCATAGGAATGACCAGATCCATGGGTCAGACCCATCGTCCATCTAGCCCAGTATCCTGTCTCTGATTGTGGCCATCACCAGATGTTTCAGAGGGAGGTGTGAGAAACCTCACAGCAGCCAGATGTGGGATAACTTGCTCCTCAGGAAGGACTCTGTTACTTAGAGGGTGAAAGCAGGAATTTTTATATCCCTGCCAAAACTAAAACTGCCCTTTTTACCATTAACTATTCTAACTTTGGATATTTTTGTCGTCGATATAAATATCCAGTCCCTCTTTGAATCTTGCTAAATTCATTTTTGGTATAATTTAAGGCCAGACCAGACAATTAGGTCATCTAGTCTGACCTCTCCTGTATATCCCAGGGCATTAAATTTCACACTTTTACTTCTGTACCTTCTTGGCCTCTAATATCCTGTGGTAATGAGTTCCATAGTCTAACTGTGTTGTATGAACAAGCATTCCCTTTTGTCAGTTTCTGCATTTGCCACTTTTCAATCTCATTGACATCCCCCTTCTGCTTTTGTTAAGAGACAGTGAGAACAGAAATACCTGATTTACCGTCACTATTTTATTGCCTTTCATCATGTCATAAGAACATAAGAGAACATGAGAGTGGCCATATTGGGTCAGACCAAAGGTCCATCTAGCCCAGTATCCTGTCTTCTGACAGTGGCCAATGCCAGGTGCCCCAGAGGGAATGAACAGAACAGGGAATCATCAAGTGATCTATCCCCTGTCGCTCATTCCCAGCTTCTGGCAAACAGAGGCTAGGGACACCATCCCTGCCCATCCTAGCTAATTGCCATTGATGGACCTATCCTCCATTAACTTATCTATATCCCCTCTTCTCTGTCTCCTATCTGTGGTTAACAATCCCAGACTTTCCAATCTGTCATCATATGAGAGTTTTCCCATGCCCCTCCATTCGATAGTATTCTTTTTGGGATGGGTGGACAAGCACTGTGAGCAGTACTTCACAATGCAGATAGGCAGCTCTGGACAGGCCAATCCGCACTGTAGCATCACTAATTCTTGATTAGTGAGATTGTGCTTTCAGAGTAGGGTGTGCAAAGTGCAGTCATTGGGTCCGTCTACACTTATGGCAGCACGGACAGTGCAGACACTGCGTGTCCAGCTGGACTGGATATAAATAGCCGTGTAGATGGCGAGGCATGGCTTGTGTGAGTAGAAAAGAGTTTCCTACATGCATGAACCCCAGGGTATGTACCCGACACAGCTCTCTAGATGCCCAAGTCATGTTTCCCACTCTACACTGCTATTTTCCGTGCTGTAGTGTCTCACTGCCTCCCCACAGCTTTTCACTGCGGCTTATAGTTAGGTGAGTAGTGCCTGTACTCTCCACACCACCATAGCTCTAGCAACAGATTCATAGCAGATTCTAAGCCTAGAAGGGACCATTCGATCACCCAGTCTGGCTTCCTTGGTAACAAAAGCCGTAGAATTGTTTCCACTTACTCCTGTATTGAGCCCAATAACTTGCATTTGACTAAAGCATCTTCCAGAAAGTCACCCAGTCTCATCAGGAGATGGAGAATCCACCACCACCTTTGGTAGTTTGTCCCAGTGTGAAAAGCATTGTGCCCTAGTTCTGATTTGAGTTTGTCTGGCTGTAACATGCAGGCAATGGTTCTTCTCATGCCTTTCTCCAGCGGGTGACAGAGCCCTTGTGGTATCTGGTATTTGTTCCCTCTGATGGAACTTGTACACCAGAACCAAGCCATATCGGTGCTTCTCCAATGAAGTTTTGTGTGTGTGGACCAGACCTCAGACTCAGACAATTTTTCCCGAATATCCCATCAGCTTCCTTTGTCACCTTGGGAAAGTCATTCAATCTGTCTGTCAATGGGGCCAGATCCCCGGCTGGCGTAAATCAGTGCAGCAGCCCTGAAGATGGTGGCGTTATGCTGATCTACACCAGCAGAGGGTCACATAATCCTTTGGCAATGGGGTCAAATAGCTCAGAAATAGCCTCTCATCTGGATGTCGGGGTATGCGGGCGCCCAGCCCGGAGGTTAAGAATGATTAGTGGGTTAGTAGGATTCCCAGGTCTATTCCCTGGGCTCTTGGCTAATGATTACAACTCAGTGATGTTCTTTTAAATTGTTCCCCTGAGAAGACGGAAGTGATTAGATCCTCTTATGTGCTGGGTAAGTGTCATAACTATAAAGGGAAGGGTGACAGCTCTCCTGTGTACAGTGCTATGGAATCCCTCCTAGCCAGAGACTCCAAATCCTTTTACCTGTAAAGGGTTAAGAAGCTCGGGTAACCTGGCTGACACCTGACCCCAAGGACCAATAAGGGGACAAGATACTTTCAAATCTTGGGGGGGGAAAGGCTTTTGTGTGTGTCCTTTGTTTAGGGGGTTGTTCGCTCTTGGGACTGAGAGGGACCAGACATCAATCCAGGTTCTCCCCATCTTTCTAAACAAGTCTCTCTTATTTCAAAATTGTAAGTAAAAGCCAGGCAAGGCGTCTTAGATTTACTTTGTTTTCTCAACTTGTAAATGTACCTTTTACCAGAGTGCTTATCTTGTTTGCTATACTTTGAACCTAAGACAGAGGGGATTCCTCTGAGCTCTTTAAGTTTGATTACCCTGTAAAGTTATTTTCCATACTGATTTTGCAGAGATGATTTTTACCTTTTGCTTTAATTAAAAGCCTTCTTTTTAAGAACCTGATTGATTTCTCCTTGTTTTAAGATCCAAAGGGGGTTTGGATCTGTATTCACCAGGAGTTGGTGAAAGGAAGGAGGGGGGAAGGGTCAATTTCTCCTTGTTTAAGATCCAAGCAGTTTGGATCTGTATTCACCAGGGAATTGGTGAAAGGTTTCTCAAGGCTTCCCAGGGAGGGAATTCTTAAGATGGTGGCAGCGGACCAGAGCTAAGCTGGTAGATAAGCTTAGCAGTTTTCATGCAGGCCCCTACATTTGTACCCTAAAGTTCAAAGTGGGGATACAGCCTTGACATGGTGGCAGCGGTGGGATCGTTTTAAACCCAAAAGCCAGTAAAAATTTTTTTTCCTTCTAGCTGCTTAGAAAGCAGAGCTGAAGGTAGATGCATATCTTATCTCTCCTTGCCTGAAGGCAGAGGTGTTAAGTTTTTTTTAACAAGGTCCTTTGTTAAAAGAAGGGTTCAATTAATGAGCAAACAACTGGTAAAAATAATTTACAAGCTGAATTGTGTTTTTTTTCTTTTTTATATCCTCGGAAGTAGCTAGTTAGAAACTCTCTGTTAACTCAGCAGCACTCAGCAGGAGCCTGAGCTAAGTACATCCCAGTTTCAGTCAACTGCAGAGGGGTGTGACCCAGCACAAAAAAAACAGGAAAATGACTACCAAAAAAGAAAAAGCTAAAGAGGAGGCCCACAAGAGAGCTATGGAGCTGGAAAAAAAAGAGATAGAGCTAAGAGACAAAGAAGAAAAAGCCAAAGAGGGGGCCCACAAGAGTGAGATGGAGCTGAGAGACAGAGAAGAGAAAGCCAAAGAGGAGGCCCACAAAAGAGAAATGAAGCTGAAAAAAGCCAAACAGGAGGCCCATAAAAAAGAGATGAAGCTAAAAAAAAAAGAAAAAAAAGCCAAACAGGAGGCCCATAAAAAAAAGATGGAGCTAAAAAAAAAAGAGATGGAACTGGAAGCAGCAAAAACTAGGCAGGGTGCATCAGACCATCCTAACAACTCCTCTCCAGGTACCACTTCCCATCCCAGGAAATTCCCCACCTACAAGGCAGGCGATAATACTGAGGCCTTCTTAGAAAATTTTGAAAGGGCCTGCCTTGGATACGACATCCCTCCAACCCAGTACATGGTAGAGCTGAGGCCGCAGCTCAGTGGACCCTTAGCAGAGGTGGCGGCTGAAATGCCTAAGGAACACATGAACAGTTATGAACTTTTTAAAAACAAGGCCAGAATCAGAATGGGGCTAACACCTGAGCATGCCCGTCGGCGGTTCAGAGCCCTAAGGTGAAAACCTGATGTGTCATTTACCCGACATGCCTACCACATTGGGAAAAATTGGGATGCCTGGATATCAGGAGCAAATGTTAAATCTACGGAAGAGTTGCCCTTCCTATTGCAAATGGAGCAGTTTTTAGAGGGTGTTCCTGAGGAAATAGAAAGGTACATCCTAGATGGGAAGCCCAAAACTGTAACCGAGGCGGGGGAGATTGGAGCCAAATGGGTGGAGGTGACAGAAAAGAAAAAAGCTAGTAGCAGTTACAGCGAATATCAGAAGGGGCAAGCTGAAACAAAACCTTATCACCGGGGACAACCCAAGGCCCCACCCACATCCCAAGGGAAACCCCAGACGCCTTCTCACCCCACCACACCAGTCTCCATCAACCAACATCGCCCCGGTGATACCTTAGCAGGGCGATGTTTTAAATGTAATGAACTGGGGCATATAAAGGCTCACTGCCCCAAGAATCCCAACCGATTACAGTTCATTACACCCCAATCACACCAAAGAACCCCAGACCCAGATGCCTCTCTCATACCCTCGGAGCAAAGGGAAACCTTGAGAGTGGGCGGAAAGAAGGTTATCGCTTGGAGGGACACTGGGGCACAAGTGTCAACTATCCACCAATCCCTAGTGGACCCCAAACTCATCAACCCTAAGGCTACAGTGACAATTCAACCCTTCGTGTCACAGTCTGTAACCTTGCCTACAGCCCAGTTGCATGTCCAGTACAAGGGCTGGTCAGGAATGTGGACTTTTGCAGTCTATGACAATTATCCCATTCCCATGCTGCTGGGGGAAGACTTGGCCAACCACGTGAAGCTAGCCAAGAGGGTGGGAATAGTCACCCGCAGCCAGGCTAAGCAAGCTTTCACCCCCATCCCTGTTCCTGAGCCGTCCCCCAGGGCCCCGTCTGTGTTACCGGAGACCCAAACACAGGTGGTAAAACCGGATCCCCTGCCAACGACTGCAACAGCCGTAGTGGATCCAATCCCAGAGACCCAGCCAAAGCCAGTCCCAGAACCGGAACTGGCAACGCAACCAGCACCAGGACCATTGTCAGCACTGAGTCCAGCGCTTGCAAGCCCGTCTACAACTCCAATGCCAGAGGACACCAGCGAGCCTGAACTGGCAGAAGCAGCAGATAACCCTACCCAAGAGGCTCAGCCAGAGCCTGAAATACCACATAGTGCACCAGCGGACAGCGGTTCACAGTCAATGAAAACAGCCCCAGCACCTGCATCGCTTCCAGAGGGACCAAGCCTCAGTCCACAGTCCAAGGAGGAACTGATGTCTCCAGCATCAAGGGAACAGTTCCAGGCCGAGCAGGAAGCAGATGACAGCCTTCAAAAAGCTTGGGCAGCGGCACGGAGCACCCCACCGCCTCTCAGCTCTTCTAACCGATCCCGGTTGGTTGTAGAAAAAGGACTTTTATACAAGGAGACTCTTTCTGGTGGGCACCAGGAAGACTGGCATCCTCAAAGACAGCTGGTAGTTCCCACTAAGTATCGGGTAAAACTCTTGAGCTTAGCCCATAATCATCCCAGTGGCCATTCTGGGGTGAACAGAACCAAAGACCGGTTGGGGAAGTCCTTCCACTGGGAGGGAATGGGCAAGGACGTTGCTAATTATGTCCGGTCTTGTGAGGTGTGCCAACGAGTGGGAAAGCCCCAAGACCAGGTTAAAGCCCCTCTCCAGCCCCTACCCATAATTAAGGTCCCATTTCAGCGAGTAGCTGTGGATATTCTGGGTCCTTTCCCAAAGAAGACACCCAGAGGAAAGCAGTACGTACTGACTTTCATGGATTTTGCTACCCGATGGCCGGAAGCTGTACCCTTAAGCAACACCAAGGCTAAAAGTGTGTGCCAGGCATTAGCAAACATTTTTGCCAGGGTAGGGTGGCCCTCCGACATACTTACAGATTCGGGAACTAATCTCCTGGCAGGGAACATGAAAAACCTGTGGAAAGCTCATGGGGTGAATCACTTGGTTGCCACCCCTCATCACCATCAAACCAATGGTCTGGTGGAGAGGTTTAATGGAACTTTGGGGGCCATGATACGTAAATTCGTAAATGAACACTCCAATGATTGGGACCTAGTGTTGCAGCAGTTGCTTTTTGCCTACAGGGCTGTACCACATCCCAGTTTAGGGTTTTCACCATTTGAACTTGTGTATGGCCGCAAGGTTAAGGGGCCATTACAGTTGGTGAAGCAGCAATGGGAGGGGTTTACGCCTTCTCCAGGAACTAACATTCTAGACTTTGTAAGCAACCTACAAAACACCCTCCGACACTCTTTAGCCCTTGCTAAAGAAAACCTAAAGGATGCTCAGGAAGAGCAAAAGGCCTGGTATGATAAACATTCCAGAGAACGGTCCTTCAAAGTAGGAGACCAAGTCATGGTCTTAAAGGCGCTCCAGGCCCATAAAATGGAAGCGTCGTGGGAAGGACCATTCACGGTCCAGGAGCGCCTAGGAGCTGTTAACTATCTCATAGCCTCCCCCACCTCCAACATAAAGCCTAAGGTATACCATGTTAATTCTCTTAAGCCCTTTTATTCTAGAGAATTAAACGTTTGCCAGTTTACAGCCCAGGAAACTGATGACGCGGAGTGGCCTGCAGGTGTCTACTATGAAGGAAAAAGGAATGGTGGCGTGGAAGAGGTGAACCTCTCCACGACCCTGGGACGTCTGCAGCAACAGCAGATAAAGGAGCTGTGCACAAGCTTTGCACCGATTTTCTCAGCCACTCCAGGACGAACCGAACGGGCATACCACTCCATTGACACAGGTAATGCTCACCCAATTAGAACCCCACCCTACCGGGAGTCACCTCATGCCCAAGCGGCTATCCAAAGGAAGATCCAGGACATGCTACAGATGGGTATAATCCGCCCCTCTACCAGTGCATGGGCATCTCCAGTGGTTCTAGTTCCCAAACCAAATGGGGAAATACACTTTTGCGTGGACTACCGTAAGCTAAATGCTGTAACTCGTCCTGACAACTATCCAATGCCACGCACAAATGAGCTATTGGAAAAATTGGGACATGCCCAATTCATCTCTATTTTAGACTTAACCAAAGGGTACTGGCAAGTACCACTAGATGAACCCGCTAAGGAAAGGTCAGCCTTCGTCACCCAGGCAGGGGTGTATGAATTCAATGTACTCCCTTTCGGGTTGCGAAATGCACCCGCCACCTTCCAAAGACTTGTAGATGGTCTCCTAGCAGGATTGGGAGAATCTGCAGTTGCCTACCTCGATGATGTGGCCATTTTTTCTGATTCATGAACAGAACACCTGGAGCACCTGAAAAAAGTCTTCAAGCGCATCCGGCAGGCAGGACTAACTGTTAAGGCTAAAAAGTGTCAAATAGGCCAAAACAGAGTGACGTACCTGGGGCACCAGGTGGGTCAAGGAACTATAAATCCCCTACAGGCCAAAGTGGATGCTATCCAAAAGTGGCCGGTTCCAAAGTCAAAAAAACAGGTCCAATCCTTCTTAGGCTTGGCCGGATATTATAGGCGATTTGTACCACACTACAGCCAAATCGCCGCCCCGCTGACAGACCTAACCAGAAAGAAACAGCCAAATGCAGTTCAGTGAACTGATAAGTGTCAAAAGGCCTTTAACCAGCTTAAGGCAACACTCATGTCTGACCCTGTGCTAAGGGCCCCAGACTTTGACAAACCGTTCCTAGTAACCACAGATGCTTCCAAGCGAGGCGTGGGAGCAGTTTTAATGCAGGAAGGACCGGATCAAAAATTCCATCCTGTCGTGTTTCTCAGCAAGAAACTGTCTGAGAGGAAAAGCCACTGGTCAATCAGCGAAAAGGAATGCTAAGCCATTGTGTGTGCGCTGGAAAAGCTACGCCCATATGTTTGGGGACGACGTTTCCAACTACAAACAGACCATGCTGCGCTACAGTGGCTTAATACCACCAAGGAAAATAACAAAAAACTTCTTCGGTGAAGTTTAGCTCTCCAAAATTTTGATTTTAAAATACAACACATTTCGGGAGCTTCTAACAAAGTGGCTGATGCACTCTCCCGGGAAAGTTTCCCAGAGTTAACTGGTTAACAATTGTTCTTAAAATAAAACATATTGTTAGTTTTTATATAATCAGTAGTATGTCTAAAGGTACATGTGTTTTATTAACTCTGTTTTCTCCTAGAGCTCCAGGAAGAAATCACAGCCAGTGTGGAACCGGACGTCCAACACTATCTGTGATTTGGGGGGCGTGTCATAACTATAAAGGGAAGGGTGACAGCTCTCCTGTGTACAGTGCTATGGAATCCCTCCTAGCCAGAGACTCCAAATCCTTTTACCTGTAAAGGGTTAAGAAGCTCGGGTAACCTGGCTGACACCTGACCCCAAGGACCAATAAGGGGACAAGATACTTTCAAATCTTGGGGGGGGAAAGGCTTTTGTGTGTGTCCTTTGTTTAAGGGGTTGTTCGCTCTTGGGACTGAGAGGGACCAGACATCAATCCAGGTTCTCCCCATCTTTCTAAACAAGTCTCTCTTATTTCAAAATTGTAAGTAAAAGCCAGGCAAGGCGTCTTAGATTTACTTTGTTTTCTCAACTTGTAAATGTACCTTTTACCAGAGTGCTTATCTTGTTTGCTATACTTTGAACCTAAGACAGAGGGGATTCCTCTGAGCTCTTTAAGTTTGATTACCCTGTAAAGTTATTTTCCATACTGATTTTGCAAAGATGATTTTTACCTTTTGCTTTAATTAAAAGCCTTCTTTTTAAGAACCTGATTGATTTCTCCTTGTTTTAAGATCCAAAGGGGGTTTGGATCTGTATTCACCAGGAGTTGGTGAAAGGAAGGAGGGGGGAAGGGTCAATTTCTCCTTGTTTAAGATCCAAGCAATTTGGATCTGTATTCACCAGGGAATTGGTGAAAGGTTTCTCAAGGCTTCCCAGGGAGGGAATTCTTAAGATGGTGGCAGCGGACCAGAGCTAAGCTGGTAGATAAGCTTAGCAGTTTTCATGCAGGCCCCTACATTTGTACCCTAAAGTTCAAAGTGGGGATACAGCCTTAACAGTAAGCTAGAGGAACCAGCTTCAGATGAAGGCATATCATCCTTAGCAGGAAACACAAGTGCCATTTTCTATATGAAGAGGACAGATTTCTTCAGTACAGGCCACCAGGGACCTTAGGATCACTGTAGAAGGCTGTATGGTCATCGTGTGTTGTTAGGAAGCAGAGTCCAGGAGCATTGCATAGAATAAACAGCATTCGCTAGACTTATTCTGTTGTTCTTACTACACCTCAGCCTAAACCAGGAGTGATTCTGTTCAGGTTAGATGGGCTCATGTTCTTACTCACTCCAGTGTTATTCAGGAGTCACTCCACTGGAGTCAATGGGACCTAGTCTCCTCTTGCTCACCTGATGTAAATCAGGAGTCACTCCACTGGAGTCAATGGGGCCTATTCTGTCACGCTGGTGTAAATCAGGAGTAACTCCGCTGGAGTCAATGCAGCTGATTCCCCTTTCATTCATCCTGATGTCAGCCAGTGGTAACACCAAAGGAATCAGTGGAGCTGTAACTCTGTCAGTAGTGTAACCGAGAGGCAAATCGGCCTTACTCTTACTTCTAGTTTGCAAGCATTTGCTTTGGAGCAGCAACGTAAGACTAGGGAGGCTGGATCAGACCAAGGGCCTATCTAGCAGCGTCTTCTGTCTCCAGCAACCAGCTGCTTCAGGCGAGGAGGCAAGCAAGCCTGCAGTGGGTAGTTACGGGATAATCCGCCCACGTGGGACATTTCTTCCTAAAAACAAACAAACAAAAAAATCCATAACATTATAGCAAATGTTTGACAAAAAAAAGAACAAAACCACAACCTAATATACATGAAATATTTTCATAATCCCCTCCCAAAATTATTTTAATAAAACAACCTTTAATTTTTTTTTTTAAATTGAGCAGTTCCACTGACCTGCTAGGTGACCTTGGGAAAGTCACTTCCTGCTCTGCATCAAGGGTTCCCCATCTGTAAAGTGGGGGTGCTGACACTGACCTCCCTAACCCTGACCCTAACCCTGATCAGGGGCGGCTCCAGGCATCAGCATACCAAGCGCGTGCCTGGGGCGGCAAGCCGTGGAGGGCAGCCTGCCGGTTGCCATGAGGGCGGCAGTCCGGCGGCTTTCAGCGGCATGCCTGCGGGAGGCCTGCTGGTCCCGCGGATTTGGCGGCAATTCGGAGGCGGGTACGCCGAAGGCCCGGCACTGATGGACCTCCCGCAGGCATGCCGCTGAAGGCTGCCTCACTGCCGTGCTTGGGGTGGCAAAATACATAGAGCCGCCCCTAACCCTGATACTGACCTCCCTAACCCTAACCCTGATACTGGCTTCCTTTGTACACAGCACTTTGAGAGCTACTGATGAAAAGCACCAGATACAAGCTCAGCGTTATCGTGCGATACTAAAGCTGGTGGGGGAAAAAAAATTAAAAAAATATGCTTTGAATAAGCATTTTGGGAATGTTGATGTTGTTATTGGGAAATGTTTTGAAAGTGACCTAATTTGGTTTTTTTGGTTTTTATATACTTAAAAAAAATCATTATTTTCCTTCTGAAAATTATCAAAAATGTTTTCAGTAAACTAATAATTTCCATAAGGCATTCTATATTGTTTAAGGCCATATCTATATAAAACCATGAATATTTTCATTAAAAACAGGTCATTTTAAACCAACATGTTTTCATTCCACTCATTTCAAGTAGCTCTACTAAATACTAAAGCTGGCTGAAAATGAAAATCTGTATTTTGACAAAAATATTGAGGATTTTGAAGTTCTTTTAGTTGAGTAGAGATTGAAATGGGCCATTTTCTGTGATTTTTAAAAAAATTAGCGGTGATTCTTTTGTAGTTGAATTTATTTTTTGAAACATGGGTTTTGGTAAACAATTTCAGTAAGCAGTATATTAAAGAAGGCAGTGCATTGTTCATGGAAAAACAAAACTTTTTCTTTGGTGAAAGACCGTTCTTTGACCAGCTGTGTGAAATAATGCTGAAGGAGGAAAAGAGATTTTTCAGACTGACAGCTGATTTTACATGTGAAATGACACGGTGTAGCAGAATGAGACGAATAAGCCACCCAGGATAGCGTAAGGGAAAGGAAGTAAGAGAGATGCACAGTTCTTAACAAATCAATAGCATCAATCATTAAAAAAGGCTACACTTTCACTGACTCCAACCAGTGACAGACTCTGTGAATGATTCTTCCATGTGGGCTTAATCTCCAAGTGATGGACAAACCATTAGGTATAGATACCGTCCTTTCTGCAGAGAATGTAACCCTGAGTCAAATTCACTCCTCTGACGAGGCCTACTTCCCTCTTGGCCCCCTAAGTCCATTGGGAAGCCTGGTGTGAAGTCAATGAGCATCTGGGTTCACTTCATTCTTGTGGCTTTGGGTTTTCAGTCTCGAAGCCTAAGGCACTCAGAAAATCTCCTGCCATTGGCATCCTTTGACTTGTTTGTTCCTCAGAGCATAGATGGAGGGGTTAAACAGCTGGGTCGCCATAGTGTACAGAAAGGACACAACTTTGTCAAAATCCTGCCTGCCCTGCAGAGCTGGTGGGATTTACCTGGAGATGATCTGCTGTGCAATACCCACAACCATGAGATGGGCAGAGCAGGGGGAAAAGGACTTTTTCCTGCCTGTGGAGGTTGGGCTGCACATGACAGTGGAGACGATGGTGACCATCAATGTGCCATAAGTACAGCTGTCACCAAGGCCACTTCTTCAATGATCCCCGTGTCTGTGCAGGAGAGTTGGAGCAATGGGGCTGTATCACAGTAGAAGTGGTTTATGATGTTGGGGCCACCAAACAGCAAGCGAACAAGAGAAGGATGGTAGGAAACACCAGTAGTAAACTCACCAGCGAGCAACCAAGCACTGACTGGAGGCAGACTCTGTTGCTCATGTTGGTGATGTAAGGTCGTGGGTTGCAGATAGTCAAACATCTTCCCTGTGAGATGGATACCTACCAGCTATGGGCACTTTGAGAAATTCTGTTCAGGCAACTGAACCAAGCAGAGGCTCCCAAATGAGTATGATAGATAGATAGATAGATAGATAGATAGATAGATAGATAGATAGATAGATAGATAGATAGATAGATAGATAGATAGATGGGTGTGTGGAGATAGATAGATAGATAGATAGATAGATAGATAGATAGATAGATAGATAGATAGATAGATAGATAGATAGATAGATAGATGATTAGATAGAGGGGGTGAATGGGCGTAGATAGATAGATGATTAGATTAGATAGTCAATGGGACGTAAGCTCTGAACTGCCTAAGTTACGACTGAAAGTGGACTTAGCCACATCTAAATCACAAGGGCCAGAGTTTTAAAGGTACTCAAGGAGCCTAACTACTGTTGACTTAAATGAGATGTAGGTGCCTAAATATCTCTTAAAAACTCTGGTCCTTAGACATTCCAGCACTGAGCAGAGCCCACCTAAAGACCTTTACCAGTCGGTGACTCAGTTCCCCATCTATAAAACGGAGATAATGATGTTGCCTTTCCTTAAAAAGGGCACTATAAATATAAATCCATTCATCTTTCTCAGGTGCTCTAATGCTATTACCTCCATGGATTTGAGAATCTCAGGCTAAATGGATGAATCACTAATGCCATTCTGAGATGGAGAACTGAGAAACAGAATGGTATACTTAGCATTTGGAGAGGAGTCGGTGACCCATCACCCACTGGATTTCAGTGGATTTGGGCACTGTACTTCTTTTGATAATTCAAAGTAAAGAAACTTAAGCCAAGCCACACAAGGATTCTGAGGCAAATCTGGGTTCAAACCAGCTCCCCTGACAACCATCTGATTTTCTTAACTCTAAGAACATCCTTCTGTTTCCACCGATAGAAATGAACTACTCAGCTTGAGTAACGGCAGGATACTAACCACAGACCTTCAGCGCAGAAATTTGTCACTTCCTGGGTATGTAAAATCTGGGCCCTGATCCAGAAGGTGAGATCTGAGCACACTTTACCATATTGGGCCCCTAGGTGAGCTAGGGTTTAGGTGTCCGGACACCTAGAGTGGGATGTGGTGTGCATGTGAATATTGCCTCTGGATCTTTTTAAGTGCCTGAATATCTTTCAAAATGTGGCCTCGAGACGTGACGCTCGGGAATTTCAGAGGCGCCCAAGGGAATCCGGCACTTATTGGATTCCATTGAGATGTGGGCACCTAGGATTTCTTTGGTTTCTTTTGGAAAATCCCAGATTCAGGGCCAGATTGTTAGGGGTCTTTATTCCTTTTATATCAATAGGAATTCGACACCTAAATATCTTTTAAAAACTGGGCCTAAGTGACTTGCCAAGGTAAATACGGAAGAAGTCAGAATTGAACAAATGTCGATTCCCCCCTCCCCCAAAGACTGAGTCCTTCCCCCCAACACCAACCTTCCTCTTTGGAATGGGGGGTTACCTACCAAGGAGCCCAAAGACCCAATAACCAAAGAGGCAGTAGATCTTGGGATGAAGCTGACGGGAGACCCAAAAGAAGGAAGTGTATTGCAAATACCAACATATGCAGTAAGTTTATTGTTTAACCACATCAAATGTTATAGCTTTACACATGTCCGGACAAAAGAACGTGTTTAGCCTTTGTCCAGGAGAGCAATATTGATGCTGTTGCAGAACATCATCCACTGCTTCCCAAAGGAGAGATTTTCTGTTCTTCCTCTTCTCAGTCACCTTCTATTGGGGAAACTTTCTGAAGCAAGACAAGGGTGTTTTCAAAGGGACAAAGGAAAATTTGCACCCAACTCCTATTGCTAGTTGAGCACCTGGAGTAAGATTCTGCTTACACATGTCAATGGTAAAACTCTGAATTCAGTGGAGCTGGGATTTCACCCCCATCTCCCTCCCTCTGTACCTTTGAAAATATCCACTGCCAAATCAAGGAGGAAACAAATAATTTCTTCCCATTCCACTTCCAGCATTTCTGTCATAGAAATTGATACATTCATAGCCTTTAAGGGCAGAAAGGCGCATTCAATCATGTAATCTGTTCTCCTGTACAGGACACACCACAGAAGCGCACACCGTTACACCTGTATTGACCACAATAACTTGTTTGACTGAGGGCAGGTCTATACTACTGCTTAAGTTGATCTAATTTATGTCACTTGGGGGTGTGAAAAAGACTCCCCCTGAGTGACGCAAGTTACAGCAACCTAAGTGCTATCCGTCCCAGCACTATGTCAGTGGGAGATGCTCTCCTGATGACATTGCTTCCATCTCTTGCAGAGGTGGAGTAATTATGCTGGGGGGAGAGCACTCTCCCATCGATATAGAGCATCTTCGCCAGACGTGCAGCTGTGCCGATGTAGTGCTTCTAGTGTAGACCTGCCCTAAATCAAAATATCCCAGAAAGGCATGTGGTCAAGACTTGAAAACAGCGAGTGAGAGAGAGAATCCACCACTTCTCATGGTAGTTTTTTCCAATGTTAAAAATAGAGGTCTTATTTCTCATTTGAATTTGTCTGGCTTCAACTTCCAGCCCTTGGTTCTTCTTCTGCCTTTCTCCACTAGATTCAGAAACACTCTGCCATCTGGTATTTTCTCCCCAGGAAGGTACTTGTATATCATGAACAAGTCAACTCCTAATCTTCCTTGTAATAAATTCAATAGATTGAGTATCTTATGTCACATTATAAGGCATCTACCCATTTCTAAAATCTACTCTACAAGGCCTGGATTGTTTTTTGTGTAATGTACAATGGCCTGTGAAATGGGGTGCTGATCTCCGTTGGGGTCTTTAAGCATTGCTACAACAATACAAGGTGTGGTAAGAAGCAGACCAGGGTAGGGTAGTGGAGGCCAGGTAACCAATAGAACAGGATGTGCCCATTTCTTAGCAATTCAGTAGAAGAGATAAGCCAGGACAGTCTTTCACCAAAAGCAAGCAGAACTAGACTCTAAGAATATCCATTTAATTCTTCTATTGATTGGGTGTCTATACAGTGACCAGAACAGTGACCAGAATAGTAGGTGTTGACTGGCTTCTTTTTCCAGAGGAAGTTACCTTGGATACATTGGTTCCAAAGTGCAGCATCTTACATAGCACTCATGACACACCTAAGCCCATTGTAAGGTTGGAACGAAATCAAAGATATTCACTTTACTCTTGCATCTTTCGATTTTAATTTTTTCAGGCCCGATTCGGATGCTTAAAACATACCCTGTCACAAGCATCCTTCAGGGCCTGTTTGACTTGTTCGTTCCTGAGAGCATAGATGTAGGGATTAAACAGCTGGGTGACCACCGTGTAAAGAAAGGACACAACATTGTCAAAGTCCCACCCACCGCGCTGACCTGGTCGGATGTACCTGAAAATGGAGCTACTGTACAATATCACCACAACCGTGAGGTGAGTGGAGCAGGTGGAAAAGGCCTTTTTCCTGCCCGTGGAGGATGGGATGCGCATGACAGTGGAGATGATACAGCCATAGGAGATGATGGTGACCGTCAACGTGCTGATCAGCGTAAGTACAGCTGTCACCAGGACCACTACTTCAATGATCCCTGTGTCTGTGCAGGAGAGTTGGAGCAACGGGGCTGTATCACAGTAGAAGTGGTTTATGATGTTGAAGCCACAGAACGGCAAGCGGACAAAGAGAATGGTGGTAGGAAGCACCAGTAGGAAACTCACCAGCCAGCAGCCAAGCACTAAGTAGAGGCAGACCCTGTTGCTCATTACAGTGATGTAATGTAGCGGGTTGCAGATAGCCACGTAACGGTCAAAGGACATTACAGCCAGGTGGAAAAACGTAGAGGAGCCCAGGAAGAAGAAGAAAAATGACTGAAGTAAACAAGTGGGGCGAGAAATGGCTTTCCTCCCTGTCAGGAGGCTGTAGAGGAACCGGGGGATGATGACGAGGGTGAAGCATGTTTCCAAGAAGGAGAAGTTCCTGAGGAAGAAATACATGGGCGTTTGGAGGCGATGGTCCACCAGGGTGATGGTGACAATGATGATGTTTCCCATCAGGATCAAGAGGAAGGTCGCTAATAGAACTAGGAATATGACGACGTTCAAATGATTGTCGTTGGTTAGTCCAGAGAGGATGAATTCCACCACTGCAGTGCGGTTTGGCATTTATGGTTCATCTTGAAGCAAATAAACAAGACATATTACTTTAAAAAACAACAGAACAAAAATGACAGGTTTTTTTGTTTTGTTTTTGTTTTGCAGAACAGATAGCAGAATAAATCAGACAAATACTGTCAATGGGAACTCAGAACGTGAGCGAGATGAATGGGGATAGATAGCTCAGTATTTCTCACTGCATCCTGCAGAGTAGAACAAGTATGTTGCCTGGGGCTTTCTGCTAAAATGATGGGCAGTGAAATAGAAAGCAGAGATGACACTTAGGGCACCTTCATTAGGTTTAGTAGTTAACATCCCCTCCAGGTGAAGGGCAGTGATTCACACTTCTCTCTGCAGCCTCAGGCAGATGTAGCTGCATCACTATATATTGGTTACAAATACAGTGCATGCCCCCGTCTTCACGCTCTTCCTCCCTGGAACCCACCACCTTTTGACTTTGAATACTGGCATAATTTGAATGTCTACATTTTTGATCATTCAGGTCATCCGGTTTATACCATGTTCCAGAAGCTCCAAAAATCTATGGAGAAGCTCTTCTTGAATTGAGTATGCTTGGGATTAATGCTGCTAAAACTCTGATGCCTGTGCAGAGGTCCTTATGGAGTAGGAGATGTACAGAGATGAGGACACAAATATTTGTAGAGAGGAAGAGCTGCTCTCCGCATCTCAAAGAGATCCCTGTCTCTTTTCAGGTTTGGTTCCCCAACCTTCTCCACTCCCAATGTTCTAATCTTTTTAACCATAGTTCTCCATGACTTTTAATTCACAGCACAAGGTGGTCCCCTACCCCTGAGGACTACCCATTTTGGAACAAGGTTTATGCAGCTGTGGTTTGTGGGATGTTTTTGGGGTCGGGTTTGGACATCAGGACATCTGCCGTAACTTGTGCCCCAAACTAAATAAGTTTAATTTTCCTTAATTATATATTTCCCTTTAAGAGGATTCCTAGAAGAATGTTAACTGCATTCTCTAATGAAGAACTAATCTTGTGCTTTGACCTCAGTTTACCAATAAATTTCTCAGTGTCAACATCTGCTTCATCCCTTATCCCAACCAATCTGTTTATCCCACCCACAGATCTGTGCCACGTTGTGCACTAACGTTAAAAGCTGTCTAGGCACAGAATCCATCTCCATCTAGCACATTGGTGGCTCCAATATGGTCCCACAAAATAAACCATAAACTATAACAATGATAACAACACCCACCAAGTTCTTCAATTCATTGTCGCTCTAAACTCCCACTCCAGCAGCCGTGCCTCGCGCATCCTCGCTCAGACGCTGTGATGTTGGAGACCTCTGGAATACATGGAGCAGGAACTGAAGAAGCTCACAAATCTTGCAGCTACAGAACTGATATGCTCCAAATTAGGTCTGTGGTCCAACAAAACATGGGGACAGGCTTGGGCATTTGCTCCTGTGACAAATAGCCCCTCATTTTTTAAGGGTTGTGGTGCATGGAATTCTTCTCCTTCACCACTGGCTGCGACCCCTGAGACCAATTAGCTAATGAGCTTTGCTGAGAAAACACTTCTGATCCTTTCTTCTGAACGTTTGGGGACACACTTGTTTGCTTGCTATGGGCAAGCCAATGAACTCTGTCACCATTTGCAGATTCACTCATTTTCATGGCACAGCAGGGAATGGAGATAGAAAACGTGACTATAGTATAATGCCCTTCTGAGAGATTGGCCCAGGTTTATAAAGGTATTTAGGTGTCTATTGGGATTTTCAAAATCACATAGATCCCTAAAACTCACTGATTTGAATGGGTTTTAGTGACCTAGGTGCTTTTGAAAATCCCCAAATACCTTTAAAAATCTGGCCCTCAGGATGCAAAATCCCATTGACAGTCAATTGGGTTCAGGTTTCCAGATTTTTAAAGGTATTTAGATGTTGACACTCAATGGGATTCAAAATCCCCTTTGAAAATGAGATTTAGGCTCCTGAATCAGTTAGGCATTGCAAGGCTGAGAGCAGCAATACCTAAATACCTGGGTCCAAATGCCTAAATCACTTTCTTAAAATGAAATGTAGACTCCTAAAGCAATTAGGCATTGTGACTCTGAGCACAGCAACACCTTACAAACTGTTATGAGCTGAGTGAAACCTTTGTTGTGGGTTGAAGTAAAACCTCATTTGAACTGAACACGCTCTTCAGTTAAGATAGTTGTAAGAGACATTGGAAAGGGCCACATCTGAAATAAGTCCTAAAAATCTGCCCAGAAACTAGCACTATATGGGTGGAGGGCTTGATTGAGTATTATTTTGGGTAAGTGTGTGAGGAAGGCTGTCAAGGCTGTATCCCCACTTTGAACTTTAGGGTACAAATGTAGGGGCCTGCATGAAAACTTCTAAGCTTAACTACCAGCTTAGTTCTGGTCCGCTGCCACCATCCCAAAGCTAATTCCCTTTCCTGGGTAGCCTTGAGAGACCTTCACCAATTCCCTGGTGAATACAGATCCAAACTCCTTGGATCTTAAATAAGGAGAAATTGACCCTTCCCCCCTCCTTCCTTTCACCAACTCCTGGTGAATACAGATCCAAACCCCCTTTGGATCTTAAAACAAGGAGAAATCAATCAGGTTCTTAAAAAGAAGGCTTTTAATTAAAGAAAAAGGTAAAAATCATCTCTGTAAAATCAGTATGGAAAATAACTTTACAGGGTAATCAAACTTAAAGAGCTTAGAGGACTCCCCTCTGTCTTAGGTTCAGAGTGTAGCAAACAAAGATAAGCACTCTAGTAAAAGGTACATTTACAAGCTGAGAAAAACAAAGTAAATCTAAGACGCCTTGCCTGGCTTTTACTTACAATTTTGAAATAAGAGAGACTTGTTTAGAAAGATGGGGAGAACCTGGATTGATGTCTGGTCCCTCTCAGTCCCAAGAGCGAACAACCCCTTAAACAAAGGACACACACAAAAACCTTTCCCCACCCAAGATTTGAAAGTATCTTGTCCCCTTATTGGTCCTTGGGGTCAGGTGTCAGCCAGGTTACCCGAGCTTCTTAACCCTTTACAGGTAAAAGGATTTGGAGTCTCTGGCTAGGAGGGATTCCATAGCACTGTACACAGGAGAGCTGTCACCCTTCCCTTTATAGTTCTGACACGCCCCCCAAATCACAGATAGTGTTGGACGTCCGGTTCCACACTGGCTGTGATTTCTTCCTGGAGCTTTAGGAGAAAACAGAGTTAATAAAACACATGTACCTTTAGACATACTACTGATTATATAAAAACTAACAATATGTTTTATTTTAAGAACAATTGTTAACCAGTTAACTCTGGGAAACTTTCCCGGGAGAGTGCATCAGCCACTTTGTTAGAAGCTCCCGAAATGTGTTGTATTTCAAAATCAAAATCTTGGAGAGCTAAACTCCACCGAAGAAGTTTTTTGTTATTTCCCTTGGCGGTATGAAGCCACTGTAGCGCAGCATGGTCTGTTTGTAGTTGGAAACGCCGTCCCCAAACATATGGGCGTAACTTTTCCAGCGCGTACACAATGGCGTAGCATTCCTTTTCGCTGATTGACCAGTGGCTTTTCCTCTTGCTGACAGTTTCTTGCTGAGAAACACGACAGGATGGAATTTTTGATCCGGTCCTTCCTGCATTAAAACTGCTCCCACGCCTCGCTCGGAAGCATCTGTGGTTACTAGGAACGGTTTGTCAAAGTCTGGGGCCCTTAGCACAGGGTCAGACATGAGTGTTGCCTTAAGCTGGTTAAAGGCCTTTTGACACTTATCAGTTCACTGAACTGCATTTGGCTGTTTCTTTCTGGTTAGGTCTGTCAGCGGGGCGGCGATTTGGCTGTAATGTGGTACAAATCGCCTATAATATCCGGCCAAGCCTAAGAAGGATTGGACCTGTTTTTTTGACTTTGGAACCGGCCACTTTTGGATAGCATCCACTTTGGCCTGTAGGGGATTTATAGTTCCTTGACCCACCTGGTGCCCCAGGTATGTCACTCTGTTTTGGCCTATTTGACACTTTTTAGCCTTAACAGTTACTCCTGCCTGCCGGATGCGCTCGAAGACTTTTTTTCAGGTGCTCCAGGTGTTCTGTCCATGAATCAGAAAAAATGGCCCCATCATCGAGATAGGCAACGGCAGATTCTCCCAATCCCGCTAAGAGACCATCTACAAGTCTTTGGAAGGTGGCGGGTGCATTTCGCAACCCGAAAGGGAGTACATTGAATTCATACACCCCTGCCTGGGTGACGAAGGCGGACCTTTCCTTAGCGGGTTCATCTAGTGGTACTTGCCAGTACCCCTTGGTTAAGTCTAAAGTAGAGATGAATTGGGCATGTCCCAATTTCTCCAATAGCTCATCTGTGCGTGGCATTGGATAGTTGTCAGGACGAGTTACAGCATTTAGCTTACGGTAGTCCACGCAAAAGCGTATTTCCCCATCTGGTTTGGGAACTAGAACCACTGGAGATGCCCATGCACTGCTAGAGGGGCGGATTATACCCATCTGTAGCATGTCCTGGATCTCCCTTTGTATAGCCGCTTGGGCATGAGGTGACTCCCGGTAGGGTGGGGTTCTAAATGGGTGAGCATTACCTGTGTCAATGGAGTGGTATGCCCGTTCGGTCCGTCCTGGAGTGGCTGAGAAAATCGGTGCAAAGCTTGTGCACAGCTCCTTTATCTGCTGTCGCTGCAGACGCCCCAGGGTCGTGGAGAGGTTCACCTCTTCCACGCCACCATTCCTTTTTCCTTCATAGTAGACACCTGCAGGCCACTCCGCGTCATCAGTTTCCTGGGCTGTAAACTGGCAAACGTTTAATTCTCTAGAATAAAAGGGCTTAAGAGAATTAACATGGTATACCTTAGGCTTTATGTTGGAGGTGGGGGAGGCTATGAGATAGTTAACAGCTCCTAGGCGCTCCTGGACCGTGAATGGTCCTTCCCACGACGCTTCCATTTTATGGGCCTGGAGCGCCTTTAAGACCATGACTTGGTCTCCTACTTTGAAGGACCGTTCTCTGGAATGTTTATCATACCAGGCCTTTTGCTCTTCCTGAGCATCCTTTAGGTTTTCTTTAGCAAGGGCTAAAGAGTGTCGGAGGGTGTTTTGTAGGTTGCTTACAAAGTCTAGAATGTTAGTTCCTGGAGACGGCGTAAACCCCTCCCATTGCTGCTTCACCAACTGTAATGGCCCCTTAACCTCGCGGCCATACACAAGTTCAAATGGTGAAAACCCTAAACTGGGATGTGGTACAGCCCTGTAGGCAAAAAGCAACTGCTGCAACACTAGGTCCCAATCATTGGAGTGTTCATTTACGAACTTACGTATCATGGCCCCCAAAGTTCCATTAAACCTCTCCACCAGACCATTGGTTTGATGGTGATGAGGGGTGGCAACCAAGTGATTCACCCCATGAGCTTCCCACAGGTTTTTCATGTTCCCTGCCAGGAAATTAGTTCCCGAATCTGTAAGGATGTTGGAGGGCCAACCTACCCTGGCAAAAATGTCTGCTAATGCCTGGCACACACTTTTAGCCTTGGTGTTGCTTAAGGGTACAGCTTCCGGCCATCGGGTAGCAAAATCCATGAAAGTCAGTACGTACTGCTTTCCTCTGGGTGTCTTCTTTGGGAAAGGACCCAGGATATCCACAGCTACTCGCTGAAATTGGACCTCAATTATGGGTAGTGGCTGGAGAGGGGCTTTAACCTGGTCTTGGGGCTTTCCCACTCGTTGGCACACCTCACAAGACCGGACATAATTAGCAACGTCCTTGCCCATTCCCTCCCAGTGGAAGGACTTCCCCAACCGGTCTTTGGTTCTGTTCACCCCAGAATGGCCACTGGGATGATCATGGGCTAAGCTCAAGAGTTTTACCCGATACTTAGTGGGAACTACCAACTGTCTTTGAGGATGCCAGTCTTCCTGGTGCCCACCAGAAAGAGTCTCCTTGTATAAAAGTCCTTTTTCTACAACAAACCGGGATCGGTTAGAAGAGCTGAGAGGCGGTGGGGTGCTCCGCGCCGCCGCCCAAGCTTTCTGAAGGCTGTCATCTGCTTCCTGCTCGGCCTGGAACTGTTCCCTTGATGCTGGAGACATCAGTTCCTCCTTGGACTGTGGACTGGGGCTTGGTTCCTCTGGAAGCGATGCAGGTGCTGGGGCTTTTTCCATTGACTGTGAACCGCTGTCCGCTGGTGCACTATGTGGTATTTCAGGCTCTGGCTGAGCCTCTTGGGTAGGGTTATCTGCTGCTTCCACCCGTTTAGGCTCGCTGGTGCCCTCTGGCATTGGAGTTGTAGACGGGGTTGCAAGCGCTGGACTCAGTGCTGGCAATGGTTCTGGTGCTGGTTGCGTTGCCAGTTCCGGTTCTGGGACTGGCTTTGGCTGGGTCTCTGGGATTGGATCCACTACGGCTGTTGCAGTCGTTGGCAGGGGATCCGGTTCCACCACCTGTGTTTGGGTCTCCGGTAACACAGACGGGGCCCTGGGGGATGGCTCAGGAACAGGGATGGGGGTGAAAGCTTGCTTAGCCTGGCTGCGGGTGACTATTCCCACCCTCTTGCCTAGCTTCACATGGTTGGCCAAGTCTTCCCCCAGCAGCATGGGAATGGGATAATTGTCATAGACTGCAAAAGTCCACATTCCTGACCAGCCCTTGTACTGGACATGCAACTTGGCTGTAGGCAAGGTTACAGACTGTGACACGAAGGGTTGAATTGTCACTGTAGCCTCCGGGTTGATGAGTTTGGGGTCCACTAGGGATTGGTGAATAGTTGACACTTGTGCCCCAGTGTCCCTCCAAGCGATAACCTTCTTTCCGCCCACTCTCAAGGTTTCCCTTCGCTCCGAGGGTATGAGAGAGGCATCTGGGTCTGGGGTTCTTTGGTGTGATTGGGGTGTAATGAACTGTAATCGGTTGGGGTTCTTGGGGCAGTGAGCCTTTATATGCCCCAGTTCATTACATTTAAAACATCGCCCTGCTAAGGTATCACCGGGGCGATGTTGGTTGATGGAGACTGGTGTGGTGGGGTGAGAAGGCGTCTGGGGTTTCCCTTGGGATGTGGGTGGGGCCTTGGGTTGTCCCCGGTGATAAGGTTTTGTTTCGGCTTGCCCCTTCTGATATTCGCTCCAACTGCTACTAGCTTTTTCTTTTCTGTCACCTCCACCCATTTGGCTCCAATCTCCCCCGCCTCGGTTACAGTTTTGGGCTTCCCATCTAGGATGTACCTTTCTATTTCCTCAGGAACACCGTCTAAAAACTGCTCCATTTGCAATAGGAAGGGCAACTCTTCCGTAGATTTAACATTTGCTCCTGATATCCAGGCATCCCAATTTTTCCCAATGTGGTAGGCATGTCGGGTAAATGACACATCCGGTTTCCACCTTAGGGCTCTGAACCACCGACGGGCATGCTCAGGTGTTAGCCCCATTCTGATTATGGCCTTGTTTTTAAAAAGTTCATAACTGTTCATGTGTTCCTTAGGCATTTCAGCCGCCACCTCTGCTAAGGGTCCACTGAGCTGCGGCCTCAGCTCTACCATGTACTGGGTTGGAGGGATGTCGTATCCAAGGCAGGCCCTTTCAAAATTTTCTAAGAAGGCCTCAGCATCATCGCCTGCCTTGTAGGTGGGGAATTTCCTGGGGTGGGAAGTGGTACCTGGAGAGGAGTTGTTAGGATGGTCTGATGCACCCTGCCTAGTCCTTGCTGCTTCCAGTTCCATCTCTTTTTCTTTCAGCTCCATCTCTCTTTTATGGGCCTCCTGTTTGGCTTTTTCTTCTCTTTCATGGGCCTCCTGTTTGGCTTTCTCTTCTCTGTCATGTTTGGCTTTTTCCAGCTCCATCTCTCTCTTGTGGGCCTCCTCTTTGGCTTTTTCTTTGGCTTTTTCCAGCTCCATCTCTCTCTTGTGGGCCTCCTCTTCAAGTTTTTTAATTTGAAGCAGTCTTTGATGTTTTCTTTCATTTTCTTCTGCTTCTAGTTTGGCCAGTTCTATTTTGTTAGCTGCTTCTTTGGTAGTCATTTTCCTGTTTTCTTGTGCTGGGTCACACCCTCTGCAGTTGACTGAAACTGGGATGTATTTAGCTCAGGCTCCTGCTGAGTGCTGCTGAGTTAACAGAGACTTTCTAACTAGCTACTTCCGAGGATGTAAAAAGAAAAAAAAAACAATTCAGATTGTAAATTACCTTTACCAGATCAAAGTTTGCTCACTTATTGAACCGTTCTCTTAACAAAGGACCTTGTTAAAAAAACTTAACACCTCTGCCTTCAGGCAAGGAGAGATAAGATATGCATCTACCTTCAGCTCTGCTCTCCAAGCAGCTAGAAGGAAAAAAAAATCTCTTACTGGCTTTTGGGTTTAAAACGATCCCACCGCTGTGCCACCATGTCAAGGCTGTATCCCCACTTTGAACTTTAGGGTACAAATGTAGGGGCCTGCATGAAAACTTCTAAGCTTAACTACCAGCTTAGTTCTGGTCCGCTGCCACCATCCCAAAGCTAATTCCCTTTCCTGGGTAGCCTTGAGAGACCTTCACCAATTCCCTGGTGAATACAGATCCAAACTCCTTGGATCTTAAATAAGGAGAAATTGACCCTTCCCCCCTCCTTCCTTTCACCAACTCCTGGTGAATACAGATCCAAACCCCCTTTGGATCTTAAAACAAGGAGAAATCAATCAGGTTCTTAAAAAGAAGGCTTTTAATTAAAGAAAAAGGTAAAAATCATCTCTGTAAAATCAGTATGGAAAATAACTTTACAGGGTAATCAAACTTAAAGAGCTTAGTGGACTCCCCTCTGTCTTAGGTTCAGAGTGTAGCAAACAAAGATAAGCACTCTAGTAAAAGGTACATTTACAAGCTGAGAAAAACAAAGTAAATCTAAGACGCCTTGCCTGGCTTTTACTTACAATTTTGAAATAAGAGAGACTTGTTTAGAAAGATGGGGAGAACCTGGATTGATGTCTGGTCCCTCTCAGTCCCAAGAGCGAACAACCCCTTAAACAAAGGACACACACAAAAACCTTTCCCCCCCCAAGATTTGAAAGTATCTTGTCCCCTTATTGGTCCTTGGGGTCAGGTGTCAGCCAGGTTACCCGAGCTTCTTAACCCTTTACAGGTAAAAGGATTTGGAGTCTCTGGCTAGGAGGGATTCCATAGCACTGTACACAGGAGAGCTGTCACCCTTCCCTTTATAGTTATGACAAAGGCAGATAAGAATTCAGAGAGAAAGGCAGAGGCAAAAAGCAAGCAGTAGCCTGGAAGGTCAGTGGGACTCTGGAAAAAGCTGGAGTGAGAGCTTTTGGGTCTGGTGTTGGTTAAAAAGACGGGGGGCTGGAAGCTAAGAAACTTCTCCTTTTGTTCGTGGTTCCGCCTGTGTTCAAATAAACAGAACTTTGTACATTCCTTGTAAATAAACAAGATTGAATCAAAGAAAATACCAGACTCCATCAATTTCTAGTTCCAAGTAGAACAGCCCCAGGACCCTGAAATTTGAGTAGCTACTTGGGTTGAAATTTAAGGGCCATAATTTTTTTTTTAATCTGTGTTTTTAGCTCCTAAATCAATTTGGCATTGCAACATTGAGTGCAGGAATGCCTAAACAGCCTAGCCCTTAGATTCAGATGTTCAAAGCCACCTAAGAGATTTACACACATAAAATCCATTTGAATGAATAAAAGTTGGGTGTTTAGATCTCTTAGGCACCTTTGAAAATTCCAGCTTTATTCTCTCTGTCCCAGCCTTTTAAAAAGTTTAAACCTCATTGTCTGTCAATGCAATTTAAATGTTTGAAGTGTTGCATCCATGTTGGTCCCAGGATATGAGAGAGACAAATTGGGTGAGGTGATATATTTTATTGGATCAGCTTCTGTTGGTGAAAGACACAAGGCACAAGGTGAAGTGGCCAGTTAACACCCCTGCAGTCATAGGACAAAAAAAGGGGGATTAGTGAGTTACCGGCTATTGTAATAAGCCATAAATCCAGTGTCTTTATTATGACCATGATTTGTAGTGTCTTTCAAAAGATGTGCCTGGGATCTTAAATTCAAAACTTTGCAAGTGTTGTGCAGGTTTCCTTTGAGTACTGAGAGGTTGGGCATGGTGTAATCACTTTGTGAAAAGTGTTTGCCATGGGGTGATGCGGTGTTTTTGTATTTTAGCATTGTTCTGTGAGAGTTCATTCGAGAGCATAGTGATTGTCTGATTTAACTCACATGGTAGTTATTGGGCCATATAGTGCACTAGATGAGGAACATAAGAACGGCCAGACTGGGTCAGACCAATGGTCCATCTAGCCCAGTGTCCTGTCTTCCAACAGTGGCCAATGCCAGGTGCCCAGAGGGAATGAACAGAACAGGTAATCACGGAGTGATCCATCCCCCCATAACGCCACATGTTATGATAGGCATGTAAGGTCCATGGATCTTGAAAGGTGTATTTCAGGGGGTGTTGATCATTGTAGAAGTAGAGAGCATAATCCCAACTATACGTATAAAATGATGGGATCTAAATTAGCTGTTACCACTCAAGAAAGAGATCTTGGAGTCATTGTGGATAGTTCTTTGAAAACATCCACTCAGTGTGCAGCGGCAGTCAAAAAAGCGAACAGAATGCTGGGAATAATTAAGAAAGGGATAGATAATAGGAGAGAAAATATCATGTTGCCTCTATATAAATCCATGGTATGCCCACATCTTGAATACTGTGTGCAGATGTGGTCGCCCCATCTCAAAAAAGATTTATTGGAATTGGAAAAGGTTCAGAAAAGGGTAACAAAAATTATTAGGGGTATGGAACGGTTTCTGTATGAGGAGAGATTAATAAGACTGGGGCTTTTCAGCTTGGAAAAGAGACGGCTAAGGGGGATATGACAGATGTCTATAAAATCATGATTGGTGTGGAGAAAGTAGATAAGGAAGTGTTGTTTACTACTTCTCATAACACAAGAACTAGGGGTCACCACATGAAATTAATAGGCAGCAGGTGTAAAACAAACAAAAGGAAGTATTTTTTCACACAACGCATAGTCAACCTGTGGAACTCCTTGCCAGAGGATGTTGGGAAGGCCAAGTCTATAACAGGGTTCAAAAAAGAACTAGATAAATTCATGGAGGATAGGTACATCAATGGCTATTAGCCAGGATGGGCAGGGATGGTGTCCCTACCTCTGTTTGTCAGAAGCTGGGAATAGGCGACAGGGGCTGGATCCCTCGGTGATTACCTGTTCTGTTCATTCCCTCTGGGGCACCTGGCACTGGCCACTGTCATTAGACAGGATACTGGGCTAGAAGGACCTTTGGTCTGACCCAGTAGGGCCATTCTTATGTTAGAAACAAAACCAGGTTTGCTGTCTGAAGGGTAAAGACTTTGGATTATTTGAAAAGCACTGTGCAAAGGCAAGGTCCAAGGCCTCAGTAGTAGAGGGCCAGGGTCTGAAACCTTTCTTCCTGTTCCGGACGTCCCCACTCAACATAATTTGAAATGGGTATGTACCTTTATTAGATAGATAGATAGATAGATAGATAGATAGATAGATAGATAGATAGATAGATAGATAGATAAGATCAGATGATAGATTAGATTGATCGATCAATCATTGTTTGCATTTGTCACCTTGTGTTACATCTTTGGATTCTTAGAAAATACCTTGCTCTGGCTGAGTGTGTCCCTCAAGGCCTCTTTCACCTGTTTGTTCCTTAGGCTGAAGATGAAGGGGTTGAGCAGAGGGGACACAACGTTGTTAAGAACAGCCACAGCCCTGCTCAAGTCCAGCCTGCTGCTCCATGTGGGCGTGACATACATGAAAATGCAGCTGCCATAGGAGATGGAGATCACGGTGATTTGAGAGGCGCAGGTGGAGAAAGCTTTCTGCCTCTCGGCCGTGGAGGGGATGTGCATCACCGTGGAGATGATCTTGAAATAGGAGAAGACAGTGACGGCTAAAGTGCCCAATATGCTGCCTGTGGCAAAGAGGAAATGCAGGAGTCCTAGGAGCCAGGTGTCTGTGCAGGCAAGTTTAAGCAATTCAGAGTTGTCACAGAAGAAATGGTTAATGATGTTGGGGCCACAGAATGGCAACCGGAACAATAGAACAAGTGGGACGAGCACATACCCGAAACCAATAAGCCAAGAGCCCAGCACCAGCCAGTTACAGAAGTGACTGTTCATGATGGATGTGTATTGCAGGGGGTTGCAGATGGCCATGTATCGGTCAAAGGACATGGCCGCCAGCAGGAGAAACTCAGCAGTGCCCACAGTGAGATAAAATAAACATTGTGCAAAGCACCCAGCCACAGATATTGACTTATGACCCGATGCCAGGTTGAACAAAACTTTCGGGATGGAGGCCAAGGTGAAGCTGATCTCCAAAAGTGAGAAATTCCTGAGGAAAAAATACATGGGCGTCTGGAGGCGCCGGTCCACCAGAGTGATGGAGATAATGAGAATGTTTCCAGCTAAGGTCAAGACATAGGTGATGAGGAACAAAACGAAGAGCAGGATCTGCAGCCAGCGAACATCTGTGAAGCCCAGAAGGATAAACTCTGTCACTGCAGTTTGGTTCTCCATGGTGGCTGCTCACTTACACTGTGTTTGAATAAAAATACAAATTTCAAGTGATCTACGATATTTAGCAATGGATCATCTAGAGAACTTGTGTTAGAAGTAATAAGTTTTACTAATGTAGCTCTGATGTTGCAATGCCCTCGTTTAGATGTATGAAATCAAGGTCTTGCAATGAAACCGAGCATGGTGATTGCTTGTTATGATTGTTACCTGCAGCAAATGCCCAACACTATTTCCAGTCCCCCTTTATTTATTTCCAATTCCCATGGTTCTTTTCCCACTTCTACTGGTACTGCAATTC
Organism: Emys orbicularis; assembly: GCF_028017835.1. NCBI lineage: Eukaryota > Metazoa > Chordata > Testudines > Emydidae > Emys > Emys orbicularis. Next base: position 53,863,889 of record NC_088694.1, on the reverse strand, counting down.
CTTCAGAGACCAATTAGCTAATGAGTGCTGCAGCATCCCTGAGGATACCAGGACAAACTCAGAAAGTTTGGGGCTTTTTTTTTTTTGGTCACAGCTTTACTGTCTGAAAAGAAAACAAATGGCTAGAACATAAGGAAAACAATTCCATCTCTTTTTTTGCTTTTTCTTGCCCCCAAAATCATAGAATCCTAGAAATGTAGGCATGGGAGAGACCTTGAGTGGTCATCTAGTCCAGTCCCCTTCCCTGAGGAAGAACTAAGTATTATCTACACCATCCCTGACAGGTGTTTGTCTAACCTCTTCTTAAAAACCTCCAATGTCGGAGATACCACAACCTCCTTAGGCAATTTGTTTCAGTCCTTAACTAGCCTGATGGTTAGGAGATTTTTCCTAATGGCCAGTCTAATCCTCCCTTGCTGCAATTTTTGCCCATTACTTCTTGTCCTGTCCTCTGTGGGTAAGAAGAACAATTTATCACCCTCTACCTTACATAACATAAGAACATAAGAAAAGCCATACTGAGTCAGACCAAAGGTCCATCTAGCACAGTATCCTGTCTTCTGACAGTGGCCAATGCCAGGTGCCCCAGAGGGAACGAACAGAACAGGTCATCATCCACTGATCCATCCCCTGTCGCCCATTCCCAGCTTCTGGCAAGCAGAGGCTAGGGACACCATCCCTGCCCATCCTGGCTAATTGCAATTGATGGACCTAACCGTAGGCACTTAGAAAATGCTTGGCCACAGATGTCCCTCAGACCCTGTTTGACTTGTTCTTTGTGGCGAGCGTAAATGTAGGGGATAAACAGCGAGGCCAACACACAGTACAGAAAAGACACATCTTTGTCAAAGTCCCGAGTGCCCCGCTGACCTGGTCGGATGTACCTGAAGATGGCGCTACTCTACAATATCACAACAACCGTGAGGTGAGCAAGCAGATTGAAAAGGCCTTTTTCCTTCCTGTGGTGGACATGATGCGCATGATAGTACAGATGATACAGCCATAGGAAATTATGGTGACTGTTAAAGTGCCAGGTAAGACCACTACAGCTGCAACCAAGAGCATTACCTCAATGTGTCCCTGCAGGAGAGTTGGAGCAATGCGGCTGTATCGCAGTAGAAGTGGTTTATGACATTGGGGCCACAGAACGGCAAGAACACAACCATAAATGTTGGAGGAAAGGTTAAGAGAAAATTCATCACCCAGCAGCCCAGCACTAACTGGAAGCAGATCCTGCCATTCATGATGGTGCTGTAACACAAGGGGCGGCAGATAGCCACGTAGCGGTCAAAGATCATGACAACTCCCATGGCAAAACATAGAGGCACTCAGGAGGAAGAACAACAACAGTTGAAGGAAACAACCAGGGAGGGGAATAGATTTTCTCTCTGTCAGGAGGCTGTAGAGGAACCTGGGCATGACGACGGAGGTGAAGCAGATCTCCAAGAGGCAGAAGTTGCTGAGGAAGAAGTACATGGGGGACTGGAGGCGATGGTCCCTGAGGGTGAGGGTGACAACAATGATGTTTCCCATTATGGACAGCAGGAAGACAACTAATAGAACCACACACAGGATGATGTTTAAACGACGGTTGCTGGACAAGCCCAAGAGGATGAACTCCTCCACAGTGGTCTGGTTCTTCGTTTTTGGCTCATCTTTAAAGAAAAAAAATACAAACATCAAAACCAGAGTGGATAGCACCATGGGGACAGAATACGCTCAGGGGAAACTCCATGTCTAAATAGAAAACATCTCTTCAATGGGAGGTCGGTGCCCAGCAGACTTGGGTTCTATGAAAAGATCCTGACAGAGAAATTAGAACCGAGCAGAGGATCTCAGAGGACAATCACTGATAATTGCAAAGAGGGCGGGAGAGAGAGAGCTGGAGGGGAAGGAAAAATGAAAATATTTTCTTTTTAAAAACCATACATTTTAACTTTTTGTTCATAGAAACACAGATTATAAATCTAGAGGGCACCATTCTGATAATCTAGTCTGATCTCCTGTATAACACAAGCCAGAGACCTTTCCCTGAATTAACTCCTGTTCTGCCCCTCCTTTCGAAAAACATCACATTATCATTTTAAAAAATGTGATGGTGGAAAATCCACCGCAAAGCTCAGAAAGTTGTTTCAATGATGAAATGCCCTCACTGCTAATTTTTATTTGTTTGTGTTCTTTCCATCTCATTGATGAAAATATTTAAAAGTACACGACCAAGAATCGACCCCAGTAAAAACATACCCACTCAGTGATGATTGCCCTGATACATTTCCATTTGGAGTCCTTTCACTTAGACACTGTGTAATCCATTTAATGTGTACTGTGTTAATTGTGTATCATTCTAGTTTCTTAATCACAATGTCAAAAATCTAATCAAAAATAGTATCTGTCTTTAGAAAAGGGGAAGAAAGGGACATGGGGAATTATAGACCAGTCAGCCTAACTTTGTTACCTGGAAAGATACTGGAACAAATTCTTAAACGATCAAATTTAAAGCACTTAGAGGATAATAGGGTTTTAAGTAACAGCCAGCATGGATTTGTGAAGAACAAATCATGCCATACAAATCTAATGTCCCTTGGCACAGTTACTGGCCTGGTGGATAGTTGGGAACCTCTAGATGTGATATATCCTGATTTTAGTTAATGCTTTTGACACAGTCCCACATGACATTCTCACAGGCAAATTAGGAAAATGTGGTCCAGATGAAATATAAGGTGGGTGCAAAATTAATTGAAAGACTATACTCAAAGCACAGTTATCAATGATTCACTGTCAAAGTGGGAGGACCTAGCCAGCGGACTCCCACAACAGTGTGTCCTTGCTCTGATACTTTTCAATATTTTCATTAATGACTTAGATAATGGAGTGGAGAGTAGGCTTACTACATTTGTGGATGACACCAAGCTGGGAGGGGTTGCTAGCATTTTTGAGGACAGGATTAGTATTCAAAATGTCCTCTCCAAATTGGAGAGGGATAGCTCAGTGGTTTGAGCATTGGCCTGCTAAACCCAGGGTTGTGAGTTCAGTCCTTGAGGGGGCCATTTAGGGAGTTGGGGATTGGTCCTGCTTTGAGCAGGGAGTTGGACTAGATGACCTCCTGAGGTCCCTTCCAACCCTAATAATCTATGAAATGTACAAGTTGAAATTCAATAAAGACAAGTGGAAGGTACAACACTTAGGAAGAAAAAAAAATCCAATGCACAACTGCAAAATGGGGACTAAGAGGTGATACTGCTGAAAAGCAGGTAGGGGTCAGAGTAGATCGCAAATTGAGCATGAGCCAATAATGTGATGCTGCTGCAAAAAAAAGGCTAATATAACTCTGGGGTGTAATAATATAGTGGTGTTGCTGTAAGACTTGGGAGGTAATTGTCCCACTCTTCTTGTCACTCGTGAGACCTGGGCTGGACTACAGTGTCCGGATCTGGATGCCTCACTTAAAAGAAAGATGTGGACAAATTGGAGAGAGTCCAGAGGAGAGAAACCAAAATGATACAAGATTTAGAAAACCTGACCTATGAGGAAAGGTTAAAATAAACAAGGCCTATTCAGTTTTGAGAAAAGAAGACTGAGGGGAGACTCGGTAACAGTCTTTAAATACATTAAAGGCTGCTCTAAAGAGGACAATGACCAGTGGTTCTTCATGTCCATTGAACGTAGGACTAGAAGAAAAGGGCTTAATCTGCAGCTAGGGAGATTTAGATTCGATATTAGAGAAAACTTTCTAACATGAAGGATAGTTAAGTACTGGAATAGGTTACCCCAGGAGGTTGTGAAATCCCTGTCATTAAAGGTATTTAAGAGCAGGTTAGTCAAAGATTTGTCAGGGGTGGTCTAGGCATACTTAATTCTGCCTCAGCACAGGGATCTGGACTAGATGACCTCTGGAGGACCCTTCCAGCTCTTCCTTTCTGTGACTCTGTGTCTTTCTGTACCACGTCAAATGCCTTGCAGAAGTCGGAGATTATCACCTCTATCAATCAAACTTCTAATCACATCCAAAAAAATTTCCAATTACTTTTACAGAATTTCTTTTCCATAAGCCCATGCTGATCGGAATTAGTTCTATTGCCCTCCTTTAATTCTATATTAATCAAATCCCATATTAGCCGCTTTGTCATTGTGCCCAGGATTGATGTCAGGGTCACATTCTTGTCCACCCCAAAGAACTGTCATAGCAATTATCTGTCCTATTACACCCCACCCTGAAATCAGACTCTACACCCAAAGGTAAGTTGTCTGTATCTTTCTGCTCAAGGGATAGGTGGCAAGATAGACAGCTCTGCTGCCACTGAAGATAACGTCATTGGTTTTCAAAGTCCTATAGAAGTGAATGGGAGATGCTCATGTTTCTCTGTGAGCTATTGCTTCAGGCTGGTTTTGGATTCAGGTATACGTTGTTCTAACATGACACATGGGTTACTAATTAGGAAGGATTTATTCTAAATCCCTGGTTTCATAATTCATTCCTTTCCCGCATAGACACCCGCCTCCACTTGTATTGAATAGAAGCAAGTTAGAATGGCTAGATTTTAAAATCAGTCAGATCACCAGCTTAGACCATCAGGATCGGATCCAGAGCTCTTCAAAGTCAATAGAGAGTTTCCCGTTGGCTCTAGTGGGCTCTCGGTCAATGCTGCTAAGATTCTGGTGTCCGTGCAGAGGGAATTACAGAGTTGGAGACTGGAGCATGAGGACACACATGTTCACCTACAGGGATGGCTGCTTTCTGCATCACAAACAGAACCTGTCTTTTTTTTCCCCCAGAGAACGTCCTGTGTGCATCTCCAAACCCTTCCTCTTTCAACAATATTTCTCTAGGAGTTTGAATACACGGTGCATGACGGCCCCTTCTTCCTCTGAGGTGCCCATTTTGCAGTAAGTCAGATCATCTCTTTGGTTGGGTTTACAGCTGGGGGTTGTAGAATTTTTTGCAGGGTCTTGGGCTCCAGGACACCAGCCATAACTTGACCAACAAAATGAAATCAATCTTAAAGCTTCCTAATTAAATATATCCCATTAAGGGATTCCAAAGATAATGGTAGCACCATTCTGTATCCTAAGGTGAAAGCAAGCCTCAAAGACTGATACCTTGCAAAAATCTGCAAAACCACCACATTGTTCACCTTCAAATACATATCACCAATGCCATGATAACTAGGAAACAATAAAGATTATCATCTGCTGTGTGCTACTGTTGCTTATCAAATTTACCATCATGTTCTCACTTCTATATCTATTCTCCTGTCCCCCCAACTATTTGATTATCATATCCATGTCTATGTGTCACATTTCACCCCTATACTAGGAGAGTGACCCTCTTTGCCTAGCCCAGTGGGATTGGGATCCCAGCCAGGGGATCTCAATCTCATAACACAAAACAAACAGATTACCCAACAAAGCTCTTTGGATCATGATTTCGTTCAAAGCCCCCCTGCAATCACACCCGGTGCATTCTCACTCACACTCAGCAATGATGGAGACCTTAAAATTACATGGAACATGAACCAAACTACTTCCCAAAGCCTGCAGGTGCTGAATTGAGATGCTCCAAAATAGGTCTGTCGATTTATGGCTATCTGTACAACAGGACACTGGGATAAACTTGGGTGGTCTGTCAAATAATCCCTCCTTTTCCAGGTCCCATTTATGAGTTGCAATCTCCGGTATTCTCGTCCCTCATTGCTGGGTGGGACCTCTGAGTTTACTAATGAGTTTGCTGACAACATTCAGAGAACTCACGTCTGATCCATTCTACTGAAAGTTTTAGGAAAGAGCAGGACAATGTTATGTCTCTCTCTCTTCCACATGGAGAAGTCAGTGGGTTCTGTCACCATCTCCCATCTCACTTGTTTTTGTGGCAAAATACAGAAAAGTTACAGAAAACTTGGACAGAGTTAGATGCCCATATGACTGATGGTGTTGTGTTTAACGTATGAGAACAGGACTCTTAGAAAGCAGTGTCCAATTCCTGCTTTAGCCCCAGACCTCAGGCAAGTCACTTAGGTCTGGGTTGTTAAAGATATTTAGGCACCTAGTGGGATTTTTTAAAGCAAGTAGGCACCTACCCCCCTTTGAAATCAATGCATTTTAGGTGACTTGGTGAAAACCCCATTAGGCACCTAAATCCCTTAAGTCCAGCGTAAGTGCCTTTGATAACCTCACACTACAGAGACGCAAGAGTGGCTACTATCCCATTTTGACAACGGAGAAGTGAGACAGAGTGAGAAAGCTGGGACTTTGAAAGGATTCGGGCACCCATCACACCCTGAATTTCAGTGCCATGTGGGGTACAAACCAGCTCGCCTGAGAGACATGCTAGATTCTTAACCACAACCATAGAATCATAGGTTTAGATGACCCTTCCGGTCCCTGCTAGTCCAGCCCCCTGCCAAGATGCAGGACTTGTTGGGTCTAACCCATCCCAGACAGATAGCTCCAGACTCCTTTTGAAAACCTCCAGTGAAGGAGCTTCAGCAACTTCCAGAGGCGTCTGTTCCATTGTCCTGCTGTTCTGACAGTGAGAAAGATTTTCCTGAGATTTCATCTAAATCTGTGATGTTGTAGTTTGACCCCATTGCCACTCTGCTCCGCCGGCCGCCCTGCCAGCCACTTGCCATTCTGCTCCGTCAGCCTCCCTGCCGACAACTTGCCACTCCGCCCCGCTCCGCCGGCCGCCCTGCCGGCCACTTGCCACTCTGCTCCGCTCCGCCGGCCGCCCTGCCGGCCACTTCCCACTCCGCTCCGCTCCGCCGGCCTCCCTGCCGGCCGCTTGCCACTCCGCTCCGCTGGCCTCCCTGCTGGCCGCTTGCCACTCTGCTCTGTCGGCCACCCGCTCGCCACTATGTTCTGCGCTCTCTTGGATGTCTTGAGGCCCCCCACTTAACACATCTCCGTGATTTCAGCTCTTAGTGGGGGAGCCCTAATGCCTAGGCCTGGCTATCAGTGATTTCAGCTCGATTGGTGTGCAATAAGACTCTCCATTGAGTTTTTACCAGGTCTGCAATTACACAGTGGAGAGAGGAAGGGTCAACTGGTGCCTAGGACCCCTAGGCTGGGCCCACACCCCCAGGTACAAGTACCTACATCCAGCCTCTCTCAACTCACTGGGCTTTGGCACCCATGTCCCCTGCCTTGGGAGTGCCATTTCTCTGAGGGTGAGTCCCGCACTCAGGGCATGCCAAGCACAGTTCTGCTGCCCTTGATTCACACAACAAGGATAATTCCCCTGATTACTCCTGCCCCCAATAAGAAAGCGACTTGTGATCCAACACCAGCCAAATATGATCATTTGGGCAAAGCAGCCCCATCGTGCTCAGTGAGCACCTACGCAGGCTGGGTTTGTCCATGCGAACAAGGTCAGCTCCTGAAGTCCTCTTCCCCAGCTCATCACTAGGGGAGAGCTCATTCAGAGCCCACTTACATGTGAATAAGAACATCCTTCCTTTGTTTCTCCACTGGGGATTCTCACACAGAGAGGAATTATTCAAAGTGAGTAACGGTAGGATAAATAAGCACAGGACCGAAGCACAGAAACTTGACACTTCCTGAGGATGTAATATCCAAGTCACCACAAAGCAGCAATAACCAAAGGACCAGTTGGCCGTGGAATAGAGTTGAAGGTGACCCAAAAGAATGAAGCACATTCAGAACAGAAGCCTTATTATTCTGTCACACCATATCATACAATGTCATTTATGTACAGAAAAAATAACAGGAGTAATCAGGTGTCTGACCCCAATTATGAAGCTGTCTCAGAATAACTTGTGATTGAGTTTCATGTGGAAGATTTTCAGTTCTTGGTCCTGTTTTCAGTCACTTCCATTGGGGAAATTTTCTGAACAGGTACATGGGCAATTCCCAAAGGAACGAAGGGCAGTTATGAATCTTGATGACATTGAAAGTGAATTTGAACTAGACACCTAGAGTGAAATCCTGACCTTATTAAAGTCCCTGGAGAAACTCCCACGGGGTTTCATACACTACTATTATTATTATCTATCATTTATCTTGTGGCCATGCCTAGGAGTACGGTTTCTCACTGAGTGATTAAGGGGCAGGATTACAATGCCAAAAGAATGATTAAAGGTCTAGAGAACATGACCTATGAAGGAAGTCTGAAAGAATTGGGTTTGTTTAGTTTGGAAAAGAGAAGACTGAGAGGGGACATGATAGCAGTTTTCAGGTATCTAAAAGGGTGTCATAAGGAGGGGGGAGAAAACTTGTTCACCTTAGCCTCTAAGGATAGAACAAGAAACAATGGGCTTAAACTGCAGCAAGGGAGGTTTAGGTTGGACATTGGGAAACAGTTCCTAACTGTCAGGGTGGTTAAACACTGGAATAAATTGCCTAGGGAGGTTGTGGAATCTCCATCTCTGGAGATATTTAAGAGTAGGTTAGCTAAATGTCTATCAGGGATGGTCTAGACAGTATTTGGTCCTGCCATGAGGACAGGGGACTGGACTCGATGACCTCTCGAGGTCCCTTCCAGTCCTAGAATCTATGAATCTATGAAAACTCATCCGTTTGAGTCTCCCTCGCTCTAACAGGGAAAAGCCAGGCCCAGCTGCAAAATGTGTACCTGATCCATTGGATTAGGGCAGCCAATGATGGTTGGACGTGATGCTGGTCACAACACTTTCTTGTGTGCCTTTGGCTATGAAACAGCCTTGCCTTTGCAAATGGTGAGCCATTTGCTTGGGGGAGAACTCTGATGTTGACAAGCCTAGAAACACCTGTCACAGACCAGCATCCCATTGTGCTAAGTACTGTACAAAGCCAGAGCCCCTGGCCAGAAGAGGTCACAAAATATAAGACAAGAATCGGCCGGGAAATCTATGAGATAGCATCAGTCAGCATGATGCACGGTGGGCTCAGCAAAACAGCTGTCAAGTGTGTGTGTAAGGAATCACAACCGAGGAGAGTTTGAAGGTCAGTGATGTAGCTTTGCAGATGTTTACTGGGTGCTCTTCCTAATCATGCGGGGTAGCATGGAGGAAAGCATGAAGCTGCTTCTTTGAGAATGTAAAGGGGGTAAAACATGCTGGCATCAATGGCCAGTTGCAGGAAAGAGTCAATGTCTTACTAGTGTCTGAGAGACGATTGGTAGGGTTTGGCTAGGACCTGGTGGGTCTATCAAATGATGAAGAGTCCAGAGCGGACCCAGCGGAGGAACACAAAGCAGTGGTGAGATTTCCAAAACAATGAGGTAGGAAAATTAGAGACACGTGTTGGGTGAAGCTGTATCTTTTACTGGACCGGCTTCTTTGGTCCAATAAAATGTATCACCTCCACCACCTTGTGTCTCTAATATCCTGGGACCGACACAGCAACAGGAGGAACCCAAACATTTTGCCTTACTATACATCACTGTTCATTAGATTATAAGCTCTACAAGGATGTGGGTCTCTTATTTTTGTCTATTTAATGCCCAGTGGAAAGGGATGCTGATCTCTGTTCAAATATCTCAGAATTAACAAGAAAACACTACTACTAACAACACTTCATAAAGACAAAGCATAACAGGGAAATGGTACAAACAACCCAAGCAAGGCAGGGTACAAGATATAAAGTAACTAATACAATAAAATGTGCACAGATCTCAGCAACTAAGGAGCCATTTTAGGCTCTTTAAAGAGCCATTCATCCCGCCTGTGGATTGAATATCTAAAAGTGTTTCTTGTATCCATTTTCCATAGGAAGTTCCCCTAGCACAGAAAGGTAGAACAAGACCCATTGACTGGTTAAAACATTGTTAAAACCACACAAGTTGGAATTACAAACAGAGTGGGGAGAATTTTTTCAGATGAATAATTTCTTCTGTACAAAATAGAAGTTTCAGGTCATCTAAAAGTATTTGGGAATTCAGAACGATTCTCTGAATTCACACTGGACAGAATAATATTGAAAAAATAATTTTGAAAAATTCAAAACCTTTCAGTTTAACATCTTTGAAATGAAAAGTTCTCTCCTTTTTTCTTTTCAAATCATATTTTGTCCAAAAATGTAGCTAGATGTGAAAGTAAAGGTGTTTAGTTCAACGTAAACTGAATTTTGTTCGGTATTTCATTTCAGCAAGAAAAACCTAATAATTTCCATTTTTGGAACAAACTACAAAGAAAGATTCTCCATCTCTTAAAGTCTTCAGATCAAGACTGGATGCAATTCAAGAAGATATGCTTTCATCAGGCAGAAATTACTAGACTGAATGCAAAGCTAACTAGGTGGAATTCTCATGTCTGTTTTATGCAGAAGGTCAGACGAGATGACGTAATCACCCCTTCAGGCTTTATGATCTATTAATCTAGATATGGAGAGACAAATTCACCCTGTGTACTGCTGAGGACCCACCAACCCCATTGTGAAGCCTGGCAAGAAGTAAATGACCATCCATGCTCTCTTCATTCCTGCATCTTTGTGGTTTTGGATTTTCATGAGAGCCTCACACATTTAGAAAATGCTCTGTCACAGACGCCCTTCAGGGCTTGTTTGACTTGTTCGTTGCAGAGAGCGTAGATGTAGGGGTTAAAGAGTTGAGCAACCACAGAGTACAGAAAGGACACAACTTTGTCAAAGTCCCTCACTCCCCGCTGACCTGGTCGGATGTACCTGAAGATGGAGCTACTGTATAATATCACAACCACCAGCAGGTGAGCGGAGCAGGTGGAAAAGGCTTTTTTCCTTCCTGTGGTGGACGGGATGCGCATAATAGTGGAGATGATACAGCCATAGGAAACGATAGTGACTGTTAAAGTACCAAGTAAGATGACTGTTGCTGAAACCAAGATCATTACCTCAATGTGTCCCGTGTCCCTGCAGGACAGTTGGAGCAATGCGGCTGTATCGCAGTAGAAGTGGTTTATGACATTGGGGCCACAGAACAGTAACAGCACAACCATAAATGTTGGGGGAAATATTAAGAGAAAACTCATCACCCAGCAGCCCAGCACTAACTGGAAGCAGACCCTGCCATTCATGATGGTGCCATAATGCAAGGGATGGCAGATAGCCATGTAGCGGTCAAAGGACATCATAGCCACATGGAAAAATATACAGGTGCCCAGGAGGAAGAACAACAACAACTGAAGAAAACAACCAGGGAGGGAAATAGATTTTCTCTCTGTCAGGAGGCTGTAGAGGAACCTGGGCATGATGACAGAGGTGAAGCAGATCTCCAAAAAAGAGAAGTTCCTGAGGAAGAAATGCATGGGGGATTGGAGGCGATGGTCCACCAGGGAGAGGCTGACAACAATGATGTTACCCATTATGGTCAACAGGAAGATAACTAATAGAACCACAAACAGGATGGTGTTTAAATGACGGCTGTTGGACAGGCCCAAGATGATGAATTCCACCACGGTGGTGTGGTTCTTCATTCTCAGATCATTCTTAAAAGAAAAAAATTAAGAAGCATGTCAAAAACAGAGCGAATGGAATGTTTGCAGGAAAAATTCTGTAAGTCAATATAATACACCTCATCAATGGGAGTTGGGTACCCAATAGACTTGAGCTCTACGAGAAAAGCCTGACTGGAAAACCAGAACCAAAACAGGATCTTAAAGGAGACAATTTGATACTTTAAGGGGGGGAGTAGGGGGGAGAGAGAGGGAGAGAACTGGAAGGGATGAAAGAATGAAAATAATTTTTAAATAAGAATATTTTTACCCCAATTTTTCATGTATTCCTAGATTATAAGGCCCAAAGGCACCACTGTGATCATCTAATCTGACCTCCTGCATAGACCAAGAATTTCCTTCAGTTAACTCCTGTAAAAACTAGAGCATAGTCTTGAGAGGGACAGCCAATCTTGGTGTAAAAAATTTCCAACGGTGAAGAATCCAACACACAATTCTTAGTAAGTTGTTCCAATGATTAAATACCATCACTGCTCATCTTCTGTGTTTGTTTGGCTTTTCTTCCAGGTCATTGATAAATATTTTAAAAAAGCACCAGGCCATGAACTGATCCCTGTGGGACTCCACTAGAGATACACCCGCTCAATGATGCACCGTATGCAATTCCTGAAGGAGACCTGTCAGTTACCCACTTTGTAAATCATTTAAAGGGTCTCACCTCAAGTGTGTATCATTCTCGTTTCTTAGTCAAACTGCCAAAGATTAAATGAAAAATACTATCTATCTTTAAAAAAAACAACAGAAATGAAGAGGACTGAGGAATTATAGACCAGTCCGCCTAATTTCAATACCTGGAAAGACAGTGGGACAAATTATTAAGCCACAAGTTGTAAGTACTTAGAGGATAATAGGGTTTTAAGTAAAAACCAACATGGATTTATCAAGAATAAATCATGCCAAATCAAAGTAATTTCTTTCTTTGACAGCATTACCGGTCTGGCAGATAGATCAAAAGCCGTAGATGTGATGTATCTTGATTTTTAGTAGGGGTTTGACACAGTCCCACATCACATTCTCGTAAGCAAACTGGAGAATGATGGTGACGATTAAATTACTATGAGGAGGGTGCACAACAAGGTGAAAGACTTTACTCACAGAGAACTATCAGCGGCTCACTGTCAAAGTGTGGGAATGTATCTAGTGGAGTCCTGCAGGGATCTGTCCTGCATCCAGTACAATTCAATATTTTCACTAATGATGTGGATTTTGGAGGGCAGATTATGCTTATAAAATGATCAGATGACACCACATAAGAACAGCCACAGTGGGTCAGACCAATGGCCCCTCTAGCCCAGTGTCCTGTCTACTGACAGTGGCCAGTGCCAGGTGCCCCAGAGGGAATGAACAGAACAGGGATTAATCAAGTGATCCATCCCCTGTCGCTCATTCCCAGCTTCTGGAAAACAGAGGCTAGGGGTATTTCAGAGCATGGTTTTGCAGGCTGGGAGAGGTTGCTAGCACTGTGGAGGACAGGATTAGAAATCAAAATTACATTGACAAATTGGAGAATTCAGCAAGATCAAACTCAGTAAAGACAACTGCAAAGTCCTACACTTAGGAAGAAAGAAATTAAATGCACAAGTGCAAAACGAGGACTAACTAGCTAGGAGGCCATACGGCTGCATAGGCTCTGGGAGTTAGAGTTGATCACAAATTGAACATTAATCCAATGAGATGCCGTTACCAAAAAAAGGCTAATATCATTCTGGGGTGCCTTAAGAGGGAGGCAATTGTCCCTGGTAAAACCTCGGCTAGGGTGCCATTGCCAGTTCTGGATTTCACACCTTAGGAAAGACGCAGACTAGTTGGAAAGGGTCTAGAAGGGTGCAACAAAAATGATAAAAGGGTTAGAAAACTTGACCTTGAGGGAAGGTTTCAAAAACCAGGCTTGTTTAATCTCTGAATGCGTAAAGGGCTTTATAAAGAGGACAGTGATCAGTCGGTCTCCACACCCACTGAATGTGGGGCAAATAATGCAGTTAATCTGCAGCAAGGGAGATTTGCCTTAGGTCTTAGGTAAACATGTCTAACTGTAAGGATAGTTCAGTGCTGGAACACTTGACCATGGGAGGATGGGGACTCCCAGTCATTGGAGATAGCAGCATTCTGTATCCTATGGGGAAAGGAAACCTCAACGTTGTAAATCTGCAAAACCTCCACAATGTGCAGCTTGGAATTCATTCTCAGATCTCACCAGTGCCTCGATCGCTGTGAGACATTAAAAACTGGCAGCTGGTACCTCTGTTACTATAAATGTTACCTCTGCTTATAGAATCACAGAACCATAGTGTTAGATGGGACCACAAGGGTCATCTAGTCGATTTCTCATAATAGTCTCCCTGCTATTTTTGACTTCCCTGGCCCTGGAGTATTCTTTTTATCATAGCCAGACATTTGTGTCTCGTTTCACCATAAGACTGAATAATTTTAGGAGAGCGACCCTATTTGCCTAACACAGTGGGACTGGGATCCCAGACGGGTGGTCTTGATTTTGTACCCAAAAGAAAGCAAAAACAAAAAAACAAAAAGATTACCCACAAAGTTCTTCAGACCATGATTTCTTTCACATCCCAATCTGTAATCACACCTTGTGCATTCTCACTCAGACCATGCAATGATGGAGTACATGGAACATGAACCAAAATTATCACACAAAGCCTGCAGGTGCTGAATTGAGATGCTCCAAAATAGGTCTGCTGATTTATGCCTCTCTATGTAACGGAACATTGGGATCAACTTGGGTGATCACTGCCTCTGTCAAATAATCCCTCATTTATAACAGTTGTAGACTCCAGTTTTCTCGTCCCTCATTGCTGGCTGAGACCTCTGAGACCAATTAGCTGATGAGTTTGCTGACAACACTCAGAGAACTCAAGTCTGATCCATTCTACTGAAAGTTTTAGGAAAGAGCATTACAATGTTATGTCTCTCTCTTCCACACCGAGAAGACAATGGGTTCTATCACCATCTCCCACCTCACTTGTTTTCGTGGCAAGACAGGGAAAAGATTCAGCAAACTTGGACAGTGTTAGATGCCCTTATTACTGATGTTCTTGTGCTTAACATATTAGAATTGGATTCGGGAAAGCAGTGTTCAATTCCTGCTTTTGCCACACAACCCCTCCACAACCCTAGGCAAGTCACTTAGGGCTGGACTGTTAAAGATATTTAGGCACCTAATGGGATTTTTAAAAGCATCTAGGCACCACAGAGCCCAAATAACCAAAGAACCCATTGGCCAGGGAATGGAGTTGAAGGTGACCCAAAAGAATTAAGCATATTGAGAACAGAAGCATTATTGCGCTGTCCCACCACGTTATGCAATGTCATTTGTGTCCAGGAAAAATACCAGGTGTAACCAAGTATCTGACCCCCATTATGAAGCTGTCTCAGAATAACTTGTGATTGAGTTTCATGTGGGAGATTCTTGGTCCTCGTTTCAGTCACTTCCATTGGGGAAATTTTCTGAATGGGTACATGGGCAATTCCCAAAGGCATGAAGGGCAATTATGTAGCTTGATGACATTGAAAGTTAATTTCAACTAGACACCTAGAGTGAAATCCTGACCTTACTGAAGTCACTGGAGAAACTCCCACGGGGTTTCATACACTACTATTATTACACTGCTCTACAGCCAAAATGCTTCTGAAATAAATGTAATCAAACTTTACTAATTCTGGGTCAATGAGAACGAAAATGATGCTTAAAATTGTTGATTGGCTCTAGTTTTCAAGATATGCTATTGGGTCAGTATATATGACCCTTGACTTGGGAATGGCGGAGGATAAGTGAGTTATAAAGGGAAGGGATCTCAATTTAAACCAGAAATGACTAAAATACATCTTTGACTGGATCTATGAATAAATCTATGACTGGGTTTGGACAGTACTTGCTTTTTAGGCAAAACAATGAATGATGCAATCTGAAGCTGGTATTGCGTCATACATGATATGAATTGCATCATGTTATTCCGAGAAGTCATGGATGATGCAATCATAACGAAGCTTACATCACTCTGCTGAACAAATTGCCCTATATCAGCTCTAGAAATCATAGTGTCGTGCTCTCTTATTTGTCAGTGTTTGATTTTGCAAAGGGACACATTTCTGTTTAGCCAAAGTGAGCAGAGATGCCTCGTACTTGTGTGAACAGTGCAGATAACTTCTGCTATGTTTGTGGTGAAGTGACTTTTGCATCACAAAAGCACAGTATAACCACTCTGGTTAAGAAAGCCTATCCAGGGCCGGCTCCAGGCACCAGCCCACCAAGCTGGTGCTTGGGGCGGCACCTGGAGGGGGGCAGCGCGGCGCTCCGGCCAGAGAGCGGGGCCGCGACTGGGCTCTCCGCCCTCCCCCCGGCGCTGCCTCTGGCCACCGGGGACAGCGGAGCCCCGGCGGGGCTCTCCGCCCTCCCCTCGGTGCAGCCTCTGGCCCCCGGGGAGAGCAGAGCCCCGGTGGGGCTCGCCGCCCTCCCCCCGGCGCTCTGGCCGCCGGGGCTCTGCTCTCCCCGGCGGGGGTCGCCACCCTCCCCTGCGGGGGGGGGGGGCGAGGGGCGGCGGGAGGCTTTTTTGCCTGGGGCGGCAAAAAAGCCAGAGCCGGCCCTGAGCCTATCACCTTTATTTTGGCAGCAAAATTGGAGATCAGGACAAGAGGTGGGCCCCACACATATCCTACAACACTTGTGCAACAATTCTTCGCCACTGGTTGAACAGGAAAAGGAAATCTATGCCTTTTGCAGTGCCAATGATTTGGAGAGAGCCAACAGATCATACCAGCAATTGTTACTTCTGCTTGGTGCCTCCAGTTGGGAAAGGTGTGTCAAAGAAGAAAAAGTGGACTGTGCATTATCCAAACATTCCATCAGCTATACGCCCAGTACCCCACGGAGAAGGACTGCCGGTTCCTGATGCACAAGAATCATTCTCACTTGAGTCAGACGAGGAAGAGGAAGAGGATGAAACTTCTGGTCCTGAACCATCAATGTCACAGGACCCACATTTTCTCCCATCCTCCTCCTCTGAACCACACCCTCATAACACAAGGTGAATTGAATGACCTTGTCAGGGATTTGGAGCTACCCAAGAGTAAGGCAGAGCTGTTGGGCTCCAGACTACAGCAGTGGAATCTCCTGGCAGGTGATGTTAGGGTTTCCATGTTCCGTGACCGTCAAAAGGATCTTGTCCCATTCTTCTTCATGGAAGGTGATCTTGTAGCCTGCAACAACATCGATGGTGTGATGGCAGCCCTCAACATCGTTCACGATCCAGATGAGTGGAGACTGTTCATTGATTCATCGAAGACGAGTCTTAAAGCTATTTTACTGCATAATGGCAATGTTTTGCCATCAATTCCAGTTGGTCATGCAGTCCATATGAAGGAAACCTATGACAACATGAAACAACTTTTGAGGTGCATAAACTATGACCAACATCAGTGGCAGCTTTGTGGCGATTTGAAGGTTGTTGCTCTCTTGCTTGGTCTGCAGACTGGATACACAAAGTACTGCTGTTTTCTCTGTGAATGGGATAGTCGTGCAAGAGATTCCCACTACATCAAGAAAGATTGGCCACTCCGACAGTCATTGGAGCCTGGGAGGAAAAGTGTTCAGCATCCACCACTTGTTGAATCAAGGAAGATTTTGTTACCACCCATACACATCAAGCTGGGTCTGATGAAGAACTTTGTCAAGGCCATTGACAAAACACAAGCAGCTTTCAAGTACCTCCATGGAAAATTTCCAAGGTTAAGTGAAGCTAAGATAAAGGAAGGTGTCTTTGTTGGTCCTCAGATTCGTGAACTTCTTCGAGATGATGCATTTGACCATGCACTGCGTGGCAAGGAAAAGACGGCATGGAAAGCCTTCCAGTTAGTGGCAATAAATTTTCTCGGAAACAACAAGGCAGACAACTACAGGTTGTTGGTGGAAAACCTCCTCAAGGCATACAAAAGCCTTGGTTGCAACATGTCACTAAAGATACATTTTTTGCACTCTCATCTAGATTTTTTTCCACCAAACTGCGGAGCAGTGAGCGATGAGCACGGCGAGCGATTTCACCAGGACATTGCAACAATGGAGAAACGCTATCAGGGCAAACGGAGCCCATCAATGCTTGCAGACTATTGCTGGACAGTGACAAGAGATGCTCCATTTAATGAATACAAGAGACAAGCCAAGAAGGGCCGAGTAGACACTGAATAGGATTAAACTATGTACATAATAGTTTTTTGCCTTTTGTTTCATAATAAATTTTATTTATATAACCCTTTTGCTGATTTTTAAAGTGTTACATAAACAGGACAGGTGAAATATTATCATTTAAAGCAACCATAAACACATGAAAAGACCTAGGTTTACAATTTATGATTAAAACTCTACTATCTACACAATATACATAGACATAAAATGTAAAAACTTAAATATCTTAGAAACAGTAGCCAATCAGTTGTTTTAATTGTCATATTTGAATTCAGCACATCAAAATACATAATAAATAGCACATTTTATCTCTGAAGCAGACGACTTCTCAAAAATTGTAGACCAGTGTTATCTATCATATATCTTGTGGCCATGCCTAGGAGTGTGGTTTCTCACTGAGTGATTAAGGGGCAGGATTACAATCCCAAAACTCATCCGTTTGAATCTCCCTTGCTCTCACAGGGAAAAGCCAGGCCCAGCTGCAAAATGTGTACCGGATCCATTGGCTTAGGGCAGCCAATGATGGTCAGACGTGATGCTGGTCCGATCGCTTTCCTGTGTGCCTTTGGCTACGAAACTGCCTTGGCTTTGCAAATGGTGAGCCATTTGCTTGGGGGAGACAACTGATGTTAACAAGCCTAGAAATGCCTGTCTGTAGCCTGATTTAGGGTGTGTTCATAATATTAATTTAATTTATCAATTTAATCTTAATTTAATTTAATTAATTAATAATATTAATAATTAGTCATTAATATTAATTAGTATGGGTTTTAGGCTCACCAATCTGTTTGATCAGAAGATAAAATTTCTTGTCCCAAATCAGGCTCCACAGAATTTATAAAGGACCCGCGGGGGTGTGACAGGAAGCTCACACTGAGACAGATATAGCCTTAAATACTGTTTATTAAATTCAATAATAGTAAGTAAATGGTAAAATACCCAGAGTTACAAAGTTACAATTGCATTACTGCTATTCAAAAGATACATATGATAATATAGTATTATATGCAACAAAGCTTTGGTTAATATACTCACACTCTTCCTAGATAACCTGGGGGTAAAAGATAGAGGACCAGCCTTGCGGTTCAGGTTTCTCAATTCTTGAGTGAGGGATGCAGTGCTTAGAAAAAGCTAATGCTAGGAGCTATCAAAACTTAATTAGGGTTTACTTGACTAACTTAAAATCAAAACCTAATAAACAAACTAAGAATAAAACTTAGGGAAACCAAGCTTAGCCTAGTGCCCTTGAAACTTAAAGTTTAACAAGAACAAGTACAGCCTACTAATAGTAGAGTCATCGTAGATAGATAGAATAGAGAGAGAGAGTGGAGGAAGTAAGTGAGAATGATAGAGCAGAGTACTCTATCGAGGTGGGTCACCTCTTTTACAGGGCACAAGTGCCAGAAATCCTTCCTCCTATGCCCAAATTTCATTCCTCACCCACAAAATGTTAGGGTACGCTTACCCTATAAGCTAGTAGGTTTGTGCGTATTGATGACATGTACCTACCACATAAGTTCCCTTGTGGTGTACTTGTTAAGTCTGTGGGTACAACATTGAAAACCCCCCCCCATGCCATTCTCCATTGTCTATTGGTCTAGATAAAAGGTCATAGACATAGGGGTGGGTACTCAGCTATTTAGGTAACAAGATATAGGTCAACTTTGCTTTCTGAGTAAAAGGTTTTAATATAGATATGCTAACTTTGCCTTAGCTTAACATACAGGATATGGCCTGTAGGTCTCTTGCATTACAGCCAAACTTACTTTAATATAAATCTATAAACCTATTACAATAAACCAAATACTTAAACTATACGAAAAGATATATATATATATATATATATATATATATATATATATATATATATATATATATATATATATATATATATATATATATATATATTGTGATACAGGAGGGCCAGGGAGCAGTGGGAAGTGGTAGAAGGGAAGTATTTAAACCCTAGGTTAATTAAGGCGTGGTTCCCTGTAGACTAGGGAGGGTTGCTACAGGTTAATTGGAGCACCTGTAATCAATTAAGGCCCTGTTAGAAACCTAATAAAACCCCCTGCTTCAGGCAGTCAGGGGGAAGGAGGAAGGAGAGAGGACTGGAGCTTGGAGGTGTGCTGTTAGACTTGGAGGAACAGAAAACCAGAGTAAGGGAGACCCTGCCCCAGCAGGGGAGGGACATTCCCTCCCCCAGCGTTTAAGGACTGAAGGTACCCCACCCAAGGGAGAAGAGGGTAAGAACCTGCAGGGGTTGAGAGGGGCTGGGACTCAGAGTGAGGAGCAAACCCAGGTCCCTCCCCCGCTTCCCTCCTTTACCACCTTCCTGGGCCACTAGTGGGGCCCCAACAGGGAGGAGCCCATGCAGTGTAATCTGGGGGATCCCGGGGACCAATGTGGCCTAATCAGCCTGGTGGGGGTTGCGATGGCCCAACATGAGTACACCAGGCCAGTAAAGATGAATGGCATCCAGACCATAGCTTTGGTGGACTCTGGGAGTGCTGTCACATTGGTCTCAGGGAAATTAGTGGGGCAAGACCAACTGAGCCGTGCCAAGAGCACTGGAGTGACATGTGTCCATGGCACAGTAAATTTCTACCCCACAATTCCAATACGGATTGAGATCCAGGGAAGTATTACCAAGATGACTGCAGGGGTGGTCCCCAAGCTCCCCTACCCAGTCTTAATTGGCAGGGACTTTCCTGGGTTTGAGAGCCTACTCCCCCCCCTTGAGTTAGGGAAGGGAAGTAAACCCCGAGCAGAATGTGAGGTACCCATGGATGATCCTACCACAATTTTTGCTGCATTTTCCCCAGAGTTATTTTCACCCCCTGGGAAGTCCCGGAAATCCAGATGGGAAAGGAGAGCAGACAAAAGATTAGGAACCAGGATCTTGGCAGCAAACCAGAAAGCTGCCCTGGTTGGGAGGAAGGCTCGTGGAGACCCAGAGACGGCCACCAGCACGAGCAGAAGCACCCCAAAAGAAGGAGGGGAACCCAAGTCAATAGAATCAGGCCAGATTGGTCCCGCACGCGAATGTTTTGGGCAGGACCAAGCCGATGACCCACTATATGCAAATGTGAGGGAGGAGGTAGTAGAGGTAAATGGCATGCCAGTAGAAGGGAAAACCAAAGGCACAGAGCCATACTATATAATCAAGCAGGATCTGTTGTACCGGGTAGTGCCAATATGGGGGGAAGTAGTAGAACAGCTCTTGGTGCCACGGAAGCACACAAGGGCTGTATTAGAATTAGCTCACAGTCATCTGTTTGGGGGACATTTAGGAGCAGACAAGACCCTGGATAGAGTCCTAAGAAGGTTCTACTGGCCGGGGGTATGGGCAGAAGTCCAACACTATTGCATCTCCTGCCCAGAGTGCCAGCTGCATAGTCCCCGACCTCAGTTAAGGGCCCCGTTGGTACCCTTGCCCATAATTGAAGTTCCTTTTGAAAGAATAGCAATGGATCTAGTGGGCCCACTAGAAAGAACAGCCCGGGGCCACCGAAGCATACTTGTCATCCTGGACTATGCTACACGGTACCCCGAAGCCATTCCTTTATGGAACCCCACGTCCAAGGCAATCACAAAAGAACTGGTGCAGGTTTTTGCTAGGGTAGGCATCCCTAAGGAGATCCTGACAGATCCTTTCATTACTCCCTTCATGTCGAGAGTAATGAAAGACTTATGGACCCTGCTCCGCATCCAAGCCTTGTGGACCTCGGTCTATCATCCCCAAACAGATGGTCTGGTTGAGCGATTTAACCGCACTTTCAAGAGTATGATCCGAAAGATGGTGGCCCAAGACAGAAAAGATTGGGATACCCTCCTACCATATCTGATGTTTGCAATACGAGAAGTTCCCCAAGCCTCTACTGGTTTCTCCCTCTTCGAGCTACTGTATGGACGCCACCCACGTGGCATATTAGACATCGCGAAGGAGGAATGGGAGGAACAACCCAACCCAGGGAAGAATGTCATTGCACACGTAGCCCAGATGAGAGAACGAATAGCCCAAGTGACCTCCATAGTACGAGAGCATTTGGAGAAAGCACAAGAGGCCCAACGAACCTACTACAATCGTCGGACAAAAACACGGAAATTTCAACCAGGAGAACGGGTGCTGGTGCTGTTACCAACAGCAGAAAGTAAGCTCCTGGCCAGTTGGCATGGACCCTATGAGATCGTGGAAGCTGTTGGGGAGGTGAATTATAAGGTAAAGCAACCAGACCGCCAAAGGCCAGAGCAGATCTGTCATGTCAACTTACTGAAACCCTGGCATGATCGGGAGACGTGCCTGGCCATCCTGCCGGCCACACCCCAGGCAGATGGCCCACAAGGGCAGGTAAGGATATCCCCCGAATTAGCCCCAGAACAACAAACAGGGGTCATTGAAATGATCCAGCGGAACCAAGATGTGTTCTCCACACAACCAGGCCGTACGACGCTGATCCAACACCACATTGTCACATGTCCCAGAGCAAGGGTGACCATAAAACCATATCGCATACCGGAGGCAAAAAGAGAAGAAATTAGGGCAGAAGTAAGGAAGATGCTGGAACTTGGGCTGATTGAGGAATCCCACAGCCAGTGGGCCAGCCCTATTGTCTTGGTCCCCAAGCCTGATGGCATCCTGAGGTTTTGTAATGACTTTCAGAAGTTAAATGAGGTATCCCAATTCGATGCCTACCTGATACCACGTGTTGATGAGCTGGTGGATCAGTTAGGCAAGGCCCGATACTTGACCACCTTGGACTTGACAAAAGGCTACTGGCAGATCCCCCTGGCTGAGGACACCAAGGAAAAAAATGCTTTCTCTACACTTGACGGCCTCTTCCAATATACCATCCTCCCTCTTGGGCTCCATGGGGCCCCCGCAACTTTCCAATGATTGATGGACAGATTACTTCGACCCCATGCCAAGTATGCTTCTGCCTATTTAGATGACGTAGTAATCCATAGTCCTGACTGGGAGACACACCTGGGGAAAGTGGAAGCGGTACTAGATACTCGTAGACAGGCTGGCCTCACCGCTAACCCATCCAAATGTGCAATAGGGCTAGCCGAGGCCAGATATCTCGGGTATGTAGTCGGAAGGGGCCTGTGAAGCCCCAGTGGAACAAAGTGGAGGCAATACAGAAATGGCCCCACCCAATCCGAAAAAAACAAGTCAGAGCATTCTTAGGGATAGTAGGGTACTATCGCCGGTTCATCCCTCACTTCGCCACAAGGGCAGCGCCTCTGACGAACCTAATAAGAGCTCGGGGCCCGGAGATAGTTAAGTGGACCGAGGAAGCAGAGGAAGCTTTCACAGACCTAAGGACAGCCCTTTGCAGCCATCCAGTGCTCATAGCCCCAGATTTCACAAAGGAATTTATCCTGCAAACAGACGCCTCGGAGGTAGGACTTGGGGCCGGACTTTCACAGATGGTGGGAGATGAGGAGCACACGATCCTTTACCTCAGCCGAAAGCTCCTGCCCAGGGAGCAACGGTACGCTGTAATAGAAAAGGAATGCCTAGCAATTAAATGGGCCATGGAGATTCTACGGTACTACCTACTTGGGCGGCAGTTCACCCTTGTGATGGACCACGCCCTGCTCCAATGGATGCACACAAATAAGGAGAGGAATGCACGAGTGACTAGATGGTTCCTGTCCCTACAACCTTTTCACTTCCAGATCCAGCATAGAGCCGGCAGCCAACACAGCAACGCGGACGGCCTATCACGACAACACTGTCTTTCATCCCAAGTAGCCCAACCCCATGGCGTTGAGCAGGGGAGGGGGATATGTGATACAAGAGGGCCAGGGAGCAGTGGGAAGTGGTAGACGGGAAGTATATAAACCCTAGGTTAATTAAGGCGTGGTTCCCTGTAGACTAGGGAGGGTTGCTACAGGTTAATTGGAGCACCTGTAATTATTATAATAATAGTAGTGTACGAAACTCAGTGGGAGTTTCTCCAGTGACTTCGATAAGGTCAGGATTTCACGCTAGGTGTCTAGTTGAAATTCACTTTCAATGTCATCAAGATTCATAACTGCTCTTCGTGCCATTGGGAATTGCCCATGTACCCATTCAGAAAATTTCCCCAATGGAAGTGACTGAAACGAGGACCAAGAATCTCCCACATGAAACTCAATCACAAGTTATTCTGAGACAGCTTCATAATGGGGGTCAGATACTTGGTTACACCTGGTATTTTTCCTGGACACAAATGACATTGCATAACGTGGTGGGACAGCGCAATAATGCTTCTGTTCTCAATATGCTTAATTCTTTTGGGTCACCTTCAACTCCATTCCCTGGCCAATGGGTTCTTTGGTTATTTGGGCTCTGTGGTGCCTAGATGCTTTTAAAAATCCCATTAGGTGCCTAAATATCTTTAACAGTCCAGCCCTAAGTGACTTGCCTAGGGTTGTGGAGGGGTTGTGTGGCAAAAGCAGGAATTGAACACTGCTTTCCCGAATCCAATTCTAATATGTTAAGCACAAGAACATCAGTAATAAGGGCATCTAACACTGTCCAAGTTTGCTGAATCTTTTCCCTGTCTTGCCACGAAAACAAGTGAGGTGGGAGATGGTGATAGAACCCATTGTCTTCTCGGTGTGGAAGAGAGAGACATAACATTGTAATGCTCTTTCCTAAAACTTTCAGTAGAATGGATCAGACTTGAGTTCTCTGAGTGTTGTCAGCAAACTCATCAGCTAATTGGTCTCAGAGGTCTCAGCCAGCAATGAGGGACGAGAAAACTGGAGTCTACAACTGTTATAAATGAGGGATTATTTGACAGAGGCAGTGATCACCCAAGTTGATCCCAATGTTCCGTTACATAGAGAGGCATAAATCAGCAGACCTATTTTGGAGCATCTCAATTCAGCACCTGCAGGCTTTGTGTGATAATTTTGGTTCATGTTCCATGTACTCCATCATTGCATGGTCTGAGTGAGAATGCACAAGGTGTGATTACAGATTGGGATGTGAAAGAAATCATGGTCTGAAGAACTTTGTGGGTAATCTTTTTGTTTTTTTGTTTTTGCTTTCTTTTGGGTACAAAATCAAGACCACCCGTCTGGGATCCCAGTCCCACTGTGTTAGGCAAATAGGGTCGCTCTCCTAAAATTATTCAGTCTTATGGTGAAACGAGACACAAATGTCTGGCTATGATAAAAAGAATACTCCAGGGCCAGGGAAGTCAAAAATAGCAGGGAGACTATTATGAGAAATCGACTAGATGACCCTTGTGGTCCCATCTAACACTATGGTTCTGTGATTCTATAAGCAGAGGTAACATTTATAGTAACAGAGGTACCAGCTGCCAGTTTTTAATGTCTCACAGCGATCGAGGCACTGGTGAGATCTGAGAATGAATTCCAAGCTGCACATTGTGGAGGTTTTGCAGATTTACAACGTTGAGGTTTCCTTTCCCCATAGGATACAGAATGCTGCTATCTCCAATGACTGGGAGTCCCCATCCTCCCATGGTCAAGTGTTCCAGCACTGAACTATCCTTACAGTTAGACATGTTTACCTAAGACCTAAGGCAAATCTCCCTTGCTGCAGATTAACTGCATTATTTGCCCCACATTCAGTGGGTGTGGAGACCGACTGATCACTGTCCTCTTTATAAAGCCCTTTACGCATTCAGAGATTAAACAAGCCTGGTTTTTGAAACCTTCCCTCAAGGTCAAGTTTTCTAACCCTTTTATCATTTTTGTTGCACCCTTCTAGACCCTTTCCAACTAGTCTGCGTCTTTCCTAAGGTGTGAAATCCAGAACTGGCAATGGCACCCTAGCCGAGGTTTTACCAGGGACAATTGCCTCCCTCTTAAGGCACCCCAGAATGATATTAGCCTTTTTTTGGTAACGGCATCTCATTGGATTAATGTTCAATTTGTGATCAACTCTAACTCCCAGAGCCTATGCAGCCGTATGGCCTCCTAGCTAGTTAGTCCTCGTTTTGCACTTGTGCATTTAATTTCTTTCTTCCTAAGTGTAGGACTTTGCAGTTGTCTTTACTGAGTTTGATCTTGCTGAATTCTCCAATTTGTCAATGTAATTTTGATTTCTAATCCTGTCCTCCACAGTGCTAGCAACCTCTCCCAGCCTGCAAAACCATGCTCTGAAATACCCCTAGCCTCTGTTTTCCAGAAGCTGGGAATGAGCGACAGGGGATGGATCACTTGATTAATCCCTGTTCTGTTCATTCCCTCTGGGGCACCTGGCACTGGCCACTGTCAGTAGACAGGACACTGGGCTAGAGGGGCCATTGGTCTGACCCACTGTGGCTGTTCTTATGTGGTGTCATCTGATCATTTTATAAGCATAATCTGCCCTCCAAAATCCACATCATTAGTGAAAATATTGAATTGTACTGGATGCAGGACAGATCCCTGCAGGACTCCACTAGATACATTCCCACACTTTGACAGTGAGCCGCTGATAGTTCTCTGTGAGTAAAGTCTTTCACCTTGTTGTGCACCCTCCTCATAGTAATTTAATCGTCACCATCATTCTCCAGTTTGCTTACGAGAATGTGATGTGGGACTGTGTCAAACCCCTACTAAAAATCAAGATACATCACATCTACGGCTTTTGATCTATCTGCCAGACCGGTAATGCTGTCAAAGAAAGAAATTACTTTGATTTGGCATGATTTATTCTTGATAAATCCATGTTGGTTTTTACTTAAAACCCTATTATCCTCTAAGTACTTACAACTTGTGGCTTAATAATTTGTCCCACTGTCTTTCCAGGTATTGAAATTAGGCGGACTGGTCTATAATTCCTCAGTCCTCTTCATTTCTGTTGTTTTTTTTAAAGATAGATAGTATTTTTCATTTAATCTTTGGCAGTTTGACTAAGAAACGAGAATGATACACACTTGAGGTGAGACCCTTTAAATGATTTACAAAGTGGGTAACTGACAGGTCTCCTTCAGGAATTGCATACGGTGCATCATTGAGCGGGTGTATCTCTAGTGGAGTCCCACAGGGATCAGTTCATGGCCTGGTGCTTTTTTAAAATATTTATCAATGACCTGGAAGAAAAGCCAAACAAACACAGAAGATGAGCAGTGATGGTATTTAATCATTGGAACAACTTACTAAGAATTGTGTGTTGGATTCTTCACCGTTGGAAATTTTTTACACCAAGATTGGCTGTCCCTCTCAAGACTATGCTCTAGTTTTTACAGGAGTTAACTGAAGGAAATTCTTGGTCTATGCAGGAGGTCAGATTAGATGATCACAGTGGTGCCTTTGGGCCTTATAATCTAGGAATACATGAAAAATTGGGGTAAAAATATTCTTATTTAAAAATTATTTTCATTCTTTCATCCCTTCCAGTTCTCTCCCTCTCTCTCCCCCCTACTCCCCCCCTTAAAGTATCAAATTGTCTCCTTTAAGATCCTGTTTTGGTTCTGGTTTTCCAGTCAGGCTTTTCTCGTAGAGCTCAAGTCTATTGGGTACCCAACTCCCATTGATGAGGTGTATTATATTGACTTACAGAATTTTTCCTGCAAACATTCCATTCGCTCTGTTTTTGACATGCTTCTTAATTTTTTTCTTTTAAGAATGATCTGAGAATGAAGAACCACACCACCATGGTGGAATTCATCATCTTGGGCCTGTCCAACAGCCGTCATTTAAACACCATCCTGTTTGTGGTTCTATTAGTTATCTTCCTGTTGACCATAATGGGTAACATCATTGTTGTCAGCCTCTCCCTGGTGGACCATCGCCTCCAATCCCCCATGCATTTCTTCCTCAGGAACTTCTCTTTTTTGGAGATCTGCTTCACCTCTGTCATCATGCCCAGGTTCCTCTACAGCCTCCTGACAGAGAGAAAATCTATTTCCCTCCCTGGTTGTTTTCTTCAGTTGTTGTTGTTCTTCCTCCTGGGCACCTGTATATTTTTCCATGTGGCTATGATGTCCTTTGACCGCTACATGGCTATCTGCCATCCCTTGCATTATGGCACCATCATGAATGGCAGGGTCTGCTTCCAGTTAGTGCTGGGCTGCTGGGTGATGAGTTTTCTCTTAATATTTCCCCCAACATTTATGGTTGTGCTGTTACTGTTCTGTGGCCCCAATGTCATAAACCACTTCTACTGCGATACAGCCGCATTGCTCCAACTGTCCTGCAGGGACACGGGACACATTGAGGTAATGATCTTGGTTTCAGCAACAGTCATCTTACTTGGTACTTTAACAGTCACTATCGTTTCCTATGGCTGTATCATCTCCACTATTATGCGCATCCCGTCCACCACAGGAAGGAAAAAAGCCTTTTCCACCTGCTCCGCTCACCTGCTGGTGGTTGTGATATTATACAGTAGCTCCATCTTCAGGTACATCCGACCAGGTCAGCGGGGAGTGAGGGACTTTGACAAAGTTGTGTCCTTTCTGTACTCTGTGGTTGCTCAACTCTTTAACCCCTACATCTACGCTCTCTGCAACGAACAAGTCAAACAAGCCCTGAAGGGCGTCTGTGACAGAGCATTTTCTAAATGTGTGAGGCTCTCATGAAAATCCAAAACCACAAAGATGCAGGAATGAAGAGAGCATGGATGGTCATTTACTTCTTGCCAGGCTTCACAATGGGGTTGGTGGGTCCTCAGCAGTACACAGGGTGAATTTGTCTCTCCATATCTAGATTAATAGATCATAAAGCCTGAAGGGGTGATTACGTCATCTCGTCTGACCTTCTGCATAAAACAGACATGAGAATTCCACCTAGTTAGCTTTGCATTCAGTCTAGTAATTTCTGCCTGATGAAAGCATATCTTCTTGAATTGCATCCAGTCTTGATCTGAAGACTTTAAGAGATGGAGAATCTTTCTTTGTAGTTTGTTCCAAAAATGGAAATTATTAGGTTTTTCTTGCTGAAATGAAATACCGAACAAAATTCAGTTTACGTTGAACTAAACACCTTTACTTTCACATCTAGCTACATTTTTGGACAAAATATGATTTGAAAAGAAAAAAGGAGAGAACTTTTCATTTCAAAGATGTTAAACTGAAAGGTTTTGAATTTTTCAAAATTATTTTTTCAATATTATTCTGTCCAGTGTGAATTCAGAGAATCGTTCTGAATTCCCAAATACTTTTAGATGACCTGAAACTTCTATTTTGTACAGAAGAAATTATTCATCTGAAAAAATTCTCCCCACTCTGTTTGTAATTCCAACTTGTGTGGTTTTAACAATGTTTTAACCAGTCAATGGGTCTTGTTCTACCTTTCTGTGCTAGGGGAACTTCCTATGGAAAATGGATACAAGAAACACTTTTAGATATTCAATCCACAGGCGGGATGAATGGCTCTTTAAAGAGCCTAAAATGGCTCCTTAGTTGCTGAGATCTGTGCACATTTTATTGTATTAGTTACTTTATATCTTGTACCCTGCCTTGCTTGGGTTGTTTGTACCATTTCCCTGTTATGCTTTGTCTTTATGAAGTGTTGTTAGTAGTAGTGTTTTCTTGTTAATTCTGAGATATTTGAACAGAGATCAGCATCCCTTTCCACTGGGCATTAAATAGACAAAAATAAGAGACCCACATCCTTGTAGAGCTTATAATCTAATGAACAGTGATGTATAGTAAGGCAAAATGTTTGGGTTCCTCCTGTTGCTGTGTCGGTCCCAGGATATTAGAGACACAAGGTGGTGGAGGTGATACATTTTATTGGACCAAAGAAGCCGGTCCAGTAAAAGATACAGCTTCACCCAACACGTGTCTCTAATTTTCCTACCTCATTGTTTTGGAAATCTCACCACTGCTTTGTGTTCCTCCGCTGGGTCCGCTCTGGACTCTTCATCATTTGATAGACCCACCAGGTCCTAGCCAAACCCTACCAATCGTCTCTCAGACACTAGTAAGACATTGACTCTTTCCTGCAACTGGCCATTGATGCCAGCATGTTTTACCCCCTTTACATTCTCAAAGAAGCAGCTTCATGCTTTCCTCCATGCTACCCCGCATGATTAGGAAGAGCACCCAGTAAACATCTGCAAAGCTACATCACTGACCTTCAAACTCTCCTCGGTTGTGATTCCTTACACACACACTTGACAGCTGTTTTGCTGAGCCCACCGTGCATCATGCTGACTGATGCTATCTCATAGATTTCCCGGCCGATTCTTGTCTTATATTTTGTGACCTCTTCTGGCCAGGGGCTCTGGCTTTGTACAGTACTTAGCACAATGGGATGCTGGTCTGTGACAGGTGTTTCTAGGCTTGTCAACATCAGAGTTCTCCCCCAAGCAAATGGCTCACCATTTGCAAAGGCAAGGCTGTTTCATAGCCAAAGGCACACAAGAAAGTGTTGTGACCAGCATCACGTCCAACCATCATTGGCTGCCCTAATCCAATGGATCAGGTACACATTTTGCAGCTGGGCCTGGCTTTTCCCTGTTAGAGCGAGGGAGACTCAAACGGATGAGTTTTCATAGATTCATAGATTCTAGGACTGGAAGGGACCTCGAGAGGTCATCGAGTCCAGTCCCCTGTCCTCATGGCAGGACCAAATACTGTCTAGACCATCCCTGATAGACATTTAGCTAACCTACTCTTAAATATCTCCAGAGATGGAGATTCCACAACCTCCCTAGGCAATTTATTCCAGTGTTTAACCACCCTGACAGTTAGGAACTGTTTCCCAATGTCCAACCTAAACCTCCCTTGCTGCAGTTTAAGCCCATTGTTTCTTGTTCTATCCTTAGAGGCTAAGGTGAACAAGTTTTCTCCCCCCTCCTTATGACACCCTTTTAGATACCTGAAAACTGCTATCATGTCCCCTCTCAGTCTTCTCTTTTCCAAACTAAACAAACCCAATTCTTTCAGACTTCCTTCATAGGTCATGTTCTCTAGACCTTTAATCATTCTTTTGGCATTGTAATCCTGCCCCTTAATCACTCAGTGAGAAACCGTACTCCTAGGCATGGCCACAAGATAAATGATAGATAATAATAATAGTAGTGTATGAAACCCCGTGGGAGTTTCTCCAGGGACTTTAATAAGGTCAGGATTTCACTCTAGGTGTCTAGTTCAAATTCACTTTCAATGTCATCAAGATTCATAACTGCCCTTCGTTCCTTTGGGAATTGCCCATGTACCTGTTCAGAAAATTTCCCCAATGGAAGTGACTGAAAACAGGACCAAGAACTGAAAATCTTCCACATGAAACTCAATCACAAGTTATTCTGAGACAGCTTCATAATTGGGGTCAGACACCTGATTACTCCTGTTATTTTTTCTGTACATAAATGACATTGTATGATATGGTGTGACAGAATAATAAGGCTTCTGTTCTGAATGTGCTTCATTCTTTTGGGTCACCTTCAACTCTATTCCACGGCCAACTGGTCCTTTGGTTATTGCTGCTTTGTGGTGACTTGGATATTACATCCTCAGGAAGTGTCAAGTTTCTGTGCTTCGGTCCTGTGCTTATTTATCCTACCGTTACTCACTTTGAATAATTCCTCTCTGTGTGAGAATCCCCAGTGGAGAAACAAAGGAAGGATGTTCTTATTCACATGTAAGTGGGCTCTGAATGAGCTCTCCCCTAGTGATGAGCTGGGGAAGAGGACTTCAGGAGCTGACCTTGTTCGCATGGACAAACCCAGCCTGCGTAGGTGCTCACTGAGCACGATGGGGCTGCTTTGCCCAAATGATCATATTTGGCTGGTGTTGGATCACAAGTCGCTTTCTTATTGGGGGCAGGAGTAATCAGGGGAATTATCCTTGTTGTGTGAATCAAGGGCAGCAGAACTGTGCTTGGCATGCCCTGAGTGCGGGACTCACCCTCAGAGAAATGGCACTCCCAAGGCAGGGGACATGGGTGCCAAAGCCCAGTGAGTTGAGAGAGGCTGGATGTAGGTACTTGTACCTGGGGGTGTGGGCCCAGCCTAGGGGTCCTAGGCACCAGTTGACCCTTCCTCTCTCCACTGTGTAATTGCAGACCTGGTAAAAACTCAATGGAGAGTCTTATTGCACACCAATCGAGCTGAAATCACTGATAGCCAGGCCTAGGCATTAGGGCTCCCCCACTAAGAGCTGAAATCACGGAGATGTGTTAAGTGGGGGGCCTCAAGACATCCAAGAGAGCGCAGAACATAGTGGCGAGCGGGTGGCCGACAGAGCAGAGTGGCAAGCGGCCAGCAGGGAGGCCAGCGGAGCGGAGTGGCAAGCGGCCGGCAGGGAGGCCGGCGGAGCGGAGCGGAGTGGGAAGTGGCCGGCAGGGCGGCCGGCGGAGCGGAGCAGAGTGGCAAGTGGCCGGCAGGGCGGCCGGCGGAGCGGGGCGGAGTGGCAAGTTGTCGGCAGGGAGGCTGACGGAGCAGAATGGCAAGTGGCTGGCAGGGCGGCCGGCGGAGCAGAGTGGCAATGGGGTCAAACTACAACATCACAGATTTAGATGAAATCTCAGGAAAATCTTTCTCACTGTCAGAACAGCAGGACAATGGAACAGACGCCTCTGGAAGTTGCTGAAGCTCCTTCACTGGAGGTTTTCAAAAGGAGTCTGGAGCTATCTGTCTGGGATGGGTTAGACCCAACAAGTCCTGCATCTTGGCAGGGGGCTGGACTAGCAGGGACCGGAAGGGTCATCTAAACCTATGATTCTATGGTTGTGGTTAAGAATCTAGCATGTCTCTCAGGCGAGCTGGTTTGTACCCCACATGGCACTGAAATTCAGGGTGTGATGGGTGCCCGAATCCTTTCAAAGTCCCAGCTTTCTCACTCTGTCTCACTTCTCCGTTGTCAAAATGGGATAGTAGCCACTCTTGCGTCTCTGTAGTGTGAGGTTATCAAAGGCACTTACGCTGGACTTAAGGGATTTAGGTGCCTAATGGGGTTTTCACCAAGTCACCTAAAATGCATTGATTTCAAAGGGGGGTAGGTGCCTACTTGCTTTAAAAAATCCCACTAGGTGCCTAAATATCTTTAACAACCCAGACCTAAGTGACTTGCCTGAGGTCTGGGGCTAAAGCAGGAATTGGACACTGCTTTCTAAGAGTCCTGTTCTCATACGTTAAACACAACACCATCAGTCATATGGGCATCTAACTCTGTCCAAGTTTTCTGTAACTTTTCTGTATTTTGCCACAAAAACAAGTGAGATGGGAGATGGTGACAGAACCCACTGACTTCTCCATGTGGAAGAGAGAGAGACATAACATTGTCCTGCTCTTTCCTAAAACTTTCAGTAGAATGGATCAGACGTGAGTTCTCTGAATGTTGTCAGCAAACTCATTAGTAAACTCAGAGGTCCCACCCAGCAATGAGGGACGAGAATACCGGAGATTACAACTCATAAATGGGACCTGGAAAAGGAGGGATTATTTGACAGACCACCCAAGTTTATCCCAGTGTCCTGTTGTACAGATAGCCATAAATCGACAGACCTATTTTGGAGCATCTCAATTCAGCACCTGCAGGCTTTGGGAAGTAGTTTGGTTCATGTTCCATGTAATTTTAAGGTCTCCATCATTGCTGAGTGTGAGTGAGAATGCACCGGGTGTGATTGCAGGGGGGCTTTGAACGAAATCATGATCCAAAGAGCTTTGTTGGGTAATCTGTTTGTTTTGTGTTATGAGATTGAGATCCCCTGGCTGGGATCCCAATCCCACTGGGCTAGGCAAAGAGGGTCACTCTCCTAGTATAGGGGTGAAATGTGACACATAGACATGGATATGATAATCAAATAGTTGGGGGGACAGGAGAATAGATATAGAAGTGAGAACATGATGGTAAATTTGATAAGCAACAGTAGCACACAGCAGATGATAATCTTTATTGTTTCCTAGTTATCATGGCATTGGTGATATGTATTTGAAGGTGAACAATGTGGTGGTTTTGCAGATTTTTGCAAGGTATCAGTCTTTGAGGCTTGCTTTCACCTTAGGATACAGAATGGTGCTACCATTATCTTTGGAATCCCTTAATGGGATATATTTAATTAGGAAGCTTTAAGATTGATTTCATTTTGTTGGTCAAGTTATGGCTGGTGTCCTGGAGCCCAAGACCCTGCAAAAAATTCTACAACCCCCAGCTGTAAACCCAACCAAAGAGATGATCTGACTTACTGCAAAATGGGCACCTCAGAGGAAGAAGGGGCCGTCATGCACCGTGTATTCAAACTCCTAGAGAAATATTGTTGAAAGAGGAAGGGTTTGGAGATGCACACAGGACGTTCTCTGGGGAAAAAAAAAGACAGGTTCTGTTTGTGATGCAGAAAGCAGCCATCCCTGTAGGTGAACATGTGTGTCCTCATGCTCCAGTCTCCAACTCTGTAATTCCCTCTGCACGGACACCAGAATCTTAGCAGCATTGACCGAGAGCCCACTAGAGCCAACGGGAAACTCTCTATTGACTTTGAAGAGCTCTGGATCCGATCCTGATGGTCTAAGCTGGTGATCTGACTGATTTTAAAATCTAGCCATTCTAACTTGCTTCTATTCAATACAAGTGGAGGCGGGTGTCTATGCGGGAAAGGAATGAATTATGAAACCAGGGATTTAGAATAAATCCTTCCTAATTAGTAACCCATGTGTCATGTTAGAACAATGTATACCTGAATCCAAAACCAGCCTGAAGCAATAGCTCACAGAGAAACATGAGCATCTCCCATTCACTTCTATAGGACTTTGAAAACCAATGACGTTATCTTCAGTGGCAGCAGAGCTGTCTATCTTGCCACCTATCCCTTGAGCAGAAAGATACAGACAACTTACCTTTGGGTGTAGAGTCTGATTTCAGGGTGGGGTGTAATAGGACAGATAATTGCTATGACAGTTCTTTGGGGTGGACAAGAATGTGACCCTGTCATCAATCCTGGGCACAATGACAAAGCGGCTAATATGGGATTTGATTAATATAGAATTAAAGGAGGGCAATAGAACTAATTCCGATCAGCATGGGCTTATGGAAAAGAAATTCTGTAAAAGTAATTGGAATTTTTTTTGGATGTGATTAGAAGTTTGATTGATAGAGGTGATAATCTCCGACTTCTGCAAGGCATTTGACGTGGTACAGAAAGACACAGAGTCACAGAAAGGAAGAGCTGGAAGGGTCCTCCAGAGGTCATCTAGTCCAGATCCCTGTGCTGAGGCAGAATTAAGTATGCCTAGACCACCCCTGACAAATCTTTGACTAACCTGCTCTTAAATACCTTTAATGACAGGGATTTCACAACCTCCTGGGGTAACCTATTCCAGTACTTAACTATCCTTCATGTTAGAAAGTTTTCTCTAATATCGAATCTAAATCTCCCTAGCTGCAGATTAAGCCCTTTTCTTCTAGTCCTACATTCAATGGACATGAAGAACCACTGGTCATTGTCCTCTTTAGAGCAGCCTTTAATGTATTTAAAGACTGTTACCGAGTCTCCCCTCAGTCTTCTTTTCTCAAAACTGAATAGGCCTTGTTTATTTTAACCTTTCCTCATAGGTCAGGTTTTCTAAATCTTGTATCATTTTGGTTTCTCTCCTCTGGACTCTCTCCAATTTGTCCACATCTTTCTTTTAAGTGAGGCATCCAGATCCGGACACTGTAGTCCAGCCCAGGTCTCACGAGTGACAAGAAGAGTGGGACAATTACCTCCCAAGTCTTACAGCAACACCACTATATTATTACACCCCAGAGTTATATTAGCCTTTTTTTTGCAGCAGCATCACATTATTGGCTCATGCTCAATTTGCGATCTACTCTGACCCCTACCTGCTTTTCAGCAGTATCACCTCTTAGTCCCCATTTTGCAGTTGTGCATTGGATTTTTTTTTCTTCCTAAGTGTTGTACCTTCCACTTGTCTTTATTGAATTTCAACTTGTACATTTCATAGATTATTAGGGTTGGAAGGGACCTCAGGAGGTCATCTAGTCCAACTCCCTGCTCAAAGCAGGACCAATCCCCAACTCCCTAAATGGCCCCCTCAAGGACTGAACTCACAACCCTGGGTTTAGTAGGCCAATGCTCAAACCACTGAGCTATCCCTCTCCAATTTGGAGAGGACATTTTGAATACTAATCCTGTCCTCAAAAATGCTAGCAACCCCTCCCAGCTTGGTGTCATCCACAAATGTAGTAAGCCTACTCTCCACTCCATTATCTAAGTCATTAATGAAAATATTGAAAAGTATCAGAGCAAGGACACACTGTTGTGGGAGTCCGCTGGCTAGGTCCTCCCACTTTGACAGTGAATCATTGATAACTGTGCTTTGAGTATAGTCTTTCAATTAATTTTGCACCCACCTTATATTTCATCTGGACCACATTTTCCTAATTTGCCTGTGAGAATGTCATGTGGGACTGTGTCAAAAGCATTAACTAAAATCAGGATATATCACATCTAGAGGTTCCCAACTATCCACCAGGCCAGTAACTGTGCCAAGGGACATTAGATTTGTATGGCATGATTTGTTCTTCACAAATCCATGCTGGCTGTTACTTAAAACCCTATTATCCTCTAAGTGCTTTAAATTTGATCGTTTAAGAATTTGTTCCAGTATCTTTCCAGGTAACAAAGTTAGGCTGACTGGTCTATAATTCCCCATGTCCCTTTCTTCCCCTTTTCTAAAGACAGATACTATTTTTGATTAGATTTTTGACATTGTGATTAAGAAACTAGAATGATACACAATTAACACAGTACACATTAAATGGATTACACAGTGTCTAAGTGAAAGGACTCCAAATGGAAATGTATCAGGGCAATCATCACTGAGTGGGTATGTTTTTACTGGGGTCGATTCTTGGTCGTGTACTTTTAAATATTTTCATCAATGAGATGGAAAGAACACAAACAAATAAAAATTAGCAGTGAGGGCATTTCATCATTGAAACAACTTTCTGAGCTTTGCGGTGGATTTTCCACCATCACATTTTTTAAAATGATAATGTGATGTTTTTCGAAAGGAGGGGCAGAACAGGAGTTAATTCAGGGAAAGGTCTCTGGCTTGTGTTATACAGGAGATCAGACTAGATTATCAGAATGGTGCCCTCTAGATTTATAATCTGTGTTTCTATGAACAAAAAGTTAAAATGTATGGTTTTTAAAAAGAAAATATTTTCATTTTTCCTTCCCCTCCAGCTCTCTCTCTCCCGCCCTCTTTGCAATTATCAGTGATTGTCCTCTGAGATCCTCTGCTCGGTTCTAATTTCTCTGTCAGGATCTTTTCATAGAACCCAAGTCTGCTGGGCACCGACCTCCCATTGAAGAGATGTTTTCTATTTAGACATGGAGTTTCCCCTGAGCGTATTCTGTCCCCATGGTGCTATCCACTCTGGTTTTGATGTTTGTATTTTTTTTCTTTAAAGATGAGCCAAAAACGAAGAACCAGACCACTGTGGAGGAGTTCATCCTCTTGGGCTTGTCCAGCAACCGTCGTTTAAACATCATCCTGTGTGTGGTTCTATTAGTTGTCTTCCTGCTGTCCATAATGGGAAACATCATTGTTGTCACCCTCACCCTCAGGGACCATCGCCTCCAGTCCCCCATGTACTTCTTCCTCAGCAACTTCTGCCTCTTGGAAATCTGCTTCACCTCCGTCGTCATGCCCAGGTTCCTCTACAGCCTCCTGACAGAGAGAAAATCTATTCCCCTCCCTGGTTGTTTCCTTCAACTGTTGTTGTTCTTCCTCCTGAGTGCCTCTATGTTTTGCCATGGGAGTTGTCATGATCTTTGACCGCTATGTGGCTATCTGCCGCCCCTTGTGTTACAGCACCATCATGAATGGCAGGATCTGCTTCCAGTTAGTGCTGGGCTGCTGGGTGATGAGTTTTCTCTTAACCTTTCCTCCAACATTTATGGTTGTGTTCTTGCCGTTCTGTGGCCCCAATGTCATAAACCACTTCTACTGCGATACAGCCGCATTGCTCCAACTCTCCTGCAGGGACACATTGAGGTAATGCTCTTGGTTGCAGCTGTAGTGGTCTTACCTGGCACTTTAACAGTCACCATAATTTCCTATGGCTGTATCATCTGTACTATCATGCGCATCACGTCCACCACAGGAAGGAAAAAGGCCTTTTCAATCTGCTTGCTCACCTCACGGTTGTTGTGATATTGTAGAGTAGCGCCATCTTCAGGTACATCCGACCAGGTCAGCGGGGCACTCGGGACTTTGACAAAGATGTGTCTTTTCTGTACTGTGTGTTGGCCTCGCTGTTTATCCCCTACATTTACGCTCGCCACAAAGAACAAGTCAAACAGGGTCTGAGGGACATCTGTGGCCAAGCATTTTCTAAGTGCCTACGGTTAGGTCCATCAATTGCAATTAGCCAGGATGGGCAGGGATGGTGTCCCTAGCCTCTGCTTGCCAGAAGCTGGGAATGGGCGACAGGGGATGGATCAGTGGATGATGACCTGTTCTGTTCGTTCCCTCTGGGGCACCTGGCATTGGCCACTGTCAGAAGACAGGATACTGTGCTAGATGGACCTTTGGTCTGACTCAGTATGGCTTTTCTTATGTTCTTATGTTATGTAAGGTAGAGGGTGATAAATTGTTCTTCTTACCCACAGAGGACAGGACAAGAAGTAATGGGCAAAAATTGCAGCAAGGGAGGATTAGACTGGCCATTAGGAAAAATCTCCTAACCATCAGGCTAGTTAAGGACTGAAACAAATTGCCTAAGGAGGTTGTGGTATCTCCGACATTGGAGGTTTTTAAGAAGAGGTTAGACAAACACCTGTCAGGGATGGTGTAGATAATACTTAGTTCTTCCTCAGGGAAGGGGACTGGACTAGATGACCACTCAAGGTCTCTCCCATGCCTACATTTCTAGGATTCTATGATTTTGGGGGCAAGAAAAAGCAAAAAAAGAGATGGAATTGTTTTCCTTATGTTCTAGCCATTTGTTTTCTTTTCAGACAGTAAAGCTGTGACCAAAAAAAAAAAAGCCCCAAACTTTCTGAGTTTGTCCTGGTATCCTCAGGGATGCTGCAGCACTCATTAGCTAATTGGTCTCTGAAGGAATTGCAGTACCAGTAGAAGTGGGAAAAGAACCATGGGAATTGGAAATAAATAAAGGGGGACTGGAAATAGTGTTGGGCATTTGCTGCAGGTAACAATCATAACAAGCAATCACCATGCTCGGTTTCATTGCAAGACCTTGATTTCATACATCTAAACGAGGGCATTGCAACATCAGAGCTACATTAGTAAAACTTATTACTTCTAACACAAGTTCTCTAGATGATCCATTGCTAAATATCGTAGATCACTTGAAATTTGTATTTTTATTCAAACACAGTGTAAGTGAGCAGCCACCATGGAGAACCAAACTGCAGTGACAGAGTTTATCCTTCTGGGCTTCACAGATGTTCGCTGGCTGCAGATCCTGCTCTTCGTTTTGTTCCTCATCACCTATGTCTTGACCTTAGCTGGAAACATTCTCATTATCTCCATCACTCTGGTGGACCGGCGCCTCCAGACGCCCATGTATTTTTTCCTCAGGAATTTCTCACTTTTGGAGATCAGCTTCACCTTGGCCTCCATCCCGAAAGTTTTGTTCAACCTGGCATCGGGTCATAAGTCAATATCTGTGGCTGGGTGCTTTGCACAATGTTTATTTTATCTCACTGTGGGCACTGCTGAGTTTCTCCTGCTGGCGGCCATGTCCTTTGACCGATACATGGCCATCTGCAACCCCCTGCAATACACATCCATCATGAACAGTCACTTCTGTAACTGGCTGGTGCTGGGCTCTTGGCTTATTGGTTTCGGGTATGTGCTCGTCCCACTTGTTCTATTGTTCCGGTTGCCATTCTGTGGCCCCAACATCATTAACCATTTCTTCTGTGACAACTCTGAATTGCTTAAACTTGCCTGCACAGACACCTGGCTCCTAGGACTCCTGCATTTCCTCTTTGCCACAGGCAGCATATTGGGCACTTTAGCCGTCACTGTCTTCTCCTATTTCAAGATCATCTCCACGGTGATGCACATCCCCTCCACGGCCGAGAGGCAGAAAGCTTTCTCCACCTGCGCCTCTCAAATCACCGTGATCTCCATCTCCTATGGCAGCTGCATTTTCATGTATGTCACGCCCACATGGAGCAGCAGGCTGGACTTGAGCAGGGCTGTGGCTGTTCTTAACAACGTTGTGTCCCCTCTGCTCAACCCCTTCATCTTCAGCCTAAGGAACAAACAGGTGAAAGAGGCCTTGAGGGACACACTCAGCCAGAGCAAGGTATTTTCTAAGAATCCAAAGATGTAACACAAGGTGACAAATGCAAACAATGATTGATCGATCAATCTAATCTATCATCTGATCTTATCTATCTATCTATCTATCTATCTATCTATCTATCTATCTATCTATCTATCTAATAAAGGTACATACCCATTTCAAATTATGTTGAGTGGGGACGTCCGGAACAGGAAGAAAGGTTTCAGACCCTGGCCCTCTACTACTGAGGCCTTGGACCTTGCCTTTGCACAGTGCTTTTCAAATAATCCAAAGTCTTTACCCTTCAGACAGCAAACCTGGTTTTGTTTCTAACATAAGAATGGCCCTACTGGGTCAGACCAAAGGTCCTTCTAGCCCAGTATCCTGTCTAATGACAGTGGCCAGTGCCAGGTGCCCCAGAGGGAATGAACAGAACAGGTAATCACCGAGGGATCCAGCCCCTGTCGCCTATTCCCAGCTTCTGACAAACAGAGGTAGGGACACCATCCCTGCCCATCCTGGCTAATAGCCATTGATGTACCTATCCTCCATGAATTTATCTAGTTCTTTTTTGAACCCTGTTATAGACTTGGCCTTCCCAACATCCTCTGGCAAGGAGTTCCACAGGTTGACTATGCGTTGTGTGAAAAAATACTTCCTTTTGTTTGTTTTACACCTGCTGCCTATTAATTTCATGTGGTGACCCCTAGTTCTTGTGTTATGAGAAGTAGTAAACAACACTTCCTTATCTACTTTCTCCACACCAATCATGATTTTATAGACATCTGTCATATCCCCCTTAGCCGTCTCTTTTCCAAGCTGAAAAGCCCCAGTCTTATTAATCTCTCCTCATACAGAAACCGTTCCATACCCCTAATAATTTTTGTTACCCTTTTCTGAACCTTTTCCAATTCCAATAAATCTTTTTTGAGATGGGGCGACCACATCTGCACACAGTATTCAAGATGTGGGCATACCATGGATTTATATAGAGGCAACATGATATTTTCTCTCCTATTATCTATCCCTTTCTTAATTATTCCCAGCATTCTGTTCGCTTTTTTGACTGCCGCTGCACACTGAGTGGATGTTTTCAAAGAACTATCCACAATGACTCCAAGATCTCTTTCTTGAGTGGTAACAGCTAATTTAGATCCCATCATTTTATACGTATAGTTGGGATTATGCTCTCTACTTCTACAATGATCAACACCCCCTGAAATACACCTTTCAAGATCCATGGACCTTACATGCCTATCATAACATGTGGCGTTATGGGGGGATGGATCACTCCGTGATTACCTGTTCTGTTCATTCCCTCTGGGCACCTGGCATTGGCCACTGTTGGAAGACAGGACACTGGGCTAGATGGACCATTGGTCTGACCCAGTCTGGCCGTTCTTATGTTCCTCATCTAGTGCACTATATGGCCCAATAACTACCATGTGAGTTAAATCAGACAATCACTATGCTCTCGAATGAACTCTCACAGAACAATGCTAAAATACAAAAACACCGCATCACCCCATGGCAAACACTTTTCACAAAGTGATTACACCATGCCCAACCTCTCAGTACTCAAAGGAAACCTGCACAACACTTGCAAAGTTTTGAATTTAAGATCCCAGGCACATCTTTTGAAAGACACTACAAATCATGGTCATAATAAAGACACTGGATTTATGGCTTATTACAATAGCCGGTAACTCACTAATCCCCCTTTTTTTGTCCTATGACTGCAGGGGTGTTAACTGGCCACTTCACCTTGTGCCTTGTGTCTTTCACCAACAGAAGCTGATCCAATAAAATATATCACCTCACCCAATTTGTCTCTCTCATATCCTGGGACCAACATGGATGCAACACTTCAAACATTTAAATTGCATTGACAGACAATGAGGTTTAAACTTTTTAAAAGGCTGGGACAGAGAGAATAAAGCTGGAATTTTCAAAGGTGCCTAAGAGATCTAAACACCCAACTTTTATTCATTCAAATGGATTTTATGTGTGTAAATCTCTTAGGTGGCTTTGAACATCTGAATCTAAGGGCTAGGCTGTTTAGGCATTCCTGCACTCAATGTTGCAATGCCAAATTGATTTAGGAGCTAAAAACACAGATTAAAAAAAAAATTATGGCCCTTAAATTTCAACCCAAGTAGCTACTCAAATTTCAGGGTCCTGGGGCTGTTCTACTTGGAACTAGAAATTGATGGAGTCTGGTATTTTCTTTGATTCAATCTTGTTTATTTACAAGGAATGTACAAAGTTCTGTTTATT
Organism: Emys orbicularis; assembly: GCF_028017835.1. Taxonomy (NCBI): domain Eukaryota; kingdom Metazoa; phylum Chordata; order Testudines; family Emydidae; genus Emys; species Emys orbicularis. The sequence continues at coordinate 53,821,827 of NC_088694.1, read as the reverse complement.
TGAACACAGGCGGAACCACGAACAAAAGGAGAAGTTTCTTAGCTTCCAGCCCCCCGTCTTTTTAACCAACACCAGACCCAAAAGCTCTCACTCCAGCTTTTTCCAGAGTCCCACTGACCTTCCAGGCTACTGCTTGCTTTTTGCCTCTGCCTTTCTCTCTGAATTCTTATCTGCCTTTGTCATAACTATAAAGGGAAGGGTGACAGCTCTCCTGTGTACAGTGCTATGGAATCCCTCCTAGCCAGAGACTCCAAATCCTTTTACCTGTAAAGGGTTAAGAAGCTCGGGTAACCTGGCTGACACCTGACCCCAAGGACCAATAAGGGGACAAGATACTTTCAAATCTTGGGGGGGGAAAGGTTTTTGTGTGTGTCCTTTGTTTAAGGGGTTGTTCGCTCTTGGGACTGAGAGGGACCAGACATCAATCCAGGTTCTCCCCATCTTTCTAAACAAGTCTCTCTTATTTCAAAATTGTAAGTAAAAGCCAGGCAAGGCGTCTTAGATTTACTTTGTTTTTCTCAGCTTGTAAATGTACCTTTTACTAGAGTGCTTATCTTTGTTTGCTACACTCTGAACCTAAGACAGAGGGGAGTCCACTAAGCTCTTTAAGTTTGATTACCCTGTAAAGTTATTTTCCATACTGATTTTACAGAGATGATTTTTACCTTTTTCTTTAATTAAAAGCCTTCTTTTTAAGAACCTGATTGATTTCTCCTTGTTTTAAGATCCAAAGGGGGTTTGGATCTGTATTCACCAGGAGTTGGTGAAAGGAAGGAGGGGGGAAGGGTCAATTTCTCCTTATTTAAGATCCAAGGAGTTTGGATCTGTATTCACCAGGGAATTGGTGAAGGTCTCTCCAGGCTACCCAGGAAAGGGAATTAGCTTTGGGATGGTGGCAGCGGACCAGAACTAAGCTGGTAGTTAAGCTTAGAAGTTTTCATGCAGGCCCCTACATTTGTACCCTAAAGTTCAAAGTGGGGATACAGCCTTGACATGGTGGCACAGCGGTGGGATCGTTTTAAACCCAAAAGCCAGTAAGAGATTTTTTTTTCCTTCTAGCTGCTCGGAGAGCAGAGCTGAAGGTAGATGCATATCTTATCTCTCCTTGCCTGAAGGCAGAGGTGTTAAGTTTTTTTAACAAGGTCCTTTGTTAAGAGAACGGTTCAATAAGTGAGCAAACTTTGATCTGGTAAAGGTAATTTACAATCTGAATTGTTTTTTTTTTCTTTTTACATCCTCGGAAGTAGCTAGTTAGAAAGTCTCTGTTAACTCAGCAGCACTCAGCAGGAGCCTGAGCTAAATACATCCCAGTTTCAGTCAACTGCAGAGGGTGTGACCCAGCACAAGAAAACAGGAAAATGACTACCAAAGAAGCAGCTAACAAAATAGAACTGGCCAAACTAGAAGCAGAAGAAAATGAAAGAAAACATCAAAGACTGCTTCAAATTAAAAAACTTGAAGAGGAGGCCCACAAGAGAGAGATGGAGCTGGAAAAAGCCAAAGAAAAAGCCAAAGAGGAGGCCCACAAGAGAGAGATGGAGCTGGAAAAAGCCAAACATGACAGAGAAGAGAAAGCCAAACAGGAGGCCCATGAAAGAGAAGAAAAAGCCAAACAGGAGGCCCATAAAAGAGAGATGGAGCTGAAAGAAAAAGAGATGGAACTGGAAGCAGCAAGGACTAGGCAGGGTGCATCAGACCATCCTAACAACTCCTCTCCAGGTACCACTTCCCACCCCAGGAAATTCCCCACCTACAAGGCAGGCGATGATGCTGAGGCCTTCTTAGAAAATTTTGAAAGGGCCTGCCTTGGATACGACATCCCTCCAACCCAGTACATGGTAGAGCTGAGGCCGCAGCTCAGTGGACCCTTAGCAGAGGTGGCGGCTGAAATGCCTAAGGAACACATGAACAGTTATGAACTTTTTAAAAACAAGGCCATAATCAGAATGGGGCTAACACCTGAGCATGCCCGTCGGCGGTTCAGAGCCCTAAGGTGGAAACCGGATGTGTCATTTACCCGACATGCCTACCACATTGGGAAAAATTGGGATGCCTGGATATCAGGAGCAAATGTTAAATCTACGGAAGAGTTGCCCTTCCTATTGCAAATGGAGCAGTTTTTAGAGGGTGTTCCTGAGGAAATAGAAAGGTACATCCTAGATGGGAAGCCCAAAACTGTAACCGAGGCGGGGGAGATTGGAGCCAAATGGGTGGAGGTGACAGAAAAGAAAAAGCTAGTAGCAGTTGGAGCGAATATCAGAAGGGGCAAGCCGAAACAAAACCTTATCACCGGGAACAACCCAAGGCCCCACCCACATCCCAAGGGAAACCCCAGACGCCTTCTCACCCCACCACACCAGTCTCCATCAACCAACATCGCCCCGGTGATACCTTAGCAGGGCGATGTTTTAAATGTAATGAACTGGGGCATATAAAGGCTCACTGCCCCAAGAACCCCAACCGATTACAGTTCATTACACCCCAATCACACCAAAGAACCCCAGACCCAGATGCCTCTCTCATACCCTCGGAGCGAAGGGAAACCTTGAGAGTGGGCGGAAAGAAGGTTATCGCTTGGAGGGACACTGGGGCACAAGTGTCAACTATTCACCAATCCCTAGTGGACCCCAAACTCATCAACCCGGAGGCTACAGTGACAATTCAACCCTTCGTGTCACAGTCTGTAACCTTGCCTACAGCCAAGTTGCATGTCCAGTACAAGGGCTGGTCAGGAATGTGGACTTTTGCAGTCTATGACAATTATCCCATTCCCATGCTGCTGGGGGAAGACTTGGCCAACCATGTGAAGCTAGGCAAGAGGGTGGGAATAGTCACCCGCAGCCAGGCTAAGCAAGCTTTCACCCCCATCCCTGTTCCTGAGCCATCCCCCAGGGCCCCGTCTGTGTTACCGGAGACCCAAACACAGGTGGTGGAACCGGATCCCCTGCCAACGACTGCAACAGCCGTAGTGGATCCAATCCCAGAGACCCAGCCAAAGCCAGTCCCAGAACCGGAACTGGCAACGCAACCAGCACCAGAACCATTGCCAGCACTGAGTCCAGCGCTTGCAACCCCGTCTACAACTCCAATGCCAGAGGGCACCAGCGAGCCTAAACGGGTGGAAGCAGCAGATAACCCTACCCAAGAGGCTCAGCCAGAGCCTGAAATACCACATAGTGCACCAGCGGACAGCGGTTCACAGTCAATGGAAAAAGCCCCAGCACCTGCATCGCTTCCAGAGGAACCAAGCCCCAGTCCACAGTCCAAGGAGGAACTGATGTCTCCAGCATCAAGGGAACAGTTCCAGGCCGAGCAGGAAGCAGATGACAGCCTTCAGAAAGCTTGGGCGGCGGCGCGGAGCACCCCACCGCCTCTCAGCTCTTCTAACCGATCCCGGTTTGTTGTAGAAAAAGGACTTTTATACAAGGAGACTCTTTCTGGTGGGCACCAGGAAGACTGGCATCCTCAAAGACAGTTGGTAGTTCCCACTAAGTATCGGGTAAAACTCTTGAGCTTAGCCCATGATCATCCCAGTGGCCATTCTGGGGTGAACAGAACCAAAGACCGGTTGGGGAAGTCCTTCCACTGGGAGGGAATGGGCAAGGACGTTGCTAATTATGTCCGGTCTTGTGAGGTGTGCCAACGAGTGGGAAAGCCCCAAGACCAGGTTAAAGCCCCTCTCCAGCCACTACCCATAATTGAGGTCCAATTTCAGCGAGTAGCTGTGGATATCCTGGGTCCTTTCCCAAAGAAGACACCCAGAGGAAAGCAGTACGTACTGACTTTCATGGATTTTGCTACCCGATGGCCGGAAGCTGTACCCTTAAGCAACACCAAGGCTAAAAGTGTGTGCCAGGCATTAGCAGACATTTTTGCCAGGGTAGGTTGGCCCTCCAACATCCTTACAGATTCGGGAACTAATTTCCTGGCAGGGAACATGAAAAACCTGTGGGAAGCTCATGGGGTGAATCACTTGGTTGCCACCCCTCATCACCATCAAACCAATGGTCTGGTGGAGAGGTTTAATGGAACTTTGGGGGCCATGATACGTAAGTTCGTAAATGAACACTCCAATGATTGGGACCTAGTGTTGCAGCAGTTGCTTTTTGCCTACAGGGCTGTACCACATCCCAGTTTAGGGTTTTCACCATTTGAACTTGTGTATGGCCGCGAGGTTAAGGGGCCATTACAGTTGGTGAAGCAGCAATGGGAGGGGTTTACGCCGTCTCCAGGAACTAACATTCTAGACTTTGTAAGCAACCTACAAAACACCCTCCGACACTCTTTAGCCCTTGCTAAAGAAAACCTAAAGGATGCTCAGGAAGAGCAAAAGGCCTGGTATGATAAACATTCCAGAGAACGGTCCTTCAAAGTAGGAGACCAAGTCATGGTCTTAAAGGCGCTCCAGGCCCATAAAATGGAAGCGTCGTGGGAAGGACCATTCACGGTCCAGGAGCGCCTAGGAGCTGTTAACTATCTCATAGCCTCCCCCACCTCCAACATAAAGCCTAAGGTATACCATGTTAATTCTCTTAAGCCCTTTTATTCTAGAGAATTAAACGTTTGCCAGTTTACAGCCCAGGAAACTGATGACGCGGAGTGGCCTGCAGGTGTCTACTATGAAGGAAAAAGGAATGGTGGCATGGAAGAGGTGAACCTCTCCACGACCCTGGGGCGTCTGCAGCGACAGCAGATAAAGGAGCTGTGCACAAGCTTTGCACCGATTTTCTCAGCCACTCCAGGACGGACCGAACGGGCATACCACTCCATTGACACAGGTAATGCTCACCCATTTAGAACCCCACCCTACCGGGACTCACCTCATGCCCAAGCGGCTATACAAAGGGAGATCCAGGACATGCTACAGATGGGTATAATCCGCCCCTCTAGCAGTGCATGGGCATCTCCAGTGGTTCTAGTTCCCAAACCAGATGGGGAAATACGCTTTTGCGTGGACTACCGTAAGCTAAATGCTGTAACTCGTCCTGACAACTATCCAATGCCACGCACAGATGAGCTATTGGAGAAATTGGGACATGCCCAATTCATCTCTACTTTAGACTTAACCAAGGGGTACTGGCAAGTACCACTAGATGAACCCGCTAAGGAAAGGTCCGCCTTCGTCACCCAGGCAGGGGTGTATGAATTCAATGTACTCCCTTTCGGGTTGCGAAATGCACCCGCCACCTTCCAAAGACTTGTAGATGGTCTCTTGGCGGGATTGGGAGAATCTGCCGTTGCCTATCTCGATGATGGGGCCATTTTTTCTGATTCATGGACAGAACACCTGGAGCACCTGAAAAAAAGTCTTCGAGCGCATCCGGCAGGCAGGAGTAACTGTTAAGGCTAAAAAGTGTCAAATAGGCCAAAACAGAGTGACATACCTGGGGCACCAGGTGGGTCAAGGAACTATAAATCCCCTACAGGCCAAAGTGGATGCTATCCAAAAGTGGCCGGTTCCAAAGTCAAAAAAACAGGTCCAATCCTTCTTAGGCTTGGCCGGATATTATAGGCGATTTGTACCACATTACAGCCAAATCGCCGCCCCGCTGACAGACCTAACCAGAAAGAAACAGCCAAATGCAGTTCAGTGAACTGATAAGTGTCAAAAGGCCTTTAACCAGCTTAAGGCAACACTCATGTCTGACCCTGTGCTAAGGGCCCCAGACTTTGACAAACCGTTCCTAGTAACCACAGATGCTTCCGAGCGAGGCGTGGGAGCAGTTTTAATGCAGGAAGGACCGGATCAAGAATTCCATCCTGTCGTGTTTCTCAGCAAGAAACTGTCTGAGAGGAAAAGCCACTGGTCAATCAGCGAAAAGGAATGCTACGCCATTGTGTACGCGCTGGAAAAGTTACGCCCATATGTTTGGGGACGGCGTTTCCAACTACAAACAGACCATGCTGCGCTACAGTGGCTTCATACCGCCAAGGGAAATAACAAAAAACTTCTTCGGTGGAGTTTAGCTCTCCAAGATTTTGATTTTGAAATACAACACATTTCGGGAGCTTCTAACAAAGTGGCTGATGCACTCTCCCGGGAAAGTTTCCCAGAGTTAACTGGTTAACAATTGTTCTTAAAATAAAACATATTGTTAGTTTTTATATAATCAGTAGTATGTCTAAAGGTACATGTGTTTTATTAACTCTGTTTTCTCCTAAAGCTCCAGGAAGAAATCACAGCCAGTGTGGAACCGGACGTCCAACACTATCTGTGATTTGGGGGGCGTGTCATAACTATAAAGGGAAGGGTGACAGCTCTCCTGTGTACAGTGCTATGGAATCCCTCCTAGCCAGAGACTCCAAATCCTTTTACCTGTAAAGGGTTAAGAAGCTCGGGTAACCTGGCTGACACCTGACCCCAAGGACCAATAAGGGGACAAGATACTTTCAAATCTTGGGGGGGGAAAGGTTTTTGTGTGTGTCCTTTGTTTAAGGGGTTGTTCGCTCTTGGGACTGAGAGGGACCAGACATCAATCCAGGTTCTCCCCATCTTTCTAAACAAGTCTCTCTTATTTCAAAATTGTAAGTAAAAGCCAGGCAAGGCGTCTTAGATTTACTTTGTTTTTCTCAGCTTGTAAATGTACCTTTTACTAGAGTGCTTATCTTTGTTTGCTACACTCTGAACCTAAGACAGAGGGGAGTCCACTAAGCTCTTTAAGTTTGATTACCCTGTAAAGTTATTTTCCATACTGATTTTACAGAGATGATTTTTACCTTTTTCTTTAATTAAAAGCCTTCTTTTTAAGAACCTGATTGATTTCTCCTTGTTTTAAGATCCAAAGGGGGTTTGGATCTGTATTCACCAGGAGTTGGTGAAAGGAAGGAGGGGGGAAGGGTCAATTTCTCCTTATTTAAGATCCAAGGAGTTTGGATCTGTATTCACCAGGGAATTGGTGAAGGTCTCTCCAGGCTACCCAGGAAAGGGAATTAGCTTTGGGATGGTGGCAGCGGACCAGAACTAAGCTGGTAGTTAAGCTTAGAAGTTTTCATGCAGGCCCCTACATTTGTACCCTAAAGTTCAAAGTGGGGATACAGCCTTGACAGCCTTCCTCACACACTTACCCAAAATAATACTCAATCAAGCCCTCCACCCATATAGTGCTAGTTTCTGGGCAGATTTTTAGGACTTATTTCAGATGTGGCCCTTTCCAATGTCTCTTACAACTATCTTAACTGAAGAGCGTGTTCAGTTCAAATGAGGTTTTACTTCAACCCACAACAAAGGTTTCACTCAGCTCATAACAGTTTGTAAGGTGTTGCTGTGCTCAGAGTCACAATGCCTAATTGCTTTAGGAGTCTACATTTCATTTTAAGAAAGTGATTTAGGCATTTGGACCCAGGTATTTAGGTATTGCTGCTCTCAGCCTTGCAATGCCTAACTGATTCAGGAGCCTAAATCTCATTTTCAAAGGGGATTTTGAATCCCATTGAGTGTCAACATCTAAATACCTTTAAAAATCTGGAAACCTAAACCCAATTGACTGTCAATGGGATTTTGCATCCTGAGGGCCAGATTTTTAAAGGTATTTGGGGATTTTCAAAAGCACCTAGGTCACTAAAACCCATTCAAATCAGTGAGTTTTAGGGATCTATGTGATTTTGAAAATCCCAATAGACACCTAAATACCTTTATAAACCTGGGCCAATCTCTCAGAAGGGCATTATACTATAGTCACGTTTTCTATCTCCATTCCCTGCTGTGCCATGAAAATGAGTGAATCTGCAAATGGTGACAGAGTTCATTGGCTTGCCCATAGCAAGCAAACAAGTGTGTCCCCAAACGTTCAGAAGAAAGGATCAGAAGTGTTTTCTCAGCAAAGCTCATTAGCTAATTGGTCTCAGGGGTCGCAGCCAGTGGTGAAGGAGAAGAATTCCATGCACCACAACCCTTAAAAAATGAGGGGCTATTTGTCACAGGAGCAAATGCCCAAGCCTGTCCCCATGTTTTGTTGGACCACAGACCTAATTTGGAGCATATCAGTTCTGTAGCTGCAAGATTTGTGAGCTTCTTCAGTTCCTGCTCCATGTATTCCAGAGGTCTCCAACATCACAGCGTCTGAGCGAGGATGCGCGAGGCACGGCTGCTGGAGTGGGAGTTTAGAGCGACAATGAATTGAAGAACTTGGTGGGTGTTGTTATCATTGTTATAGTTTATGGTTTATTTTGTGGGACCATATTGGAGCCACCAATGTGCTAGATGGAGATGGATTCTGTGCCTAGACAGCTTTTAACGTTAGTGCACAACGTGGCACAGATCTGTGGGTGGGATAAACAGATTGGTTGGGATAAGGGATGAAGCAGATGTTGACACTGAGAAATTTATTGGTAAACTGAGGTCAAAGCACAAGATTAGTTCTTCATTAGAGAATGCAGTTAACATTCTGCTAGGAATCCTCTTAAAGGGAAATATATAATTAAGGAAAATTAAACTTATTTAGTTTGGGGCACAAGTTACGGCAGATGTCCTGATGTCCAAACCCGACCCCAAAAACATCCCACAAACCACAGCTGCATAAACCTTGTTCCAAAATGGGTAGTCCTCAGGGGTAGGGGACCACCTTGTGCTGTGAATTAAAAGTCATGGAGAACTATGGTTAAAAAGATTAGAACATTGGGAGTGGAGAAGGTTGGGGAACCAAACCTGAAAAGAGACAGGGATCTCTTTGAGATGCGGAGAGCAGCTCTTCCTCTCTACAAATATTTGTGTCCTCATCTCTGTACATCTCCTACTCCATAAGGACCTCTGCACAGGCATCAGAGTTTTAGCAGCATTAATCCCAAGCATACTCAATTCAAGAAGAGCTTCTCCATAGATTTTTGGAGCTTCTGGAACATGGTATAAACCGGATGACCTGAATGATCAAAAATGTAGACATTCAAATTATGCCAGTATTCAAAGTCAAAAGGTGGTGGGTTCCAGGGAGGAAGAGCGTGAAGACGGGGGCATGCACTGTATTTGTAACCAATATATAGTGATGCAGCTACATCTGCCTGAGGCTGCAGAGAGAAGTGTGAATCACTGCCCTTCACCTGGAGGGGATGTTAACTACTAAACCTAATGAAGGTGCCCTAAGTGTCATCTCTGCTTTCTATTTCACTGCCCATCATTTTAGCAGAAAGCCCCAGGCAACATACTTGTTCTACTCTGCAGGATGCAGTGAGAAATACTGAGCTATCTATCCCCATTCATCTCGCTCACGTTCTGAGTTCCCATTGACAGTATTTGTCTGATTTATTCTGCTATCTGTTCTGCAAAACAAAAACAAAACAAAAAAACCTGTCATTTTTGTTCTGTTGTTTTTTAAAGTAATATGTCTTGTTTATTTGCTTCAAGATGAACCATAAATGCCAAACCGCACTGCAGTGGTGGAATTCATCCTCTCTGGACTAACCAACGACAATCATTTGAACGTCGTCATATTCCTAGTTCTATTAGCGACCTTCCTCTTGATCCTGATGGGAAACATCATCATTGTCACCATCACCCTGGTGGACCATCGCCTCCAAACGCCCATGTATTTCTTCCTCAGGAACTTCTCCTTCTTGGAAACATGCTTCACCCTCGTCATCATCCCCCGGTTCCTCTACAGCCTCCTGACAGGGAGGAAAGCCATTTCTCGCCCCACTTGTTTACTTCAGTCATTTTTCTTCTTCTTCCTGGGCTCCTCTACGTTTTTCCACCTGGCTGTAATGTCCTTTGACCGTTACGTGGCTATCTGCAACCCGCTACATTACATCACTGTAATGAGCAACAGGGTCTGCCTCTACTTAGTGCTTGGCTGCTGGCTGGTGAGTTTCCTACTGGTGCTTCCTACCACCATTCTCTTTGTCCGCTTGCCGTTCTGTGGCTTCAACATCATAAACCACTTCTACTGTGATACAGCCCCGTTGCTCCAACTCTCCTGCACAGACACAGGGATCATTGAAGTAGTGGTCCTGGTGACAGCTGTACTTACGCTGATCAGCACGTTGACGGTCACCATCATCTCCTATGGCTGTATCATCTCCACTGTCATGCGCATCCCATCCTCCACGGGCAGGAAAAAGGCCTTTTCCACCTGCTCCGCTCACCTCACGGTTGTGGTGATATTGTACAGTAGCTCCATTTTCAGGTACATCCGACCAGGTCAGCGCGGTGGGTGGGACTTTGACAATGTTGTGTCCTTTCTTTACACGGTGGTCACCCAGCTGTTTAATCCCTACATCTATGCTCTCAGGAACGAACAAGTCAAACAGGCCCTGAAGGATGCTTGTGACAGGGTATGTTTTAAGCATCCGAATCGGGCCTGAAAAAATTAAAATCGAAAGATGCAAGAGTAAAGTGAATATCTTTGATTTCGTTCCAACCTTACAATGGGCTTAGGTGTGTCATGAGTGCTATGTAAGATGCTGCACTTTGGAACCAATGTATCCAAGGTAACTTCCTCTGGAAAAAGAAGCCAGTCAACACCTACTATTCTGGTCACTGTTCTGGTCACTGTATAGACACCCAATCAATAGAAGAATTAAATGGATATTCTTAGAGTCTAGTTCTGCTTGCTTTTGGTGAAAGACTGTCCTGGCTTATCTCTTCTACTGAATTGCTAAGAAATGGGCACATCCTGTTCTATTGGTTACCTGGCCTCCACTACCCTACCCTGGTCTGCTTCTTACCACACCTTGTATTGTTGTAGCAATGCTTAAAGACCCCAACGGAGATCAGCACCCCACTTCACAGGCCATTGTACATTACACAAAAAACAATCCAGGCCTTGTAGAGTAGATTTTAGAAATGGGTAGATGCCTTATAATGTGACATAAGATACTCAATCTATTGAATTTATTACAAGGAAGATTAGGAGTTGACTTGTTCATGATATACAAGTACCTTCCTGGGGAGAAAATACCAGATGGCAGAGTGTTTCTGAATCTAGTGGAGAAAGGCAGAAGAAGAACCAAGGGCTGGAAGTTGAAGCCAGACAAATTCAAATGAGAAATAAGACCTCTATTTTTAACATTGGAAAAAACTACCATGAGAAGTGGTGGATTCTCTCTCTCACTCGCTGTTTTCAAGTCTTGACCACATGCCTTTCTGGGATATTTTGATTTAGGGCAGGTCTACACTAGAAGCACTACATCGGCACAGCTGCACGTCTGGCGAAGATGCTCTATATCGATGGGAGAGTGCTCTCCCCCCAGCATAATTACTCCACCTCTGCAAGAGATGGAAGCAATGTCATCAGGAGAGCATCTCCCACTGACATAGTGCTGGGACGGATAGCACTTAGGTTGCTGTAACTTGCGTCACTCAGGGGGAGTCTTTTTCACACCCCCAAGTGACATAAATTAGATCAACTTAAGCAGTAGTATAGACCTGCCCTCAGTCAAACAAGTTATTGTGGTCAATACAGGTGTAACTGTGTGCGCTTCTGTGATGTGTCCTGTACAGGAGAACAGATTACATGATTGAATGCGCCTTTCTGCCCTTAAAGGCTATGAATGTATCAATTTCTATGACAGAAATGCTGGAAGTGGAATGGGAAGAAATTATTTGTTTCCTCCTTGATTTGGCAGTGGATATTTTCAAAGGTACAGAGGGAGGGAGATGGGGGTGAAATCCCAGCTCCACTGAATTCAGAGTTTTACCATTGACATGTGTAAGCAGAATCTTACTCCAGGTGCTCAACTAGCAATAGGAGTTGGGTGCAAATTTTCCTTTGTCCCTTTGAAAATCACCCTTGTCTTGCTTCAGAAAGTTTCCCCAATAGAAGGTGACTGAGAAGAGGAAGAACAGAAAATCTCTCCTTTGGGAAGCAGTGGATGATGTTCTGCAACAGCATCAATATTGCTCTCCTGGACAAAGGCTAAACACGTTCTTTTGTCCGGACATGTGTAAACCTATAACATTTGATGTGGTTAAACAATAAACATACTGCATATGTTGGTATTTGCAATACACTTCCTTCTTTTGGGTCTCCCGTCAGCTTCATCCCAAGATCTACTGCCTGGACCACGCCCTGCTCCAATGGATGCACGCAAATAAGGAGAGGTATCCCAATTCGATGCCTACCCGATACCACGTGTTGATGAGCTGGTGGATCAGTTAGGCAAGGCCCGATACTTGACCACCTTGGACTTGACAAAAGGCTACTGGCAGATCCCCCTGGCTGAGGACACCAAGGAAAAAAATGCTTTCTCTACACTTGACGGCCTCTTCCAATATACCATCCTCCCTCTTGGGCTCCATGGGGCCCCCGCAACTTTCCAATGATTGATGGACAGATTACTTCGACCCCATGCCAAGTATGCTTCTGCCTATTTAGATGACGTAGTAATCCATAGTCCTGACTGGGAGACACACCTGGGGAAAGTGGAAGCGGTACTAGATACTCGTAGACAGGCTGGCCTCACCGCTAACCCATCCAAATGTGCAATAGGGCTAGCCGAGGCCAGATATCTCGGGTATGTAGTCGGAAGGGGCCTGTGAAGCCCCAGTGGAACAAAGTGGAGGCAATACAGAAATGGCCCCACCCAATCCGAAAAAAACAAGTCAGAGCATTCTTAGGGATAGTAGGGTACTATCGCCGGTTCATCCCTCACTTCGCCACAAGGGCAGCGCCTCTGACGAACCTAATAAGAGCTCGGGGCCCGGAGATAGTTAAGTGGACCGAGGAAGCAGAGGAAGCTTTCACAGACCTAAGGACAGCCCTTTGCAGCCATCCAGTGCTCATAGCCCCAGATTTCACAAAGGAATTTATCCTGCAAACAGACGCCTCGGAGGTAGGACTTGGGGCCGGACTTTCACAGATGGTGGGAGATGAGGAGCACACGATCCTTTACCTCAGCCGAAAGCTCCTGCCCAGGGAGCAACGGTACGCTGTAATAGAAAAGGAATGCCTAGCAATTAAATGGGCCATGGAGATTCTACGGTACTACCTACTTGGGCGGCAGTTCACCCTTGTGATGGACCACGCCCTGCTCCAATGGATGCACACAAATAAGGAGAGGAATGCACGAGTGACTAGATGGTTCCTGTCCCTACAACCTTTTCACTTCCAGATCCAGCATAGAGCCGGCAGCCAACACAGCAACGCGGACGGCCTATCACGACAACACTGTCTTTCATCCCAAGTAGCCCAACCCCATGGCGTTGAGCAGGGGAGGGGGATATGTGATACAAGAGGGCCAGGGAGCAGTGGGAAGTGGTAGACGGGAAGTATATAAACCCTAGGTTAATTAAGGCGTGGTTCCCTGTAGACTAGGGAGGGTTGCTACAGGTTAATTGGAGCACCTGTAATTATTATAATAATAGTAGTGTACGAAACTCAGTGGGAGTTTCTCCAGTGACTTCGATAAGGTCAGGATTTCACGCTAGGTGTCTAGTTGAAATTCACTTTCAATGTCATCAAGATTCATAACTGCCCTTCGTGCCATTGGGAATTGCCCATGTACCCATTCAGAAAATTTCCCCAATGGAAGTGACTGAAACGAGGACCAAGAACTGAAAATCTCCCACATGAAACTCAATCACAAGTTATTCTGAGACAGCTTCATAATGGGGGTCAGATACCTGGTTACACCTGGTATTTTTCCTGGACACAAATGACATTGCATAACGTGGTGGGACAGAGCAATAATGCTTCTGTTCTCAATATGCTTAATTCTTTTGGGTCACCTTCAACTCCATTCCCTGGCCAATGGGTTCTTTGGTTATTTGGGCTCTGTGGTGCCTAGATGCTTTTAAAAATCCCATTAGGTGCCTAAATATCTTTAACAGTCCAGCCCTAAGTGACTTGCCTAGGGTTGTGGAGGGGTTGTGTGGCAAAAGCAGGAATTGAACACTGCTTTCCCGAATCCAATTCTAATATGTTAAGCACAAGAACATCAGTAATAAGGGCATCTAACACTGTCCAAGTTTGCTGAATCTTTTCCCTGTCTTGCCACGAAAACAAGTGAGGTGGGAGATGGTGATAGAACCCATTGTCTTCTCGGTGTGGAAGAGAGAGACATAACATTGTAATGCTCTTTCCTAAAACTTTCAGTAGAATGGATCAGACTTGAGTTCTCTGAGTGTTGTCAGCAAACTCATCAGCTAATTGGTCTCAGAGGTCTCAGCCAGCAATGAGGGACGAGAAAACTGGAGTCTACAACTGTTATAAATGAGGGATTATTTGACAGAGGCAGTGATCACCCAGGTTGATCCCAATGTTCTGTTACATAGAGAGGCATAAATCAGCAGACCTATTTTGGAGCATCTCAATTCAGCACCTGCAGGCTTTGTGTGATAATTTTGGTTCATGTTCCATGTACTCCATCATTGCATGGTCTGAGTGAGAATGCACAAGGTGTGATTGCAGATTGGGATGTGAAAGAAATCGTGGTCTGAAGAACTTTGTGGGTAATCTTTTTGTTTTTTTGTTTTTGCTTTCTTTTGGGTACAAAATCAAGACCACCCGTCTGGGATCCCAGTCCCACTGTGTTAGGCAAATAGGGTCGCTCTCCTAAAATTATTCAGTCTTATGGTGAAACGAGACACAAATGTCTGGCTATGATAAAAAGAATACTCCAGGGCCAGGGAAGTCAAAAATAGCAGGGAGACTATTATGAGAAATCGACTAGATGACCCTTGTGGTCCCATCTAACACTATGGTTCTGTGATTCTATAAGCAGAGGTAACATTTATAGTAACAGAGGTACCAGCTGCCAGTTTTTAATGTCTCACAGCGATCGAGGCACTGGTGAGATCTGAGAATGAATTCCAAGCTGCACATTGTGGAGGTTTTGCAGATTTGCAACGTTGAGGTTTCCTTTCCCCATAGGATACAGAATGCTGCTATCTCCAATGACTGGGAGTCCCCATCCTCCTATGGTCAAGTGTTCCAGCACTGAACTATTCTTACAGTTAGACATGTTTACCTAATATCTAAGGCAAATCTCCCTTGCTGCAGATTAACTGCATTACTTGCCCCACATTCAGTGGGCGTGGAGACCGACTGATCACTGTCCTCTTTATACAGCCCTTCACGCATTCAGAGATTAAACAGGCCTAATTTTATAAATCTTTCCTCATGGCCAAGTTTTCTAACCCTTTTATCATTTTTGTTGCACCCTTCTAGACCCTTTCCAACTAGTCTGTGTCTTTCCTAAGGTGTGAAATCCAGTACTGGCTACAGCACCCTAGCCGAGGCCTTACCAGGGACAACTGCCTCTCTGTTAATGCACCCCAGAATGATATTAGCCTTTTTTTTGGTAATGGCATCTCATTGGATTAATGTTCAATTTGTGATCAACTCTAACTCCCAGAGCCTATGCAGCCGTATGGCCTCCTAGCTAGTTAGTCCTCGTTTTGCACTTGTGCATTTAATTTCTTTCTTCCTAAGTGTAGGACTTTGCAGTTGTCTTTACTGAGTTTGATCTTGCTGAATTCTCCAATTTGTCAATGTAATTTTGATTTCTAATCCTGTCCTCCACAGTGCTAGCAACCTCTCCCAGCCTGCAAAACCATGCTCTGAAATACCCCTAGCCTCTGTTTTCCAGAAGCTGGGAATGAGCGACAGGGGATGGATCACTTGATTAATCCCTGTTCTGTTCATTCCCTCTGGGGCACCTGGCACTGGCCACTGTCAGTAGATGGGCCATTGGTCTGACCCACTGTGGCTGTTCTTATGTGGTGTCATCTGATAATTTTATAAGCATAATCTGCCCTCCAAAATCCACATCATTAGTGAAAATATTGAATTGTATTGGATGCAGGACAGATCCCTGCAGGACTCCACTAGATAAATTCCCACACTTTGACAGTGAGCCGCTGATAGTTCTCTGTGAGTAAAGTCTTTCACCTTGTTGTGCACCCTCCTCATAGTAATTTAATCGTCACCATCATTCTCCAGTTTGCTTACGAGAATGTGATGTGGGACTGTTTCAAACACCCTACTAAAAATTAAGATACATCACATCTACGGCTTTCGATCTATCCGCCAGATCGGTAATGCTGTCAAAGAAAGAAATTACTTTGATTTGGCATGATTTATTCTTGATAAATCCATGTTGGTTTTTACTTAAAACCCTATTATCCTCTAGGTGCTTACAACTTGTGGCTTAATAATTTGTCCCACCTTCTTTCCAGGTATTGAAATTAGGCGGACTGGTCTATAATTCCTCAGTCCTCTTCATTTCTGTTGTTTCTTTTAAAGATAGGTACTATTTTTCATTTAATCTTTGGCAGTTTGACTAAGAAACAAGAATGATACACACTTGAGGTGAGACCCTTTAAATGAATTACAAAGTGGGTAACTGACAGATCTCCAGCAGGGTGCATCATTGAGCAGGTGTATCTCTCGTGGAGTCCCACAGGGATCAGTTCTTAGCCTGGTGCTTTTTTAAAATATTTATCAATGACCTGGAAGAAAAGCCAAACAAACACAGAAGATCCTGTCTTTGGTTCTGGTTTTCCAGTCAGGCTTTTCTCGTAGAGCCCAATTCTTTTGGGTATCCAACTCCGATTGATGATGTTCAGGGGTTGAGAGGGGCTGGGACTCAGAGTGAGGAGCAAACCCAGACCCCTCCCCCACTTCCCTCCTTTACCACCTTCCTGGGCCACTAGTGGGGCCCTCGGTGCCCCAAGAGCAGGGGTAAGGGGTGGTATTTAAGCCCCCCCCCCAAGAAAAGCGCAGGACCCACCATACAATATCGACCATCTTGTCACAATATATATATGCAAGCAAGCAGGTTACTCCTATAGGCTCCATGTCTCAAACCAGCATCCCATTGTGCTAAGTACTGTACAAAGCCAGAGCCCCTACCCAGAAGAGGTCACAAAATATAAGACAAAAATAAACTGGGAAATCTATGAGATAGCGTCGGTCAGGATGATGCACAGTGGGCTCAGCAAAACAGCTGTCAAGTTTGTGTGGAAGGAATCACAACAGAGGAGAGTTTGAAGGAGGTCAGTAGCTTTTGCAGACGTTTACTGGGTGCTCTTCCTTAGCGTGAGTAAGGCTATGATTTTTTCACAGAGATCACGGAATCTGTGACTTCCAAAGACCTCCGTGACTTCAGCCTGTCCCTGTTCTCTCTTATAGGTGTCGGTTTAATGCCCAGTGGAAAGGGGTGCTGATCTCAGTTCAAATATCTCAGAGTTAACAAGAAAAGCAGTATTACTAACAATATGGCATATTAGGTGAATGGTACAAACAAGCAGACCAAGGCAGGGTACGAGAGATGAGGCAACCAAAACAGTAAGATGTGCACATATCTTAGCAACTAAGCAGCCATTTTAGCCTCTGTGAGGAGCCATTTATCCCTCCTGTGGGTGGAATATCTAAAGCACAGTGTTTCTTGTACCCCTTTGCCAGGGGAAGTGCCCCTCACAGAGAAAGGTAGAACAAGAACTATTGACTGGATGCTAAAACCACACACGTAGAAATGACACAGCCGCGAGAATTTTTTCAGATGAATAATTTCTTCTGTAAAAAATACAGTTTCAGGTCAGCTAAAAGTATTTGTGAATTCAGTTGTGAATGCAAAGAATAGACCTGACCACAAAAAAATGGAAAATAATAATTGAAAACATTTATTTCAACATCTTCAAAAAATCAAAAGTTTTCACTTTTCAACAATTTAGCAAGATGTTAAAGAAACGTTCTTCCCAAACTGAATTTTGTTTAGTGTTTCATTTCACCAAGGATAACCTAATAATTTCTATTTTGGGAACAAAGTAGCAAGAAAGAATCTCCATCTCTTGAAGTCTTCCACTCAAGACTGGATGCCATTCAGGAAGACACACTTTCATTAGACATGAGTTACTAGTCTCAGTGCATAACTAACTGGTGGAATTCTGTGGCGTGTGTTATCAGGAGCTCACACTTGATGATCTGAGGATCCCTTTTGGGCATACAATTTATCAACCTAGACATGAGGAGATAAATTCACCCCCGTTAAAAGTTGAGGACCCACCAAGTCCATTGTGAAGCCAGGCACGAAGTCAAGGACCATCCATGTTCTCTTCACTCCTGTATCTTTGGGGTTCCAGATTTTCATGATATCCTCCAGCACTTAGAAATTGTTCGGCCAAATATGTCCTTCAGAGCCTGTTTGACTTGTTCGTTGCGAAGAGCATAGATGTAGGGGTTAAAGAGTTGAGTCACCACACAGTGCACAAAGGACACAACTTTGTCAAAGTCGTGAGTGCCTCGCTGACCTGGTACCTGAAGATGGCACTACTGTACAATATCACAACAACCATGAGGTGAGCAGAGCAGGTGGAAAAGGCCTTTTTCCTTCCTGTGGTGGACGGGATGCGCATGATAGTACAGATGATACAGCCATAGGAAATTATGGAAACTGTTAAAGTGCCAGGTAAGACCACTACAGCTGCAACCAAGAGCATTACCTCAATGTGTCCCGTGTCTATGCAGGAGAGTTGGAGCAATGGGGCTGTATTGCAATAATTTGTTCCAGTATCTTTCTAGGTATAGAAGTTAGGCTGACTGGTCTATAATTCCACAGCTCCTCTTTGTTTCCCCTTTTTAAATACAGGGACTATTTTTTATTTCATTTTTGACATTGTGATTAAGAGACTAGAATGATACACAATTAACATGGCACAGATTAAAGGGACTAAAAGGTGGGTACTGAACGGTCTCAAACTGGAATTATATATGGGCAATCATCATTGAGTGTGGGTGTTTTTAGTGGGGTCCCACAGGGTTTGATTCTTGGACCTGTACTTTTTAATATCTGTATCAATGACCTGGAAGAAAACAAACAATCAAAACTTTCACAGTGAGGGTATGTAATCATTGGAACAACTTGATGGATTTTCCATCACTGGAAATATTAAAATAAAGATTAGAAGTTTTTTTAAAAAGCGACACTCTAGTTCTAACAGTAGCTAGTTCAGGGAAGTTCCTCGCTCTCTTCTGTACAGGAGGTCAGAACAGATGTTCACATTGGTTCCTTCTGGCCTTTTTCATGTATGAAAAATTGAAGTAAAATTTATGAATTTTTAAAAGAAGTATTTTTCATTCTCCCTTTCTCTCCAGTTCTCCCCCTCTCTCTCCAGCTATCAGTAATTGGTTTTACTTGTTCTATCAGGATTGTTTCATTGAGCTCATGTTTGTTAGGCATTGTGGTGGGGCGACTCCCCACCCCAGTAATCAGGGGTTCAAAGCAGCCCTGGAGAGGGCTGCAACTGGAAAAGCTGGGCTGATTAAGGAAGCAGCTGAAGCTGTGGCCAGCTCAATCAAGGCCCAGCTGGCCCTTATAGGAGGGCAGTGGGCCAGGAGCTGGAGACACTCCCTTTCTCGCTTCCTGACAGAGAAGGACCTGGCTGCTGGGGAGCTGAGCAGGGGACCTAGGGTGGAGCAATGCTGGGGAAGGGCAGAGGGAGCTGGGGAGCCACAACCTAGCAAAGCCCCAGGCTGTAGGCCTAGTTAAGGGCCCACAAAAGGGTACTAGAGCTGCAGAGGGGCAGCCCAGGAATAGGCAGAGGCAGCTGGTCCAACCCCCCTTGCCGATGATGAGTGGATTACAGGCTGCCGTCTGCCCCAGGGAGTGGGGGCTAGATGGTGACTGGCAGTAGCCACTGAGGCAAGCTGGGGATAGGAGGTTGGGGGATCCCCTGGGTGGGAAGACCCAAATTGCAGGTTACTGCTGGGGGAAGGACCCTGACATAGAGGGGCACTGGGATCCGGGAGGGACACGGGGGCCAGTGGCAGGTGGGACACCAGCCTGCAGAGGGCACTCTGGACCGGGAAGAGCTAATTCCCTAGACGACCAGCAGGAGGTGCCGCGATGGTGAGTCGTCGCCCCGCCACAGGCCCCCAATTCCCATTGAAGAGATTAGTTCTATTTATTTACAGATTTTTCCTCTAAGCATTCTGTCCCTATTGTCCAATCAGCTCTGTTTTTGACATGTTTTTAATTTTTCTTTACAGATGAACCAAGAATGAAGAACCAGACCACAGTGGTGGAATTCATCATTATGGGACTGTCCAACAACCACCACATCAACATTATCCTGTTTGTGGTTCTATTAGTCATCTTCCTGTTGACTGTAATGGGAAACATCATTATTGTCACCCTCTCCCTGATGGACCATCGCCTCCAGTTGCCCATGTATTTCTTCCTCAGGAACTTCGCTCTCTTAGAAATCTGCTTCACCTCTGTCATCATGCCCAGGTTCCTCTACAGCCTCCTGACAGAGAAAAAATCTATTTCCTTCCCTGGTTGTTTCCTTCAGTTATTGTTGGTCTTCTTCCTGGGTGCCTCTATGTTTTGCCATGGGACTGTCATGTCCTTTGACCATTACGTGGCTATCTGCCGTCCCTTGCGTTACGGCACCATCATGAATGGCAGGGTCTGCTTCCACTTAGTGCTGGGCTGCTGGGTGATGAGTTTTCTTATAATGGTTCCCCCAACATTTATGGTTTTGCTGTTACCGTTCTGTGGCCCCAATGTCATAAACCACTTCTACTGCGATACAGCCGCATTGCTCCAACTCTCCTGTGTGGACATGGGACACACTGAGGTAATGCTCTTGGTTTCAGCAACAGTTATCTTACTTGGTACTTTAACAGTCACTATCGTTTCCTATGGCTGTATCATCGCCACTATCATGCGCATCCCGTCCACCACAGGAAGGAAAAAGGCCTTTTCCGCCTGCTCCGCTCACCTCACGGTTGTTGTGATATTGTACAGTAGCTCCATCTTCAAGTACTTCTGACCAGAACAGCGGGGTGTGCAGGACTTTGACAAAGTTGTGTCATTTCTGTACTGTGTGGTGGCCCCTCTCTTTAACCCCTACATCTACACTCTCTGCAATGAACAAATCAAAGAGTCCCTGAAGGATGCCTGTGGCAGACCAGTTTCTAAGTGTTTGAAATTCTCATGAAAATGCCAAACCGCAAAGTCGCAGGATGGATGTGAACCTGGTTGGTCAATGACTTCATGTCAGGCATCCCAATGGGCTTGGTGGGTCAGGAGCAGTACATAGACACGGAGAGAGAAATTCATCCCTATCTTCATAGATTGTAAGGCCAGGTCTGTAAGGTGAATTCTGGTCTCCTGGTAACACAGGCCTTATTATTCCACCCAGTTCCAGTTAGTTCTGCTTTGAACCTCGTAACACCTGTCTGTTGAAAGCGCGTCTTCCAGAACGGCATCCAGTCATGATCAGAAGACTTCAAGAGCTGGAGAATCCAACATTTCCTTGGTAGCTTTCTTCCCAAAATAGAAATTTTTGAGTCATTCTTGCTGAAATGAAAAAAATAAAAAAATAAAAAATTCAGTTTGCTTGGATCTAAAGGATATATGTTTAACATCTACCTAAATTTTGAGCTAAAATATCTTTTAAAAATAAAAATAGAAAACATTTCTTTTCAAAAATGTTGAAATAAAATGTTCTGAATTTTGCACATTGTTTTACACTCTTTATTTTCATCCAAAGCTATTTTCTGAATTCACTCTATATTCCTTTAGCTGACCTGGAACTGCATTTTTTTAAAGAATAAATAATTCTTTTTTAAAATTTCTACCAGCTCTGTTTTTAATTTCAATTTGTCTGGCTTTAACGGCCAGCCAACGGTGCTTGTTCTGTCTTTCTCTGCTAAAGGCACTTCCTCTGTAAATGGGATACAGTAACACTGATCTGCAGATCCCACAGGAGGGATGAATGACACCTCAAAGTGTAATACGGGTTTATAGTTGCTAAGACCAATGCATATCCTGTTTACCTCATCTCTCGTACCCTGTCTTGGTCTGTGTGTTTCTACCATTTACCTGCCATGCTTTGTCCTTATGTGTCATTATTAGTAGCACTGCATTTCTTGTAACTCTCAGGGTATGTCTATACTACAAAATTACTCCAATTTTACAGAATTCGATTTTTGGCAACAGATTGTATAAAGTCAAGTGCATGCGTCCACACTAAGCACATTAAGTCGGCAGTGTGCATCCATAGTACCGGGGCTAACATCGACTTCCAGAGCACCTCTGCATGGGCAGCTTTTCAACATAAATCCAAACCACACTGGCGCCTACGGGAAGCTCTCTATTGACTTTGGAGATGTTTGGACCAGAACCTGAAGGTCTAAACTGTTTGATCCAACTGATATAAAACTTAGCCATTTGTCATAACTATAAAAGGAAGGGTAACAGCTCTCTGTGTACAGTACTAAAATCCCTCCTGGTCAGAGACTCCAAAATCCTTTTACCTGTAAAGGGTTAAGAAGCTCGGGTAACCTGGCTGACACCTGACCCAGAGGACCAATGAGGGGACAAGATACTTTCAAATCTTGGGGGGGGAAAGGTTTTTGTGTGTGTCCTTTGTTTAAGGGGTTGTTCGCTCTTGGGACTGAGAGGGACCAGACATCAATCCAGGTTCTCCCCATCTTTCTAAACAAGTTTCTCTTATTTCAAAATTGTAAGTAAAAGCCAGGCAAGGCGTCTTAGATTTACTTTGTTTTCTCAGCTTGTAAATGTACCTTTTACTAAAGTGCTTATCTTGTTTGCTATACTTTGAACCTAAGACAGAGGGGATTCCTCTGAGCTCTTTAAGTTTGATTACCCTGTAAAGTTATTTTCCATACTGATTTTACAGAGATAATTTTTACCTTTTTCTTTAATTAAAAGCCTTCTTTTTAAGAACCTGATTGATTTCTCCTTGTTTTAAGATCCAAAGGGGGTTTGGATCTGTATTCACCAGGAGTTGGTGAAAGGAAGGAGGGGGGAAGGGTCAATCTCTCCTTGTTTAAGATCCAAGCAGTTTGGATCTGTATTCACCAGGGAATTGGTGAAAGGTTTCTCAAGGCTTCCCAGGGAGGGAATCCATCGAGAATGGTGGCAGCGGGACCAGAGCTAAGCTGGTAGATAAGCTTAGCAGTTTTCATGCAGGCCCCTACATTTGTACCCTAAAGTTCAAAGTAGGGATGCAGCCTTGACATGGTGGCACAGCGGTGGGATCGTTTTAAACCCAAAAGCCAGTAAGATTTTTTTTTCCTTCTAGCTGCTTGGAGAGCAGAGCTGAAGGTAGATGCATATCTTATCTCTCCTTGCCTGAAGGCAGAGGTGTTAAGTTTTTTTAACAAGGTCCTTTGTTAAGAGAAGGGTTCAATTAATGAGCAAACAACTGGTAAAGATAATTTACAAGCTGAATTGTGTTTTTTTTCTTTTTTACATCCTCGGAAGTAGCTAGTTAGAAACTCTCTGTTAACTCAGCAGCACTCAGCAGGAGCCTGAGCTAAGTACATCCCAGTTTCAGTCAACTGCAGAGGGGTGTGACCCAGCACAAGAAAACCAGGAAAATGACTACCAAAGAAGAAAAAGCTAAAGAGGAGGCCCACAAGAGAGCTATGGAGCTGAAAGAAAAAGAGATAGAGCTGAGAGACAGAGAAGAGAAAGCCAAAGAGGGGGCCCACAAGAGAGAGATGGAGCTGAGAGACAGAGAAGAGAAAGCCAAAGAGAAGGCCCACAAGAGAGAAATGGAGCTGGAAAAAGCCAAACAGGAGGCCCATGAAAGAGAAGAAAAAGCCAAACAGGAGGCCCATAAAAGAGAGATGGAGCTGAAAAAAAAAGAGATGGAACTGGAAGCAGCAAGGACTAGGCAGGGTGCATCAGACCATCCTAACAACTCCTCTCCAGGTACCACTTCCCATCCCAGGAAATTCCCCACCTACAAGGCAGGCGATGATACTGCGGCCTTCTTAGAAAATTTTGAAAGGGCCTGCCTTGGATACGACATCCCTCCAACCCAGTACATGGTAGAGCTGAGGCCGCAGCTCAGTGGACCCTTAGCAGAAGTGGCGGCTGAAATGCCTAAGGAACACATGAACAGTTATGAACTTTTTAAAAAAAAGGCCAGACTCAGAATGGGGCTAACACCCGAGCATGCCCGTCGGCGGTTCAGAGCCCTAAGGTGGAAACCAGATGTGTCATTTACCCGGCATGCCTACCACATTGACAAAAATTGTGATGCCTGGGTATCAGGAGCAAATGTTAAATCTCTGGAAGATCTGCTTTCCCTAGTAAAAATGGAGCAGTTTTTAGAGGGTGTTCCTGAGGAAATAGAAAGGTACATCCTAGATGGGAAGCCCAAAACTGTAACCGAGGCGGGGGAGATTGGAGCCAAATGGGTGGAGGTGACAGAAAAGAAAAAAGCTAGTAGCAGTTGGAGCGAATATCAGAAGGGGCAAGCCGAAACAAAACCTTATCACCGGGGACAACCCAAGGCCCCACCCACATCCCAAGGGAAACCCCAGACGCCTTCTCACCCCACCACACCAGTCTCCAGCAACCAACATCGCCCCGGTGATACCTTAGCAGGGCGATGTTTTAAATGTAATGAACTGGGACATATAAAGGCTCACTGCCCCAAGAACCCCAACCGATTACAGTTCATTACACCCCAATCACACCAAAGATCCCCAGACCCAGATGCCTCTCTCATACCCTCGGAGCGAAGGGAAACCTTGAGAGTGGGCGGAAAGAAGGTTATCGCTTGGAGGGACACTGGGGCACAAGTGTCAACTATCCACCAATCCCTAGTGGACCCCAAACTCATCAACCCGGAGGCTACAGTGACAATTCAACCCTTTGTGTCACAGTCTGTAACCTTGCCTACAGCCAAGTTGCATGTCCAGTACAAGGGCTGGTCAGGAATGTGGACTTTTGCAGTCTATGACAATTATCCCATTCCCATGCTGCTGGGGGAAGACTTGGCTAACCATGTGAAGCTAGCCAAGAGGGTGGGAATAGTCACCCGCAGCCAGGCTAAGCAAGCTTTCACCCCCATCCCTGTTCCTGAGCCGTCCACCAGGACCCCGTCTGTGTTACCGGAGACCCAAACACAGGTGGTGGAACCGGATCCCCTGCCAACGACTGCAACAGCCGTAGTGGATCCAATCCCAGAGACCCAGCCAAAGCCAGTCCCAGAACCGGAACTGGCAACGCAACCAGCACCAGAACCATTGCCAGCACTGAGTCCAGCGCTTGCAACCCCGTCTACAACTCCAATGCCAGAGGGCACCAGCGAGCCTAAACTGGCGGAAGCAGCAGATAACCCTACCCAAGAGGCTCAGCCAGAGCCTGAAATACCACATAGTGCACCCGCGGACAGCGGTTCACAGTCAATGGAAAAAGCCCCAGCACCTGCATCGCTTCCAGAGGGACCAAGCCCCAGTCCACAGTCCAAGGAGGAACTGATGTCTCCAGCATCAAGGGAACAGTTCCAGGCCGAGCAGGAAGCAGATGACAGCCTTCAAAAAGCTTGGGCAGCGGCACGGAGCACCCCACCGCCTCTCAGCTCTTCTAACCGATCCCGGTTTGTTGTAGAAAAAGGACTTTTATACAAGGAGACTCTTTCTGGTGGGCACCAGGAAGACTGGCATCCTCAAAGACAGCTGGTAGTTCCCACTAAGTATCGGGTAAAACTCTTGAGCTTAGCCCATGATCATCCCAGTGGCCATTCTGGGGTGAACAGAACCAAGGACTGGTTGGGGAAGTCCTTCCACTGGGAGGGAATGGGCAAGGACGTTGCTAATTATGTCCGGGCTTGTGAGGTGTGCCAACGAGTGGAAAAGCCCCAAGACCAGGTTAAAGCCCCTCTCCAGCCACTACCCATAATTAAGGTCCCATTTCAGCGAGTAGCTGTGGATATTCTGGGTCCTTTCCCAAAGAAGACACCCAGAGGAAAGCAGTACGTACTGACTTTCATGGATTTTGCTACCCGATGGCCGGAAGCTGTACCCTTAAACAACACCAAGACTAAAAGTGTGTGCCAGGCATTAGCAGACATTTTTGCCAGGGTAGGGTGGCCCTCCGACATACTTACAGATTTGGGAACTAATTTCCTGGCAGGGAACATGAAAAACCTGTGGAAAGCTCATGGGGTGAATCACTTGGTTGCCACCCCTCATCACCATCAAACCAATGGTCTGGTGGAGAGGTTTAATGGAACTTTGGGGGCCATGATACGTAAATTCGTAAATGAACACTCCAATGATTGGGACCTAGTGTTGCAGCAGTTGCTTTTTGCCTACAGGGCTGTACCACATCCCAGTTTAGGGTTTTCACCATTTGAACTTGTGTATGGCCGCGAGGTTAAGGGGCCATTACAGTTGGTGAAGCAGCAATGGGAGGGGTTTACGCCTTCTCCAGGAACTAACATTCTAGACTTTGTAAGCAACCTACAAAACACCCTCCGACACTCTTTAGCCCTTGCTAAAGAAAACCTAAAGGATGCTCAGGAAGAGCAAAAGGCCTGGTATGATAAACATTCCAGAGAACGGTCCTTCAAAGTAGGAGACCAAGTCATGGTCTTAAAGGCGCTCCAGGCCCATAAAATGAAAGCGTCGTGGGAAGGACCATTCACGGTCCAGGAGCGCCTAGGAGCTGTTAACTATCTCATAGCCTCCCCCACCTCCAACATAAAGCCTAAGGTATACCATGTTAATTCTCTTAAGCCCTTTTATTCTAGAGAATTAAACGTTTGCCAGTTTACAGCCCAGGAAACTGATGACGCGGAGTGGCCTGCAGGTGTCTACTATGAAGGAAAAAGGAATGGTGGCGTGGAAGAGGTGAACCTCTCCACGACTCTGGGACGTCTGCAGCGACAGCAGATAAAGGAGCTGTGCACAAGCTTTGCACCGATTTTCTCAGCCACTCCAGGACGGACCGAACGGGCATACCACTCCATTGACACAGGTAATGCTCACCCAATTAGAACCCCACCCTACCGGGAGTCACCTCATGCCCAAGCGGCTATACAAAGGGAGATCCAGGACATGCTACAGATGGGTAAAATCCGCCCCTCTACCAGTGCATGGGCATCTCCAGTGGTTCTAGTTCCCAAACCAGATGGGGAAATACGCTTTTGCGTGGACTACCGTAAGCTAAATGCTGTAACTCGTCCTGACAACTATCCAATGCCACGCACAGATGAGCTATTGGAAAAATTGGGACATGCCCAATTCATCTCTACTTTAGACTTAACCAAGGGGTACTGGCAAGTACCCTTAGATGAACCCGCTAAGGAAAGGTCAGCCTTCGTCACCCAGGCAGGGGTGTATGAATTCAATGTACTCCCTTTCGGGTTGCGAAATGCACCCGCCACCTTCCAAAGACTTGTAGATGGTCTCTTAGCGGGATTGGGAGAATCTGCCATTGCCTATCTCGATGATGTGGCCATTTTTTCTGATTCATGGACAGAACACCTGGAGCACCTGAAAAAAGTCTTCGAGCGCATCCGGCAGGCAGGACTAACTGTTAAGGCTAAAAAGTGTCAAATAGGCCAAAACAGAGTGACATACCTGGGGCACCAGGTGGGTCAAGGAACTATAAATCCCCTACAGGCCAAAGTGGATGCTATCCAAAAGTGGCCGGTTCCAAAGTCAAAGAAACAGGTCCAATCCTTCTTAGGCTTGGCCGGATATTATAGGCGATTTGTACCACACTACAGCCAAATCGCCGCCCCGCTGACAGACCTAACCAGAAAGAAACAGCCAAATGCAGTTCAGTGGACTGATAAGTGTCAAAAGGCCTTTAACCAGCTTAAGGCAACACTCATGTCTGACCCTGTGCTAAGGGCCCCAGACTTTGACAAACCGTTCCTAGTAACCACAGATGCTTCCGAGCGAGGCGTGGGAGCAGTTTTAATGCAGGAAGCACCAGATCAAGAATTCCATCCTGTCGTGTTTCTCAGCAAGAAACTGTCTGAGAGGGAAAGCCACTGGTCAATCAGCGAAAAGGAATGCTACGCCATTGTGTACGCGCTGGAAAAGCTACTCCCATATGTTTGGGGACGGCGCTTCCAACTACAAACAGACCATGCTGCGCTACAGTGGCTTCATACCGCCAAGGGAAATAACAAAAAACTTCTTCGGTGGAGTTTAGCTCTCCAAGATTTTGATTTTCAAATACAACACATTTCGGGAGCTTCTAACAAAGTGGCTGATGCACTCTCCCGGGAAAGTTTCCCAGAGTTAACTGGTTAACAATTGTTTTTGGAATGAAACATATTGTTAGTTTTTATATAATCAGTAGTATGTCTAAAGGTACGTGTGTCTTATTAACTCTGTTTTCTCCTAGAGCTCCAGGAAAGAAATCACAGCCAGTGTGGAACCAAACGTCCAACACTATCTGTGATTTGGGGGGCGTGTCATAACTATAAAAGGAAGGGTAACAGCTCTCTGTGTACAGTACTAAAATCCCTCCTGGTCAGAGACTCCAAAATCCTTTTACCTGTAAAGGGTTAAGAAGCTCGGGTAACCTGGCTGACACCTGACCCAGAGGACCAATGAGGGGACAAGATACTTTCAAATCTTGGGGGGGGAAAGGTTTTTGTGTGTGTCCTTTGTTTAAGGGGTTGTTCGCTCTTGGGACTGAGAGGGACCAGACATCAATCCAGGTTCTCCCCATCTTTCTAAACAAGTTTCTCTTATTTCAAAATTGTAAGTAAAAGCCAGGCAAGGCGTCTTAGATTTACTTTGTTTTCTCAGCTTGTAAATGTACCTTTTACTAAAGTGCTTATCTTGTTTGCTATACTTTGAACCTAAGACAGAGGGGATTCCTCTGAGCTCTTTAAGTTTGATTACCCTGTAAAGTTATTTTCCATACTGATTTTACAGAGATAATTTTTACCTTTTTCTTTAATTAAAAGCCTTCTTTTTAAGAACCTGATTGATTTATCCTTGTTTTAAGATCCAAAGGGGGTTTGGATCTGTATTCACCAGGAGTTGGTGAAAGGAAGGAGGGGGGAAGGGTCAATCTCTCCTTGTTTAAGATCCAAGCAGTTTGGATCTGTATTCACCAGGGAATTGGTGAAAGGTTTCTCAAGGCTTCCCAGGGAGGGAATCCATCGAGAATGGTGGCAGCGGGACCAGAGCTAAGCTGGTAGATAAGCTTAGCAGTTTTCATGCAGGCCCCTACATTTGTACCCTAAAGTTCAAAGTAGGGATACAGCCTTGACACCATTCAAACTATTCTTCTATTCAATATAAGGGGAGGCGTTGGGTGTCTGTGATGGAAGGGAATGAAGTCAGGAGCTTCTAAGGAATACATATCCTAATTTGTAACCGGTGAGCTATGTGACTGGAAGGAACCTTGAGCGGTCATCTAGTCCAGCCCCCCTGCGCTGAAGCAGTATCACGTA
This sequence comes from Emys orbicularis, assembly GCF_028017835.1. Classification (NCBI taxonomy): domain Eukaryota; kingdom Metazoa; phylum Chordata; order Testudines; family Emydidae; genus Emys; species Emys orbicularis. Next base: position 53,792,699 of record NC_088694.1, on the reverse strand, counting down.
AACCTACACCATCCCTGATAGGCATTTGTCTAACCTGTTATTAGAAACCTCTACTGACAGGGATTCAACAACCTCCCATGGTAATGTATTCCAGTAATTAACTATTCTTATAGTTAGAAAGTTTTCCCTAACATTGAACCTAAATTTCCCTTCTTGCTGATTAAGTGCATTTCTCCTTGTCCTACATTCAGTGGACATGGAGAACAATTAATCCCCATCCTCTGTAGAACAGCCCTTAACATATTGGAAAACTGTTATCGGCTCTCCCCTCAGTCTTCTTTTCTCAAGACTAAACATGCCTATTGTTTAAACCGTTGATCATGGTAAGGTTTTCTAGCCCTTTTATCATTTTTCTTGCTTCGCTCTAGATCCTCTCCAATTACTTGACTGTTTTAAAAGTGTGGAATCCAGAATAGGACAGAGTACTGCTGCTGCAGTGTCACCAGTGCCCAGGAAAGCTGGACAATTTCCTCCCGCATTATAAATACAACGCTCCTGTGAATAACCTCAGTATGATATTAGCTTTTTTTGCAACCACTTCGCTGACTCATATTCAATTTATGATCTATGATAACACTCAGATCCTTTTCAGCAGTACTAACGCTTAACCAGTTATTCCCCATTTTGTAGCTGTGCATATGGTATTGTTCTTCCTCCGTGTAGTACTTTGCACTTGTCTTTATTGAATTCCGTTGTGTTGATTTCAGATCAATTCGTCAATTTGTCAAGGTTGGTTTGATTTTTAATCCTGTCCTCCCAAGTGCTAGGAACATCTTCCACCTTGCTGTCATCTTGAAATGTTGTAAGCGTAATCGCCAATCCAGTATACATGTCATGAATGAAAAGTTTGAGTAGTACTGCACTCAGCACAGACCCTTGCAGGAGTCCAGTAGACACTTTCCCTCACTTTGAACTTGACTCACTGAGAGCTAGTCTTTGACTTCAGTCTTTCAACCAGTTTTGCACCCACTTCACAGTAATTCCATGTGTCATAACTATAAAGGGAAGGGTAACCGCTCTCCTGTGTACAGTACTATAAAATCCCTCCTGGCCAGAGACTCCAAAGGGTTACCTGTAAAGGGTTAAGAAGCTCAGGTAACCTGGCTGACACCTGACCCAAAGGACCAATAAGGGGACAAGATACTTTCAAATATTGGGGGGGGGGGGAAGGCTTTTGTTTGTGCTCTTTTTTGGGGGGTTGTTTGCTCTTGGGACTGAGAGGGACCAGACATCAATCCAGGTTCTCCAAATCTTTCTGAACAAGTCTCTCATATTTCAAACTTGTAAGTAAACAGCCAGGCAAGGCGTGTTAGTTTATCTTTGTTTTCTCAACATGTAAATGTACCTTTTGCTAGAGTGTTTATCTCTGTTTGCTGTAACTTTGAACCTAAGGCTAGAGGGGGGTCCTCTGGGCTCTTTAAGTTTGATTACCCTGTAAAGTTATTTCCCATCCTGATTTTACAGAGATGATTGTTACCTTTTTCTTTAATTAAAAGCCTTCTTTTTAAGAACCTGATTGATTTTTCCTTGTTTTTAGATCCAAGGGGGTTGGATCTTGATCCACCAGGAGTTGGTGGGAGGAAGGAGGGGGGATGGTTAATTTCTCCTTGTTTTAAGATCCAAGGGGGTTGGATCTGTATTCACCAGGGAATTGGTGAAGAGTCTCTCAAGGCTACCCAGGGAAGGGAATTAGCTTTGGGAGTGGTGGCAGCGGACCAGATCTAAGCTGATAGTTAAGCTTAGAAGTTTTCATGCAGGCCCCCACATTTGTACCCTAAAGTTAAAAGTGGGGAATCAGCCTTGACACCATATAAACCACATTTCCCTACTTTGATTATGAGAATGTCACATGGGAATGTGTCACACACCTTACTAAAATCAAGATATGTCATGTCTCCAGCTTCCAAACTCTCCACCAGACCAATAATCAGTTAAAAGGAGGAAATTAGAATAGTTTGGCGTGATTTGTTCTTGAAAAATTCATGTTAGCTATTGCTTAAAACCCTATTATCCTCTCGGTGCTTACAACTTCATTGTTTAATAATTTGTTCCAGTATCTTTCCAGGTATAGAACTTAGGATGTATAGTCTATAATTCCCAGGCCCTCTTCGTCCTCTTTTTTAAAGACAGGGACTATTTTTCATTTGACTTTTGCCTTTGTGATTAAGAAAATAGAAGGATACCCAATTAACATGGCACAGATTAAATGGACTAAAAATTGGGTACTGAACGGTCTCAAACTGGAATTATATATGGCGTCCCACAGGGTTTGGTTCCTGGCCCTGTACATTTTAATGTTTTTATCAATGACCTGGACGAAAACAAAAAAAAGCAATATTTTCACATGAGGGTATTTAATCATTGAAACAACTTTCCAAGGCTTGTGGTGGATTTTGCATCACTAGAAATTTTAAAATACTACGCTCTAGTTCTAACAGTAGCTAATTCAGGGACATTGCTTGGTCTGTTCTATAGAGTTGATCAGGATAGATGATCATACTGTTGCCTTCTGGCCTTATAATCAATGAAAAATTGTGGCAAAACTTATGAATGTTTAAAATAAAATTATTTTCATTCTCCTTTCCCCTCCAGTTCTCTCTCTCTCTCACTCTCTCTCCAACTATCAGTAATTGTTTTTAGTTGTTCTATCAGGATTGTTTCATTGAGCCCATGTCTGTTAGGCACCCAATTCCCATTGAGGAGATTAGTTCCAGGGCCGGCTCCAGGCACCAGCTGAGCAAGCTGGTGCTTGGGGCGGCAGACTGTTCGAGGCGGCATTCCGCCCAATCCTAGGGCGGCACAGCCGCTTTTGTTGTTGTTGTTGTTGTTCTTGTTCCGCTCTGGCTGCCCTGTAGGGGGCGGTGGCGCGGAGAACCAGAGCACCCTGCAGGGCAGTCCTCTTCCTTCCCTCCCTGCCGACCGGAGCGGAGCCCTCCCGGCAGGCGGCAGGAGGCAGGGCAGCGGGAGGGGCCGCGTGGCAGCGCCCCTGCTGTAGCCCTGGCGGCCCCCTTCTCTCTCTCTCTCTCTCGCCCGCTCTCTCCCGCTACCCCACCCCGCCCAGACGGTCCCCCTGCACCACGCTCCGGCCGCGCCACAGGTTTTTTTTTTTGTTTGCTTTGCCGTTCTGGCCGCCCCATTTTTTTTTTTTTTTGCTTGGGGCGGCCAAAAAGCCAGAGCCGGCCCTGATTAGTTCTATTTATTTACAGATTTTTCCTCTAAGCGTTCTGTCCCTATTGTCCAATAGGCACTGGTTTTGACATGTTTTTGATATTTTTTCTTTAAAGATGAGTGAAGAATGAAGAACCAGACCATGGTGGTGGAATTCATCATCGTAGGACTGTCCAACAACCACCATGTCAACATCATCCTGTTTGCAGTTCTATTAGTTGTTTTCTTATTGACTGTGATAGGAAACATCACTGTTGTCACCCTCTCGTTGGTGGACCATCGCCTCAAGTCCCCCATGTATTTCTTCCTCAGGTACTTCTCCCTCTTGGAATTCTGTTTCACCTCTGTCATCATGCCCAGGTTCCTCTATAGCCTCCTCACAGAGAGAAAATCTATCCCCCTCCCTGGTTGTTTCCTTCAGTTGTTGTTTTTCTTCCTCCTGGGCACCTGTATATTTTTCCATATGGCTATGATGTCCTTTGACCGCTACATGGCTATCTGCCATCCCTTGCATTACGGCACCATCATGAATGGCAGGGTCTGCTTTCCCCCAACATTTATGGTTGTGCTGTTACCGTTCTGTGGCCTCAATGTCATAAACCACTTCTACTGCAATACAGCCGAGGCCAGATATCTCGGGTATGTAGTCGGAAGGGGCCTGGAAAACACAGTGCCACTAAAAACACCCACACTCAATGATGATTGCCCATATATAATTCCAGTTTGAGACCGTTCAGTACCCACCTTTTAGTCCCTTTAATCTGTGCCATGTTAATTGTGTATCATTCTAGTCTCTTAATCACAATGTCAAAAATGAAATAAAAAATAGTCCCTGTATTTAAAAAGGGGAAACAAAGAGGAGCTGTGGAATTATAGACCAGTCAGCCTAACTTCTATACCTAGAAAGATACTGGAACAAATTATTCAACAATCAAGTCGTAAGCATCTAGAGGATATTAAGGTGTTCAATCATAGCTAACAAATTTCTCAGGAACAAATCATGCTAAATCAATCTAATTTCCTTCTTTCATATGGTTACTGGTCTGGTGGAGAGTTGGGAAGCTGTAGATGTGATATATCTTGATTTTAGTAAGGCTTCTGACAGATAAGAACATAAGAACGGCCATACTGCATCAGACCAAAGGTCCATCTAGCCCAGCATCCTGTCTTGCGGCAGTGGCCAATGCCAGGTGCCCCAGAGGGAATGAACAGAACAGGGAATCATCCAGTGATCCATCCCCTGTCGCCCATTCCTTGCACATGACATTCTCATAAGCAAAATAGGGAAATGTGGTTTAGATGAAATTACTGTAAGGTGGGTGCAAAATTGATTGAAAGGCTAAACTCACAAAGTAGCTAGCAGTGGTTCAACGTCAAAGTGGGGGAAAGTATCTAGTCAGGTCCCATAAGCGTCTGTCCTGGATCCAGTACAATTCAATATTTTCATTAATGGCATGGATAACAGAGTGGAGAGTTTGTTTACAAAATCTGCAGATGAAACCTGCCTGGGAGAGATTCCTGGCACTTGGAAGAACAGGATTAGAAATCAAAACAACCTTGACAAGTTGGAGAATTGGTATGAAATCAACAAGATGGACTTCAATCAAAACAAGTGCAAAGTTCTACACTTAGGAAGAAAAATATCAAAACTCACATCTGCAAAATGGGGATTAACTGGCTAAGAGGTAGTACTGCTGAAAAGGATCTGGGTGGTATAGTGGATCACAAATGGGACATGAGTCAGCAAGGTGATGCAGTTGCAAAAAAGGCTAATATCATTCTGGGGTGTATTAACAGGAGGGTCATATGTAAGATACGGGAGGTAATTGTCCTACTCTACTCTGCCCTGGTGGCATTTCAGCAGCAGTAGTGTTTCCTGTTCTGGATTCCACACTTTGAAAAAAATGGGAACTAATTGGAGAGGATCTAGAAGAGTGACACAAAAAGGATAAAAGGCCTAGAAAACTTGAACATGAGAAAAGAGGACGGGGAACATATGTTCTCCATATCCACTGAATGCAGGAGAAGGAGAAATGGGCTGAAATCACACAAAAAGTGTGATTTAGGTTCAATATTAGGGAAAACTTTCTAACAACAAGAATAGTTAATTATGGGAATACATTACTGCAGGAGGTTGTGGAATCCCCATCATTGACAGTTTCTAATGGCAGATTAGACAAACACCTGTCAGGCATGGCCTAGGTTTACTTAGTCCTGCTTCAGCTCTGGGGATGGACTAGATGACCGTTCAAGGTCCCTTCCAACCCTACATTTCAGAGAGTCTGTCTCATTTGTACCACCTCAAATGCTTTACAGAAGGCTAAACGGAGGACATCAACATTATTACCTTTATAAACCAAACTTGTGATGTCACCAACAAAAAAGATATCAGGTTAATCTGACAGAATCTATTTGTCATAAGCCAAAGCTGATTGGACTTAATTCTTTTCCTCTCATATACTTCTATATGGATCGAGTCCCATATCAGGTGCTCCATGATTTGCCCAGCATCTATCTCAGGCTCACAGGAGTTTAATTACCTGGCTCAACCCAGTTACCCCTCCTTTTCCACCATCAGACGTGTGAAGAGGACATTTGGGAATTCAGGCTGCCAGCACGGTCTTGGATGTGAATTACTTCCTGCCCACCCCACTCTGAAATCAGACACTACACCCAACAGTGATGGCTAAGTATTTTTGAGAACATCTTTCTGCTAAAGGGACAGGTGGCAAGAGAGACATCTATGCTGACACTAAAAATAACTTTCTTGGTATTCATAATCCCATTGAAGTGAATGGGAGATCTTCATCGTTCTCTCCAAGTTATTTTTTCCAGCCTGTCTGCAGATTCAGGTAAACATTACAAATTAGCTTGGTAATTCCTTAGAAGCTCCTGGCTTCATTCCCTTCCATCACAGACACCCAATGCCTCCCCTTGCATTGACCAGACATGTCGTTTGAATGGCTACATTTTATATCAGTTGGATCACCCTGCTTAGACCTTCAGGGTCTGGTCCAAACTTCTCCAGAGTCAATAGAGAGCTTCCCGTAGGCTCCACTGTGGTTTGGATTTACGTTGAGAAGCTGCCCATGCAGAGGTACTTACAGAGTTGGACACATGGAGAGTGAGGACACAAATATTCATCAGTGAGGAGGGCTTCTGTGAGCATCACACACAACCTGCAGAAGCTCCCTGGCTTGTCTCAAACAGGGTCCCGGGTACATCTCCCCAAATCTTCCCTCTTTCAATAGCTCTGCTTTTTCAACAGTATTTCTCCAGGAGTTTGAGGGAACTTATTCCTCCGAGGTACCCATGTTGCAATAAGCCATACCAGCTATTAGCTTGGGTTTGTGGATTTTTTTACAATGGGTTTTGGGCTCCCAGATACCACTTGACCAAGACAATGAAAGAAATCTAGCATTTCCCTAATTAAATATATCCTTTAATGGGGATTCCTAGAATAATGGCAGTGGCATTGTGTCTGCTAAGGTGAAAGCAAACCTCATAGACTCATACCCTGTAAAAATCTCCTAACCCATTTTCCGCCTTCGAATCCAGCTTCCGACCTGACCTGTGCCATGCTAACAGTGAGACAGTCAAGAATGGCAGCCGTTGTGCGTTACCTCACTGTGTCACATTTATCATACGCTTCTCAGTCTTAAATTGCACTCCCTAGCACAAACTGTTCTTTTTATCGTAGCCAGATAAATGAGTCTCATTTTACATCAAGCCTGGAAAATGTTGGGTCAGTGACCCGCTTTACCTATCATAATGGAACTGGGTTTTCAATCTCATGCCACAAAACAAAACAGTAAGATTACCCACCGAGCTCTTCAAAGCATTATCACTTCAAAATCCCACCCCTGCCGTCATATGCTGGGCATTCCCACTCACACCCTGTGATACCGGAGAGCTTAGAAATACCCAGAACAAGAAACAAAATTATCACACAAATCCTGAAGCTGCTGAGTTGAGATTCTCCAGTTTAGGTTTCTTAATTTATGCCTTTCTGCATATGAGAATACAGGGATAAATGTGGGTGATCACTGCCTGCATCACATTACCCCTCCTTTTCCAATTCCCATCTGTAATAGTTGTAGTCTCTGATATTTTTATCTGTAGTTGCTGGCTGGGACCCCTGAGACCAATTAGATAAAGAGCTTTGCTGACAACACACTGAGAAATGCCTTCAGAAAGAACATGATAATGTGTTGTTTCTCTTTTCCCCAGTGGGAGTTCAAAGGGTTCGGTCACCATTTCCCATCTCATAGAATCATAGAATATCAGGGCTGGAAGGGACCTCAGGAGGTCATCTAGTCCAACCCCCTGCTCAAAGCAGGACCAATTCCCAACTAAATCATCCCAGCCAGGGCTTTGTCGAGCCGGGCATTAAAAACCTCCAAGGAAGGAGACTCCACCACCTCCCTAGGTAATGCATTCCAGTGCTTCACCACCCTCCTAGTGAAATAGTGTTTCCTAATATCCAACCTAGACCTCCCCCACTGCAACTTGAGACCATTGCTCCTTGTTCTGTCATCTGCCACCACTGAGAACAGCCGAGCTCCATCCTCTTTGGAACACCCCCTCAGGTAGTTGAAAGCAGCTATCAAATCCCCTCTCATTCTTCTCTTCTGGAGACTAAACAATCCCAGTTCCCTCAGCCTCTCCTCATAAGTCATGTGCTCCAGACCCCTAATCATTTTTGTTGCCCTCCGCTGGACTTTTTCCAATTTTTCCACATCCTTCTTGTAGTGTGGGGCCCAAATCTGGACACAGTACTCCAGATGAGGCCTCACCAATGTCGAATAAAGGGGAACGATCACGTTCCTCGATCTGCTGGCAATGCCCCTACTTATACAGCCCAAAATGCCGTTAGCCTTTTTGGCAACAAGAGCACACTGTTGACTCATATCCAGCTTCTCGTCCACTGTGACCCCTAGGTCCTTTTCTGCAGAACTGCTACCTAGCCATTCGGTCCCTAGTCTGTAGCAGTGCATAGGATTCTTCCGTCCTAAGTGCAGGACTCTGCACTTGTCCTTGTTAAACCTCATCAGGTTTTTTTTGGCCCAATCCTCTAATTTGTCTAGGTCCCTCTGTATCCGATCCCTACCCTCTAGTGTATCTACCACGCCTCCCAGTTTAGTGTCATCTGCAAACTTGCTGAGAGTGCAGTCCACACCATCCTCCAGATCATTAATAAAGATATTAAACAAAACAGGCCCCAGGACCGACCCTTGGGGCACTCCGCTTGAAACCGGCTGCCAACTAGACATGGAGCCATTGATCACTACCCGTTGAGCCCGACGATCTAGCCAGCTTTCTATCCACCTTACAGTTCATTCATCCAGCCCATACTTCTTTAACTTGGCGGCAAGAATACTGTGAGAGACCGTATCAAAAGCTTTGCTAAAGTCAAGGAATAACACATCCACTGCTTTCCCCTCATCCACAGAGCCAGTTATCTCATCATAGAAGGCAATTAGGTTAGTCAGGCACGACTTCCCCTTGGTGAATCCATGCTGACTGTTCCTGATCACTTTCCTCTCCTCTAAGTGTTTCATAATTGATTCCTTGAGGACCTGCTCCATGATTTTTCCAGGGACTGAGGTGAGGCTGACTGGCCTGAAGTTCCCCGGATCCTCCTTCTTCCCTTTTTTAAAGATGGGCACTACATTAGCCTTTTTCCAGTCATCTGGGACCTCCCCCGATCGCCATGAGTTTTCAAAAATAATGGCTAATGGCTCTGCAATCTCATCCGCCAACTCCTTTAGCACCCTTGGATGCAATGCATCCGGCCCCATGGACTTGTGCACGTCCAGTTTTTCTAAATAGTCCCGAACCACTTCTTTCTCCACAGAGGGCTGGTCATCTTCTCCCCATACTGTGCTGCTCAGTGCAGCAGTCTGGGAGCTGACCTTGTTCGTGAAGACAGAGGCAAAAAAATCATTGAGTACATTAGCTTTTTCCACATCCTCGGTCACTAGGTTGCCTCCCTCATTCAGTAAGGGGCCCACACTTTCCTTGACTTTCTTCTTGTTGCTAACATACCTGAAGAAACCCTTCTTGTTACTCTTAACATCTCTTGCTAGCTGCAACTCCAAGTGTGATTTGTCCTTCCTGATTTCACTCCTGCATGCCTGAGCAATATTTTTATACTCCTCCCTGGTCATTTGTCCAATCTTCCACTTCTTGTAAGCTTCTTTTTTGCGTTTAAGATCAGCAAGGATTTCACTGTTTAGCCAAGCTGGTCGCCTGCCATATTTACTGTTCTTTCTACACATCGGGATGGTTTGTTCCTGCAACTGCAATAAGGATTCTTTAAAATACAGCCAGCTCTCCTGGACCCCTTTGCCCTTCATGTTATTCTCCCAGGGGATCCTGCCCATCTGTTCCCTGAGGGAGTCAAAGTCTGCTTTTCTGAAGTCCAGGGTCCGTATTCTGCTGCTCTCCTTTCTTCCTTGTGTCAGGATCCTGAACTCGACCATCTCATGGTCACTGCCTCCCAGGTTCCCATCCACTTTTGCTTCCCCTACTAATTCTTCCCTGTTTGTGAGCAGCAGGTCAAGAAAAGCTCTGCCCCTAGTTGGTTCCTCCAGCACTTGCACCAGGAAATTGTCCCCTACACTTTCCAAAAACTTCCTGGATTGTCTGTGCACCGCTGTATTACTCTCCCAGCAGATATCAGGGTGATTAAAGTCTCCCATGAGAACCAGGGCCTGCGATCTAGCAACTTCTGCTAGTTGCCAGAAGAAAGCCTCGTCCACCTCATCCCCCTGGTCTGGTGGTCTATAGCAGACTCCGACCACGACATCACCATTGTTGCTCACACTTCTCAACTTTATCCAGAGACTCAGGTTTTTCTGCAGTTTCATACCGGAGCTCTGAGCAGTCATACTCCTCTCTTACATACAATGCAACTCCCCCACCTTTTCTGCCCTGCCTGTTCTTCCTGAACAGTTTATATCCGTCCATGACAGTACTCCAGTCATGTGAGTTATCCCACCAAGTCTCTGTTATTCCAATCGCATCATAGTTTTCATGGCAAGACACGGAAAACATACAGAAAAGTCAGGTAGCCGTATGACTGATGCTACTGTGGTAAGAACACGACTCAGGAAATCAGTGTTGAATTCCAACCTCTGCCAGAGTCCTTCTCCATGACCTTGGGCAAGTCAGTTAGGGTCAGATAGTGCAAGGTATATAGGAAGCTAGTGGGATTTTTAAAAGCATTTGAGGCATCTTCCTCCCATTGAAATTAATGAGTTTTAAGTGCCATGGGGAAATCCCATTAGGTGCCTAAATACCTTCATTCAGACAGAAGTGGATTTGAGAACCTCACACTACAGAGATCGATGAACAGATTTTATCTCCATTTCTGAGATGGGGAACTGAGACATACAGTGATAGAACTGGATTTTAGGGACTAACACATCCATCACCCACTAAATTTCACTGTGCTGTGGGGTTCAAACCAGCTTATCCAAGAGTCATGCTGGTTTCTTAACCATAAGAACATCCTTTCTCTGCTTTTACACTGGGGCTATTGCACAGAAAATAATTCCTCAAAGAAATGGTAGGATAATTAAGCACAGACACTCAGCACAGAAATTTTGGATATGTCAAATCCAGGTCTCCAGAATGACCCAACCACCAGAGGACCAGTTGACCATGGAATGGAGTTGAAGGTGTCCCAAAGAATGAAGCATATTGAGAACAGAAGCTTTATTATTCTAACACACCACATCATACAATGTCGTTGGTTTCCTTGCAAAATAGGAGGAGTAACCATGTTCCTCACACCAATACCTTGTGATTGAGCCTTGTGCAGGAGCTTTGCAGTTCATTTTCCTCTTTTCAGTCACTTCTAAGGGGGAAATTTCCTGCATGGGTACAAGGGTGATTCCTCAAAGCATGAAGGGGAGTTATGTCTTCAAGATTCATTGAAGGTGAATTCCAACTGAACAACAGAAGTGACATCCTGTCCCCACTGAAGTCTCTAGAAACATTCCTACTCACTTCATAGTTTTGTATTATCTATAATGTGTATTGTGGCCATCCCAAAGAGTGCCAGTCATAAAGCAGGACCCCACTGTGCTAGGCGCTGTACAAACATAGACCAAAGCCATGGTCCCAGCCCAAAAGAGGATACATAGTATAACGCAAGACACAATAAGTGAAAAAAGAGGGGAGCATCAGGAACCAATGAGATAATGTTGGGCAGCGTGATGGACAGCTCTCTAAGCACAACAGCTGCCTTAGTGTAGTCAAGTTTGTTTGCTAGGTATCACAGCGAAGGGGAGTTTGATAGGAGGTCAATGAGGTATTTACCAGATGTTTATCAGCATTCTTCCCAGTCATGAGGGGTAGCATGGAGGAAAGTCTGAAGGTGCTTCTTTAAAAATTTGAAGGTCAGTGATGTGATCTGGGATCATTGGCCAATTGGAGGATGTTGTCAATGTATGAATAGTGTATGAGCGATGACTGGAAGTGTGGGAATAAACCATGGAGGGAACTTCACTGAAGGAAAGTGGCTCATATTTCATGGAATGTCAAACCCAGTGAAGGCATAGAAAGTGTGTGGTGAGATTGTCAAAATGACAAGCTGGGTAAATGACCTTTGAAGCAAGAACGACTTGAGTGGAGCGAGATTGTCCCCTCACCTCTATTTGCACCTTTGAATATATCACTTTGCAAAATCAAAGAGGAAACCAAACATCTCTCCCTAATAGTCATCTCTATTCATTAGATTATAAAATCAACATTGACATGGGTTCTCTTAATGCCCAGTGGAAATGGATGCTGATCTCAGTTTGAGTATCTAAGAGTTACAAGAAATGCAGTGTTACTATTGATAATTTGTAAAGACGGCATGACAGGGAATTGGTACAAACAAGCAGCCAAGGCAGGGTACGAGGGACGAGGTAACAAATACAACAGGATATGCACAGATCTTAGCAACTAAGGGCTAGTCTACACTACCTGCCCGGATCAGCGGGTAGAAATTGATTTCTTGGGGATCGATTTATCACATCTCATCTAGACGGATAAATCGATCCTCGAATAGACGCGCGTACTCCCACCAGAAGGGTGTGCTGTCTGCCGGGCGCTAAGATACGGGATGTGGACCTGCGGTTGAAAAGGATCCTAAAAGGAGCAGGTAAGAACCCCTTGATCATCCTTCATGTAGGAACGAATGACACGGCTAGGTTCTCGCTAGAGAGAATCAAGGGAGATTATGCCAGGCTGGGGAAGACGCTTAAGGAAATCGAGGCTCAGATCATTTTCAGTGGGATTCTGCCTGTTCCTAGAGAAGGGCAGCAAAGGGCTGACAGGATTGTGATGATAAATAGTTGGCTAAGGGAGTGGTGCTATAAGGAGGGCTTTGGGATGTATGGCCACTGGGAGGCTTTCGGGGACAGGCAACTGTTCTCACGGGATGGACTTCACCTAAGTAGGGAAGGAAATAGACTTCTGGGAGGGAGGCTGGCTCATCTCATCAAGCGAGCTTTAAACTAGGAATTCAGGGGAGACGGTTGGGAGATGTCCAGTTAATCTCCACGCCAAATTACAACATTGAGAAGGAGGGTGACGAGACAAGAACAGACATAGCCGGGGGGAAGAGATTGGACATAAGGAAGACGGGGGGGATGGATACTAGACTAATAGGTCATACTGGCTGTACAGTGTCCGTACCAAATCGGATAACAAATGGGAGGGAGGCTAAACGGCATAAATTAAGATGTTTATACACCAATGCGAGAAGCCTAGGTAACAAAATGGAGGAATTGGAGCTCCTGGTCCGAGAAATGAGACCGGATATCATAGGAATAACCGAAACGTGGTGGAACGGTAGTCATGACTGGAGTACAGGAATGGAAGGGTATGTGCTGTTTAGGAACGACCGGAACAAAGGTAAAGGTGGGGGAGTAGCATTGTATGTCAATAATGAGGTAAACTGTAAAGAAATAATAAGTGATGGACTGGATAAGACGGAGTCTGTCTGGGCAATACTCACATTGGGTAAAAAAACTACTAGAGCCTCCCCTGGGATAGTGCTTGGGCTGTGCTATAGACCGCTGGGATCTAGCCTGGATATGGACAGGGAACTCTTTAATGTTTTTAGGGAAGTGAATACTAATAGGAACTGTGTAATCATGGGAGACTTTAACTTCCCGGATATAGATTGGGGAACAAATGCTAGTAACAATAATAGGGCTCAGATTTTCCTAGACGTGCTAGCTGATGAATTCCTTCATCAAGTAGTTGCTGAACCGACGAGGGGGGATGCCATTTTAGATTTGGTTTTGGTAGTGAGGACCTCATTGAGGAAATGGTTGTAGGGGACAACCTTGGCTCGAGTGATCATGAGCTAATTCGGTTTAAACTAAATGGAAGGATTAACAAAATTAAATCGGAGACTAAGGTTTACGATTTCAAAAGGGCTAACTTTAATAAATTAAGGCGACTAGTTAGGGAAGTAGATTGGACTAACATATTTATGGATCTAAAGGCGGAAGGCGCCTGGGATTATTTCAAGTTGAAGTTGCAGGAGCTGTCAGAGGCCTGTATCCCGAGAAAGGGAAAACGGATCGTAGGCAGGAGATTTAGACCGAGCTGGATGAGCGAGCGTCTCAGAGGGGTGATTAAGAAAAAGCAGAAAGCGTACAAAGAGTGGAAGAGGGGAGGGATCAGCAAAGAAACCTACCTTATTGAGGTCAGAGCATGTAGAGATGGAGTGAGAAAGGCCAAAAGCCGTGTAGAGTTGGACCTTGCGAGGGGAATTAAAACCAATAGTAAGAGGTTTTATAGCCATATAAATAGGAAGAAAACAAAGAAAGAAGAAGTGGGACTGCTGAAGACTGTAGATGGAGTGGAGATTAAGGATAATCTAGGCATGGCACAATGTTTAAACGAATATTTTGCATCGGTCTTTAATGAGGCTAATGAAGGGTTTAGGAATAGAGACAGCGTGACGGAGGGGAATAAAGGAGGGGGGGTTGACATTACAGTACCCGAGGTAGAAGCCAAACTCGAACAGCTTAACGGGACTAAATCGGGCGGACCAGATGATCTTCATCCGAGAATATTAAAGGAACTGGTGAGAGAAATTGCAAGCCTGTTAGCGATATTTTTTAATGAATCTGTAAACTCGGGGGTGGTACCGTTGGACTGGAGAATAGCTAATGTGGTTCCTATTTTCAAGAAGGGGAAAAAAAGTGACCCGGGTAACTACAGGCCTGTTAGTTTAACATCTGTAATAGGCAAGGTCTTGGAAAATTTTTTGAAGGAGAAAGTGGTTAAGGACCTTGAGGTCAATGGCAATTGGGACAAATTACAACATGATTTACAAAAGGCAGATCGTGCCAAACCAACCTGATCTCCTTCTTTGAGAAAGTAACAGATTTTTTAGATAAAGGAAATGCGGTGGATCTAATATACCTCGATTTCAGTAAAGCGTTTGATACGGTACCGCATGAGGAATTATTGGTTAAATTGGAAAAGATGGGGATCGATATGAAAATCCAGGGGTGGATAAAGAACTGGTTAAAGGGGAGACTGCAGCGGGTCGTACTGAAAGGTGAACTGTCAGGTTGGAGGGAGGTGACCAGTGGAGTTCCTCAAGGTTCGGTTTTGGGTCCGATTTTATTTAATCTATTTATTACTGACCTCGGAACCGAATGTAGAAGTGGGCTGATAAAGTTTGCGGATGACACAAAGTTGGGAGGTATTGCCAATTCGGAGAAGGATCGGGATATCCTGCAGGGAGACTTGGATGACCTGGTAAACTGAAGTAATAGTAATAGGATGAAATTTAATAGTGAGAAGTGTAAATTGATGCATTTAGGGATGACTAACAAGAATTTTAGTTATAAGCTAGGGACGCATCGGTTGGAAGTGACGGAGGAGGAGAAGGACCTCGGAGTCCTGGTTGATCGCAGGATGACTATGAGTCGGCAATGCAACGTGGCTGTGAAAAAAGCTAATGCGGTCTTGGGATGCATTAGGCGAGGTATTTCTAGTAGGGATAAGGAGGTGCTGCTTCCGTTATACAAGGCGCTGGTGAGACCTCATTTGGAGTACTGTGTGCAGTTCTGGTCTCCCATGTTTAAGAAGGATGAACTCAAACTGGAACGGGTACAGAGAAGGGCTACTAGGATGATCCGAGGAATGGAAAACCTGTCGTATGATAGGAGACTCGAGGAGCTCGGTTTGTTTACCCTAACCAAAAGGAGGCTGAGGGGGGATATGATTGCTCTCTTTAAATATATCAGAGGGATAAATACCAGGGAGGGAGAGGAATTATTTCAGCTTAGTACTAATGTGGACACGAGAACAAATGGATATAAACTGGCCGTCGGGAAGTTTAGGCTTGAAATTAGACGACGGTTTCTAACTGTCAGAGGGGTGAAGTTCTGGAATAGCCTTCCGAGGGAAACGGTGGGGGCGAAAGACCTCTCTGGCTTTAAGATTAAGCTTGATAAGTTTATGGAGGGGATGGTTTGATGGGATAATGTGATTTTAGTCAATAAGTCAATAACGTGCCATCACTGGTAATTAGTATCAATGGTCAATGTGGGTCTGGCTGGAGAATCTTGCCTGCATGCTCGGGGTTCTGCTGATCGCCATATTTGGGGTCGGGAAGGAATTTTCCTCCAGGGTAGATTGGCAGAGGCCCTGGAGGTTTTTCGCCTTCCTCCGCAGCATGGGGCAGGGGTCGCTTGCTGGAGGATTCTCTGCGACTTAAAGTCTTTAAATCATGATTTGGGGACTTCAACAGCTGAGTCATGGGAGAGAAATATTCGAGGAGTGGGTGGGTCAGATTTTGTGGCCTGCATCATGCGGGAGGTCAGACTATATGATCATAATGGTCCCTTCTGACCTTAAAGTCTATGAGTCTATGAGTTACAAGAAAGGCAGTGCTACTATTGATAATTTGTAAAGATGGCATGACCAGGAATTGGTACAAACAAGCAGCCAAGGCAGGGTACGAGGGACGAGGTAACAAATACAACAGGATATGCAAAGATCTTAGCAACTAAGGGCTAGTCTACACTACCTGCCCGGATCGGCGGGTAGAAATTGATTTTTTGGGGATCGATTTATCACGTCTCATCTAGACGGATAAATCGATCCTCGAATAGACGCGCGTACTCCCACCTCATCAGGAGGAGTAAGCGCCATCGACGGGGGAGCTGCGGCGATCGATTTGCCGCCATCCTCACAGCACGGTAAGTCGAATAGGATACATTGAATTCAGCTACGCTATTCGCATAGCTGAATTTGCATATCTTAAATCGACCCCCCACCCTAGTGTAGACCTAGCCTAAGTAGCTATTTCAGACTCTGTGAGGAGCCATTCATCCCTCCCGTGGGGTTGAATATTTCATGAGGGGTGTTCCTTCTATCCCTTGTAGAGGGCAAGGGGGAGACCTGATGAAGAGCTCTGAGTCGCTCAAAAGCTTGTATCTCTCACCAACAGAAATTGGTGTAGTCAAAGACATTACCTCACCCACCTTGTCTCTAATATCCTGGGACCAGCACAGCTACAACAACTTAGCAGAGAAAGGCAGAACAAGTTAAATTGGCTGGACATGAAAGCCAGACAATCTGAAATTAGAAACGGACCTGTGTGAAATTTTTCAGATGAATAATTAATCAGTAAAAAATCCAGTTGCAAGTCAAGGAAAAGCATTTGTGATTTCAGCCTGAATAGTTTTGGCCAAAAATTAAAAAGATCACAAAAAATAATTTGAAAAATTCAAAATATTTTTTTTCAAGATTTTTCACATATAAGGTTTTCTTTTTTCCTTTTCAAATAATATATTGTCCCAAAATTGAGTGCATATATTGTGACAGACCCAGACCCAGAATGCCTCGCTGTAAAATGGGCCATGGAAACATTGCGCTACTACCTGCTTGGGCGCAGATTTGTCCTTGTGACCGACCATGCCCCTCTTCAATGGATGGAGCGGAACAAGGAGAAGAACACAAGGGTGACCAGATGGTTCTCCAACCTTTCCAGTTCCGTGTGCAACACAGAGCAGGGAGCCATCATGGCAACACCGATGGTTTGTCACGTGTGCACTGTCTGGCGTCCCAAGTTGCCCAACCCCTTGGCGTTGAGCAGGGGGGAGGGATATGTGACAGACCCAGACCAGTGTGGTACAGGAGTCTGGTAGAGGGCAAATATACTGGTCACTGGATGAGTAGTTTTCTGTTCCCTGAGTGACCAGAGCAGGGGCTGTACTAGAGTAATCAGGAACCTGCTAGAACCAGTTAAGGTAGGCGGGCTAATTAGGACACCTGGAGCCAATTAAGAAGAAGCTGCTAGAATCAATTAAGGCAGGCTAATCAGGGCACCTGGGTTTTAAAAAGGAGCTCACTTCAGTTTGTGGTGCGAGTGTGAGGAGCTGGGAGCAAGAGGCGCAAGGAGCTGAGAGTGAGAGGGTGTGCTGCTGGAGGACTGAGGAGCACAAGCATTATCAGACACCAGGAGGAAGGTCCTGTGGTGAGAATAAGGAAGGTGTTTGGAGGAGGCCATGGGGAAGTAGCCCAGGGAGTTGTAGCTGTCATGCAGCTGTTCCAGGAGGCACTATAGACAGCTGCAGTCCACAGGGCCCTGGCCTGGAACCCGGAGTAGAGGGTGGGCCCGGGTTCCCCCCAAACCTCCCAATTGACCTGGACTGTGGGTTCTTCCAGAGGGGAAGGTCTCTGGGCTGTTCCCCAACCCACACGGTGAATCTCTGAGGCAAGAAAATCCGCCAATAAGCACAGGACCCACCAAGATAGAGGAGGAACTTTGTCACAATATATATATATATATATATATATATATATATATATATAGTTCAACCCCAAATAAATTTTGTAATTTTTTAATTTCAGCAAGAATAATCCAAAACATTCCTCTTTTAGAACAAACAACCAAGGAGGTGGCAGACTCTCCATCTCTTGAAGGATTCCAATCAAGAGTGAATTCCCTACAGGAAAACATTCTTTTGTGAGACTCAAGTTACTAGGCTCACCATATAGCTAACTAGGTGGAATTCTAAGGCCTGTTTTATACTGAAGGTCAGACTTGATGATCAAATAGTCCGTTTTGGCCTTATATCCTATGCATCTAGCTAGGGGGAAATAAATTCACTCCTATGTACTGCTCAGGACCCCAAAGTCCATTGGGGAGCCTGGCATGAACCCAATGACCATCCAGGTTCTGTGCCTGCCTGCCTCTTTGTGGTTTGGGATTTTCATGAGAGCCTCACTTAGAAAATGCTCTGCCGCAGATGTCTTTCAGGGCCTGTTTGACTTGTTCATTGCGGAGAGCGTAGATGTAGGGGTTAAAGAGTTGGGCCACCACAGAGAAGAAAAAGGCCACAAATTTGTCAAATTCTTCTGCTCCCCGCTGACTTCTTCGGACATACCTGAAGATGGAGCTACTGTACAATATCACAACAACCAGGAGGTGAGCGGAGCAGGTGGAAAAGGCCTTTTTCCTTCCTGTGGTGGATGGGATGCGCATGATAGTACAGATGATACAGCCATAAGAAATGATAGTGACTGTGAAATTTCCAAGTATGAGAAGTGAAGTTGAAAGCAAGAGCATTACCTCAATGTGTCCCGTGTCTATGCAGAAGAGTTGGAGCAATGCGGCTGTATCGCAATAAAAGTGGTTTATGACATTGGGGCCACAGAATGGCACCAGGACGGCCATAAAGGCTGGGGGAAACATTATAAGTAAACTCATCACCCAGCAGCCCAGCACTAACTGGAAGCAGACCCTGCCATTCATGATGGTGCCGTAACGCAAGGGATGGCAGATAGCCACGTAGCGGTCAAAGGACATCATACCCACATGGAAAAATATGCAGGATCCCAGGACAAAGAATAACAACAACTGAAGAAAACAACCAGGGAGGGAAATAGATTTTCTCTCTGTCAGGAGGCTGTAGAGGAACCTGGGCATGATGACTAAGCTGAAGCAGATTTCCAAGAGGGAGAAGTTCCTGAGGAAGAAATACATGGGCGATTGGAGGCGATGGTCCACCAAGGAGAGGGTGACAACAGCAATGTTCCCCGTCACAGTCAAGAAGAAGACAACTGATAGAACCACGAACAGGATGATGTTGACATGGGGGTTGTTGGACAGTCCCACAATGATGAATTCCACCACCATGGTCTGGTTCTTCATTCTTCACTCATCTTTAAAGAAAAAATAAACCATGTCAAAACCAGCACCAATAGGCCAATAAGGACAGAACGCCTGCAGGAAAATTCTCCACATAAATAGAACTAATCTCTTTAATAATTTCTTTGAAAAAGTCATACGTTTTACCACAATTTATCATAGATTTTTAAGGACAGAAGGCACCAGTATGATCATTTATTCTGACTTCCTATATAGAATGGACCAAAGGTTAAATATCCTGTCTGTGAAAGTTTTGTTTTTGTTTTCTTCCAGGTCACTGATAAAAATAATTTAAAAGTACTGGGCCAAGAACCGATCCCTGTGGCACCCCTCTAAAAACACCCATGCTCAATGATGATTGCCCATATAGAAGTCCACTTTTCAGTTAGACGTGTTTTAAATCTCTTCAGTTTGCACCATGTTAATTGTGTATCATTCTAGTTTCTTAATCACAATGTAAAAAATCAAATAAAAAATAGTACCTGCCTTAAAAAAAGGGAAACAAAGGGGCCCTGGGGAATTATAGACCAAGCAGCCTAACTGTGATACTTGGAAAGATACCGGAACAAATTATTAAACGATCAAGTCGTAAGCACCTAGAGGATAACAGGGTTTTAAGTAATAGCCAACAAGTGCAAAGTACTAGATTTAGGAAAAAATATATCAAATGCACAGGAAAATGGGACTAGCTGGCAAGTAGGTAGTACTCCTGGAAAGGACCTTGGGGTTATATTGCCTCACAAATGGAATCTGTGTCCGCAATGCGATGCTGTTGGGAAAAGGCCAATATCATACTGGGGTGTATTAACAGGACTGTTGTATGTGAGACACAGGAAGTAAGTGACTAAATACTGGTGAGACCTCAGCTGGAGTGTACTGTCCAGTTGTGTAGTGCACACTTAAATAAAGTTGTGGACAAATTGGAGAGGGTCCACAAGACTGCAACAAAAATGATGAAAGGGTTAGAATACAGCCTAGGTATATTTGTCCTGCCTCAGCACAGGAGGGATGGAAAAGATGACCTTTCAAGTTCCCTTCCAACCCGACATCTCTATGGTTCTGTATCATTCTGTATCATATCAAATGCCTTACAGAAATCTAAACATATTGCATCAGCATTATTACCATCATCAAACAAACTTGTAATGACATGAAACAAAGCTCTCAGGTTAGTTGGGCTGAATGTACGTCCATGAACCCACGCTGACTGGAATTAATTCTGTTATCTGCCTCTATTTGTATGTTAATCGAGTCCCAGATCTGCCATTCTATAATTTTATCCATGGTCAATGTCAGGCTCATGGGAGTTTAATTACCTGGCTCATCCCATTTTCTCCTGCTTTTTCACCAGACCTACAAGTGAATAGGGTAGTTGCAATGTTAAGAACATAAGAACGGCCAGACTGGATCAGACCAAAGGTCAATCTAGCCCAGTATCCTGTCTGCCGACAGTGGCCAATGCCAGGTGCTCCAAAGGGAATGGACAGAGCAGGTAATCACCCAGTGATGTTAGTCTGACAAGATCTTGGATGTGAATCCTTCTTGCCCAGCCCACACTACCTATGACAGGGACTCTCTCTTCTGTTACACCCCACCCTGAAATCAGACATGGCAACCATCAGTGTTGGATATGTATTTTCTCTAAGATAAATTGTTTTCCTGCGAATGAAAATAACTTCACTGGGTTTCAAAGTTCTATAGAAGTAAATGGCAGATGCTCATGTTGTGGGCAAGCTACTGCTTCTGGCTGCCTGCAGATTCAGCCGGACATTGCTCTAACACAACATATTGGTTACAAATTAGGAAGGATTTCCCTTCCTAAACTCTGGTTTCATTGCCTTCCCACATAGACACCCGCCTCCCCTTGTATTGAATAGAAGCATAGCTTCAATGGCTAAATTTTAAATCAGTCACATTACCCAGCTTGGACCTGCAGGGTCTGATCCAATGGTCTTCAAAGTCAACTGAGAGCCTAACACTGGCTCCAGAGGGCTCTCAAACAATGTTAAGATGCTGGTGGCCACGGAGAGGTACTTACAGAGTTGGAAAATGGAGAGTGAGGACACAAACATTCGTCAGCAGGGACGGCTGCTCTCCGCATCACAAACAGAACCTGGAGAAAAGCCCTGTGTCTTTGCAGATTGGGTCCCATGCACCTCTCGAAACACTTCTTTTCTCAAAAGCTCTACTTTTTCAACAGTATTTCTCTAGGAGTTTGAATACACAGAACAAGAAGGTCTCTTATTTCTCAGAGATTCCCATTTTGCAATAAGCCATCTCATCCATCCGCTTGGCTTTGCAGCTAGGGGTAGCAGAATTTTTTGCAAGGGCACTTGTTGTAACTTCACCACCATGATGAAACAAATCTGATTGTTCCCACATTAAATGTATCCCATAACAGGGATCCCTGAAGTAATGGTAGCGGCATTGTGTCTACTTGCAAACCTCAAAGATTCATACCTGCAAAGATCTCCAAAGTCACCACACTGCGCACTTCAAATCCATCCTCAGATCTCACCAAATGCCACGATAGCCAGGAGACACTAAAGAATGGCAGCTGTTGTGTCACCTCTGCTCATCACATCTGTCATTATTTTCTACACATCTATCTCCCAACTGTGCTGTTGATCACATCCATATATTTCTGACTCAAGCTACACAGACTGAATATTTTCGGGAGAGCTCCCTTCTTTGCCTAGCACAACAGAACTGGGATCCTAAACAGGGGCCTCGATCTCGGACCACCGAACAAAACAATAATAATATTAACTGCCAGGCTCTTCAAATCGAGATCACTTTAAAATCCCACCCCAGCCATCCTGTTCTGTACAGCCTCACTCAGACTCGAGATGTTAGAAACACCTGCAATTGTCACAGAAATCCTGCTGCTGAATCAAGATGCTGCAATTTGGCCCTGTCTATCTATGCCTTTCTATATAACAGATCATGAGGATAAACCTGGGCTATATTAAACAACCCCTCCCTTTTGTGTTCTCATTTATAATAGTTGTCATGTCTGGTATTCTTGTTCCTCATTTTTGGCTGGGACCCCTGTGGCCAATTAGCTAATGAGCTTTGCTGACAACACTATAGGGACACACTTCTGCTCCTTTCTTCTAAAAGTTTTAGAAAAGAGCAGGTTGATGTTATGTTTCTTCGTTCCCCAGGGAGAAGCGAAAGGGTTCTGTGTCTCCACGTGCCAACTCACTCATTTTCTTGGCAAAACAAAGAATTGCTACAGAATATTTGTATCGCTTCAGGGAGATGGAGGAGATGACCTTGGTGTTTCCCGATTGGATCAAGAAGGCGGCAATGAAGAGAACCATGAATAGGAAGATATTGAAATGATTGGTCATTGGCCAGGCCCAAGAGAATGAACTCTTCTTCCATGGTGGTTGTCTATTGAAATGTATTTGTTCTAGGGAGAAGGCTGGCCCCTGACCAGAGGTACTGGCTTGTCAGCAGAGAAACTGAAGTCGCCCTGGTAGGATTCTGTGTTCCCTGATGAGGCTGGCTGGTGAGTCACCTGAATGAGAGACGGGACGGTGATGAAAGGGCAGAAGTGTCATGACTCACTCATGCTGTTCAGCCATTTTTCACCAACTTCCATTGAGGGAAGTTGCTGCAAGTGTGGGGGGCAGGCAGAGGTGACCCTGCCCACCTAAGCAAAGATGGTTCCCCAAGAACTCCTAAGGGAAGGGTGAGCTAGAGCGAGGAGGAAATGCATGTCAGATGAGAACATACGAATATAGGAACGGCCCTACTGGGTCAGACCAAAGGTCCATCTAGCCCAGTATCCTGTTTCCCGACAGTGGCCAGTGCCAGGTGCCCCAGAGGGAATGACCAGAACAGGGAATCATCAAGTGATCCATCCCCTGTCGCCCATTCCCAGCTTCTGGAAAACAGAATCCAGGTTAATTCCATAACTCCCCAAACATCAGTCTGAAATCTGATCTCTTTAATTCGGCTTTTATACAGGGTAAATATGATCTGCGCCATTAATGAGAAAATTAAACCTAACTCTCCCTGACTGAAATATTGTCAGGTACATTCTCGATGTACATAATTGAAGTACAATCAGTTGCTCATTGCCACATTAAGTTAATTACACCCACCGGTAACCTGCAGCTGTTTCATTGTTGTACGGATGGGTTGTTCCTGAGTGTCTTGGAATGCCTGCAATCTTTTTTCTGTGCTCACGTGATAAGAACATAAGCACATAAGAATGGCCATACTGAGTCAGACCAAAGGTCCATCCAGCCCAGTATCCTGTCTCCTGACAATGACCAGTGCCAGGTGCCCCAGAGAGAATGAACAGAACAGGTAATCATCAAGTGATCCATCCCCTGTCGCCCATTCCCAGCTTCTGGCAAACAGAGGCTAGGGACACCATCCCTGCCCATCCTGGCTAATAGCCATTGATGGACCTATCCCCCATGAAATTATCTAGTTTTTTTTTTAACCCTGTTATGGTCTTGGCCTTCCCAACATCTTCTGGCAAGGAGTTCCACAGGTTGACTGTGTGTTGTGTGAAGAAATACTTCCTTTTATTTGTTTTAAACCTGCTGCCCATTAATTTCATTTGGGGACACAAGCTGTTTAGGCTGACACACCCCTTGTTTCCAAAATGTTAGAGTTGTTACATTTGAGTCGCTCGACTTCAGTTACTCTACTAGAACTAAAGTGAGCGTGGCCACACTGGGTATGTCTAAGCTGCAGTCACTGGGTATAGTTACCATACATCTAGGAATGGTTATTGTTTTGATACTTTTTTTCTGCAATGCCTTTACCTTAAGAATAAATGTGCTGGCTTAGAAAGCACCAGGAGGTAACCTGTCACTGTTTGCAGTTCATTGGTCAGAGCCCTTGATGAGAAAGCAACACCTAGACACTGTGCATTAGGCAGGGTGTCTTGTGGGGGATTCCCCATGTATAGCGGGGGTTGTTCATTCCTTAATACCCCCAGTCAGAAAGGCCTGGCCCAAGGGTCCTTGCTCAGTGACAGGGGATGGCTGGAGACCTGACTGGACATTACGGGAGTGGACCAGGGAGAGGGATACAGGTACAGTGATCCTGGGTCTGTGATAGTTTGCTCTAAGGAAGGGGAAATGTAATGAATGCTGGTGACCAAAGGTGACGGCAAAGATGCATTGGGATTGTTGCATAATGTCCATGTGCTTTGGAGAGGAAGGATGCGCTTGTGCCTGAGATATCGGCCTTAGAGTGGACAAAGTTGGGCTTAATTCTTTGTTCTGCTACAGAATCCTTGTGTGACAACTGGGAAGTCCCAGCATCTCTCGTGCCTCATTCCCCTGCTGATGGAATGAAGATGGTAATATGTCTTTTCTGTCTGTTGAGATTTTAAGGCGTTCAGGACCAGGATTGCCACTTGGTGTGTGTTTTCAGATCACCATGGGCCCTGAACTTGGTTGGGGACTCTAAGCACAATCATAATTTTTTTTTCTTAATGAGATCCTCACATTCTGTGAATGGTATAAAATTACCAAAGTATTGTACACATACAATTAAATACAATACAGGATGCACAAATTTTCTGCCACTGCTGTTCAGGAAACACCTTAAAACAGTGATTTTCAGCCTTTTCAGACTACTGTAGTCCTTTCAGGAGTCGGATTTGTCTTGCATAGCCCAAGTTTCACCTCTGTAGGGAGCCAGGGTGGCTTCCCTCCGAACCTGAGGGTAAAGGGCCGCTCTCCCAGCCTGAGTGGGCGGGGCCAGACCAAGCTTACTCCACCCCCCGGAAGGGGAGGGGTGGAACAGGAAGTATAAAGGGCAGGGCCCTTAGCCCAGTCAGGGCAGCACCAGGGAGGGAAGCAGATGCAGACCGCGGGCTGCTCCCTTCAGACCCTGCTGCTGGTCCAGGGGAGGCCCTGGACCAAAAGAAACCTGACCTGGAGGAAGGACACGGGCTACCAGGACTGCCGGCCGCCGAGTACCCGGAGGAGCTGGAGGAGCCTGAGGCAGAGGTGGAGCTGGAGCTGCCAGCAGCCGAGTACCCGGAGGAGCTGGAGGGACCGGAGGGACTCGCTCGAGGGACCGGGTAGGAAGGAGCCCAGGGACAGAACTGCACAGTGTGGTGAGTCTATTTGGTCAGCATGTTGCGGAAGGACCCTGCTGACCCAGTGGCGGGACCCTCGCCCCGCCACTGTCAGGGCCCTGGGCTGGAGTGAGTTCCCCTACCCCGGCCAACCCGCCTCGGGTAGCAAAATCCCAATAGCGCGAGAGACTCTTGCCAGCGCTCCCCTGCCTGAGGAGGGCACTATAGACTCTTGCCGGCGCTCCCCTGCCTGAGGGGCGCGCTAGAGACCTTTGCCGGCGCTCCCCTGCCTGAGGGGCGCGCTAGAGACCTTTGCCCGCATCCCTCCCTCTGCTAATTCCCTAGTGACAGACGGCCTGACGCAGGCCGGCCAGTGGGACAGTAGCTACCCACCACCCCCTAGCGGCTCGGTGGGCCAACCGACGCAGGTCACAACCTCACTTAAAAACTACTTGCTTACAAAACCAGACATAAAAATACAAAAGTGTCACAGCACATTACTGAAAAATTGCTGACTTTCTCATTTTTACCATATAATTATAAAATCGATTGGAATATAAATATTGTACTTACATTTCAGTGTACAGCCGTATAAAGAAGTTACTCTCTGTATGAAATTTTAGTTTGTACTGACTTTGATAGTGCTTTTTATGTAGTCTGTTGTAAAACTAGGCAAATATCTAGATGAGTTGATGTACCTCCTGGAAGACTTCTGCGTACCCTAAGGGGTACGTGTTCCCCTGGTTAAGAGCTACTGCCTTAAAATATTAAACCGAATTACATTATTTATACAGAGCCAAGGCTATTCATATCACAAAACTATGACCTTGGAATTAGGCTTGGAAAGGATTACTTCTACCTCTGTAAATGACAATAAACATCATTTCCACCATACACACACAAACCAACGAAAAAGTATTTCCATTGACAATAATCAAAATTTACCTCTGGAAAAAATAAGAAAAATCTGCTTGAGAATTGATTCGAGTTTGATTTACGGATATTGACTTTGTACACGTTAACATGTAATGTTAACAATTTGTGTTTTAATGGTTGCAATTCTTTACCTTTTAAATCTCAATGCCTAATGTCATTAAATAATTGTCTTTGTTGCTCTTATTGCTTCGCACACACCCCTATTTCTTGCAACTGTGAAAATTTAAGTTGATGTATATAGAAAAAAGTACTTAAAATGAACATTGATATTACCTGTGAAAATTATTAAAATGCTAACAATTGAATTCTGCCACACCTGCTTCTAGTACAGAGAACCAACATGTTGGACTATCTTGGGGAAGAAAACAGAATAGTTAATCATACATGGCTTTAGAAATGCAGGTTCTTTGTCAGTGCAACTGCTGCTACTGCAGGGCTAGTCTAGTGAAGTCCACGTTAACTTCCACATGAGTTGACTATGTCTTCAGAGTGAGGCTCTGCCCTCCGACCAGATGCCTGTGTGCTCTGCCACAAAACTAATTCATACCAATAATAACCATTATTAATAACAATGCTTGCATGGGCCATGAGTGAGCCAGCCTTAATTGCAATGACTAGTATCTTACTCTGCAGGCGGACCTACTGATTTCAGTGGGCCCGTATTACAACCACTTTATGAAATCCTCGAATGGACAGCTGAATTCTGCAATCTCAGTCCCAAAGTCCATGCATTTTGCACATGAGTGGGAGGGATCGCTGGACTTCTCTGTAGGGCTTCATAGTCCAAATCACAATTTAGCCCCAGGAGACTGGTCATGGAGCAAAGTTCTACTTAGTTGGAGTAAATTTGTCACAATCTGCCCCATGAAAATGAACCCTGTCTCCTAGAGGCAATGGAGCCTGGATGGGAAGTCACTTTTATTCCCTAAAAAAACCCTGCCAGACGAAAATGATTTTTATTTTGTCAAAAACATTCATAGAAATGTTTTGGACTTTCACTAAAAGCCCCAAACCCACAATTTACTCACTCCTGCACTCTGTGCCCCAATTTTTGTCAGATCCGCTATTTCTTTCATTTTAAATGTAAATTTCAGTTTGTAAAATATGAATAATTTTCAACTTTTAGCTTTAATGAATACCCCCACAATTTTCCATATTTCAGGTCAATTTCCAGTTAATAAAAAAAGACATTTTCTGGGGGTAAGAAAAAGCAAACAAACAATTGAGATGGAATTTCCCCCTTCAGTTCTACCTGTTTGCTTTCTTTTCAGAGAGAAAAGCAGTGCCATCAAGATCCTGTCCTCGTATCCCCAGAGATGCTGTAGTGCTCATTAGCCAATTGGTCTCAAGGAATAGCAGTACCAGTGAGAGAGGAAAAATAATCATGGGGATTGAAAATAAATAAATGGGAACTGGAAATAGAGTCATGCATTTGCCACAGGTATCAATCACTACATACAATCTCTATGCTCAGTTTCATTGCATGACATGGATTTCATAGATCTAAGACCGGGCATGGAAAGATCATTGTTACATTAGTATAACTTATTACTTTTGAGACTAGTTCACTAGATGATCCATTGCTAGATATCGTACATCGCATGAAATTTGTGTCTTTGTTCAAACGCCAGGTGAGTGAGCAGCCACCATGGAGAACCAAACTACAGTGACAGAGTTTATCCTTCTGGGCTTCACAGATGTTGTCTGGCTGCAGATCCTGCTCTTCGTTTTGTTACTTTTCACCTACATCTTGACCATAGCAGGAAATATTCTCATTATCTCCATCACTCTGGTCAACCGGCGCCTCCACACGCCCATGTATTTTTTCCTCAGGAACTTCTCGCTTTTGGAGATTGGCTTCACCTCAGCGTCCATCCCGAAAGTTTTGTTCAATGTGGCGTCGGGCTGCCAGTCCATATCTGTGGCTGGGTGTTTTTCACAATGTTTATTTTATCTCACTGTGGGCACTGCTGAGTTTTGCCTGCTGGCGGCTATGTCCTTCGATAGATACGTGGCCATCTGCAAACCCTTGCACTATACGTCCATCATGAGTAGTCATTTCTGTAACTGGCTGGTGCTGGGCTCTTGGCTTATTGGTTTCGGGTATGTGCTCACCCCACTTGTTCTATTGTTCCGGTTGCCATTCTGTGGCCCCAACATCATTAACCATTTCTTCTGTGACAGTGCTGCATTGCTCAAACTTGCCTGCACAGACACCCAGCTCCTAGGACTCCTGGCTTTCCTCTTGGCCACAGGCAGCATATTGGGCACTTTAGCCATCACTGTCTTCTCCTATTTCAAGATCATCTCCGCGGTGATGCGCATCCCCTCCGTGGCTGGGAGGCAGAAAGCCTTTGCCACTTGTGCCTCTCACATCACCATGGTCTCCATGGCTTACGGCAGCTGCATCTTCCTGTACGTGAAGCCCATGGGGAGCAGCAGGCTGGACTGCAGCAATAATGTGGCTGTTCTCAACAGCATTGTGTCCCCTCTGCTCAACCCCTTCATCTACAGCCTGAGGACCAAACAGGTGAAAGAGGCCTTGAGGGAGGCTGTCAGGTGGATCACGGTATTTTCTAAGAACTCCAAAGTTTGACATTAAGGTGACACGTAGAAACAAGGTTGGAATCTATCGAGCTAATAAAGGTTCAGATCGATTTCAAATTATGCAGCAACAAAACTCAGGCCAGTTAAGAGCTTAATGCCCAATGGTGTCACCATTCTCCATGCCGATTGGTATATTAGTTGGCAGGAAGGCCTGCTGAGTTCAACGGCTCTACTTAAAGGGCGGAGATGTCCAGCATGGGAGGAAAGGTCTCTGAATCTGGCCCTCCGCTGCTCTGGGTTTGGATCTTGCCTTTTTACAGTGCTTTTCAATAACCCACCAGCTTTACCCTCCAGACAGCCAATCCGCTATCCTCAAACCACATGTCCACATACAGCTGTGCCGGCCGACTGCACCTCTTGATTCCAGGGGGTTAGTTTGAGTCAGAGTTGCCAATTTTGGTTGGATGTATTCCTGGAGGTTTCATTACATGACACAGTCTTTAATTAAAGATTAATCTTGGATTCCTGGAGACTTCAGGACAATTCTGGAGGGTTAACAACCCCAGTTGGAGCTGAATTACTCCACTGGAGCTCGAGTGAGCGTGATCACACTGGGTATGTCTAGACTGCAGTCGCTGGGTATTTTTAATGTACATATAGGCAGTGATATTGTTTTCAGATGGTAGCTCTGTAATGCTTTTACCTTCAGAATAAGTGTGCTGGCTTAGAAATTGGAAACTGCTGGCACTCCATTGGTCATAGCCTTTGGCGAGAAAGCACCACCCCCGGCACTGTCCCTTGTGGCTTGCTGGGGATTTCACAGTGTATGGTGAGGGGCTGGGCATCCTTAATACCCTAGTCAGAATGGCATGGGGCAAGGGTCCCTTCCCCGAGACAGCTGTCGGCTGGAGACCTGATCCGGCATTCTTGGAACAGCCCAGGAAGGGGGACACAGGTGCAGTAACTCTGAATCTGTGACACTTTGCTCTAAGGAAGGAGAAATGTGATGAATGCTGGTGACCAAAGGTGACTGCAAAGATGCGTATGCTGCCTGTGATTTGGATAGGAAGGATGGCTTGTGCCTGAGACATCTGCCTAAGGCTATATAAGGTTGGGGGTCAATTCTTTATTCTGCCACAGAGTCCCTGCGTGGGAACGGGTAAGTCACTGCCTCTCTCAATGCCTCATTCCCCATCTTGTAGAATGAAGAAGGTGATATCTTATTTCTCTGCCACTTGGTGTGTCAGGAGAGCACCATGAGCTCTGAACTTGGCTGGGGACTCTAAGCACAACCATACTTTTTTTTTTTTC
Source organism: Emys orbicularis (assembly GCF_028017835.1). Lineage (NCBI taxonomy): Eukaryota > Metazoa > Chordata > Testudines > Emydidae > Emys > Emys orbicularis. The sequence goes on along the minus strand of NC_088694.1, from coordinate 53,762,493 downwards.
ATGAATGAGACACTTACATTCTGTGAATGGTACAAAATTACCAAAGTGTTGCAAAAATATGAGTAAACATAACCTGTAGGATGTGACAGTTCTCTGCCAGTGCTGCTCGAGAAACATCTTAAAATGTGATGTCAGATTATTTATCTGTACAGAGTCAGAACTGTGCAGACCACAGAATTATGACCTTCTAGCTAGGCAGGGAAGTATTTTTTATTGGTAAATGCCTGTAAATGTTGATTTCAGCTGTACACACACAAACCTATGAAAAAATATTTCTGATGATAATATAAATTTTAAGATAGGCAAAGTAAGAAAAATCTGCTTGAGAACTTATTAGAGTTTCAGTTAAGGAGTTTATTTTGTATATTTTGACATGTAATGTTAACCATTTGTGTTTTCATGGCGATAAATCTTGATCTTTTTACTATCAGTGTTCACTGTCACTAATCATTCTTGTCTGACTGCCACTCCCATATGTGCCTGGAATTGTGAACATTTAAATGGATAAAAATAAGTTAAAAATTAAAAAAAGCTTGAAACTCACTATTTTGTGACAATTTAAATCGATATCAATATGAAAAAATGCTAAAAAAGATACTTTGATATTTTCTATCAAAATTATAAAAAAAAATGAAAGTTGAATTCTGCCCAGCTTCCTTATAGAGCAGCTAAAGAACGGGCTGGACAATATTGGGGAAGGGAATCGAATGGTTAATCGTGCATGCCTTTAGAAATGGAGGTTCTCTGTCAGCGCAACAGCTGTTTCTGCAGGGCTAGTCTAATCTAATGAAGTCCACGGTCACCTCCACATGAGCTCACCTCTGCGGTCACTGTGGTGAAAGGTGTATTTATCTTTTACTTCACGGTATCTCACTTGTGGGAGCTGTGGCCCAAGGGTTTGAGTTCTAGCCGTTGTACTGGCACATCTGTGTTCAGTCCTTCCTCAGGCAGAGTGGACACTTGACTCCCAGGACTCTAACCACTGGGGGATGGGGGGGCTCCACCATCTCCTCTTTTTGTTGAAGATCCTATCGAAATTTCATTTGCTTTTCATAAAAAAGCAGCTAAAATGCCCCAAATCAAAATGAAACAATTTGTTCTACCCAAAATGACTTTTAAAATGTTTTAAAAACAGAACAAAACAAAACACCCCACAGCAGTTTAAAAAAGAAGAAGGTGGTGTGTGCCAAGATTCTAGCTGGAGTATAAAGACACTGGGGACCTTAGATCATCTAGTCTCACCTCCTGTACAAAACAGGGCAGAGAATTTAATCTGGTTATTCATGTACTGGGCCCAATACCTTGTGTTTGACTAAAACATAACTTCCGGTCTGATGGAATAATCATGTGAAGAGAGAGAATCTATCACTTGACTTCGTAATTTGTTCAATGATTGGTTGGTAGATAGATATCACATTAGCAGGTTAATTCCATACATCCCCAAACGTCAGTCTGAAATCCAATCTCTTTAATTCAGGCTCTTATACAGGGTAAATGTGATCTGCCCCATTAATGAGAAAATTAAATTGTGACGTTATTGACATAAACTGGGACCATATAAATCATGGTTGCAACCAAGGTCCTGTAGCGGCACCCAAATCTTGTATAAAGGGGGTCAAATGGGGTGTCTAAGACAAGGTTATGGTTTACTGGTTATGATTATGCTGTCTATATGTGTGTATCAGTTTTGTAGTTGAAGTTATGAATATTGGCTCTATACTGTCTGTATGGCAAACTTATGCTATGCTTCTGGGTGACATCCCAGACAAGCTGGGATTAGCTCTGCCTAGCCTGCTTGATGGCCCATTAAGGACCCTCAGCTATACAATGGACCCATTGAGAGAAGGCAAATATGCCTTCAGACTCAGCAAAGTATGCAGGGACTGGCCCATGTGACTCCAGGCTCCATTTTGCTGTAATTTTCCACAGTAAGAACAAAGAGGTGTTCTTACACCTGGAAAAGACTATGTAAGGCTAATGCCTCATCTCCATTGGGTCTTCAATCCTGCTTCTTACCTCTGGAAGGACTTTGCTACAAGCTGAAACTTGGAACAAAGGACTGAATGACCCATCCCAGCTGGGAATGTTCCAGAGACTTAATTTGAACCTGCAGTTTATTCTATCACTGCTTCAAGCCTGAACCAAGCACTTTGCCATTACTGTATGTAATTGATTCCATTTAACCAATTCTAGCTCTCATCTCTATCTTTTTCTTTTATCAATAAACCTTTAGATTTTAGATTCTAAAGGATTGGCAACAGCGTGATTTGTGGGTAAGATCTGATTTGTATATTGACCTGGGTCTGGGGCTTGGTCCTTTGGGATCAGGAGAACCTTTTTCTTTTACTGGGGTCTTGGTTTTCATAACCATTTGTCCCCATAACGAGTGGCACTGGTGGTGATACTGGGAAACTGGAGTGTCTAAGGAAATTGCTTGTGAGACTTGCGGTTAGCCAGTGGGGTGAGACCGAAGTCCTCTTTGTCTGGCTGGTTTGGTTTGCCTTAGAGGTGGAAAAACCCCAGCCTTGGGCTGTAATTGCCCTGTTTGAGCAATTCTTCCTAAGTTGGCACTCTCAGTTGGGTTCCGCCAGAACCGCATCATCACATATATCTAATTCTCCCTGACTGAAATATTGTCAGGTACATTCTAGATGTACATAATTGAAGTACAATCAATTGCTCATTGCCACATTAAATAAATTACACCCATCGGTAACCTGCAGCTGTTTCCTTGTTGTAGGGATGGGTTGTCCCTGAGCATCTCGGAATGACAGCAGTCTTTTTTTTTTTTTGTGTGGTGCTCACGTGATAATAATTCAGCTTCCCCTTTTCTTTACACTATGTCTAGCTCTTTTCATAATTCCCGTCCCCATGGTATCTAATCCTCTCTCATTGAACAAAGCCCCTGTGAGATAGGGCAGCATCATTCCTCCCATTTTCCAGAATGGAACTGAGACACCAAAAGATAAAAGCTAGAGTTTTCATAGAGGACTAAGGGAGTTAAGCAACCAAATCCCATTGAATTTTTAGGGTTTTAGGCTTAAATTCCTTAGACACCTTTGATAATTCCATCCTATATGTGTAGTACAGTGACAGTGGGGAATAAAATGTGGGTTTCACCCACTGCAAATGTTTACCCCCACCCTTAGGTAAGTTGTTTCCCTTAAGGGATTTGGATGCCCAATGCCCTTTAATTGTAATGGGAATTGAGTGTCCCATTTCTTTAGCAGCTTTGACCCTGCCAGACTAATTGGTCATAAAGCAGAATCACAATATTGATGACAGGAGCAACTCAAAGAATGTGGGGTTTACTAGAAAGAATACTTTTATTATATCACACAATTGCTTTATTCATTATCAAAAAACATCACAAAGAGACACTGAATGGAGAGTCATAACAGAACAAAGCACATTTAGACACACAAACAGTTGTAAGAACAAACTTTTAACCAACTAACAGAAAATGACCAGTTCATAAGGCAATTTTTTTTTAAACAACAAAATCACCAATTGCCATCAGTTTGACAGACACACTAGTTATTTCTATGGTACCCATCATGATGATGTCTACCTTCCAAGCAATCATTAATGTCTTTACTCTTACAACCCCCCACTGAGTAAGCAAAACTAAATTAATTACAAATTAATTAGATGAAGAATTGAGACATAGAGACACTAAATTGCTTTGTGACAGGTTTGGTCACAGAGATCTCCTTGGGACTGTCACCTGATGTGCTGAAATTACCTCTGAGTCCATTTTCCCTACCAGCTTGGGACTCCAGAACCCTGCCTTGTTGAGCCAGAGATGCTAGCCTGCTGCAACACAGACCCAGAATTTAACTAAAAACAGCTCAGCAGGTTACCTGTCTCCAGCACCCAGACACCTAGCTCTGAATGGGATCCAATAAATCCATTTTACTCTAACCCCACTTACAGTTCTTGTCCTTGGTCAGCGACGACCCAGAGTTCTAAGGTGCATCTGTGTGAGCTTAGCTCCCACCCTGGTGGGGGGCAACATGCTCGCTTTGCTGTCTGGGAGCTCACTCTGGCATCAGCCGCCCTGCCGGCCGCTTGCCACTTCACTCCGCCGGCCGCCCTGCCAGTCGCTTGCCACTCCTCTACACCGGCTGCCCTGCCGGCCACTTGTCACTCCTCTACGCCGGCCGCCCTGCCGGCCGCTTGCCACTCCTATACACCGGCCGCCCTGCTGGCCGCTTGCCGCTCCGTTCTGCTCCACCAGCCTCCCTGCCGGCCCCTTGCCACTCCACTCCACCAGCCGCCCTGATGGCCGCTTGCCGCTCCGTTCCGCTCCACCGGCCGACCTGCCGGCAGCTTGCCACTCCGCTCCGCCGGCTTCCCTGCCGGCTGCTTGCCACTCCATTCCGCTCCGCTGGCCCCTTGCCACTCCGCTCCACCGGCCTCCCTGCCGGCCCCTTGCCACTCCTCTACACCGGCTGCACTGCCGGCCACTTGCCACTCCTCTACGCCGGCCGCTCTGCCGGCCGCTTGCCATTCCACTCTGCCGGCCGCCTGCCACTCTGCTCTGCTCCGCCGGCCTCCCTGCCGGCCGCTTACCACTCCACGCCGCCAGCCGCCCAGCCGGCAACTTGCCACTCCGCTCCGCCGGCCGCCCTGCCGGCCGCATGCCGCTCTGCTCCGCCGGCTTCCCTGAAGGCTGCTTGCCATTCCGCTCCGCCAGCCGCTTGCCACTCTGCTCCACTGCGCTGGCCTCCCTGCTGGCCGATTGCCACCACACTCCGCCGGCCGCCCTGCCGGCCCCTTGCCACTCCACTCCACCAGCCTCCCTGCTGGCCACTTGCCACTCCTCTACACCGGCCGCTTGCCGCTCCGCTTGCATCCCTGCCAGCCCCTTGCCACTCCACTCCGAAGGCCTCCCTGCTGGCCGCTTGCCACTCCGCTCCACCGGCCTCCCACTCCTCTCTGCCAGCCGCCCTGCCGGCTGCTTACCATTCCGCTCCGCAGGCCGCTTGCCACTCTGCTTCGCTCCGCCGGCCTCCCTGCTGGCCGCTTGCCACTCGACTCCGCCGGCCGCCCTGCCGGCCACTTCACACTCCGCTCCGCCGGCCGCCCTGCCGGCTGCTTGCTGCTCCACTCCACCGGCCGCCGTGCCGGCCGCTTCCCGCTCTGCTTCACCGGCCTCCTTGCCGGCCCCTTTCCACACCTCTACACCAGCCGCCCTGCCGGCCACTTGAGACTCCTCTACGTCAGCCGCCCTGCCGGCCGCTTGCCATTCCGCTCCGCTGGTCGCTTGCCACTCCGCTCCGCCGGCCTCCCTGCCGGCCGCTTGCCTCTCCACTCTGCCGGCCGCCCTGCCGGCCGCTTGCCACTCCGCTCCGCCGGCCGCCCTGCCGGCCGCTTGCCTCTCCGCTCTGCCAGCCGCTTGCCACTCAGCTCCGCTGGCCGCCCTGCCGGCCTATTGCCACTCCGCTCTGCTCCGCCGGCCTCCCTGCCGGCTGCCAGCCGCCCACTCATCACTATTGTGACGTTATTGACATAAACTGGGACCATATAGATCATTGTTGCAACCAAGGTCCTGTAGTGGCACCCAAATCTTGTATAAAGGGGGTCAAATGGGGTGTCTAAGACAAGGTTATGGTTAACTGGTTATGATTATGCTGTCTATATGTGTGTATCGGTTTTGTAGTTGAAGTTATGAATATTGGCTCTATACTGTCTGTATGGCAAACTTATGCTATGCTTCTGGGTGACATCCCAGACAAGCTGGGATTAGCTCTTCCTAGCCTGCTTATGGCCCATTAAGGGCCATCAGCTATACAATGGACCCATTGAGAGAAGGCAAATATGCCTTCAGACTCAGCAAAGTATGCAGGGACTGGCCCATGTGACTCCAGACTCCATTTTGCTGTAATTTTCCACAGTAAGAACAAAGAGGTGTTCTTACACCTGGAAAAGACTATATAAGGCTGATGCCTCATCTCCATTTGGTCTTCAATCCTGCTTCTTACCTCTGGAGGGACTTTGCTACAAACGGAAGTTCTGAACAAAGGACTGAGGACCCATCCCAGCTGGGGATGTTCCAGAGACTTGATTTGAACCTGCAGTTTATTCTATCGCTGCTGCAAGCCTGAACCAAGAACTTTGCCATTACTGTATGTAATTGATTCCATTTAACCAGTTCTAACTCTCATCTCTGTCTTTTTCCTTTTATGAATAAACCTTTAGATTTTAGATTCTAAAGGATTGGCAACAGCGTGGTTTGTGGGAAAGATCTGAGTTGTATATTGACCTGGGTCTGGGGCTTGGTCCTTTGGGATCGAGAGAACCTTTTTTGTGTTTATTGGGATATTGGTTTTCATAAACATTTGTCCCGATAATGAGTGGCACTGGTGGTGATACTGGGAAACTGGAGTGTCTAAGGGAATTGTTTGTGTGACTTGTGGTTAGCCAGTGGGGTGAGACCGAAGTCCTCTTTGTCTGGCTGGTTTGGTTTGCCTTAGAGGTGGAGAAACCCCAGCCCTTGGGCTGTAACTGCCCAGTTTTATCAATTTGTCCTGAATTGGCATTCTCAGTTGGGTCTTGCCAGACCTGCAACGTCACAACTATTCTCTGCACTCTCTTGGATGTCTTGAGGGCCCCCACTTAACACAGCTCTCAGTGATTTCAGCTCTTAGTGGGGGAGCCCTAATGCCTAGGCCTGGCTTTCAGTGATTTCAGCTTGATTGGTGTGCAGTAAGACTCTCCACTGAGTCTTTACCAGGTCTGCAATTACACGGTGAAGAGAGGAAGGGTCAAATGGTGCCTAGGACCCCTGGGCTGGACCCACACCCCCAGGTACAAGTACCTACATCCAGCCTCTCTCAACTCACTGGGCTTTGGCACCCATGTCCCCTGCCTTATGAGTGCCATTTAGCTGAGGGTGAGTCCCGCACTCAGGGCACGCCAAGCACAGTTCTGCTGCCCTTGATTCACACAACAAGGATAATTCCCCTGATTACTCCTGCCCCCAATAAGAAAGTGACTTGTGATCCAACACCAGCCAAATATGATCATTTGGGCAAAGCAGCCCCATCGTGCTCAGTGAGCACCTACACAGGCTGGGTTTGTCCATGCGAACAAGGTCAGCTCCTGAAGTCCTCTTCCCCAGCTCATCAGTAGGGGAGAGCTCATTCAGAGCCCACTTACATGTGAATAAGAACATCCTTCCTTTGTTTCTCCACTGGGGATTCTCACACAGAGAGGAATTATTCAAAGTGAGTAACGGTACGATAAATAAGCACAGGACCGAAGCACAGAAACTTGACACTTCCTGAGGATGTAATATCCAAGTCACCACAAAGCACCAATAACCAAAGGACCAGTTGGCCGTGGAATAGAGTTGAAGGTGACCTAAAAGAATGAAGCACATTCAGAACAGAAGCGTATTGCGCGGTCATACCACATCATGCAATGTCATTTGTGTCTAGGCAAAATACCAGGAGTAATCGGGTGTCTGACCCCAACTATGAAGCTGTCTCAGAATAACTTGTGATTGAGTTTCATGTGGAAGATTTTCAGTTCTTGGTCCTCTTTTCAGTAACTTCCATTGGGGAAATTTTCTGAACAGGTATATGGGCAATTCCCAAAGGAACGAAGGGCAGTTATGAATCTTGATGACATTGAAAGTGAATTTGAACTAGACACCTAGAGTGAAATCCTGACCTTACTGAAGTCACTGGAGAAACTCCCACAGTTTTTCATACACTATTATTATTATTATCTATCATTTATATTGTGGCCATGCCTAGGAGTGCGGTTTCTCACTGAGTGATTAAGGGACAGGATTACAATCCCAAAACTCATCCGTTTGAGTCTCCCTCGCTCTCACAGGGAAAAGCCAGGCCCAGCTGCAAAATATGTACCTGATCCATTGGATTAGGGCAGCCAATGGTGGTTGGACATGATGCTGGTCACATCACTTTCTTGTGTGCCTTTGGCTATGAAACTGCCTTGGGGGAAAACTCTGAGGTTGACAAGCCTAGAAACACCTGTCACAGACCAGCATCCCATTGTGCTAAGTACTGTACAAAGCCAGAGCCCCTGCCCAGAAGAGGTCACAATATATAAGACAAGAATCGGCCGGGAAATCTATGAGATAGCATCGGTCAGCATGATGCACGGTGGACTCAGCAAAACAGCTGTCAAGTGTGTGTGGAAGGAATCACAACCGCGGAGAGTTTGAAGGTCAGTGATGTAGCTTTGCAGATGTTTACTGGGTGCTCTTCCTAATCATGCGGGGCAGCATGGAGAAAAGCATGAAGCTGCTACTTTGAGAATGTAAAGGGGGTAAAACATGCTGGCATCAATGGCCAATTGCAGGAAAGAGTCAATGTCTTACTAGTGCCTGAGAGACGATTGGTAGGGTTTGGCTAGGACCCGGTGGGTCTATCAAATGAAGACAGATTGCTTATATTTGATGAAGAGTCCAGAGCGGAACCAGCAGAGGAACACAAAGCAGTGGTGAGATTTGCAAAACAACGAGGTAGGAAAATTAGAGACACGTGTTGGGTGAAGCTGTATCTTTTACTAGACCAGCTTCTTTGGTCCAATAAAATGTATCACCTCAACCACCTTGTGTCTCTAATAGCCTGGGACCGACATGGTGACAACAACACTGCAGACAAGCTAGGAAAATGGCCTTTGAAGAAAGACAGATTCCAATGGAGCCAGGATTTCCCCCTGATCTCTACTTGTGCCTTTGAAAAAATGCCCTTACAAGGCCTAAGAGGAAACCAAACATTTTGCCTTACTATACATCACTGTTCATTAGATTATAAGCTCTACAAGGATGTGGGTCTCTTATTTTTGTCTATTTAATGCCCAGTGGAAAGGGATGCTGATCTCTGTTCAAATATATCAGAATTAACAAGAAAACAGTACTACTAACAACACTGCATAAAGACAAAGAATAACAGGGAAATGGTACAAACAACCCGAGCAAGGCAGGGTACAAGATATGAAGTAACTAATACAATAAAATGTGCACAGATCTCAGCGGCTAAGGAGCCATTTTAGGCTCTTTAAAGAGCCATTCATCCCACCTGTGGATTGAATATCTAAAAGTGTTTCTTGTATCCATTTTCCATAGGAAGTTCCCCTAGCACTGAAAGGTAGAACAAGACCCATTGACTGGTTAAAACATTGTTAAAACCACACACGTTAGAATTACAAACAGAGTGGGGAGAAAATTTTCAGATGAATAATTTCTTCTGTTAAAAATAGAAGTTTCAGGTCATCTAAAAGTATTTGGGAATTCAGAACGATTCTCTGAATTCTCACTGGACACAAAAAATATTGAAAAAATAATTTTGAAAAATTCAAAACCTTTCAGTTTAACATCTTTGAAATGAAAAGTTCTCTCCTTTTTTCTTTTCAAATACATGCTCTCTTCACTCCTGCATCTTTGTGGTTTTGGATTTTCATGAGAGCCTCACACATTTAGAAAATGCTCTGCCACAGACTCCCTTCAGAGCTTGTTTGAGTTGTTCGTTGCGGAGAGCGTAGATGTAGGGGTTAAAGAGTTGAGCCACCACAGAGTACAGAAAGGACACAACTTTGTCAAAGTCCCTCGCTCCCCGCTGACCTGGTCGGATGTACCTGAAGATGGAGCTACTGTACAATATCACAACCACCAGCAGGTGAGCGGAGCAGGTGGAAAAGGCTTTTTTCCTTCCTGTGGTGGACGGGATGCGCATAATAGTGGAGATGATACAGCCATTGGAAACGATAGTGACTGTTAAAGTGCCAGGTAAGACCACTACAGCTGCAACCAAGATCATTACCTCAATGTGTCCCGTGTCCCTGCAGGAGAGTTGGAGCAATGCGGCTGTATCGCAGTAGAAGTGGTTTATGACATTGGGGCCACAGAATGGTAACAGCACAACCATAAATGTTGGAGGAAAGCACAAGAGAAAACTCATCACCCAGCAGCCCAACACTAACTGGAAGCAGACCCTGCCATTCATGATGGTGCCGTAATGCAAGGGATGGCAGATAGCCACGTAGCGGTCAAAGGACATCATGGCCACATGGAAAAATACACAGGTGCCCAGGAAGAAGAACAACAACAACTGAAGAAAACAACCAAGGAGGGAAATAGATTTACTCTCTGTGAGGAGGCTGTAGAGGAACCTGGGCATGACGACGGAGGTGAAGCAGATTTCCAAAAAAGAGAAGTTCCTGAGGAAGAAATACATGGGGGATTGGAGGCGATGGTCCACCAGGGAGAGGCTGACAACAATGATGTTACCCGTTATGGTCAACAGGAAGATAATTAATAGAACCACAAACAGGAAGGTGTTTAAACAACGGCTGTTGGACAGGCCCAAGATGATGAATTCCACCACGGTGGTCTGATTCTTCATTCTCAGATCATTCTTAAAAGATAAAAAATTAAGAAGCATGTCAAAAACAGAGCGAATTGAATGTTTGTAGGAAAAATGCTGTAAGTCAATAGAATACACATCATCAATGGGAGTTGGGTACCCAATAGACTTGGGCTCTACGAGAAAAGGCTGACTGGAAAACCAGAACCAAAGACAGTATCTTAGAGGAGAATATTTGATACTTTAAGCAGGCGGGGGAGGGGAGAGAGAGGGAGAGAGAACTGGAAGGGATGAAAGAATGAAAATAATTTTTAAATAAGAATATTTTTATCCCAATTTTTCATGTATTCCTAGATTATAAGGCCCAAAGGCACCACTGTGATCATCTAATCTGACCTCCTGCATAGACCAAGAATTTCTCTCAGTTAACTCCTGTTAGAACTAGAGCATAGTCTTGAGAGGGACAGCCAATCTTGATGTTAAAAATTTCCAAGGGTGAAGAATCCAACACACAATTCTTAGTAAGTTGTTCCAATGATTAAATACCATCACTGCTCATCTTCTGTGTTTGTTTGGCTTTTCTTCCAGGTCATTGATAAATATATTAAAAAAGCACCATGCCAAGAACTGATCCCTGTGGGACTCCACTAGAGATACACCCGCTCAATGATGCACCGTATACAATTCCTGCTGGAGACCTGTCAGTTACCCACTTTGTAATTCATTCAAAGTGTCTCACCTCAAGTGTGTATCATTCTCGTTTCTTAGTCAAACTGTCAAAGATTAAATGAAAAATAGTACCTATCTTTAAAAAAAAACAGGATTGAAGAGAACTGAGGAATTACAGACCAGTCTACCTAACTTCAAGACCTGGGAAGACACTGGGACAAATTATTAAGCCACAAGTTGTAAGCACCTGGAGGATAATAGGGTTTTAAGTAAAAACCAACATGGATTTATCAAGAATAAATCATGCCAAATCAAAGCAATTTCTTTCTTTGACAGCAGTACTGGTTGGGCGGATAGATCAAAAGCCATAGATGTGATGTATCTTGATTTTTAGTAGGGGTTTGACACAGTCCCACATCACATTCTCATAAGCAAACTGGAGAATGATGGTGAAGATTAAATCATTATGAGGAGGGTGCATAACGAGTTGAAAGACATTACTCACAGAGAACTATCAGCGGCTCACTGTCAAAGTGTGGGAATTTATCTAGTGCAGTCCTGCAGGGATCTGTCCTGCATCCAGTACAATTCAATATTTTCACTAATGATGTGGATAATGGGGGGGCAGATTATGCTTATAAAATGATCAGATGACACCACATAAGAACAGCCACAGTGGGTCAGACCAATGGCCCATCTACTGACAGTGGCCAGTGCCAGGTGCCCCAGAGGGAATGAACAGAACAGGAATTAATCAAGTGATCCATCCCCTGTCGCCCATTCCCAGCTTCTGACAAACAGAGGCAGGGATACTTCACAGCATGGTTTTGCAGGCTGGGAGAGGTTGCTAGCACTGTGGAGGACAGGATTAGAAATCAAAATTACATTGACAAATTGGAGAATTAGTCTGAATTCAGCAAGATCAAACTCAGTAAAGACAACTGCAAAGTCCTACACTTAGGAAGAAAGAAATTAAATGCACAAGTGCAAAACGAGGACTAACTAGCTAGGAGGCCATACGGCTGCATAGGCTCTGGGAGTTAGAGTTGATCACAAATTGAACATTAATCCAATGAGATGCAGTTACCAAACAAAGGCTAATATCATTCTGGGATGCATTAACAGAGAGGCAGTTGTCCCTGGTAAGGCCTCGGCTAGGGTGCTGTGGCCAGTTCTGGATTTCACACCTTAGGAAAGATGCAGAATAGTTGGAAAGGGTCTAGAAGGGTGCAACAAAAATGATAAAAGGGTTAGAAAACTTGACCTTAAGGGAAGGTTTCAAAAACTAGGCCTGTTTAATCTCTGAATGCGTAAAGGGCTTTATAAAGAGGACAGTGATCATTCGGTCTCCACACCCACTGAATGTGGGGCAAGTAATGCAGTTAATCTGCAGCAAGGGAGATTTGCCTTAGGTCTTAGGTAAACATGTCTAACTGTAAGGATAGTTCAGTGCTGGAACACTTGACCCTGGGAGGATGGGGAATCCCAGTCATTGGAGATAGCAGCATTCTGTATCCTACGGGGAAAGGAAACCTCAACGTTGCAAATCTGCAAAACCTCCACTATGTGCACCTTGGAATTCATTCTCAGATCTCACCAGTCTCGATCGCTATGAGACATTAAAAACTGGCAGCTGGTACCTCTGTTACTATAAGTGTTACCTCTGCTTATAGAATCACAGAACCATAGCGTTAGACGGGACCACAAGGGTCATCTAGCCGATTTCTCGTAATAGTCTCACTTCTATTTCCGACTTCCCTGGCCCCTGAGTAGTCTTTTTATCATAGCCAGATATTTGTGTCTCGTTTCAGGATAAGAGTGAATAATTTTAGGAGAGTGACCCTATTTGCCTAACACAGTGGAACTGGGATCCCAGACAGGTGGTCTCAATCTTGTACCCAAAACAAAACAAAACAAAGCAAAAAAAAAAAAAAAAGATTACCCACAAAGTTCTTCAGACCACGATTTCTTTCATCTCCCAATCTGCAATCACACCTTGTGCATTCTCACTCAGACCATGCAATGATGGAGTACATGGAACACGAACCAAAATTATCACACAAAGCCTGCAGGTGCTGAATTGAGATGCTCCAAAATAGGTCTGCCCATTTATGGCTCTCTATGTAACAGAACATTGGGATAAACTTGGGTGATCACTGCCTCTGTCAAATTATCCCTCATTTATAACAATTGTAGACTCTGGTTTTCTCGTCCCTCATTGCTGGCTGGGACCTCTGAGACCAATTAGCTGATGAGTTTGCTGACAACACTCAGAGAACTCAAGTCTGATCCATTCTACTGTAAGTTTTAGGAAAGAGCATTACAATGTTATGTCTCTCTCTTCCACACCGAGAAGACAATGGGTTCTATGACCATCTCCCACCTCGCTTGTTTTCATGGCAAGACAGGGAAAAGATTCAGGAAACTTGAACAGAGTTAGATGCCCTTATAACTGATGTTCTTGTGCTTAACATATTAGAATCGGATTCGGGAAAGCAGTGTCCAATTCCTGCTTTTGCCACACACCCCTCCACAACCTCAGGCAAGTCACTTAGGGCTGGTTAAAGATATTTAGGCACCTAATGGGATTTTTAAAAGCATCTAGGCACCACAGAGTCCAAATAACCAGAGGACCAGTTGGCCAGCGAATGGAGTTGAAGGTGACCCAAAAGAATGAAATATATTGATAACAGAAGCATATTGCTCTGTCACACCACATCATGCAATGTCATTTGTTCCTTGCAAAATACCAGGCGTAACCAGGTGTCGGACCCCCATTATGAAGCTGTCTCAGAATAACTTGTGATTGAGTTTCATGTGGGAGATTTTCAGTTCTTGGTCCTCGTTTCAGTCACTTCCATTGGGGAAATTTTCTGAATGGGTACATAGGCAATTCCCAAAGGCACGAAGGTCAGTTATGAATCTTGATGACATTGAAATTGAATTTGAACTAGACACATAGAGTGAAATCCTGACCTTATCGAAGTCACTGGAGAAACTCCCATGGGGTTTCATACACTACTATTATTATCTATCATTTATCTTGTGGCCATGCCTAGGAGTGTGGTTTCTCACTGAGTGATTAAGGGGCAGGATTACAATCCCAAAACTCATCCGTTTGAATCTCCCTTGCTCTCACAGGGAAAAGCCAGGCCCAGCTGCAAAATGTGTACCTGATCCTTCAGAATAGGGCAGCCAATGGTGGTTGGACGTGATGCTGTTCACATCACTTTCTTGAGTTCCTTTGGCTACGAAACTGCCTTGACTTTGCAAATGGTGAGCCATTTGCTTGTGGGAGACAACTGATGTTAACAAGCCTAGAAACGCCTGTCTGTAGCCTGATTTAGGGTGTGTTAATAATATTAATTTAATGTATCAATTTAATCTTTAATTAATTTTAATTTAATGAATGAATTAATAATATTAATAATTAATAATTAATATTATTTAGTATGGGTTTTAGGCTCACCAATCTGTTTGATCAGAAGATAAAATTTCTTGTCCCGAATCATGCTCAACAGAATTTATAAAGGACCCTTGGGGATGTGACAGGAAGCTCACACTGAGACAGATATAGCCTTAAAGACTTTTTATTAAAATCAGTAATAGTAAGTAAATGGTAAATACCCAGAGTTACGAAGTTACAATTGCATTACTGCTATTCAAAAGATACATATGGTAATATAGTATTACATGCAACAAAGCTTTGGTTAATATACTCACACCCTTCCTTGATAACCTGGGGGTAAAAGATAGAGGACCAGTCTTGCGGTTCAGGTTTCTCAATTCTTGAGTGAGGGATGCAGTGCTTAGAAAAAGCTAATGCTAGGAGCTATCAAAACTTAATTAGGGTTTACTTGACTAACATAAAATCAAAACCTGATAAACAAAACTAAGAATAAAACTTAGGGAAACCAAGCTTAGCCTAGTTCCCTTGAAACTTAAAGTTGAAGAAGAACAAGAACAGCCTACGAATAGTAGAGTCATCGCAGACAGATAGAATAGAGAGAGAGTGGAGGTAGCAAGTGAGAATGATAGAGCGGAGTGCTCTAGCGAGGTGGGTCACCTCTTTTATCGGGCACAAGTGCTGGAAATCCTTCCTCCTATGCCCAAATTTCATTCCTCACCCACAAAATGTTAGGGTATGCTTACCCCATAGGCTAGTATGTTTGTGCGTATTGATGACATGTACCTACCACATAAGTTCCCTTGTGGTGTACCTGTTAAGTCTGTGGGTACAACATTGAACCCCCCCATGCCATTCTCCATTGTCTATTGGTCTAGATAAAAGGTCATAGACATAGGCATTTTAGCCTCTGTGAGGAGCCATTTATCCCTCCTGTGGGTGGAATATCTAAAGCGCAGTGTTTCTTGTACCGCTTTGCCAGGGGAAGTGCCCCTCACAGAGAAAGGTAGAACAAGAACTATTGACTGGATGCTAAAACCACACACGTAGAAATGACACAGCCGGGAGAATTTTTTCAGATGAATAATTTCTTCTGTAAAAAATACAGTTTCAGGTCAGCTAAAAGTATTTGTGAATTCAGTTGTGAATTCAAAGAATAGACCTGACCACAAAAAAAAAAATGGAAAATAATAATTGAAAATATTTATTTCAACATCTTCAAAAATCAAAAGTTTTCACTTTTCAACAATTTAGCAAGATGTTAAAGAAACGTTCTTCCCAAACTGAATTTTGTTTAGTGTTTCATTTCACCAAGAATAACCTAATAATTTCTATTTTGGGAACAAAATAGCAAGACAGAATCTCCATCTCTTGAAGTCTTCCAGTCAAGACTGGATGCCATTCAGGAAGACACACTTTCATTAGACATGAGTTACTAGTCTCAGTGCATAACTAACTGGTGGAATTCTGTGGCGTGTGTTATCAGGAGCTCACACTTGATGATCTGAGGATCCCTTTTGGGCATACAATTTATCAACCTAGACATGAGGAGATAAATTCACCCCCGTTAAAAGCTCAGGACCCAGCAACGCCATTGTGAAGCCAGGCACGAAGTCAAGGACCATCCATGTTCTCTTCACTCCTGTATCTTTGGTGTTCCAGAGTTTCCTGATATCCTCCGGCACTTAGAAATTGTTCGGCCAAATATGTCCTTCAGAGCCTGTTTGACTTGTTCATTGCGGAGAGCATAGATGTAGGGGTTAAAGAGTTGAGTCATCACACAGTGCACAAAGGACACAACTTTGTCAAAGTCGTGAGTGCCCCGCTGACCTGGACGGATGTACCTGAAGATGGCACTACTGTACAATATCACAACAACCGTGAGGTGAGCAGAGCAGGTGGAAAAGGCCTTTTTCCTTCCTGTGGTGGACGGGATGCGCATGATAGTACAGATGATACAGCCATAGGAAATTATGGTGACTGTTAAAGTGCCAGGTAAGACCACTACAGCTGCAACCAAGAGCATTACCTCAATGTGTCCTGTGTCTATGCAGGAGAGTTGGAGCAATGCGGCTGTGTCACAGTAGAAGTGGTTTATGACATTGGGGCCACAGAACGGTAACAGCACAACCATAAATGTCGGGGGAAAGATTAAGAGAAAACTCATCACCCAGCAGCCCAGCACTAACTGGAAGCAGACCCTGCCATTCATGATGGTGCCGTAATGCAAGGGATGGCAGATAGCCATGTAGCGGTCAAAGGACATCATAGCCACATGGAAAAATACACAGGTGCCCAGGAGGAAGAACAACAACAACTGAAGAAAACAACCAGGGAGGGGAATAGATTTTCTCTCTGTCAGGAGGCTGTAAAGGAACCTGGGCATGATGACAGAGGTGAAACAGATTTCCAAGAGGGAGAAGTTCCTGAGGAAGAAATACATGGGCGATTGGAGGCGATGGTCCACCAAGGAGAGGGTGACAACAGCAATGTTCCCCGTCACAGTCAAGAAGAAGACAACAGATAGAACCACGAACAGGATGATGTTGACATGGTGATTGTTGGACAGTCCCACAATGATGAATTCCACCACCATCGTCTGGTTCTTCATTCTTCACTCATCTTTAAAGAAAAAATAAACCATGTCAAAACCAGCACCAATAGGCCAATAAGGACAGAACGCCTGCAGGAAAATTCTACACATAAATAGAACTAATCTCTTTAATAATTTCTTTGAAAAAGTCACACGTTTTACCACAATTTATCATAGATTTTTAAGGACAGAAGGCACCAGTATGATCATCTATTCTGACTTCCTATATAGAATGGACCAAGGAAAATCTCTGAATTAAATAAACATCCAACATTAAAAAAAAACATCTAATATTGGCTTTAAAATTTCCAGTGATGGAAAATTCACCAGAAGACTTGGAAAGTTATTCCAAAGGTTAAATATCCTGTCTGTGAAAGTTTTTTTTTTTTGTTTTCTTCCAGGTCACTGATAAACATAATTTAAAAGTACTGGGCCAATAACCGATCCCTGTGGCACCCCTCTAAAAACACCCATGCTCAATGATGATCGCCCATATAGAAGTCCACTTTTTAGTCAGATGTGTTTGAAATCTCTTCCGTTTGCACCATGTTAATTGTGTATCATTCTAGTTTCTTAATCACAATGTAAAAAATCAAATAAAAAATAGTACCTGCCTTAAAAAAGGGAAACAAAGGGGCCCTGGGGAATTATAGACCAAGCAGCCTAACTGTGATACTTGGAAAGATACCGGAACAAATTATTAAACGATCAAGTCGTAAGTACCTAGAGGATAACAGGGTTTATGTAATAGCCAACAAGTGCAAAGTACTAGATTTAGGAAGAAAAATATCAAATGCACAGGAAAATGGGACTAGCTGGCAAGTAGGTAGTACTCCTGAAAAGGACCTTGGGGTTATATTGCCTCACAAATGGAATCTGTGTCCGCAATGTGATGCTGTTGGGAAAAGGCCAATATCATACTGGGGTGTATTAACAGGACTGTTGTATGTGAGACACAGGAAGTAAGTGACTCAATACTGGTGAGACCTCAGCTGGAGTGTACTGTCCAGTTGTGTAGTCCACACTTAAATAAAGTTGTGGACAAATTGGAGAGGGTCCACAAGACTGCAACAAAAATGATGAAAGGGTTAGAATACAGCCTAGGTATATTTGTCCTGCCTCAGCACAGGAGGGATGGAAAAGATGACCTTTCAAGTTCCCTTCCAACCCGACATTTCTATGGTTCTGTATCATTCTGTATCACATCAAATGCCTTACAGAAATCTAAACATATTGCATCAGCATTATTACCATCATCAAACAAACTTGTAATGACATGAAACAAAGCTCTCAGGTTAGTTGGGCTGAATGTACATCCATTAACCCACGCTGACTGGAATTAATTCTATTATCCGCCTCTATTTGTATGTTAATCGAGTCCCAAATCTGCCACTCTATAATTTTATCCATGGTCAATGTCAGGCTCACGGGAGTTTAATTACGTGGCTAATCCCATTTTCTCCTGCTTTTCCACCAGACCTACAAGTGAATAGGGTAGTTGCAATGTTAAGAACACAAGAACGGCCAGATTGGATCAGAGCAAAGGTCCATCTAGCCCAGTATCCTGTCTGCCGACAGTGGCCAATGCCAGGTGCTCCAAAGGAAATGGACAGAGCAGGTAATCATCAAGTGATGTTAGTTTGACAAGATCTTGGATGTGAATCCTTCTTGCCCATCCCACACTACCTATGACAGGGACTCTCTCTTCTGTTACACCTCATCCTGAAATCAGACATGGCAACCATCAGTGCTGGATATGTATTTTCTCTAAGATAAATTGTTTTCCTGCGAATGAAAATAACTTCACTGGGTTTCAAAGTTCCATAGAAGTAAATGGCAGATGCTCATGTTCTGGGCAAGCTACTGCTTCTGGCTGCCTGCAGATTCAGCCGGACATTGCTCTAACACAACATATTGGTTACAAATTAGGAAGGATTTTCCTTCCTAAGCCCTGGTTTCATTCCCTTCCCACATAGACACCCGCCTCCCCTTGTATTGAATAGAAGCATAGCTTGAATGGCTACATTTTAAATCAGTCACATTACCCAGCTTGGACCTGCAGGGTCTGATCCAATGGTCTTCAAAGTCAACTGAGAGCCTAACACTGGCTCCAGAGGTCTCTCAGACAATGTTAAGATGCTGGTGGCCACGGAGAGGTACTTACAGAGTTGGAAAATGGAGAGTGAGGACACAAACATTCGTTAGCAGGGACGGCTGCTCTCCGCATCACAAACAGAACCTGGAGAAAAGCCCTGTGTCTTTGCAGATTGGGTCCCATGCACCTCTCCAAACACTTCTTTTCTCAAAAGCTCTACTTTTTCAACAGTATTTCCCTAGGAGATTGAATACACAGAACAAGAAGGTCTCTTATTTCTCAGAGATTCCCATTTTGCAATAAGCCATTTCATCCATCCGCTTGGCTTTGCAGCTAGGGGTAGCAGAATTTTTTGCAAGGGCACTTGTCGTAACTTCACCACCATGATGAAACAAATCTGATTGTTCCCACGTTAAATGTATCCCATAACAGGGATCCCTGAAGTAATGGTAGCGGCATTGTGTCTACTTGCAAACCTCAAAGATTCATACCCTGCAAAGATCTCCAAAGTCACCACACTGCGGACCTTCAAATCCATCCTCAGATCTCACCAAATGCCACGATAGCAAGGAGACACTAAAGAATGGCAGCTGTTGTGTCACCTCTGCTCATCACATCTGTCATTATTTTCTACACGTCTATATCCCAACTGTGCTGTTGATCACATCCATATATTTCTGACTCATGCTACACAGACTGAATATTTTCGGGAGAGCTCCCTTCTTTGCCTAGCACAACAGAACTGGGATCCTAAACAGGGGCCTGGATCTCAGACCACAGAACAAAACAATAATAATATTTACTGCCAGGCTCTTCAAATCGAGATCACTTTAAAATCCCACCCCAGCCATCCTGTTCTGTACAGCCTCACTCAGACTCGAGATGTTAGAAACACCTGCAATTGTCACAGAAATCCTGCAGCTGCTGAATCAAGATGCTCCAATTTGGCCCTGTCTATCTATGCCTTTCTATATAACAGATCATGAGGATAAACCTGGGCTATATTAAACAACCCCTCCCTTTTGTGTTCTCATTTATAATAGTTGTCATGTCTGGTATTCTTGTCCCTCATTTTTGGCTGGGACCCGTGTGACCAATTAGCTAATGAGCTTTGCTGACAACACCGTAGGGACACACTTCTGCTCCCTTCTTCTAAAAGTTTTAGAAAAGAGCAGGTTGATGTTATGTTTCTTCGTTCCCCCGGGAGAAGCCAAAGGGTTCTGTGTCTCCACGTGCGAACTCATCATTTTCTTGGCAAGACAGAGAATTGCTACAGAATATTTGTATCGCTTCAGGGAGATGTAGGAGATGACCGTGGTGTTTCCCGATTGGATCAAGAAGGCGGCAATGAAGAGAACCATGAATAGGAAGATATTGAAATGATTGGTCATTGGCCAGGCCCAAGAGAATGAACTCTTCTGCCATGGTGGTTGTCCATTGAAATGTATTTGTTCTAGGCAGAAGGCTGGCCCCTGACCAGAGGTACTGGCTTGTCAGCAGAGAAACTGAAGTCACCCTGGTAGGATTCGGTGTTCCCTGATGAGGCTGGCTGGTGAGTCACCTAAATGAGAGACGGGACGGTGATGAAAGGGCAGAAGTGTCATGACTCACTCATGCTGTTCAGCCATTTTTCACCAACTTCCATTGAGGGAAGTTGCTGCAAGTGTGGGGGGCAGGCAGAGGTGACCCTGCCCACCGAAGCAAAGATGGTCTCCCAAGAACTCCTAAGGGAAGGGTGAGCTAGAGCGAGGAGGAAATGCATGTCAGAAAAGAACATAAGAATATAGGAACGGTCCTACTGGGTCAGACCAAAGGTCCATCTAGCCCAGTATCCTGTTTCCCTACAGTGGCCAATGCCAGGTGCCCCAGAGGGAATGAACAGAACAGGTAATCATCAAGTGATCCATCCGCTGTCGCCCATTCCCAGCTTCTGGAAAACAGAATCCAGGTTAATTTCATAATTCCCCAAACATCAGTCTGAAATCTGATCTCTT
Source organism: Emys orbicularis (assembly GCF_028017835.1). NCBI lineage: Eukaryota > Metazoa > Chordata > Testudines > Emydidae > Emys > Emys orbicularis. The sequence goes on along the minus strand of NC_088694.1, from coordinate 53,741,393 downwards.
TAATTCAGACTTTTATACAGGGTAAATATGATCTGCGCCATTAATGAGAAAATTAAACCTAACTCTCCCTGACTGAAATATTGTCAGGTACATTCTCGATGTACATAATTGAAGTACAATCAGTTGCTCATTGCCACATTAAGTTAATTACACCCACTGGTAATAACCTGCAGCTCTTTCATTGTTGTAGGGATGGGTTTTTCCTGAGTGTCTTGGAATGCCTACAATCTTTTTTCTGTGCTCATGTGATAAGAACATAATAACATAAGAATGGCCATACTGAGTCAGACCAAAGGTCCATCCAGCCCAGTATCCTGTCTTCCGACAGTGGCCAGTGCCAGGTGCCCCAGAGGGAATGAACAGAACAGGTAATCATCAAGTGATCCATCCCCTGTCGCCCATTCCCAGCTTCTGGCAAACAGAGGCTAGGGACACCATGCCTGCCCATCCTGGCTAATAGCCATTGATGGACCTATCCTCCATGAAATTATCTAGTTTTTTTTTTAACCCTGTTATGGTCTTGGCCTTCCCAACATCTTCTGGCAAGGAGTTCCACAGGTTGACTGTGTGTTGTGTGAAGAAATACTTCCTTTTATTTGTTGTAAACCTGCTGCGTATTAATTTCATTTGGGGACACATGCTTCTGTACTGCCATTTAGGCTGACACACCCCTTGTTTCCAAAATGTTAGAGTTGTTACATTTGAGTCTCTCGACTTCAGTTACTCTACTAGAACTAAAGTGAGCATGGCCACACTGGGTATGTCTAAGCTGCAGTCACTAGGTATAGTTACCGTACATCTAGGAATGGTTATTGTTTTGGTATGTTTTTTTCTGTAATGCCTTTACTTTAAGAATAAATGTGCTGGCTTAGAAAGCACCAGGAGGTAACCTGTCACTGTTTGCAGTTCATTGGTCAGAGCCCTTGATGAGAAAGCAACACCTAGGCACTGTGCATTAGGCAGGGTGTCTTGTGGGGGATCCCCCATGTATAGCAGGGGGTTGTTCATTCCTTAATACCCCCAGTCAGAAAGGCCTGGCCCAAGGGTCCTTGCTCAGTGACAGGGGATGGCTGGAGACCTGACTGGACATTCCGGGAGTGGACCAGGGAGAGGGATACAGGTACAGTGATCCTGGGACTGTGATAGTTTGCTCTAAGGAAGGGGAAATGTAATGAATGCTGGTGACCAAAGGTGACGACAAAGATGCATTGGGATTGTTGCATAATGTCCATGTGCTTTGGAGAGGAAGGATGCGCTTCTGCCTGAGATATCGGCCTTAGAGTGGACAAAGTTGGGCTTAATTCTTTGTTCTGCCACAGAATCGTTGTGTGACAACTGGGAAGTCCCTGCATCTCTCAGTGCCTCATTCCCCTGCTGGTAGAATGAAGATGGTAATATGTCTTTTCTGTCTGTTGAGATTTTAAGGCGTTCAGGACAAGGATTGCCACTTGGTGTGTGTTTTCAGATCACCATGGGCCCTGAACTTGGTTGGGGACTCTAAGCACAATCATAATTTTTTTTTCTTAATGAGATCCTCACATTCTGTGAATGGTATAAAATTACCAAAGTATTGTACACATACAATTAAATATAATACAGGATGCTCAAATTTTCTGCCACTGCTGTTCAGGAAACACCTTAAAACAGTGGTTTTCAGCCTTTCCAGACTACTGTAGTCCTTTCAGGAGTCGGATTTGTCTTGTATAGCCCAAGTTTCACCTCTGTAGGGAGCCAGGGTGGCTTCCCTCCGAACCTGAGGGTAAAGGGTCGCTCTTTCAGCCTGAGTGGGCGGGGCCAGACCAAGCTTACTCCACCCCCCGGAAGGGGAGGGGTGGAACAGGAAGTATAAAGGGCAGGGCCCTTAGCCCAGTCAGGGCAGCACCAGGGAGGGAAGCAGATGCAGACCGCGGGCTGCTCCCTTCAGACCCTGCTGCTGGTCCAGGGGAGGCCCTGGACCAAAAGAAACCTGACCTGGAGGAAGGACACGGGCTACCAGGACTGCCGGCCGCCGAGTACCCAGAGGAGCTGGAGGAGCCTGAGGCAGAGGTGGAGCTGGAGCTGCCAGCAGCCGAGTACCCGGAGGAGCTGGAGGGACCGGAGGGACTCGCTCGAGGGACCGGGTAGGAAGGAGCCCAGGGACAGAACTGCACAGTGTGGTGAGTCTATTTGGTCAGCGTGTTGCGGAAGGACCCCGCTGACCCAGTGGCGGGACTCTCACTCCGCCACTGTCAGGGCCCTGGGCTGGAGTGCATTCCCCTACCCCGGCCAACCCGCCTCGGGTAGCAAAATCCCAATAGCGCGAGAGACTCTTGCCAGCGCTCCCCTGCCTGAGGAGGGCACTATAGACTCTTGCCGCGCTCCCCTGCCTGAGGGGCGTGCTAGAGACCTTTGCCGGCGCTCCCCTGCCTGAGGGGCGCGCTAGAGACCTTTGCCCGCATCCCTCCCTCTGCTAATTCCCTAGTGACAGACGGCCTGACGCAGGCCGGCCAGTGGGACAGTAGCTACCCACCACCCCCTAGCGGCTCGGTGGGCCAACCGACGCAGGTCACAACCTCACTTAAAAACTACTTGCTTACAAAACCAGACATAAAAATACAAAAGTGTCACAGCACATTACTGAAAAATTGCTGACTTTCTCATTTTTACCATATAATTATAAAATCGATTGGAATATAAATATTGTACTTACATTTCAGTGTACAGCCGTATAAAGAAGATACTGTCTGTATGAGATTTTAGTTTGTACCGACTTTGATAGTGCTTTTTATGTAGTCCGTTGTAAAACTAGGCAAATATCTAGATGAGTTGATGTACCTCCTGGAAGACCTCTGCGTACCCCAAGGGGTCCGTGGCCCCCTGGTTAAGAGCTACTGCCTTAAAATATTAAACCGAATTGCATTATTTATACAGAGACAAGACTATTCATATCACAAAAATATGACCTTGGAATTAGGCTTGGAAAGGATTACTTCTACCTCTGTAAATGACAATAAACGTCATTTCCACCATACACACACAAACCGACGAAAAAGTATTTCCATTGACAATAATCAAAATTTACCTCTGGGAAAAATAAGAAAAATCTGCTTGAGAATTGATTCGAGTTTGATTTACGGATATTGACTTTGTACACGTTGACATGTAATGTTAACAATTTGTGGTTTAATGGTTGCAATTCTTTACCTTTTAAATCTCAATGCCTAATGTCATTAAATAATTGTCTTTGTTGCTCCTATTGCTTCGCACACACCCCTATTTCTTGCAACTGTGAAAATGTATAGAGAAAAAGGTACTTAAAATGAACATTGATATTACCTGTGAAAATTATTAAAATGCTAACAATTGAATTCTGCCACACCTGCTTCTAGTACAGAGAACCAACATGTTGGACTATCTTGGGGAAGAAAACAGAATAGTTAATCATACATGGCTTCAGAAATAGAGGTTCTTTGTCAGTGCAACTGCTGCTACTGCAGGGCTAGTCTAGTGAAGTCCACGTTAACTTCCACATGAGTTGACTATGTCTTCAGAGTGAGGCTCTGCCCTCCGACCAGATGCCTGTGTGCTCTGCCACAAAACTAATTCATACCAATAATAACCATTATTAATAACAATGCTTGCATGGGCCATGAGTGAGCCAGCCTTAATTGCAATGACTAGTATCTTACTCTGCAGGTGGACCTACTGATTTCAGTGGGCCCGTATTACAACCACTTTATGAAATCCTCGAACGGACAGCTGAATTCTGCAATCTCAGTCCCAAAGTCCATGCATTTTGCACATGAGTGGGAGGGATCGCCGGACTTCTCTGTAGGGCTTCATAGTCCAAATCACAATTTAGCTCCAGGAGACTGGTCATGGAGCAAAGTTCTACTTAGCTGGAGTAAATTTGTCACAATCTGCCCCATGAAAATGAGCCCTGTCTCCTAGAGGCAATGGAGCCTGGATGGGAAGTCACTTTTATTCCCTAAAAAAACCCTGCCAGACGAAAATGATTTTTATTTTGTCCAAAACATTCATAGAAATGTTTTGGACTTTCACTAAAAGCCCCAAACCCACCATTTACTCACTCCTGCACTCTGTGCCCCAATTTTTGTCAGATCCGCTATTTCTTTCTTTTTAAATGTAAATTTCAGTTTGTAAAATATGAATAATTTTCAACTTTTAGCTTTAATGAATACCCCCACAATTTTCCATATTTCAGGTCAATTTCCAGTTAATAAAAAAAGACATTTTCTGGGGGTAAGAAAAAGCAAACAAACAATTGAGATGGAATTTCCCCCTTCAGTTCTACCTGTTTGCTTTCTTTTCAGAGAGAAAAGCAGTGCCATCAAGATCCTGTCCTCGTATCCCCAGAGATGCTGTAGTGCTCATTAGCCAATTGGTCTCAAGGAATAGCAGTACCAGTGAGAGAGGAAAAATAATCATGGGGATTGAAAATAAATAAATGGGAACTGGAAATAGAGTCATGCATTTGCCACAGGTATCAATCACTACATACAATCTCTATGCTCAGTTTCATTGCATGACATGGATTTCATAGATCTAAGACCGGGCATGGAAAGATCATTGTTACATTAGTATAACTTATTACTTTTGAGACTAGTTCACTAGATGATCCATTGCTAGATATCATAGATCACATGAAATTTGTATCTTTGTTCAAACGCCAGGTGAGTGAGCAGCCACCATGGAGAACCAAACTGCAGTGACAGAGTTTATCCTTCTGGGCTTCACAGACGTTGTCTGGCTGCAGATCCTGCTCTTCGTTTTGTTACTTTTCACCTACATCTTGACCATAGCAGGAAATATTCTCATTATCTCCATCACTCTGGTCAACCGGCGCCTCCACACGCCCATGTATTTTTTCCTCAGGAACTTCTCGCTTTTGGAGATCGGCTTCACCTCAGCGTCCATCCCGAAAGTTTTGTTCAATGTGGCGTCGGGCTGCCAGTCCATATCTGTGGCTGGGTGTTTTTCACAATGTTTATTTTATCTCACTGTGGGCACTGCTGAGTTTTGCCTGCTGGCGGCCATGTCCTTCGATAGATACGTGGCCATCTGCAAACCCCTGCACTATACGTCCATCATGAGTAGTCATTTCTGTAACTGGCTGGTGCTGGGCTCTTGGCTTATTGGTTTCGGGTATGTGCTCGCCCCACTTGTTCTATTGTTCCGGTTGCCATTCTGTGGCCCCAACATCATTAACCATTTCTTCTGTGACAGTGCTGCATTGCTTAAACTTGCCTGCACAGACACCCGGCTCCTAGGACTCCTGGCTTTCCTCTTGGCCACAGGCAGCATATTGGGCACTTTAGCCGTCACTGTCTTCTCCTATTTCAAGATCATCTCCGCGGTGATGCGCGTCCCCTCCGTGGCTGGGAGGCAGAAAGCCTTTGCCACTTGTGCCTCTCACATCACCATGGTCTCCATGGCTTACGGCAGCTGCATCTTCCTGTACGTGAAGCCCATGGGGAGCAGCAGGCTGGACTGCAGCAAGAATGTGGCTGTTCTCAACAGCATTGTGTTCCCGCTGCTCAACCCCTTCATCTACAGCCTGAGGAACAAACAGGTGAAAGAGGCCTTGAGGGAGGCTGTCAGGTGGAGCACGGTATTTTCTAAGAACTCCAAAGTTTGACATTAAGGTGACAAGTAGAAACAAGGTTGGAATCTATCGAGCTAATAAAGGTACAGATCAATTTCAAATTATGCAGCAACAAAACTCAGGCCAGTTAAGAGCTTAATGCCAAATTGGGTCACCATTCTTCATGCCGATTGGTAGGCCCACTAAGTTCAATGGCTCTACTTAAAGGGTGAAGATGTCCAGCATGGGAGGAAAGGTCTCTGAATCTGGCCCTCTGCTGCTCTGGGTTTGGATCTTGCCTTTTTACAGTGCTTTTCAATCATCCACAATCTTTACCCTCCAGACAGCAAATCCACTTTCCTCAAACCACATGTCCACATACAGCTGTGCCGGCTGACTGCACCTCGATTCCAGGGGGTTAGTTTGAGTCAGGGTTGCCAATTTTGGTTGGATGTATTCCTGGAGGTTTCAGTACATGACACAGTCTTTAATTAAAGATTAATCTTGGATTCCTGGAGACTTCAGGACAATTCTGGAGGGTTAACAACCCCAGTTGGAGCTGAATTACTCCACTGGAGCTAGAGTGAGCGTGATCACACTGGGTATGTCTAGACTGCAGTCGCTGGGTATTTTTAATGTACATATAGGCAGTGATATTGTTTTCAGATGGTAGCTCTGTAATGCTTTTACCTTCAGAATACGTGTGCTGGCTTAGAAATTGGAAACTGCTGCCACTCCATTGGTCATAGCCTTTGGCGAGAAAGCAACACCCCGGCACTGTCCGTTGTGGCTTGCTGGGGATTTCACAGTGTATGGTGAGGGGCTGGGCATCCTTAATACCCTAGTCAGAATGGCATGGGGCAAGGGTCCCTTCCCCGAGACAGCAGTCGGCTGGAGACCTGATCCGGCATTCTTGGAACAGCCCAGGAAGGGGGACACAGGTGCAGTGACTCTGAATCTGCGACACTTTGCTCTAAGGAAGGGGAAATGTAATGAATGCTGGTGACCAAAGGTGACTGCAAAGATGCGTATGCTGCCTGTGATTTGGATAGGAAGGATGGCTTGTGCCTGAGACATCTGCCTAAGGCTATATAAGGTTGGGGGTCAATTCTTTATTCTGCCACAGAGTCCCTGCGTGGGAACGGGTAAGTCACTGCCTCTCTCAATGCCTCATTCCCCATCTTGTAGAATGAAGAAGGTGATATCTTATTTCTCTGCCACTTGGTGTGTCGGGAGAACACCATGAGCTCTGAACTTGGCTGGGGACTCTAAGCACAACCATACATTTTTTTTTTCATGAATGAGACACTTACATTCTGTGAATGGTACAAAATTACCAAAGTGTTGCAAAAATATGAGTAAACATAACCTGTAGGATGTGAAAGTTCTCTGCCAGTGCTGCTCGAGAAACATCTTAAAATGTGTAAAAAGCAACAGAGGGTCATGTGGCACCTTTAAGACTAACAGAAGTATTGGAGCATAAGCTTTCGTGGGTGAATGCCCACTTGCATTCACCCACGAAAGCTTATGCTCCAATACTTCTGTTAGTCTTAAAGGTGCCACAGGACCCTCTGTTGCTTTTTACAGGTTCAGACTAACACAGCTACCCCTCTGATCTTAAAATGTGATGTCAGATTATTTATCTATACAGAGTCAGAACTGTGCAGACCACAGAATTATGACCTTCTAGCTAGGCAGGGAAGTATTTTTTATTGGTAAATGCCTGTAAATGTTGATTTCAGCTGTACACACACAAACCTATGAAAAAATATTTCTGATGATAATATAAATTTTAAGATAGGCAAAGTAAGAAAAATCTGCTTGAGAACTTATTAGAGTTTCAGTTAAGGAGTTTATTTTGTATATTTTGACATGTAATGTTAACCATTTGTGTTTTCATGGCGATAAATCTTGATCTTTTTACTCTCAGTGTTCACTGTCACTAATCATTCTTGTCTGACTGCCACTCCCATATGTGCCTGGAATTGTGAACATTTAAATGGATAAAAATAAGTTAAAAAAAAAAAAAGCTTGAAACTCACTATTTTGTGACAATTTAAATCGATATCAATATGAAAAAATGCTAAAAAAGATACTTTGATATTTTCTATCAAAATTATAAAAAAAAATTAAAGTTGAATTCTGCCAAGCTTCCTTATAGAGCAGCTAAAGAACGGGCTGGACAATATTGGGGAAGGGAATCGAATGGTTAATCGTGCATGCCTTTAGAAATGGAGGTTCTCTGTCAGCGCAACAGCTGTTTCTGCAGGGCTAGTCTAATCTAATGAAGTCCACGGTCACCTCCACATGAGCTCACCTCTGCGGTCACTGTGGTGAAAGGTGTATTTATCTTTTACTTCACGGTATCTCACTTGTGGGAGCTGTGGCCCAAGGGTTTGAGTTCTAGCCGTTGTACTGGCACATCTGTGTTCAGTCCTTCCTCAGGCAGAGTGGACACTTGACTCCCAGTACTCTAACCACTGGAGGATGGGGGGGGCTCCACCATCTCCTCTTTTTGTTGAAGATCCTATCGAAATTTCATTTGCTTTTCATAAAAAAGCAGCTAAAATGCCCCAAATCAAAATGAAACAATTTGTTCTACCCAAAATGACTTTTAAAATGTTTTAAAACCAGAACAAAACCATGCACCCCACAGCAGTTTAAAAAAGAATAAGGTGGTGTGTGCCAAGATTCTAGCTGGAGTATAAAGACACTGGGGACCTTAGATCATCTAGTCTCATCTCCTGTACAAAACAGGGCAGAGAATTTAATCTGGTTATTCATGTACTGGGCCCAATACCTTGTGTTTGACTAAAACATAACTTCCTGTCTGATGGAATAATCATGTGAAGAGAGAATCTATCACTTGACTTCGTGATTTGTTCAATGATTGGTTGGTGTCACAGACTCACAGATCGTGCCCACTCTTGGCCCCGTGCGGTCTGTGGGGGGTGCCCCTTTTAGTGAGACAGCCCTTCTCGGGGGTCCACTCTCTCTCGGGGTCCGGCCCCTCCACCTCCTGGATCCGCATCTCTCCGAGCCTTAGCACGTCTGTCTCTGCCGTGGGCCCCCTCAGGGAGTCCACTCGCTCTGGACCCCCGGGGCCTCCACCCCCGAAGGGGTTGATGCAACCCTGTTCTCTAGACCGGAGTGACTTTCAGCCAGCATGAAACAGGAGGGTTTATTGAGAGTTGAACACAGCACAGGAAACTCTCTGACCCTCAGGCCTGGCCTCCCTCAGCCCAGCACATCCCAGTCTCTCTGCATCCAGGTGGGCTCTGCCTGCTTCCCCTCTCCAGCCCAGAGCCCCCCTGCTCCCAGCTGGGCATCTCAGATCCCCGGCCCCAGGCCCCGCCTCTGTCCATTGTCTTCCCTCCAGGTAAACAGGGTCATAAACCGGGGCCTCCTCTCCTGCTTCTCCCTCTGGCTGGAACCGGCTGGTTAGGTCACTGGGTCCTCACTCTGCAGCCCATTGTCCTCCCACTGGCCAGAACCGGCTGCGTCTCCTCAGCTGGGCCTCTGGGTCACCAGGTTGCCAGGTCACCGGTCACTGGGGTATCCATCCTCCTGGCCACCGGCTGGTCCCCACGTCCTCTCTCCGGTCCTCTGCAAAACACACTCCCTCTCCCCTCACCTCGTTAAACCAGTAACACCCAGGGAAACTGAGTCCCACCCCCTCTGCATGCAAACCATTGAAACCCCACAGAAAACAAGAACACCCCCCACTTCATCACATCTCTCCCCCCTTCGAGGCTGAACGGAGCAGGGTCACTTAGCCAGTGACCTGGGGAAGTTCAGGGTCCCCGCCCCGCGATAAAGCATCCGCTATAACATTGGCACTCCCCCTCACATGGACCACCTCCATGTCATACCCCTGGAGGAGCAGGGCCCACCTCAGCAGCTTGGCATTAGCCCCTTTCATTTGGTGCAGCCACGTCAGGGGCGAATGGTCGGTGTACACGGTGAAGCGCCGCCCAAATAGATATGGCTGCAGTTTGTTAAGGGCCCACCCCATGGCCAGGCATTCCTTCTCTATGGCCGCATAGTGCTGCTCCCGGGGCAGCAGCTTCTTGCTCAGGTACACAATGGGGTGTCTCTCCCCCTTAGTATCAGTTTGCATCAGTACCGCCCCCAGCCCTGTGTCCGAGGCGTCGGTGAACACCAGGAAGGGTTTGTTAAAATCCGGGTTTACCAGCACTGGCCCCTGGATAAGTGCCCCCTTCAGCGCACAGAGAGCCCTCTGGCACTGCTCGGTCCAGACCACCTTGTCCGGCTTTCCCTTCCTACACAGCTCCGTGAGGGGTGCTGCCAGGGAGCTAAAGTGGGGCACAAACCTCCGGTAGTACCCTGCCATCCCAATGAAAGCCTGGACCTGCTTCTTAGTCTGGGGGGCGGGCCAGGCCTTGATTGCCTCCATTTTGGCCGGCTCCGGCTTCAGGTGGCCACTCCCAACCTTGTGGCCCAGGTATAAAACCTCTGCCATCCCCACCTTGCACTTTTCCGCTTTTATGGTCAGTCCTGCATCCTGGAGGCGACCCAGCACTCTCTTCACCTGGGACACATGTTCCTCCCAGGTCTGGCTAAAGACACAGATATCGTCAATATATGCTACTGCAAAGCCCTCCATCCCCCTTAGTAACTGATCCACCAGGCGCTGGAAGGTGGCAGGTGCCCCCTTGAGGCCGAAAGGCAGGACCAGGAAATCGAAGAGCCCTATTGGTGTGGTGAAGGTGGACTTCGCCCTGGCCTCCGGGTCCAAAGGCACCTACCAGTAGCCTTTGGTAAGATCCAGGGTAGTGAGGTACCGGGCACCCCCCAACTTGTCTAAGATTTCATCAGTCCTGGGTATGGGGTAGGCATCGGACACGGTAATGGCATTGAGCTTCCGATAGTCCACACAGAACCGGATCGACCCGTCCTTCTTGGGGACCAGCACCACGGGTGAGGCCCAGGGACTGGCGGACGGCTGGATCACCCCTAAAGCCAGCATGTCCCCGACCTCTCTCTCCACGTCCTGGACTGTTTTCCCAGTGACCCTAAATGGGGAACACCTGATGGGCGGGTTGGTTCCCGTCTCCACCCGGTGGACAGCCAGGTTAGTGAGCCCAGGCCGGCAGGAGAACAGCTGCCGGTATGAATGCAGCACGGCTCTGATCTCTGCCTGCTGGGCAGGGGTTAACTGGTCTGAGAGGGGAATTGATTCTAGCGAGGGGTTAGCCCCAGACTCAGGGAGGAGTCCCACCAGGGGGTCCTCTCCTTTCTCCTCCCACTGCCCACACACAGCCAGCACCAACTTCTCCCTGTCCCAGTACGGCTTCATCATGTTGACGTGATACACCCGGTGGCTGTGAGCCCGGTTGGACAGTTCCACCACATAGTTCACCTCGTTTACCTGTCTGATGACCATGAAGGGGCCGTCCCAGGCCGCTTGCAGCTTGTTCTTCCTCACGGGGATGAGGAGCATCACCTGATCCCCGGTAGCATATGAGCGGGCACGGGCTGAGCGGTCGTACCAGACCTTCTGCTTCCTCTGGGCCCTTGCTAGGTTCCCCCTAGCCAAGCCCATGAGCTCCACGAGCTTTTCCCGGAAAGTCAGTACATACTCTACCACTGATTCCCCATCGGGAGAGGCCTTTCCCTCCCACTCGTCCCTCATCAAGTCCAGGGGCCCCCTCACCCTCCTTCCGTACAGCAACTCGAACGGGGAGAACCCTGTGGATTCCTGGGGCACCTCCCTATATGCGAACAGCAGGTGGGGTAAATACTTGTCCCAGTCCTGCGGGTGCTGGTCCATAAAGGTTTTCAGCATCCTCTTTAGGGTCCCATTGAACCTCTCCACTAGCCCGTTGGACTGAGGGTGGTAGGCTGAGGCCCAGGTGTGTCGGACCCCACACTTCTCCCACAAGCACTGGAGCAGGGTCGACATGAATTTAGACCCCTGGTCTGTAAGGACCTCCTTGGGGAACCCCACTCTGCTGAAGATGGTCAGCGGCACATCTGCCACGGTGTCTGCCTCGATAGAGGACAAGGCCACCGCCTCGGGGTAGCGCGTAGCAAAATCTACCACCACCAGGATGTATTTCTTCCCTGACCGGGTCACCCTGCTGAGGGGCCCCACTATGTCCATGGCCACCTTCTGGAAAGGCTCTTCTATGATAGGCAAAGGTCTCAGCGGGGCTTTACACTTATCCCGGGCCTTTCCCACCCTCTGGCAGGAGTCACAGGTCCTGCAATACTGTCGGATAGCGTCGAAGTCCCCGGGCCAGTAAAAGTTCTGCAGCAGCCTCTGCCTGGTGCGCCGGATGCCCTGATGCTCCGAAAGGGGGATATCGTGGGCCAAGAACAACAGTTTGCGGCGGTACCTCTGGGGAACCACCAGCTGCCTCCCGACTTTCCAAGATTCAGTTCACCCTGGACCAGTCCATTCCCGGTACAGGAATCCCCTCTCCCACAGGAATCGCTCCTGGCAGTCCTCCCCCTGGGATCCTGCACTGTCGTGGCTAGCCAGGGCCCTCAGTTTCTCCAGGGAGGGATCCACCTGCAGCTCCGTTTGGAATTCAGCTGCTGGGTCTGAGGCTACAGCCCTGGCTGGTGGCGCCTCAGTTTCCCCACCCTGGGACGGAGGCTCCGGCCCAGCCCTGTCGAGCCCTACCCTTGGCGCTTCAGCCCCCCCCCCCTCGGGAGGTCCCGCGCCCCTCTCTGGCTCCGGGTAAGGACCAGGGCGCTATGAGTGTCATCCGGCCAATTCTCCAAGTCATTACCCATTAGCACCTCGGTAGGCAGGTGGTCGTGCACCCCAACTTCTTTGGGTCCCTCCTTAGCCCCCCAGTTCAGGTGTATCCTCGCTACAGGCACCTTGACGGGAGGCCCAAACACTCCCCTCAGGGTCAGGTAGGCATCGGGCACTAGCTGGTCAGGGTCCACCACCTCGGACCGCGCCAGCGTCACCTCTGCACCCATGTCCCAGAACCCCTGGACACGTCTTCCCCCCACCTCAATGGGGATGATGTGGCGATTGTTCCCCGGGGCCTGTCCCACGCTCACCTGGCGGATTGGGTACGGGTGCTCTGGACCTGGGGCCCCACCTTCCCCTGCTGGCCTGGCCTGGCGGTCCCCTCCCCCTGGCACGGCCCTCTCGACTGCAGCCCCTGGGCCCGGTGGTGCCCCCTCTCGGTGGGCTTCCACCCAGTTAACACCCCGCGGGTTCTGCTTGGCTGCCATTTCCTTCATCTTCAGGCACTGTGCCACCTTGTGCCCCTTTTGGCCACAGTAATTACACCTCACGTCTCTCAAGTCCCACGACGGGGGTCGCCCCGCCCCGGCAGTCCCGGGCACCCCTGAGTTGGGCTTCCTGGAGTCCCACGGTTGAGAGGGCTCAGGGTGACTCCCCTTATGAGTCCCTGTCAAGGCTGTATCCCTACTTTGAACTTTAGGGTACAAATGTAGGGGCCTGCATTAAGACTTCTAAGATTAACTACCAGCTTAGTTTTGGTCCGCTGCCACCATCCCAAAGCTAATTTCCTTCCCTGGGTAGCCTTGAGAGACCTTCACCAATTCCCTGGTGAATACAGATCCAAACTCCTTGGATCTTAAACAAGGAGAAATTGACCCTTCCCCCCTCCTTCCTTTCACCAACTCCTGGTGAATACAGATCCAAACCCCCTTGGATCTTAAAACAAGGAGAAATTAATCTGGTTCTTAAAAAGAAGGCTTTTAATTAAAGAAAAAGGTAAAAATCATCTCTGTAAAATCAGTATGGAAAATAACTTTACAGGGTAATTAAACTTAAAGAGCTCAGAGGACCCCCCTCTGTCTTAGGTTCAAAGTACAGCAAACAAAGATAAACACTCTGGTAAAAGGTACATTTACAAGTTGAGAAAACAAAGTAAATCTAAGACGCCTTGCCTGGCTTTTTACTTACAAGTTTGAAATAGGAGAGACTTTTTAGAAAGATGGAGAGAACCTGGATTGATGTCTGGTCCCTCTCAGTCCCAAGAGCGAACAACCCCTTAAACAAAGGACACACACAAAAGCCTTTCTCCCCCCCAAGATTTGAAAGTATCTTGTCCCCTTATTGGTCCTTGGGGTCAGGTGTCAGCCAGGTTACCCGAGCTTCTTAACCCTTTACAGGTAAAAGGATTTGGAGTCTCTGTACACAGAGAGCTGTTACCCTTCCCTTTGTAGTTATGACACGCCCCCCAAATCACAGATAGTGTTGGACGTTCGGTTCCACACTGGCTGTGATTTCTTCCTGGAGTTCTAGGAGAAAACAGAGTTAACAAGACACATGTACCTTTAGACATACTACTGATTATATAAAAACTAACAATATGTTTCATTCCAAGAACAATTGTTAACCAGTTAACTTTGGGAAACTTTCCCAGGAGAGTGCATCAGCCACTTTGTTAGAAGCTCCCGAAATGTGTTGTATTTCAAAATCAAAATCTTGGAGAGCTAAACTCCATCGAAGAAGTTTTTTCTTATTTCCCTTGGCGGTATGAAGCCACTGTAGCGCAGCATGGTCTGTTTGTAGTTGGAAATGCCGTCCCCAAACATATGGGCGTAGCTTTCCCAGCGCGTACACAATGGCGTAGCATTCCTTTTCGCTGATTGACCAGTGGCTTTCCCTCTCAGACAGTTTCTTGCTGAGAAACATGACAGGATGGAATTCTTGATCCGGTCCTTCCTGCATTAAAACTGCTCCCACGCCTCGCTCGGAAGCATCTGTGGTTACTAGGAACGGTTTGTCAAAGTCTGGGGCCCTTAGCACAGGGTCAGACATGAGTGTTGCCTTAAGCTGGTTAAAGGCCTTTTGACACTTATCAGTCCACTGAACTGCATTTGGCTGTTTTTTTCTGGTTAGGTCTGTCAGCGGGGCGGCGATTTGGCTGTAGTGTGGTACAAATCGCCTATAATATCCGGCCAAGCCTAAGAAGGATTGGACCTGTTTCTTTGACTTTGGAACCGGCCACTTTTGGATAGCATCCACTTTGGCCTGTAGGGGATTTATAGTTCCTTGACCCACCTGGTGCCCCAGGTACGTCACTCTGTTTTGGCCTATTTGACACTTTTTAGCCTTAACAGTTAGTCCTGCCTGTCGGATCCGCTCGAAGACTTTTTCCAGGTGCTCCAGGTGTTCTGTGTCAATGGAGTGGTATGCCCGTTCGGTCCGGCCTGGAGTGGCTGAGAAAATCGGTGCAAAGCTTGTGCACAGCTCCTTGATCTGCTGTCGCTGCAGACGTCCCAGGGTCGTGGAGAGGTTCACCTCTTCCACGCCACCATTCCTTTTTCCTTCGTAGTAGACACCTGCAGGCCACTCCGCGTCATCTGTTTCCTGGGCTGTAAACTGGCAAACGTTTAATTCTCTGGAATAAAAGGGCTTAAGAGAATTAACATGGTATACCTTAGGCTTTATGTTGGATGTGGGGGAGGCTATGAGATAGTTAACAGCTCCTAGGCACTCCTGGACCGTGAATTGTCCTTCCCACGACGCTTCCATTTTATGGGCCTGGAGCGCCTTTAAGACCATGACTTGGTCTCCTACTTTGAAGGACCGTTCTCTGGAATGTTTATCATACCAGGCCTTTTGCTCTTTCTGAGCATCCTTTAGGTTTTCTTTAGCAAGGGCTAAAGAGTGTCGGAGGGTGTTTTGTAGGTTGCTTACAAAGTCTAGAATGTTAGTTCCTGGAGAAGGCGTAAACCCCTCCCATTGCTGCTTCACCAACTGTAATGGCCCCTTAACCTCACGGCCATACACAAGTTCAAATGGTGAAAACCCTAAACTGGGATGTGGTACAGCCCTGTAGGCAAAAAGCAACTGCTGCAACACTAGGTCCCAATCATTGGAGTGTTCATTTACGAATTTACGTATCATGGCCCCCAAAGTTCAATTAAACCTCTCCACCAGACCATTGGTTTGATGGTGATGAGGGGTGGCAACCAAGTGATTCACCCCATGAGCTTCCCACAGGTTTTTCATGTTCCCTGCCAGGAAATTAGTTCCCGAATTTGTAAGGATGTCGGAGGGCCAACCTACCCTGGCAAAAATGTCTGCTAATGCCTGGCACACACTTTTAGCCTTGATGTTGCTTAAGGGTACAGCTTCCGGCCATCGGGTAGCAAAATCCATGAAAGTCAGTACGTACTGCTTTCCTCTGGGTGTCTTCTTTGGGAAAGGACCCAGAATATCCACAGCTACTCGCTGAAATGGGACCTCAATTATGGGTAGTGGCTGGAGAGGGGCTTTAACCTGGTCTTGGGGCTTTCCCACTCGTTGGCACACCTCACAAGACCGGACATAATTAGCAACGTCCTTGCCCATTCCCTCCCAGTGGAAGGACTTCCCCAACCGGTCTTTGGTTCTGTTCACCCCAGAATGGCCACTGGGATGATCATGGGCTAAGCTCAAGAGTTTTACCCGATACTTAGTGGGAACTACCAGCTGTCTTTGAGGATGCCAGTCTTCCTGGTGCCCACCAGAAAGAGTCTCCTTGTATAAAAGTCCTTTTTCTACAACAAACCGGGATCGGTTAGAAGAGCTGAGAGGCGGTGGGGTGCTCCGCGCCACCACCCAAGCTTTCTGAAGGCTGTCATCTGCTTCCTGCTCGGCCTGGAACTGTTCCCTTGATGCTGGAGACATCAGTTCCTCCTTGGACTGTGGACTGGGGCTTGGTCCCTCTGGAAGCGATGCAGGTGCTGGGGCTGTTTCCATTGACTGTGAACCGCTGTCCGCTGGTGCACTATGTGGTATCTCAGGCTCTGGCTGAGCCTCTTGGGTAGGGTTATCTGCTGCTTCCACCAGTTCAGGCTCGCTGGTGCCCTCTGGCATTGGAGTTGTAGACGGGGTTGCAAGCGCTGGACTCAGTGTTGGCAATGGTTCTGGTGCTGGTTGCGTTGCCAGTTCCGGTTCTGGGACTGGCTTTGACTGGGTCTCTGGGATTTGAGCCACTACGGCTGTTGCAGTCGTTGGCAGGGGATCCGGTTTCACCACCTGTGTTTGGGTCTCCGGTAACACAGACGGGGCCCTGGTGGACGGCTCAGGAACTGGGATGGGGGTGAAAGCTTGCTTAGCCTGGCTGCGGGTGACTATTCCCACCCTTTTGGCTAGCTTCACATGGTTGGCCAAGTCTTCCCCCAGGAGCATGGGGATGGGATAATTGTAATAGACTGCAAAAGTCCACCTTCCTGCCCAGCCCTTGTACTGGACATGCAACTGGGCTGTAGGCAAGGTTACAGACTGTGACACGAAGGGTTGAATTGTCACTGTAGCCTCCGGGTTGATGAGTTTGGGGTCCACTAGGGATTGGTGGATAGTTGACACTTGTGCCCCAGTATCCCTCCAAGTGATAACCTTCTTTCCGCCCACTCTCAAGGTTTCCCTTCGCTTCGAGGGTATGAGAGAGGCATCTGGGTCTGGGGATCTTTGGTGTGATTGGGGTGTAATGAACTGTAATTGGTTGGGGTTCTTGGGGCAGTGAGCCTTTATATGCCCCAGTTCATTACATTTAAAACATCGCCCTGCTAAGGTATCACCGGGTCGATGTTGGTTGGTGGAGACTGGTGGGGTGGGGTGAGAAGGCGTCTGGGGTTTCCCTTGGGATGTGGGTGGGGCCTTGGGTTGTCCCCGGTGGTAAGGTTTTGTTTCGGCTTGCCCCTTCTGATATTCGCTCCAACTGCTACTAGCTTTTTTTTCTTTTCTGTCACCTCCACCCATTTGGCTCCAATCTCCCCCGCCTCGGTTACAGTTTTGGGCTTCCCATCTAGGATGTACCTTTCTATTTCCTCAGGAACACCCTCTAAAAACTGCTCCATTTGCAATAGGAAGGGCAACTCTTCCGTAGATTTAACATTTGCTCCTGATATCCAGGCATCCCAATTATTCCCAATGTGGTAGGCATGTCGGGTAAATGACACATCAGGTTTCCACCTTAGGGCTCTGAACCGCCGACGGGCATGCTCAGGTGTTAGCCCCATTCTGATTCTGGCCTTGTTTTTAAAAAGTTCATAACTGTTCATGTGTTCCTTAGGCATTTCAGCCGCCACCTCTGCTAAGGGTCCACTGAGCTGCGGCCTCAGCTCTACCATGTACTGGGTTGGAGGGATGTTGTATCCAAGGCAGGCCCTTTCAAAATTTTCTAAGAAGGCCTCAGTATCATCGCCTGCCTTGTAGGTGGGGAATTTCCTGGGATGGGAAGTGGTACCTGGAGAGGAGTTGTTAGGATGGTCTGATGCACCCTGCCTAGTCCTTGCTGCTTCCAGTTCCATCTCTTTTTCTTTCAGCTTCATCTCTCTTTTATGGGCCTCCTGTTTGGCTTTTTCTTCTCTTTCATGGGCCTCCTGTTTGGCTTTTTCCAGCTCCATTTCTCTCTTGTGGGCCTCCTCTTTGGCTTTCTCTTCCCTGTCTTTCAGCTCCATCTCTCTCTTGTGGGCCCCCTTTTTGGCTTTCTCTTCTCTGTCTCTCAGCTCTATCTCTTTTTCTTTCAGCTCCATAGCTCTCTTGTGGGCCTCCTCTTTAGCTTTTTCTTCTTTGGTAGTCATTTTCCTGGTTTTCTTGTGCTGGGTCACACCCCTCTGCAGTTGACTGAAACTGGGATGTACTTAGCTCAGGCTCCTGCTGAGTGCTGCTGAGTTAACAGAGACTTTCTAACTAGCTACTTCCGAGGATGTAAAAAAGAAAAAAAAACACAATTCAGCTTGTAAATTATCTTTACCAGTTCAAAGTTTGTTTGCTTATTTGAACACTTCTCTTAACAAAGCCCCTGTTAAAAAAACTTAACACCTCTGCCTTCAGGCAAGGAGAGATAAGATATGCATCTACCTTCAGCTCTGCTTTCCAAGCAGCTAGAAGGAAAAAAAAAATCTCTTACTGGCTTTTGGGTTTAAAATGTATCCCACCGCTATGCCACCATGTCAAGGCTGTATCCCTACTTTGAACTTTAGGGTACAAATGTAGGGGCCTGCATGAGGACTTCTAAGCTTAACTACCAGCTTAGTTCTGGTCCGCTGCCACCATCCCAAAGCTAATTCTCTTCCCTGGGTAGCCTTGAGAGACCTTCACCAATTCCCTGGTGAATACAGATCCAAACTCCTTGGATCTTAAACAAGGAGAAATTGACCCTTCCCCCCTCCTTCCTTTCACCAACTCCTGGTGAATACAGATCCAAACCCCCTTGGATCTTAAAACAAGGAGAAATTAATCTGGTTCTTAAAAAGAAGGCTTTTAATTAAAGAAAAAGGTAAAAATCATCTCTGTAAAATCAGTATGGAAAATAACTTTACAGGGTAATCAAACTTAAAGAGCTCAGAGGACCCCCCCTCTGTCTTAGGTTCAAAGTACAGCAAACAAAGATAAACACTCTGGTAAAAGGTACATTTACAAGTTGAGAAAACAAAGTAAATCTAAGACGCCTTGCCTGGCTTTTTACTTACAAGTTTGAAATAGGAGAGACTTGTTTAGAAAGATGGGGAGAACCTGGATTGATGTCTGGTCCCTCTCAGTCCCAAGAGCGAACAACCCCTTAAACAAAGAGCACACACAAAAGCCTTTCTCCCCCCCCAAGATTTGAAAGTATCTTGTCCCCTTATTGGTCCTTGGGGTCAGGTGTCAGCCAGGTTACCCGAGCTTCTTAACCCTTTACAGGTAAAAGGATTTGGAGTCTCTGTACACAGAGAGCTGTTACCCTTCCCTTTATAGTTATGACAGTCCCTGATGTGCGTCTCCCCCCTACCCCCGATCTACTGTCCACAAACTTATCTGCCAGCGCCCCTGCACGGCGCAGATCTTTGGGCTTCCGGTCCACTAGCCTCATCTTAAGGTCCGGTGGGCAGATGTCATACAGCTGCTCCAACCCCACCAGGTTATACACATCCTCTGCGGTAGTGGCCCCTGCGCCCTTCCCCCACTTGCGGAGATATTCCCCCAGCAAGTTGGTGACCTCCTTGTAAGAGACACCTGAGGCCTTGCGCACACCCCGGAACCGTTTCCTGTACGCCTCGGGGGTCAGTTCAAACTTCAGCAGCAAAGCCTGTTTGAATAGGTCGTAGTCCCCCGTCTCAACACCATCCATTTGGCTGAATGCCTGTATGGCTTTGGGACCCAGCAGGGGGGTCAGACAGCGAAGCCTGTCTGCAGGGTCAATCTGGTTCAGTTCACAATCCTTCTCAAAGGCTGTGAGGTAGGCATCAATATCCCCCCCCTCCTTGAACTGGGGCAGCAGTTTGGTGTCTAGATTCCCCACACCATTGGTGTCTCGGGGCCCTTCCCCACTTACCCCGCGGCAGGCCCTCTTGGCCCGCCTCTCGTCCATCTCCAACTCGTGCTTCCGCTGTTCTACACGGTCCGCTCGTTCTCTCTCTCTGTCCACCAGCCTCCGATCCTCTAGCTCCAGCTCCTTTGCTTTCAGCTGCAGCTCCAGTCTCCGCAGCTCCTCTAGGGGGGAACCTGACTGGAGTCTCCCTGTACTGACTGGGGAGTCAGGTCTGACCCACTCCCGGTCACTACACAGACTGCCCCCACTACTACTCCCCGGTTCTCCGGGCACCCCGGGAGCCCCCCTGGGGGTCTGGAGCCTGCGCCTCAGATGGGTCATTCTCTACAAGCTGAGCAATCAGCCACTCCTTAGTGAGCCTCCCCACGCTCAGCCCCCTCTCCCTGAAGAGAAGTGCCAGGTCGCTCTTACGGAGCTGGTTATAGGCCATTTCCAGGCTGGTTCCGTTCAGTACCCTCGTTCTATCGCTGGCAGCCACTCACTGCAAAGCGCCTGCGCCCGCAGCCAACGTCTACAGGGCGCATCCGCGAAAGATCCCACTTCTTACACCATGTTGTCACGGACTCACAACGTGCCCACTCTTGGCCCCGTGCGGTCCGTGGGGGGTGCCCCTTTTAGTGAGACAGCCCTTCTCGGGGGTCCACTCTCTCTCGGGGTCCGGCCCCTCCACCTCCTGGATCCGCACCTCTCCGAGCCTTAGCACGTCTGTCTCTGCCGTGGGCCCCCTCAGGGAGTCCACTCACTCTGGACCCCCGGGGCCTCCACCCCCGAAGGGGTTGTTGCAACCCTGTTCTCTAGACCGGAGTGACTCTCAGCCAGCATGAAACAGGAGGGTTTATTGAGAGTTGAACACAGCACAGGAAACTCTCTGACCCTCAGGCCTGGCCTCCCTCAGCCCAGCACATCCCAGTCTCTCTGCATCCAGGTGGGCTCTGCCTGCTTCCCCTCTCCAGCCCAGAGCCCCCCTGCTCCCAGCTGGGCATCTCAGATCCCCGGCCCCAGGCCCCACCTCTGTCCATTGTCTTCCCTCCAGGTAAACAGGGTCGTAAACCGGGGCCTCCTCTCCTGCTTCTCCCTCTGGCTGGAACTGGCTGGTTAGGTCACTGGGTCCTCACTCTGCAGCCCATTGTCCTCCCACTGGCCAGAACCGGCTGCGTCTCCTCAGCTGGGCCTCTGGGTCACCAGGTCGCCAGGTCACCGGTCACTGGGGTATCCATCCTCCCGGCCACCGGCTGGGTCCCCACGTCCTCTCTCCGGTCCTCTGCAAAACACACTCCCTCTCCCCTCACCTCATTAAACCAGTAACACCCAGGGAAACTGAGTCCCACCCCCTCTGCATGCAAACCATTGAAACCCCACAGAAAACAAGAAAACCCCCCACTTCATCACAGTTGGTAGATAGATATCACATTAGCAGGCTAATTCCATAAATCAAGGTTAATACACCTCTACCCCGATATAACACAAATTCGGATATAACGCATTAAAGCAGCGCTCAGGGGGGGGGGGGCTGCGCGCTCCGGTGGATCAAAGCAAGTTCGATATAACGCAGTTTCACCTATAACGCGGTAAGATTTTTTGGCTCCCGAGGACAGTGTTATATCAGGGTAGAGGTGTACCATAAATCCCCAAACGTCAGTCTGAAATCCGATCTCTTTAATTCAGGCTCTTATACAGGGTAAATGTGATCTCCCCCATTAATGAGAAAATTAAGCCTAATTCTCCCTGACTGAAATATTGTCAGGTACTTTCTAGATGTAAATAATTGAAGCACAATCAATTGCTCATTGCCACATTAAATAAATTACACCCATCGGTAACCTGCAGCTGTTTCCTTGTTGTAGGGATGGGTTGTCCATGAGCATCTCGGAATGACAGCAATCTTTTTTTTTTGGTGCTCACATGATAATAATTCAGCTTCCCCTTTTCTTTACACTATGTCTAGCTCTTTTCATAATCCCCGTCTCCGTGGCATCTAATCCTCTCTCATTGAACAAAGCCCCTGTGAGATAGAACAGCATCATTACTCCCATTTTCCAGAATGGAACTGAGACACCGAAAGATAAAAGCTGCAGTTTTCATAGAGGACTAAGGGAGTTAAGCAACCAAATCCCATTGAATTTTTAGGGTTTTAGGCTTAAATTCCTTAGACACCTTTGATAATTCCATCCTATATGTGTAGTACAGTGACAGTGGGGAATAAAATGTGGGTTTCACCCACTGCAAATGTTTACCCCCCACCCTTAGGTAAGTTGTTTCCCTTAAGGGATTTGGATGCCCAATGCCCTTTAATTGTAATGGGAATTGAGTGTCCCATTTCTTTAGCAGCTTTGACCCTGTCAGACTAATTGGTCATAAAGCAGAATCACAATATTGATGACAGGAGCAACTCAAAGAATTTGGGGTTTACTAGAAAGAATACTTTTATTATATCACACAATTGCTTTATTCATTATCAAAAAACATCACAAAGAGACACTGAATGGAGAGTCATAACAGAACAAAGCACATTTAGGACACATAAACAGTTGTAAGAACCAACTTTTAACCAAGTAACAGAAAATGACCAGTTCATAAGGCAATTTTTTTTTAAACAAAAAAATCACCAATTGCCATCAGTTTTACAGACACACTAGTTATTTCTATGGTACCCATCATGATGATGTCTACCTTCCAAGCAACCATTAATGTCTTTACTCTTACAACCCCTCACTGAGTAAGGAAAACCAAATTAATTACAAATTAATTAGATGAAGAATTGAGACATAGAGACACTAAATTGCTTTGTGACAGGTTTGGTCACAGAGATCTCCTTGGGACTGTCACCTGATGTGCTGAAATTACCTCTGAGTCCATTTTCCCTACCAGCTTGGGACTCCAGAACCCTGCCTTGTTGAGCCAGAGATGCTAGCCTGCTGCAACACAGACCCAGAATTTAACTAAAACCAGCTCAGCAGGTTACCTGTCTCCAGCACCCAGACACCTAGCTCTGAATGGGATCCAAACCCCAAATAAATCCATTTTACTCTATATAAAGCTTATACAGGGTAAATTCATAATTTTTTCACCATCTATATCACTGATAGAGAGATGCACAGCTGTTTGCTCCCCGAGGTATTAATCACTTACTCTGGGTTTATTAATAAACAAAAGTGATTTAAGTGGTTTCAAGTAATAACAGACAGAACAAAGTAAGTTACAAAGCAAAATAAAACAAAAATAAAGTCTAAGCCTAATACGTTAAGAAACTGATTACAGGTAATATCTCACCCTCAAATATGTTCCAATAAGCTTCTTTCACAGACTAGACTCCTTCCTAGTTTGGGTCTTTGTTAGATCCAGCAGACATCTCAGGTGGTAAGCAGGGGTTTTCTCATGACTGGAAGCCTCCTTTGTCCTCCTCCACCCCCTTTTATAGCTTTGGCACAAGGCGGGAATCTTTTGTCTGTGCTTGTCCCCACCACCGCTTCATCAGTGGAAAAGTACAAGGATTAAGATGGATTCCAGTATCATATGATATGGTCACATATCACTGTAAGTCCCTTATTTTCCATTCTTCCTGGGTTGGCCCACACATACACTGGAAGATTTGCAGATAAATAAACCATATACAACCAATTGTCCTAGTGAATTGGAGCCATCGAGATTCTAAACCACCATTAATGGCCCACACTTTGCATAATTACAATAGGACCTCAGAGTTATACTTCATATTTCTAGCTTCAGATACAAGAATGATACATGTATACAAATAGGAGGAATATATTCTGTAGGTTATAACCTTTGTTATGATACCTTACAAGAAACCTTTTGCATAAAGCATATTCCAGTTACATCATATTCACACTCCTAAGCATATTTCCATAAAACATATGGAGTGAAACATCACAGGCTTGTTAAAGGTGAGGCAGAGAGAGTAAAGCAAAGAACTGATCCAGGAACTCCAGAAGGCAATGGCTTCTATATTAAGAATTTTTGTTCTGCTGCTCAGCACCATCATAAAATACCAGGAATGGGGTTGGGATTTTCAAAGGAACCCGTGGAAACTAGGTACCCAACTCCCATTCAATTTCAACAGCATCTGGGAAACACTCTCCCTTAGAGTCATTTGAAAATAAGAGTCTAAAATATGAAATGCCTCATATTACCCATATAATATAATTATTACCCATAAAATAGAAAACCTCATATTATCCATACCTTCAGGTGTACTGAGGGTATGGGTAAATCTCTGCTCTTTCAAGCACTGAAGAATTCAGGATAGATAGATAGATAGATAGATAGATAGATAGATAGATAGATAGATAGATAGATAGATAGATAGATAGATAGATAGATAGATAGATGGTATCTATGGGGATGGATGGATAGATCGGTGGGTGTCTATGGGGATGGATAGATTGATAGATTGATAGGTGTCTGTGGTGATGGATGGGTTGATAGATTAGATAGGAATTATTTGCTCTTTAATATAGTTCTCTCTCCAATCTCCAGGCTTTCACCGTCCACCCACTATTAAATATTGGGGTCTTTACAAAACACTGCACTGCCAACAGCCTTCCTCACTGCCTCCTGAACTTGCCTGTTCCTCAGGCTGTATATGAAGGGGTTGAGCAGAGGGGACACCACCGTGTTGAGAACAGCCACAGCCTTGCTGAAGTCCAGCCTGCCACTCCACATAGGTTTGACGTACATGAAGATGCAACTCCCGTAGGTGATGGAGACCACAGTGATGTGAGAGGTGCAGGTGGAGAAAGCTTTCTGTCTCCCCTGGGCAGATGGGACGTGCATCACAGTGGAGATGATCTTGATGTAGGACACAAGGGTGATCACTAGAGTGCCCAGCACTGAAAGCAGAGCTGTGATGAAGCCCATGTACTCTATGAGCCATGTGTCTGCACAGGCAAGCTTAATCAATGGTGTGCTATCACAGAAGAAATGGTTAATCACATTCGGGCCACAGAAAGGCAACTGGAACAGTAAAATCATCGGAGCAATAATAAACAATATGCCTCCAATCCAGGAGCCCAACGCCAAGAGAGTGCAGACTTGACTGCTCATGATGGCTGTGTATTGTAGACGGTTGCAGATGGCCACATATCTATCAAAGGACATGACTGCTAACAGAAGGAACTCGGTGGTACCCAGGATAAAATAGAGAATGGATTGAGCAAAACACCCAATTAAAGAAATGGTTTGACCACCTAATGCCATGTTGGCCAATGCTTTTGGGATGATAACAGAGGTGAAGCTGATTTCCAGGAGGGAGAAGTTCCGGAGGAAGTATTACATCGGGGTTTGGAGTCGCCGGTCCACCAGGGTGATAGTGATGTTAAGAATGTTGCCTGCGATGGTAAAGAGATAAGCAACTAGGAGCACCAGACAAATCAGGAGCTGTAGGCGGTGGTCATTGGTGAAACCCAAGAGGATGAACTCCATCACCACAGTTCGGTTCTCCATCTTTCGACATACAAAAGCAGTTAAAGAACAGTGAATAGCACAATATGGAAGAGGGAGCAGTCACGAGCCTACATCCCCAAGACCTCATTCCCCAAACCTGCCTTCCATCTGCATCTCTAGGGGCTTCTCTCGGCCCTTGTGTCTCTGAGCGAGTCTCCAATGTCCAGTATGAGTCCTGGGCCTTGTTCGGGAATTGTCACTGGAAATCAGACTCCGGAAAAATGTTAAACTCCTTGGGGAAGATCCTAGCACAGACTCTCTAGCCTCTAGGTTCTTCTGTAATAATAAAACGAATGGAACTGATCTTAATTATAATAATGGAGAAACTGAGCTTCAATCGATAGAGAATATATATCTATAGTTATATCTCTTTTCTCATAATGGAATGGGACAAGTAGAAAATCTGTTCAGTTTTTAAGTTTCTCAGGGCAGACACTGTCCTTTTGAAATACATATATATGGAGTTACCAGCAGGCTGATGTCAGATTGGGGGATCAGCATCTGAGGTAATATATGGGCAACATTTTCGAAGGAGCCTAAAGGAGCTAGGCACCCTAACCTTGATGATTTTCAAACCAAGAAATAAATTCATAACAAGAATTGTTTTTTTTTTTAATGCAGAGCTCAAAAAGGTGGAGAGATTGCTGCCCATCATGCTGCCCAATGTTGCCTCATTGTTTCCTTGTGCTCCCCTGTCTGGCTGTATCTGTTTGTCAGTCTCTTGTCTTATAGAATTGTAGGACTGGCAGGGACCTCGAAAGATCATCTAGTCCAGTTTCCTGCCCTCATGGCAGGATACGTATTATCTAGAACATCCCTGACAGGTGTTTGTCTAACCTGCTCTTAAAAATCTCCAATGATGAAGATTCCACAACCTCCCTGGGCAATTTATTCAAGTGCTTAACCACCCTGACAATTAGGAAACTTTTCCTAATGTCCAACCTAAACCGCCCTTGCTGCAATTTAAGCCCATTGCTTCTTGTCCTATCCCTCAGAGGTTAAGAAGAACAAATTTTCTCCCTCCTCCTTGTAACAACCTTTTATGTACTTGAAAACAGTTATTATGTCCCCTCTCAGTCTTCTCTTCTCCAGACTAAACCAATTCAGTTTTTTCAGTCTTCCCTCATAGGTTATGTTTTCTAGACCTTTAATAATTTTTGCTGCTCTTCTCTGGACTTTCTCCAATTTGTCCACAACTTTCCTGAAATGTGGCACCCAGAACAGGACATAATACTTCAGTTGAGGCTTAATCAGCGCGGAGTAGAGCGGAAGAATTACTTCTCATTTCTTGCTTACAACATTCCTGCTAATACATCCCAGAATAATGTTTGCTTTTTTTGCAACATTGTTACACTGCTGACTTATATTTAGCTTTTGATCCAGAAATGACCCCCAGATCCCTTTCCGCAGTACTCCTTCCTAGGCTGTCATTTCCCATTTTGTACTGTGAGCTGTTTGGGAGGAGGACCCTGTTTTTGTTCTGTGTTTATACAGCCCAATTGGATCCTGTTCCATGACTGGGGCTCATAGGTGCTACCTCAATACAATTAATATGTCAGAATAATAACAATTAGCCTGTGGAACTCACTGACGCAAGATGTCATTGAGGCTCAGAGTTTAGTTTAACAGGCTTAATAAAAGGCTTCAATATTTACATGAATAAGAACACCCCATGCACGTCCATCGGAGAGGATGTTTTCAACCAGTTTGAAAGGACTATAAATCCTATTGCTTCAGGGGATAAGCCAACTTCATTGACTCATTTATTGCAGGACCAGGGTTTTGGCCACCTGTGTGTTCTATCTAGGGACAATCCCGATATTCAGGGCTTTGTCTTATATAGGCTCCTATCACCCCCACTCCCTGTTCTGATTTTTCACACTTGCTATCTGGTCACCCGAGGTCTATCAGTCCCTAAACTTGGGCTTGTCACAGTTCAGGGAAACTGCACCTGTATTCCCACTCTAGGCTCCCAGCTTTTCAGCTGTCACTTTTCTTGGGCAGAGACCCATGACTCTCACCTTCCTGTCTGGGTTTTTTCCAGGCTGCATAGTGCCCTGCAGACACTGTGAATTCCCCAGCAAGTCAGACTGCCTCAGCAGGTCGGCTTTGTCTTCTCCTCAGAGCCTATCAACAGTGTAGCCATCCATAGGTGTAAGCTATCACCTAGTCCTGTCTAAGCAAGCACATTTATTCTTAAAGTGAAAACATTAAAACATTAACATTACAGAGAAAACATTAAACCAATAAAAGACCCTGCACGCATGCTAAGAAGCGGTAATCAGCCAGCCAGCATTCCCCTCCCAGGGCGATGTTTCAAAAGGGCACGTCTTTGCATAACTGGTAATTTGCATTCATCTCCCCCCAAGATATTTCCTAGGAACCCTACTTTACTCTGTTTGTCCAGCACATTGTTTAAAATAGTCCTTTTATGCTCATAACACTTCCCCAGGGTCATGCCAGCCAGGGAGCCCCATGAGAGACGGTATTCACAATCCCTCAGTCACAGATAAACTTTGCATTCTTAATACACTGGACCCCAAAGATACTTAAACTTAATCCAGTTAGGTTTGTTCAGGAAATGACCATTCTCTTCAGAAGCTCTGCTGTCTTTTTTATCATGGAGTATTTTCTTTGCACTGGTTCAGACAACATGAGCAGGAGGATGTGTCCTTCCTCCTAGAACATTAAATACATGTAGATACATGAATGTGAGGCATAGACACACATACTCACCATTCAGGGGGTTGATGGACGGATGGTTCTGGGACAGAATTCCTTCATACTTTGGGGATTGTGGTATCTTCTTCGTGTGTGTGTGTGTGTGGGGGGGGGGGGGGATGTCACAAAATCTCAGGCAAATGAAGTATCCCCAGGCTAGGACAATCTCCTCTGACAAGGTTTCCTTGGTAACAATTAATTGTGTGCTGTCTCCAAAGACACTACAAACCTGATTCTTCAACTCTGCAGACGCGTATGACCTGGAGACACATCAGGTGCTGCCTCTTATAAACCTACACAGCAGTGGTTTTCAACTTGTGGACTGCAGACCCCTGGGGATCTTCAGACTGGAAATCTTAGATATAAAGTGGTCCACACCTGCATGCAAAATCTTTAGGAGTCTGCAAATGAAAAAAGGTTGAAAACCAACTGCTAACCACCAAGAGCTGCACCATTCATCTTGCTTTAGCCAGGAGGCTCTCTCGATCCCTCGGTGTCATTGCAGTTGAAGACAATGCAGGGTTCCTCTATGCTAGCAAACAGTTCCTGCTTCACTCACTAGGAATATATAACATTTGGGATCACCAGCATTATTCCCATTGGTCATTAGTAGGCTCCCAGGAGACAACCCAGCTGGCAAATCGGCGGAGATCCCAAGTGTGTGTCACTGTTGTGTGAGGACGAATCAATCCATTCTTTATCTTAATTTATTTCCAATTCCTCTCTGGCCCAGCTGCACATGTAGTTCACCATCAGTCAGAGGTTCTTTGGGAGATAGAACGGTTGTCACAGAACTAGCATTCCATGGTGTTTGGAGAGAAAGGAATGTGCAGGGGGTTGGAGGATCTGCCTTTGAAGACAGGGAGAGGGAGGTGCAGGGACAAAGGGGAAGCAGACTATGCCCCAGTACTAGAAGAGGGGATATCTGGATAAGCTGAGTCTACCTAAGCTTTAGATAGGGCAAATATGCACACAAGTTCTTTCTCTTTCTCATGCTTTGATTCCTATATGAACATAAGAACAGCCATACTGGGCAGACCAATGGTCCATCTAGCCCAGTATCTTGTCTTCTTGCATTGGCCAGTGCCCGGCATTTCAGAGAGAATGTACAGAGCAGGGCAATTAATGAGTGCTCCATCCAGCTGTTGAGAGCAAATCACACTTGGTTTTGAAAAGGCTGATTTCTGCCACTGGGTTCATGTCAGAGCTCCTGAAGGGATGTCTGGTGGGCAGCCAAATCCAGTTGGTCCTTCTGAGTAAACCCTGTCGATACACAGGGACCTGTAGGGGCCCAGTCTGAGAGCGAAAGAATCATGAGATGCCACCTCAGTGATGTGAAGGCAACTTTAGTACTTGATGTCCTTCATGACCTCGGTAGTTCAGGTTTTTTGTTTGTTTGGTTGGCTGGTTTTTCCAGTTTTTCCTAATAATGAACCTTGAATTTTGTTATTTATCTGCTATTTCCATCTCAGGCGTGTAGTTACAGATGTTTCATTTCCTTATGTGTTTATATTTCCTATCAAAACAATAAAAAGAAGGTTTAAATAAAGGCTCACTCATTCACACCACGGCGGCTGGCTTTCTCCAGTCTTCCTAGTTCTCATTGCAATAGGAGAACCACTGGCTGCCAGGGTTAGAGAGACTGAAATAACATTGGAAATAAAAATTGAGACAGCGATGGCAATTTACACCAGCTGAGGATCTGCTTTTAGTTACCTAAATAAATACAACGGGATGGGAGATACAACGCTAAAAGAATTATGAGGATCTTTTCGCTATAATGCAGGATGCAGGATGCTTTGACAGACAAGAACTTGGGCCACCTAGATAGGTCCTTTCTGACCAGTGAATTGATTTATTCCATATCGATCAATCCCGCTGTACACCCTCCATTTCTGTAGAGGTCTCCTTAAGGGCCTCCTTAACCTCTTTGTTTCTCAGGCTGCAGATCAGGGGATTGATCAGGGGTGTCAAGACAATGTAAAGGGCAAAATACACTTTGTTTGGGGCTCTCGTGGCGCTGGTGTTTGGTAACATATAGACAGTCATTAGGGTCCAATAGAAAATAATAACCACGATAAGGTGGGAGAAGCAGGTGGAAAAGGCCTTTTTTCTCCCGCTGGTGGAAAGGTTTTCTCAGGATGGTGGAGATGATATAAACATAAGATGTCAGGGTCAGCAGAAATGGGGGAGCACTGTCTCTGGAGGTGAATATACAGGTCACTGGGGTAACCAAACTGGTGTTGCTGCAGGAGAGTTTAATCACTGGGGTAAGATGACAAAAAATGATCAATTTCATTAGGGCCACAGAAGGCTAATTGTGGCACAAAATATATTAATTAATTAATATGGTAATAACTATGAGGACCTTATCCAAGATCTGGCTGCTAGCTGGATACATACGGGTGACGTAGTGCAGGGGTTTCCATCCCGGTAAGTAGCGATCATCAGACATCACAGCTAGCAGGTAACACTGAGGGGTCACTCACAGATCAAAGCAGGAAAACTGTAGGATGCCTTGGCTAACAAATGGTTCTGTCCCCCGCCGGGAGACTGGGCAGGAGGGTGGAGGGGTAGCAGGTCTCCAAGCAGGACAAGTTCCCCAGGAAGATGTACATGGGGTGTGAAGGGGATGATCAGCCACAGCCAGTACAGCAATGAGCATGTTTGCCATCCTGGTGACTACCGAGGTCACTAGAAAGAGCAGGAAGAAAAGAATATGGCAGTTCATGGGGATTCCCGAATCCCAGCATGATGAATTCTGATCAATGTTTGATTTCCCCCTTCTCCTCTCGCCATGAGGTGTACGTCGATTTCCTCTTTCGCCTCTCTCCATGTGGTGTATTTAGTCATAGAGAAAAAGTACTAATTCACTAGGGAGTTTGCTGCACAATGAAGTTGGGTGGATTTCCATCCATTTGAGTCCACAAAAATTCACCTGGCCAACTGAGATTAGGGTTTATATTCCCTCACAACCAAGAAACGGTTTCACCCCCAGGCTTTGCACCAGGTTTTGGAATGGAGAATCCCCACTTGCCTGCCCAAAAAAGCAACAACGCAGTTCATTGATCACTTTCTGCCCCTGCCCACAGGTGGTTTTTCATTTACAGATTAATAGTGGTTCTGGGGACCTTCAAGTGTTTAGCATCTCTGCAGGCCACAGAGAACTTTCAAGAGCTCAATAGGGCTAAAGGAATCCCTAAAGTGTAATAATCGTAGAAAACACTTCAGCCAGGTGGTTATTGAACAATGCCCTGTATTAAAAGAGTCGTCATTTTAGTATTGGTAGTTAATTCTCTTCTCACCAACAAAGATCATTTTGCTAATACCACCACTTTGGGATATACGAATGAATGAACAAGGTTTGATTATCAGTACCTAATAAAAACTTGAAATAGTTCATGTTAAATATAGAGCGTTAACCTCGCTATTGTCAGCTGCCTTGCTTTATTTTTCTTTTGGTAACTTTTTTCTGTTAATGCAATCTATACATTCAAGAATAGTCTCAATTCTGCGTCTGGTTAAACAAGAAGGAATCCAATAAACTTGTGACAAATTTGGTCTTGTTAATCTTAATTTAATACCTTATTTCATGACATTTTGAAGTAACTGCTTTTTAATGATGGAGGGATCATTTTTCTCTTGCTCTCGGGGACCACACAGTTTTTCGCAGACTGCCATGTGACCTTGAAATGAGGGTGAAGATGTCACTTACACTTAGGTGCCCAGGAGTGGGACTTCATGTGGCCCCTGCCTGTTTTGCCATTGTGCTGTAAAACTCTGATGTAGATGAAGCACTGCAGTGTTGCTAAGTGAGGTACGTAAAGGCCAGCTGAGGCTAGTGCTGACTGTAAAAACACCTGTTTTGACAGGGAAGAGAACACCTCAGAGCAGGTCTAGAAGACACTGCAGTAAAAACATCAGGGACCACCCGAGTCCAGGCTGCACTAATACCCTCACTGGTGGAGATGCACCTATGGGCTGCAACAGTGGGAGGTCTAGAGTAGACAAGGCATAACGGAGAGGCTGACCCTGTGGCCTGAACTGAGATCTTTATCCATGACGCATCAAATTCACCCTCATGCAGAGGCCTAGCATAAGGCCTATGTGCCACTATTTGAGCACTTATGTGGGACATTAGTGGTGTCTAGGCCTTGATCTGGCCCTCTGCACATGGCTGAATTTCACTTTATTTTGCCAGGCCGGGCAAGATTATATTGTTTTATCCTGTTCCCTTGCAGATAATTTTACCTGTTCTTTCTCCATTGCAAACAAAATCCCATGTTCTCAACATATTGTATGTGTTACCTGGGGTATGCCTAGGGCAGCCCTCACAGAAAATGCCACAATCAGGGCAGGCCGCAAAAGGAGAGCAGATAGTCCCAAAGACTGGTGGGTAGCACTGAAGTTAAACTCCCCAGCCAGTCCCAAACTCTGCTTATGATCCCCCCCCACTGATTATCGAGAAGCTGAAAAAAGAACTCACACAGCCCCCTTATTGCATTCCAGTCTCTGGCTCCCAATCAGCACCTAGGTCCTGTACAGTGAGGAGTTATTTTAAAACTCTGTTCACATATAACCAAACGTTCTGCTGCCCCCAAAGGGACAGCCGCATCACCAGGTCAGTGTAGGTTTGAATCTTACCCAAAATACCACGCTGCCAGCCAATCCTTTAGTGTCTAAAACGAAAGGTTTATTATAAAGAAAAAAGAAAGAACAGGACGAGAGATGTTAAATGGTAAAACAGTCACATACATATAAAGATTCAAAGTCCATGTATCAGGTTCTTAGTAGTATTGGTGAGTTTGCTGGCTTGAAAGTTCCTGTGGAACACATTCACAGCTTGGATGGGTCATTCAGTCCTTTGGCCAGAGCTTCAGTTTGTAGAAAAGTCCCTCCAGAGGTAAGAAGCAGGATTGAAGACAAAATGGAGATGTTGCAGCTGCCTTTTTATATTCCTTTTGCCATGTGGTTTGTACTTCCTGTGTCCGAAACACAAGCTGCCAAGCACATGGCATGGAAAAGCCTTAGAGTTCTGTCCATAGACATGCCCCTACATGGCTTGCTGACTCATAAGGTGTATCCCCGGCTCATTTCCATGGGTTCATTGTACAGCTGATGACCCTTGATGGGCTGTCAAGCAGGCTAGGCAGTTCTGATGCCAATCTGTCTGGGGATGTCACCCAGAAACACAGCACAAGTTTGGAAATATAGATGTACCCTACATATCTATAACTCACCATACGAAGGTGATACAAACATATAAACAAAATTATTGTATTTGGCAAATAATAACATTTTTGTAGATACCTTACATGGCATATCTGGCCCGATTCACTGCAATTTTACAATATTGGTATCCATAATATCATAAAGTGTCTCCCATATTCCATACAGCATCACAGTATGCATCGCGGAAAAGCCTAGGTTTTGTTGCCCTGTGAAATAACTGGGTAATATTCATTCTACTGTCTTTAGCAGAAGTGTTTCCCTTAAAGATAGAATATGCAAAGTTAAACAGTCTGTGAGGTGTGAATTATTTAATTCCTATCTCATTGTCTACTTTTTTTATTTGTTCTCTCGCCCCCTTCCCCAACACCTTTTTAAAAACTAGGTATCTGGCCCGTTAATTGATGAAGCATTTGTAAACACTTAACAAATGAACAATCGTGTCAGATGAATAAAACATCTGGAAATCCGTACTCCTTTTTTGCCCGTTGACACTGTCAGGGAGCAGAAAGTGAAACCAGTGGCTCCCATTAACTTTACGCACAACATTGCTTAATGTGAAAACAAGGTTGGGAGAAAGGGAGGGCCCTGCATGTGACCTCGCAGGGACCTGCAGTGGAATTACACCTGATTTATCCGGGTGTACCTCTGAGATGGATTATCCACTCTCCTCAGCATAACTGGCATCTCTTCTCCAAGGGCTGGTCTACACACTGTATTTTTAACAATAACCAGATAGTTCAAGTCCATCAAATCAGCATTTTCCAGCAGAAAATTCTCAGCCATCTTTCCTGTGGTGCTTGAACACAACTCCATCTTACTGCCAATTCCAGCTGATGGGGATCAGTTCCATGTGTCTCCTCCGCCCAGTAACCCAGTAACCCCTCCCCTCCTGCCCCAGCACCCAGTCCTCGGCCACCACGCTCTCCGGGCCCCATGCTATCGGGGGGGAGGGGGGACTCTGTCCTTCTCCCGCTATGCCT
The DNA here is from genome assembly GCF_028017835.1 of Emys orbicularis. Lineage (NCBI taxonomy): Eukaryota > Metazoa > Chordata > Testudines > Emydidae > Emys > Emys orbicularis. The sequence continues at coordinate 53,707,149 of NC_088694.1, read as the reverse complement.
CCCCACAGCTAGTTCGGTCGCTCTCCCCGGCAGCTGGGCCCAGGTGGGGAGCGGGACAGAGCAGCTTCTCACGTGGCTGGAGCTGGTCGCTCTGGTTCACTGCCTCTGTGTGGCTGGGGAGGTGGTGAGGGGCCCAGCTGCCGGGGACAGGGGCAGAGCGAGCTGGAAATGTGCCGAGTGGGAGAGGGGACTCGGGCTCGCTCGGCCCTTGTCCCCGGCACAGAAAGAAAACAAATCTGAAGTGGTTGAGCTGATTGGAAAATAACATTTTCTTACATGGCTACATAAGACACAGCCAAGCAGCACTTGAAAGAGGATAGAAAGCAGCAGCCTGTGTTATGCAAGGAGATCAGACGAGATGATCCAAGTGGTACCTTCTAGCCTTAGACTGTGCAAATCAAACTTAGCCTTTGTCACATACACACCCTGTATGGCCTTGGGTGAAGTCTCTCAAACTCGCTAGGCCTCCGGTTCCCAGCTGTAAAACATGGATGATCAAATTTTCTCAAAATATTTGTCTGTCTCGTTGACTCAGGGATTATCTTTTACGATGTATTTGGACAGCGCTCAGCACAATGGAGGCTGCAATCTCATTTGGGGGTCTCTGGAACAAAATGTAGTTAGGGCTAGTTGAAAATTTTACTAGACAAATTTATTTATTAGAAAAATGTATTTACACCATATACAGTAGAAGAAGAGGCTGCCTAGAAACGCTGAGATCATTCAAGGATTTTGTTCCCTGTTATATAAAATGTGATGGAGTATGTGATATAGGAGTTTGGCGTTACATTTCTATGTAGATTATTCCACGTACATAGTAGATATAAGGAAATACATGAGGGTCCAAATCCTGGAATTGTGGAGTGAATCTACAATAAAAAGGGCTGGTTAAAAATAATTTAATTTCAATTAATTTTCAAAGTGTTTTGGGCAAAAAACAAAATATTTTCACCATTTTTTCAGGAACTTTACAATATTTGAATTTCTGTCAAAAAAACAACAACAATTTTTGTGAAAAAAAGAAAAGAAAATAGCTATAATGGTAGAGTATAAACAATTAAGTCTGATATTTTCAAATCCATTGAATGATTGATTAATTTCTAATGGAAACTGGTGATTAAATTTATTTTGCAAATTCTAAAATCTCATTCTGTAAGTTTTATTACATTATTATTATTATTATTTAATAAAATACACTCTGTCCATAAAAACTGCCTTTCCTAAAAATGTTTTTTCCTCCCAAAAATGTTGATATTGTTGAAATGTTTATTAGATATGGTGAAAAACGACATAAGAACATAAGAACGGCCATACTGGGTCAGATCAAAGGTCCATCTAGCCCAGTATCCTGTCTTCCAACAGTGGCCAGTGCCAGGTGTCCCAGAGGGAATGAACAGAACAGGGAATCATCAAGTGATCCACCCCCTGTCGCCCATTCCCACCTTCTGGCAAACAGAGGCTAGGGACACCATCCCTGCCCATCCTGGCTAATAGCCATTGATGGACCTATCCTCCATCAACTGATTTTTGCAAAAAGTATAAAATGCTAATGTTGTTTCCATTTCTGCCTTTGAAATGAATCAGTTTTTCATGTGTGTAAATAATTTTAGATTTAAAAAAATACTAAAAATGTTGTCAATTTTATTTTAGTGAACAAAAATGTAAATAACCAGTTTGATAAGGTTTTCAGTAGCAAAAATCTGCAAAAAGCATGAAATTTTCCATGAAAGGTTTCAACAGATGGCAATTTTTGATGGAAAAAAAAAAGATTGGATTCTTTTTCAATCAAAAAGTTTTATTTGTGATGGTCTTGTTATCTTTATTTGGTGGAGTTTTTATCCTAACAAGCACGTGTGATCAGGAATTGGCTTCAGGTTTTTTGTGAAAAACAACATATTCATCACATCCCTCTCTATCTACTTATCCCCATGCTCTGACCCAGAATACTCCTACTCCACTCTCCTACGAGAACCAGGGATAGATCCCAGAAATTCCAACTCCCAAGCAGCTATTCTGTCTACGTTGGCTATGGTTACATTGGATATGTTCTGTGTCTTTCTGAAGTGGATATATTTGGTGTCTCCCTCACACCCTCTGGGAAAATTTCACCTTATGCTGCCGGAAAGCATCCTGCAAAACCTCCTTCACCTTGTCATTCCTGAGGCTAAAAATGAAGGGGTTCAGCAAAGGTGTCACGATGCAACTCAAGGTTGCAGCCACTTTATTGAGAAGCAAAGACTTTCCCCACGATGGCCTGACATAGAGGAATATGGAGCTGCCGTACACCATCACCACCACAGTCAAGTGGGAAGAGCAGGTGGAGAAGGCTCTCCGCCTCTCTGAGGAGGATGGTATCCTCAGGATGGTGGAGATGATGTAGGTGTAAGAGACCGTGGTGAACGCCAAGGAGCTTAGCAGCACGAAGGAGGACAGCACAAAGTCCACCCGTTCGAGGAGTCGGGTGTCAGAGCAGGAAAGCTGCAGGAGGGGCCAGCTATCACAGAAGAAGTGGTCGATGGTGTTGGGCCCACAGAAGGTCAACCTGGTTAGCATAACAGTCGGAAAGAGGACACACAGGAAGCCGCCTATCCATGAACCCAGGACAAGCTGGGTACAGACTTTGCTGCTCATGATGGCTTCATACCGCAGCGGGTTGCAGATGGCTTGGTAACGGTCGAAGGACATGACAGCCAGAAGGAAGAAATCGGTGGTTCCCAAAAGGAAGTAGATATAGGACTGGGTCATGCAGCTAGCAAAGGAGATGTTGACTCTCCCAGCGAGGATGCCGGACAGCAATTTTGGGATGACGACTGTGGTTAACACTAGCTCCAGAAAGGACAAGTTCCCCAGAAAGAAATACATGTGGGTGCGGAGTCTCTGGTCACTCAGTATCAACAGAAGAATGACCAAGTTTCCAGTTACTGTAAGCACATAGGTCAACAAGAGGACAATGAAGAGCAGGACCTGCAACCCCCATAGATTGGGGAACCCCAGGAGAATAAATTCTGTCACCCGAGTTTGGTTTGCCATCCCCGCGGCTATTCCAAATGTTGATTCTGCACAAGGAAAAAGAAAAACAATTGAAAGTGGGTCATGACTCTGTGTAGTCAAAGCTGAATAGATGGAAGCGCAGGTATTTTCAACAGTAATTAATGCCTCATTTTTATGTGCCCAAACTGAGATACCTTAAATGAGCTTGATTTTCCGGAAGTACTCTACGCCTGCCCTTTGAAAATGAGGTAGCAACTGGTGACACCCCAAAATGATTCATCCAGAATTTCTATCCGCTTTTGAAAATCTTGGTCTAAACTGGCAATCAGCTTTCAAGAGGTAGTTTTGAGTCACTATTACCAACAATTGTTTGGGAAGTGATTTCTTCCCATATTTTTTTATTATGTGAATGAGAATGAAAACATTTTTTGTCAAAATATTTCTTCATTTTTTTTTTTTTGGCAAATCTGAGAAAATGAAAACCAAAACCTTTTCCCTTTAGAGTTTTTCAGAAAAAAAAAAAACAGTAAAAAAGAATTAAAATGGGATATTTCTTGTGAAAAAAAAATAATGAAAAGACATTTTTCATCCAACAAAAAAAAGTTTGACTGAGTAATGTTGACCAGCCTAAAGCGTTGTATAGGTAGGTTAGTGAGTCTCTTTCTAACGCTGTGTCTGTCAAAAACAAAGCAAACAAAAAGCTCAAGGAGATAAAGCCAAGATTTTTTCAGGTTGCTTGATCCACATCTCTAAATATTATTAGTGATTTTGGGTGCCTCACTTTTTGTATCTAATATAACTGTGGATAGTTTCATTAGTCATATGAACATCTGGCCACTTTCAGAACCCAGTTGACACTTTTCCTGGGACCTGCCCTCATATGTAAACACTGAAATATATCTTCAGGATGAGATAGGCAGGAGAGGTCAAAGGACAGGCAACCAGGAATGGAGTCAATAAACCTCCATTCTCTTCCTAGCTCTGTCCTGCTGTGTGACCTTGGACCAACAGCTCCGCTGTTTCCTTTCACACCTTGTTACTGAGCCAGGAAGCGTTTCAACGTCTATTATATGTTTTTGTACAGCACCCAGCACAATGGGGCCCCAATCTCAGTTGGAAAAAGTCTCTGTGCTACTGAAATACAAACAAGAAATGATTAGACTTATACTTACATCCCCGATTTACGGTGGGTTGCAGTTTCTAAATAAAACATTGCAGGAGCAGATCCTGTTTTCTTGTGACAGTTCTGAAGAGATGTGTGTTCGTTTTGCTCCAACTTACAAATGAATATTCCTTGGAATTATGTCTAAATCCATGCTGCTGTCTAAGTAGAGCACTCTGCATTTTTATTCTAAGGTCAAGATGTTATCTCTTTGAACTCCACAAGGAGTATGCAACGTGCATCTTTAACTGTAGTAAAAAACTTCATCAGAATAAAACACCAAAATAATGATCTCAGAATTAAGATAGAATCATAGAGCTATATGGTTCTGATTTCTGAATTAAGATGTTGTATCTTAATTGTAGAAATTTGTTCTATTTTAAAAGTAGAAATCAAAAAAATATGTAATAAGCCCCACAAAAAACAAAGGAAAAAAACCAAAACGGAACACCCTGTATCTAGATTTGAAAATAATTAGTTGATAACAAAACCCTGATAAGAAATCTTCTCCGCCTCATCTGAAAATATTCTGAATTTAGTTTCAACTAGGATGGTTCCAACATCACATGAAGAGATGTGCTCATTTTACCTGGTGCAGGGTTATTTTATAACCTCTATGTCTCCTAGAGGGATGATCCTGATTTACCTCCTAGTTGCTCAGGGGAGATGAGTTTCATAACATGTCACAGCTCTGACTTCTCTCCAACTTCCGAATATATACTCCACCAAAGTTTCTGTTTCTCTGTCAATGGGTGCAGCTGCCCTTGCTGAAATGAAGTTTTCTCTCTTTATTGGGAGAAGTTGCCCCACCCTTTTAGAAACGGAGTTTAAAGGAAACTCTGGTAAAATAAAACCTTACGTGGGAAATAAAAGCCAACCTACACAACCCCCTGCACAAAACAATCTTAGCCATATGTGCCTCTTTATACATGGACTGGGAAAGCGGACACCCCATCCATAATGGAGGTTCAAATGGGGTTCAGCAGAGGTATGCGTGTCAGGAACCCAGGACTGGAATAGTTGAGGGTTGGGACTGAGGTACATCAGAAGAGATGAGTCCAAGGTTGGGATAGCAGAGGCGCTATGCGTAATGACTCATGGGCATCAGAAAGCTCTATTTGTAGAGGATCCCAGAACTGGAAAATCAGGTCAGGGGAGAAGCTACAGGTCAGAATTGAGAGGCATTGGCAGAACTGTGTGTAGAGAAATGAGGAATGGAAAAGTGGGGGGTTGCAAGGTAGGACCGAGGGAGAGGGGGACAGAGCTGTGGAGGAAAGCCCAGGGGAGGGGGGGATTGCAGGTTAGGATTTGGGGACATCAGAGGAGCTCTGTGGAGCTGGGAGGGAATCCCAGGGCTAGAGCTGGACACAATTTTCTGATTTTTTTTTTTAACTGAAAAATACAGATCGGGGCACTGAAGCATTTTGAAAATTTGTGTAAATTTTACATAATTGTTCACTTAGAATTTCTTCAGAACTTCTCACCCTTGGAAATGATCGACACCTCCATCATCACCCCAAAAGCCTCGGTCAGCCTGGCAGTAGAACTAGTTCTGTAAGTGGATGTTTTGCTCAAGTCTCTCTCTATTTTGCCGTGGATATAACTGGATCCCCCTCTTTACAGTGATGTCTTTTCAGAGGTGCGTTGCCCTCCGCCATCCACTGCGCTACTCCGCCACCATGAACACTCAGGGATGCACCTTCTTGTCCTGGGTTCTTGGGTTGATGGGTTTTTTGCTTATCATTGGCCCATCACCTGCATTATTCCAGTTACCACTTCTGCAGCCAAAACACCATTAACCATTTCTTCTGTGATAGCGCGCCACTTATCAAACTTTCCTGTGCCACCACAGCATTGGTAGAATTCACGTTTTTCATTCTAGCATTGATTATTCTACTGGGCACCTTAACCATCATCATCATGTCCTATGCAAACATAATCTCCACCGTGTTGCATGTCCCATCTAGCACAGAGAGGCGGAAAGCCTTCGCCGCCTGCACCTCTCACCGCATCATGGTCTTCATCTCCTACAGTAGATGCATCTTCATGTATGTCAAGCCCACACATAGCAGCCAGCCAGATCTGAGAGAGGCAGTGGCTGGTCCCAACACTGTGGTGTCCCCTCTGCTCAAGCTCTTCATTTCCAGCATGAGGAACAAGCAGGTTCAGGAAGCTCTGTGGCAGGCTATTGGGCAGATCCAATGGCCCAAATATTTAACGTGAGTTAGGGGGAATAAGCAATGGAGGAAAAGGCATGAGTGTGAAAATGTTTACATGTCCTGAATCGGTATCTGTTGTTTTCCAAGTCAAATAAAAACAAATATTCTATTGTCCCTTCATTAGTACCCTGTCTCCATCTCATTAATTTAAATATCATTGTTTTCATGGAATATCTATCTATCTATCTATCTATCTATCTATCTATCTATCTATCTATCTATCTATCTATCTCCAAATACCCCCTCTATCTATCTATCTATCTATCTATCTATCTATCTATCTATCTATCTATCTATCTATCTATCTATCTATCTATCCTTTTCATTGTATTTGAAGTGCACTTATGAGCCCTGGGCACAGAGTGATCTCAGTAAAAAAAAAATTAGTTTATTTTTTTAATCTCTCTAGTATTAGTCAGGGGAGTGGGGTGAAATTCTTCCACCAAACTTCTGCAATTCATGTTCATTTTGGCAATTTTTTACAGTCAAAAAGAAAAAAAAAACATCAAACACTGATTTTTTGAGTTAGATGCACAAGGGGACATAGGCATCATTCCCAGAACCCTAGAGGACGTGATGGTGATACCACAACCCCTATCTTATACCCGGTTATAGCACTCATGCATGACACGGGAGTCCTCACTTCAAATCCCATGTTTCAAACCCCCTTTCCGGTGAGCGTGCAAACCCCCTTTCCGGTGAGCGTGCAAACCACCAGGTTATAGGGCATTCTGGATTTGATTTTTCTCAATCTCTCCTGTTGATACTGTTCCACTTTGCATACACACTTAAATGCTCATTAGATCAGGGACAGGAAACTGGGTGTCTTCCCCTCCTCCCTCATAAGAGTGCCCACCTCACCAGTTATTGAGTCATTATTTATCTGGTCCAATGAACGTTTAAGTATTTATAAAATGTGGAACAATTTTAACAGGCAAGACAGAGAAACTCTATCCCTAGAATCCCTGAGAGCCTGGGGCTTAGGGCTCTCAGCTGGCTGAGGGGAGACCAATTAATCCTAAAACACAAAAAAGTAAAAATTTAATATTGTCAAACCTGTTTATAAACCATTTTATAAATCAAACCTTAATACACTGTGGGAAAGCCTGCATTAATTGCATGAAGTCAATACTTATAAAATATGCCAAGTCTCACATGTTAGACTTCACAATTATCAATAAAAATTGAACATCCATTTAAGATGTCTATTAATCCTTTATGTGCTATTTAAAAATGAGACTGTAATATGAAGTGTGATCTCAATATATTACTGAGTTAATGTGCATGTTGTTGGAAGATTCAGTGCCAATATTTGAGCTGGCCTAAATCACCATACTTCCTTTCAACTCAGCTTCCACGGTCAATTTGCTATGGGAAGAGGTAAATTCATCATCACTTGAAATCTTTAAATAAAGATTATTGATGCTCTATTTCAACCACAAGTGACTGGACTTGATAGTGTCTCTTATTGTAGGAAGAAAGAACAATTCCATCATTTGCAGGAATCAGCGGATGGAATTTTATGGTCCATGGTCCAAAGGAAGTCAGATGCAGAGCTTATAATGTGACTGTCTGGTATGGCCAATGTACATGGCAGAGGGGCATTGCTGGCACATGATGATATTATCTCACCTGCCTTATCACTTAATTACGGTAATTCTTACATCCATACGGGCTTGCTATTCCCAACTTCCTAAGCTTCGTTTGACTCTGACAACCCTAATTTCCCGGATGCTCGAACCCCACATTTTCAAGTGGGGCTGGTGACTTGGGATCTTCGATGCCTGAGCCTGAGATTGGCCCTGATTCCACCCTCTGAAAATCTGGACTCTTTACGGTGTTTCTAGTCCAGCACCAAAAACATCCAGATACCCAAAGTTACTAGTCACTACTGAAAATGAAGACCTGTCTTCCCCTCCCCCTTCTCCATAGCATGTAACCAGCTTGTGGAACTCACTGCCCCAATATATCATTTCCACCAGAACTTAGAAGGAGTAGTCCATATTTGGACAATTATGGCTAAGATTTTCAAAGGAAAATAAAGGAATCTGGCTGTGACGTTGCACCCCATGATGCTTTATGGGAATATGCTTATGAATGTACATATGCCATAACTGGAATGTGTTTTATGCTACATATGCCATGAACATATCTCTGTAAAGGTTATGATTGACTGAATCTATTCATCCTATTTGCATGCATGTGTCATTTTTGTACTCAAAGTTATAATAATAATATAATATAATATATGGAGATATACCTATCTCATAGAACTGGAAGGGACCCTGAAAGGTCATCGAGTCCAGCCCCCTGCCTTCACTAGCAGGACCAAGTACTGATTTTGCCCCAGATCAGTAAGTGGGCCCCTCAAGGATTGAACTCACAACCCTGGGTTTAGCAGGCCAATGCTCAAAACACTGAGCTATCAATATTCAATCGTTATGAATATTGGATGTGTACTTGCTTGATTTTAAGTAGCCTTAGTAAAGCATTTGGTCAGCTTCTTGAGAAAGGAATGTGCAAATTAAGTGCCCAATCAAGAAACACTTAACGAACACTTAACGAACAATGGATCTTGGAAGACTCCAATCCACATAAGAAGTCTTCTTGGAGACATTCAAGATACCATGTGGCAGTGGCTGCTGCCTGTGAAAACTGAGTCATGCATGGACATGTGACTTGCCCATGTGACTCCAAAACTCCATCTTGGAGCTGGACTCCACCCACAAGAGAAAGTCTATTTAAGCCCCTGGGAGACCCCTCCATTTTGTCTTCAGCTGGCTCAAGAGAGAGCCTCTCCACCCCCAAAGGATACCTGAAAGAAACTGGAACAAAGGACAGTAACCACAGGAGGTGTGACTGATTGCTGAACCCAGCCTAGAAGGAGGCTAGTCTGTAAAAGAGGCTTATTGGAACATCTCTGAGGGAGAGATTTTATCTGTATTCAGCTTCTTACTGTATTTGGTTTAGACTTGCATGTTTTATTATATTTTGCTTGGTAATTCACTTTGTTCTGTCTGTTATCAACTGGCAGGGCCGCCTTTAGGCCGATTCCCCCAATTCCCCGGAATCGGGCCCCGCGCCTTAGGCGCCTTTTAAATTTTAAAATTTTTTTTACTCACCCAGCGGCGGTCCGCTTCGGGTCTTCGGCAGCATTTCAATGGCAGGAAGACCCGGAGCTGAGTGAAGGACTCCCCGCCACCGAAGTGCTGCTGAAGACCCGGACTGCCGCTGGGTATTCGAATCGGGCCCTGCAGGTCCTAAAGCTGGCCCTGCACCTGGAACCACTTAAATCCTACTTTTTGTATTTAATAAAATCACTTTTTACATATTAGTTAACCCAGAGTATGTATTAAACCTGGGGGGAGGGGGGCAAACAGCTGTGCATATCTCTCTATCAGTGTTATAGAGGGTGAACAATGTATGAGTTTACCCTGTATAAGCTTTATACAGGGTCAAAGGGATTTCTTTGGGGTTTGGACCCATTGGGAGTTGGGCATCTGTGTTAGAGACAGGAACACTTCTTACGCTGCTTTCAGTGAAGCCTGCAGTTTGTGGGACGTGGTTCAGACCTGGGTCTCTGTTGTGGCCGGCAAGCGTGTCTGGCACATCCAGGCAGGGTGCTGGGGTCCCAAGCTGGCAGGGAAAGCAGGGGCAGGAGGAGTCTTGGTACATCAGTTGGCAGCCCCAAGGGGGTTTCTGTGATCCAACCCGTCACAGTGGCATCTAAATCCCATTAAAATTCATTGGGAGTCGGGGGCTTGTCTTGTTTAGGTGCCTTTGAAACGAGAATACTAGAACTTCCCTACCTCACAGAGATGTTATGAGGACAAATAGATTACAAATTGTGAGATGCTCACATGTTATGGCAATGGGGGGGTCATAAGTACCTGAGGTAGATAAATAATTGTGTTGACCCCTTTGCATAGTGTAGTTTTTCAACTGTAATCTTTTCATAATGCAATGCACAATGTTTTCATTATCCCTGAGGGCTGAGATTTTCAAGATCCCTGAGGTTCAGTGATATTAAACGTTCTGCCCAAGTCTGCAGTAGAGCAGGGAACTGCATAGAGGTCTCCCACGTCCAACTCTAGTGCCCTAACCACTGGACCATTCTTTCACTGCCCCAGCCATTCTCAAGAACTTACACTGTTTCGATGGCTTAAAAGAGGCACAGTCCTGTCTACGTTGGTGAATCTCCTACAGCAAAACCCTAGATATTCCACTCCTATGTTTATCTTAAGAATGGGATTTGCAAAGGAGCCTAAGACCCAGATTCTTCAAGGGATTTAGGTGTCTAATTCCCATGGGCTTTAGAAACAGGGTCATTTGGCACCTCTCTCTCTCTCATAAATTCCTAGGATAAATGTTGGCCTAACTCTCTGAATTCCACTGAAAGTCACTTCAGAACTTCATGCTTTAGGCCCTGATTCTGTGTCCATTGGAGTCACTGGTAAAATTTACATTTAACTTTAACAAGTGTGCTTGCCTTCCTTGGATTAGTAACTGAACTGTTGTCATTATACAACCCATAATAAGAAAAATTAATGAGGCTCCAAGGGGAGTGTGGTCAATTAGCCCTTGTGTTTAAATGGCATGGCTATTTCCATGCATGCGGAATTGTGGCTTCTTATAGTGAAGTGAAATTAGAGATAATACATTGATGGAAAACAATAAAAAAAATCCTAGCACAGACAGGCCTTATTAGGAGAATAAAGAGCAGTGACTCTAGCTCCACCCAAATTAAAAGACTCTTTTCAAGGCAAAGGCATGCCAAAACACAGCGCATGCAGGACATTCAGCAAGAGATGCCAGATTTAGTCGGTGGAGACCTTACTACACCTTGGGAGCAATACCTGAGCAAAAATCAGAAGCAGAATCTGATAGTTTATTTTCAGTTCGGGGGAGGCAGCTCTTTGGAAGGCTTCTTGGTGGTGTGTCGGGCCTGCTCTTCTGATTTCTTCTGACTTTCTGGCTTCAGGAGGGGCTTTGTTAAAAGGGGAGTTGATGGCATCACCACAAGGATTAGAGTCAGCAGCCCTGCTGTAAGTATTTTCATTCTCGGTTTTTCATGTGTGCTTAAGGGACACTGAGCACTTGAATATTTCGTTTCTCTTTGCCAATGCGGTGTTGGCTATTGTTACAAACAACACCTAAGATGACTAAGGTCAAACACTTACATAGAGGTGTAATTCCACTCACATAAATGATCCTACTAAGTCAATGAGACTGGTCTTGTGAGGAATGATATTCTTCTGCCTGAGATCCTGTTTCATCCCGGCAGACCTCTGTGCCCACAGAAATCAGCTAGAAGAATCCGGGCCAAAATGTTTTCAGGATCAAGCCATAAAACTGAACGAATATGGGGGCGGGAGAGAGAAGAGAGAGAGACAGGAAAACATTTTTTCCTTTTTTCCATGTAGTTAATTTCTACATTTGACAGCACTTTGTGAAGTCAGTTTCACTGTGCCCATCTACAGTTAGTTAATAACATGCCAGAAACTGGTTAAACACCTTTAGATTCATCATAGGGGGAGAAGGAAAAACTATTTTAATTAATAAAAGACATAAACAATGAAAAATAATCTGGATTTTGGGCCACAAATTCAACCATCATAGAAAAGACAGCACAGATCCATTGATTTGCATGTAGCAGTGCCAAATTACACTTGCTGAGGATTCAAGAAAACTGAGTTTTTGAAGGCGATCAATTAAAAAAAAATCAAGTTACAGTATAATTTTAATTGCTTCCATAATTGTATTCCTTTGGAAAACATGAAATGTATGACTGATATTTCCAGGGGAAAGGCTCATGAATGGACAACGTAGGCATTCTGCAAAAAGGGGCTAGAAATGGTTTTGGTTTTAATAGTATTTTTGAATTATTTGGTGTATGGCCACTTGGCTGTTTTAGAGATTATTGTGTTGATTTTAAGTGAGTTGTAATAGGAGTTGTGTTGGCTTTATGTATATTCAAGAAGTCCAGAGAAAAGTTGTATTGTTAGTTTGCTGTTTGGGAATTTAAAATGAGAATGTATTATGGATGATTAATATAGTTTGATCAGATATCAAAACTCATACTAATGCTGATAGTAATTGGAGCAATTCTCTGGCTTGTGTTATTGCAGGAAGTTAGGCTTAATGGTGCCTTCTGGTCGTAAAAATTGATGAGCATATAATGTTACTACTTCAACATTGTTACAGTAACATCAAGGTCAATTATCAATTTGATATGAATACAAATATGAGATGCTTTGCATTGATGTTTTCATAGCTCTGACCATCATTGGAGGTTTTTAAGAGCAGGTTAGACAAGCACCTCTCAGGGATGGTCTAGATCAGGGGCGGGCAAACTGTTTGGCCTGAGGGCCGCATTGGGTGTCAGAAATTGTATGGAGGGCCGGTTAGAGGAGGCTGTGCCTCCCCAAACAGCCAGCTGTGGCCCGGCCCCCGCCCCCTATCCGACCGCCCCTGCTTCTTGCCCCCTGACAGCCCCCCCCCGGGACTCCTGCCCCCCCCACTCCCTGTACCCTGACGGCCCCCCCGGCACTCCTGCCCCATCCAACCCCCCCGCTCCCTGTCCCCTGACAGCCCCCGGACCTCCTGCCTCCCCATCCAACCCCCGTCTCCTTCTTGACTCCCCCCCCCCAGGACCCCTGCCCTGTCCAACCACCCTTCTCCCTGTCCCCTGACTGCCCCCGGAACCCCTGCCCCTGACTGCCCCCCTGGCACCCCTACCCCCATTCAACCCCCGTTTCCCACCCTCTGACTGCCCCAACCCCTATCCACACCGCTGCCCCCTGGCCCGCCTCTGAACTCCCCTGCCCTCTATCCAACCCCCCTGCTCCCTGCCTCCTTACAGCGCTGCCTGGAGCATCGGTGGCTGGCGGCGCTACAGCTGAGCCGCCCAGAGCAGCAGGACAGGCAGCCGTGCCGCCCGGCAGGAGCCAGCCACACCACCGCGCAGCGCAGAGCACCGGGTCAGGCCCCGGCTCTGCAGCTGTGCTGCCCCAGGAGCTCACAGCCCCGCTGCCCAGAGCATTGTGCCCGCGGTGCAGTGAGCTGAGGCTGCAGGGGAGGGGCTGAGGTCTAGCCTCCCGGGGCAGGAGCTCGGGGGCCAGGCAGGAGGGTTCCGCAAGCCGGATGTGGCCCGCGGGCCGTAGTTTGCTCACCTCTGCTCTAGATAATACTTAGTCCTGCCATGAGTACAGGGGACTGGACTAGACGACCTCGCGAGGTCCCTTCCAATCCTATGACTCTATGAGTCTATGATCTGCTTCAGTGAGAATGAAAGAGTCATGATGATATCTTATCTTCTGACGTTTTAAATACTTGTTGCTAATTGAACTTGATTTCTCCTGATTTGGTGATAAAAATATTGTCCAGTAGAACATTAGAGACAGATTAGAGAAATAGAAACAGGATGCATCGTATTTCGCTCCTAATAGTCTGCAGAACTACAAGGTACTAACAAGTTGTAAGTGAACAACAGAAGTTGAGCAAAAAGGTCTAATACTGAAATTATATTAGCATTATACTGTAATATGATAATTATATCATATTAATGTGATATGAATACAAATGAATTGCTTTCTATTATTTTCCATAGCTCTGAGCATCTGCTTCGGAAAGAATGATATAGTCATAAAGATGTATTATCTTCCTATGTTTTATTAAAAACTCACTGCTAATTGAACTTGAGTTCTTTTGATTTGGTGAGAAATGTACTTCTGTAGATTGTTAGGACTGGTCTACACTAGGCGTTTATGTCGAATTTAGCGCCATTACATCGAATTAACCCTGCACCCGTCCACACCACGAGGCTATTTAGTTCGACATAGAGGTCTCTTAAATTCGACTTCTGTACTCCTCCCCAACGAGGGGAGTAGCGCTAAATTCCACATGGCCATATCGAATTAGGCTTGGTGTGGATGGAAATCGATGCTAATAGCTCCGGGAGCTATCCCACAGTGCACGACTCTGTTGACGCTCTGGACAGCAGTCCGAGCTCGGATGCTCTGACCAGCCACACAGGAAAAGGCCCGGGAAAATTTGAATTCCTTTTCCTGTCTGGGCAGTTTGAATCTCATTCCCTGTTTGGACAGCGTGGCGAGCTCAGCAGCACTGGCAACGATGCAGAGCTCTCCAGCAGAGATGGCCGTGCAATCCCAGAATAGAAAGAGGGCCCCAGCATGGACTGATCGGGAAGTCTTGGATCTCATCGCTGTGTGGGGCGATGAGTCCGTGCTTTCCGAGCTGCGCTCCAAAAGACGGAACGCAAAGATCTATGAGAAGATCTCGAAAGCCATGGCAGAGAGAGGATACAGCTGGGATGCAACGCAGTGCCGCGTGAAAATCAAGGAGCTGAGACAAGGCTACCAGAAGACCAAAGAGGCAAACGGACGCTCCGGATCCCATCCCCACACATCCCGTTTCTACGAGGCACTGCATTCCATCCTTGGTGCGGCCGCCACCACTACCCCACCACTGACCGTGGACTCTGAGGATGGGATATTGTCCACGGCCAGTTCCTCGGACATGTTAGCGGATGGGAAAGATGAGGAAGGAGATGAGGAGGATGAGGCAGTCGACAGCGCTTACCAAGCTGATTTCCCCGACAGCCAGGAGCTCTTCATCACCCTTACAGAGATCCCCTACCAACCCTCCCCAGCATGTAACCCGGACACAGATTCAGGGGAAGGATCAAGCGGTAAGTGCTTTAAACATCTAAACATTTATTTTTTACAAAACTGGAATATTAAGAATAAGAACAATGTGTGCTTCATGATTTCTTTACCCTGGGCGCTTAAGTAATCAGTTCCAACTATTTAAAAAAAATCAAACAGTGTCCGGTTGTGCATGATTCTGCTGCCCAAGCTGCTCCACTCTTTAGTCCCTGCCACTGCAGCTATATGAAAATCCGGTCTATATGTCCGGGGATAGAGCAATAATCCTCCACTGACATCTCAACGAAGCTCTCCTGCAGGTAATGGGAAAGCCTGTTCATCAGGTTCCTGGGGAGAGCGGCCTTATTGGGTCCTCCGAAGTAGGAGACGTTCCCGCGCCAGGAGACAAGCAAGTACTCCGGTATCATTGCCTTGCACAGCATGGCGGCATAGGGCCCTGGTCTTTGCAGGCTTTCTCGAAGCATCCTTTCCTTCTCGCTGTCCGAGATCCTCATGATAGTTATGTCGCTCATGATGACCTGCTTTGAATTAGGTAGGGGACTGTTAGTATTGGGACTGCTTGCAAGTTCCTTTACAGAACTGTAACCGCTGGTTTGCAGCCACGCGGTGGATGCGGGAGACGGGCAGCATACAGGGATCTTTCCCTGGGACATCCGCGAGGGGGTGGGACAGAGCCAGAGTTCATGCTTGGCCGATTGCTGGCAGCAGAGACTGGCATTGCTTTCAATGTGAAAGGAGGCCAGTGGTACTACTAAAGTTTTAAGCAGCCACAAGTCTACGGCTTACCATCTTTGCCTGCTACAGAGATTACGGTGTCCTGCCACACTTCCCAGATCTGCAGTGCAAAACCCCAGGCACTGAAGGCGAGGTCCGAAAATTCGACCTTGTCCCGAGTGCGCATGTGATAGGTGCGGTGCATGGTCTTGTTCACAGAGAAAGACTATGTTCTTTGTTCATAACTACATTTATCTTTCGGAGGAATTCACTACCTTTTTCTCATTCCCACAGCCACATCTGCGACTGTCTCCCAACCCAGCCTGGCATCACACTCCCAGAGGCTAGCGCACATTAGGCGGAGGAAGAAGAAGACGCGAGAGGACATGTTCTCAGAACTAATGGACTGCTCCCGAGCCCAGGCAGCACAGCATAACCAGTGGAGGGAGAATTTGTCCCAAATGCACCGGACACACATGGAACGTGAGGAGAGGTGGCGGCAGGAAGACCAGCAGGCGACTCAAACGATGCTTGGACTTCTGAGGGAGCAAACGGACACACTCCGGCGCCTTGTTGATGTTCTGCAGGAACGGAGGCAGGAGGACAGAGCCCCGCTGCAGTCTATCAGGAACCGCACTCCCCCGCCACCAAGTCCCATACCCCCCTCGCCCAAAGTCCAAAGAAGGAGGGGCGGGAGAGTCCGTGAAAACTCTCACTCCACCCCTGCAGACTGCTCAAACACCAGAAGGCTGTCATTCCCCAAAATTTGAAAAGTCCTTTCCTGGCCGCCTCAAGCAAGCCCCCGTCCAAGTTTCACCCCCCAGTTTCATGTGTGGTTGTTAATAAAAAATATGTTTTTGTTCATTACTGTTTCAGTCATGCTGTTTTGAGGGAGAGTCTGTCTGCAGGGGGGGAAGGGGCTTGGTAATTGGTCAGGACAGTCACCTTTAGCAGGGTACAGAGGCGGGGGCAGATCCAGCAGCAGGGCACATACACAGTGCACTGACTAGTTACCCTGGTCAGTCTGGGAGGTGGTTTTCATGTTCTGTGCGTGGGGTGTGTGGGGGGGTTGCTCTATGACTTTGTGGCGGGGTTGCTCTATGACTTTGTGGCGGGGGAGGGCAGTTACAGATGTTATGCAGCGGTCCTTGTCCTGGATCACAGAGCCACGCAGCAGGGGATCTGTAACCCTCCTCCCCCTGCCATAAAGTCACATAGCCCCCACATACATGCAGTCCCGCTCAGGAGGGCTGGCAGGCTCCGTGGAAACAACCAATCCGCCACTGCGAATCCTGTCATTCCTGGAGTTTAGAAGGATCATTTGCATCAGTACACTACACCCGCTCCCCACCACAGTCTGTGTCCCAGGTTTAAAACATTCCCGCGAAAACAGTAATAAAGACAACGCTGTTCATTAACAAAATAAAACTAAATTTATTTTTTTGGAAGGGGGTGGAGGGGGTCTGTAACTGGAGAGGATAGTCATCCTTAACTGGGTAAAGAAACGGGGGCAGGTTCAGCTTCTCTGTACAGAAACTTTAAAGTCACTGGTCACCCTGCTCAGTGTGGAACCAGGCTTTCAAAGCCTCACGGATGCACAGCGCGTCCCGCTGTGCTCTTCTAATCGCCCGGCTGTCTGGCTGGGCGTAATCAGATGCCAGGCTATTTGCCTCAACCTCCCACCCCACCATAAAGGTCTCCCCCTTGCTCTCACACAGATTGTGGAGCACACAGCAAGCAGCTATAACAATGGGGATATTGGTTTCGCTGAGATCACAGCGAGTCAGTAAGCTTCTCCATCTCCCCTTGAGACGGCCAAAAGCACACTCCACGACCATTCAGCACTTGCTCAGCCGGTAGTTGAAGAGTTCTTTTTCAGAGTCCAGGGCGCCAGTGTAGGGCTTCATGAGCCAGGGCACTAGCAGGTAGGCTGGGTCCCCAAGGATCACTGTAGGCATCTCCACATCCCCAAGAGTTATTTTGTGGTCCGGGAAGTAAATACCTTCCTGCAGCCGTCTAAACAGACCAGAGCTCCTGAAGACGCGAGCGTCATGAACCTTGCCCGGCCATCCGACGTTGATGTTGGTAAAACGTCCCCTGTGGTCCACCAGTGCTTGCAGCACCATTGAAAAGTAGCCCTTTCGGTTGACATACTGGCTGGCCTGGTGGTCCGGTCCCAGGATAGGGATGTGAGTTCCATCTATAGCCCCACCGCAGTTTGGGAATCCCATCGCCGCGAAGCCATCTATGATGACCTCCACGTTTCCCAGGGTCACTACCTTTGAGAGCAGTACCTTAATGATTGCATTGGCTACTTGCATCACAACAACCCCCACGGTAGATTTGCCCACGCCAAACTGGTTCGCGACAGACCGGTAGCTGTCCGGCGTTGCAAGCTTCCAGAGGGCTATGGCCACTCGCTTCTGGACAGTCAGGGCTGCTCGCATCCGGGTGTCATTGCACTTCAGGGCAGGGGACAGCAACTCACAAAGTTCAAGGAAAGTCCCCTTCCGCATGCGAAAGTTTCGCAGCCACTGGGATTCATCCCAGACCTGCAGCACTGTGCGGTCCCACCAGTCCGTGCTTGTTTCCCGTGCCCAGAATCGCTCTTCCACAACATCCACATGACCCATTGTCACTGTGATGTTCTCGGCGCTGGGTCCCGTGCTTTGTGACAGGTCTGTGCCACTCTCAGACTTCAGGCCCTCACCGCGGTGCCGTAGCCTCCTCGCCTGGTTTATCTGCATCTGCCTCTGGGAAAGGTGGATGATAAGCTGCGAGGCGTTGACAACGGCCACAACTGCAGCGATGGTCGCAGCGGGATCCATGCTCGCAGTGCTGTGGCGTCCGCGCTGTCACTGACCTGAAAAGTGCGCGAACTGATATCCCGCCGGCGCTTTCAGGGAGGGAGGGAGGGCGATAGTGACGGACGGATGACGACAATTACCCAAAAGCACCCTCGACCCTTTTTTTTTACCCAGCAGGCATTGGCGGCTCAACCCAGAATTCCAATGGGCAGCGGGGACTGCGGGAACTGTGGGATAGCTGCCCACAGTGCACTGCTTCCAATGTCGATGCTTTCCCCATTAGTGTGGACTCACAAAGTCGAATTACTGTCCTTAGGCCTGGTCTACACTAGGCGTTTATTTCGAATTTAGCACCGTTAAATCGAATTAACCCTGCACCCGTCCACACCACGAGGCTATTTAGTTCGACATAGAGGTCTCTTAAATTCGACTTCTGTACTCCTCCCCAACGAGGGGAGTAGCGCTAAATTCCACATGGCCATATCGAATTAGGCTTGGTGTGGATGGAAATCGACGGTAATAGCTCCGGGAGCTATCCCACAGTGCACGACTCTGTTGACGCTCTGGACAGCAGTCCGAGCTCGGATGCTCTGACCAGCCACACAGGAAAAGGCCCGGGAAAATTTGAATTCCTTTTCCTGTCTGGGCAGTTTGAATCCCATTTCCTGTTTGGACAGTGTGGCGAGCTCAGCAGCACTGGCAACGATGCAGAGCTCTCCAGCTGAGATGGCCATGCAATCTCAGAATAGAAAGAGGGCCCCAGCATGGACTGATCGGGAAGTCTTGGATCTCATCGCTGTGTGGGGCGATGAGTCCATGCTTTCCGAGCTGCGCTCCAAAAGATGGAACGCAAAGATCTATGAGAAGATCTCTAAAGCCATGGCAGAGAGAGGATACAGCCGGGATGCAACGCAGTGCCGCGTGAAAATCAAGGAGCTGAGACAAGGCTATCAGAAGACCAAACAGGCAAACGGACGCTCCGGATCCCATCCCCACACATCCCGTTTCTACGAGGCACTGCATTCCATCCTTGCTGCGGCCGCCACCACTACCCCACCACTGACCGTGGACTCTGAGGATGGGATATTGTCCAGGGCCGGTTCCTCGGACATGTTAGCGGACGGGGAAGATGAGGAAGGAGATGAGGAGGATGAGGCAGTCGGCAGCGCTTACCAAGATGATTTCCCCGACAGCCAGGAGCTCTTCATCACCCTTACAGAGATCCCCTACCAACCCTCCCCAGCATGTAACCCGGACACAGATTCAGGGGAAGGATCAAGCGGTAAGTGCTTTAAACATATAAACCTTTATTTTTTACAAAACTTGAATATTAATACTAATAACAATCTTTGATTCATGATTTCTTCCCCCTGGGCGCTTAAATAATCAGTAACAAGTATTTATAAAAAAATCAAACAGTGTCCGGTTGTGCATGATTGTGCTGCCCAAGCTGCTCCACTCTTTTGTCCCTGCTACTGTAGCTATATGAAAAGCCGGTCTATATGTCCGGGGATAGATCAGTAGTCCTCCACAGACATTTCAACAAAGTTCTCCTGCAGGTAAAGGGATAGCCTATTCATCAGGTTCCTGGGGAGAGCGGCTTTACTTGGTCCTCCAAAGTAAGAGACGTTCCCGCACCAGGAGACAAGCAGGTACTCTGGAATCAGTGCCTTGCAGATCATGGCGGCATAGGGCCCCGGTCTCTGCAGGCTTTCTCGAAGCATCCTCTGGATCTCGGTGTCCGGGATCCTCATGAGGGTGATGTCGGTCATGACAACCTGCTTTGAATTAGGTAGGGGACTGTTAGTATTGGGACTGGTTGCAACAAGTTCCTTTACAGAACTGTGACCGCTGGTTTACAGCCACGCGGTTGGGGCAGGAGAGGGTCAGCATCCAGGGATCTTTCCCTGGCACATCCGCGAGGGGGTGGGACAGGGCCACAGTTCTTGCTTGGCCGATTGCTGGCAGCACAGACTGGCATTGCTTTCAATGTGAAAGGTGGCCAGTGGTACTCCTAAAGTTTTAATCTGCAACAAGTCTACGGCTTACCATCTTTGCCTGCTACAGAGAGTACCGTGTCCTGCCCCGGTTCCCAGATCGGCAGTGCAAAACCCCAGGCACTGAAGGCGAGGTTCGAAAATTCGACCTTGTCCTCAGTGCGCATGTGATAGGTGTGGTTCATGGTCTTGTTCACGGAGAAAGACTATGTTCTTGTGAATAAAGGTTCTTGATTCACAACTACATTTATCTTTCGGAGGAATTCACTGCCTTTTCCTCATTCCCACAGCCACATCTGCAACTGTCTCCCAACCCAGCCTGGAATCACACTCCCAGAGGCTAGCGCACATTAGGCGGAGGAAGAAGAAGACGCGAGAGGACATGTTCTCTGAACTTATGGGCTGCTCCCGAGCCCAGGCAGCACAGCATAACCAGTGGAGGGAGAATTTGTCCCAAATGCACCGGATACACATGGACCGTGAGGAGAGGTGGCGGCAAGAAGACCAGCAGGCGACTCAAATGCTGCTTGGACTTCTGAGGGAGCAAACGGACACGCTCTGGCGCCTTGTTGATGTTCTGCAGGAACGGAGGCAGGAGGACAGAGCCCCGCTGCAGTCTATCAGGAACCGCACTCCCCCGCCACCAAGTCCCATACCCCCCTCGCCCAAAGTCCAAAGAAGGAGGGGCGGGAGAGTCCGTGAAAACTCTCACTCCACCCCTGCAGACTGCTCAAGCACCAGAAGGCTGTCATTCCCCAAAATTTGAAAAGTCCTTTCCTGGCCGCCTCAAGCAAGCCCCCGTCCAAGTTTCACCCCCCAGTTTCATGTGTGGTTGTTAATAAAAAATACGTTTTTGTTCATTACTGTTTCAGTCATGCTGTTTTGAGGGAGAGTCTGTCTGCAGGGGGGGAAGGGGCTTGGTAATTGGACAGGACAGTCACCTTTAGCAGGGTACAGAGGCAGGGGCAGGTCCAGCAGCAGGGCACATACACAGTGCACTGACTAGTTACCCTGGTCAGTCTGGGAGGTGGTTTTCATGTTCTGTGCGTGGGGTGTGTGGGGGGGTTGCTCTATGACTTTGTGGCGGGGGAGGGCAGTTACAGATGTTATGCAGCGGTCCTTGTCCTGGATCACAGAGCCACGCAGCAGGGGATCTGTAACCCTCCTCCCCCTGCCATAAAGTCACATAGCCCCCACATACATGCAGTCCCGCTCAGGAGGGCTGGCAGGCTCCGTGGAAACAACCAATCCGCCACTGCGAATCCTGTCATTCCTGGAGTTTAGAAGGATCATTTGCATCAGTACACTACACCCGCTCCCCACCACAGTCTGCGTCCCAGGTTTAAAACATTCCCGCGAAAACAGTAATAAAGACAACGGTGTTCATTAACAAAATAAAACTAAATTTATTTTTTTGGAAGGGGGTGGAGGGGGTCTGTAACTGGAGAGGATAGTCATCCTTAACTGGGTAAAGAAACGGGGGCAGGTTCAGCTTCTCTGTACAGAAACTTTAAAGTCACTGGTCACCCTGCTCAGTGTGGAACCAGGCTTTCAAAGCCTCCCGGATGCACAGCGCGTCCCGCTGTGCTCTTCTAATCGCCCGGCTGTCTGGCTGGGCGTAATCAGATGCCAGGCTATTTGCCTCAACCTCCCACCCCACCATAAAGGTCTCCCCCTTGCTCTCACACAGATTGTGGAGCACACAGCAAGCAGCTATAACAATGGGGATATTGGTTTCGCTGAGATCACAGCGAGTCAGTAAGCTTCTCCATCTCCCCTTGAGACGGCCAAAAGCACACTCCACCACCATTCTGCACTTGCTCAGCCGGTAGTTGAAGAGTTCTTTTTCAGAGTCCAGGGCGCCAGTGTAGGGCTTCATGAGCCAGGGCACTAGCAGGTAGGCTGGGTCCCCAAGGATCACTGTAGGCATCTCCACATCCCCAAGAGTTATTTTGTGGTCCGGGAAGTAAATACCTTCCTGCAGCCGTCTAAACAGACCAGAGCTCCTGAAGACGCGAGCGTCATGAACCTTGCCCGGCCATCCGACGTTGATGTTGGTAAAACGTCCCCTGTGGTCCACCAGTGCTTGCAGCACCATTGAAAAGTAGCCCTTTCGGTTGATGTACTGGCTGGCCTGGTGGTCCGGTCCCAGGATAGGGATGTGAGTTCCATCTATAGCCCCACCGCAGTTTGGGAATCCCATCGCGGCGAAGCCATCTATGATGACCTCCACGTTTCCCAGGGTCACTACCTTTGAGAGCAGTACCTTGACGATTGCGTTGGCTACTTGCATCACAACAACCCCCATGGTAGATTTGCCCACGCGAAACTGGTTCGCGACAGACCGGTAGCTGTCCAGCGTTGCAAGCTTCCAGAGGGGTATGGCCACTCGCTTCTGGACAGTCGGGGCTGCTCGCATCCGGGTGTCATTGTGCTTCAGGGCAGGTGACAGCAACTCACAAAGTTCCAGGAAAGTCCCCTTCCGCATGCGAAAGTTTCGCAGCCACTGGGATTCGTCCCAGACCTGCAGCACTATGTGGTCCCACCAGTCAGTGCTTGTTTCCCGTGCCCAGAATCGCCGTTCCACAAGATCCAGATGACCCATTGTCACCGTGATGTCCTCGGAGCTGGGTCCCGTGCTTTGTGAGAGGTCTGTGCCCCTCTCAGAGTTCAGGCACTCACCGCGGTGCCGTAGCCTCCTCGCCTGGTTCATCTGCATCTGCCTCTGGGAAAGGTGGATGATAACCTGCGAGGCGTTCACAAGTGCCACAACTGCAGCGATGGTCGCAGCGGGATCCATGCTCGCAGTGCTGTGGCGTCCGCGCTGTCACTGACCCGAAAAGCGCGCAAACTGATTTCCCGCCGGCGCTTTCAGGGAGGGAGGGAGGGCGGTATTGACAGACGGATGACGACAATTACCCAAAAGCACCCTCGACCCTTTTTTTTTTACCCAGAAGGCATTGGCAGCTCGACCCCGAATTCCAATGGGCAGCGGGGACTGCGGGAACTGTGGGATAGCTGCCCACAGTGCACCGCTTCCAATGTCAACGCTTTCCCCGTTAGTGTGGACTCACAAAGTCGAATTACTGTCCTTAGTGTGGACACACAAGTTTGACTTTGCAATATCGATTCCACATATTCGATTTAAGTGAAATCGAAATACCCTCGTAGTGTAGACATACCCTTAGTGTGGACACACACGTTCGACTTTGCAATATCGATTCCACAAATTCAATTTAAGAGAAATCGAACTACCCTCGTAGTGTAGACATACCCTTAGAGACAGACACACATGACAGGTCTGATTTTTGGCTGATTTAATAGATTATAAGTGCAGAAGGGACCATTGTGATAATGAAGTTCGACCTCCTGTAAAACAAAGGCATAGGACTTTCGAAAATAATTCCTGAAAATAACTGAACTAGAGCATATCTTTTAGAGAAACATCCAGTCTTGATGTAAAAATCGCAAGTGATGGAACATCAACCACAACCTTGGTACACTGTTCCACCAGTTACTTTACCAAAATTTTGCACCCTATTTCTAATCTGAATTTGGGCAGCTTAACTTCCACCCATTACCTTTGTCATCAAGGCAGAAGAACTCATCATCAAATTTCTGTTCCCCAGGTAGGTACTTATACACTGTGATCAAGTCACCCCTTCACTTTCTCTTTGTTAAAACGAACAATTGAACTCTCAGAGTCTATCCCTCTACGGCACATCTTTCAGTCCTTTATTCATGACCATGGCTCTTCTCTGAACCGTCTCCAAAATTATGAAAACTCTTCTTGATCTATTTCAGACAGTTGAGAATTGAGCTGGTAATTTCCTACAGGACTTCATTTCTCACCAGAGGTCCCTGACTCTGGAAGCAATAAGATTACTCAGTGTGTAGAGTTAAACACATGCATAAATCATTGCAGGGTCAGGCATCCAGTGGCTGTGTGTATGTACAGCACCTAGCACAATGGGTATCTCTCTCTTGGTTACCACATTTTTTCCTTTTTTGCAGACATTATATTCCACACCAAGAAGTGGTAAAAATAAGCAACGAGAGCGGAGTGACCGAGTTTATCCTAATGGGATTTCCCCTCAGCCGCCAGATGGAAATCTTCCTCTTCGTCCTCTTCCTCATGTTCTACCTGGTCACCCTCTCAGGCAACCTAGTCATCATCACCATCACCTTGGCCGACTACCGGCTCCGAACCCCCATGTATTTCTTCCTGTGGAACTTCTCCTTCATGGAGATCTGGTTCACTTCAGTCACAGTGCCCAAGCTCCTCTCCGGTTTGCTCTTTGGGAGCAGGATCATCTCCTTCACTAGCTGCATGGTACAAAGCTTCTTCTACTTCTTTCTGGCGGTGATGGAGTTCCTCCTTCTGGCCGTCATGTCCTTTGACCGATATATTGCCATCTGTAACCCATTGAGATACACAGTGATCATGAACAGTCACGTCTGCTTCGTGCTGGTGTTTGGGGCCTGGACTGGGGCCTTCTTGTATATCCTTGGACCACTCAGTGCTGTCGCCAAGGTACCCTACTGTGGCCCCAATGTGGTCAACCACTTCTTCTGTGACCTTACACCACTGGTTAAGTTATCCTGCAAGGACACCCATGTCCTGGAGTCAGCCATTTTCATCATGGCATCAGTGCTTATCCTGAGCTCCTTGGTGGTGACTGCAGTGTCCTACACGTACATCATCACCACGGTGCTCAGGACCCCCATGGCTCAGGGCAGGCAAAAGGCCTTCTCCACCTGCACCTCTCACATCACAGTGGTGAGCATCGTCTACAGCACCCACATCTTCATGCATGTCCGTCCCATTGAAAGCAGCTCCTTGGAGCTCAACAAGGTGGTGGCCTTGCTGACCTCCGTGGTGACACCATCCCTCAACCCCTTCATCTACACCCTCAGGAACAAGCAGGTCAAACAAGCCCTGAAGGAGGCTGTAGCCCAGAACAAGGTCTTCCTGTTCTACAAAAAGTGTATCCCCTAATGCAGTGGTTCTCAACCAGAGATAATAGTGTGACTGTGACACTTTTGTATTTTTATGTCTGATTTTGTAAGCAAGTAGTTTTTAAGTGAGGTAAAACTTGGGGGTACACAAGACAAATCAGCCTCCTGAAAGGGGTATAGTCGTCTGGAAAGGTTGAGAGCAACTGGCCTAATGGGATGTTTAACCACTGCTGGTCATTTAGTATATCTCTAAACCAGGGTGAGAGGAATTTGAGTGGTTCTCAAGACCGGTAATTATGAGACCAAGCAAACAATCACAACACTAAGTGAAAAATCACTAACTCATGCTTAATTTTAAGTCCAGGAATGCAGTTCTCTCTTGATTCAGCAAAGCATTGAAGTATTTGCTTAACTTTGTGAATTCAGGAGTTCCCAGAGCCACAGATTTCAAAGCCATTAGATCCACTAGTTTGAACTCCTGTATATTACAGATCAGAGAATTTCATCGAGTCACTCCTGGACTGAACTGAATAAATTGTGTTTGGCTGAACCATCTTCCAGAAAGGCATCCAGTCCTGATCTGAAGACATCAAGAGATGGAGAATCCATCATCCCCTTTGGTATTTGGTTAATCACCCTCAATGTTCAAAATTTGTACCATATTTCTCATTTGATTTTTCTTGTCGTTGCTTTAACTTTCTGATATTCCTGATATTTTCTCCTGGTGAAGGTATTTCTACATCATAATTAAGACACATCTCAATCTTTGTGTTGATAATCCTAACGGACCAATCTCTTTAAATCTCTCACTCTCAGGTATCTTTTTTTCCCTGGGACATGAATGATTTTTGTGGTTCTTCTCTGTACCCTCACCATTTTTTCAAAATCTTTTAAAATATGCCGGGCACAGTATTTCAGTGTTGGTCTCATCAATGCCATGTACATTGGTCATATCACTTGCCTGCTTCTACTTCCACTTTCATTTCTGTTCCTCACAACACTTAAACCCAGGCTTAATTTTAAGATAGTACATAGTCCCATCTCCATTCAGCAAAGCATTTAAGCACGTTCTTAAGAATAAGCATGTGCTTTCCCCAGTTTAAGTTGAATGGGAATACTCATGTGTCCCGAGTAAAGAAATTGCTTAACCTGAGGATTGGAAACTGAAATTCAGTGGCGTTGGGAAGCCAACTCAGGTTTCTTTGAAATTCCTTCCATACGTGATTGGCTGAGCTAGGGCCTTTTGGAGTTTAGGTTAATTTTCAATATAATCGTTGTGGTTTCTTCATGCCTTTGTAATAGGAAGTCTTTGGGTTGGGTTTTCTTTGGCCACCGTCACTCTCCTCAAAGGTATCACCCATCTTGAGTACATCTGATTCGGGGAGTAGCTTTTTGGGTATCTACATACTGGATTTAGGGTTATTTTTAATTGTTAGCCATATTATAAATTAATGGTCATGCACACAAACCAGGGCCCACAGCTGTTGATAATGGATAAAATATTCTCAGTCAGCAACTATGCTTCTAATAACTGATGGATCTCTGCCCATCACTGTCTCCTTTTGTCTAACTCTTCAGCTCCAATAAAGCATTAAAAACCTTACACGATGCAAAAAGAAGCCATTCCAGTTTGTACACGCACACAAGATACCTGGCCCATAAAACCAAGGAAATGAAAAGTTAGCCACTGAGCAAGTACCAAGCACAATGCTTTACCATGACCGCAACTACTGTTCACAGCTGAGCAGGCACTGCGCCATTAACTCTGCACCCTCTAGAGAGGTCAGTCTTCCATCAGCCCACTGAACCACCATGAGAAAGTCATGGGGTTGATCAGTAATAGTTTATTAATACTGTATGGGACCTGGTAATTGAGCTAGTTACTGCATGGCCATACTGGGTTATTGGAATATGCATATGTTGGTTTTGTTTAACAGCAGGGCTCTTAGGAAACATAAGAAGGGCCAGACTGGGTCAGACCAAAGGTCCATGTAGCCCAGTATCCTGTCTCCAACAGTGGCCAATGCCAGGTGCCCCAGAGGGAATGGACCGACCAGGGAATCACCGAGCGATCCACCCGCTGTCGCCCATTGCCAGAGAGATTCTCCCCTTCCCCTCTCTGGATCTCTCACCGAGATGTCTCCTTAGTGGACAGGTTACATTTGGAAGCAGGCATGTGATACGCTCTGTAGAGGCACCGAACTGAAGTGTAAATTAGGCTGCTAAGTCCCTTAGGGCCACACTTGTAAAGGTATTTGGGTGCCTAACGGGGTTTTTCAAAAGCACTGTGGAGCCTGTGACGGTGCTGAGAGCTGGCACCAGAGCAAGCTCTCTGGTCACCGTTCGTACTTGTGGGTCTGGGTGCACCTGGTTACTGAGCCACACCATCGGTAGGAAGCTGATGAGCGAATTAGCCCATTCTCAGGCAGAGGAAGGCAGCATTCAAGGCTAAGGGGTGGGGTCCTAGTGAAGGCTTGGCGAGGAGCTGCCTTATCTGCGCTGGTGAAGAGCCAGTGGAAAGGGTTGGAGTCTGGGCCCCGGAGGAGCTATTACAGTGGCCCAGAGAACAGCAGAAGGTGATGGAGAAGACCCTGCAGGCCTTCCAGCAGTCCTACCACTGGGAGACACAGGTCCTGCCAGCCTGGTCAGTGGAGCAGCTACAGAGCCTGCAGGAATCTATAAGGGAACAAGCCCACGTACAGCACCGACTGCTGCAAAGTTTGGTGAGTCCTGCAATGGACACTGGGTACCGGGGCCAGCTCACTAAGGTGAGGGCCTGCAGGTGACCCTGGTGTGTTCTTGGTTACTTTCGATACCAGCCTTTGGAGCTGGTTGGGACAGAACAATGTGAGTTCTTTGGCAACACCCTATGTAACTGGGCAGCAGAGGCAGCATACGTGTCTCCCTGTGATCTTCATGCAAGAGACTCTGGTGTGGTTAAGGCAGCCGTCCTGGACCAGGTTGGCTTGTCCAAGGAGGGAAAATATCACCAGCAATTTAGCATGGCAAGATGGGGGAATATGGCCCCATGTGTTTGCACAGAAACTAAACTGTGGCCCAGTCTGGAAAGGCCAGATCTCCAAACTGGGGGGCAGACTATGGACTCTGTGATTCGGGAACAGTTTTGTCAACGTCTTCCTGACAATAGATGGGTTAGGAGGCATCAGCTAGTCAATCTGCATGCTGCAGTTAAACGGAATAGATGTGTTTGCAGGGCTGGGCCTTCCCAGCGTGAGTCAGATGTTTAAGGCACTTGTAACGGAGCGGTCACCCCGCTCCGGCCCAGAGGGCTTAAAAGCAGCCCTGGGGAGGGCTGTGGCTGAGGAAAGGCTGATTGCGGAAGCAGCTTCAGCTGGGGACACGCCCCAATCAGGGCCCAGCTGGCCCATATAAGAAGGCAGTGGGCCAGGAGCAGGACACACTCTCCCTCTAGCTCTTGAGGGAGAAGGGCCTGGCTGCTGGGTACCTAAAGTGGAGCAGGGCTGAAGGAAGTCCAGAGGAGCTGGGAGAGCTCCAGCCTGGAAACCCCCCAGGCTGCAGGACTTGTTAAAGGCTGGAAAGGGTACTGGGGCTGCAGGGGGCAGCCCAAGGGTAGGCAGAGGCAGCAAGTCCAACCCCTCCTTGCCAATGATTAGTTTGAACTGAACCTGGGGAGAAGGAGTGGAGGAGAGTCTATGGCTGGAAAGGGCACCGAGGAGAGAAAGAGGAAGGAGCCCTGAGGTGCTCAAGCCGTAGGGTGTTTTCAGTATGTACCTGAAGGACATATAAAAAGTGACTGTCCATTCATGGCCTGTGGGTTTGCACTGTTCAGTGGTTGGGCTGAGACCCCGAGGCAGGGAGAAGAAAGTCCCTGCTCTCTCGGTAACGGTAGGGAGAAGGCACCAAATGAGGTGTAGTGGGCACTGCTCCCTCCTGTTGGCCAATCAGGTGAGAGCTGATGAATCCCCACTGGATGCTTCCTGGAGCTAGGGTCAAAATCAAATGTGTAGACGGGGACAAGAAATTCCATCCCATGGCCAAGGTGCCCTCGGGCATCAAGAGGCCGTTCAGGGGGAAAGGCGTAGGTGTAGTGGATGGATTGCCCCATCTCCATGTACTGGATGGGGATCCCTTCACAACAGGGAAGTAAAGTGGGGTACAAGGGCCCTAGAGGGTGGAAACAAAACCCACTGGGCAAGGTAAAGAGGAAAGAAATGTAGAGGGGCTGGAGGAACCTAGACATGCTCTTGCAAACCACTGAGATGGTAAGGAAGGAGACGTCCCCGGAGACACAGAGCAAGAAGAGAAAGAAAACAAAGATGAATTAAGTGGATCCATTGGAGTCACGCACTTATCAGAGCCCTTATCCCGGGCCTCTCGGGAGGAGGTTGCACCCATAGGATACTTGGAGGGATGGACGAAACACGGGCCCTGGATAACCAGGAGGGGTGAGAAAAGACCTTGGCAACAAGCCAAAAGGGTGTAGGTGGGGGGGATAGCTCAACAGACTGCCCTTGGGCTGATGAGCTGTCGGCGGAGAGAGAAATATGGGGATGGGCCCCACCCACCAAATGCACTTTTTGTGTGAGGAGAGTGGATGAACCCAAGATGAACACCCTGAGGGCAAGGAGGGGCAGAGGCTAGTCGTCCCTGTGAGGAAGGGAACATGAGCTTATACCGTGGAAGGTGGTAAGGGACAAAGTGTATTTAATGGGTCATATATTGGCTAGTAATAGAGCAGCACTGTTGGCCTAGGTTTTAGTGTGGGGAATAAGACCTTTGACTAACGCTTCGGGGAAGGAGGGCAAACAAAACCTTCTGGGTTAACTAGATCTCCGGCTCCATTTTTGGAATGTCCCAGATTTGGGTACAGGACGAGGAAAAGGTGATTTTGACCTTCCTGGTACAATGGGGATAAACAAGGGAAATCCCGAAAATCCCTGTCAAATAGTCAGATTAATAGTTTTGTATTTGCTAGTAAGTCGGTAAGCACGTAACACAATCTAGTGTGCAGGGCAGAATTGCATATTTGGTTCTTTCATATTAATTAGATAAATCTGAAGGGGTTATTGATAAAACTAGGGTGTCATCCCTGGTTTGAAGAGTGTGCTGAGACTGACGTCTTCTGCCTTTGTGGACAGCTTGTGTGTGTGTGCAGCCAAACCATTGGCCTGTTGCACCTCAATGGTGTAAGCTCGAAAGCCCATCTCTCTCACCAACAGAAGTTGGTCCAATCAAAGATATTACCTCACCCACCTCTCCCTCTAATACCCATGACAATCAGATGATACTTAGTTTTGGGCAGAGACCTCACAACCCTTCAGTGAAATATTGAGATGGTGGTCAGACAGAGAGGTCATATGCCTGCGTGGGTATACCTGGGCATGTCTGTGTCACAGGCACCTAAATACCTTTCGAAATCTGCCGCCTAGGTGCTTTTGAAACCTTTCCTCCATTTATGTATTTATTTTGGTAAGGATAAAGATTTAAAGGAGTAAAACATAATGGGCTCTAGAGGGCAGCAGAGGCCAAGAAATGAGAAGCAGCAGCTGCAGTTTGATCACAGAAATAGAATTTTGAAACTAAAGAGAAACCACAAAGTTTTCACTTTACCTCCGCCTCTTTCCTCTCTCTGCCTGGCTACAGAGAGCTTAGACACCACTATTTGGCTCCATCTCGTCAGCTATCATGGATTGCTCTCGCTGCATTACTTCATCAATCCGTTGTGTCCAGACTCAATTTTAAACAGCTCCAGCAACAGGCTTTCCATTTTGGTCGTATTAAACATCTCCTTAAATTTCCAGTGTTGCTTCCCTCTTCCGTGTGGATCCAGACGGTCTGAACTGCGTGGGATGGATGTTAGGGTAATAACGACTAGAACAACTTAGGGACATGGTGGATTCGCCAGCTCTTGAAGTCTTCAAATCAAGACTGGATGTCTCTGTCCAAAAGGTAGGCTCTCGCTTAGAGAAGTCAGGAGCTCGATGCCGGAATCACTGGGTGAAATTACCTGACTTGTGTAATGCAGGAGGTCAGACTCAGATTCCAAGGCCTGAAGGGACCATTGTGATCATCTAGTCTGACCTCCTGTGTAACACGGGCCACAGAACTTCCCCATAATAATTCCTAGGGCAGGTCTCTTAGAAAAACATCCAGTCTTGATTTAAAAATGGTCAGGGCTTCCCGCCGCCCCCATTGGCCTGGAGCGGCGAACTGCGGCCAGTGGGAGCCGTGATCGGCCGAACCTGCGGACACGGTAGATAAACAAACCTGCCTGGCCCGGCCCGCCAGGGTGCTTACCCTGGAGAGCTGCGTGCCAAATGTTGCCGATCCCTGATCTAGTTATTTTGCTTAATATGCTACTGGAAGGTTCTGAAGCCCAGATACTCAAATGCATTTAGGTGCCTAACTTTCAAAGTGCCTAGCCCTCAGATACTATGGTGATGTAATCTGTATAAGAATGTGACTAGAGTCAACAGACTGAGTCTGAACATTTGAGATCTAGTCTAATCAGTCTAGGGTGACCAGACAGCAAATGTGAAAAATCAGGATGGGGGTGGGGGGTAATAGGAACCTATATAAGAAAAAGACCCAAAAATCGGGACTGTCCCTATAAAATCGGGACATTTGGTCACCCTAAATCAGTCGAAGGCATTTATGAGCTGCTGTCTAGGTTGATAAGTAAACCTCAGTCATCCTGTTTTCTAAGCACTGGATCACACAAGAACTGTGGTGTGATGAATTCACCTCTGATTTCCTGTTGGTGTGAATGGAGAGTGAAAATCTCTTGACATATTGGGTGTTAGAAAAGAAAAAACGATTAGTAATTTAAATTAGTAACATGTAGTGGGCACTAGATGACAGCAGAGACCAAGGAATGAGACGCAGCACCTGCACTTTGCAATGAGAGTGGAAACAGACTTTCAAAACACCAGAGAAACCGCAAAACAAGTCTCACTACTGGCCTGCTGGGCTCTGTCTCTTCCCCAGGGACAGAGAAGCTGTCAAGACTGTATCCCCACTTTGAACTTTAGGGTACAAATGTAGGGGCCTGCATGAGGACTTCTAAGCTTAACTACCAGCTTAGTTCTGGTCCGCTGCCACCATTCCCTTCCCTGGGAAGCTTTTAGAAACCTCTCACCAATTCCCTGGTGAATACAGATCCAAACTCCTTGGATCTTAAACAAGGAGAAATTGACCCTTCCCCCCTCCTTCCTTTCACCAACTCCTGGTGAATACAGATCCAAACCCCCTTGGATCTTAAAACAAGGAGAAATTGACCCTTCCCCCCTCCTTCCTTTCACCAACTCCTGGTGAATACAGATCCAAACCCCCTTGGATCTTAACACAAGGAGAAATTGACCCTTCCCCCCTCCTTCCTTTCACCAACTCCTGGTGAATACAGATCCAAACCCCCTTGGATCTTAGGTTCAAAGTATAGCAAACAAAGATAAACACTCTAGTAAAAGGTACATTTACAAGTTGAGAAAACAAAGTAAATCTAAGACGCCTTGCCTGGCTCTTACTTACAATTTTGAAATAAGAGAGACTTGTTTAGAAAGATGGGGAGAACCTGGATTGATGTCTGGTCCCTCTCAGTCCCAAGAGCGAACAACCCCTTAAAACAAAGAGCACACACAAAAGCCTTCCCCCCCCCCCCAAGATTTGAAAGTATCTTGTCCCCTTATTGGTCCTTTGGGTCAGGTGTCAGCCAGGTTACCCGAGCTTCTTAACCCTTTACAGGTAAAAGGATTTTGGAGTCTCTGACCAGGAGGGATTTTAGTACTGTACACAGGAGAGCTGTTACCCTTCCCTTTGTAGTTATGACACGCCCCCCAAATCACAGATAGTGTTGGACGTTCGGTTCCACACTGGCTGTGATTTCTTCCTGGAGTTCTAGGAGAAAACAGAGTTAACAAGACACATGTACCTTTAGACATACTACTGATTATATAAAAACTAACAATATGTTTCATTACAAGAACAATTGTTAACCAGTTAACTCTGGGAAACTTTCCCGGGAGAGTGCATCAGCCACTTTGTTAGAAGCTCCCGAAATGTGTTGTATTTCAAAATCAAAATCTTGGAGAGCTAAACTCCACCGAAGAAGTTTTTTGTTATTTCCGTTGGCGGTATGAAGCCACTGTAGCGCAGCATGGTCTGTTTGTAGTTGGAAACGCCGTCCCCAAACATATGGGCGTAGCTTTTCCAGCGCGTACACAATGGCGTAGCATTCCTTTTCGCTGATTGACCAGTGGCTTTCCCTCTCAGACAGTTTCTTGCTGAGAAACACGACAGGATGGAATTCTTGATCCGGTCCTTCCTGCATTAAAACTTCTCCCACGCCTCGCCCGGACGCATCTGTGGTTACTAGGAACGGTTTGTCAAAGTCTGGGGCCCTTAGCACAGGGTCAGACATGAGTGTTGCCTTAAGCTGGTTAAAGGCCTTTTGACACTCATCAGTCCACTGAACTGCATTTGGCTGTTTCTTTTTGGTTAGGTCTGTCAGCGGGGCGGCGATTTGGCTGTAGTGTGGTACAAATCGCCTATAATATCCGGCCAAGCCTAAGAAGGATTGGACCTGTTTCTTTGACTTTGGAACCGGCCACTTTTGGATAGCATCCACTTTGGCCTGTAGGGGATTTATAGTTCCTTGACCCACCTGGTGCCCCAGGTACGTCACTCTGTTTTGGCCTATTTGACACTTTTTAGCCTTAACAGTTAGTCCTGCCTGCCGGATGCGCTCGAAGACTTTTTCCAGGTGCTCCAGGTGTTCTGTCCATGAATCAGAAAAAATGGCCACATCATCGAGGTAGGCAACTGCAGATTCTCCCAATCCCGCTAAGAGACCATCTACAAGTCTTTGGAAGGTGGCGGGTGCATTTCGCAACCCGAAAGGGAGTACATTGAGTTCATACACCCCTGCCTGGGTGACGAAGGCTGACCTTTCCTTAGAGGGTTCATCTAGTGGTACTTGCCAGTACCCTTTGGTTAAGTCTAAAGTAGAGATGAATTGGGCATGTCCCAATTTTTCCAACAGCTCATCTGTGCGTGGCATTGGATAGTTGTCAGGATGAGTTACAGCATTTAGCTTACGGTAGTCCACGCAAAAGCGTATTTCCCCATCTGGTTTGGGAACTAGAACCACTGGAGATGGCCATGCACTGGTAGAGGGGCGGATTATACCCATCTGTAGCATGTCCTGGATCTCCCTTTGTATAGCAGCTTGGGCATGAGGTGACTCCTGGTAGGGTGGGGTTCTAATTGGGTGAGCATTACCTGTGTCAATGGAGTGGTATGCCCGTTCGGTCCGTCCTGGAGTGGCTGAGAAAATCGGTGCAAAGCTTGTGCACAGCTCCTTGATCTGCTGTCGCTGCAGACGTCCCAGGGTCGTGGAGAGGTTCACCTCTTCCACGCCACCATCCCTTTTTCCTTCGTAGTAGACACCTTCAGGCCACTCCGCGTCATCTGTTTCCTGGGCTGTAAACTGGCAAACGTTTAATTCTCTGGAATAAAAGGGCTTAAGAGAATTAACATGGTATACCTTAGGCTTTATGTTGGAGGTGGGGGAGGCTATGAGATAGTTAACAGCTCCTAGGCGCTCCTGGACTGTGAACGGTCCTTCCCACGACGCTTCCATTTTATGGGCCTGGAGCGCCTTTAAGACCATGACTTGGTCTCCTACTTTGAAGGACCGTTCTCTGGAATGTTTATCATACCAGGCCTTTTGCTCTTCCTGAGCATCCTTTAGGTTTTCTTTAGCAAGCGCTAAAGAGTGTCGGAGGGTGCTTTGTAGGTTGCTTACAAAGTCTAGAATGTTAGTTCCTGGAGAAGGCGTAAACCCCTCCCATTGTTGCTTCACCAACTGTAATGGCCCCTTAACCTCGCGGCCATACACAAATTCAAATGGTGAAAACCCTAAACTGGGATGTGGTACAGCCCTGTAGGCAAAAAGCAACTGCTGCAACACTAGGTCCCAATCATTGGAGTGTTCATTTACGAATTTACGTATCATGGCCCCCAAAGTTCAATTAAACCTCTCCACCAGACCATTGGTTTGATGGTGATGAGGGGTGGCAACCAAGTGATTCACCCCATGAGCTTCCCACAGGTTTTTCATGTTCCCTGCCAGGAAATTAGTTCCCGAATTTGTAAGGATGTCGGAGGGCCAACCTACCCTGGCAAAAATGTCTGCTAATGCCTGGCACACACTTTTAGCCTTGATGTTGCTTAAGGGTACAGCTTCCGGCCATCGGGTAGCAAAATCCATGAAAGTCAGTACGTACTGCTTTCCTCTGGGTGTCTTCTTTGGGAAAGGACCCAGAATATCCACAGCTACTCGCTGAAATGGGACCTCAATTATGGGTAGTGGCTGGAGAGGGGCTTTAACCTGGTCTTGGGGCTTTCCCACTCGTTGGCACACCTCACAAGACCGGACATAATTAGCAACGTCCTTGCCCATTCCCTCCCAGTGGAAGGACTTCCCCAACCGGTCTTTGGTTCTGTTCACCCCAGAATGGCCACTGGGATGATCATGGGCTAAGCTCAAGAGCTTTACCCGATACTTAGTGGGAACTACCAACTGTCTTTGAGGATGCCAGTCTTCCTGGTGCCCACCAGAAAGCGTCTCCTTGTATAAAAGTCCTTTTTCTACAACAAACCGGGATCGGTTAGAAGAGCTGAGAGGCGGTGGGGTGCTCCGTGCCGCCGCCCAAGCTTTCTGAAGGCTGTCATCTGCTTCCTGCTCGGCCTGGAACTGTTCCCTTGATGCTGGAGACATCAGTTCCTCCTTGGACTGTGGACTGGGGCTTGGTCCCTCTGGAAGCGATGCAGGTGCTGGGGCTGTTTCCATTGACTGTGAACCGCTGTCCGCTGGTGCACTATGTGGTATTTCAGGCTCTGGCTGAGCCTCTTGGGTAGGGTTATCTGCTGCTTCCACCAGTTCAGACTCGCTGGTGCCCTCTGGCATTGGAGTTATAGACGGGCTTGCAAGCGCTGGACTCAGTGCTGGCAATGGTTCTGGTGCTGGTTGCGTTGCCAGTTCCGGTTCTGGGACTGGCTTTGGCTGGGTCTCTGGGATTGGATCCACTACGGCTGTTGCAGTCGTTGGCAGGGGATCCGGTTCCACCACCTTTGTTTGGGTCTCTGGTAACACAGACGGGGCCCTGGTGGACGGCTCAGGAACAGGGATGGGAGTGAAAGCTTGCTTAGCCTGGCTGCGGGTGACGATTCCCACCCTCTTGGCTAGCTTCACATGGTTGGCCAAGTCTTCCCCCAGCAGCATGGGAATGGGATAATTGTCATAGACTGCAAAAGTCCACATTCCTGACCAGCCCTTGTACTGGACATGCAACTTGGCTGTAGGCAAGGTTACAGACTGTGACACAAAGGGTTGAATTGTCACTGTAGCCTCCGGGTTGATGAGTTTGGGGTCCACTAGGGATTGGTGAATAGTTGACACTTGTGCCCCAGTGTCCCTCCAAGCGATAACCTTCTTTCCGCCCACTCTCAAGGTTTCCCTTCGCTCCGAGGGTATGAGAGAGGCATCTGGGTCTGGGGATCTTTGGTGTGATTGGGGTGTAATGAACTGTAATCGGTTGGGGTTCTTGGGGCAGTGAGCCTTTATATGCCCCAGTTCATTACATTTAAAACATCGCCCTGCTAAGGTATCACCGGGGCGATGTTGGTTGGTGGAGACTGGTGTGGTGGGGTGAGAAGGCGTCTGGGGTTTCCCTTGGGATGTGGGTGGGGCCTTGGGTTGTCCCCAGTGATAAGGTTTTGTTTCGGCTTGCCCCTTCTGATATTCGCTCCAACTGCTACTAGCTTTTTTCTTTTCTGTCACCTCCACCCATTTGGCTCCAATCTCCCCCGCCTCGGTTACAGTTTTGGGCTTCCTATCTAGGATGTACCTTTCTATTTCCTCAGGAACACCCTCTAAAAACTGCTCCATTTTTACTAGGGAAAGCAGATCTTCCAGAGATTTAACATTTGCTCCTGATACCCAGGCATCACAATTTTTGTCAATGTGGTAGGCATGCCGGGTAAATGACACATCTGGTTTCCACCTTAGGGCTCTGAACCGCCGACGGGCATGCTCGGGTGTTAGCCCCATTCTGAGTCTGGCCTTGTTTTTAAAAAGTTCATAACTGTTCATGTGTTCCTTAGGCATTTCAGCCGCCACCTCTGCTAAGGGTCCACTGAGCTGCGGCCTCAGCTCTACCATGTACTGGGTTGGAGTGATGCTGTATCCAAGGCAGGCCCTTTCAAAATTTTCTAAGAAGGCCTCAGTATCATCGCCTGCCTTGTAGGTGGGGAATTTCCTGGGATGGGAAGTGGTACCTGGAGAGGAGTTATTAGGATGGTCTGATGCATCCTGCCTAGCACTTGCTGCTTCTAGTTCATGCTTCCTTTCTTTTTCTCTCGCCTCCTCTTTGGCTTTTTCCAGCTCCATCTCTCTCTTGTGGGCCTCCTCTTTGGCTTTCTCTTCTCTTTTATGGGCCTCCTCTTTGGCTTTTTCCAGCTCCATCTCTCTCTTGTGGGCCTCCTCTTTGGCTTTTTCTTCTCTTTCATGGGCCTCCGTTTCAAGTTTTTTAATTTGAAGCAGTCTCTGATGTTTTCTTTCATTTTCTTCTGCTTCTAGTTTGGCCAGTTCTATTTTGTTAGCTACTTCTTTGGTAGTCATTTTCCTGTTTTCTTGTGCTGGGTCACACCCCTCTGCAGTTTACTGAAACTGGGATGTACTTAGCTCTGGCTGCTGCTGAGTTAACAGAGACTTTTTAACAAGCTACTCCCGAGGATGTAAAAAGAAAAAAAAAAACAATTCAGCTTGTAAATTGCCTTTACCAGTCAAAGTTTGCTCGCTTTGAACCCTTCTCTTAACAAAGGCCCTCGTTAAAAAAAACTTAACACCTCTGCCTTCAGGCAAGGAGAGATAAGATATGCATCTACCTTCAGCTCTGCTTTCCAAGCAGCTAGAAGGGAAAAAAAATCTCTTACTGGCTTTTGGGTTTAAAATGATCTCCACCGCTGTGCCACCATGTCAAGGCTGTATCCCCACTTTGAACTTTAGGGTACAAATGTAGGGGCCTTCATGAGGACTTCTAAGCTTAACTACCAGCTTAGTTCTGGTCCGCTGCCACCATTCCCTACCCTGGGAAGCTTTTAGAAACTTTTCACCAATTCCCTGGTGAATACAGATCCAAACTCCTTGGATCTTAAACAAGGAGAAATTGACCCTTCCCCCCTCCTTCCTTTCACCAACTCCTGGTGAATACAGATCCAAACCCCCTTGGATCTTAAAACAAGGAGAAATTGACCCTTCCCCCTCCTTCCTTTCACCAACTCCTGGTGAATACAGATCCAAACCCCCTTGGATCTTAGGTTCAAAGTATAGCAAACAAAGATAAACACTCTAGTAAAAGGTACATTTACAAGTTGAGAAAACAAAGTAAATCTAAGACGCCTTGCCTGGCTCTTACTTACAATTTTGAAATAAGAGAGACTTGTTTAGAAAGATGGGGAGAACCTGGATTGATGTCTGGTCCCTCTCAGTCCCAAGAGCGAACAACCCCTTAAAACAAAGAGCACACACAAAAGCCTTTCCCCCCCCCCCAAGATTTGAAAGTATCTTGTCCCCTTATTGGTCCTTTGGGTCAGGTGTCAGCCAGGTTACCCGAGCTTCTTAAACCTTTACAGGTAAAAGGATTTTGGAGTCTCTGACCAGGAGGGATTTTAGTACTGTACACAGGAGAGCTGTTACCCTTCCCTTTATAGTTATGACAGAAGCAGAGATGTAACTGTTTGTTTTCTGGATCCATCCAGTTAATGACAGTCAGACCAGCATTGTTTTGGGCAGTATGAGTTTCACAATGTGCCTGGTTCTAATTTTAAACAACTCCAGCAAAAGACCTTCTATTTAGGTTGTAATGAACATCTCCCAGAATTCCCTGTGTTGTTCCTTTCTGTTGTGTGGTTGTAAACTATCCAATAATACCTGCCAGGTGCATTAGCAATGTGACTAGCATGTCTGGACAGGACCGGTTCCAGGGTTTTTGCCGCCCCAAGCGGCGGAAACAAACAAACAAAAAAAGCCACGATCACAATTGTGATCGGCGGCACTCCGGTGGCAGCTCCACCCCACCGCTTTCTTCTTCGGTGGGAATTCGGCGGCAGGTGCTTCCCTCTGAGAGGTACCCGCCGCCGAATTGCCACCGAACAGCCCGACGTGCCGCCCCTTCCCCTTGGCCGCCCCAAGCACCTGCTTGCTGGGCTGGTGCCTGGAGCCGGCCCTGTGTCTGGAAGGCGCTTGGATATTAATAAAATTAATGAAATTAATAGGCAGCAGGTTTAAAACACATGAAAGGAAGTATTTTTTCACACAACGTACAGTCAACCTGTGGAACTCCTTACCAGAGTATGTTGTGAAGGCCAAGACACTAACAAGGTTCAAAAAAGAACTAGATAAGTTCATGGAGGTTAGGTCCATCAATGGCTATTAGCCAGGATGGGCAGGGATGCAACGCCAGGCTCTGATTGTCCCTAGTCCCTGTCTGCCAGAAGCTGGGAATGGGCGACAGGGGATGGATCACTTGATGATTCCCTGTTCTGTTCAT
The DNA here is from genome assembly GCF_028017835.1 of Emys orbicularis. Lineage (NCBI taxonomy): Eukaryota > Metazoa > Chordata > Testudines > Emydidae > Emys > Emys orbicularis. The sequence continues at coordinate 53,667,022 of NC_088694.1, read as the reverse complement.
TCCCTCTGGGGCACCTGGCACTGGCACTGTTGGTAGACAGGATACTGGGCTAGATGGACCTTTGGTTTGACCCAGTAGGCCATTTTTATGGTTGTAAAATCAAGAGGTGACTTGATTGTGTTGTATAAATCCCTTGACAGGGATAAAATACTGGGTACTGAAAGCTTCTTTAAGCTAGCAAAGAAACATAACAAGAACCAATGGCTGGAATCTAAAGCCAGACACTTTCAAATTAGAAATAAGGTCTATGTTTTTGGCTGGGTGAAGTGAAGCCCTACATTCAATTTGGTGACACTTCGCCATTTGTATGTTTGTACGTAATATGATAACTTTTGAAAACCATGTCCGATCAATTCCAAATTTTAAGGAATGTTCTAGGCATCAGTGGGCCAAATCCTACTGTTTTTGGGGGGGGAAAGCAGAAGGTGGAAATGGGGAACACACGGAGCATCTTGCATCTGGGTACCAGACCAAGCAGCTTCCACCATCTTTAGCTGTGTATAGATTAAATAACTGGTTGATGGCCACTACTGACACATTCCCCACAGCTCAGTTCTGCCCATCCTCCCAGTACAGTTTAAATGGTGACACCTTAAAAGCCTTGTTTCCAGGCAGAGAAAAAATGAGAATGTGGGACTAGAGCAATAGGAAATCCTGGGATGGAGGACGTGGGGAATGAGTGCACAGAAAAATGCTGGGAATGAATGGGGGTGGGACCTGGATCCGGGGGTGCAGGGAAAAGGGCAGCATGAGGGACAGAGCCCTGGTATGTGGCAGAGGTGGGAATGGGGCCACCTGGAGGCTGCAATAGCTGGGGAGGGGGCAGACAGCCTAGTCTAAGGGAGGAGTTGAGTTGGGGGATGTGGAAGCTGCGGGAGGGATTGAAGAAGGCAAGGCGCCAATGGTGAATGCCATGAGCTTGGTCTCCAGAAGCAATGGCGTGTGCCTCCTTCTGCTCAGAGTCTGAGGGTGACTCGCCTCTTGGGCAGACTCCCAGAGGAAGTGGTGGAGCCTCTGTCTCTCGTGGCCCTCAGGGGAAGACTGGATCTCTTTCTGGAGGAGAGACGTTGGTCAAACAAAAGTTCTTGGGCTCCATATAAAGGTGACTGGCTATAATTCTTTGGCCTGTGCCAAACAGGAAGTTGGACTAGATCAGGGATCGGCAACCTCTGGCACTCGGCTCGCCAGGGTAAGCACTCTGGCAGGCCAGGCCAGTTTGTTTACCTGCCGCGTCCGCAGGTTCGGCAGATCGCGGCTCCCACTGGCTGCGGTTCGCCGCTCCAGGCCAATGGGGGCGGCGGGAAGTGGCGCGGGACGAGGGATGTGCTGGCCGCGGCTTCCTGCATCCCCCATTGGCCTGGAGCAGTGAACCGCGGCCAGTGGGAGCCGCAATCGGCTGAACCTGCGGACGCGGCAGGTAAACAAACCGGCCCGGCCCGCCAGGGTGCATACCCTGGAGAGCCGCGTGCCAAAGGTTGTCGATCCCTGGACTAGATGATCCAAATGGTCCCTTCTGGCCTTAAAATCCTGGGTATGCTCCTTTGGGTTTTTAATGGCTAAATTAAATGGGCAGTGGAGTGCAGCAGACACCCAGCAGCAGTATTTTGAAAGGTGACTAGAAATAGAAATTTTAAACAGAAACGCCACAGACTGCTCTCACTTATGGTTTGCCTTTATCTCTTTCTGTCACTGTCCCTCTCTTCCTGGGACCCAGGAGCAGAGATCAGAACAAGATAACGGGACCCATCTAGTCAATGACAGCTGGTCGGAACAGAGGGGGACCATTCCACAGGTGCTGGCCCAGCCCGCTGAAAGTCAGTGAGGATCAGGGAGAGCAAGCGATGGAGGTGGGGGGGCTGGAATGAGTGGGGGTTGGGGCCTCGGAGAAGGGACGGGGCAGGGGCGGGGCAAGGGTGTTTGGGTTTCTGTGATTAGACAGTTGGCAACCCTATCTCTGTCTGCTGGACTGAAGAGGCCGTTATTAAATATTTGCTCCCCATGTAGATACCGAGGGGTTGTAATCAAGTCACCTCCATAGCGTTCCTTTTGTTACGGTAAATTAGCACTCAAGGAGCAAATCGCAGCAAGGCCTTCTAATCCGTTAAGCATTCCTGAGGCTCTGCTCAGCACCCACTCCAACTTAGCAACATCCTTCTTGAACTGTGGGCACCAGAGCTGGCCACAGGTTCCAGCTGCGGCTGCACCAGTGCCAAATACAAGAATAGCAACTGGCCTTCCCTTTCGGTTGTGTCGTACACGTCCCAGACACCCTGTGCCTCTCTCTGTCGGCTGAGTCCACACTCTCCAAACCGGCCCTGCCAGAGGCCGGGCACAGTGATCCTGTGGTACAGGATGTCTGAGAAGAAAACCCCGTTTATCAGAATCAAGCAGTCTATGCGGCCGGCCTACGAATCAGAATAGATTAGAACAGAATATGGGATATTAGTGTGGAGTGGAATAGGATAAAGAGAAAAATAAAATAGAATGGAATAAAGTGTGTGTGTGTGTGTGTGTGTGTGTGCGCGCGGGTGTGTGTACACTCAGTCTTAGGCCTTATTTTGTTCTATTTAAGATTAAATATTTAAATGAGTAAAATGCAGCGATCACTTGGGGGCAGCAGAGATCCATGAATGAGACGCAGCAGCAACTGTGGTTTGTCAGGGGAGTGAGAACAGAGGAGAAACTCCAGAGAGTTCTCACTTTCTGTCTGTCTCAGTTTCTTTCTTTCTTTCTTTCCGTTTCTCCCTTTCCACCTGTCTTTGTGCCCAAAGCTCATGTGCTCTCAGCCACAGGCCTGTTGTGTGAACCAGGAGAAGTCACTTCCCCTTTCTGTGCCTCAATTTCCCCATTATAAAAAAAAAGTAGCTAGATTCCAAAGGCAAAGGAGGCATCATTCCTTTGTAAAGCGCTTTGAGATCTGCTGAGGGAAAAGTGCTTGATAAGTGCTAGGCACGACCCTCCTCTCTGCATCTCTCTCCCTCTCTCCCTGTCTTTTTTTACTGTCTTGTCTGGTTAAATTGTAAACTCCTCAAGGGAAGGGCTCTTAATGGCTGTATATGTGCAGCGCCTAGCGTAAAGGAATCTTGATCTTGACTGCAGGCTCTAGGTCAACGTTTCTCAAATGCGGCCACCAGGGGTTTTTTGTGCAACCATGACAGCCTCCTGGGTGCTGATGGGGGAAGGAGGGAGCATTGGCCCCTCCCTCCTTGTTGCTCTTGGATTCACCTCCAGCTGCAGGGCTTCAGCCTCCGGCCCCTGGTTCCAGCTGTGTGACAGCAGGTGCTGGTTCCTGGCTCCAGGCCCGGGCTCCGGCCGTGCTGGCCACAGGCACCGACCCCCAGCCCCAGCCGCACGGCAGCGGGCTCCAAGCACGGGGCTTCCGGTGCCAACCCCTGTCTCTGGCCGCAGGGCAGCAGGTGCCGACCCCCAGCTCTGGCCGTGGAGCTTCAGCCTCTGGGCCCCAGTTCCAGCCATGCGGTGGCAGGGGCTGGCCCCGGGCTTCAGCCATGCGGCCCCAGCCCCTGGCGCTGATCCCCTGTCCCAGCTGCACGGCAGCAGGCGCCGACCACAGATCTGTTCCTGGGCGCCGGCCACATGGTGGGAGGAGCTGGCCCTGGGTGCCGACCCCTGGCCATGGTCGCGCAGCAGCGAGCGCTGGCTCCTGACTCCAGCCACACTCCTGGGCTCCAGCACCCAGCTCCGGGCACTAGCTGTGCGGTGGCAGGCACTAGCCCTGGGCGCTGACCCACAGCTCTGATCCCTGGCTCCAGCCACGCAGTTCCCGTCCCCAGCTCGGGTTCTGGCCACGGGCACTGAGCCCCGGGCCTGGCCGCATGGCAGCAGGCACCAGGCCCTGGCTCTGGCCACGCAACAGTGGGGCTCATCACCCACCCCCATCGCCCCGGCCCCTTCTGCCTCCCCCGGCCCTGTATCCATCCCACCCCGGACAACAGCTGCCTCCCTTGGCCCTGAATCCATTCCCCCATGGCCCTGGGCCCTGCCCCTGTATCCACCCCCACCCCCCGGACAGCTGCTGCCTTGCTGCCTCCCTCGGCCTCGCACCCATCCCCCCATTGCCCCAGGCCCCCGCTGCCTCCCCCGGCTCTGTATCCATTCCTCCCTGACCCTGCTGCCTCCCCCAGCCTCGCATCCACCCCCCATTGCTCTGGCCCTGTATCCACCCCCACCCCCCGGACAGCTGCTGCCTTGCTGCCTCCCACGGCCTCGCACCCATCCCCCCATTGCCCCAGGCCCCCGCTGCCTCCCCCGGCTCTGTATCCATTCCTCCCTGACCCTGCTGCCTCCCCCAGCCTCGCATCCAGCCCCCATTGCTCTGGCCCTGTATCCACCCCCACCCCCCGGACAGCTGCTGCCTTGCTGCCTCCCAGGGCCTCGCACCCATCCCCCCATTGCCCCAGGCCCCCGCTGCCTCCCCCGGCTCTGTATCCATTCCTCCCTGACCCTGCTGCCTCCCCCAGCCTCGCATCCACCCCCCATTGCTCTGGCCCTGTATCCACCCCCCACCCCCCGGACAGCTGCTGCCTCCCTTGGCCTCGCACCCATCCCCCCCATTGCCCCAGGCCCTCGCTGCCTCCCCTGGGCCAGCATCCACCCTGCCATCCCCTCTGGCCCCCGCTGCCTCCCCTGGCCCTGTATCCATCCCACCCCCCGGACAGCTGCTGCCTCCCTCGGCCTCGCACCCATCCCCCCAGTGCCTCTGGCCTCCACTGCCTCCCGCTTTAGCCCCCCCATCCAGGGCTGAATGGGTCCTGGGGCTTGCATGATTGTTAATATCACTTTTCTCAGCAACTATCACTTTTCACAACAGACTTACTAGCTATCTGTGAAAAGTGACAGGGCCGCCCAGAGGATTCAGGGGGCCTGGGGCAAAGCAATTTCGGGGGCCCCTTCCATAAAAAATAGTTGCAATACTCTAGTAACATGTATTTGGAAATGTAAAAAATAACCAGTGAAATACATTCAAAAATTAAATTGTAATAATTTGAAAACACACAAAATACATTATTTGAAAACATTAAATGCTTTAATGGTATGATACATTTGCAATTACATAATGGGCTGTCGCAGGGTGATGGTGATGGTTGGTGCCAATGGGCTGTCGCTGCCTGCGGGTGGCGCTGCTGTTGCCCAGGGCTGGGTGGGGAGCTGGGCTCTGAGTTGGGGGGTGCCCGGTTCACAGGGGCTGGGCTCAGAGCTGTGGGGGGATGGGGTCGGGGGGGTGTCCGGCTCTGAGGGGCTGGGCTTGGAGCTGGGGGTCTGGGCTGTGGGGCATGGGGTCGGGGGGTGCCCAGCTCAGAGGGGCTGGGCTCGGAGCTAGGGGTCAGGGCTGTGGGGGGGATGGGGTCGGGGAGGTACCCGTCTCAGAGGAGCTGGGCTCAGTGCTGGGGTCAGGGCTATGGGGGATGGGGTTAGGGAGGTACCCGTCTCAGAGGAGCTGGGCTCAGAGCTGGGGTCAGGGCTATGGGGGATGGGGTCGGGGGGGTGCCCGGCCCCAGCCCCTTACCATGCCGCTTACCCCCTCTCCCGGAGCCTCAGCGCACCGCATCCAGGAGCGGCCCCGGACAGCGCTACAGCGGCGTGGTGTCTCCAGCAGGGCCTGAGCTCCCGCCGCTCGGCCGCAGCTCACAGCGCCACCCCCTTACCAGCTGAGACGCCAGGGGATGGGGGAAGACGGAGGCGGGGGGGAACCTCCAACATACTCGTGGGGGCCCCTGCGGGGCCGGGGCCTGGGGCAAATTGCCCCACTTGCCCCCCCCGGGCGGCCATGAAAAGTGATACTTGTATGTTTGTTAATATCACTTTTCAGAGCCTCCCAGGTGGCTACTAAGTGTGCTGTGATATTAACAAATATACAAACATCACTTTTCACACCAAGCCCCAGGACCCATTAAGCCCTGGATGGGGGGCGAAGGGGGAGGCAGCATTATTTTTGTTACTAAGTCTGCCAAAAACCCCTACAGATACACATTGCAATGACTTGGATGTGACTCTGCGCACTTTGAATTGTTTTTCCTAAAGTTATTATGTATTTTAGGGGGAAAGTGTCAGTGTGGCCAACAGTGAGAGTTGGTGGCCGCACTCTGAGGCCACCAAAGAATTTTGTTGCGAGAACCCCTGCTCTAGGTGCTAGCGTGATACAACAACCATAGGCTGAGATGGAATAATACTTAGCGCTGGCCTAGCACTGCTCCATGCCTAGGTCTGCCAGCACTCCACAATGCAGCCAATAGCTTTATTCCCATTTTACAGAGGGGAACTTCAGGTACAGATTGGGGTCCCCAAGGTCACCCAGCAGGCCAGTGACAGAACTCGGACCAGAACCCAGGCCTTTGACAACACCACAGCTCAGTCCCTGCAGTATATCTGTCTAGGCCCCATATTAGCTTAGACCAGGGGTGGGCAAACTACAGCCCGTGGGCCAGATCCCAGCGGTCAGGGCTTTGGATCTGGCCCGTGGGATTGCCCTCCGTGGTGCTGTGGGCCCCGTGCCACTCCCGGAAGCAGTCAGCACCATGTCCCTGCAGCCCCTGGGGATCGGGGCGGGGGGGAGCAGAGGGCTCCTGACGCTGTCCTCATCTTCAGGCACCGCCCCCCACAGCTGCCATTGGCCAGGAACAGGGAACCGTGGCCAATGGGAGCTTCGGGGGAGGTACCCACAGACGAGGGCAGCTCGCAGAGCTGTCTGCCCCCCTGCTCCCTCAGGGGCCGCAGGGACGTGGTGCCGGCTGCTTCCTGGAGAGGCATGGGGCCAGGGCAGGCAGAGAGCCTGCCTTACCCCCGCTGTGCACTGCTGCCACCCTGGAACCACTCAGAGTAAGCGGCGCCGAGCTGGAACCCACACCCCGAACCCCTGCTCTGAGCTCCCTGCTGCACCTCGCACCCCTCCTGCACCCCCCCCTGCCCTGAGCCTCCTGATCATAGAATCATAGAATCTCAGGGTTGGAAGGGACCTCAGGAGGTCATCTAGTCCAACCCCCTGCCCAAAGCAGGACCAATTCCCAACTAAATCAGCCCAGCCAGGGCTTTGTCAAGCCTGACCTTAAAAACCTCTAAGGAAAGAGATTCCACCCACTCCCTAGGTAACCCATTCCAGTGCTTCACCACCCTCCTAGTGAAATAGTGTTTCCTAATAAAAAAAGCAGCTATCAAATCCCCCCTCATTCTTCTCTTTGCAGACTAAACAATCCCAGTTCCCTCAGCCTCTCCTCATAAGTCATGTGCTCCAGCCCCCTAATCATTTTTGTTGCCCTCCGCTGGACTCTTTCTAATTTTTCCACATCCTTCTTGTAGTGTGGGGCCCAAAACCGGACACAGTACTCCAGATGAGGCCTCACCAATGTCGAATAGAGGGGAATGATCACGTCCCTCGATCTGCTGGCAATACCCCTACTTATACAGCCCCAAATGCCATTAGCCTTCTTGGCAACAAGGGCACACTGTTGACTCATATCCAGCTTCTCGTCCACTGTAACCCCTAGGTCCTTTTCTGCAGAACTGCTACCTAGCCATTCGGTCCCTAGTCTGTAACAGCGCATGGGATTCTTCCGTCCTAAGTGCAGGACTCTGCACTTGTCCTTGTTGAACCTCATCAGGTTTCTTTTGGCCCAATCCTCTAATTTGTCTAGGTCCCTCTGTATCCTATCCCTACCCTCCAGCATATCTACCAGTCCCCCCAGCTTAGTGTCATCTGCAAACTTGCTGAGAGTGCAGTCCACACCATCCTCCAGATCATTAATGAAGTTATTGAACAAAACCGGCCCCAGGACCGACCCTTGGGGCACTCCGCTTGAAACCGGCTGCCAACTAGACATGGAGTCATTGATCACTACCCATTGAGCCTGATGATCTAGCCAGCTTTCTATCCACCTTACAGTCCATTCATCCAGCCCATACTTCTTTAACTTGCCGGCAAGAATACTGTGGGAGACCGTATCAAAAGCTTTGCTAAAATCAAGGAATAACATATCCACTGCTTTCCCCTCATCCACAGACCCAGTTATCTCATCATAGATGCAATTAGGTTAGTCAGGCATGACTTGCCCTTGGTGAATCCATGCTGACTGTTCCTGATCACTTTCCTCTCCTCTAAGTGCATCAGAATTGATTCCTTGAGGACCTGCTCCATGATTTTTCCAGGGATTGAGGTGAAGCTGACTGGCCTGTAGTTCTCTGTATCCTCCCCCTTCCCTTTGTTAAAGATGGGCACTACATTAGCCTTTTTCCAGTCATCCGGGACCTCACGATCGCCATGAGTTTTCAAAGATAATAGCCAATGGCTCTGCAATCACATCTGCCAACTCCTTTAGCACCCTCGAATGCATAGTCCCGAACCACTTCTTTCTCCACAGAGGGCTGGTCACCTTCTCCCCATATTGTGCTGCCCAGTGCAGCAGTCTGGGAGCTGACCTTGTTCGTGAAGACAGAGGCAAAAAAAGCATTGAGTATATTAGCCTTTTCCACATCCTCTGTTACTAGGTTGCCTCCCTCATTCAGTAAGGGGCCCACACTTTCCTTGACTTTCTTCTTGTTGCTAACCTACCTGAAGAAACCCTTCTTGTTACTCTTAACATCTCTTGCTAGCTGCAACTCCAAGTGTGATTTGGCCTTCCTGATTTCACTCCTGCACACCTGAGCAATATTTCTCTAGTCCTCCCTGGTCATTTGTCCAATCTTCCACTTCTTGTAGGCTTCTTTTTTGTGTTTAAGATCAGCAAGGATTTCACTGTTTAGCCAAGCTGGTCGCCTGCCATATGTACTATTCTTTCTACACATCGGGATGGTTTGTTCCTGCAACCACAATAAGGATTCTTTAAAATACAGCCAGCTCTCCTGGACTCCTTCCCCCCTCATGTTATTCTCCCAGGGGATCCTGCCCATCAGTTCCCTGAGGGAGTCAAAGTCCACTTTTCTGAAGTCCAGGATCTATACTGTGCTGCTCTCCTTTCTTCCTTGTGTCAGGATCCTGAACTCGACCATCTCATGGTCACTGCCTCCCAGGTTCCCATCCACTTTTGCCTTCCCTACTAATTCTTCCCGGTTTGTGAGCAGCAGGTCAAGAAGAGCTCTGCCCCTAGTTGGTTCCTCCAGCACTTGCACCAGGAAATTGTCCCCTACACTTCCCAAAAACATCCTGGATTATCTGTGCACCGCTGTATTGCTCTCCCAGCAGATATCAGGGTGATTGAAGTCCCCCATGAGAATCAGGGCCTGTGATCTAGTAACTTCTGCTAGTTGCCGGAAGAAAGCCTCGTCCACCTCATCCCCCTGTCTGGTGGTCTATAGCAGACTCCCACCACGACATCACCCTTGTTGCTCACACTTCTAAACTTAATCCAGAGACTCTCAGGTTTTTGTGCAGTTTCATACTGATGCATCCCAACCCCCTGGCCTGAGCCTCCTGCTGCACCCCTCCCTGTACACCTGCCCTGAGACCCTTCCTGCACTCTGCACCCCTTCCACAACCCCCTGCCCTGAGCCCCCTTGTACACCCCGCATCCCTCGTCCACCCCAACCCCTTGCCCTGAGCACCTTCCTGCACACCGCACCCCCTCCTGCACCCCAACCCCCTGCCCCAGCCCTACATTCATGGCCCTGCATGCAATTTACCCACCCAGATGTGGCCCTCGGGCCAAAAAGTTTGCCCACCCTGGCTTAGACTATTTCTCTTTTAATTTCTGGAGCTATAGGGGAATAAAATGCAGTGGCCAGCAGAGGGCAGCAAGGATAAACAGATGGGAAACAGCAGCTGTGTGTTGTACTAATCACAACTGGTTAAAAAAACCCTGCTGCCAACAACAGGTCATTGGGAAAAAACAGAACCTGAAAACGGAGTAATCTCACTAAAGAGCCCTGCTTGCCACTCTGCAAAAATGAAACATGTTTTTTAAATGGAAAAGTGTTTTTTTAAAAAACAAACAAACTGAAATCATTAATACCTAGCTCTCCTCTAGTGGGTCCCATGAGTAGATCCCCAAGTGCTTCACAGGGGAGGGCAGGATCCATCTCCCCATTTCACAGACTGGGAAACCGAACCACAAAGAGGTCAAGTGATTTATCCAAGGCCCTCTAGCAGCGTCCAACAGCTGAGCTGGGGATAGAAGCCACGTCTGCGTAGTCTAGTGCTTTACCCACTAGGTATTGCTGCCTCTCCTTTATCCTCCCCATTACTATTAATCATTGATCAGTTTCTGGTTTGCGGCAAATTACCAAACTCTACCCACCACAATGACTATTATTGGGTGGCATCTTTCATTTGGGTCTAATAGCCATTTTTGGTCAATAAATATTTCAATAAAACCATTTGGACCAGCTCTGGCAGGGAGGAAGTGACACAGATAAGGGGTAAAAGGGACTCTGAGTCATGGCCTCAGGGTTTTTTTTTGTCACACTCCACACAATTCCCCTGGCCCTGTCTGGAGGTCAGTGGCTACTTCTCAGGACAGGGCTACAGGTGACCCCAAGGGCCCGCTAGAGTCGAAATAAATGTTTCTGGCTGAAATGAAGCACCTGTTTTTTGTTCCAGTTCAAAGGGTCCCCGAAATCTCCCCTGATGGGCAGCTGCCATTGGTGTCCCTGGGAGCCAGCCGGGCAGAGAGATGGGAAAAGCAGCCTGTGGGGTCAAAGAAGTTGCAAGCTTTGTGTGTGTGTGTGTGAGTGTATTCACAAGAGGATGTGTGAAGGTGTATGGTGAGTTGTGTGAATAGCGGGTGTTGTGTGTGTGTGTTGCTAGTGATGGTGACTCTCTTACACAGATGTTTCCTTGGCATGCTGGGCCGCTTGGTTACATGTGTGTAGCTTGTCACGACAATACATTCTCATTGAACTGAACAGGAAAATGTTGGTGTGTGTTAGTAAGTCAGTGGTGTGTGGTGTGAGTGGTTGTGCAGGGGGAGTTGTGTGGCAGTGCTGTGAAGAGTATAAGGAAGGTGACATACATACATTTGTAAATGCTGGGAAGCTGTGTAGTGTGGGTGGAGTGGTGTGCGTTGCATACAGCTTTGTGTGTTTCTGTGTTTGTGTGTCATGGTAAACACACTGTGAAGGTGTGTGTTGTGTGACTGGTGTATGAAATGTATTGCTGCTGCAGAGGATCTGTTTATGGTGGCAATCTCATTGCCTTTCACGACACACACCACCCTCAGGGGTGGAAGAACCTGCGTGTGATGGCAGTGTGAATGTGTGTGTGGGGGGGAGCAATGGTTTGTGTGTGGGCATCTCGGGGAAGCTGCCTTGTGGTGGTGGTTGGGAGTGTGTTTTTCTTAATAGGCCCGTCTGGCTGTCACAGTCCAGGAAACCCCATAAGCGCTAAACACTGTTTGGAGTTTAATTTTAGAAGCTCGTGTAAGTCCCTTGTCTCTGTAGCAGCTGAGCACGTCACTGGCACTAATAACACCCAGCTCTGGCCTAGCGTTTTCATCAGTAGATCCCAAAGGAGGCCTATATCATCCCTCTTTCAGATGGGGGAAACTGAGGCACAGAAAGGGGAAGTGACTTGTGCAGTCTGACCAAGAAGGCCAGAGGCAGAACTAGGAATACAGCCTAGTGAGACCCTTCCGCTAGAAAACACCCCCTCTCTAGAGATCCAGTCAGTCCCTGACACTCTGAAATCCCCCCCCCTTAACACATTTATCCTCACGACCCCACTGTGAGGCGAGGAAGGGTCATATCCTTCATTTTAGCCCCTCCATGTGTTGTTGTCACCATCTCCACTTTATGGAGGGGGAAACTGAGGCACGGCACCGTTATGGTCAAACATCAGGGAGCATCCATCGCTTTGGTGTACCTTCATCTGTGAGCATCGCAAATGGCTTCATTTACAGAGACACAGCCTCGCTCACCGCTCCCAGTCACCTCTAGCAAGTCTTGAGAAGCCGGTTGGAGAGGGCTGTGGAGTGGGATTCAAGCGGTTAATAACACCTAGCTCTTACACAGGTCTGCCATTTTACAGATGGGGGGAAACTGAGGCACGCAGAGGGAAGTGACCTGCCCAAGGTAATGGCAGAGCAAGGGATTAAATCTGGGTCTCACGAGCCCCAGTCCTGCTTTTTCTCCACTAAACCCATGGCCTCCCATTTGATTTTTTGCTCCAGATGTGGGTTCAGGTGTCATCTGTCTCAGCCTTGCTCTAGGACTTTGGGAAGTAACCAAACAAATGCCCCATGCCTCAGTTTCCCCAGATGTATAATAGGGATCCTGACACTTCATTTGTCTGTCTGATTAGCTGGGGGGGTTCCTCAGGGCAGAAGGGACTGTCTCAACTCTGAAGGTACAGGACCTAACATATTAGGTCCCTGATTTTGGGATGGGGGGGTCTCCAGGAGCATCTATAATACAACCACACTTGCCATCTTGTGTGAAATTACCAATACGTGGTATGTCTCTTAAAGCCCCAGCTCCTGGATTCACATGATCGGCTGAAAATCACCCCTTTTTTTTTTTTTTTCAGTGAGATCTGAAAGTTTCTAGCCCTCAGAATGAGGAAAGGAAAAAGCTTGCAAACATGAATCCTTCTGGCCTAAAACAAACCATCACCAACATTTAAACATCCTCAATATTTATGGGAGACCTGACTCATGATTTTTGAATGTTTGAGGTTGGCAATACTGCGTGAGTGCACGTACATACACACGCACACACACACAAAACCAGGTACAGAATCCAAACAAGATCACTAGAAAAACATGTCTTTCCCCCCCCCTTAAATTCAGTTTTCTCCCCCTCTTCCTGCGGCGGGTGCTGACCCCCGTTCTCCTACTCCGCAAGGTGTTTGCTTTGCGGAAGGGCAGGTACAGAGGTGATGCTGATCTCTCACAACTGGACATCACGAGCTACCGCTCTACATCCAGGTACGTTGTCATGTTTTGGCCTGTTAGACCTGTGGGTTTAAGAGTGACTTGATTTCAGTGCCTCCATTTGGGGCTGTTGGATGAGCCCCTTCAAAGGGGTTGATTCTCAGGACACATGCTCGGCACTCTGACAACGCAGCCCCCCCATGGTGTCCCAAGTCAGTGTCTCTAAAACCTCTTGTTGATTTAGGCCTAAAATCTCTCTCTTCAAAGGCAAGAGTCAGAAGCAGGCAAACCCAGCAGCAAAACAAAAGTTAATCTGTGCAGTGTCTCCGCTCCAGCTTGTCTCCCATGGGGTTAATTACCAAACGTAAAAAAAGCTTTAATTAACGTGGGCTGATCATTTCCCCTTAGGGACCTCGTGTTTGGAGGAAGCCAGAGCGTGTGGTTAATTGGTTGGACTGGGAACTAATCAATAGCTTTAAGTTTTGGAAAAGAGTTGATAAACTTTTCCTCTAATGCAACAGGGAAGCTCATAATCAGTCTGTGTGTGGGTTTTTTTTTTTTTTTTTTTTTTTAAGTGTCAGTTTTTCAAATAGCGAGCGGTGGTTTTAGCTAGCACTGGAAATCTCAAACAATAGGCCAGATACTCAGCGAAAGGCCCTCACTGTAACTCTGTGCAGGGGGCTATGCTGATTGGCCCAATGTTATGTCAAGTATCCTCTGAACTATTCATTAACATATTTAATACCACTATTTAATTTAACCCTTACTGATCACCTGACATCACGTAGGAAGACAGGACTGGCCGTTCCAGATCAGACCTGTGGTCCTGCGTCTCCACTCTCCAAGGGAGTCTAGCTGTTTCAGAAGAAGATTCCAAAATCCCTGCAATAGGCAATTACAAGAGAAAACTCCTATAATAAATGTTTCTTCCCAACCCTTCCCATGAAAGCCTGGCTCCTGCTCTGAAGCAGGCTGGCTGATCGCTTCTCCAAAGGTTTCCCTGACTTTGTACAAAGCATTTACTCCAAGAACACTTGCGATAAAGGGCCCCGGACACTGGTTGAGGAGAGAATATTGTCATTCAGAAGTGGCCCTGTGACTTATTCATAGATTATACAGGAAGCCTTGTGATCCCCGAATCTGAGCTCCTGTGTAACACAGGCCATAGGCATGAGCTGAATTAATTCCTCTTGGAACTAGAGCCTATCTCCTGGTGCCTACGCACTTCTGAAAATCCCACCCTTAAGCTGTATGGCCAGGGGATCCGGCCACTGACATCCAGGGGCATTGCATCCAGTTTATAGGCAGTGGAATGAATGTAACTCTCTCCCTTGCTGTTAACTCTAGTTCACGGTCCTTTATAATGGACGTAAAAGGCTAGGCAAGACTTGGGGCTTTGACGGTGTGTCAGTGGGATCTAACGGGTGCTTAGAACGTTTGCTGCCCCTCTGTGGAAAGTGAATGTCCCCCATACAACGTAAGGCAGGGGATCATTGAGGGATAAGCGATTGTAGCCAGAAGGGGTGGGCATTTGGCGACAATGGGATATATCGTCAGGTGATGCAAATCATTACGAGCCCATTGACGGGACAGGAGTTTATCCCAGCTGAGGATTCGGAATTAAGCAAGACCCACACTCATTCTTTCACTCTGTTCAGCCCTGCTAAGGTCTGAGCTGGAGCTCTGTGTCCGGTGCCAGGCACCTCGCTTCGGGAACGTCCAGAGGAGAGCGACAAAAATGATTCAAGGCCTGGAAAACATGGCCTGTGAGGAAAGGATTTTAAGAAATGGGTTTGTTTAGTCTGGAGAAAAGACTGTGGAGGAAACAGAGCTTCCCTCTGTAGCAGGTTGTTATAAAGAAGTGGGTGATAAATCGTTCTCCTTATCCACCGAGGACAGGACAAGAAGCAATGAGTTAAACTGCAGCAAGGGAGGTTTAGGTTGGGCATTAGGAAAAACTTCCTAACTCAAAGGTAGTTAAGCACTGGAACAAATTGCCTAGGGAGGTTGTGGGAACTGTTTCTTCATCAGAGGTTTTTTAGAAGAGCTCAGACAAACCTGTCAGGGAAGGCCTAGATAATACTGGCTCCTGCCTCAGTGCTGGGGACTGGACTAGATCTATCGAGGGCCTTTCCAGTCCTACATTTCTATCACTGAGGGGCCTGATTCTCTTGCCCTTCACTGGGGTGTAAATCGGGATCTACTCCACTGGAGTCAGTGGGACCCATTGCCCCTCGCTGACTCGGGTGTTAAAACCAGGAGTCACTCCACGCTGCAGCTGGGGTGAGTGAGCTGGGGAGACTCGGGAGCGAACTACTGGCATTGCCCACTAGAAGGGGATCCCATGACGCTGACGGTTCTTTACCTCGTCTGTAGTTCATGGGACTGCCACATTCAGCTGCGTTATTTGTGGACTTGTGGTTCTTGGCAAATGAAACTGAACAACTGGCTTGTTCAACTGTTTCCATTGCTGGTATTTCTCAGGGGTACTGCAGTGTGACTCCATTGACTTCAGTGTACACCCGATAGGCCTCTGGCTGCTTTGCTGCTTTGAGTAGCTGGCTGTGATCTATTAATACAACGTTTCCACGCCTCTGACAGCCAGCCCACCGAACGCCCAGCAAACCCGGCCAGGCGCGAATTCAGCTTCTTGCTTGGTTAGGAACATCTGTCGCTATGGAAGCCCTGCAAGCGTGAAAAACCAGCCACCAAGCGTCTGAAGCGGCAGCATTGTTTTCACACAGCTTCTCCTGGTGAATTCATTGGGAAACTCTTCCCAGACTGCAGTGCCTGGGCTGTTCCTTGAGTAGCCCATGTCGCTTTGCTTCCCTGTTCTGTTGGAGGTTTATCAGAGAAAGTCCTAGGCCTCATGGTTAGGATCGTCTTTAATCCTGGCCCTTAACCCCCTGCTATCCCGGCCCTGGGCTCTTCCCAGCCCTGGCCCCCACAATTCAGCCGATACCCCTCAGTCCAGACCCACAGCCGCCTGCTGTCCCACCTCTGGACTTCTCACCCCTCCTCAGCCCTGCCAATGCCCTCTGTTTGTCAGCTAGTACGGCAATATCAATTAACACGGACTTATTTGTCTTTTCGATGTCTGGCCCGTTTGCTGCACCTTTTGGCCTTTGTAAGTTACCACATCGTCTGAGCCTCTTCATTCTCTACAGCGCTTCCTGTCTGGTCTTAGGACCACCCAATTGAGCTTTTAACTATGTACGTCCCAATGCAGACCCTGGGTGACCTTATCCTGCCGGGGATCAACGCATACTCCACCATCTCACCCTTTTCAGAGCACATTCTGGTTATTATGGTGAAGTGCCCCAAAGTCAAATTCCCTCCTGTACAGAGGCTCAGCACAGGGCCTAGGGATCACTCATGTCTTGTCTGGAGGGCTGAAGTGGTACTTAACCAGTGTACAGTCGTTGTTCTGTCTGCACAGGGGGTGAATTTGCTTCACTGGGTCTGTCCTGGTATAAAATAGCCCTCTGGTAGGACCATGGCCTACTGCAAACACTGCAGTGTTGCCAGTCTGCATCATGCCATGCTGCTAACACCCACGGCACTGTTCTGCTGGCAGGATGAGACTTTCAAAGCTGCCTGTTACATTGGGATGACCGGTTCCCATAAAAACAAACAGGAGTGGTACGTTCAGATCCCCAAGGTGACTTGAAAAATCCCATCAATTATGGGTACAATTAAAGATCATTTTAACCCCAACGTGTCACTGTGACCATGCCAGATAGACGGATGGATGGACAGATGAGTACAAGGCAGTACAAAATATTTGTAGCCGGGGTCTCATCACCTCTGAATGGTTGTGGGGTGAGTGGGCCTGTGAATACAGCAGCACTTCTATATAAATACCCTCCCCTGACCATAGTCTGCAGAAAGTGGGAACTTGGTGAGTGACATAACCGCTTGGAGGGGGCGATTCACATGCTGCAAATGTGACTCTGAGTCACCTAACTTTTGGGGGAGATTTTTAAAAGCCCCCCCCCCCCAGGTTTTAGGAGCCAGGGTTCTTTGTAGGCCTTCGCAAGGCCCCCTTTCTTCACCACGTTAACAACAAACCCCTTGTCTTGACAGTCAAGGATCCGAGGGGGCGAGTCCATAGCCCAGGGCTGGGGGGTGCTGGATCACTAACGCTCCTTCCTCAAGGCCAGGGCGATGGCTGAACAACGTCTCCCCAAGCCCAGAAGATCAAGCCCCCCTGGGAGTCCCGTTGGAGCACCCACGGCCCGTGGCCACCTGACTGGCTGGCCCCCCGCTACGTAGGCCAGGAAGTGACCCGGGTGGGCTGTCTGAGCAGCTGTGCAAACTCCTTTTGCTACTGCCTGCCACCTGCAATCTGTATCCAGCCCCGCTCCGGACTCCTGCTCCATGCCTGACCCCGGCCTCCCCCTGGCTCTGCCCGTATGCCTCGCTCCTGACCATTGACTACTGTTCTGGCTCTGACTGGTCAACCCTTGGCCTCTGGCATTTGGTATCTGACCCCGGCACTGACCCTCAGCTTTGAGTCATGATTCTGACTCTGGATCCACCCCTGGCTCTGATATTTGGCAGCTGATGCTGGTTCTGACTCCCCTCCCCACTTCTGTTCCCTGACCTGGGTGACTGCTCCACCCACTAGGCCAGACTGGCCCTTCATGGCCTCCTCCAACCCCACACAACATCTCTCATCTGCTACTGTAATGTCCACTCCCCCCTCCATCAACCAGGGGGACAGCCTTCACTGCCTCCTTGCTAGACAGGTGCTTGTTTGAAAGTTTGTTTTCTCCCACATTGCCCCTCACACTTGGGAAAAGCATCCGCAAACCCCCTCCTTCAAACTCTCCTCTGCCGTGGTGCTGATGACAATCAGGACAACGGTGAGGCAGCTGGTAGGCCGAGTCCATGGCTCACCATGTTGCCCAATACTGACTCCGTTTCCTTGTACTCCCCAACTGTCTGTCTGCAGCCACCTCTTGCTGACCGGTTCTTTCCCGCCTCCGGAACGCACAGGTTCGCAGGCAGATGCTTGAGCTGAAGTATGTTGTTTGTTTTGTTTGCTTCAGTGAGTGATCGATCACTGAAACAGGGTACCGTGTAGGGTTAATGCAGGTGCTCGCCTTAAATACACGGTTACCGAGTTATTCATTCTATAATGTACCAACACTCTTTCTGCCTAGCACTAAGGTTCGTTTGCTGACCCAGTTGTTTGGACTGTGGGCTCAGCTTTTTTACCTGGCTGTTTGTTTTCCCTGCCAATCACACATCTTTCCACATGTCCAACGTCTAAAATATACATTCTCCATATTACATCCTACACTTATCTTATACTTAGATTGTAACTGGCACTTTTGTAGCAGTGTTGGTCCCAGGATGCGAGGGAGACAAGGTGGGTGAGGTGATACCTTTTATTGGGGGAAGGGTGGAGCTTTCAAAGTTCACAGAACTCCTCGGGTCTGGAAAAGAAAACTAGAATGTAAGATCTGGGGCCTGGGACCATCTCTTTTTGTTCTGTTTGTACAGCTCCTAGCACATCACATCCTGGGCCATGCCTAGGCACTACCATAATACACATTATTGTGTTACTGCAATATAAATCATTATCATCTATAGTAATAAACTTCACACCCAACCAGCAGTGCCCTGATAGCATCATTCTGCATCCTTTTCATGTAGCCAGTCCCCGGTGGCCTCAAAGTAACTGAAAGATTCAGAAATAATTCAGCTTTAGTGCAGCCCGGGGAACTTCGTGGGATGCAGCTAACCACAGTTGGAGGAAGGTTGTTAAGCTCTGGAACAGGCTTCGGGGAGGTTGTGGACTCCCCATTACTGGCAGTTTAAGGACAGGTTGGACTTGTTCCTTGGTCCTGCCTCAGCACAGGGGCTGGACTTGAAGACCTCTGGACATCCCTTCAAGCCCCCCATTTGTAGGAGTCTATAATTGTGCCTGGGGGCTGAGTCTAGTGGCAAACCATTGACAGTGAAATCCTGGCACCGTTAAACCAACAGGAGTTTTGCCATTGACTTGGGGATTCCACCCTAGCAACTGAAGGAAAGCCAGAGTGGATCAGACCAGGGTTCTAGCCCCATCTCCACCAATGATTCGTACCCCCTGCTTTGGAGGAATCCTGCAGTTAACATCCCATAGTGGGATTTGGGGAACGAGTCCAAGGGCCAGATTTTTAAAGGTATTTAGGTTCCTAGTGAGACTTTCAAAAACATCTTCTAGTGGCCTGAACCTCAGGTGCTTTTTAAAGTCCCACTAGATGCTTAAATAGCTTTAAAAAATCTAGCCCTTGGGCCTTAGAAAATTCTACCCATCCCATGCATTCAGAGGGGCTGGAGTCTAAGTGAACCCTCCATTTTGCCTATTGAGACCTAAACCAGTTTAATTAGTGGTGCAAACTCCTGTGCAAACATGCCATTTATTCAGTGTGTTCCTGGTTTTTATCAGTTTAGTTTAAACCAGTTCCTTGCCAACTTGAAGAAAATCAAAGTAAACCAGAGGTAAACCTGCAGTGTCTACAGAGGAGTTTGCTTCAGTTTAATTAGATGAAATTCTGCACAGGGTGAAACTTTCTGGCTTGTGTTCTACAGGGAGTCACACTAAATGATCTGGCTATAAAAATGTCCGAGTCCATGAAATCAGTTTGAAAGGCGGTTTTGGTTAATCTAGAAGAACGGTGTGTGAAGACAAGTCCTAAGAGATGGGGCTAGAGTAGAAATAAATTGATCTGAAAACACAATAAAATGCTTTAAAGAATGTGATTATTAGACGTGTTTACAAGGCCTCTGTCTCTTAGTGCCGTCCACATGCAAGTTTCGGTTTTGGTTCCTGCTATTCTAGTGACATATTCAAATGAAAAGGCAACTTCTGTGAACTAACAGCTGGCTGCTTTGGTCATCAGCCTGGTTTCTCAAGCAGAGTGATAGCTCTGAAAATATGTTATTGAATTTTCTTTACATTTTCAAAAGTGTATTATATAAAAATCAAACACACAATGCAATTGATTGAAGGCATTTAAATCAATCCAACTACAATCATAACTGGCATTAGGAGAGAGAGAGAGAGAGAGAAAGAAATATAAAATTGCACATATGTTGCTGCTTTTTTTCCTTAAAATTGTAACTTGGGGGGGGGGAGTGCTCCAAGTTTCTGCATCTACCTCTGAAAGATACTCCTGTTGGTCTTTGTGTGGGAGTCATTGTGAGAGTCTCTGCTCTGTACATTGCAGGGTGCCAGACTAGATCCAAATCCAAATCTGTGGTTCAATAAATAGGTAATGGCTGCAAATGTCCCGTAATCTACTAACACCGGAACCGTTCCTCATTTGGAGGCCATCATTGTAGCTCCGTTGAAGTCCAAGCTGATTTCCCTCGGCTGAGAATCTGATCCCATGTGCTTTATAGTTCCACAGAGCAGCTACTGCATTGACAGCAATGGTGCAATCTCCCAACAGAAAGAGCCCCTCTGCTTCTGTGTATCAGCCCTGTCTCTTGAGAACTCAGCGCTAGTGTCAAAATGGCCTATGTCCTATGCATGGTTTGGTTTCTCTGCTGAGATTGTCAAAGGGGTAGGGGCATCTTGATGTAGGTGTCTGAGGGGAGGTGTGGATCCTTCCCCACTGGGAATGAGGTTGAAATCCATGTGCTTTCTCCGAAGCCACAGAATGGACAAGTCAATTTTTAAAGGGAGGTTTAAAAAAAATGGAAGAGGGTGCAGAAAATGGAAGAGGGTGCAGAAGTGAACCGCAAAGTTACCTGGTAACAAGGCAGTGTGGATACGCCATGCAGCTTTGGTTACTAAAAAAAATTAATCCTGTAAAAATGGGAAAAGTTGATTTCCCCACCAAACATTGATGCCTGGCTTAGTGATAGGGCAGAGTTTGCAGCTAATGAATGACTGGCCTTCCAGAGAAAGGAAAAGCCCCAAAAATTCAAAGCAATTTTGGGTTGACTTTTTAGAGGTCTAGGATGAATGTAGACCCTAAAGGCAGATATGTCGCTTCCCCTCCCTTTACTTTATCCTAACCCTCTTTACTCTGTGTGTGTGTGTGTGTGTGTGTGTGTGTGTGTGTGTGTGACGAATCTGGTATTTTGGTAAGGCTGTATCTGGGAAACATTACAAATATAAAAAAGAGGCACAAAGGATTCAAAGGCTCGGAACTGTCTGAGTGAGAGACTAAAGGAGCTCAGTCTATCTGGTCAAAAAGTTAATCAAGGAATGAATTGATGATGAAAGTCCTTATGGTGAATAAGGAGAAAATATTGGGTACTAAAGATCTTTTTAATCTAGTGGCAAAAGACAGAAAAAGACCCAATGGGTAGAAACTCAAGCAAGGCACAATTTTGCAATACTGAGGGAGACTAACCATTGGAGTACACTGCCAAGGGAAGTGGTGAACTTTGTTACTTGATGTCTTCAAAGGCAGACTGGAGGCCTTTCTGGAATATATGAATTAATCACACCCAATTTATTGGGCTCACCACAGATGTAACTGGCTGATAGATCTACTCTCATCTCCGGTTTAGCTTAGGTGGAGACTATCGGTCCCTTCTGCCCTTAATCTATAAAGCTCTGAGTCAATGGGGCCCAGCACTTTCCAAAGTGCTTACTGATTTTTGGGATGAGAAACTTTAGCTACTTGGGCAAAGCTCCCAGGCAAGGTAGTGGCAGAATGAGAATTAGGACCCAGCGTTTCCTAACTTCCAGAGCCACGGACTGGATTACCAAGGTGAGATCTCCAGCTGGTGTATATTGGCCCTGCCCCACGTGTCCATTCCAGAACCAAACGGGTTTGTCGCCTGAGACTGGATGTCATGTTCTGAAAGATGTGCTCTAGGTCAAAGAGGAATGAAATCAGGGAAGTCTGGCCTGTGTTTCTTCAGGACACCAGACTAGATAAGGCCAGAGGAGACCACTGTGAGATTAAGGCTAGGTCTACACTGCAGCGGGGTTCCGATCTAAGATACGCAACTTCAGCTACGTGAATACCGTAGCTGAAGTTGCGTATTTTAGGTCGGCTTACCTAGCGGTGAGGACGCGGGAAAGTCGACCGCTGCCGCGCTGCCGCCGACTCCGCTGCCGCCTCCTGCCGAGGTGGATTTCCGGAGTCGACGGCAGAGCGATCAGGGATCGATTTTACCGCGTCTTCACTAGACGCGGTAAGTCGATCCCCGAAAAACCGATTGCTACCCGCCGGATCGGCGGGTAGTGAAGACAAAGCCAAAGACTCTATGAACCAATTCTACCAAACTAGTTCAGTCAGAAATAGCTGAGTGCACTCAAACTAGCCAGTCTGAAGTATCTCAGGAACCGCTGCAGCATCCGCCCCATCTCAACGGAAGGCCAGGGCTCTCAGGAGCTTGGCTGGCTGATCCTTCTTGCCCACATTAGGGTGACCAGGTGTCCGGATTTTATAGGGACAGTCCCGATTATTGGGTCTTTTTTTATATAGGCTCCTATTACCAGGGCCGGCTCTAGGGTTTTTGCCGCCCCAAGCAAAAAATTGGTTGCCCCAAGCTCCGAGAGCGCAACTGCCCAAGCAAAAAGAAAGAAAAAGAATGGCCAGAATGCGGCCCCTGGAATTGTGCTGCCCCAAGCACGTGCTTGCTTTGCTGGTGCCTAGAGCCGGCCCTGCCTATTACTCCCCACCCCCATCCCGATTTTTCACACTTGCCGTCTGGTCACCCTAGCCCACATGATCAGGGTCTGACTGATCGCTGTATGTGGGGTCAGGAAGGAATTTCCCCCCAGGTCAGATTAGTGGTGACCTGGGGGCAGGGGAGGGGAAATGACCTTCCTCTGCAGCACGTGGGTGCGGGTCATTTGCTGGGATTATTTGGGGTTATCTCATTTAATCATGTCCCTGCCTCGGTCCCTCCTGTTCTTTGCCTGGGGCACATCACAGTCTAGTATCCTGAGTGATGTAATACTTTAGTCTCATTTCAGCTGTTGGGTTTAGCATGCAGGTGTGGGGTGGCATTTGCTGATGTGTGATAAACAGGAGGTCAGACTAGACAAAGCGACCACCAGGTCTTGGCCTTAAACTCTATGGGCGTCTAGCTCAGAATTCCTGGAACAGTAAGGGATTCTGGGAGGCTACAAACGTTGCATTGTGGGAATGAAGCCCATGAACTAGTTAGTGGTTCTGACCTTTATACTGTGCTTTGAGGGCTATGGGTGAAAAATGTTAGATAGTTATAAAGGGAACAAATTACAGCAAAGCAGTTTTAGATTAAATCTCAGGAAAAACTTCCTAACTAAGAACAGCAGGACAATGGAACAAACTGCCTAGGGAAATCATGGATGCGCCTTCCGTGGAGGTTTTCAAAAAGAGGCTGGGTAGCCATCTGTCTTGGATGTCTTAGACAACAAATCCTGCCTCCTGGTAGGGGTTAGACTAGAGCTGTGGCCCTCTGGGTCATGTCTAAGATTTCCAAAGGGGGCTGCACCTCCAGGTGAAATTGTTTAGGGGTCTGCAAATGAAAAAAGGTTGAAAACCACTGATCGAAGTAAAAGACGAGCCAGCAGGTGGCTAAAGACACCCCGATGGGGGAGGGCAAGGACCAGTGAGACAAGCTCGCTCCGCGTGCTAGGCAGCAGACTCAGGGCTGGACTCTGAAGCTGTTTGAAAAGTCTCATGGAAATATTTCTTGGAAATGGCTTCTTGACAAACTGTGTGTCTGGAAAACACCAATCTGGTTTTGTTTAAAATTGGGTGGGTGGGTGGAGGTGTCAGAAAACCAGAAACTCACCAAAAGGAAGATTGCCACAATTTCAGCAGCAAAAAGCCCAAACGGCTTCATTGTTTTACTGAAGAATTTTCAGTTTTTACTTTTTTTGATGACCTGAAACAAATGGGAAAAAACGTTTTGATGAAAAGGCATTTCTGTTTCTGTTTAACCGTGCGGAGGAGAAGGTGGCAGCTGACGTGTTTAGGGAGGGAACATAAGACTCGCAAACCCAGGCCTAATTCTTGCTGTGCTACAGACGTCCCAGGTGACCACGGGCATGCCGCTTGGGGTATGTCTCCACTGCGGTCATGAGCTGTGGCTTAGTTCGCGCAGACATTCCGGAACAGGAGGCCAATGGAACAAACTGCCTAGGGAAGTCCTGTATCCGAGGGGTAGCCGTGGTAGTCTGGATCTGTAAAAAAGCAACAGAGAGTCCTGTGGCACCTTTAAGACTAACAGATGTATTGGAGCATAAGCTTTCGTCTGTTAGTCTTAAAGGTGCCACAGGACTCTCTGTTGCTTTTTTAGGGAAGTCATGGCATCTTGCTCACTGGAAATTAGCAAAATGAGGCTTGGTAGCCATCTGTTTCGGCTGGTTGAGACGCTACAAATCCTGCATCTTGGCAGGGGGTTAGGTCAGCGTTTCTCAATGACCGGTCCATGCACTGACGCCGGGCCCTGAGATCTCCCCGATGCAGTTTAGGAAGGCAGCAAGCCGGTCCCTGGTATCAGAAAGGTTGAGGAGACACCGGACTAGATGCCCCTTGTGGTCCCTTCTAGCCCAGTCAGTTGAACCAATTCAAGCTATTCTGTGTAGCAAACCACATTAGACACTGTTATTGTAACTTACCATACATACTGTGGTAGCACAAGGAGTCCCAGGCATGGCCCAGGGCCCGATTGTGCCAGAGGCTGTACGAACACAGAACAAAAAAAGGTCCCTGCCCATTAGCTTACAATCTAAGTTAATGGTTTTCAGCCAGTGGTCTGTGGCTGCCTGGGGGTCTGCAGATTATCCCTGAGATTTTCCAAAGGGGGACACACCTCTACTGGAAATTTTGTAGGGGTCTGCAAATGCAAAAAGGTTGAAACCCACGGCTCGAAGTAAAAGACAAGAGCCAGCAGGTGGATAAAGTCACCCCAGATGGGGGGGGGGGGTGCAAGGAAAGAATGGGACGCTCGGCGTGCTAGGCAGCAGACTCAGTGCTGGGCTCTGAAGCTGTCTGAAAACCTTCATGGAAAGATTGCTTCTGTTGAAAACGGCTTCGTGACAAAAGGTTTTTCACACACACACAAATCTGGCTTTGTTTAAAATTGTGTGGGAGGGTTGTCAGGAAAACAAACTCCCCAAACTGAATATTTCATTTTATAAATGGAAGAATTTAGTGTGTGTATGTGGGGGATGGGGGAAGCAAGAACCGTTTTGATGGAAATGCAGTTTTGTTTGGTACCGAATTATTTAACCAGAAATCCACTGGCATGCAGAGGAGAAGGCGGCAGAGGAACTGCTTAGAGACTCAGAAGCCGAGGCCTAATTCTTGCTGTGCTGCAGACTTCCTGCGTGATCGTGGGCATGTCACTTGGAGTATGTCTCCAAATCCACAGCCCAGGAGTAGACATTCCTGAGCTTGCTTTAAGCTAGCTAGCGTGGGTACTGGTAGCTGTGTCCTGGGTGTACTTGTACAACCAGCGCCTAGCATGTGGGACCACAGATTCACTACTCAGGGCCACACGTTAGCTAGATTAAAGCTAGCTCAGGGATGCCTAGGCAAGTTGCAATCACACCCCATGAGGCAGTATAAACAGATATAATTTTTTTAGCCCAAGATTATCATATGTACTATTATCACCCCCTGAATGGAAATCCAACTTTGATGCTAGTTTATTTACTGTAATGGGCTATATATACACATCCACAACTGTGGAGCAGTGGCAAATTGGGCCCTTTTTGCCTCTAAAATACCTTGCTCCACATTGGGGTGAGGGATGTGCCATCAAACTACAACATTTTATTAGCTAGCTACAGCATTACACTAGCTCTATCCCATCCAGATGCCCGTTTAGCCAGTGGAACTCATTGACACAGTATATTGTGGAGTATGAAAGCTTCGCAGGAGTGCGCATACAGAGTAGACATTTATATAGATGACTGGATGAATGTAAACCAAGAGAGATGCTCTAGAAATAGTGTGCTGATATCTGAGACGAGGGGTGATTTTGGGGTGAGGGCAGTAGGTTAGGACTCAGCGGGTCTGTGTGCAAATCCTGGCTTAGGTATTGAGATTGGGTAGGTCAAATTCTCTAGGGCTCAGGGTCTACATAAAGTGCAAACCCCTCTGTGTAGACAAGCCCTAAGAGGCATCCAAATTCCACTGAAATTCAGGGGCAGTTTTGCCTCTAATTCATCTGGTCTCCTTTGGAGAACCCTCGGTGTGAGGTGCAGAAGAGCCCAACCAGTCCATGATTCTCTGACGGGGAAGCTCAACCCTTAAAGGCACAGACCTGCCATATCACATAAGGTACTTCTATTCCCCTAATTCCATTTTATCTGAGCACCTCACAGTCGTCACTGCATTTAAACCTCACGGCCCTCCTATGAAGGATGAAATATTATTAGTTCCAGTTTACTTATGGGGCAACTGAGGCCCAATTCTTCAGAGGTAGTTAGGTGCCTAATGCTCATTGATTTCAATGGGAGTTTGGCTCCTAAATACTTTGGAGGCCCTGAACCACATTTTAAAGGTAAAGATCTCTCTCAAGGTGACTGTAGCGAAGAACAGTATCAGATCCAAGATTCCTGAGTTCTAAGCTAACATTGTAACCATGGGGCAACCCACAGATTGAATTCCCACTTGGGTCAGGCCTATGTCTTACTCTCTCTCTGTGTGTGTGTGTGTGTGTGTGTGTGCAGGACAATGGGGTTCTGGTATCATGCAGGGCCTCTAGGTACTGCAGCAAATAACAACAATAAAAATAATAAAACACCCTGGTTACTGGAGATCAGAACCTCACCCTCTGCACTTGGCTTGCTTCAAACTAATTTGCAAGCAGCAGCTAAAATTACTCTGTAGTGTCTCAGTTTGTGCTTTCAGGAGGTGAGGTAATGAGCAGGTGCTAGGAGCAGATAGGAAACAGATGAATCATGTGAGTTGATTTCTGCTCTGAACTGCAAGAGTGAGTGACTTCAGCTACTGGAAGGTG
The DNA here is from genome assembly GCF_028017835.1 of Emys orbicularis. Classification (NCBI taxonomy): domain Eukaryota; kingdom Metazoa; phylum Chordata; order Testudines; family Emydidae; genus Emys; species Emys orbicularis. Next base: position 53,640,284 of record NC_088694.1, on the reverse strand, counting down.
GTATTATTAGCCCAGGGTTATCTTTCTGGTGACCTCTTGAGTGGAAATCAATACTATGATCTCAATTTTTTACTGGAAAGGGGCCTCACAGTGATCACGGTTGTAATCTTTAGGCTTTATTATTGCTATATGGGGATATAAACTTGCTTGGGATCTACCACTAAAAAAAGCCTTTGACAGTGTTGTAGGGGAAACCAGTGCGGCAAAGTGTGATTAAAATAAACTAGCTAGATACTAAATATTCCAGTGCACTGGCTGAGGTGTGTGTGGGGGGAATAATTAAAACATAATAATTGCAAATGGAATATTGGTCTGCTGAACTCATTACCACAAGATGTTCTTGAGGCCAAGAGAAAAGCTTGGGCTTGAAACAATTGTACCCAGTTACTCCTGTCTGGCCTGTGTGACACAGGCAGTCAGACTAGATGGCCTAATGGCTTGTTCTGGCCTTAAAATCTAGGAATATCCAAAGTTGGAACAATAATCACGATAAATTGTGATGAATGAGACGGATGCAAGGATCGGAAAAGATGCCTTCTAGTGATTGACGTGGAGCTCAGTCTTTTTAGCTTATCAAACAGATGGTTACAAGGTGACTTTATCACAGTCTAGAAGTACCTGTATGGGGAAGAGAAATTTGATACCACACAGGGCTCTTCGCTGTAGCAGAGAAAGGGCTAACATGAGCCAATGGCTGGAAGCTGAAAGTTAGACAAATTCAGATTGGAAATAAGGTGCACATTTAATAGTGAGGCTAATTAACCATTGGAACAATGGTGTTTTTTCCATCACTGGCAATTTTTAAAGCAAGGTTGGATTTTTCCTAGAAAGATCTGCTTTCGTTCAAATAGGAATTAATTCAGGCCTGTGTTATGCAGGAATTCAGATGAGGTGATTATAATGGTCTCCCCTTGCTGTATAATCAATGAATATAATATAAAATTGAAATGAAAAGCCATTTCAGAATGGCAATTTGAAATGTTTCCTTCTGAAAAGGATGAAACAATGTTTTGACTTTATCCAAATATTTTGTCTTTAAAGTGATGCTTTTGCCAAAAGCTTGTTTGGAAAGAAAACACTTCTGCAAAACGTTTCCCTTCCAAGTGATCAGAATTTTCTGATGGTCAAACATTACACTGGAAAATTTCGGAGCCGTTCTACTTATAAAAGTTCTTCTCCGGTTCGGGGAAGCAAAATAAGCTATACACCAGCTGTGATGAAGTGGGAATGTTCTGTAATGTTTTTGATTCCTATGGTGCCTTGGTTTCCCTCTATGTTGCATTGCTAGCTAGTGGGTGCAGCAAAAGGGTTACTAACCGGCTCTTGGGACAGAGCAGGAGACATGTGGTGGTGTCTCACCTAACTGTCTAGGGCAGCGTGACAAGGTCATTAAAGGACTGGCTGAAAACTAACCCATATCAATGGCACCTATCCATGGGGAATCTCTGGCATGTGCAACATGTGAACTCAGCATGGGAGGGAGGCTAAGAGCTGGCTTTTGGTTGTACTGAGCAGCTCTCAAGTGGGACTGACAAAGACAGAGGAAAAGAGCAGGAAATTAAGTGCTGGCTTGGCCACAATAGACTAGATCTTAACCTCTATTTCTCTGTGCTTAACTCAGGGCTCCCAGACCCTGTGTTCCAGTTGACTAACAAACCTTACTGTTTTGAAAACGCTGCCTGCTGTCACAGCAAATAGTTGCTGAGGTGCATTGGTGCTTGAAGAGGGTCGAAATTTCAGACCAGGTGCATCTCAGTTGGACCTGCCGCGCTGGTACTTTTCCTGGTACTGGGCTGGTACTTATACTGGTATAACTGTGTCTCCATTGAAGCTTTTACTGGCATAGTTGTGTCCCTTTAAAAGGAAATCACACCTCTAAGTGGCAGAGCGATGTAGGTAAAGCTCTCAAGTGTAGACTAGGCCTTAGGCACTCAGGGTTAGATTTTTAGCAGTATTTAGGCACCTGGTGGGATTTTCAAAAGTACTTCTATGCCCATCACCCATTTAAATCAATGTGCATTAAGCACCTGTCTACATCTTTAGGAACCTAAATACCATCAGGCTCCTAAATCAGACAGGGGTTGCTCCACTCAGAGTGACAATATCTAAAAATGAATCCTTTAAAAATCTGGTTTTTGGTGCAAAATTTTTGCTACCCTGCTTGCAATGAATAACACCTTATTCCACTCACTTACGGTTTTTTGTTTGTTTGTTTTTTCTGGAATACACAACTTCTTAACATGGAGCTTCTTAAACAGGAGAGCTTCAATGGGACAGAGCTGAACCCAGTCATACAAGTGGAAACTAGGTCAAATGACAAAGGATGAACATTTTGTTAAAAAATACATAAGAATCTAGGGACAAAACTAGAAAAGCCAAGGCACAAAATGAGCTTACACCAGCTAGGCATATAAAGGGTAATAAGAAAGCATTTTTACAAATACATGAGAAGCTAGAGGAAGACAAAGGACAGGTAGGCCCAGTGCTCAGAGGAGTGAAAGACAATAACAGAAAACATAGCAGTGGCCCAAGTGTTAAATGCCCTTTTTTGTTTCGGCTTTCAACAAAAAGTTAACAGTGATCGGACAACTAACACTGAACATCTGTGTAAATGGGGTAGGCTCTGAGGCTAACATAGGAAAAGAACAGCACTGCCGCGGCAGCACTTTAACGTGGCTGTGTAGTCATGGCTCCAGTGCCTGGAGAGAGCTCTCCCAGCGCTGTAATAAAACCACCTCCGCGAGGGGCGTAGCTCCCAGCGCTGGGGCACTGTCTACACTGCCACTTTACAGCGCTGACACTTGCATCTCTCAGGGGGGTGTTTTTTTCACACTCCTGAGCAAAGAAAGTTTCAGCGCTGTAAGTGGCAGTGTAGACAAGGCCTTAGACAAATTACATGTCTTCAAGTCAGCAGGGCATAATGAAATACACCCTAGAATACTTAAGGAACTAGCCAAAAATCATCTTATTTTCTTCTATGTTGACTGTTACTTCTCATCAAATCATGTCAAACCAATCCAATATCCTTCTTTGACAGGGTAACAAATCATGTGGATGGGGGGGGAGCAGTAGATGGGATATAGGTCAGCTTTAGCAAGTCTTTTGATACTGCCTCACATGACATTGTCATAAAAAAACTAGAGAAAAATAGCCTAGAGCGACCTGCCATAAGGTGAGTGTGCACCTGCCTGGAAAAGAGTACCCAGCGTAGTTTATCAGTGGTTCACAATCAAACTGGAAGAGTACATCGAGTGGGGTCCCACAGGGATCTGTCTTGGGCTTGGTTCTATTCAATATCTTCATCAATGATTTGGATAAGGGCATAGAGAGTACATTTCTAAAGTTTGCGGCTAATACCAGACTGGGAGGGGTTGCAAGTGCTGTAGAGAACAGAATTAGAATTCTGAATGATCTGTAGAAATGGGCTGAAATAGGACAAAATTCAATAAGAACAAATTCAAAGTACTACACTTAAGGATAAACATTCAATTGCACAAATACAAAATGGGAAACGAGTGCCTAGGAAGGAGTACTGTGGAAAGGGACACGCGGGTCATAGTGAATCACAAGCTAAATATGAGTCAACAACTTAATACTGTTGCAAAAACAGCGAACATCATTCTGGGATGTATTAGTAGCAGTGGTGTAATCAAGACACAAGAAGCAATTCTTCCACTCTACTCAGCACTGATTAGGTCTCAGCTGGAGTACTGTGTCCAGTTCTGGTCACCAAACTTCAGGAAAGATGTAGACCAGGGGTAGACCCAAGGAGGCACGCGAGCTGATTTTCAGTGGCACTCACACTGCCCGGGTCCTGGCAACCAGTCCGGGGGGCTCTGCATTTTAATTGAATTTTAAATGAAGTTTCTTAAACATTTTAAAAACCTTATTTGCTTTACATACAACAATAGTTTAGTTATATATTATAGACTTATAGAAAGAGACCTTCTAAAACGTTAAAATGTATGACTGGGACGCAAAACCTTACATTAGAGTGAATAAATGAAGACTCGGCACACCACTTCTGAAAGGTTGCTGGCCCCTGATGTAGACAAATTGGAGAAAGTCCAGAGGAGAGCAACAAAATGATTAAAGGTCTAGAAAACATGACCTATGAGGAAAGATTGGGAAAGAAATGGGTGTGTTTTAGTCTGGAGAAGAGAAGACTGGAGGACAATAACAATTTTCAAGTATGTAGCAGGTTGTTATAAAGAGGAGGGTGATAAATTGTCCTCTTTATCCACTGAGGACAGGACAAGAAGTGATGAGCTTAAATTGCAGCAAGAGAGACTTAGGTTAGACATTAGGAAAAACTTCCTGAGTGTAAAGGTATATAAGAATTAGAGCAAGTTACCTAGGAGGGTTGTGGAATCTCCATCACTGGAGGTTTTTAAGAGCAGGTTAGACAAATATCTGTCAGGGATGGTCTAGATAATACGTAGTCCTTCCTCAGTGCAGGGGACTGGAGTAGATGACCTATTGAGGTCCCTTCCAGTCATATAGTTCTATAATTCTATGAGTCATGGAATCAGAATCTCAGCCACCCACCCAATTAGAAAAGGAAAAGACATATGGAGGTCAAGTAATCCATTTCCCAGCCAATGCAAGATTATTTTTCATGGGATGAAGCATTTATCCGCTCATAAGGCCAGCACAAGGCCTGTGTGTCACTTAAGGCATGTTTTTTTTTTAAAGATTTAAGTAGGATTTAACTTCACTCAGTGTGCTGTTCAGTTATTTGTCTGGCTTCATTTTAGGTGACCCAAGAGATGGCTGTCCTTCCATTTTCTTCAGGTCACCATTCCAGTCCAACAGATCTCATTGCCACCTAACATGAAGAGTAAAAAATGTGGACTTCCCCTTTGCCCTACATAATCATGTTTCACTTTTTAGATCAATTGGAGTTAAGGCCAGAAGGGACCAATATGATCATCTAGTCTGACCGTCTGCACAACACGGGCTAGAGAACTCTTGCCTCAAGCTCCTATTTTGTTGAACCTGTCTTTTTAGAGAGTCTTGATTTAAAGAGCAACAGAGGGTCCTGTGGCACCTTTAAGACTAACAGAAGTATTGGGAGCATAAGCTTTCGTGGGTAAGAACCTCACTTCTTCAGATGCAAGTCTCCACAGCAGTCTATGGTTCAGACTGAGCTAGCGTAAGTCAGTGTAGCTTCACTAAAGTCAATGAGCCAGATCTCCAGTTAGTGTAAATCAACCATGGAGTTGCAGAATGGCAGCATAAGGCCTAAATAACATTTAAGTCCCACATCAGTTCTATATTGAGGGATTCTGTGGGCCATAAGTGGTTCATGGGGCTTGCGTTGTTCCTCTGAAGAGCAAATTTTCCCCCCACCCCCCCACCCTCACAACGTGTGTCAGGAATACCTGGGAATTCGTATCAAATTATGAGCCAAAAGGAAGGCATTGAGACAGTCCACGGGCAAGATTTGCTCCTCCTACCTCATCTTGAGTAGCATTTTACTCCAGGAGTAGGTGCACTGAATTCATTGGAATGGCTTGTGGCGTAAGATGCTACTCAAGGTAGAACTGGCAGAATATGACACATAAGGTACTACAATGATGTAGACAAGCTAGACCAATTCAGACTAGAAATAAGGTTTAGTTACCCTCCATCTGCAACCTGTCTAGCTGTTCATAGTCCAGCACTGGAAGTCTTTAAATCAAGTATCAGAGGGGTAGCCGTGTTAGTCTGAATCTGTAAAAAGCAACAGAGGGTCCTGTGGCACCTTTAAGACTAACAGAAGTATTGGGAGCATAAGCTTTCGTGGGTAAGAACCTCACTTCTTCAGATGCAAGACTTGCATCTGAAGAAGTGAGGTTCTTACCCACGAAAGCTTATGCTCCCAATACTTCTGTTAGTCTTAAAGGTGCCACAGGACCCTCTGTTGCTTTTTACAGATTCAGACTAACACGGCTACCCCTCTGATACTTGATTTAAAGACTTCCAGTGCTGGACTATGAACAGCTAGACAGGTTGCAGATGGAGGGTAACTAAACCTTATTTCTAGTCTGAATTGGTCTAGCTTGTCTACATCATTGTAGTACCTTATGTGTCATATTCTGCCAGTTCTACCTTGAGTAGCATCTTACGCCACAAGCCATTCCAATGAATTCAGTGCACCTACTCCTGGAGTAAAATGCTACTCAAGATGAGGTAGGAGGAGCAAATCTTGCCCGTGGACTGTCTCAATGCCTTCCTTTTGGCTCATAATTTGATACGAATTCCCAGGTATTCCTGACACACGTTGTGAGGGTGGGGGGGTGGGGGGAAAATTTGCTCTTCAGAGGAACAACGCAAGCCCCATGAACCACTTATGGCCCACAGAATCCCTCAATATAGAACTGATGTGGGACTTAAATGTTATTTAGGCCTTATGCTGCCATTCTGCAACTCCATGGTTGATTTACACTAACTGGAGATCTGGCTCATTGACTTTAGTGAAGCTACACTGACTTACGCTAGCTCAGTCTGAACCATAGACTGCTGTGGAGCTCTGTCAATATACGCCCGCTGGAGATCTGACCCATTGACTTCGCTGGAACTAGGGCTGATTTTTCAACAGCTGGCAATCTGGGCCATTATGAATATTTTTCATGTTATGTAGGCTTCTTCTTTTTAATAATAATCTTTTCTTGTTTAGGGACTGATGCACATTCCATTTACCATACTCTTTCTTCTCCTTTTTCTCAAAAAAAAAAAAAAAAGAGACAAGATCCTCAGATATTATGTTGACCATAAATCTACTGACTTTAGCAGATCTTTGATAACTCACATCAATCCAGGATATCATCTTAACACCATAAGCAAAATAAATTGTCTCTCTATATTTTTAGATGCTTAAAAATGACAGTTAGAATAATCCCTAAAAAGCTGTTCTGGTTAAAATGGCAGTGTTTGACAGTTCGTTTCAGAGAATGAGTGTGAGATATTTTAGTCTGTCTTTCTCAGAATGAGGACACCTGCACGTTTCAATAATGGAAGATGTGCGTCCTTTGAAAGACCCAGGACGACATTGTTGCTATATTGGAGTTCTGAGAAAGCAGAGATTTGAATTAAGGTGGCTTGGGGGAAAGACATCAGGTTTCTTTGAAACCAACTGACAAGGGACAGGAATAAGTCTTCAACAGCTGTGCTTCTCACAGGAGGCCCTTACCGAGTCTTGCCTTGAAGAATTGTACCTTAATCAGAAGAAGACTTTGATAAAACAAGCTTATTGTTTTAAAGTATTCAGAACTAGAGCTGGGGGAATAATTGTTGGGTTTTTTGGTGTGGTGGTCAATATAAAATATCCAAAGGGGGTGGTGGGGAATATCAGGTCAATCTGAAATCACATTTTTTTTTTTGTTGGTCACTCTAACAAAATACTAAAACACTTTATTTCAGGTAACATTAAGCATTTTGTTTGATCCAAAACAAAACATTTTATTTAACTTTGGGGTGTTTTTAGTTAAATCTAATTGAAACATTTTTAAATTTAAAGTTTTGGAACCCTCCACCCCCCACTGAAACTATTGGCTAATTTCAGGCTGAATTCACTTAATTTTGGTCAACCCAAAACTGAATTTCAGTGAATAATATATTGTATGAAAACAGTCACTCTGCTCTAGTCACAACCCATTTCTATTTTTAATAAAAGCCCCAATGTTCAGATAACAACACTTCAGTTTATACTAGGTCAGGATAGTGCCCAATAACTTTAGATGTCACAGAATTTACCTTCCTGACAGTTAAATGAATAAGACTTCCGATTGGGTTTAATATTTTACATTTGCCTCCAGGGTCTAGGTATTGACATTTTATTTTTATCTAGATTATTAGATGGCCCGATCACCATAATGTCTGAATAACAGTGATGGCAAAATATCATGAAAGTTTGAAATTGCAATTTAATTTTTCATTTAAATGTCAAAATTTGACAATGAAATTTCCTCCATCTTTTTAACAAACTCTTACATATTCCTTGCAACCCAGATTATGCTCATTATCCAGAGGGGGGATATGAAAAGATTACAGGGTAAGTGTTCACAGGTACACATGGCACTTAGAAATCTAACTTCCAGTGACTTTCAATAGGAACTGATGCATTGAAATGCAATTGAAGCTTTTGAAAATCTAGGCTGGGATATCCAAAGGCGCTTTAGATAGTTAAGCATCCAATATGCCACTGAAATTCAATGGGATTTGGACACCAAATCTCTTAGGTCTTTTTGAAGATCCCAGTCTAAGCAACTTGCCCAAGGTCACATGAGTAGGTGGAAGAGCTTAGCCTTAAAGCCACATTTTCCAAGTTCCAGGACAGTGCCTTCACCAGAAGACCAACCTTCATAGCTGGTGATGACACCTTGCCTCTCTTTGAGGCCTGTTGGATGGGGTTTTCAAAGTGGTCTAAGAGTTAAAGACCCAGGTCCCTTTGTCATTCAGTAGGAGTTGGTCTCTCTCTCTCTCTCTCTCTCTCTCTCTCTCTCTCTCTCTCTCTCTCTCTCTCTCTCATATATTTTATATGCCCCTCATTATCGTAGTACCCGAACATCTCAATGGTCATTGTATTTATCCTGAACAAAACCCCTGGGAGGTAGGGAAGTGCTGTTCTTCCCATTTTACAGATGGGGCCTGAGGCACTGTGAGATTTTGAAAGATATCTAGGTACCTTGTGGGAATTACCAAAGCACCTAAGTAGATTTTTATGGGCTCATAGAGTTTAAGGCCAAAAGAGACCATGTACATCACAGGCTATTAACTATCATGCAGCTAACCCAGTACTGAACCGAATAACTTGCATCTAACTAAAGTATCTTCCAGAAAGCTCCAGTCTTGATCTGAAGATGGCAAGAGATGGAGAATCCACCACTTCCCTTGGTAGTTTATTCCAATGGTCAATCACCCCTCATTTGTACAGTTTGAGCCTAAATTTCTCATTTGAAGTTGTCTGGTTTCAGCTCCCAGCTGGGTTAGCTACCTACCACCCACTGGAACTCAATGGGCCTTTGGTAACCTAAATCAAATGGGTTGTTTTTGCAAGTCCCACTAGGCACCTAAACTCTTAAATCTGGCCCGTAAACACTGGGCTCACAATTGTTAATGTCCATGCACAGCAGAGTAGGAACATAGGAGATAGGGCCAGAAGGGCACATCTACCCGGCCCATGTAGCTTGCAAGCATGTCTCTTTCACCCGCCGAAGTTGCTCCAGTGAAAGATATTACCTCCCCCACCATGTTGCTCTCAGGATATCCAGAGTTAGCAGAATTAAACTATAAAAACAACAACAAGTGGAAGGGACATTAAATCTCCCACTTTGGGATTTGGAGCCAATCTGATTAGAGACAAGGCTGAGACCTGCATGGCGGCTCAGTGTCCCACATCTGCCTCCCCTGGGGTTCTTGCACTGTCCTCTAACGCGTATTCCTGCCTCTGTTGGACGCAGGATTCTGGACTAGAGCCTGGGTCTGATCCAGTTGGGCAATTACTATATTTTTATGGCATTTTAAAACCTATTGCAGTGTCTGTCTGCCTCAATATGTGGATCCTGGGGTGACTTTCAATGGTGCTTAAGGGAGTTTGGGGCTCAACTCAATTCAAAGGGAAATTAGCACCTCACTCCCTTTTAGAATCCTTTGGACATCTCAGCCTTTATCGTCACAATTTCACAAGGCATCCAGGCTCAGACTGGTCCACCACTCTACTCTCCTGTCTCTGATCATGGAGGCTAGCAGCTACCTCCGAGGAAGCTGCAATAAATTCCTTAGCAGATAATTATGGGATAATCTTTCCATGGCAAAGTTTCTTACTAACCTCTCTGACTTTGACTTTTATGTATGCCACAAAGCAACAGAATGTCTGCCTCATCCAAATTGCTTGTTTTTTTAAATCTTGTAGCTTTCATTATTCATTCAGAAGTCCAGTCCTGTCTTTGAAACTTTCTAAGATTTTTTGCTAGTTTTTTTCAAGCTACATAGCAGGGGTTGAACAACCAGCTCTAATTAAAATTATTGGGAAATGGGTGCCAAATCCATCAAACATCTTTGAAAATCTCAGGCTTAGGCCCTACGATACCTTGTGGCAATGAGTCCCACAGACTCATTGTATGTTGCATGGCTTTACACATGTTTTATTAGTTTTACAGGCACTGCTTTTCAGTTTTATCAAGTTTTCCCCTGGTTCTTTTATAATGGGACAAGGTGAACAGAGATTACTGTCCTACCTTCTCTGAAGAAGCTGAAGCTATTGAGTTTACCAGAGAGATGTTTGGAAGGTGACTTGATCACTGTCTGTTGTTGCTTACCCATGCCAAAGATAACTGATTGCGGTGGCTTTTCAATCTTGCTGGCAAAGGCATTAAAATATCCAGGGGCTGGAACTCGAAGTTAGACAAATTCAACATTGAAGTAAGATGTTGTTTCCGAGCAGTAAGTGAAATTAAATATTGAAACAGCTTCCCAGGAAAGGTAGTGGATTCTCCATAGCTTGGACCCCCTAGGTTTTTGGGGAGGGAATCTATGGCCTGTGTATAAAAAAGGTCAATAGTCTAAGGCCAGAAGGGACCACTATCAATGATTATCTATGAATATAGTACCAATTTTTTTATCCGTCATGTCCCCTCTTATTCAATATTTTCTAAAGTTAAATTGGGAGTCCAGTTTGCACAAGTAGAAATGGGTGAGAAATTCCCCCATGCCAAAAAGCACAGCTGTTCCTTTCAGATGCGATGGATTCTAGATTTCAGGTTTCAGTTTGTCTTAGCAGTGCTAAACTGGGAATGTGAAAGGAAGCAAGAAACTAAAAAAAATGAGTCAACCCCGGACACCTGTGCTAGGAGAGAAGGTTGAGCAGGGGAGTTCAGGACCGTTGGTACAAGAGTGTTCTTTAATCTAGTAGAAAAAAAAGCGTAAGAAGAAACAATGTCTGGGAGTGGAAGCTAGAAAAAAAATCAGATGGGAAATAAGGGATGGATAGATAGAGATGAGAATAATTAACCACAAGATACATCACTTGGTGTCTTTACATCAAGGTTGGATGCCCATTGTCAAATGCATGCATTTCTGTTGTTTGTTTTTACAACCGTGCTTAGAAGTTTAAAATGTGATCAAGACCTGTTTGTACCAAGGGCTGTACAAGCCCATAGAAACCATTCCTGCCCCCAAAGAGCTTGCAGTCTTAGTAGACCAAGGAAAATCAGGAAGACAGGCACTGTGACTTGTCTAAGGTCCAACAACAGCTCAGCTGAAGAGCTGGAAACAGGACTCGGGACACCTGAACCCCAACTAAGTGCCCTAGCTGCTAGACTAGGAGACAGTCAGTGTGTTGTGTTATACAGGAGATCAGACCAGATCAGCAGTTCTCAAACTTCATTGCATCATGACCCGCTTCTGACAACAAAAAGTACTAACGACCCCAGGAGGTGGGACCGAAGATCGAGCCCACCTGAGCCCTGCTGTCTCAGGTGGGGGGTGCAAAGCTGAAGCCCAAGGGTGGGGGGCATGTAACCTTAGCCCTGGGCAGCGTATCTACCACTCCTCCCAGTTTAGTGTCATCTGCAAACTTGCTGAGGGTGCAATCCACACCATCCTCCAGATCATTAATGAATATATTGAACAAAACCGGCCCCAGGACTGACCCTTGGGGCACTCTGCTTGATACTGGCTGCCAGCTAGACATGGAGCCATTACTACTTGTTGAGCCCGACGATCTAGCCAGCTTTCTATCCACCTTATAGTCCATTCATCCAGCCCATACTTCTTTAACTTGCCGGCAAGAATACTGTGGGAGACCATATCAAAAGCCTTGCTAAAGTCAAGGAATAACACGTCCACTGCTTTCCCCTCATCCACAGAGCCAGTTATCTTGTCATAGATGCAATTAGGTTAGTCAGGCATGACTTGCCCTTGGTGAATCCATGCTGATTCATCCTGATCACTTTCCTATGACACTAGGCACAAAAGAGACTGTGGTGACCACCAAGGAGCTGAGAATGAGCAGAGATGTCATGATGAAGTTCACCAGCTCCAGGTTGCTGTTATCCATGAAAGCCAGCTTCACCAGTGGTGTGCTGTCACAGAAAATAAATAGTTCACCACATTTGGCCACAGAATGGCAATTGGTAGAAGATGTTTGGGGAGAAGATGGACAAAAATGAGCAAATCCAAGCAACCAAGACCAGCTGTAGGCAGAAATGGTTGCTCATGATGATCATGTATCTCAGCAGGTTTCAGATAGCAATGTAGTGGTCAAACACCATGACAGCAAAGAGGAATTTGGTCACACCCAAGAAGAAATAGAAGAAGCCTTGTGCCATGCAGCCAGTGAAGGACACTTTCTCTGGGACAGCAAGTCAGCCAGGATCTTGGCACTGTAACAGGTGAACCAGATCTCCATGAAGGAGAAGTTGCACAGATAGAAGTACATGGGGGTGTGGAGCTGGTGGTCTGCCAAAGTGATGGTGGTGGTGATCAGGTTGCCCAAGAGGGTGCCCAGGTTAAACATGAGGAAGAGGATGATCTGTCTGCCAGCTGTGGGGGAAGCCTTTCAAGATGAATTCTGCAGCCGTGCTCCAGTTATCCATGTGAGCCACCTGCTGCTGCAGTTTAATCTGAAAATGAACATTAGGAATTTGTGGAATAATTGCATTCATTCACATAATTAAAGGATGTGACTAAGCCACAAAGGTCTGGAGAAACACGAAATTTGGAACCATATTGAACAGCCAGGCCTGTTTTTAACATCCTGCCACCCAGAAGTAAATCAACTTCCACCTCACCCATTATTAATCAGGAAACACTCTATAAACCATTTATAAATGGAACCTTAATGTAATGTTTAAGCATGTTACAGACATGAACATGTATGAGTGCAATAAAGAAACTCGTAAGCAGAAGGTGGTAGTTAGCAGCAACCTACTCATGCTGTGTTCCCTGCAGTTGCGCTACCCTACATGTCTGTGCATTTTGCGCACTACTGGAATAATAAACCAGTTATGTCAATGTCTAGTAGGGAGACAAGAGAGCCTGCAATGGCAAGGAGACAAGGTAGATGATCAGGAAGATTTTTTTATTTTCTCTAATCTCTGTGATGGCATACAAGAAAATCACCCCAGAGTAATACTTACAGGAGAGGGGATTTGGAGAATTCTTGTCACAGCCCATCTCCTGCACCTTGCGAAGTCAGAAAATGACAGCAGCAAACCAAAACCATATATATTCTCTCTCATGATTTGTACATGGGTGTCCATCACCATAATATTTAGACCTAACCTTCGGCACATAGTTGCAAAGCTTAGAGGAACTGCTCTTATCTTCTCAAGAATTTCATCTAGCACTAGGTTAAACCAGTCATAATCCTTGACTGGGAATCTAGGACTTTATACTCAGTGTATTCCTGCTGACTCAGAACTAGAGTTGGCATGTCAGCGTCATGGTTTGCAAGGAAGGGAAGTAATTGCTGAGGACTCCTTCGTGAAGTCATGGAAGAAAATGTCTATTTCACTTTGGAGACTGAAAGAACTTGAGTGAAGCTGACCAAAGCTCAAAGAGCAGAGAGGGGATTACATTGGAGATTCCAAAGCATGATCATTATTAATATACTATCCGTGCCTACAGATGGCAACCCATATCGGATCATACTGTACTAGGCACTGGACGTGCACCTAGCAATAGACCCTCCTTGCCCCAGAGCTTGTCTAAAGATACAAAGGTGGGTCGGGTGTGACGTGATCTGATTAAAATATGACCCTGTAGATCATTGTTGCTACCACTGTTATAGAATTGCAACAAGTCTTATACAAAGTGTGTCAAGTAAGGTGTCTATGGGAAAGTTATGATTTGCTGGTTATGATTATGCTATCTGGATGCATGTATCATTGTTGTATTTGAAGTTATGAGTATTGGCTCTATACCTCTATTTCTAATGTGTTTTCTCCTGGGTAGCACCCACAAGGTATTTAGCCTGCACATCTTGAAAGGATTAGTCAAGTTAAATGACTCATCAAGGAACACTTAACTCACAGTGGACCATGGAAGATGCCTATTTACACTGAATGGACTTTCCTGTGAACGTTCTGTCTGGGGTATAGGCAACGACTTCTGCTGTGACTAAGCGAAATCATGCATGGACATGTGACTTGCCCATGTGAACCCAAACACCATCTTGTTCCCTGTAATTTTCCACAGTGAGAACAATGGGTTTCCCTCCACATGGCAGAAGATGTAAAAGGCCATGGAAACTCCTCCATTTTGCCTCTTTCCTGCTCAAACCTCTGGACTATGAACTTACATGAATGGGAGCATTCTAACCAATGGACTGAGGACCTTTGAATGATTTGGAAGCAGCCAGAGACTTGACTTAAGCCAGCAGTTTATTCCATCACTGCTATAAGCCTGATCCAAGAACTTTTTAATTACTGGATGTATTTGATTCCTTTAAACAATTTTAACTCTCACATTTCTTTCTTGTTATGAATAAACCTTTAGATTTTAGATACTAAAGAATTGGCATCATTGTGATTTTTGGGTAAGATCTAAGTTATATAGTGACCTGGATGTGTGGCTGGTCCTTTGGGATCAGAAGAACCCTTTTGTTTGATGAGACTGATTGTAAAGAACCACTGATCTTTAATCCAGTGTTTTGGGGGTGATACAAGGACTGGAATGCCTAAGGAGACTGCTTTTATGACTTCTTGTTAGCCAGTGTGGTGAGACAGAAGTTTATTTTTGTTTCTGGTTTGGTATATCTTATGGGAGAATAACCACCAGTTTTGGGGTGTATCTGCCCTATTTCTCAGCAGTTTGTCCTGAATTTGGTTTTCTCAGTTGTGACCCATGGAGACACGGTGACATGGGGTAACATCTTTGATTGGACCAACATCTCTTGATGAAAGAGACAAGCTTTTGAGCTTACACAGGGCTTGTCTTCAGGTCTGGGAAAGCTTCTCTTAGGGTATGTCTACACAGCAAAAACTCCCCATAGCAGTGAGTCTGAGCTGAGGCCAGGTCACTTACTTCTGGGGCTTTTTCTGCAGGGCTGAAAATAGCAGTCTAGTCATTCGGGCTTGGGCTGGAGTCAAGGCTCTGAAACCTGGCAAATGGGAAGGGTCTCAGAACCTGGGCACCAGCTGGAGTTTGAATGTCACTGTGGGGCTAAAATTAACCACGTGATGAGCCCTGCAAGCCCAAGTCAGTTCACCCTGGCTCTGAGACTCTCACTGCCTTGGTTTATTTTTGTTTGGGTACGTCTACACCGAAAAACAGATTGTCCGAGCTAAATCCCAGGTGGAACAGATTGTTTAGCATAAGCAATTGACACATTTTGCAAGAGACCAGTCAAGGTGAAGCAGACAGTGAACACCACTGCAGTTGTAGGACAAAAGGGGGTTAGTGGGCTACAGATTGGATTTATGGCTCATTACAGCAGCATCTTTACTGAGTCCATGATTTTTAGTGTCTAGCAAAGTTATGGATTTAAGCTTCCAGGCTCATGTTGTGCAGGGTTCCTTTGAGGACAAGGACTGAAAGGAGTGATTTGTGGAAAAACTGTTTTTGCCAGGGGCAATGTGATGTTTTTAATCTATCACTTTTCTGTGCAAATCCATTAGAAGAGCATAGTGACTGTCTCCTTTCACCCTCATAGCTCTTGCTGGGGGCATTTAGTGCACTGGATGAAGTACACCACATCTTGTGATAGGCATGTGAAGGCAAGGCTCTTGAAAGGTGTGTTGTGGGAGGATATTGACCATCATTGCAGCAGAGAGATGTCTGCAGGTTTTGTCTCTGTTAAGGCAGGGTCAGAAGAAATCGAGCAGGTTATTGGAGGCTGTAATTTATACAACTATTTGGGGATATAATCAGGATGTCTGTGAAAAGATGCTGATCAAAAAAATTAAGACCTATGTTCAGAGAGGCATCAGACAATCTGGGCACCAGTTAATCCAATTTAAGTGATGTATATTATACCGTATAGCCACTAGGGGGCAGAGGGTGAGAAATATACATCCGGAATATCCACTAGGGGGCTATACATATAATAGGCTCTAGGGAGAAGCCAGAGCTCAGGAATGGATATCTGCTCTCACAGGGCTCTGGGGCTTCTTGTCCAGACATATTTTTTTAATGGAAGAAGAAGGAACAGTTTATCAAAATGCCAAGGAAATACATTGTGTGTTTGGTATACGATTGTACACTCTGAGAACGGAAGGATTTTTACATATAACAAACCATACTAAGTAGGAAGGGCTTTATTCACCACTGTTATTGCAGTGCCTGTTGGTTTAATTCCATTGAAATCAAAAGGCTTAAACGAGCATGGAACTAGAGGACCAGAGCTATGAATCAAGGCCAAGAGCTGGAATGAATGTCATCATTAAAGCAAAAACTTTGCATTGGAACGTAAGATCATGTGGCCCATCTGACGGTGGGTAGAAGAACCCACATTTTATTTATTTGGGAAAGATGCAACCAACTTTGCACCTCCAGCTTTATTTAAAATGAATTTAGGACCTTGATTCTGTTTGACTTTTATCTGCATGGGATCATATACAGATAAAGGCACAAGGCTTGATCAGCAGCCATGTGCGGATAAAATAGGTTCGTATTTTTTTCCTTTGACTTACTGTGTAAATGTGTGGCTTTACATGGCAGTGGCTGAGATCCAGTATTATGCCTCAATTGCTTTCAACCACACCAGTGATGGAAAAGCAGCCATCAACGTGGTTTTCACTGGGTGGTATAAAAATCGCAAGGACTTGGAAAAAATCTCCAAAAGTTTGGAAGGGATTTAATCCCTCATCAACCATTCTTTAACTGATGCAAACTAGCAAGGAATTTTATTTTCTTAAGACATATCTGCTCATGGTTAGAGACAGGGTACTGGACCAGATGGACCAGTTGTCTTATCCAGTTTGGTGCTTCCTATGTTCACAGCTGCTTTGCATTCCCCAATATGCTCGTCCAGAAATCAATGTCTTTAGTAGGTTGCAGCATGGCAGCCATTACTTCGACTCAGACACCATCAGAAGAAGCTGTCTTAGTAGGGTCTATCCTGCTGGCACGTGCAGTCTGGTCTGGATAGAAGTGATTGTGACGGTGCACCCCATAAGGTTTTATGGAAATATGCTTATGAATGTATCTATGACATAACTGGAATATGTTTTATGCTACATATGCCATGTAACATATCTCTGTAAAGGTTATGATCTACTGAATCTATTCATCCTATTTGTATGCATGTATCCTTGTTGTATTCAAAGTTATGAATATTGACTGTGTACTTGCTTGATTTTAAGTAGCCTTAGTAAGGCATTTGGTCAACTTCTTTAGAAAGGAATTTGCAAGTTAAGTGCCCAATCAAGAAACACTTAGCAAACAATGGATCTTGGAAGGCTCCAATCCACATAAGAAGTCTACTTGAGGACATTCAAGGTAGCATGTGAACCATGGCTGCTACCTGTAAGTTCTGAGTCATGCATGGACATGTGACTTGCCCATGTGACTCCAAAACTCCATCTTGTAGCTGGGATGCTACACAAGGGGAGGGAGGGGTGTCCACCCACGAGAGAAAGTCTATTTAAACCCCGGGGAGACCCCTCCATTTTGTCTTCATCTGGCTCAAGAGATAGCCTCTCCACCTCCCCGGGATGCCTGAAAGAAACTGGAACAAAGGACAGTAGCCACAGGGGGTGTGAGTGATTGCTGGACCCAGACTAGAAGGAGACTAGTCTGTAAAAGGAAGCTTTCTGGAACACCTCTGAGGGTGAGGTTTTATCTGTATTCAGTTTTCTTACTGTATTAGGCATAGACTTGCGTGTTTTATTTTATTTTGCTTTGTAATTTACTTTGTTCTGTCTGTTACTACTTGGAACCACTTAAATACTACTTTCTGTATTTAATAAAATCACTTTTTACTTATTAATTAACCCAGAGTATGTATTCATTCCTGGGAGGGGCAAACAGCTGTGCATATCTCTCTATCAGTGTTATAGAGGGCGAACAATTGATGAGTTTACCGTGTATAAGCTTTATACAGGGTAAAACGGATTTATTTGGGATGTGGACCCCATTGGGAGTTGGGCATCTGAGTGTTAAAGACAGGAACACTTCTGTTAGCTGCTTTCAGTTAAGCTTGCAGTTTGTGGGATGTGGTTCAGACGTGGGTCTGTGTTTGTGGCTGGCAAGCATGTCTGGCACATCCAGGCAGGGTGCTGGCGTCCCAAGCTGGCAGGGAAAGCAGGGGCAGAAGTAGTCTTGGCACATCAGTTGGCAGCCCCAAGGGGGTTTCTGTAATCCAATCCATCACAGTGATCTTGACTTCTACTGGTTCTGGAAGGATTGTGGGAGTCGTCTGGTGTCAATATGAGCATGCAGAACCAGCTACAATACTTCCATCTCCCATGATTTCCGAGAACAAGGTCTCACCTGCCACATAGTGGTTCCACAGGCAGGTTAAAGTTAGACTAACTGACACTATTTACTACTGCTCTGATCCCTGGGCCGTTTCCTCTATCACGATAAGCTCAGGGCCGGGGTTCTCAGACTTTGCTCCAGTGTGGAACAAATGTGAACAGAGCGACTGTGTTCAGAACAGCACCCTTCTCCTTTGCTCTGCCACATACGCACCTCAGTGCCTGTTCCCTGCCTCCTCACCCTCACGTTTTTAACTGCATAACCTCAGTGCCGGCTGCAGTGACTACACGCTCTGGCTTCCCGGGAAATGCCAAGAGCTGTTTGTCACCTGATAACTTCTACAAACTGCCTCGCACCAATTCCACGATCTCAGGGAGCGTCCTAGGCCTCAATGCACGGCACCCATCTGAGCTGGGTGAAACCCAGAAAAACCTAAAACCAGCCTGACAGAGAGTGCCCGTTTGGCGCTGCAGGCAGAGAAAGCTCTCTGACGCCCTCTGCTGCCCTCAGATCTCGCTGGCAGCAGCTTCCTAGAGGGTTGCATGTTTTTATTACTCATGCAGAGTTAGCTGTATGCTCTTCCCCCAGGCCCTCACCCCGACTCCAGCCAACTCTCCCCAGCCAAGCCTGCTTTTTAACTGGGAAAAGTGGGGTAGCACACAGGGTGTGGCAATGGCATGAGCGACAAAGCATGCAGCCCCCTGGTTACTGACATGGCAAAACTTCAGCTGCTGGTTTTGCTGACTCCCTTTTCAGGGCAGAATCGTAGCTTTACTGCTGAGATTTTCAGAGCTGGGCAGCCTACTTCGCTTCGGAGGTGTTCCCTACAGTGCTTAGCACAAGGGAGGGCTGGTCCCTGAAGAGGGCTCTGCGCACTATGGCCTAATGGATATGACACTTGACTGGGATTTAGGAAAGGCAGGTTCAATTCCTGTCTCAACCACAGTTGACTTGTATAGGTCCCCTATGGGACTTAGGTACCTAAATACCTGTAAGAAATCTTTCCCAAGTCTCTCAAATGTGGTTGTGGCAGGAATGAAATGCATGTTTCTTACCCTCTGTCACTCACCCTGGCATAAATAAGGAATGAATCTATTTGGATCAATGGAATTGTATCAGTGTACAAGATGTAAGTGATGAGACAAGATGAGAAGTGAATCCGTCCCAATATCTAGCTATGTCTTTCATTGGATTAAAGGGCCTTTGCTTTCCATGGAGCTAAACTGATTTACACCAGCTGTGTACTTGGTCCCTGTATCTCCAAGTACTTTTTATCCACATAGAAGATGTGCAAACTCCTGGCAAAACATAGGTAGCTAGATGTTTCCTGCATGACTTCAGTAAAGTATTTGGTTGGTTGATGGATGCCTCCTCTGGGAAACCACTATGAAATTCATTAGAGGAAGAATCCCATGGCTTTAGAATCATAGAAGTTAGGGTTGGAAGGACTTTAGGAGGTCATCTAGTCCAACCCCCTGCTCAAAGCAGGACCAACACTGACTAAATCATCCCAGCCAGGGCTTTGTCAAGCCGGGTCTTAAAAACCTCTAAGGATGGAGACTCCACCACCTCCCTAGGTAACCCATTCCAGTGCTTCACCACCCTCCTAGTGAAATAGTGTTTCCTAATATCCAACCTAGACCTCCCCCACTGCAACTTGAGACCATTGCTCCTTGTTCTGTCATCTGGTAACACTGAGAACAGTCTAGATCCATCCTCTTTGGAACCCCCCTTCAGGTAGTTGATGGCTTCTCTCAAATCCCCCCTCATTCTTCTCTTCTGGAGACTAAACAAGCCCAGTTCTCTCAGCCTCTCCTTGTAAGTCATGTGCCCCAGCCCCTTGAACATTTTCATTGCCCTCCACTGTACTCTCTCCAATTTGTCCACATCCTTTCTTTTGTGGGGGACCCAAAACTGGATACAATACTCTAGATGTGACCTCACCAGTGCCAAATAGAGGGAAATATTACTTCCCTCGATCGGCTGGCAATGCTCCTACTAATACAGCCCAATATGCCGTTAGCCTTCTTGGCAACAAGGGCACACTGCTGACTCATATCCAGCTTCTCATCCACTGTAATCCCCAGGTCCTTTTCTGTAGAACTGCTGCTTAGCCAGTCGGTCCCCTAAAAAGCTTGAGGTGAAAGCTTAGAAGAAAGCTTGGGGTGAAATCCTCTCACAACCACTAACAAAAATGGCAATTACAGGCCTGTAAGCCTGACTTCAGTACCAGGCAAACTGGTTGAAACTATAATAAAGAACAATATTGTCAGACATATAGATGAACATAATCTGTTGGGAAAGAGTCAACATGGTTTTAGTAAAGGGAAATCATGCCTCACCAATCTAATAGGATTCTTTGAGGGGGTCAACAAGCATGTGGACAAGGAGGATCCAGTGGATATAGTGTACTTAGATTTTCAGAAAGACTTTGACAAGGTCCCTCACCAAAGGCTATTAAGCAAAGTAAGCAGTCATGGGATAAGAGGGAAGGTCCTCTCATGGATTGGTAACTGGTTAAAAGATAGGAATCAAAGGGTAGGAATAAATGGTCAGTTTTCAGAATGGAGAGAGGTAAATAGTGGTGTCCCTCAGGGGTCTGTACATGGCCCAGTCCTATTCAACATATTCATAAATGATCTGGAAAAAGGGGTAATCAGTGAGGTGGCAAAATTTGCAGATGATCCAAAACTGATCAAGATAGTTAAGTCCCAGGTAGACGACGAAGAGCTACAAAAGGATCTCTCAAAACTGGGTGACTGGGCAACAAAATGGCAGCTGAAATTCAATGTTGATAAATACAAAGTAATGCACATTGGAAAACATAATCCCAACTATACATATAAAATGATGGGATCTAAATTAGCTGTTACCACTCAAGAAAGAGATCTTGGAGTCATTTGTGGATAGATCTCTGAAAACATCCACTCAATGTACAGCAGCAGTCAAAAAAATGAACAGAATGCTGGGAATAATTAAGAAAGGGATAGATAATAGGACAGAAAAGATCATGTTGCCTCCATATAAATCCATGGTATGCCCACTTCTTGAATACTGCGTGCAGATGTGGTCACCCCATCTCAAAAAAATATATATTGGAATTGGAAAAGGTTCAGAAAAGGGCAACAAAATTATTAGGGGAATGGAGCATCTGCCATATGAGGAGAGATTAATAAGACTGGGACTTTTCAGATTGGAAAAAAGATGATTAAGGGGGGATATGATAGAAGTCTATAAAATCATGACTGGTATGGAGAAAGCAAATAAGGAAGTGTTATTTACTCCTTCTCATAATATAAGAACTAGGGGTCACCAAATGAAATGAATAGGCAGCAGGTTTAAAACAAACAAAAGGAAGTATTTTTTCAGACAACGCGCAGTCAACTTGTGGAACTCCTTGACAGAGGATGTTGTGAAGACCAAGACTATAACAAGGTTCAAAAAAGAACTAGATAAATTCATGGAGGATAGGTCCATCAATGGCTATTAGCCAGGATGGGCAGGGATGGTGTCCTTAGCCTCTGTTTGCCAGAAGCTGGGAATGGGCGACAGGGGATGGATCACTTGATGATTATCTGTTCTGTTCATTCCCTCTGGGGCACCTGGCATTGGCCACTGTCGGAAGACAGGATACTGGGCTAGATGGACCTTTGGTCTGACACGGTGCGGCCCCATTCTTATGGTCTTATGTTCTAAGTTGACTGCAGTACTTGAAATAGGATGCATCAAAGAAAGCAACTTCTAGTGGCAGCATAAAGCGGTTCAAAACATATGTATGGAATACTTAGCTTCTGCAACTCCCAGGCATTGCATTTTCTCTCGGGACTGATGGCTCCAGGTTCTTTAGCATTTGTTTAGACAGATTAGATGTTGCAGAAGGAGAACAGTAATTAGCTGGCAGAGAGACTTTCAGACACTTAACAAACATTTCCAAGGCTCTTGGAGTATAATAATAGATAGGAAGTCTTCCTTTTAAAGTGTGACAGAAATTTTTTGCTAGGCTGGGTTATGAAATTGTGGAGTGAGGGTGGTTCATTGGTGGTGTGAAGTATGCTTTCCACTACTTACTCAACATCCAGTTCTGTTCATTTCTGCGTGATAAAGGATAAGGTGGTAGGACATTTTTTCCCCTGGATCCTTTAAGCTAAAAGCAAATGTGATTCACTTCTCCTGGAGTTTCTCTGTGTTGTGAATTTGACTCCTAATTCCCGTAGACTCCTTTGAAAAGCCCAGACAGAGTTGTCTTATGGGAAGGCTCTTCTATAACCGGAGGTCATCTTGTAACTTCAGTAACAGACGCCTCACCAAGGACACTTTCAGAGATAGGAGATAGGAATGGATGGACATCTTATCTGCTCTGGCAATTGCCATGGTCTTCTCGAGACTAAATTAGCCTATTATAGTCTATTCTATTTTAGACTAGAATGCACTCCACTAACAAAGCAGAGAATTCTTTTGAGACAACAATTAACCTCCTTCCTTCTCTTACTATTGCAGTTCTGGACTTGGGAGCAACTGGGCATGTCTGTGTCCTATTGCACCAGGGTGACTGAATTCATACTCCTTGGATTCCCACGCACCTAAATCTCCCTTGATGCAGATTAAGCCCATGACCAATTGTCTTTCTCTTGTTGGACCTGGAGAACAAGTTGTTGCTCTCCTCTGGCCTCCCTCCAGTTTAGCCACATCGCTCTGTGTAAAGTGTGGTGCCCAGGCCTGGACACAGTACTCCAATTGAGGCCTCCTCTGTATGAAGTATAGAGAGACAATTACCTCCTGTCTTACATACAACACTCCTGTTAACACACCCCAGAATGGAATTTGCCTTGTTCACAATAGCATCCCATTTGGATTCATAGTCATGGGAAGTGACCATCTTTTTCTCCTGTGTTTGTACAGCACCTGGCACGGTGGGATCCCAGTCCATGAATGGCACCAGAATAACTAATAGGAATGGTTTCAGAGTAGCAGCCGTGTTAGTCTGTATCCGCAAAAAGAACAGGAGTACTTGTGGCACCTCAGAGATTAACAAATTTATTTGAGCATAAGCTTTTGTGGGCTACAGCCTACTTCACCGGATGCATGTAGTGGAAAATACAGTAGGAACATATATATATATATATACAGAGAACATGAAACAATGGGTGTTACTATACACACTATAAGGAGAGTGATCAGTTAAGGTGAGCTTTTATCAGCAGGAGAGAAAAAGAACTATTTGTAGTGGTAATGAAAATGGCCCATTTACAGCAATTGGCAAGGAGATATGAGGAACTGTGTATGTGTGTGTGTGGGGGGGGAATAAGCATGGGGAAATAGTTTTACTTTGTGTAATGGCCCATCCACTCCCAGTCTTTATTCAAGCCTAATTTAATGGCGTCCAATTTGCAAATTAATTCCAATTCAGCAGTCTCTCTTTGGAGTCTGTTTTTGAAGTTTTTTTGTTGTAATATTGCGACTTTTAGGTCTGTAATCGAGTGGCCAGGGAGACTGAAGTGTTCTCCAACTGGTTTTTGAATGTTATAATTCTTAACGTCTGATTTGTGTCCATTTATTCTTTTATGTAGAGACTGTCCATCGAGAGACTGCTGAATTGGAATTAATTTGCACATTGGACAGCATTAAATTAGGCTTGAATAACGACTGGGAGTGGATGGGCCATAACACAAAGTAAAACTATTTCCCCATGCTTATTCCCCCCTCTCCCCCACATTTCCTCATATCTCCTTGTCAATTGCTGGAAATGGGCCATTTTCATGACCACTACAAACAGTACTTTTTCTCTCCTGCTGATAAAAGCTCACCTTAACTGATCACTGTCCTTATAGTGTGTATAGTAACACCCATTGTTTCATGTTCTCTGTGTATATATATATATATATCTTCCTACTGTATTTTCCACTACATGCATCTGATGAAGTGGGCTGTAGCCCACAAAAGCTTATGCTCAAATAATTTGTTAGTCTCTAAGGTGCCACAAGTACTCCTGTTCTTTTTAATAGGAATGGGATTTCCAAAGGTGCTTGAAAAAGTGAAGACTGAAGGAAATGACCTGGAGAACTTTGATATGCAGCCATGTGAAGTGCTGTATTTAGGAACATAAACATTGCCACACTAGGTCAGACTTGTCCATTTAGTTCAGTCTCATGCCTACAACAGAGTCACTACAGGGATTCAGGGGAAGATGCAACACACTGTGCGTCAGGCCGTTAGAGGAGCCCTCCTTGATCTTCTTCCCTTGCTACATTTTTAAATATTTTTTTTTGCACTAATTTCCTATGTTGTGGTACAGGGCACATGTCAAACGCTGTAGAAATGAAAGCTAACATTTGCAGACAATGCTAAAATATCTGTCCTGTTTTCATGTCGTCTGTAGCCGTCCGTTATCTCTCATCTCCTGAACAGCTGTCTCAAATTCGGGAGAAAATAACCGCAGAGGTTAAAAGAGGAATCCGGTTGTGGAGGCTGACTAATGGGAACACAGAATGACTGAAAGGCTGCACAGTGCAAGGGCTACATGGTGGCAGAAAAGGAACAGCAGGGTTTAATGAGGCCCTTCTCTCTCTGACCACTAGTTACTACATGTATATTATGATACAGAAGATGTTTATACCGGCCACATGATGGCAGCAAAGGTACACCGGAGAGAGAGAACTACCAGCTTTCATTTACCTCTGTAGTTCCTGTCAACTGTGAAAACCACAAGGACTTTCGATCTCACTGTCAGTCACCACTAAAAGTGTATCCTTTCCAACTTGTTTCTTTGCACAGCCCTGTCCGTCGCTGTGCATCCATAGGTTGTCTCTTGTCTTGGATTGTGAGGAACCATCGGCTTGTTCTATATTTGTACAGCACCTGGTACAATGGGGTTCTGGTCCATGACTGGGTCTCCTCGCTGCTGTGGTAATATCAATAAATAATACTGTAGCAGGAGGAGAGAGAAATTTTATCTCAGCTACTTCGTTACTTTTCTCATCATTTAAACAATTTTGAAGGAAAGCACGCAACAAAAATAAAGTTTTATTTTCTTGTATTTCATGACTGAGAGTCAGCCTGAGTGATCTTCACATTCCGCAGAAATCTCTCTGGGAGCTGTAGTAAAAAGCTACAATTTTGAAAGAAAGAATGTGTGCGTAAATGTGGTGATGCTAATTTCTGTGTTCTTTTCCCCTTACATTGAGTTGTTTAATGGGACACATGCAATGCAAATGCGATATAGGGCAAGGAATGTCCAATTCTGGCCACAGCTTAAAACAAGAGAGATACTTGGTAAGAGATGTAGTGAATTCTTTCAGTTGAACATTATTAGTCAAGACTGCATAGCTTCCTAAAATATATGCTGTGTCAGACAGGTATAATGGAGTGTTTTCATAAAGAAATTAAAAGTGAGAGATCAGCTCTGTTATGATAGAGGTCAACCCAGATGATCACAATGCTCCTTTCTTGCCTTGAAATCTATTAATTGTTTCTGCTTGTGACATTTTTAAAAAGGATATATCAATTTTCTCAACTTCCATAACATAGTTTTCTTAATGAAAAATAGAAAGCAAAAATTGATTTGTTTTTGTTTAGAAGAATGATTTGCAGTTCACTTTTTGGATTACTGGAAAAAAAATCAAATGCAATGTTTTTCTGTGACAAGATTCACTCGGGGGTTGGGGGGTGGTGGAGTGATTTTGACCATCTCTATTTAGATCTGTTACAGTACTTTTTTTTTTTTAAATTAAGGGTCTGAACTCTCTAGTTCCCGCTGATTGTTTTCCACCCAGCTCTAGCTGTGAAGTGTCCAGTAGTCACTAGTGGAGGTAACAGGAGACTGAAGTAGCATTCTGATCCACTCTGGCAATTCCTACGTTCTTATATCATGTAATTCTACTGGAACAATTTACCAAGGGCAGTGGTGGATTCTCAATCAGTGGCAATATAAAAATCCAGGTTGGGTTTCCTTTCAAGATATGCTCTAGTTCGAAAGGAATTGTTTGGGGGCAGTTCTCTGGCCTGTATAATGCAGGAAGTCAGACCAGATGACCAGTGTTCCTTCTGGCTCTGGAATCCTAGTCTATTCAGGTTTTGATAGAGGCCTCACCATTATAATATCACATGCACAGAATAGCATCGCCCACAAGAGGCTTATTTTTTCTGTCTCTCCTCCACAGGGAAAAAATGCACTGGGATTATATGTAAATGCAAATTAATTTGCCTGCCATTGATTATTTAAAATGCCATGGATCCCTTGGGGGAGAGCTGACCAAGGATACGTGACCTGTCCTAAGCTGAGCTCCATCGGCAGGCATGCTGCTGTTCCGCTGCGTTTGCGTTCTCGTGTGGTGCTCCCTGACAGGTAAGAAGCAGTAGCCAGCACTAGGTGCAGGGTGGGGATTTTTAGTACCTTGAGTGAACTGACGAGCATCCCCTGAAGAACTGAGCTCTGAGACTTGTCAGACAGGAGGCTGGCCTGGGAAGCCCTGACTGGGTTATCTGATGTGGCAGTTCCGTTATCATTTACTGGTCTTCCTTTAACAGGTTCGGTGGCTGCCGTGACTTTGACCCAGCCGAGTTCTGCACTTGCGAAGCCAGGCAGTTCCGTCACTCTGGAGTGCATCGCCTCTGGGTACAATATCAATGACCACCACATGCACTGGACGCGCCAGAGCCCGGGAAAAGGCCTGGTGTGGATAGCTGCCTTCAAAACAGGGGCCACCACCTACATTTCGAATGACTTCAAAGGCCGCGTCACCCCCTCCACCAGTGGCTCCACTGGCAAGCTAAAGATAGACGGGCTCATAGCTGCAGACACGGCCACTTACTACTGTTCCAGACACAGTGATCACTGCCTAACTTCCTCTCTTACAATATCCCCCTGGAACTGGCCTCAGACTCACTAAGCACATCTCTCTCTGCAGGCAATTCAGCCCCGGGGCGGAAGGTTCAGCAAAAGGTCCGTGTGCCACTGGAATCCAAATACATCTTCAGTGGTGCCTGGCCTTCATTTCAGGCTCAGGATTGCAATTTTTCCAACTGGTTCAAGCTTGGAGGCAGTGTGACCTCCTGGCTGAGTCGTTGCCTGGCAAATCAGGACACTTGGTTTCTGTTTCAGGCTCGGCCAGTGAGCCAGAGTGTGCCCTTGACCTCAAATGCCTCAGTTTCCTTTCTCTGTCCTGTGTGTTTTGACTCCTCGCAGGCAGGACTGTCTGTTTGTACACACACACACACAGGACTAGAGGCGGATTAAGGTTTCCTGGGGCCCTGGGCCAGAGCCAGTGGGAGGCCCCTCACCACCCCTTCTGCCTACGGTCCTGCCCCAGTTCCACCTCTTCTGCCTGCTGCCCCCCCCCCAACCCTCACCATTCTGTCCCTTCCCCAGGAGCAGGGCCCACCCCTGTTCCACCCAGCCCCCCCCCATTCTGCCCCCCAGCAGCCCCACAGCCCCTTTTGCTCCTCCCCCCCCCACACTGCAGCACCAAGACAGGAGAAGCTCTGTCCCCACACTACAGCCCCATGGTGCAATGGGAAGTGAAAGCTCCTCCAGTCCCAGGGTCCCAGCGGGGTCCAGGTGCTGGGGCTTCCCCTGCTTCTGCAGAGGACCAGGGTCGGGACCCTGGTGCTTCTCCCACCTCCGGGCTTCTGCAGGGGACAGGGTCAGGGCCCTGGTGCTTCTCCCGCCTCCTGGCTTCTGCAGGGGACAGGGTCAGGACGCATTGGCTGACCCCACCTGCCTGGCAGCTGGGACTCTGGGCTTCTGCTGCCAGGGCCCCCCAGGTTGGCTGGGCCCCTGGGCCTGGGTCCCGTCGGCCCAGTGGCTAATCAACCATTGTGTGTGTAGCCTCTGGAACAGGAGAGCACAGCCTCCAATTGTTGCTGGAACCCAAATTATAATGATTCGGGGGGGTTAATGTAGAAAGGACCATTATGCGCATCTAGTCTGACCTCCTGCATAACCCAGGCCAGACTGTCTCACGCAGCGACTCCTGCCGCCAGCCCAGTAATCCGAGGAGGATGGTGGGTGGTAAGGCCTGTAGACCTTTAAAGCAGTGCAGGGCGGTGCAGGGCTAGGCACACGCTCTCAGCCTTGCTGGCCATTTTACCCACCGCTGCAGAAGGCTGTAGGGGTTGGGCTGACCAACAGATGCAGCCCTTTCTTGTGCCTCCACCTCACAGTCGCATGCAGAACCCACCGAAGGCCAAAGCAACTGCAGGCCAGAGACGGCACTGGCTTGCTAATGCCGCTGCAGCCTGGAGCAGAAAACGGCTGCTCCAATGAAGCCCGTGGACCATGACTGGCTAGCAAGCCAGCCAGCCCTGGTTTGAATACAGAGCCTGTCTTCTCCTAGACCCGCTGTCTCCCAGGGATAAGGCGTCTGGTCTTCCCTGACAACGACTCTTTGCCTGGTCCCTACTCTTTGACCTGTCCAACTGCCCTTGTAACTCTCTGGTTCATTGGAACTCACAAGCCTTCCCACCATGCCATGGGGCAGGCTTAGGGGATTCCTTAGAGCACTCATGTCAAAGCACTTGGAGGATAGGCATAGATTTTGAGGCCAGGAAAAACCATTCACAATATCTATAGTCTGACTTCTTGCCTAACACACCTCAGAGAATCTAACCCCATAAGTTCTGCATCAAAGCCGTGTTCTCGGTTAGAACGACGGGGTATCTTTCGAGTTATGGCATGTGCATCTGATATTGGTGATGCTGCTAGACTAGGAGTGAGGAATTTGGGGTTTAATCCCCATTCTACCCTCATCGTGTAATAGCCAAGAATGAATAACATATGACCATTCTGTGTAACGGCTGCTATATGGCATGAGACAGGGAGACGTTACTATGTAATGCCACACATGCTTTCAGCCAAGGGATAGGAATGGCCAGCACGAGGCTGTCCTCTACAACAGTGGTTCCCAAACTAGGGTTCGTGAACCCCTGGGGGTTCACGAAATGTTACCGGGGGTTCTCGGGAAAAAATTCCCTAATGGCAGACAGAACTGTTCCTAGGGACCCCGGACAGCACGGGGTCAGCAGCCTGGAGCTCCTGGACTTCCAAGAGCTAAGCAGATCAAAGCAAGCATATCTATCATACTGAGGAGATTTAAACTTCAAGACTCCTTATAAGAAATGGAAAGGGAGGTAGATTTTTTTGCTGTTTTTAAAATGAAATAGGCAGCTAGTATTGTTTTTAAAATTATTATGAAGAACAAGTTTAAGCTTTGTTGTAACGTGCGTTTGCCTGGACTGCTCAAGACCTGAATGCTTGTGTAGGAGGAACTCTGAGTTGGCTTCTTAAATACCTTCATGCTGTATAACATCCGATACTCCTTGATGAAACATAGGAGCCTTGTCTTATAACAGGCTTATTCAAAGTGATACAGTGGAGTCCCACATCAGTCCTCGGAGTACGGGTTCCTTGGGGAACAGGCCTTGCTCTGCTGCCTGTCCAAAGGGTTGAATTTTGTAATGGCTCAGCCATTCCCAGTCCTGACATCAGGAATCATAATACTCAAAAACCAGTGGGAGAACACTTTAACCTGTCTGGTCATTCAATGACAGACCTGCGGGTGGCTATTTTACAACAGAAAAACTTCAAAAACAGACTCCAACGAGAGACTGCTGAGCTGGAATTGATATGCAAACTAGATACAATCAATTTAGGATTAAATAAGGACTGGGAATGGCTGAGCCATTACAAACATTGAATCTATCTCCCCATGTAAGTATTCTCACACTTCTTATCGAACTGTCTGTACTGGGCTAGCTTGATTATCACTTCAAACATTTTTTTTCACTTACTTAATTGGCCTCTCAGAGTTGGTAAGACAACTCCCACCTGTTCATGCTCTCTGTATGTGTGTATATATATCTCCTCAATATATGTTCCATTCTATGCATCCGAAGAAGTGGGCTGTAGCCCACGAAAGCTTATGCTCAAATAAATTTGTTAGTCTCTAAGGTGCCACAAGTACTCCTGTTCTCAATCCTACTCTGCCACCAATTTGCAATGGTCGAGAGGGAACTCGAATTCCTTTGGTGCAGTGGTCTCCAGAGGGCAGCAGAACTGAGGGAATGAGACAGAGAAGTCTATTGTGTAGTGACCAGGTGGAAGCAGCGAATGGTCAGGAAGTGATAGCGTGCGGTGCCCTGTACAATGAGCAGGAGTTGATAATGCAGGTAGGGGAATGAGATAGAAGTTGCTATACCCGCTACTGAGCAAGTGACGGTAGCAGAGTTTTTGAAGGACAGAGATCTAGCAGCTCTCAGTTCCACCTGCAGCTGTGGTCAGCTGTGAAAACCACATGGAGTTTCTCTTTCATTTTAAATTCCAGCGGAAAGTCTGTGGTTTCCCCACTGCCTGCTGCTTTCTTAACTAACAGCACCAGACAGGAAAATATTTTAAGAGCTATTGTCCTATTGCTGTATGGTGTACAATTTTAAGGGATGAGAGTATGTATGAAAGACCCTACCAAAATAAAACTGTCTTGCAATTAATAGCTTTGAAGTGTCTTGCTGAGCCTGAGGGGTTTTCACCACCCTTATGCCTGACTTTCAAGAACACTGGTCCTATTTTTAAAGGTCTTTTTAGATACCAAAAAAGTAGGTTAAGTGCCTAACTGCCATTATTTTCAATGGAAGTCAGGTGCCAAACCTGCTTACGCTATTTTGAAAATCCCAGTAGGTGCCTACTTCACATCATCATCATATCCCTAAAGACTTTTTTAAAATCTAGCCTGGTTGCTTTGCTAGAAAGAGGAAACTGAAAAGAGGCAGATTCTCAGGTGGTGTAATTCAGTGTAGCCATGGTGACTTCATTAGCACTGCACACAGACACACGACCTCATGATCTAGCCCTAAATCTTTACATTCTTTTTTATGGTTCAAAATTGGGCAATGCTAGCACGGGGTGAGATTCTGTTCCCATTACTCATGTCAAGTAGTATTTTACTCCATGAGTAGCTCCATTGCTCTGGATTCTCCTCTCGGTAACAGTGGCTGTAGACTGGAGTCTCTCCTAATTTACACAGGAGTACGTGAAAGGAGAATCATGACACCAGTGAAGTTAGTCCTGACTAACACCATGGTGAATGAGTCTTATTGAGTACAATGAACTTATTTCTGCTTTACACCAGACTGATTAAGAAAACCAGGCTCTTTGAGTACAGTGAAATCACTTCTGCTTTACACTGAGGTGCGGGAGGGGGCTGTGCCTAATGACTCCATTGTTACTAGTCCCAGAATAAGTGCATACTCAGTGTTCAGAAGTCCTCATCATTAAAAGTGAAACAGTGAAACATTTGTATTTCTAGCCAAAGCTTGACCAACATCAAAAATAACCTTCGGTTCAGGATCTTCCATGGTTCCCACCTCGGAAGGATCTGAGCCCCTCAAAAACAATAATGTATTTATCCCCACGACATCCATGAATGGTAGGAAGCCACTGTTATGTGATGGGGAACGAAGTTAAAAGTTGACACGCTTGCTCAAAACAGCAGAGACTTTGGACAACCCATTCAGTTTTGCTTTAACTGAATGTGGTTGGGAAGAAAATTCCCCTATGGCTAGGGTATCCCATTGACTCTAACAGCAAGCGATCTTACACCTTCTTTTCAAGCATTTGGTATTGGCTCCTGTTGAAAAACTGAGCTAGATGGACAGGACTGAGCCGTTGGAGCAATTCCTCTGTTCCCATCACACACTGAGTATGTGGCAGCGCTGTAATAGAAGTTGAGCTATTCAAGGAGCCTAAGGGAATTAGGCACATGGCTTCCAATGAGGTTCAAGGGAATTGGGTAGCTAACTTCAGCCTGAACACAGATCTCCTGAGTCCCATTCCACTAGTCAATGGGTGCCTCGAGAGTAGGTGGGGAAAGACAGAAGGGAGATGCAAAACTTCTGAAAATGCAGAATCGTTTGCCTTCCTCCTTTTCCAATAGCCAAGAATGAATAATGTAAGGCCATTCTGTACAATGGCTGCTACATGGCATGAGACAGGGAGATGATATTGTGTAATGCCACACATGCTTTCAGCCAAGGGGTAGGAATGGCCAGCACGAGGCTGTTCTCTACAATGGCCACTAGTGATTACTTAGTGGATGCAGAGGAATGAGACAGAAACAGCAACATCCATTAATGTGCACATGATGGCAGCAGTGCTCTGTGTGTCTTTTAGCTGGTGGTTCTCATTTTCATCTGCAGCTGTGGTCAGCTCTGAAACCACATGGACTTTTGATTTCATAGAAAGACACAGCTGAAGGCCTGTCTTCCCCCCCCCCCCATTTCCTGCCTACTTCCTAACCAAGTGTCAGAGGGGGAGAGATTTGTGCAGGCACTGCACTGTTTTTGTTCTGAAAACAATTTCGGGAAAGGGGAGTTTGAATGAAAACCCCTCCAAAATAGAACTTGATGGCATTGCACAACTTTGAAGAGTCTGGCTCAGCATGGGGACCCCTTTCCTCCCTTGTCATCAAGGTTAAAAGGAAAATTCTTCTGATAGAGGCTTTGAAGGGGAAAGTTAAGGGAGCAGATCCTCACTTGGAGTAAATGGGTGTAGTGCCATTGACTTCAGTACAAGTACATTTCTACTCCAGGTGGGTAGAAATTTTGGACTTAAATGTTCATGTTGATTTTACATTTCAAATTGTGACAGTGCTAACATGGAGTGAGATTCTGGTTGCCATTACTCATATCAAATAGTACTTTACTCCATGAGTAGATCCATTGGCCCCGATTCTCTTCTCACCCCTCGTGGCTGAGAGGAGAATCAGCTTCATTGATTCCAAAAGACACTCCTGATTTACACGAGAATGAGTGACAGTAGAATTAGCCTTAATGAGTCCAATGGCGCTACTCTTGATTGACACCGGGGTGAAATAAGACTCTGATCCTCTGACACCCATGGAGCTACTTCTAGTTCAAACTGGGCTGAATACAATGGGGACTCATCCATAGTGACTCCAATGGAGTTACTGGCAATTTGGAGTGTGGTTAGTGGGAGAAGATTAAGCCAAAATCACACAAGTGGAATTACTCCTGATTTATACCGGTCAATGAGGAAAATCAGGCCAATTAACTCCCTTCTGAGTAGTCTCAAAGTGTAAGTTACTACTCAGTATATTAGAAGTCTTCATAATAAAAGAAAAAGCTTAATTAAAAAAGGTTTAAATTAATGACGAAAGCTTTCACTGGAAAGAAGCCTGGTTTGACAGACCTGAAAGATAACCTGCTGTGTTGGAACATCCACGCTGCCCATCATTGCAGTATCTCAGCACCTCACAAACATCAATGAATTTATCTTCACAACTCCCCTGGGTGGCAGGACACTAGGGCTGTCTCCATTTCGGAGACGGAAAACTAAGACAGACTGAGTAAACAGTCCAAGGTCTCTGCTGTTCTGTGGAAACAAGCCAAACACTCACTGACTGGGATTGGGAAGAAAATTCACCTACAGCGGGGCTGTTCCTTAACTGACAACTAGGGTCTAGCTTCAACCTTTCTGGAATCTTTTTTATATTGGCCTAGAGGGACTGATCTAACGCATTAGGGCAATTCCTCCGTTCCTGTCACACCAGGAGTATGTGGCAATAGAGGCTGGAGGTTTCAAAGGAGCATAAGGGGAGTGTAGGGACCCAGCTGTGATTGAATTTCAGTAGGATTTGGGCATCTGTCCATTAAGCACTTTTCAAAGTTCCTGCCTGAAGTCAAATCTCCAGATGCTGAGTCCTGTGCTTTCACCACAAGAAACTGGATGGAGGGAGAGGGGGTGGGGGCAGACAGACGGGAGAAGGGAAATTTCTGAAATGCAAAATCATTTCCCTGCCTCGGGGGATATAAGAACATGGGGTGATACTCGCCTTGTTAGTCAGCGGGAATATTCGACACCAACCCGTTGTGCTAACGCAGAGGTCAGCAGCAGTCATGCTGTGGCTACGTTGTCTTTGGGTTGTGGCCTGGTGCAGCGAGGTGCAGCCTCTTGTAAGGTTGGGGTTTTTCGTGTCTCCAAGGGGGTGATGACATCAGTGGGTCGATGCTTTCGTGCTGACGCCAATCTCTGGCAGGTTTACTTTGTAACAGCCACTTCCAAGGTGTCTTGCACCTTCCTCTGTAGGGTCTGTGGGAGATTAGCTGGCTCACTGGTGTGATGGGATAGGATCATTCCTCTGTGTTTCTTTTACAGGCTCCGTGGCTGCGGTCACTTTAACTCAGCCAGGTTCTGCCCGTGCAGAGCCAGGGAGTTCCATTACCCTGGACTGTGTCGTGTCTGGGTATAACATCAGTGACCACCATCTCCACTGGGTCCGTCAGGCCCCTGGGAACCGTCTGGTCTGGGTCACAGCCTTCAGAACAGGTTACACCACCATCACCGCTAACGAATCCAAAGGACGGGTAACCCCATCCACCAGCGGCTCCACTGCCAGGCTAAAGATCGACCGACTGACAGTTGCAGACACGGCTACCTACTACTGTGCACGAGAAGCACAGTGCTCGCTTCCCAGCTTCCTCTTCTACAGTAACCTCTGGGGCAAAGGGCTCGTCTCTCCGAGCACATCTCTCTGCATGAAATTCAGCCCTCGGCCACAGCCTGCACATTGCAGGAGTCCCAATGGAGCCCTCAAAGTAAGACCCGGGGATTAAATAGGCCATGGGATGAGCCCCCTGCACGGGGGTGAACTTCACCCTCAACAATTAATCTTGTGGCCTTACCGTCACAGACTGCCTGAGGCGGCACTGTGACCTATTGGCTAGAGCGCTGTGCGAGGAGTCAGGCTAGGTGAGTTCTGTCCCATTGCTCTGTGGAGTGGCCTGAGGTAATTTACATCTACCTACCTGCCCCTGTCCTTTCCCACCCTCAGGGTCTCTTGTCGGTTTGAAATGATAAGCACAGGAAGCAACAGGCCGTGCTGTGAAGAACTTATGGGCCATGCTGGTTTTACCACAAGGAACAATAGTAGTTAATAGATTCATGTATTTTAACGCCAGAGAGGACCATTAGAATCATCTACTCGAATCGCCTGAATAACGCAGGCCAGAGAACGCAGCACAGCTACTCCTGCGCCAGCACCAGAGCTTGCAGCTGAGCGACTGCGCGGATGTTAGAATCGATTAATCCCTCTTTCCTGCTCTCTAAAGTCAGAAGGGACCATTGTGACCATGTGGTCTGACAGAGCACAGGCCAAAGAACTTCACCCGCCTGGCTGTCCTGCTGATTATTTGTTGGCACAGATAGGTCATTCTCTATAGTCATGAATGAGCACATGATGGCAGAGAATTGCTCAAGGATGGAGTTCTCAGGGGCTCTCATCACTGCAAACCACATGGCCTTTCCATTTCATTCCACGTCACAGCTGAAATTCTGAACTTTCCCCATTGACTGCCATCTTCGTAACCAGCCCTGTCTGGAAGGAGAAAAGATTTTCACAAATATTATTCTATTTTTGTACTGTAACATTTTGGAAGGATGAATAAAAGGCCTTACGAAATAACACTTTAGTGCATTGTGTAGTTTTTGGCTCAGCGTGAGGCCTTCCCGCTATATCTAGTTCAGTTAGTGAGAAATTATTCTGAAAAAAGGATTAGAAGTTACAGGGTCAGATGCTAAATTGGTGCAAAGCCATAGGCTTCCCTGGAACTACTCTAATATTTAGATCTACAAGTTCAAATAGCCTGTATCAATGGTTTGGTTTTACGTTTCAAATTAAGGCAATGCTAGCGTAGGGTGAGATTTTGTTCCCTTTACTCGTGTCATAGTCGTGCTTTACTCCATGAGTAGGTCCATTGGAGCCCCTCACACCTATATTGCTTTACTCTAGCACGTCTCCTGATTTACACCTGGATGAGTTAGGGGAGTATCATAGAATATCGGGGTTGGAAGGGACCTCAGGAGGTATCTAGTCCAACCCCCTGCTCAAAGCAGGGCCAATCCCCAACTAAATCAGCCGAACTGACCCCAATAGAACTACTCCAGATTTACACTAGAATGTGTGACTGGAGAATTAGCCCTCACGAGTCAATCGATTTTCCACTGAGACTCAGTCCCATTGACCCCCAGTGCAGTTACTCCTGCTTTACACTGAGGTGAATGAGAAAAGAAGAACTCACCTTGATTCCAAAGTATTTGGGGCTCTATTTCTAACGGGAGTCAGGCAATTTTGAATGTATTTGGAAATGCCACACTGCCTAACGCCCGATGAAATGATCGAGTTTTAGTTCCTCAGATGCTTCTGAAAATCCCACTAGGCATCTATAAACCTTCTGAAAATCTGGATCTTACTCCTGATTTGCAACAGGATGAGAGGAGAAGCCCAAATAACACCAGGGGACTTACTCCTAACTCACACCTAGCCTCTGTTTGCCAGAAGCTGGGAATGGGCGACAGGGGATGCATCACTTGATGATTCCCTGTTCTGTTCAGGCAATTCTGAATGCATTTGGAAATGCCACGCTGCCTAACGCCCGGTGATCGGGAAGCAGCATGGTCTGCTGGTTCGGCCACCACAGTAGGAATCAGGAGAATTTGTAGATCAGTGTCACAGCCTAGAACAGAACCAATGTGAAGTGAAGCAAGTGACTTCCCCTTGTCTGTTTAGATGGAAACATCTGGAGTGCAAGGCCTGTCTCCTGTGGTGTGTATGGGCAGCACCTGACACACTGGAACCCTGATCTTGGTTGGGACCCTTCAGATGTTATTAAAATGGCAACAATAATGACCTGTGGATTTGAATGGGAGAAAGGACCATTATGTGAGACCGTCCCACCCAGTGGGTCCTGCATCCAGCCAAAATGTTGAACTGGAGCACTCATAAGGAGCATGGAGGACAGAGTCACAGAGTTCTGAGGCCAGAAAAACCATTCTGAGAACATTGTGCCCCTCTGCATGACACACAGCAGAGAACCTAACCTCAAGCATTTCTGTAACAAACCCATGATTTTTGTTTGAACGACAGCGTATCTTTTGAGCTACAATATATCTATCTGATATTGGTGACAATGCTGGACAGGGAGGGAGGTGAACTGGATTCTAATCCCACTCTGCCACCAATTTGCAGTGGCTGAGAGGGAACACAAATTCCTTTGGTGCAGTGGTCTCCAGAGGGCAGCAGAACTGAGGGAATGAGACAGAGAAGTCTATTGTGTAGTGACCAGGTGGAAGCAGCAAATGGTCAGGAAGTGATAGCGTGCGGTGCCCTGTACAATGACCGGGAGTTGATAACGCAGGTAGGGGAATGAGATAGAAGTTGCTATACCCACTACTGAGCAAGTCACGGTAGCAGAGTTTTTGAAGGATAGAGATCTAGCAGCTCTCAGTTCCACCTGCAGCTGTGGTCAGCTGTGAAAACCACAAGGAGTTTCTCTTTCATTTTAAATTCCAGCGGAAAGTCTGTGGTTTTCCCACTGCCTGCTGCTTTCTTAACTAACAGCACCAGACAGGAAAAGATTTTAAGAGCTATTGTCCTATTGCTGTATGGTGTACAATTTTAAGGGATGAGAGTTTGCATGAAAGACCCTATCAAAATAAAACTGTCCTGCAATTAATAGCTTTGAAGTGTCTTGCTGAGCCTGAGGGGTTTTCACCACCCTTATGCCTGACTTTCAAGAAAACTGGTCCTATTTTCAAAGGTCTTTTTAGATACCAAAAAAGTAGGTTAAGTGCCTAACTCCCATTATTTTCAATGGGAGTTAGGTGCCAAACCTTCTTACGCTATTTTGAAAATCCCAGTAGGTGCCTACTTCACATCTAGCCCGGTTGCTTTGCTAGAAAGAGGAAACTGGAAAGAGGCAGATTCTCAGGTGGTGTAATTCAGTGTAGCCATGGTGACTTCATTAGCACTGCACACAGACGCACAACCTCATGATCTAGCCCTAAATCTTTACATTGTTTTTTTATGTTTCAAAACAGGGCAATGCTAGCATGGGTGAGATTCTGTTCCCATTACTCATGTCAAGTAGTATTTTACTCTGTGAGTAGCTCCATTGGTCCGGATTCTCCTCTCAGTAACAGTGGCTGTAGACTGGAGTCTCTCCTAATTTACACAGGAGTACGTGAAAGGAGAATCATGACACCAGTGAAGTTAGTCCTGACTAACACCATGGTGAATGAGTCTTATTGAGTACAATGAACTTACTTCTGCTTTACACCAGACTGATTAAGAAAATCAGGCCCTTCGACTACAGTAAAATCATTTCTGCTTTACACTGAAGTGTGGGGGACAGGACCGGCTCTAGGCACCAGCACACCAAGCGTTTTTTTGTTTGTTTTTTTGGTGTTTTTTTTTTTTTTGCTTGGGGCAGCAAAAACCTGGAGCCGGCCCTGGTGGGGGAGGAGATCTGCCTTGCTGACTCCATTGTTACTATTCACAGAATAAGTTCCTACTCTGTATGTCTTCAGAAGTCCTCACCATTTAGATGTGTGACAGTGAAACATTTATATTTCTAGCCAAAGCTTGCAAACGTGGCTGGACCAACAACAAAAATAACCTTTGGTTTAGGATCTTCCATGGCTCCCACCTCGGTAGTATCTGAGCCCCTCACGAACAATAATGTATTTATCCCCAGGACAGCCATGAATGGTAGGAAGCCATTGTTATTTGATGGGGAATGGAGTTAAAGCAACAGTGGGTGGCCCAAGGTATCTGCTGTTTTGAGCAAGCACTCAAACTTTAACTGAATGTGGTTGGGAAGAAAATTCCCATACTTCTAAGGCATCCCATAGGTCGCTAGTAGTGTCAATCTTGCACCTTCTTTTCAAGCATTCGGTATTGGCTTCTGTTGAAGAACTGAGCTAGATGGACAGGACTGGTCCATTGGAGCAATTCCTCTGTTCCCATCTGTCACAGACTCACAGATCGTGCCCACTCTGGGCCCCGTGCGGTCTATGGGGGGTGCCCCTTTCAGTGCGACAGCCCTTCTCGGGGGTCCACTCTCTCCCAGGGTCAGGCCCCTCCACCTCCTGGAGCCGCACCCCTCCGAGCCTGAACACATCCATCTCTCGCCGTGGGCTCCCTCAGGGAGTCCACTCGCTCTGGACCCCCGGGGCCTCCACCCCCCCGAAGGGGTTGATGCAACCCTGTTCTCTAGACCAGAGTGACTCTCAGCCAGCGTAAAACAGGAGGGTTTATTGAGTGACTGAACACAGCACAGGAAACTCTCAGGGCCTCAGGCCTGGCCTCCCTCAGCCCAGCACACACCAGTCTCTCTGCATCCAGGTGGGCTCTGCCTGCTCCCCCTCTCCAGCCCAGAGCCCCCCTGTTTCCCAGCAGGGCCTCTGAGATCACCGGCCCCAGGCCCCGCCTCTGTCCATTGTCTTCTCTCCAGGTTAACAGGGCTGTAAACTGGGGCCTCCTCTCCTCTCTTCTGTCCTCTGGCTGGAACCGGCTGGTTAGGTCACTGGGTCCTCACTCTGCAACCCATTGTCCGCCCACTGGCCAGAACCGGCTGCAACTCCTGCTCTGCATCTCCGGTTCGTCAGGTCAGCAGTCGCTGGGGTGTCCATTCTCCACGCCATCGGCTGTGGTCCAAGTTCCCTCTCCGGTCCTCTGTAACAACAAACTCCCTCTCACCTCACCTCATTAAACCAGTAACACCCAGGGAAACTGATTCCCATCCCCTCTGCTGGCAAACCATTGGAAAACAAGGAAAAAACAAGAAAATCCCCCACTTCGTCACACCATCACACAGTGAGCATGTGGCAGCGCTGGTAATAGAAGTTGAGCTATTCAAGGGGGCCAAAGGGAATTAGGCACATGGCTCCCAATGAAGTTCAAAGGGAGTTGGGTAGCTAACTTCAGCCTGAACACAGATCTCCTGAGTCCCACTGCACTAGTCAATGGGTAACTCGAGAGTAGGTGGGGCAAGACAGAAGACAGATGCAAAGCTTCTGAAATGCAAAATTGCTTGCCTTTCCTCAGAGGATATAAGAACTTAGGGTGATAGCCTCACAGGGAATATTTCACACAACACCATTGTGCTAAAGCAAAGCTCCTCGGCAGTCATGATGCTGTTGTTACATTGTCTTTGCCTTATCTCATGGAGCAGCTTGTCAGGTGGGCAAGGAAAAGCAGACTCTTGTAAGGTGTTGGGTTTTTTCATTCCTCTAAGGGACTAATGACAGCATTGGATCAAGGCTCTGATACTTAACCCAATCTGTGACTCTAGGGTGAGGGGGAAAAAATCAGTTTTGTCTGGGCAGGTCATTTTGTAACTGCCCATGGGAGGGGGTCTTGCCCCTTCCTCTGTCATGTATTTTGGAGATTACAGGGACCCCTGCTCTGGTGGGATGTAACAATATCTCTGCTCTGTTTCTTTTACAGGTTGCTTGGCCGCGATCACTTTAACCCAGCCGAGTTCTGCCTAGGCAGAGCCAGGCAGTTCCCTTACCCTGGACTGTGTCGTCTCTGGGTATAATATCAATGACCGTCATATGCAATGGTTCTGCCTGCCCCAGGGGAAAAGTCTGATCTGGCTAGCAGCCTTCAGAACAGGTTATTCAACCCACATCGCGGATGAGTTCAAAGGATGGGTTACCCCTTCCACCAGCGGCTCCACTGGCAAACTAAAGATAAACAGTCTCACAGCTGCAGACACGGCTACTTACTACTGTGCGACAGATACACAGTGATCACTGCCTGGCTTTCTCTCCTACAATATCCCTCATGGAACTGGCCTCATCTCACTTAGCCCATCTCTGTCTTCCATGAACT
Organism: Emys orbicularis; assembly: GCF_028017835.1. Taxonomy (NCBI): domain Eukaryota; kingdom Metazoa; phylum Chordata; order Testudines; family Emydidae; genus Emys; species Emys orbicularis. Next base: position 53,599,197 of record NC_088694.1, on the reverse strand, counting down.
TCATTCTGGGGAATAAGGACAATAAAAGGCCCATGCATCATTGGAGTCCCACATCAGTCCTCAGAGAACGGTGTTCCTTTGGGAACAGGCCTTGTTCTGCTGCATCTCCAAAGGGTTGAATTTTACCCTGAGAGGTTTAGGGCTTTGGTCTCTGCAATTTTAATGTCTGTTCTTCAAATCAAATCGGGATTGGAAAGCAGCATGGTCTGCTGGCTAGGCCACTGCAGGGGGAATCAGGAAATTCTGGTTCTGTTCTTCGTCGTGACATTGATCTACAATGTGAAGTCAAGCCAGTGACTTCCCCTGTCTCTGATTCCTTTGTTGGTGTCATAACTATAAAGGGAAGGGTGACAGCCATACTGTGTACAGTACTAAAGTCCCTCCTGGTCAGAGACTCTAAAATCCTTTTACCTGTAAAGGGTTAAGAAGCTCGGGTAACCTGGCTGACACCTGACCCAGAGGACCAATAAGGGGACAAGATACTTTCAAATCTTGGGGGGGGGGAAGGCTTTTGTGTGTGTCCTTTGTTTAAGGGGTTGTTCGCTCTTGGGACTGAGAGGGACCAGACATCAATCCAGGTTCTCCCCATCTTTCTAAACAAGTCTCTCTTATTTCAAAATTGTAAGTAAAAGCCAGGCAAGGCGTCTTAGATTTACTTTGTTTTCTCAACTTGTAAATGTACCTTTTACCAGAGTGCCTATCTTGTTTGCTATACTTTGAACCTAAGACAGAGGGGATTCCTCTGAGCTCTTTAAGTTTGATTACCCTGTAAAGTTATTTTCCATACTGATTTTGCAGAGATGATTTTTACCTTTTGCTTTAATTAAAAGCCTTCTTTTTAAGAACCTGATTGATTTCTCCTTGTTTTAAGATCCAAAGGGGGTTTGGATCTGTATTCACCAGGAGTTGGTGAAAGGAAGGAGGGGGGAAGGGTCAATCTCTCCTTGTTTAAGATCCAAGCAGTTTGGATCTGTATTCACCAGGGAATTGGTGAAAGGTTTCTCAAGGCTTCCCAGGGAGGGAATCCATCGAGAATGGTGGCAGCGGGACCAGAGCTAAGCTGGTAGATAAGCTTAGCAGTTTTCATGCAGGCCCCTACATTTGTACCCTAAAGTTCAAAGTAGGGATACAGCCTTGACATGGTGGCACAGCGGTGGGATCATTTTAAACCCAAAAGCCAGTAAGAGATTTTTTTTCCCTTCTAGCTGCTTGGAGAGCAGAGCTGAAGGTAGATGCATATCTTATCTCTCCTTGCCTGAAGGCAGAGGTGTTAAGTTTTTTTTAACAAGGTCCTTTGTTAAGAGAACGGTTCAATCAGTGAGCAAACTTTGATCTGGTAAAGGTAATTTACAATCTGAATTGTGTTTTTTTTCTTTTTACATCCTCGGGAGTAGCTTGTTAGAAAGTCTCTGTTAACTCTGCAGCACTCAGCAGGAGCCTGAGCTAAATACATCCCAGTTTCAGTCAACTGCAGAGGGGTGTGGCCCAGCACAGGAAAGCAGGAAAATGACTACCAGTGAAGCAGCTAGCAAACTAGAACTGGCCAGACTAGAAGCAGAAGAAAATGAGAAAAAACATCAGAGACTACTTCAAATTAAAAAACTCGAGAAAGAAGCCAAAGAGGAGGCCCACAAGAGAGAGATGGAGCTGGAAAAAGCCAAACATGACAGAGAAGAGAAAGCCAAACAGGAGGCCCATGAAAGAGAAGAGAAAGCCAAACAGGAGGCCCATGAAAGAGAAGAGAAAGCCAAACAGGAGGCCCATAAAAGAGAGATGGAACTGGAAGCAGCAAGGACTAGGCAGGGTGCATCAGACCATCCTAACAACTCCTCTCCAGGTACCACTTCCCATCCCAGGAAATTCCCCACCTACAAGGCAGGCGATGATACTGAGGCCTTCTTAGAAAATTTTGAAAGGGCTTGCCTTGGATACGACATCCCTCCAACCCAGTACATGGTAGAGCTGAGGCCGCAGCTCAGTGGACCCTTAGCAGAGGTGGCGGCTGAAATGCCTAAGGAACACATGAACAGTTATGAACTTTTTAAAAACAAGGCCAGAATCAGAATGGGGCTAACACCTGAGCATGCCCGTCGGCGGTTCAGAGCCCTAAGGTGGAAACCTGATGTGTCATTTACCCGACATGCCTACCACATTGGGAAAAATTGGGATGCCTGGATATCAGGAGCAAATGTTAAATCTACGGAAGAGTTGCCCTTCCTATTGCAAATGGAGCAGTTTTTAGAGGGTGTTCCTGAGGAAATAGAAAGGTACATCCTAGATGGGAAGCCCAAAACTGTAACCGAGGCGGGGAAGATTGGAGCCAAATGGGTGGAGGTGACAGAAAAGAAAAAAGCTAGTAGCAGTTGGAGCGAATATCAGAAGGGGCAAGCCAAAACAAAACCTTATCACCGGGGACAACCCAAGACCCCACCCACATCCCAAGGAAAACCCCAGACGCCTTCTCACCCCACCACACCAGTCTCCAGCAACCAACATCGCCCCGGTGATACCTTAGCAGGGCGATGTTTTAAATGTAATGAACTGGGGCATATAAAGGCTCACTGCCCCAAGAACCCCAACCGATTACAGTTCATTACACCCCAATCACACCAAAGAACCCCAGACCCAGATGCCTCTCTCATACCCTCGGAGCGAAGGGAAACCTTGAGAGTGGGCGGAAAGAAGGTTATCGCTTGGAGGGACACTGGGGCACAAGTGTCAACTATCCACCAATCCCTAGTGGACCCCAAACTCATCAACCCTGAGGCTACAGTGACAATTCAACCCTTCGTGTCACAGTCTGTAACCTTGCCTACAGCCCAGTTGCATGTCCAGTACAAGGGCTGGTCAGGAATGTGGACTTTTGCAGTCTATGACAATTATCCCATTCCCATGCTGCTGGGGGAAGACTTGGCCAACCATGTGAAGCTAGCCAAGAGGGTGGGAATAGTCACCCGCAGCCAGGCTAAGCAAGCTTTCACCCCCATCCCTGTTCCTGAGCCGTTCACCAGGGCCCCGTCTGTGTTACCGGAGACCCAAAACCAGGTGGTGGAACCGGATCCCCTGCCAACGACTGCAACAGCCGTAGTGGATCCAATCCCAGAGACCCAGCCAAAGCCAGTCCCAGAACAGGAACTGGCAACGCAACCAGCACCAGAACCATTGCCAGCACTGAGTCCAGTGCTTGCAACCCCGTCTACAACTCCAATGCCAGAGGGCACCAGCGAGCCTAAACTGGCGGAAGCAGCAGATAACCCTACCCAAGAGGCTCAGCCAGAGCCTGAAATACCACATAGTGCACCAGCGGACAGCAGTTCACAGTCAATGGAAAAAGCCCCAGCACCTGCATCGCTTCCAGAGGGACCAAGCCCCAGTCCACAGTCCAAGGAGGAACTGATGTCTCCAGCATCAAGGGAACAGTTCCAGGCCGAGCAGGAAGCAGATGACAGCCTTCAAAAAGCTTGGGCAGCGGCACGGAGCACCCCACCGCCTCTCAGCTCTTCTAACCGATCCCGGTTTGTTGTAGAAAAAGGACTTTTATACAAGGAGACTCTTTCTGGTGGGCACCAAGAAGACTGGCATCCTCAAAGACAGCTGGTAGTTCCCACTAAGTATCGGGTAAAACTCTTGAGCTTAGCCCATGATCATCCCAGTGGCCATTCTGGGGTGAACAGAACCAAAGACCGGTTGGGGAAGTCCTTCCACTGGGAGGGAATGGGCAAGGACGTTGCTAATTATGTCCGGTCTTGTGAGGTGTGCCAACGAGTGGGAAAGCCCCAAGACCAGGTTAAAGCCCCTCTCCAGCCACTACCCATAATTGAGGTCCCATTTCAGCGAGTAGCTGTGGATATTCTGGGTCCTTTCCCAAAGAAGACACCCAGAGGAAAGCAGTACGTACTGACTTTCATGGATTTTGCTACCCGATGGCCGGAAGCTGTACCCTTAAGCAACACCAAGGCTAAAAGTGTGTGCCAGGCATTAGCAGACATTTTTGCCAGGGTAGGGTGGCCCTCCGACATACTTACAGATTCGGGAACTAATTTCCTGGCAGGGAACATGAAAAACCTGTGGAAAGCTCATGGGGTGAATCACTTGGTTGCCACCCCTCATCACCATCAAACCAATGGTCTGGTGGAGAGGTTTAATGGAACTTTGGGGGCCATGATACGTAAATTCGTAAATGAACACTCCAATGATTGGGACCTAGTGTTGCAGCAGTTGCTTTTTGCCTACAGGGCTGTACCACATCCCAGTTTAGGGTTTTCACCATTTGAACTTGTGTATGGCCGCGAGGTTAAGGGGCCATTACAGTTGGTGAAGCAGCAATGGGAGGGGTTTACGCCTTCTCCAGGAACTAACATTCTAGACTTTGTAAGCAACCTACAAAACACCCTCCGACACTCTTTAGCCCTTGCTAAAGAAAACCTAAAGGATGCTCAGGAAGAGCAAAAGGCCTGGTATGATAAACATTCCAGAGAACGGTCCTTCAAAGTAGGAGACCAAGTCATGGTCTTAAAGGCGCTCCAGGCCCATAAAATGGAAGCGTCATGGGAAGGACCATTCACAGTCCAGGAGTGCCTAGGAGCTGTTAACTATCTCATAGCCTCCCCCACCTCCAACATAAAGCCTAAGGTATACCATGTTAATTCTCTTAAGCCCTTTTATTCTAGAGAATTAAACGTTTGCCAGTTTACAGCCCAGGAAACTGATGACGCGGAGTGGCCTGCAGGTGTCTACTATGAAGGAAAAAGGAATGGTGGCGTGGAAGAGGTGAACCTCTCCACGACCCTGGGACGTCTGCAGCGACAGCAGATAAAGGAGCTGTGCACAAGCTTTGCACCGATTTTCTCAGCCACTCCAGGGCGGACCGAACGGGCATACCACTCCATTGACACAGGTAATGCTCACCCAATTAGAACCCCACCCTACCGGGAGTCACCTCATGCCCAAGCGGCTATACAAAGGGAGATCCAGGACATGCTACAGATGGGTATAATCCGCCCCTCTACCAGTGCATGGGCATCTCCAGTGGTTCTAGTTCCCAAACCAGATGGGGAAATACGCTTTTGCGTGGACTACCGTAAGCTAAATGCTGTAACTCGTCCTGACAACTATCCAATGCCACGCACAGATGAGCTATTGGAAAAATTGGGACATGCCCAATTCATCTCTACTTTAGACTTAACCAAAGGGTACTGGCAAGTACCACTAGATGAACCCGCTAAGGAAAGGTCAGCCTTCGTCACCCAGGCAGGGGTGTATGAATTCAATGTACTCCCTTTCGGGTTGCGAAATGCACCCGCCACCTTCCAAAGACTTGTAGATGGTCTCCTAGCAGGATTGGGAGAATCTGCAGTTGCCTACCTCGATGATGTGGCCATTTTTTCTGATTCATGGACAGAACAGCTGGAGCACCTGAAAAAAGTCTTCGAGCGCATCCGGCAGGCAGGACTAACTGTTAAGGCTAAAAAGTGTCAAATAGGCCAAAACAGAGTGACGTACCTGGGGCACCAGGTGGGTCAAGGAACTATAAATCCCCTACAGGCCAAAGTGGATGCTATCCAAAAGTGGCCGGTTCCAAAGTCAAAGAAACAGGTCCAATCCTTCTTAGGCTTGGCCGGATATTATAGGCGATTTGTACCACACTACAGCCAAATCGCCGCCCCGCTGACAGACCTAACCAGAAAGAAACAGCCAAATGCAGTTCAGTGGACTGATAAGTGTCAAAAGGCCTTTAACCAGCTTAAGGCAACACTCATGTCTGACCCTGTGCTAAGGGCCCCAGACTTTGACAAACCGTTCCTAGTAACCACAGATGCTTCCGAGCGAGGCGTGGGAGCAGTTTTAATGCAGGAAGGACCAGATCAAGAATTCCATCCTGTCGTGTTTCTCAGCAAGAAACTGTCTGAGAGGGAAAGCCACTGGTCAATCAGCGAAAAGGAATGCTACGCCATTGTGTACGCGCTGGAAAAGCTACGCCCATATGTTTGGGGACGGCGCTTCCAACTACAAACAGACCATGCTGCGCTACAGTGGCTTCATACCGCCAAGGGGAATAACAAAAAACTTCTTCGGTGGAGTTTAGCTCTCCAAGATTTTGATTTTGAAATACAACACATTTCGGGAGCTTCTAACAAAGTGGCTGATGCACTCTCCCGGGAAAGTTTCCCAGAGTTAACTGGTTAACAATTGTTCTTGTAATGAAACATATTGTTAGTTTTTATATAATCAGTAGTATGTCTAAAGGTACATGTGTCTTGTTAACTCTGTTTTCTCCTAGAACTCCAGGAAGAAATCACAGCCAGTGTGGAACCGAACGTCCAACACTATCTGTGATTTGGGGGGCGTGTCATAACTATAAAGGGAAGGGTGACAGCCATACTGTGTACAGTACTAAAGTCCCTCCTGGTCAGAGACTCTAAAATCCTTTTACCTGTAAAGGGTTAAGAAGCTCGGGTAACCTGGCTGACACCTGACCCAGAGGACCAATAAGGGGACAAGATACTTTCAAATCTTGGGGGGGGGAAGGCTTTTGTGTGTGTCCTTTGTTTAAGGGGTTGTTCGCTCTTGGGACTGAGAGGGACCAGACATCAATCCAGGTTCTCCCCATCTTTCTAAACAAGTCTCTCTTATTTCAAAATTATAAGTAAAAGCCAGGCAAGGCGTCTTAGATTTACTTTGTTTTCTCAACTTGTAAATGTACCTTTTACCAGAGTGCTTATCTTGTTTGCTATACTTTGAACCTAAGACAGAGGGGATTCCTCTGAGCTCTTTAAGTTTGATTACCCTGTAAAGTTATTTTCCATACTGATTTTGCAGAGATGATTTTTACCTTTTGCTTTAATTAAAAGCCTTCTTTTTAAGAACCTGATTGATTTCTCCTTGTTTTAAGATCCAAAGGGGGTTTGGATCTGTATTCACCAGGAGTTGGTGAAAGGAAGGAGGGGGGAAGGGTCAATCTCTCCTTGTTTAAGATCCAAGCAGTTTGGATCTGTATTCACCAGGGAATTGGTGAAAGGTTTCTCAAGGCTTCCCAGGGAGGGAATCCATCGAGAATGGTGGCAGCGGGACCAGAGCTAAGCTGGTAGATAAGCTTAGCAGTTTTCATGCAGGCCCCTACATTTGTACCCTAAAGTTCAAAGTAGGGATACAGCCTTGACAGTTGGGCTTGTCTGTTTAGAGTGAAACCTGTTCAACACAAGGCCTGTCTGCTGTGGTGTGTATGGGCAGCACCCAGCACACTGGGACCCTGTGTGTTCGCACCCTTAAGGTGTTATGGAAATGCCAATAATAATGGCCTGTGGATTTGAATGGCAGAAAGGACCATTTTTGTTTGAGCCACAGCGTATCATTTGAGCTACAGTATATCTATCTGATATCCATGGCAATGCTGGACAGGGAGGGAGGTGATCTGGATTCTAATCCTAATATGCCACCAATTTGCAATGGCCGAGAGGAAACACAAATTCCTTTGGTTAAATTTAAAAAAATAAATTTGTTAGTCTCTAAGCCTCTAAGGTGCCACAAGTACTCCTGTTCTTTTTACAAATTCCTTTGGTGCAGTGGTCTCCAGAGGGCAACAGAACTTGGGGAATGGGACAGAGAAGTCTATTGTGTAGTGACCACGCGGAAGCAGCAAATGGTCAGGAAGTGAGAGCATGCGGTGCCCTGTACAATGACCGGGAGTTGATAACGCAGGTAGGGGAATGAGATAGACGTTGCTATACCCGCTACTGAGCAAGTCACGGTAGCAGAGTTTTTGAAGGACAGAGATCTAGCAGTTCTTCATTCCAGCTGCAGCTGTGGTCAGCTGTGAAAACCACATAGCGTTTCTCTTTCATTTGAAATTCCAGCTTAGAGTCTGTGGTTTCCCCACTGCCTCCTGCCTTGTTAACTAACAATACCATATGAAAGAGAGATTTTAAGAGTGACTGTCCGATTGTCCTCCTGTGTGCAATTTTTAAGGGATAAACGTTTGAATGAAAGACTATCGACATTAAACTGTCTTGCAATTAATAGCTTGGTTTTGCTGAACTCGATGTTCTGGAAGGGAACAACTATCACCAGGCAACCTTAATTGTGCATTTTTTGACATTTAAACCACTCTCACTAAAGCCTCAGTTATCTCTGCTTTTCTGATCATCAGTTAGCCTTACTTATAAATAATAAGATTTTTGTCATGGTTATTTTTAGTAAAGTCATGCACAGGCCACGGGCAATAAACAAAAATTAATGGAGCCCGTGACCTGTCCGTGATTTACTAAAAGATAACCGGGGAGCAGGGATAGGTGGGGGGGAGGAATGGAGTCCCATGGGGGGGGGTGACGGACAGGCTGAGCTTCCCCGCCATGGTATGGGGGCACAGCCCCGGCTCCAGGGACCCCAGCGGGGGTGAAGCCATGGGGGGCAGACAGCCCCCGCTCCAGGGACCCCAGCGGGAGGTGCGGCCACGGGGGGCACACAACCCGGCTCTGGGGACCCCAGCGGGGGGTGCAGCCCCAGGGGGCGCACAGCCCCTGCTCCAGGGACCCCAGCGGGGGGGCATAGCCACGGGATGCACGCAGCCCCGGCTCCAGGGACCCCAGCAGGGGTGCAGCCACGGGGGGACACAGCCCCTGCTCCAGAGCTGGCCGTGGCTGCAGGACAGGAGTGCATGGCCCCAGCTACAGACCCTGCCAAGCGCCCGCTGCAGCCAGGGAGAGGGGGAGCATGGCCCTGGGAAGCCATGATGGGGGTGCATGGCCCCCGGTGCAGCCACGGGGCTGGGGCTGCAGCGTCCTGGTTCCAGCCAGCCTCAGTTGCAGGGCGCACAGTCCCGCCTCTTCCTCCTGGAACCCTAGAAATCATGGAGGTCTGGTAAAGTCACGGAATCCATGACTGCCATGACTAAATCGTAGCCTTATTGATAAAGTGCCTGGGTGAGAATGTTATTATTATTACAGCAGAGACCATTCGAACCCCTCTCCCAGGGTCACACCGAGTCAATGGGACTAAGGGGCCCTAAGTTGCTTTTGAAAATGGGACCCGTGTAAAAGCTTTAAAAGCACCTAAGTCACTTGAGATCCTTAGGTGGCTAAATACTTCTAAAAATCTGCTGTTAACTCCCACTGATTTCAACTCCTAATGGGACTTAGGGCCAGATTTTTAAAGGCAAGTGGGTGCTTAAGTCCCATTTTCAAATGTGACTTGGGCATTTGAAACCTTAATTTTTTTTTCAATTAAAGTTAGGCTCCTAATTGTCTAAAGGGACAGATTTTTTTTCCAGTATTTGTGTGCATAAAGGTGCAGATATGCACTTAACAGGATTCTCACATTGAAATCCTTTTGAAAGTCCCACTAGGCATGTGTGTGCCTCTTTAGATGCCATATTTCTTTAAAAATCTGGCCCTAAATCAATTGTAAAAATGGAACTTAGGATCCTAAGTCATTTTGATGCATCTGAATATTTTACCCATGACTCTGTCTTTGACCTCCATTTCATTCCTTGATCTTTGCAAATTACAAATCACAATGTAAAGTTTTCAGACTCTTTTGAAGTGAACCACCTTTCCCCGTCTGAGCGTGTCTTTGAAGACATCTCTTGCTTTCTCATTCCTGAGGCTGTATATGTATATGAGTTTAGCAAAGGGTGAGCACTGTGTGAAGAATGGCTGCTGCTTTGTACATCCCTGACGAGTGGCTCTTTTGGGATAATATGTACATAAAAATGGAACAGCTGTAGAAGTTGGACATCACTGTTGTTAGGAGAAAAGAGCTAAACACCACAATGAAAGTGTATAGGGAACTCACTCATTCAATGAGGTGTGTGGGTCTGTACAAACCAGTTTCAAAATGGATCTTATGCCACAGAAGAAATGGTTAATGACATTGGGGCCTGTCAGGGTTCCTTCCCCACTCTGAACTCTGGGGTACAGATGTGGGGACCTGCATGAAAGACCCCCTAAGCTTATTTCTACCAGCTTAGGTTAAAAATTTCCCCAAGGCACAAATTCTTCCTTGTCCTTGGATGGTATTGCTGCCTCCACCAAGTGAGTTAGATAAAGATTCAGGAAAAGGACCACTTGGAGTTCCTGTTTCCCCAAAATATCCCCCCCCCCCAAGCCCCTTCACCCCCTTTCCTGGGGAGGCTTGAGAATAATCTACCAACGAAATAGGTTAACCAAGTGAGCACAGATCAGACCCTTGGGTTTTTAGGACACTAAAAACCAATCCGATTCTTAAAAACAGAACTTTATTATAAAGAAAAAATGTAAAAGAAGCACCTCTGTAAAATCAGGATGGAAGGTAACTTTACAGGGTAGTAAGAGTTAAAACACAGAGGATTCCTCTCTAGGAAAAACTTTAAAGTTACAAAAAACAGGAATAAACCTACCTGTTAGCACAGGGAAAATTCACATGCTAAAACAAAAGATAATCTGATGTATTTCCTTGCTATTATTTACAATTTGTAATCTTAGATGCTTATTTCAGATATGGCTTTAGGAGATGTATTTTTCCTGCCCTGGTCCCTCTCTGTCCTGGAGAGAACAACAAAGAGAGCACAAAACAAAAACCTTTCCCAACAGATTTGAAAGGATCTTCTCCCCTTATTGGTCCTTTTGGTCAGGTGCCAACCAAGTTACTTGCGCTTCTTAACCCTTTACAGGTCAAGGAGGGATTTTATGCTCCCCTTAGCTGTATGTTCATGACAGGGCCGCAGTCTGGCAAGCGGGACACCAGGATGGTTGGGCAGAGAACTGATATAAAGGCTGCCAACCAAGTGCCAATAATCAACTGGAGAGTCAACTTCCCATTCACGGTGCTGGGGTAGTGCAATGACTTACAAATAACTATTTATCTATCAAAGGACATCACAGCTACCAGGATATCTGCTGGGAGAGCAATACAGCGGTGCACAGACAATCCAGGAAGTTTTTGAAAAGTGTAGGGGACAACTTCCTGGTGCAAGTGCTGGAGGAACCAACTAGGGGCAGAGCTCTTCTAGACCTACTGCTCACAAACCAGGAAGAATTAGTAGGGGAAGCAAAAGTGGATGGGAACCTTGGAGGCAGTGACCATGAGATGGTCGAGTTCAGGATCCTGACGCAAGGAAGAAAGGAGAGCAGCAGAATACAGACCCTGGACATCAGAAAAGCAGATTTTGACTCCCTCAGGGAACTGATGGGCAGGATCCCCTGGGAGAATAACATGAGGGGGAAAGGGGTCCAGGAGAGCTGGCTGTATTTTAAATAATCCTTATTGAGGTTGCAGGAAAAAGCCATCCCGATGTGTAGAAAGAACAGTAAATATGGCAGGCGACCAGCTTGGCTAAACAGTGAAATCCTTGCTGATCTTAAATACAAAAAAGAAGCTTACAAGGAGTGGAAGATTGGACAAATGACCAGGGAGGAGTATAAAAATATTGCTCAGGCATGCAGGAGTGAAATCAGGAAGGCCAAATCACACTTGGAGTTGCAGCTAGCAAGAGATGTTAAGAGTAACAAGAAGGGTTTCTTCAGGTATGTTAGCAACAAGAAGAAAGTCAAGGAAAGTGTGGGCCCCTTACTGAATGAGGGAGGCAACCTAGTGACCGAGGATGTGGAAAAAGCTAATGTACTCAATGATTTTTTTGCCTCTGTCTTCACGAACAAGGTCAGCTCCCAGACTGCTGCACTGAGCAGCACAGTATGGGGAGAAGATGACCAGCCCTCTGTGGAGAAAGAAGTGGTTCGGGACTATTTGGAAAAACTGGACGTGCACAAGTCCATGGGGCCGGATGCACTGCATCCAAGGGTGCTAAAGGAGTTGGCGGATGAGATTGCAGAGCCATTAGCCATTATTTTTGAAAACTCATGGCGATCGGGGGAGGTCCCGGATGACTGGAAAAAGGCTAATGTAGTGCCCATCTTTAAAAAAGGGAAGAAGGAGGATCCGGGGAACTTCAGGCCAGTCAGCCTCACCTCAGTCCCTGGAAAAATCATAGAGCAGGTCCTCAAGGAATCAATTCTGAAGCACTTGTAGGAGAGGAAAGTAATCAGGAACAGTCAGCATGGATTCACCAAGGGCAAGTCATGCCTGACTAACATAATTGCCTTCTATGAGGAGATAACTGGGTCTGTGGATGAGGGGAAAGCAGTGGATGTGTTATTCCTTGACTTTAGCAAAGCTTTTGATACAGTCTCCCACAGTATTCTTGCCAACAAGCTAAAGAAGTACGGGCTGGATGAATGGACTATAAGGTGGATAGAAAGCTGGTTAGATTGTCGGGCTCAACGCATAGTGATCAACGGCTCCATGTCTAGTTGGCAGCCGGTTTCAAGTGGAGTGCCCCAAGGGTCAGTCCTGGGGCCGGTTTTGTTCAATATCTTCATTAATGATCTGGAGGATGGCATGGACTGCACTCTCAGTAAGTTTGCAGATGACACTAAAGTGGGAGGAGTGGTAGATACTCTGGAGGGTAGGGATAGGATACAGAGGGACTTAGACAAATTAGAGGATTGGGCCAAAAGAAACCTGATGAGGTTCAACAAGGACAAGTGCAGAGTCCTGCACTTAGGATGGAAGAATCTCATTCACTGTTACAGACTAGGGACCGAATGGCTAGGAAGCAGTTCTGCAGAAAAGGACCTAGGGGTTACAGTGGACGAGAAACTGGATATGAGTCAACAGTGTGCCCTTGTTGCCAAGAAGGCTAACGGCATTTTGGGCTGTATACGTAGGGGCATTGCCAGCAGGTCGAGGGACGTGATCATTCCCCTCTATTCGACATTGGTGAGGCCTCATCTGGAGTACTGTGTCCAGTTTTGGGTCCCACACTACAAGAAGGATGTGGAAAAATTGGAAAGAGTTCAGCGGAGGGCAACAAAACTGATTAGGGGGCTGGAGCACATGACTTATGAGGAGAGGCTTAAGGAACTGGGATTGTTTAGTCTGCAGAAGAGAAGAATGAGGGGGGATTTGATAGCTGCTTTCAACTACCTGAAAGGGGGTTCCAAAGAGGATGGATCTAGACTGTTCTCAGTGTTACCAGATGACAGAACAAGGAGTAATGGTCTCAAGTTGCAGTTGGGGAGGTTTAGGTTGGATATTAGGAAACACTATTTCACTAGGAGGGTGGTGAAGCACTGGAATGGGTTACCTAGAGAGGTGGTGGAATCTCCTTCCTTAGAGGTTTTTAAGGTCAGGCTTGACAAAGCCCTGGCTGGGATGATTTAGTTGGGAATTGGTCCTGCTTTGAGCAGGGGGTTGGACTAGATGACCTCCTGAGGTCCCTTCCAACCCTGATATTCTATGATTCTATGATTCTGTGATGTATTCTGAGGTCCTAAGGAAGAAATAGAAATAGGTTTGGATGAAACATCCACTGAAAGAAATAGCTTGATGTGCCGACATAAGATTCATCATTGCCATGGTGAACCATATCCCCGAGATGGACAAGTTGCAGAGAAACCAGTACACTGGAGTGTGGAGGTGGTAATCACTCCACACCAAGGCTATGATCACCATGATCCTGATAAGTGTCAGAGTTTAGATCACCAGAAGAAGTAGGAAGACCAGGATCTTTAATCTGGAGTTGCTCGGAATCCTACTATTATGAATTCCTTCACTCTGGTTTGGTTCTCAGTCTCTATGGCTTCATTTCTCACTCCGCTGCATAAAGAAGAGAAGGAAGATACAATCAGCATGACTTTTTATTTGAAAAAATCCCATTTCAATGATAAAGCAATAAAAGGGAGTTGTCAAACTTTCCCTGAAATTCAGTGGGATTTGTGTGCTTTCTTTCTTTGGTGTTGCTTTTTTCAATGTAATAATGATCTGAGATGGATTAATAATCTTTGAGGAAATAATTCCAAATGAGCCTGTTATGTGGCCAAGAGTAATGTAGCCCTCTACAGCATATAGAAAGAAGACCCATTTACCACACTGGGTAAATGTTGAAGAGAAGGTAGTTTGGTCCCTTCCGCTGTACCTGGTGGAATGCTGACAATATTCATTCTCAAACTAACTTTCCAGACCTCTTTCCTTTTATATGGCAAAAGACAAAGAAAATTATGTTTGCAGGGAAAAATACTTTCCCGCAATTAATTTCACCATGGATTCGTTTTTCCTTACTACTGATAGAATTTCTTTTATAGTCCTTAATTTATCGTATCCATGAGTATAAAGGAATCTCTCATGTAGTTATTATTACTAATAGCTTTCAAAACTGATAGTTCTTAATGAGCTAAAAACATATTTCAATGGGTCATAATTTCATCTATGATAGAACCCATCTGTAATAACAAGTACCCCCTAATAATCACTCTGTTTTGTTTATGACATGTCTGAAGACACTTTTCAGTAGTTTAAGGGTTCTCCTCCCTGGACACCTGGACTACATTGGTAAAGTCAGAGTAAAACATTACACATATTCCATCACTTTCTCTTTCAGTTTAACAGAAGGACAAAACTTTTTAGATTCAATATGTATCTGGCAATAAATGTATTGATACACATGTAAGCAGAGTCAGGATGAGCTCTATCCTGACATCTGGTGGTGAATTATGGCGAGTGTAGAAAAGAACTCCAGGGGCTGATCTTGTTTGCATAGGCACACCCACCCACCTGGCATGAGACAACAGCAACTGATAGTGGTTACTTTGGATGGGGTGGGATCCCCAGTTTCTCTGTTATTGGGGCAGGAGGAATAAAGTGTTGTTACCCTGATTATATGAATCAAGGACAATGAAACTGTTTTATGACTGAGGGTCTCACCATCACCTAAGTAGCACTCGCTAGACAAGGGACATGGGTTTCACAATCCTGTGAATTGAGAAAGGATGGGGACAGGTATTTGTACCTGATGGTATGTCCTCTCCCTCTCTTTGAGAGCCCAAAACACCAATTGCACCATCTCCTCTCTCCACTGTTGAATGTCAGAGCTAACTTTGATTCCATTAGGAATCTAGTTACAGGCTGCTGAGCTGAATTCACTTTGGGCTAATGGTGCACCAGCACTGGGGCTCCCCTATTACGAGCTGAGCTCACTAAGAGCTGAGCTCACTGAGTGCTGTGTTAACTAGTGGGGGATCCTGAAGCTATATTGCTAAGCGGCTGGTGGAGCAGTTTGCGGGGACGGATGGAGGAGTGGCGTGGAGCCTTGCGGGGACAGTTGGAGCGGCCCAAGGAATGTCGAGTGGAGCCGTTTGCGGGGATGGCTGGAGGGGCTCACAGGTCGGTGAGTGGAGCGGAGCAGCTCGTAGAACAGAGCAGTTCGTGGGACGGCAGGAGTGGACTGGCTCGTGGTAAAGGCTGCGGCGGAACCCCACGGAGAGACCGCCGGTCAGCCTCGGGTCACGTAAGATGTCCCTTAACACCCTGCGTGCCCCCCTTTTACTCTGGGGCTGCACTGACCAGGGACAGAGACTTTGGGGGTTGTTGGACTTTTGGGACTTTGGGTGGTTGCTGGACCCAAGAGACTTTGGGGGTGTTGGACTTTGGGGACTCTGGGTGATTTTTGGGTTGCTGGAGTCAAGAACCAAAGGGAAAGGACACAGCCCAATTTGCTGGGGTGGGTCTTTTGCTCATGGTTTGTGTTATGAATCCTGTTTGTGGTGTTTTTTCCAATTTAATGCTGATGTCATTAACTCATGTTATTAAACATTTTCTGCTACACTCAGACTCCGTGCTTGCGAGAGAGGAAGTATTGCCTCTTAGAGGCGCCCGGGGGTGATATGTAATTGTCCCAGGTCACTGGGTGGGGGCTCAAGCCGGTTTTGCATTGCGTTATTGAAACGGAACCCCTAGATACAGAACCCGGCCCTTGTTGCTGCCAACTTAGATGGGCAGAAGGGTTACACACACAAAAGGGTTTTTGTAAATAAATGAAGATATATATATATAATATATAATACAAAGATATATATATATAATACAAATGAATTACAAGAGTTCAACATATAAAAAGTTATTTACTAACATCAGCTTTTTGAAATCCCCAGCCTTATCTAATAAAAGAGAAGGGTAAGTGGAAACCAGAACATAGTCAATAAGACTCTACATGGTGAGAATACCTCAGAGCAGTGAGGGCTTGTTATTCTAGCAGACAGAGGAATAATAAAACCTGTCGGATGGAACTTAAAGCTAGAAAAATCCCAACCAGAATTAAAGCAGTAATTTTTAACAGTGAGGAGAATGAAGCATTCTGAAACCTCTCCAAGGGTATGAGGGCTTCTTCATTACTTGTAATTCTTAAATCAAGAGAGGAATCTTTTACAAAAGATATGTCAACCTGACCATGACTGAATATCTCCACTACCCTGTCTGACCTATGGATTCTGAAGAAGCCTGTGCAATTTTGGGACCATCATGTAGATTCATACACAGACTGTGCTACAGATGTCCTAACATTTCATTAAAGCACCTAGAGCATTGCAGCAGATAGGTAGTTTTGAAAAATCAGCTCCATTGTTTTGGTACTCGATTGATAGTGCCTAAGGGATTTACTTGCTGTGAAGCTGAAAGTACTTAGCATTAATACTAGTATTAAAGCTGGTCAACATTTTTACATCAAAACATTTTTCTCAGATACCTTTTTTTTAATTCCCCGTTCACTAAATTTTTTTTGCCATTTTCAGCAAAAATCTACAGGATTTCACTGCAAAGAAAAACCTTCGGCACCAAGGCTCAGCACCCGGGTTCTGAAACAATCCCTGCTTGCCAGGTTTCAGAGCTGGGGCACCAGTCCAAGCCCCAGTGTCTACACTGCTATTTTTAGCCCCACAGGTTGAGCGTTAGGTGCATAACTGTGACATCCCCTAGGGTGCAAGCTGGACTTTTGAACAGCGGTGTCCTCTTAATGCTCCAGCCCAGGGTGTCTCTCACACTGCTTTGCTAAGGAAAAGCAGTGTCTCCGGGCTCTGCCCTCACAGAGCCATTAGCATGTAAAGGCACACCCAAAGTTCCATGAATGCTCACCCGCATAGCCCTCAGTCCCAGCCTTGCACCCCAGAAACCTGCCTTACACTGCTCATCCCACCTTGGAAAGTGCACGCTCAAACCTCTCTCATTTTATCAAAGAAAATGAATCTGCACCTGCCCTTGTTAACCTGAGCAGAGATTCCCCAAACACGTCAACAAAACTGGGTTAGATAGAATCACTTCATAAACTTTTTGGTTTTTTTAACCAATTCTGACCTTTTATGCCTGTATCACTTAAAATTTGTCCTCAGTTAAAATAATAAAAGATAAACATGCAATCTTATTCCTAAACCTTTACCAAGCTAAGTAAACTTTGAAGAAAACAACTTTGCTCACCCCTTTGGCTGTTGCAGGCAGTTCCCAGTTCTGTGTATACCGGCTGGATTCCCTCCCCAGCTGGTGACCAATCCGTCCAGTTCCAAGTCTTTACTGAAACAAGATTACTTGAGAGCTGGGAGAAGCGTGAGGCCACAGTCTGGATATTTAAGGGGACACCACTGTTCTAAAGTCCAGCTTGTACTCTGGGGGATGTCACACTACCTCCCAGCCTGAGTGAGCATATTTTCACCAATATGATGGCTTCACAATCTAGATCCAAAATCACATCATTAACAAACATACAATGTAAACAACGAGGAGTCCTTGTGGCAACTTAGAGACTAACACATTTATTTGGGTATAAGCTTCTGTGGTCTAGAACCCACTACATCAGATGCATGGAGTGCAAAAACAAACAAACAGTAAGCAGGTATAAAGCAGGTATACAGCACATGAAAAGATGGGAGTTGCCTTACCAAGTGGGGGGTCAGTGCTAACGAGGTCAATTCAATCAGGGTGGATGTGGCCCATTCCCAACAGTTGACAAGAAGGGGTGAGTATCAGCAAAGGGAAAATTAGTTTTTGTAGTGACCCAGCCACTCCCAGTCTTTATTCAGGCCTAATTTGATGGTGTCAAATTTGCAAATTAATTCCAGTTCTGCAGTTTCTTGTTGAAGTCTGTTTTTGAAGTTTTTTTGTTGAAGAATGGTGACTTTTAAGTCTGTTATTGAGTGTCCAGGGGGTTTGAAGTGCTCTCCTACTGGTTTTTGAATGTTACCATTCTTGATGTCTGATTTGTGTCCCTTTATTCTTTTGCATAGAGACTGTCCGATTTGGCCAATGTACATGGCAGAGGGGCATTGCTGGCACAGGATGGCATATATCACATTGGTAGATGTGCAGGTGAACTAGCCCTTGATGGTGTGGCTGACAGTCAATAATAGACTTAAAAGTCGCCATTCTTCAACCAAAAAATGCTGTCTTCTCTATGGGCTAAGTATGCTTGGGGGATGCCCACTGGATCAGGGGCCCATGGGTGAGATAGGTGATGGGGTGCCTAGTTAGAGAATTCCTCCAGTCCTTAGGTGTACATGAGGGCACTGAGGAACCTAGCTTTGTCGGGACTGTGGCAGATTTTTTTGCTGTCCACCAGTGGAAGTTTAGGATACATCTACACTGCAATAAAAAGATACAGGACACGGAGTCTCAGAGTCTCGGTCAACGGACTCAGACTCGCAGGCTGAAATAGCCAGGTAGATGTTCGGGCTTGGCCTGGAGCCAGGGCACTGAAAGCCCGCATGAGGGGAGGTTCTCAGAGCCTGGGCTCCAACCCCAACCAGAACATCTACAACAGCTATTTTTAGCCCCATGAGCCTGAGTCATTGACCTGGGCTCTGAAACTCAGTGTCAAGGGTTTTTTATTGTGGTGTTGACACAGCCTTAGGTGCCTAGCCGATTGTATGCACAGAAAGTTATGTATGTAGGGGATTTAGGGACCTATAGGGCTAGGCAGCAGCTGGGCAGGTGTTTTGTGAATGCCAGTGATGCCTAAAAGTTGGACGTCGGTGCCAATTTTTGCATCTCTGGCACCTAACATCATTTAAATCTAGGGGGTTCAGCATCTAAGCACTTTTAAAAACCCCACTAGGTGCCTAACTGCATTTTAGGCCCTTAGCTTTAGAAATCTGACCCTATTTATCTCCCTTAAGGTCATTGGAAAGTCCCATTCTCAATTCTTTGTGAATAACATTTGGTATTAGTCAAAACTCCCCAAAATGTATTTACATAATTACTTAGACAAAACAAGACAATCAACTACAGAAATCATAGAATGCAGTTCCCAGTCTTGCAAACACTTGTGCATAGGAGTGCTTTGTGCCCATAAATCGTTCCAGTGAACAGACTAGGAGATGCACAGCCACCCAGTCACTCACATATACACGTGTTTACAGGAGTTTTCTGCTTTAGACTTTACCTGACTGACACTCAGCCTGAGATTTTAAAGTCTGGTGATTGCTTGTTCAAATCTACTTTAGGGGTGGAGGGGTCAAAATCTCAAACTAACAGCACTAATTATGCTATACAAGACAATTTGTAAATCCTAACCCTGTATAATATAGTGGTTGCACTTACGTTACTATTAACATGTAACTAAATTCTAAGTATGCTTTGTGAAATCTGTAATTAACTACTAAATTCACACAAATCAATGAGGAACTACCAGAGATAGCTGGAAAAAAGCTAATGTTTTGTCACAATTCGAAAAATGACTTTGCAATTTGAACATGGACTGATTCTTCATGTTTTCAAATTTCCTGAAGCAGTTTTTTTTAAGTTTCGAAAAATTGAAAATTCAAAACTTTAAAACTAAAATAGTACAATGGAGTATGAAGGGTAATTTAACACAGTTTAACCTGAATTGTGTGCTGATAAAAATCATACCTTTTCATTGCAACGAGAAAACTATTTTTTTTTAAATCAACCTAACTCAAATGTGCCTAGAGCAGGGATCAGCAACCTTTGGCATGCGGCCCATCAGGGAAATCTGCTGGTGGGCCAGGATGGTTTGTTTACCTGCAACGTCCGCAGGTCCGGCCGATCGCAGCTCCCACTGGCCACAGTTTGTTGCTCCAGGCCAATGGAGGCTGCGGGAAGCAGTGACCAGCAGATCCCTCGGCCCACGCTGCTTCCCGCAGCCCCCATTGGCCTGGAATGATGAACCGTGGCCAGGGGAAGCTGCAATCGGCCGAACCTGCGGACGCTGCAGGTAAACAAACCATCCTGGCCCACCAGCGGATTTCCCTGGTGGGCCGCATGCCAAAGGTTGCCGACCCCTGGCCTAGAGTAATATGTAATTCTTTTGTTTATTTATTTATTTATTTTGGAAATTTAAAGAAAATAATGTTTTTAAATGTATAGAACAAGACCAAAAAATAAAGGAATTATGTATAGTCTTATTTCTAATATTTCAGCATTAACAATATAGTAATATGAAGAGTACAAAATAATTGGTTTATATAATATTTAATAGAAATATATAAATCACTAAAGTTTGGCTTTTCAAGTAAGCCTAAGAGAATTAGGCACCAAAGCCAAGTACCCTTCAAAGGGATTTGCATGCCTAGCTCCCTTAGGCAGTTTAGAAACCTCAACTTTTGTTCATGTTGTGTTTTTAACACCTTCAGGACATGCTGAAAAATGTTACAAAACTACTGGGAAAAGCAGTAAAAAGGAATCATTGTTAATAAACGTAGTAAATGCAACTGTAAAAATACATGCATGGAGCACACTATAAATTTCACGTTTTATATAACCAACTTTTTACAGAATCCAATTTCTACCTACAAATACATTATCCCAGCCTTTGACATTTTAGATCCAAAATGCATTTTAAAAAAATAATGCTACTAGAAGCTCTGAATTTATTTGAGGCCAAAGTCACAAGTATATCCCTTCAGGTATATTAAATGAAAATCCAAATCAATGGATTAAAAACACTGCTAAAATCTGCAAGATATTATCATGGTGAACACAATCCACAGATCCAAATCTTCAGAAGGTATAAAATAAAATTCCACCTTCATCTGATCCTTAGCCTCGCTCAGAACAGCAGGGAAACCTCACTTATTGTGTTTGGGATTAAATCTTAGTTCTTACAGCCCAGAGAATCCTAAATGTGTAGGGATTTCTTTTTCCTGTTTATCATTTTGCTCAGGGACTCTTTGAACTCTGTGTTTCGGATGGTATAGATGAAAGGGTCTAAAACTGGAACTAGGACTGTGTTGAGTAAGGAGACCACCTTGTTTATCCTAAAGGAAGAATGAGTCGAGGGTCTCATATACATAAATATCAGTGCCCCATAAAATACATTAACCACTGTCAGATGAGCAGCACAAGTAGAAAAAGCCTTTTTTTGGTCAGTGGACGAAGGGATCTGGATGATAGTAGATATGATAAAGATGTATGATGTCAACGTGAAAAGAAATGCACTGCCCTGCAGTATGACATTTGTTATAAAACCTGTGAACTCTATGATGGATGTGTCAACACAAGCCAGTTTCAGAAGTGGCCCAAGGTCACAATAGAAATGGTCAACTTGATTGTCTCTGCAGAACGGCAGGATCCACACTGGCAGCGAATGGAAGAAGATGAGCACAATTCCTCCAAGCCAACCTAGAAATGCTAAATGGAAGCAGACTCTGCTAGTCATGATGGTGGCATGATGCAATGGTCGGCATATAGCCAAGTAGCGGTCGAAAGACATGGACGTCAGGATGACCGACTCCGTAGTGCCCAGGGAGAAATGGAGAAAAACTTGAGCCATGCAACAGGAGAAACAGATGGTTGTTCTGTCCGAGAGTAGGTTGGCCAGCATCTTTGGGACCACAAGCGTCGTGCTCCAGATCTCCAGCAAGGAGAGGTTACAGAGGAAGAAATACATCGGAGTGTGAAGTTTTTGATCAGCCCACACAACTGTGATGATGAGGCTGTTCCCCACAAGTGTTAAGAGATACATGAATAAAATGACACCAAAGAACATCATCTGCATTCCATGAAGATTGGGAAATCCCAAGAGAATGAACTCACTGATCATTGTACCATTGCCCATATTCTCTCTCTCTCTCTCTCTCTCTCTCTCTCTCTCTCTCTCTCTCTCTCTCTCTAATGGGAATAAGAAATTAAGAAACATTTTAGATTTTACTACAAAGTATTAGTCTCAATTTAGTTATTTCATAATATTCTTTGCTAGTCTTTTCTGATGAATTCCTAGGGATATCCCAACTTTTCTTTTTGGTACAGTTGTGGATAAATAAATGTAGTCGACTAGATTCATCCAAACTTGTGATCATTTCACTCATTTTCAATGCAGATGCACCAGACTGAGTGAGAAATGAACTTGTATCCTAGTTTGTGCCTTGAAGAGGGCAGCCTTCAATTCCTATGAGAAATATTTTGGTATTTTGCTGTTCTTTGGAGAAAGAAAAATCCTCATCAGGAAAACAAATATGTAATTAGTAAACAAAGAAGGGCTTAACCCTGCTGTCACCCATATAGTTAGACTTCCAGGCTTGGACTGGACCCCGGGCTCTAGGACCCCGTGAGGTGGGAGGATCCTAATGCTAGGCCTGCAGCCCAAGCCCGGAAGTCGACACAGCAATGAAACAGCCCCGCTGCCGAGCCCCAAAAGCCCAAGTCGGTTTGGCTTTCGCCAGCCACAGGTGGCTAGTTGCTGTGTAGACATACCCCACTCTTTCACATCTTGGGTGAAATCTTGCAACTCTCTCACTTTTAGAAAAGAACCCAGGAAAACTGCCCCATATATAGCACTTGTTTGTCAGCACGCAGGTCTGACGGCATCTCAGGAACCTGCGTGTTGGCCCTTGTATTCAAGGGAGCCATGCCTGTTCCACTGACTTCCCATACGAGTATAAGATCAGAGGATATTGCTGTCACTTGTCAAGGAGTGCCTGAGGAAAAAGAGTGCTCAGAGATGGGAGCTGTGTCTAAGCAGAAGTACTAAAGCTTTTAGAGGGCAATAAGTTTTGAACGATTTGTAAACTGCCCCTTAGCTCAGCTTGGGACCAAGCGGCAGAGAAGTGATGTCAATTTTATGTGGATCAGAGCTTAGATTTCCCATGTCAGCACCAAAAAGGGTTATTCCAATCTAAAAGCGACAGAACCGGATCATTGTACAGTGGGAGTGCTGTGGAACCCCTTAATCCAGCAACCTCCAATTTGCATCACAACCTCTACACCAGACGGCCTAGTGGCATCCCAATTTTCAAGCCATTATCCCTATGCACATGGGTTTTAGAGCAACTGGAATATTAAAGTCAGCTCCTAATTTGGGGTCTGAATCTAACGAACTCTCGGCCCAAATAACCTCAGTGGACTAACACTAACACTGGACCACATTAAACGTTGCAGTTTGCAAAACAATCTGACTATTTATATGCACTTTAGAGCACTGTGAAAGACTGGCCCTTAAACCTGAAGCTTTGGTCCTACGACAAATCTTACAAAAAGAGCACCTTAGCTGGAGTAGGCAGCATGCACAAGATGTGTTCTCAGAATGCTGCTGAGGTCTGGACCCAAACGTAGAAAACACAGGGTTAAACAGGCACAATCTGTCTGTTGGAGCCAGCCAGTTACACTGATGCAAGGCTGTCGGAACACTCTCGGGTAAGCAAAGATGACCTAGTCCCGATGCCCATGTGCATGAGGCTTTCTCCTGCTTGTCAGCCTACCCCCAAAAACATGTCACTTTCTCTGGACACCAACAGAGATCGGTCCCGAGTGCGTTGGTATTGTTTGTGGCAGATCAGAGCCGTAATCTGAGCCCCAGATGTGAGCAACACAGTTATGACAACAGTAAAGTTTTGATGTCACATGGTATATTTTGGGGGGAGGCATTGACTCGGGAAACCCTCGCATAAATTACTGCCAAATGTGGACCTTTAACCCTACCCAGGACCCCAACAAGACCTGACAATTTTCAGCAGAATCTGAGTAGGCAAGTGGAACTCTGAGCACTCAGGACAAAGGGTGATTTAACTGTAAGCAAATCTCAACCATAAATATAGCAGCGTTACATCTCCCCTGTAAGAGAGTGTTGGAAATATCCCCTACAGCAGACAGCATCCTCATCCCCTACATTCATTGCCCAACTGCCTTTGACTTTTAAAGGGTGCCCAATTCCCCTGGCTGCCTTTGACAATCTCACACATGCTACAGAACAAAACCATTCATGAGTTATCACCAGGAAGATATGTGCCAACACATTCCAGGAACTGGGATAATAATCAGAAATTCCAAAACCTGTCCTTTGTCTTGCAGAAGAGAACAGAAGTTGGTGAAGAATGCCACCTGATCTACGATAAAAACATTGTCTAAACTGCTCAGTTCTATAGAAGTAGAACTTTATTCCACTGAAACTCAACTAGGGCTCTAGGTTTTTTGCTGCCCCAGGCAAAAAAAAAAAACAAAAAAAAAACAACCCTCCCAGAATGCCGCTCCTAGAACTGTGCTTCGTTTGCTGGTCCATAGAGCCGGTCCTGAACTCGACTTCACTATCCTTCAAAAATGTCAAAGTTTTACAAGGTTCAGTGAGTTTAACCCTGCCAATCTATAGATCACTGAACAAATGGATGCTCACCTCTCTTTTCTACTAACCTTTAGAATTAGTATTATATTCATATCAAAGGTAAAGGTTCAGAGATTTCAACCTTTCATACTTCTGTTATTGTCCTTTCCTTGAAGTAATCATTTCTGGGTGAGACTAAACTTTTTGTATTGGTTTCTAGCATTGTTTCTTGACTAAAATCAAATATTGTTTGCCTGGAGTGACTGTTTTGTCTCTGCCTGTGTCCCACCAGGAGTCCAATTTCTCCAACTCCCTACAGTTCCTCTTAATGAGGAGTTGCAAACTAGTGTCAGAGTTTCACTTGCTAATTAACATAAGAACATAAGAACATAAGAACATAAGAAAGGCCGTACTGGGTCAGACCAAAGGTCCATCTAGCCCAGTATCTGTCTACCGACAGTGGCCAATGCCAGGTGCCCCAGAGGGAGTGAACCTAACAGGCAATGATCAAGTGATCTCTCTCCTGCCATCCATCTCCATCCTCTGACGAACAGAGGCTAGGGACACCATTCTTACCCATCCTGGCTAATAGCCATTTATGGACTTAGCCACCATGAATTTATCCAGTCCCCTTTTAAACATTGTTATAGTCCTAGCCTTCACAACCTCCTCAGGTAAGGAGTTCCACAAGTTGACTGTGCGCTGCGTGAAGAAGAACTTCCTTTTATTTGTTTTAAACCTGCTGCCTATTAATTTCATTTGGTGACCCCTAGTTCTTGTATTATGGGAATAAGTAAATAACTTTTCCTTATCCACTTTCTCAACATCACTCATGATTTTATATACCTCTATCATGTCCCCCCTTAGTCTTCTCTTTTCCAAACTGAAGAGTCCTAGCCTCTTTAATCTTTCCTCATATGGGACCCTCTCTAAACCCTTAATCATTTTAGTTGCTCTTTTCTGAACCTTTTCTAGTGCTAGAATATCTTTTTTGAGGTGAGGAGACCACATCTGTACACAGTATTCGAGATGTGGGCGAACCATGGATTTATATAAGGGCAATAATATATTCTCAGTCTTATTCTCTATCCCCTTTTTAATGATCCCTAACATCCTGTTTGCTTTTTTGACCGCCTCTGCACACTGCGTGGACATCTTTAGAGAACTATCCACGATGACGCCAAGATCTTTTTCCTGACTCGTTGTAGCTAAATTAGCCCCCATCATGTTGTATGTATAGTTGGGGTTATTTTTTCCAATGTGCATTACTTTACATTTATCCACATTAAATTTCATTTGCCATTTTGTTGCCCAATCACTTAGTTTTGTGAGATCTTTTTGAAGTTCTTTACAATCTGCTTTGGTCTTAACTATCTTGAGTAGTTTAGTATCATCTGCAAACTTTGCCACCTCACTGTTTACCCCTTTCTCCAGATCATTTATGAATAAATTGAATATTATGTTCTTATGTTCTTATGGGATTTTCAAAGGAGCTTAAGGAATCGAGGCATCCAGATCTCACTGCGTTTCAGTTAGAGTTGGACACCTAACTCCTTTAGGCATGTTTGTCCTTAGCTTTAAACAAAATTGAGTCCTTAGTCACAAGTATGGTCCTCTGGTCATGGAATACTGTGCCTCTAACTCAAGGGAGAGACCACTGCTAAAAAACTGTTGTACAGTAAAATCCACAGATCCAGATTTTCAAATGGGATACACTGACATAATTCAACTGAGTTAGGCACTTTCAAAAGCGTGTCCAAACATTAGTTGTTCTGCTTGGATTGGTCACATTTTTTGGAGTCCACAGAATCCCAGTTGTTTAAGAATGTCTTTTTCTCCTCATGATTTTTCTCAACTCTGTGTTGCTGGGGGTACAGATGAATGAATGTAAAAGTGGAGCTATCATTGCATTGAGCAGGAATACAACCTTCTTTATCCCTAATAAAGAATCAGTGAAATGTAGGACTGGAAGGACTCTGATTGGTCATCTAGGCCATGCCCAGGTGTTGAAGCAGGACTAAGTGTTTGTTGGATCTCTGCCATTGAAGGCTTTTAAGAGCAGGTTAAACAATTTCCCCAGGCAATTTGTTCAGTGCTTAACTAACCTTGTGTAGTTAGTACTTTTTTCCTAATGTCCAACCTAAATCTCCCTTGCTGCAATTTATCACCCTCCTCTTTATAACAACCCTTTATGTATCTGAAGACTCTTATGTCCTATCTCAGTCTTCTCCAGACTAAACAAACATATTTTTAAAATCTTTCCTCATAGGTCAGGTTTTCTAGACCTATAATCATTTTTGCTGCTCTCAAGTGGACTTTCTCCAATTTGTCCACATCTTTCCCAACGTGTGGTGCCCAGGACTAGACACAATTCTCCAGCTGAAACCTTATTAGTGCTGGGTAGAGTGGAAAAAATACTGCTCATTTCTTGCTTACACCACTTTGGCTAATACTTCCCAGAATAATGTTCACTTTTTTTTTTACAACAGTGTTACATTCTGCAGTCATATTTAGTTTGTGATCCACTATAAACCCCCAATCTTTTTCTGCAGTACTCCTTCCTAGGTAGTCATTTGCCATTTGATTATTCCTTCTTAAGTGGAGTACTTTGCATTTGTCCTTATTGAATGGTATTCTATTTATTTCAGGCCATTTCTCCAGTTTGTCAAGATCATTTTGATTTCTAATCCTGTCCTCCAAAGCTCTTGCAACCCCTCCCACACTGGTATAATCCACAAACTTTATAAGTATACTCTCTATGACATTATCTAAATCATCGATGAAGACATTGAATAGTACTGGACCCAGGACAGAGCCCTGTGGGACCCCACTCAATATGCTCTTCCAGGTTGACTGTGAACTACTGATAACTACTCTATTAGTATGGTTTTCCCAAGTGGTTTTGCACCCAACATATAGTAGGTTTATTGAGGCTATATTTCCCTAGTTTGTTTATGAGAAGATCATGTAAGAGAATATCTAAAGCCTCACTATAGTCAATATATATCATATCTATTGCTTCCCCCCATGCATAAGGCTTGTTACCCTGGCTAAAAGGCTATTAGGTTGGTTTGGGTTGAGGATCTCATGTATATAAAGATCACTGTTGTGTGAAATATCTTGTCCACCATCAGATGAGTGACACAAGTAGAAAATTCCATTTTTTTGCCACTTGTGGAAGGGACCTGAATGAAAGTCGATATTATAAAGATGCAAGATGTATTCAGTGTTGTTGTAGCTTTGCTGGTCCCAGGATATCAGAGAGACATGGTGGGTAAGGTAATATATTTGGACTAACATTTATGGGACCTGAGGAAAAGCTCTGTGTAGCTCGAAAGCTTGTCTCGCTCACCAACAGAAGTTGGTCCAATTAAAGATATTACTTCACCCACCTTGTCTCTCTAACAATGTAAGATGTCAATGTCAATGTGAATGAGTTGCCCTGAAGAATGATGGTTACTCTAAAATTCATGAACTCTATTCTCGAGATGTCAGGCCAGTTTTAGAATGGATCCAATGCCACAACTGAAATGATCACTACTGTTATCCCCAGTTGCTGTAAACCAATGTAGCCCCTTTTCTGATCTACACCCACTGAAATCTGGCTCATAGGTTTAAAGTAGGAAAGACTGCCTTTTCCTGATATAGTCTCAGTGGTTTTGGGGACCTTCTGCATAGACCAATCCATGCACATTTTTTCCTCACTATAAAAGGGTCAAATGTATTTCTCTCAGCCCATCTAAACCCTTTATAGTTATCTGAAGAGCAGAAATGCAAAGGCTGTGGGTGAGCTTCATGTTTAAAAATCCAGCTGCTTTCCTCACTGGCAAGTCATTTAGATGGAGGATAAGGCTCAGACCCCCACAGCCACTCAGCACCTGCACACTACCCCACCCACCAAAATGAGAGCGGAGTATTACAGCCCACAGGAGACTAGGCTATTACGTGCCATTGAAAGACTCCTGTTGATTTCAGTGAGGCTTGACTCAAGTCCTTCATTGCTATTAGTTGCATTCCAGTAGCACCTCAAGGACCGTACTGAGATCACAGCGTCGTTACACGCACACATAGCAAATTACCATATGCTAATTTGAAAATCCCAATTTAAGGGGTATCTCTAAATCCATGATGGAGCTAGGAGTTTAAACCATTTCTTCTGTATCACATCCGACCAGATAACCCTTCCTTCCAATTCTTCCCAATAGAGCTGGATCCAAAAATCTTTTGAAATCAATGGTGAGACCATCATGGACTTCAGTGGACTCAGATCCTTATGTGGAGGTTTCCAAAAGCATAAAGGGCATTGTGGTGACCAATTCCCATTATAAGTCAATGGGAGTTGCATGCCCAACTCTTGTCCTGGCCTTTTAAAATCTCTCCTTTGTTATGGCTTTGTCTTCACTGCGAAAATAGGTGTTTTCTCCTAATGAGAGGGATAACATGGTGTAAGATCCTGGTGGAGACAGGGCACAGGTAATTTAGCCTTGATGTAGCTCATCAAAGTCAACCCCCTACGTTCCACGTGCTTTTTACCACCACTAATAATAATGAGATTAAAAACTACATTTACCTTGTCTCCATTGGAACTATGCATGTCAATGTGAAAACACACCTTGTTTGCAGTGAAGGTCAACAGTCTGTGGCAAAACCAGGAAATGATATCATTTCTTTACCCTCTCAGGAACCATAGACATTCTGACTGAGTCTTTCTCTTGCTCATAGCTTTCCTCAAGGCTGTTTTCACCTCTTTGTTCCTTATGGGAAATATGAAGGTGTTCAGCAAGGAGGTTAGGACAGTGTTGAGGACAGACACAACCTTGTTGGGACTGAGGGAGGAGTGGGCCGTGGGTTTCAAATACATTGAGACAACTGCTCTGTACAGTATGGAGACCACAGTGAGATGGGACGTGCAGGTGGAAAATGCCTTCTGGTGCGCACTAGTGGAGTGGAAGTGGAGTATGGTAGTGATGATGTAGGTGTAAGACACCACTCTGCAGAGCAGGCTGATTGGTGTGATGTTGACGGACCCCAGGTAGCCAAGAAACTCGGTGACGCTTGTGTCTGCACAGGCCAGTTTCAAGAGGGGCCCAATGTCACAATAAAAATGGTTGATAATGTTATCGGTACAGAACAGCAACTGCAGGAGCAAAGCAGCCTGGGAGAAGATAATCAAGAAGCCCAATGCCCAGGGTCTGAGAGCCAAAAGGAAGCAGACTTTCTTGGTCATGATGGTGCGGTAGTGCAGGGGTTTGCATATAGCGATATAGTGGTCAAAGGACACATGGGAATGTGCTAATAAAGCTTGCGGATGACACAAAGCTGGGAGGTATTGCCAATACAGAGAAGGACTGGGATATCCTACAGGAAGATCTGGATGATCTTGTAATCTGGAGTAATAGTAATAGGATGAAATTTAATAGTGAAAAGTGCAGGGTCATGCATTTAGGGATTAATAACAAGAATTTTTGTTATAAACTGGGGACGCATCACTTGGAAGTAACAGAGGAGGAGAAGGACCTCGGAGTATTGGTTGATCACAGGATGACTATGAGCCGCCAATGTGATATGGCTGTGAAAAAAGCTTATGCGGTCTTGGGATGCATCAGGTGAGGTATTTCCAGTAGAGATAAGGAGGTGTTAGTACCATTATACAAGGCACTGGTGAGACCTCATCTGGAATACTGTGTGCAGTTCTGGTCTCCCATGTTTAAGAAGGATGAATTCAAACTGGAACAGGTACAGAGAAGGGCTACTAGGATGATCCGAGGAATGGAAATTCACTGGAGAACACAAAAGCTCCAGTTAGACTTAACTAAAAATTAAGAATATTTTATGCTACATTTTTTTCTGGAGTTTGTAGAGGATGGTCCTGAATTCCTTTCTGATTAGAAGTATAATAATATTTTTCATACAACTGCATCTCTTCTGATTTTTGTCTTTTCCTGTACCAACACATTCAGGAACAACCTTGATCAGGAAAAATATTCTGTAATATGGTATATATTTAAAAAAATTAGTTATAATTTTTGACGCTATTACATTGAGGTCCACAAAAGGATAGATAGATAGATAGATAGATAGATAGATAGATAGATAGATAGATAGATAGATTTGAAAATTCAATATCTATCACGTTGCTACAATATAACTAAAGACATCCTGGCTATTAGCCATTAATGGACTTAACCACCATGAATTTATCCAGTTCTCTTTTAAACGCTGTTATAGTCCTAGCCTTCACAACCTCCTCAGGTAAGGAGTTCCACAAGTTGACTGTGCGCTGCATGAAGAAGAACTTCCTTGTATTTGTTTTAAACCTGCTGCCTATTAATTTCATTTGATGACCCCTAGTTCTTGTATTATGGGAATAAGTAAATAACTTTTCCTTATCCACTTTCTCCACATCACTCAAGATTTTATATACCTCTATCATATCCCCCCTTAGTCTCCTCTTTTCCAAGCTGAAGAGTCCTAGCCTCTTTAATCTCTCCTCATATGGGACCCGTTCCAAACCCCTAATCATTTTAGTTGCCCTTTTCTGAACCTTTTCTACTGCCAGTATATCTTTTTTTAGATGAGGAGACCACATCTGTACGCAGTATTCGAGATGTGGGCGTACCATCGATTTATATAAGGGCAATAATATATTCTCAGTCTTATTCTCTATCCCCTTTTTAATGATCCCTAACATCCTGTTTGCTTTTTTGACCGCCTCTGCACACTGCGCGGACATCTTCAGAGAACTATCCACGATGACTCCAAGATCTTTTTCCTGACTTGTTGTAGCTAAATTAGCCCCCATCATATTGTATGTATAGTTGGGGTTATTTTTTCCAATGTGCATTACTTTACATTTATCCACATTAAATTTCATTTGCCATTTTGTTGCCCAATCACTTAGTTTTGTGAGATCTTTTTGAAGTTCATCACAGTCTGCTTTGGTCTTAACTATCTTGAGCAGCTTAGTATCATCTGCAAACTTTGCCACCTCACTGTTTACCCCTTTCTCCAGATCATTTATAAATAAGTTGAATAGGATTGGTCCGAGCACTGACCCTTGGGGAACGCCACTAGTTACCCCTCTCCATTCTGAGAATTTACCATTAATTCCTACCCTTTGTTCCCGGTCTTTTAACCAGTTCTCAATCCATGAAAGGACCTTCCCATTTATCCCTTCACAACTTAATTTACGTAAGAGCCTTTGGTGAGGGACCTTGTCAAAGGCTTTCTGGAAATCTAAGTACACTATGTCCACTGGATTCCCCTTGTCCACATGTTTGTTGATCCCTTCAAAGAACTCTAATAGATTAGTAAGACACGATTTCCCTTTACAGAAACCATGTTGACTATTGCTCAACAGTTTATGTTTTTCTATGTGTCTGGCAATTTTATTCTTAACTATTGTTTCAACTAATTTGCCCGGTACCGAGGTTAGACTTACCAGTCTGTAATTGCCGGGATCACCTCTAGAGCCCTTTTTAAATATTGGCGTTACATTAGCTAACTTCCACTCATTGGGTACAGAAGCCAATTTAAAGGACAGGTTACTAACCTTAGTTAATAGTTCCGCAACTTCACATTTGAGTTCTTTCAGAACTCTTGGGTGAATGCCATCTGGTCCCGGTGACTTGTTAATGTTAAGTTTATCAATTAATTCCAAAACCTCCTCTAGTGACACTTCAATCTGTGACAGTTCCTCAGATTTGTCACCTACAAAAGCCGGCTCAGGTTTGGGAATCTCCCTAACATCCTCAGCCGTGAAGACTGAAGCAAAGAATCCATTTAGTTTCTCCGCAATGACTTTATCGTCTTTAAGCGCTCCTTTTGTATCTCGATCATCAAGGGGCCCCACTGGTTGTTTAGCAGGCTTCCTGCTTCTGATATACTTAAAAACATTTTGTTATTACCTTTGGAGTTTTAAGAACTTTTAAGGTTTTAAGAGTTTTAAGGTTTTAAGAACCTTAGCCGTTCTTCAAACTCCTCTTTGGCTTTTCTTATTACATTCTTGCACTTAATCTGGCAGTGTTTATGCTCCTTTCTATTTGCCTCACTAGGATTTGACTTCCACTTTTTAAAGGAAGTCTTTTTATCTCTCACTGCTTCTTTTACATGGTTGTTAAGCCACGGTGGCTCTTTTTTAGTTATTTTACTGTATTTCTTAATTTGGGGTATACATTGAAGTTGGGCCTCTATTATGGTGTCTTTAAAAAGCGCCCATGCAGCTTGCAGGGATTTCACTTTAGTCACTGTACTTTTTAACTTCTGTTTAACTAACCCCCTCATTTTTGCATAGTTCCCCCTTTTGAAATTAAATGCCACAGTGTTGGGCTGTTGAGATGTTCTTCCCACCACAGGGATGTTGAATGCTATTGTATTATGGTCACTATTTCCAAGCGGTCCTGTTATAGTTACCTCTTGGACCAGCTCCTGCGCTCCACTCAGGACTAAATCTAGAGTTGCCTCTCCCCTTGTGGGTTCCCGTACCAGCTGCTCCATGAAGCAGTCATTTAAAGTATCGAGAAATTTTATCTCTGCATTTCGTCCTGATGTGAAATGTTCCCAGTCAATATAGGGATAATTGAAATCAACCACTATTATTGGGTTCTTAATTTTGACAGCCTCTCTAATTTCCCTTAACATTTCATCATCACTATCACTGTCCTGGTCAGGTGGTCTATAATAGATCCCTAATGCTATATTCTTATTAGAGCATGAACTTTCTATCCATAGAGATTCTATGGAACATGTGGATTCACTTAAGATTTTTACTTCATTTGATTCTACATTTTCTTTCACATATAGTGCCACTCCCCCCCCCCCGCACTACCTGTTCTATCCTTCCGATATATTTTGTACCCCGGAATGATTGGGTCCCATTGATTGCTCTCAGTCCATCAGGTTTCTGTGATGCCTATTATATCAATATCCTCCTTTATCACGAGGCACTCTAGTTCACCCATCTTATTATTTAGACTTCTAGCATTTGTGTACAAGCACTTTAAAAACTTGTCACTGTTTATTTGTCTGCCCTTTTCTGATGTGTCAGATTCTTTATGTGAATGTTTCTCATCTGATCTGGCCCTTACATTATCCTCCTCCATCCTCTGCTCCTGACTATAACCTGGAGATTCTCTATCATTAGACTCTCCCTTAAGAGAAGTCTCTGTCCGAGCCACATGCTCCTCTGCAACGGTCGGCTTTCCCCCATCTC
The DNA here is from genome assembly GCF_028017835.1 of Emys orbicularis. Lineage (NCBI taxonomy): Eukaryota > Metazoa > Chordata > Testudines > Emydidae > Emys > Emys orbicularis. The sequence goes on along the minus strand of NC_088694.1, from coordinate 53,565,646 downwards.
CTAATTTAAAAACTGCTCTACAACCTTTTTAATGTTTAGTGCCAGCAGTCTGGTTCCACTTTGGTTTAGGTGGAGCCCATCTCTCCTGTATAGGCTCCCCTCATCCCAAAAGTTTCCCCAGTTCCTAATGAATGTAACCCCCTCCTCTCTACACCATCGTCTCATCCACGCATTGAGACTCTGAAGCTCTGCCTGCCTACCTGGCCCTGCGCGTGGAACTGGGAGCATTTCTGAGAATGCCACCATAGAGGTCCTGGATTTCAGTCTCTTCCCGAGCAGCCTAAATTTGGTCTCCAGGACATCTCTCCTACCCTTTCCTATGTCATTGGTACCTACATGTACCACGAGCACCGGCTCCTCCCCAGCCGCCAATAACCCAATAACACTGAGACTTGGGTGTTCATTGGCAGTGCTGTCACAAGAAGTGCAGTGGATATTATTTTCTTTAAGCACAAGTCAACACAAGTAAGTTTGAAAGGTATCAAAATATTGCAGAGCATTTTCTAAATTAAATACTTCTAATTTCTGTGTTGTGTTACTAGAAGTTTACAAGATGAGTTTCTTAATGAACTCCATTCCATTTGCACTTTTAGCCCCGTCATTCTTTATTCTTCTTTTCAAATCGTATTAATTGCAAGAAAATTGTATGGAAAGATATTGCATCACCACCCTATACCGGAAACCTACTGACCGCTATACGTACCTACATGCCTCCAGCTTCCATCTAAGACACATCACACGATCCATTGTCTACAGCCAAGCCCTAAGATACAACCGAATTTGCTCCAACCCCTCAGACAGAGACAAAAACCTACAAGATCTTTATCAAGCATTCTTAAAACTACAATACCCACCTGGGGAAGTGAGGAAACAGATTGACAGAGCAAGATGGGTACCCAGAAATCACCTACTACAGGACAGGCCCAACAAGGACAATAACAGAACACCACTGGCCATCACATACAGCCCCCAGCTAAAACCTCTCCAGCGCATTATCCACGTTCTACAACCTATCCTGGAAAATGATCCCTCACTCTCACAGACCTTGGGAGGCAGGCCAGTCCTCGCTTACAGACAACGCCCCCAACCTGAAGCAAATACTCACCAGTAACTACACACCACACCAGAGAAACACCAACCCAGGAACCAATCCCTGTAGCAAACCTCGTTGCCTACTCTGTCCCCATATCTACTCTGGCGACACCATCAGAGGACCCAACCACATCAGCCAGACCATCAAGGGCTCATTCACCTGCACATCCACTAATGTTATATATGCCATCATGTGCCAGCAATGTCCCTCTGCCATGTACATTGGCCAAACCAGACAGTCCCTCCGCAAAAGAATAAATGGACACAAATCGGACATCAGGAATGGTAACATACAAAAGCCAGTAAGTGAACACTTCAATCTCCCTGGTCATTTTATTACAGATTTAAAAGTCACTATCACTGAACAAAAAAACTTCAAAAACAGACTTCAAAGAGAAACAGCAGAACTAAAATTCATTTGCAGATTTAATACCATTAATCTGGATTTGAATAGGGACTGGGAGTGGCTGGCTCATTACAGAAGCAGCTTTTCCTCTCCTGGAATTGACACCTCCTCATCTATTATTGGGAGTGGACTACATCCACCCTGATTGAATTGGCCCTGTCAACACTGGTTCTCCACTTGCGAAGTAACTCCCTGCTCTCCATGTGTCAGTATATAATGCCTGCATCTGTAACTTTCACTCTACGCATCCGAAGAAGTGAGGTTTTTACCCACAAAAGTTTATGCCCAAATAAATCTGTTAGTCTTTAAGGTGCCACCAGACCCCTTGTTGTTTTTGTAGATACAGACTAACACGGCTACCCCCTGATAATTGGAAATCTCAGCCCACTGTTGAAAGTCAAGTTACACCTGGATGCCTTTCTGGAAGATGTGTTTTAATCAAAGACAAGGAACTGGGGTGAATGCAGGAGCAAGTGGAGGAAATTCTCCAGCCTGTGTTACTCAGGAGGTCAGGCTAGATGATCCCAGTGGTCCAGCCTAGCCCTGGAAAGGATGAATCTAGGCAACAGAAAATATATTTAATGTGGGCCGATCTGGGTGCAGAGGTATGAGCCAGGGCTAATCAGCTGCTTACTCCTTCCCCCGGGAGGAGGTGGGAAAGCAGGACTGGGGATTGGCAAAGTCTTGGCTCCACTTCCCTACTCAAAGGTCACTGTAGCTGATGTTAGGGACAGGGAGTTATTTAGTGTCTGTAATTTCCAGCAGTAAAGGCCTGAGCCAACCCCACTGAAGTCAATGAGAATCCGTGCATAACTTGCCTAGGAGGAATTGGATTACACCCTGGGAAGACGAAAGGAGCAAAGGAAGAGCTGTGATTCGGAACCATATCTCTGAGACACAACGCCTCCTAGGCTTAGCCATGGGCTAGTGCAGATCCTTTCAGGGTTCTGCCTAAAATAAAAGCCTGACTCATTGTCCTCAGAGGCTGCACTGGAGGGGTGAGCGACTCCCCCACACGAGCAGAATCTGGGCCCAAGTGTCTTGCTGCTTTTATCCCCTTCTGCTTCTGAAGGCGATGAGTGTTTATGCAAAGTCTGTGGGGAACTTCCTGTTTAAAAAGCCAAACTCTTTTCCCCTCTAGAATAACCACATTGAAACAGCGAGGCTGTCACCTGCTTTTCCTGCTCAGAATATCAGTGCTTGGTTTGGCTGCAGAGGATAATAAATATGAGGCATATTTTAATTTATCTTTGCTTAATGGCAGCTTATCCAGGTAAATTGAGAACATGGGGAATTCACAGGATGCTGGAATAATGGGAATAAATCTGGTGTTCCGATATTCATTATATGCCTTCCCTACAGGTGTCCAATCGGAGGTTCAGCTGGTCCAATCTGGGGCAGAAATTAAGAAGCCTGGAGAGTCTGTGAAAATGTCCTGTAAAACCTCAGGGTTCACTCTCACCGACTACTATATGCACTGGATCAGGCAGACTCCTGGGAAAGGACTGGTTTGGCTTGGCAGGATTGACCCTGAAGATGGTGATGCTAGCTATGACGACTCCGTGAAAAACAGAGTCACCATCTCAACAGATAACTCCATCAACACCGTGTATCTGCAACTCCGCAGCCTGAGAACGGAAGACACGGCTGTGTATTACTGTGCAAGAGACACAGTGAGAAGAAACCTAGTTCTAGCCATGCAAAAACTCTCAGCGTGAGGGCAGCACTACTTCATATACTTCTGGCATATGAAAATCTAGTAGGATTATGTCTATTCCATCCCCACTAGGGTGCAGTGTAGACCCATCCCATAGACACAGATACATTTTAGTTGGGTTTATATTAATTCAGGGGCTTGTCCCATCATTTGATTGTTTTTTAAACATGATTAAGAAATTTAGGATTACAAGCATTGCACAGGAATACCAACAAGGCAACTATGCATGTATTGAATGACTAAGAAACAGTAATAAGGAATATGGTTCTGTATTCTATTGATGGCTATGTATAGTAAGAGACACTTTTGGAGAAGAGAGAAAAAGTGAAAAATCTAAAGCTATTCCAGCAATTAGAGAAGAGAGAGAGAATTTTGTTTAAAGCACATGGGAAGAATTCAGGTACAACAGAGAGAAAGAGCGTGTGTGTGTGGGGATAGATAGATAGATAGATAGATAGATAGATAGATAGATAGAGAGATAGATAGATAGATAGATAGATAGATAGATAGATAGAGAGTGTGTATGGGGATAGATAGATAGATTAATTTGATTAATTTAATAGAAATTGGGTGTCCAAATCCCCTTCAGCAGCTTTGAAAATCTCAGCCAAAGTGAACGTTTACACTTACGGCCGCATGCGACATACTCACACCGCATGCCCAGATAGCACAGATGTAAGCAGCAGTGTAGACGGTGAAGCCCAGCTTTGGCGGGCAGAGAAGAAAAAAGTCCCCCACATACCTTCACCCCCAGGGCATATACCCTACGCAGGCTCTCTACACACCCAGGCAGTGCCTTCCACGTCTACGCTGCTATTGGTAGCAGTGTCGTGTCCCGCTGCCTCCCCCCGGCTGGAGCCTGTCACTGGGGTGTGGCAAATCTAGACACAGCCTTCCTTTTACAGTCGCAGGTCGCTACACATGCAGTGCCTGTACCCCACATGCTGCCCTAAGTGTAGACATCACCTCAGAGTCTACGACAGCTGGGTGCTAAAACAGTGAGTGACCCACTAGATGCCTGGGTTTGGAACTGATGATAGTCCTTGTTTCAAACCTCAGTGACCTTCCCAGAGGGGTATTACCATGAAAGTGCAACTTCTACCTCCAGGAGACGTAGCTGGAGTGCTGTGCAGTTACCAGATGCACAATGGGCTTATGAGTCTAGCAAGCTGTGAGCAAACCTTGGACTTCAGTCTACCCCCAGCCCCCAATTAAAATCAAATAAGCAAATAAAAATCTTGACTGAGCAATGTCATGGGAGCCACCAGGAAGGTTTCAGTAGCTTTCTCACAGGAACACTGGTGATTTCACTGAAAAATACACCCAAGTTACCAACGTAAGGAGAGTTCCAAGGGTGAAATTCCCCTTGATGTATAGGGCCAGCACAAGGGCTATGAAATACTTAATCCTTTGACATAGATGGAGCTGTTCCACTTTGTGTGAATAATAAACTATTCATTGGGTCAGCGAGGAAAAGACTGACTCTATAGTCTGGTGGTTTTGACACTCACCTGGAATTTGGGATCTCCAGCTTCAAGTCCCTGATCTGAATCAGGATCTTCCATATCACAGGTAAATACCCTAATCACCAGGCTAATGGCTATTCTGTAAGAACATTAGAACATAAGAACGTCCATACTCGGTCAGACCAAAGGTCCCTCTAACCCAGTATGTCAGTGGCCAATGCCAGGTGCCCCAGAGGGAATGAACAGAACAGATCATCATCAAGTGATCCATCTCCTGCCACCCACTCCCAGCCTCTGGCAAACAGAGGCTAGGGACACCATCCCTGCCCATCTTGGCTAATAACCATTGATGGACCTATCCTCCATGAACTTATCTAGTTCTTTTTTGAACTCTGTTATAGTCTTGGCCTTCACTACATCCTCTGGCAATGAGTTCCACAGGTTGACTGTGTATTGTGTGAAGAAATACTTCCTTTTGTTTTTTTTACACCTGCTGCCTATTAATTTCATTGGGTGACCCCTAGTTCTTGTGTTATGAGGAGTAAATAACACTTCCTTATTTACATTCTCCACACCACTCATGATTTTATAGACCTCAATTGTATCCCCCCTTAGTTGTCTCTTTTCCAAGCTGAAGAGTGTGGGCTTGCTTTCAGAAATTCCAGCCTGGACATGCATTGAGTCTGTTTGACTGCACTCCTGAAGGTCATGGGGTTGAGTCTCGCTTGATCTCATAATGAAAGGCCATGTCTGGTTTACCCATCTGCAAAATGGGTACCTGATCCATTTGGTTAGGGCATTCAAAGGCAGGTTGACATGATGCTGGCCCCATCACTCCCCTTTGTACCGTTAGCTATGAAACTGATGTGCCTTAACTGAGTCAGCCTGATGAGCCATTGGCTTGGGAGAACTTCTGATGTCAGAAACCTTCCTGGGAAAGTTTCATTGGAACAAAGGTGTTGTCACAGAATGTTTCGGTTCTGATGAATTGCCATTCCCCAATGGAAAAAAATGTTTAATTGAAAATTTCCCAACCAACTCTAATGTTTATCCCATTCTAGTGGTTAGTCAACCTAAGACGATAACAGCTTCAGGTAAGGCAGTAGCAAAAGTTCAGGCTTTTAGCATTGAGGGTTCAACTCCTGCTGATGACTGTGATACACAGGCCTTGTGCTACCCCTCTGAGCTGTAGGGTTCTTTGTCTCACTTAAATCCTCAGCACTGGCTGTGTAGGAGGATGCATTGGTTTGATTAATATTTGCTGGCCTTCTGCAGAGCGAGTGAATCTTATTCTGGTATTTATAACTTGGTTATCTCTTGGTCACCTCATGTAGGCTGGGATTTTCAAAGCAGCCTAAGAGATTTATGCACACTAACCCCTTTGAATCAATGTGCTTAATTCCCTTAGTCTTCTTTGAAAATTCAAGCCCTAGCAAGTCGTTTTTTTTCCACCAGAGAAAAGCAGCCAGGCTTCAGGAAAACCCCTTTTTTGCTCACCGCATTTCAGAAGGCTGCCTTCACCTCCTTCTTTCTTATTGTGTAAATCAAAGGGTTCAGCAAGGGCACAAGATGGTATTTAACATTGACACCACCTCATTGAGACTGAACGAGGAATGCACACTGGGCCTCAGGTACATAAACAGAACAGCCCCAGAGAGTATCGAGACTACAGTCAGATGGGAATGCAGATAGAAAATACCTTCTGGAACCCCGTTGCAGAGGGGATGCAGAGGATGGTGGATATTATACAGATGTAGGAAACCACGGTGAACATCAAAGAACTGAGAATAACTGTGATTGCAGCCAAGAATCCCAGCAACTCAATCAGGCAGGTATCAGTGCAGGCTATTTTTAAGACCGTCCCAATGTCACAGTAGAAATAGTTGCTAATGTTGGAGTCGCATAAGGGCAGCTGGAAGATCAGAAGAGTTTGGAATAATATATCCAGGAATCCCCCGAAACAAGCCCCACAGACAGCTGGAGGCAGATCTTGCTGGTCATGACTGTGGCGTATAGCAAGGGTTTGCATATGGCCAAATAGCGGTCGAAAGACATCACAGCCAGGATGAAGAACTCCGTGCTGCCCAGGAAGAAATGGAAGAAAGTCTGAATGAGGCAACAGTACATGTAAATTTTTGTCTCAACTGCTACAAAGGTCTCTCGCATTTTGGGCACCATGGCGGTGGTGTACCAGCTCTCCAGGAATGAGAGGTTGCTCAGGAAAAAGTACATTGGAGTGTGCAGCTTGTGACTGGTTCTCACGGTGATCACAATAAGGCCGTTTCCTACAATGGTCAGGATGTACATGAGTAAAATGACCGAGAAGAACACAATGTGAAAACCATGCCCAAGGGGGAAGCCCCGGACAATTAACTCCTTCACTGTTGTAGTATTTTTCTTGCACATTGTCTACTTCCTCCTTTGAGTTGCGACTCGCAGGGACAGCAAAAGGTGCAGTCGTTTGGAGGTGGGAGTTCAGTTCAGTGGTAGTTCCAAAGAATCAGGCAGGGTCAGTAGAGGCAAAAATTGGTTTGGCCAAATCTGAACCTGTTCGGAATTAGTGGAGAATTTAAAAAGTTGTCACAAATTCCTGTTTGGATCAAAGGAAGCATTTTGTTGGATGCAAAACATTTTGGGCTAGATTCACAACGTCTAAGGAAGCTGTTCCTTTGAACAACGTGGTGTCCGGGCTAAATGCAGTCTTGACCCCCTTGCTGAACCCTTTGATTTACACAATAAGAAACAAGGAGGTGAAGGCGGCCTTTTGGAATGCAGTGAGGGGCGGGGGAATGGGGAGCACGTTCCCTGAAGCCTGACTGCTTTTCTCTGGTGAAAAATACCTAGTTGCTAGGGCTGGATTTTTCAAAGAAACCTAAGGGAGTAAAACACCTTAATTCAAAGGGGTTAGTGGGCATAAATCTGCTTTGGAAACCTTGGCCTAGATAAGGTGACCAGAAGATACCCAAGTTATAAATACCAGAGTAAGATTCCTTAAGTGTCCTTTAGCTCAGGGGAGAAGCACTCACCTGGGATATAACAGACCCATGTTAAAATCTGCTTTGGAAGAAAGATTTGAACTTAAGTTTTCCCCTTCCTGAGTAACCACAGGACAATGGGGTACTGCCTGATGGGGGTAGGGGTGTTCTTAATATTTCCCGTTGATGCTGTTCAAATTTGTATAATAAATTAAACAGCCACTGGTGCAGGGACTTGAACTTAAGTCTACAACAGGCTAAGTACTCACCTAACCACAAAAGGTGCAAAGCCAACTTTCTACTGACTCTTTTTGGTCTGATGATTGTATGGTTATAAGATGGCCCTCACTATCTCCTCCTCCCCTATTTTGAGTGTGATGCCTAAATCCCCTTGTGAATCTGGCATGATTTATTAATGTGTTATTATTAGTACTAGTACTAGTACTACTACTACTGGGAAACCATTTGACAAATGCATGTCCAGTGTGCAAATTATTTCAAGGTTGATCAAAATTGCATTTTGGGGTAAATAAACTAATTTGTCTCAAATATTTCAAGCAGGTCTCCGGACATTAGCTAATGTCTCAGAAATACTGGACTCAGCAAAGGAGATCAGGGCTTCTGCTACAACATTTTCTCATGAATATATATGCAATTCCCAAACACCATCTATCTATCCCTCTATGTGCATCTCTCTCTCTTTCTCTCAAAGCTGATGAATTGTTGACCATATCGCTCTATCTACCATGGCATTAAGGACCAGATTTTGCTATCACTGCAGTCAATGGGGGATAAGTAACAATTTATGCTTGTGAGGCACTCAGATCCACTGGCAATGGGAGTGATACAAGAATCTAGATTGATAAAACGGGATCTTAGTTCTATAGGGTTAATCAAGTATAGTATCTGGGTGTTTACTTCAAAAGAGATTAAATAATACTAATAAATAACTTGGCATTTGTATAGCCTTTGAACACTGTATCATTTTATATACCAGTAGCCAAACTTCCACTGACTTAAGCATGAGCTGGAATGCTTCTGACCCTCAGCCCTTCGCTGCATTGGGGACACTCTCACTTCTTTGCACGGTCTCAGAGAGACAAAGCAGCTGCTGTATCCTCAGCTTAACTGCCCTGTTAAATTGTGTTCACTGTTGATCTATCTGATCAGAGAGGCACAAAGCATCTGTGATGTATCCAGTGACTCGCACCCTGAGTTTAAATTCCAAAGGAAGGGGTGACTAACTTCTTTAGCTTAAGACAACAAGTTAGGAATCGTGTGCTATATTCACTGGTAACCTCTAGCTACTTCAGGTATGTCTGCTCTGCAAATGAGGGGTCTGATTGTAACACATGTAGGCATACCTCAACTAGCTTCAATCTTGGGTACCAATAGCAGCACGGACCTCAGCGTGGGCTATACAAGTCCACCTGGGACGCTGGGTAATTACTCACAGGACACTGCTGCTGGTACTTGAGCTAGATAGATCAAAGCTAGCGTGAATATGTCTACTGATTCTGAAATCATACCTCCAATTACAGTGTAGACAGAGTGGCGCTCCAGTGACATGGGGCAGTTGTGAATGTCCAGACTGTACCCTACAGCTGCTCTGTATCACCAGAATGGCACAAAACAGCCAGAGACTATCAATGAGACTATCCCCACAATCTCCAGGAAGAACACAAAGGAATTACTCACATCAGTGTTAGAACGTTCAAGCTCCAGAATGAGATATCCGGGAGCAGGAGAGACAGCTTTCTCGGGAACTGGGACATGGCTGTAGAACTTGCCTCTGGAATTGGTTGGGCTGCTCAGAGCCTCCCAAAGATAGAATCTCCACTTCTTCAGTCTGTCAGTAACCCGTCTGAAATCAGATGTTTAAGAAGCAAAACAAAGAAAATGACAACCTCTCATAAAATAGGGAAAGGGGAAAGAAGGGACTACAGTGCTCTCTGTGTTCAGTTTATGAATATGTATGGCTTTTATATATCTTCATAGTGGTTGTGGTGTACCTGCCTGTATAGATGGGTAGATATGTAGCTTGTTAGACAGACTGATGGATAGGTCAGATAGAAAGAGAAAAATAGACAGATGGGAGGATTAAGAGAAAATTCCTTCAAGGAGAAGAAGGTGCAGAACACTGAAACTGCCCATTTGAAATATTATAGGATACAGCTTTTTATTTTCAAAGACGTGTGTTTTGCTTGATATAAAGAAAGCATATTTTAGATCTAACGGTCCTAAAGTACTTTCCATACATTTTAATCTCTGCAAAACATCCTTCTGAACTCAACAATGTTAGCACCCTTTCTCTACTCACAGTAACCAGTTCAGGATGCTGCCAACACCCAAGTAAAATATACAATGACATGGAGGTAATGTGTGATGTGGATTTGAATCCAACTAATTCCAGCTAATTATTATATCTCCACAGAATGTTCTATTTTCTGCCTAATTTCTTTTCTCATCAGGGATACTGTTCCTGACAGCTTGTATTCCATCTGTGTGTGGGATGTTTGTGTAGAGAGCCTCTACATCCATGGTGGCTAGGATGGTGTTTTCTGGGAGGTCACCAATGCATTGTAGTTTTCTCAGAAAATCAGTGGTGTCACGGAGATAGCTGGGAGTGCTGGTGGCGTAGCGTCTGAGTAGGGATTCCACATGATACAGTTCTGCGGTGATCTGGAAGCCTACTTTCGCCACCTCCGACTCAAAGAATACTTTCAAGATAACACTGAACAGCGCACTGATACACAGATACCCTCCCACCAACAACACAGGAAGAAGAACTCCACATGGACTCCTCCTGAGGATCGAAATGACAGTCTGGACCTATACATAGAATGCTTCCGCCGACGTGCACAGGCAGAAATTGTGGAAAAACAACATCGCTTGCCTCATAACCTAAGTCGGTTCATGCCTCCAGCTTCCACCCCGGACACACCACACGATCCATCGTCTACAGCCAAGCGCTGAGGTACAACCGCATCTGCTCCAACCCCTCAGACAGAGACCAACACCTACAAGATCTTCACCAAGCATTCTCAAAACTACGATACCCACACAAGGAAATAGAGAAACAGATCAACAGAGCCAGATGTGTACCCAGAAGCCTCCTGCTACAAGACAGGCCCAAAAAAGAAACCAACAGAACTCCACTGGCCATCACCTACAGTCCTCAGCTTAAATCTCTCCAACGCATCATTAGTGATCTACAACCCATCCTGGACAATGATCCCTCACTTTCACAAACCTTGGGAGGCAGGCCAGTCCTCGCACACAGACGACCCGCCAACCGTAAGCATATTCTCACCAGCAACCACGCACCGCACCATAACAACTCTAACTCAGGAATCAACCCATGCAACAAACCTCGATGCCAACTCGGCCCACATATCTACACCAGCAACACCATCACAGGACCTAACCAGATCAGCTACAACATCACCGGCTCATTCACCTGCACGTCCACCAATGTTATATATGCCATCATGTGCCAGCAATGCCCCTCTGCTATGTACATTGGCCAAACTGGACAGTCACTACGCAAGAGGATAAATGGACACAAGTCAGATATCAGGAATGGCAATATACAAAAACCTGTAGGAGAACACTTCAACCTCCCTGGCCACACAATAGCAGTTGTAAAGGTAGCCATCTTACAGCAAAAAAAACTTCAGGACCAGACTCCAAAGAGAAACTGCTGAGCTCCAGTTCATTTGCAAATTTGACACCATCAGATCAGGATTAAACAAAGACTGTGAATGGCTATCCAACTACAGAAGCAGTTTCTCCTCCCTTGATGTTCACACCTCAACTGCTAGCAGAGCACCTCACCCTCCCTGATTGAACTAACCTCGTTATCTCCATACTGATTTATACCTGCCTCTGGAAATTTCCATTACTTGCATCTGAAGAAGTGAGGTTCTTACCCACGAAAGCTTATGCTCCCAATACTTCTGTTAGTCTTAAAGTTGCCACAGGACCCTCTGTTGCTTTTTACTCTTTCTAATGACTACTTCAAATCCTCAGACCTTACTATTAAAAAATCTTTCTTTCTTTCTTTCTTTCTTTCTTTCTTTCTTTCTTTCTTTCTTTCTTTCTTTCTTTCTTTCTTTCTTTCTTTCTTTCTTTCTTTCTAAACAGAAAACTAATGAGTTGTTTAAAAAACAACAGCAATCAACCAAATTTCCAAATATTTAAGTAAAAGTTCTATTCCTTGGAGCTCTCATGTAAAAATAAAAATCAAGATAATTTTTACATTTATATATTTATTTCTTTGGATTTATAACTTTTTAAAACTCACTTCTTCTGTGTTCTAAGCACCTATTTACATGCATTAAACATGCCACTCTTAAAAAGCTATTCATAGCTTGGCAGTTGTATGTCAGACAAATCTAACATATGCAAACAAAAACACTTTATCATCCCTCAAATGCCCCAAGCTCAGCATCTTCTGCACTTCTCTAAAACTCAGGGAAACAACAAATTTGCATCATGTCCTTAAGATCAATAGACATGTCCTATATTGAACCAAAGGCAATTTCAGTCATGTAGCTCCAGATTATTGTTTCATAGATAAATGAAAGAATCCAGTGACCTTTGGAGATTGATTTGGGGTTAGATTTTAAAGGTATTTAGGTGCCTAAATTTGTAGATAGGTGCCTATAGGGATTTTCAGAAGTACCTAGGCACCTAAGTCCCATTGGGAATTAGGCACTTTTGAAAATCCAAATAAGGACCAGTGTGGATCTTTAGATGATTAAGTATCTGTAAAAGCCTGGCCCTTTGTTCTTATTCAATGCTGTGAAGGAATCTGACCCTTCATCCCTCGAGTCACTGGATCATATCTCCAGCCAGTGTCAATTGGAGTTGATCCAAGTCAGTGGGCCCAGTTCCAGACAGTGTAAATTGCCCACAGTTCCACATAAGTCAATGGCGCAGTACTGAGTCACACCAGATGATGTGCTGATCCAATGGGAACTTTCCAATGAGATGTAGAATCATATCTTACCTGCTCTTGATCTTGACCTAGGAATGGGCAAGATCCTCAACCTGTGTAAATTGGCACCACTTCATTTGCTTCACAGACGCTGCACCAGTTTACACCAGAGAACATTAGTGGAGGAGTGTATCTGTAGTATAGGCATGCTCTGAGCATTCAGTATAGTGACATCTTAAGGGTGCTGGTAGTTCAAAAGCATCTAAGGGATTTAAGAGCAAAAATCTCCCATTGACCTTCCATGGGACTTGTGCTTCTAAATCCCCTAGGTACTGTTTTAACTCTCCCCTAAATGAATAGTATAGCTTCATATACAAATATGAATAGTTGTTAGCAGTTTTCACATTCATTGCTTGATTTAACCACAACTCATGATTAAGCCTATTTGTATTTTTCCAAAATAATATGGGGGAGAACTTCAGTGTCATGAAGAATATTCAATCTTTCAATAAAACAGGCCTTAATTCTCTAAGGTGATTTGTGTGAGAGCAATTCAGACTTCTTAACAATCATAGAATAACAGGGTTGGAAGAGACCTCAGGAGGTCATCTAGTCCAACCCCCTGCTCAAAGCAGGTCCAATCCCCAATAGATATTTGCCCCACATCTCTAAATGGCCCCCTTAAGGATTGAACTCACAACCCTGGGTTTAGCAGGCCAATGCTCAAACCACTGAGCTATCCCTCCCCCAACAATAGAGCTTGACTGGCTCTAAAGCTATTGACGAAGAGACAGGAATTTATAAAAGCCTGAAATCTACTTACCCTACCAGATTGACAGAATGTTATCGAGATAGACAGATTCTGGTTCATTTCTTGGGTATCATTTACAGACCAGTCATTAGAAAGAATCTGAGTGGAGAAAACATTATAATGTCAAAGAATTTAACTTAACATTGGGAGACTGATTCATGCTTTTTCACCAATTGTTGGATACTGCTCTTATGTTCCTAGAAAGGAGAAAGAGAACTGAACCTACCATAACAAGGAGAAGTTAGATCAGATACCAGAGGTATCACAGCTAGCATAACAATGTAGAACATTCTCCAACTCTTGGAGGGTATAAAAAAGACTGGATGACTTTCGAAATGACATATTGTATCTCAACCACAAGTATTGTGCCCAGAGCAGAAATACCGGGTGAAATTCTATTTTCCATCCAATAGAGATGTTCAGTGGAAAAATAATTGATTAGTAGATAGATGTCTACTGGGAATCAATGGTAGTTTGGTGACCAGGCACTTCTGAAAATCACACTAGATATATACTTGCTTTTTAGGTGCCTAAATTCTTTTGAAAATTTGGTCTTAAGTTTCACAACTACATTGAGTTTCATTGGAATTTGGGCACCTAAAACCCATAGCTTATATGAAAAGCTCAGCTTTTCTGTTTACTATCCTGAATCTTGTTAGGAAGGAAAATCGGTTTTAGAGGATTGCTGTGCTAGTCTTGGACTTTGCTCTGCTACTGTCAATGCTGCATTTGTTCTGTGGATAGTTGTACATTGATCTCAAATGTCTGACAGTTCAGCACTTTCAAGAAATACAAAATTATTTTAATTGTTTCCATTAAAATTACAATTGACTAAATGTTTATTTATGAAAAATACAGATGGAGAAAGGATTTTACACAGAATTGTACTAAACATTAACAGATTGACTCATGCCTTCTCATTATCATTTTGTTGCTTTACTTGTAGCTATCCAGAAGCATTTCACAGGTTGGGGAACAACTTTGCTGTTCTCCGACCAAAGGCTTCTCTCAGAGCGAGCTTCACAGTCTTGTTTCTGAGGCTGTAGATAAAGGGGTTGAGGAAAGGGTACAGTACGGTGTTCAGCAGAGCCACCCCTTTGTTGACATCCAAGGAGAAACTTCCTGAAGGCCTGGCATACAAAACAATGCAGCTTCCATAGACGACAGCCAAAGCTGTGACATGGGACCCACAGGTAGCAAAAGCTTTCTGTTTGCCTGTGACTGTTGGGATTCGCAGAATAGAGAAGAAGATGCTTACATATGACAACATTATCAAGCATAATGAACTCAGCACTACAGTTGTGCTCAAAATGGAGTCTGCCCTCCTAATCCCACTGGTGTCAGTGCAGGATAGTAGGAAAAGGGGTGTGTTGTCACAAAAGAAATGGTTGATCACATTTGGCCCACAGAATCTCAGCTTTGAAATCAGGACCATCGGTACACTTATAACTGTGAAACTTCCCACCCATGAAACAAGGACTAGCTGAATGCAGAGTCTCTGATTCATGATGGTGGCGTATTGCAAAGGGCGGCAGATGGCAACATAGCGATCAAAGGACATGACCACTAAAAGGGTGAACTCTGTAGCCCCAAGAGTGAAATAGAAGAAGGTCTGGGCCATGCAGCCATTCAATGAAATGGTTTTGCTGACAGAGAGAAAGGTCAGCATCATTTTAGGGCTTGTGACCGAGGTGAACCAGATTTCCAAGAAGGACAAATTGGCGATGAAAAAGTACATGGGAGAGTGGAGTCGATGATCCACCCACACTATGAAAATGATGACCACGTTGCCCGTCACTGTGATCAGGTAGGTGAGGAGAAGAATCAGGAACAGAAAAATCTTCAGTTTCTCACCAAGGCTGGGAAATCCCAATAGGATGAACTCAGACACAACCGTTTCATTTCTTTCCTCCATGTCTGACTTCAGGGTTGTCTGTAGAAAGAGTAAATATGAAAATAAGTGAATGGCATTTTCATGTATTCATAGATTTTAAAGCCGGATGGAACAGTTGTGATCTTTTACCCCCACTTTGTACATAATATATGACATATGATTTTACCTAATAACTCCTCCATTAATCCTGTAATTTGTTGTCATAAGAACAACCATACTGGGTCAAACCAATTGTCCATCTAGCCCAATATCCTGTCTTCTGACAGTGGCTAAAGCCAGGTGCTTCACAGGAATGAACAAAACAGGGCACTTATTGGGTGATCCATACCCTGTCATTCACTCCCAACATCTGGCCATGAGAGGCTCAGACACACAGAGCATGGGATTGCATCCCTGACCGTCTTGGTTAATAGCCCTTGATCGACCTATCCTCCAGGAATTTATCTAAACCTTTTTTGAACCCAGTTATACTTTTGGCCTTCACAACATCCCCTGGGAATGAGTTCCACAGGATGACTCTGTGTTGTGTGAGGAAATACTTCCTTTTTTTTGTTTTAAACTAGATGCCTATTAATTTCATCAGGTGACCCCTGGTTCTTGCGTTCCATGAAGAGGTAAATAACACTTCCCTATTCACTGTCTCCAAACCAGTCATGACTTTCTAGACCTCTCTCATATCCCCCCATAGTCATCTCTTTTCCAAGCTGAAGAGTCTCAGTCTTTTTAATCTCTCCTCATATGGATGCTGTTCCATACCCCTAATTATTTTTGTTACCCTTCTCTGTACCTTTTCCATTTCTAATACATAATATGCCCACTCCTAGAGCACTATGGGCAGTTCTGGTCGCCCCATCACAGAAAAGATGTATTTGTATAGTCGCATTATATTATTTGCAATCTTATTATCTATCCTTTTGGTAATGATTCCCAACATTCTGTTCGCTTTTTTGACTACTGCTGCACATTGAGTAGATGTTTTCAGAGAACTATCCACAATGACTCCAAGATCTCTTTTTTGAGTGATAACTAATTTAGACCCTATCATTTTTCATGTGAAGTTGTGATTATGTTTTCTCATATACATTACTTTGCATTTCTCAACACTGAATTTCATCGGCCATTTTGTTTCCCAATCACCCGGTTTTGTCGGATCCTTTTGTAACTCTGCTTTTGACTTAACTATGTTATATAATCTTGACTCGTTTGCGAACTTTGCCATCTTTGTGCAGCGGCAGTCAAAAAAGCTAACAGTGAAAAGAAGAGCATGGCATCCAGGTGTCCAAGCCGCTGTGTCACTGAGCACCCAGAAGCATATGTTCTTTTTGGTCATTGTTTTGCAACATAATTCCATTATAGATTCCTCCGCTGGAAGGGACCACTGAGTTCATCTAGTCTCATCGCTTGTATAACTCCTGCCATTGAACTTCCTCAAAATAATTCCTTTTAACGAGATCCTATCTTTTAGGAAAAATCCCGTCTTGATTTAAATATTGCCAGTGATGGAAAATCCACCACCACACTTGGTGAGTTGTTCAAATGGTTAATTCCCCTCACTGTTAAAAAAGGTGCACCTTAGTTCCAATTTGAATTTTTTCTAGCCTTCACTTTCTGTCATTTGGTCTTGTTCTACATTTTTGCTGCTAGACTGAAATATTTGCTCCCCACGTAGGTACTTATTGACTGTGAGCAAGTTACCTTTTAAAGTTCTCTTTGTTAAGATAATTATATTGAGCTCCTTCAGTCTATCACAATCAGTAATGTTTTCCAAAGCTTTAATCATTTCGTGGTTCATCTCTGAACCCTCACCAATTTATCAGCATCCTTCTCCAACTGTGGACCCCAGAACTGGATACAGGATTCCAGCAGCAGCTGCATCAGCACCAAATGGAAAGGAAACACACCCCCCTTCTCCTTCTCAATATTCCTGTTTTCACACCCAAGGATGGCATTCGACTTTTTTGGCCACATCACTGAACTGGGAGCTCATGTTCGGCTGATTATTTACTGTGACCCCTGAGTCTTTTTCAGAGTGAAGTTTGCTTAAGACATCCAATAACAATATCTCATGCAATGCAATTGCAAGTGAACATAGTCCCTTCTCCACACCCATGAGTGACCTGTAGCAGTGTTTTTCAGGCTTTTAATGTTGGTGAATCATGAATCAAAGTAAAAATGTTCACAATCCCATCACATTTACTATAAAGAGTAAAACTGCTATCAATGTTAACAGTGATAACCCTACCGAATACAAGTACTATATTCGATCTCAGAAACTTTGAAGGTTTTTACCACCCCAAGTTTGTTCTAGAAATTTGATTTGTCAGGATTGTAATAAAAAATTCAGTGCCTCTCCTCCCCCCCCTCATTGCTTTAATGCCAAAGCTCCCAGAAACAACACCCATCTGTTTGGAAACACAGATCTAATCTGCTCTCGGCCATCACATAAATCATAGGAGTTTATCTAGTAATTTCTCCATTAAGCCCACAACTTGTGGATGAAGTAGGGGATATCTTTCAGAAAGACCTCCAAACTCAACACAAAGACTACAAATAACAGAATATCCACTATATCTCTAGGTAAATTGTCTCAATAGTTAATGACTCTCATCCTTAAAAATGTGCTCCTTACTTCTTGTTTGAATTTGTTTTTCTTCAGCCTCAAACCATTGGATACTTTTTTCTGCTAGGCTAAAGAGTCCTCAACTGTCAGAAATCTCTTCCCCATGTAGGCACTTCTAAATCATGATCAAGTCATCTCTGAACCTTCTCTACAATAACATAAATAGATTGAACTTCACTACTGTATTCTATAGCTCCACCTTGCTAAATCCTTCCCTTATTCCCCTTTTCTACAGCAGTGACAAGGCAAAAGCAGTAGCTAAAGATCACTGAGACACCCCTTCTAGTGATAGACTCAAGGAGCTCAGTCTCTCTAGTTTAAAAAGGAGAAGTTGAAGGGGTGACTCGGTTACAGCCAAAGGTACAGGGGGAGCAAATGGGCTCTTCCCTTTAGCAGAGACAGGTATTACAAGCTCCTTGGCCAGAAGTTGAAGCTAGAAGAATTTGGGACAGGAAATAAAAGTATAATTTTTTAAAAGTGAGGATAATTAACAATTGGAATTACTTACCGAGGGCTGTGGTGGAGTCTCCATCACTGACCATTTTTATATCAAGATTGGTTTTTTTTTTCCCTAAAAGATCTGCTCTAGGAATGTTTTTCTGGGAAGTTCCAGGGCCGGTGTTAGAGAGGAGGCCAGCCCAGATGATCACAAGGGTCCCTTCTGGCCATCTGATCTATGCATTTCTGAGCCATGGAACATCAAAGCATAGTTATAGACACCATAATTTTATATCTTCATCTTTTCAGACTTGCTGAACATTGGATGCTATCATTTAGAAATGAAACAGAAACTGCATCACTTTCTCTGACGTTCTCTCTCCGTTGCTTTCTCAGCATTTTTCCTCCTGAGTTCATCTGGTGAAAAAAACTTTGCCTTCACACACTCTGTAAATAAGGTTTTGAAAATGCTATGATTTCCTTGGAGACCTGGCAACACCAATGGGAAATTACAAGAGGCAAGAAATCTCCTAGGACAATCTGAGATGAATGATCAAATTGAACACAGAAATGGTCATCTTTAAGGCTAAGATTTTTCAAAAGACTAAGGGAGTTAGATGCAGTACTCCTATGATCTTTCCATGGGATTTAGGTGTGCAAATCCCTTAGGAAACATTGAAATCCTATCATAAACTGTTAGGGCAGAACTCAGTGATTAATTCAGCTTTTTTGAATTTCTCAAATTTTAATGTTTTTTCATGATTTTTCCATCAAAGTTTGGAATTATGCTGTGAAAGGTAACAGACAAATGTTACTCTTAAATATTCATAAAATTCATTACCTCTTTTGCAAACACCTCTATTGATTTATGTTCTAAAATAGACAGATTGTAAATGGAATGGCAAATCAGTGAGTATTTGTGAGCATAGCTCTGTGTTTAACAACTTCATATGTGGCTGGCAATTGAAAAAATAAATGTTGATTTAGGTTGGACCAAAAATTAATTTAAATAAATTGGTGAATTAAAAAGTAAAAAAAAAAAACCCCACAAATTTATTTTGGGTCAAATGACAAAACTGAAATATATCGTTTCAGTCTTGGGCATATTCAAATATTTTCTATGGTTTTTTTTTTAAATAAAGGAAATTTTAAGACAAGAATGTTGCTTGCACGGAAAAACTGAAACACAACTCTTGGAAAATGTTGCAATGAAATATATATATATTTTTTAATGTTGCTGACCCAGTTCAGTGAAACTAACATGAATTTGTAAAATTTTAGTGTTGCTGAATCAGAATTTTAGACCAAAGAATGTTTCAGCCAAAAAAGTTCACCCACCTCAATTTATGAGCATCTGTATGTATTACACCAGGCTTGTGTGTGAATTTCTTGATATTGAGATGGGCCAAAATGAAATTCCTTTTACCAAATCAAATGGGCAGTTTAGAATATTCTTCTAATAGGAAACTGCTAACAGTGTAATCTTAGAGGTCAAGATCAAGGAAGAAAAAAGAGACTAGACTTCTATCCAGAGACAGGCAACACCAGTCAAGACAACTAATTTTATTGTCATAATAATTATTTGAGTTTCATGTGGGGTTGGAGTTTCACTATGAGGCATGCTTACCTGAACATTCATTACACACACCGAATTCTAATCTAGGAAGATTCTATAGCTTTTCTCTGAGAATAGAAATCTCAGGTATGTCTATTAGGCCCTGTAGTGAGTCGTGGCTCCCCTCCGACTCCGGCAGGGTAGAGCTGCTTCCATCCCCAGCGTGGGCGGAGCTTCCGGGTCCAGGGCCCGCCCCTCCGAGGTCACGGCCCCGACCCGGAAGTATAAAAGCCCGCCACCAAAGCTCAGTAGGAGCCAGCCGGCCGGAGAGAGCAGACGTCCCGGACCAAGCTCCCGCCTGGGAGACACCGGCAGACCGCGAACCGCCTGCTAACGCCCTGCGCCGGTCTAGCCTCCCTCTTGCCCGGTACCCCGAGGAGGACTGGCCCAGCCTGCCCCGGACCCGTTACACCGAGGAAGACTGGCCCAGCCTGCCCCGGACCCGGTCACCCGAGGAGGACTGGCCCAGCCTGCCCCGGACCAGCGGCCCCGAGGAGGAGTCAAGTCTGCCCCGTGCCAGCTATCCCGGGGAGGAGCTACCGAACCAGCCCCCCAGCCCCGCCACCGAGGAGCCGATGCTGGTGGACTGGCCTGAACCCAGCCCCACGGACGAGGTAGGCCCCGAGGGGGAACAAGGAAGTAGCCCGGGGATAGCCGACCCCGGTCAGGCTGCAGAGGCCTGTGAGCCGATGTCAGTGTGTTTTGGTCAGGATACCCCACTGACCGGCAGCGAGAGTCATCGCTGCTAGGGCCCCGGGCTGGGACGCAGTGGAGTGGGTGGGCCTGCGTCCCCCCCTGCCACCCCTACATACGGGTGGCAGGCTTCCCCCTCACCCAAGGCTCAGGTAGGAACCTGGGCCCCCTTTGCCTACTTGCCTGCTCAGCCCCTGCTCCAAAGGGGCTTGAGCTATGACTGTTTGTGCCCCGCCCTGCTACAGAGGGCCTGGGCTCCTTGAACTGCGGTTTGCCCAGCCCCTGCTACAGAGGGCCTGGGCTCCTTGAACTGCGGTTTGCCCAGCCCCTGCTACAGAGGGCCTAGGCTCCTGTACTGTTGTATTATCCAGCCCCTGCTCCCGAGGGCCTGGACTCCGTAACTGTTGTTTTTCCTCAGCCCCCACACCAGAGGGCCTGAGCGCTGAGCTAACCGGCTATTGATTTCGACCACAGTGAGTCGGCGTGGCTCCCCTCCGCCTCCGGCAGGGTAGAGCCCCGACTCACTCGATTACACTTGGCGCCCAACGTGGGGCCGCTGCCCCAGTATGTGGGCACGAGCCCTAGACCCCTGTGAGAAGGGGTCCGGGGGGGGACGATCCCCCGCCGCGGACATGGATTGGACAAAATTGTTCACGCTCCTGACGGAGAGCCAGGAGCGACAGCAGGCGGCCCAGGTTCAGCAGCAGCAGCAGCAACAGGCCGCCCAACTGCAACACCAGCAGCAACTCCTCCAGCAGATGGGAACGCAGCAGCAGCAACTGGTCCAAGACCTGATGGCGAAAACGCAGGAATTCCAGCAGCAGTGTCTTCAGCAGCTGGTGACTGCGCTGCCCCGCCCTGCGGGGCTCCAGCCAGGGGGCGCGGCCGAAGTCCCCCGTTCCACCCTGCCGGTGCGACTGACTAAGATGGGGCCACAGGACGACCCGGAAGCCTTCTTAGTGACTTTCGAACGCGTCGCACTTGTTGCCGGGTGGGCGCCGGACCAGTGGGCCACCCTCCTCGCCCCGTATCTGACGGGTACCGCCCAAACCGTCTACCGGGGCCTGTCCACAGAGGAGGCACGAGATTACGTCCGCGTCAAGGCGGCGATACTGGACGCCTTAGACATTTGCCCCGAAACCTGCCGACAGCGGTTCCGGGCCCTGGCCTACAACCCGGGCGCCCGGCCTTGGTTGATGGCCCAGGAACTGAGGGACCTGTGCCAACAGTGGCTGCAACCAGAGCGGCGAACCCCCGAGGAGCTCGCCGAGCAAGTGCTATTAGAACAGTTCATCCATATCCTCCCCTTCCGGGGAAGGGCCTGGGTCCTCCGCCACCGACCTGCCACGGTAGCAGCGGCCGTCACCCTCGTGGAGGACTTTATGGTGGCCGAAACCACGGCGGGACCGAGTATACGGGGGCATCCTTCGGGGCTCGAGTGCCCCAACCCCGAGAGACGGACGAACCCCCGAGGCGAGGGACGGAACTCCCCGGGGAGTCAGGAGCCGCAGCACCGCCGGCACGAGGGTGCGCCTCGGCCTACCCCCATGGGACCTGAGAGCGGGACTGGCCGGGGCCCACGGAGTCCCCCGAGGAACCCTGCACGCGGCCCGGCCCAATCCGGGCGGCCCGAAATCGGACCCTGCTTCTCCTGCGGGAAGAGGGGGCATCTCCAACGGGACTGCACAGAAATGGACTGCAGCTTTGGGCACGTGTGTGCCGGGGAGAACCGGGCTCGACCCCCGCAGGCTGCTAAAGTCACCGTACCCGTCACGGTGGGAGGTTCCCAAACCCGAGCCCTGGTTGACTCCGGCTGCGGACAAACCTTAGTCCGCCAAAGCCTGGGGTTCCCCGAAGACCCCCAGCTGGGAAACATCCTCCTGCAGTGCATCCACGGGGATGTCCGCCCGTATGCCAGTGCCCGAGTTCCACTGACCGTGGACGGGGTCACGCGGACCATGGTGGTGGGCCTGGCCCCGCGGCTGGCCTACCCCGTGATTTTGGGGTGGGACTGGCCGGAGTTCCTGAGCCTCTTAGCCACCCGGATACAGGAGACGCCCGACATCACCCCGGCCTTGGAGGGAGACTGCCGCGAGGCTCCCCCGGAGGAGACTGACGAGGTGGAACCTCAGACCCCGGAAAGGGAGGCGGAAGAGGCCCCCCCAGAACCGGCCGACGACCCTCAGGTCACTACCGATTTCTGCCGGGACCAGCGGGAAGATCCCACCCTGAGCCGGGCCTATGAACAGTTGGCCGCAGTGGACGACGCGCTGATTGATCCCGCCCGGGCCAAAACGTGGCCCCGCTTCGAACTACAGCGGGATCGCCTCTATCGCGTCGACCAGGATGCCCGCACCGGGCTAATCCAGAGACAGCTGATGGTACCCCGCTGCCACCGTCGGGCGGTGATGAGGCTCGCCCACGATGTCCCCGCCGCCGGACACCTGGGTCAAGAGAAGACCCTAGCGCGGATCCTCTCCCGGTTCTTCTGGCCAGGAGTACACCAAGACGTGCGGAACTATTGCACCGCCTGTCCCGAATGCCAGCTGGCGGCTCCCCCATGAACAGCCCCCGCCCCACTAGTCCCCATGCCCGTTATAGAGACCCCGTTTGAACGGGTGGCGATGGACTTGGTGGGACCTCTCCTGAGAAGCCGGGCCGGATTTTTACATATTCTAGTCATCGTAGACTACGCGACCCGTTTTCCGGAGGCCGTCCCACTCCGGAGTATTACGGCCAAGGCTATCGCCGATGAGCTCATCAAAGTCTTCGCCCGCGTGGGCCTGCCCCGGGAGATCCTAACTGACCAGGGCACCAATTTTACATCCCGGTTACTCCGACAGGTCTGCAGGCTTCTCGGTATTAAACAGCTGCGCACTTCGGTATACCACCCACAAACCGACAGCCTAGTCGAGCGGTTTAACCGGACCATGAAGGACATGCTGCGCAAGTTCTCCCCGGAAGACCTGCGCCGCTGGGACCAGCTGATCCCGCCATTACTCCTGGCCGTCCGTGAGGTACCCCAAACCTCCACCAAGTTCTCTCCATTTGAGCTGTTATACGGCCGTCGTCCGAGAGGACTCCTGGACCTCATGAGAGAGACTTGGGAGCAGACCCCGTCGCCTACACAGGGCCTTCTCCAGTATGTCCTCCAATTACAGGGGCGCCTGGCCCGAGCGGGGACGCTTGCGCGAGAGAACCTGAAGGCTGCACAAGAGGCTCAAGCTCACACCTACAACCGGGCGGCCCAAGTCCGCGAGTTCCAGCCCGGCGACCAGGTTCTCCTGCTCCTACCCTCCAGTGAGTCCAAGCTACTGGCGTGGTGGCAGGGGCCGTATGCGGTGGTCCGGAAGGTTGGGCCGGTCACCTACGAGATCAACCAGCCCGACCGCCGGAAAAAGCTCCAGAAATACCACGTTAACCTCTTGAAGCCCTGGAAGGAGCGGGAGGGCTTCCTGATCAACCCCTGTCCACCCGACCTGGAGTTGGGGCCCCGGGTTACGCCAGTCGAGAACGTCGGCACTCCGCAGCTTGGGGAATCCTTGACCGCGGAGCAACTGAAACAGACGGAGTGCCTCCTGCAGGCGTTCCACCAGACGTTCACCGACAAGCCAGGATACACGACCCTCGTGTACCATAATATTCAAACCGAGCCAGGGGTAGTAGTCCGCGAGTCGACGAGACCTCTTCCCTACCGCATGCGCCAAGTCGTCGAGGAGGAGGTACAAGCGATGCTGAAGCTGGGAGTCATTGAAGCCTCCCAGAGCGAGTAGCGCAGCCCAGTAGTCCTGGTTCCCAAACCGGATGGCAGCCAGCGTTTTTGCATCGACTTCCGCCGCGTCAACGCCATCTCGAAATTCGATGCCTACCCCATGCCCCACGTTGATGAGTTGCTGGACCGGTTAGGCAAAGCCCGCTTCCTTACGACCCTGGATCTGTGTAAAGGGTATTGGCAGATTCCCCTTGACCCCACGTCGCAGGAGAAAACTGCGTTTGCCACCACCTCCGGCCTCTATCAGTTCACCCGGATGCCTTTCAGCCTCCACGGGGCCCCTGCGACGTTCCAGCGACTCATGGACCGCCTTCTGCTCCCCCACTGTGACTACGTGGCCGCCTACTTAGACGATGTAGTCATTTATAGTGACCGGTGGGAGAACCATCTGGAGCGGGTAGCGGCTGTCCTAAGATCCCTGCGAGCTGCCGGCTTAACGGCCAACCCAAAAAAATGCCGCATCGGGTGGCAAGAGACTACCTACTTGGGCTACACGATTGGGGGAGGACAAGTGAAGCCGCTTGTCGGGAAGGTGCAAGCCTTGGCCGCGTGCCTGCCACCCACGACGAAGCGACAAGTACGTCAATTTCTGGGTCTGGCGGGTTATTATCGGAGGTTTATCCCCAACTTTGTCTCCATTGCAGCCCCTTTGACAGAGCTGCTCACCAAAACTAGTCCCAGACGGGTGGACTGGACCCCGGAATGTGACAGCGCCTTCCGGGCCCTCACGGACTGTCTCTGTCAGGAACCGGTCCTGTACAGCCCCGACTTTGACCGCGGATTTATCCTCCAGACGGACGCCTCGGAGGTAGGGTTAGGGGCCGTCCTGTCCCAAGACGTTGACGGGGAGGAACACCCCGTCGTCTACCTCAGCCGAAAACTGTTCCCGCGGGAAAGACACTATGCCGTAATAGAAAAGGAGGCCCTGGCGGTGAAATGGGCCTGTGATGCCCTCCGTTATTACGTATTGGGGGCCCCCTTCACGTTGGTCACGGACCATGCCGCGCTTCGCTGGTTGGCCCGGATGAAGAGTAACAATATGCGGCTGACGAGGTGGTACCTGGTGTTACAGCCCTATGCATATACCATCCGCCATAGGGCCGGTAAGGACCACGCCAACGCCGACTTTATGTCCCGCCTGGGAGAGTTGGACGGTTCCGGCCCTGAAGCACGGGAACCGGCCTTGAGGGCGGGGGGTATGTAGTGAGTCGTGGCTCCCCTCCACCTCCGGCAGGGTAGAGCTGCTTCGATCCCCAGCGTGGGCGGAGCTTCCGGGTCCGGGGCCCACCCCTCCGAGGTCACGGCCCCGACCCGGAAGTATAAAAGCCCGCCACCAAAGCTCAGTAGGAGCCAGCCGGCCGGAGAAGGCAGATGTCCCGGACCAAGCTCCCGCCTGGGAGACACCGGCAGACCGCGAACCGCCTGCTAACGCCCTACGCCGGTCTAGCCTCCCTCTCGCCCGGTACCCCGAGGAGGAATGGCCCAGCCTGCCCCGGACCCGTTACACCGAGGAAGACTGGCCCAGCCTGCCCTGGACCCGGTCACCCGAGGAGGACTGGCCCAGCCTGCCCCGGACCAGCGGCCCCGAGGAGGAGTCAAGTCTGCCCTGTGCCAGCTATCCCGGGGAGGAGCTACCGAACCAGCCCCCCAGCCCCGCCACCGAGGAGCCGATGCTGGTGGACTGGCCTGAACCCAGCCCCACGGACGAGGTAGGCCCTGAGGGGGATCTTGGAAGTAGCCCGGGGGTAGCCGACCCCGGTCAGGCTGCAGAGGCCTGTGAGCCGATGTCAGTGTGTTTCGGTCAGGATACCCCACTGACCGGCAGCGAGAGTCATCGCTGCTAGGGCCCCGGGCTGGAACGCAGTGGAGTGGGTGGGCCTGCATCCCCCCCTGCCACCCCTACACATGGGTGGCAGGCTTCCCCCTCACCCAAGGCTCAGGTAGGAACCTGGGCCCCCTTTGCCTACTTGCCTGCTCAGCCCCTGCTCCAAAGGGGCTTGAGCTATGACTGTTTGTGCCCCGCCCTGCTACAGAGGGCCCGGGCTCCTTGAACTGCGGTTTGCCTAGCCCCTGCTACCGAGGGCCTGGGCTCCTTGAACTGCTGTTTGCCTAGCCCCTGCCACAGAGGGCCTAGGCTCCTTGAACTGCTGTTTGCCTAGCCCCTGCCACAGAGGGCCTAGGCTCCTTGAACTGCTGTTTGCCCGGCCCCTGCTACAGAGGGCCTGGGCTCCTAGACTGCTGTTTGCCCAGCCCCTGCCACAGAGGGCCTGGGCTCCTTGAACTGCTGTTTGCCTAGCCCCTGCCACAGAGGGCCTGGGCTCCTTTAACTGCTGTGTGCCCAGCCCCTGCTACAGAGGGCCTAGGCTCCTTTAACTACTGTTTGCCCAGCCCCTGCTACAGAGGGCCTAGGCTCCTTTAACTACTGTTCGCCCAGCCCCTGCTACAGAGGGCCTGGGCTCCTCGAGCTGCTGTTTGCCCAGCCCCTGCTACAGAGGGCCTAGGCTCCTAGACTGCTGTTTGCCTAGCCCCTGCTACAGAGGGCCTAGGCTCCTAGACTGTTGTTTGCCCAGCCCCTGCTACAGAGGGCCTGGGCTCCTTGAACTGCTGTTTGCCCCGCCCTGCTACAGAGGGCCTGGGCTCCTGTACTGTTGTATTATCCAGCCCCTGCTCCCGAGGGCCTGGACTCCGTAACTGTTGTTTTTCCTCAGCCCCCACACCAGAGGGCCTGAGCCCTGAGCTAACCGGCTGTTGATTTCGGCCGCAGTGAGTCGGCGTGGCTCCCCTCCGCCTCCGGCAGGGTAGAGCCCCGACTCACTCTATTACAGGCCCCATCTACACTATTGCTAACACTTTCCAAGCCACTATAGAGATCTGGATGCCTGATTCTGCAATGTCCCACTTGGAGAAGGGCAGCCATAGAAACCATCTTTAAAACGGGGAAGAAATGGGAGCAAGGAATTCTACATCAGGCAGCCTAACTTCAGTACCTGGAAAGCTACCTAGCGAAAAACACAGTTATATGGCATGGCCAGAATGGATTGGTCAAGAACAAATCAGGCCAATCCAACCTAATTTCCATCCTTGAGTAGGTGACTGGCCTAATGAATGGGGGACATTATTATATTAGTTTTTAATAATGTTTTTGTCATAGTCCCACATTACATTCTCAGAAGAAAACTACAGAAATGTGATTTAGATGAAATTACTATCAGGTGGGTGCTCAACTGGTTGGAAAACCATACGAAAGAGTAGTTATCAATCACAGAATCATAGGGTGATAATGGCCCACAAGGGTCATCCAGTCTAACCGCCTGCCAAGATACAGGATTTGTTGTGTTTAAACCATCTAATGGTTCACAGTGAAATGGGGAGGTCCTATCTAGGTGTCAGTCCTCTGTCTGGTACTAGTCATTATTTTAATTAATAACTTTGATCACAGAGTGTTTATCAAATTTGCAGATGACGCCAAGCTGTGAGGGGTTCTGAGCACTTTGGAGGACAGGATGAGAATTCAAAATGACTTTGGCAGAGGATTGGTCTGAAATCAACAAGATGAAATTCAAGAAAGACAATTACAAGGTTCTACACTTAGGAAAGAAAAACTGAATGCACACCTACAAAATGGGAAATATAAAATGCTAGGTGGTAGTACTGCTGAAAATGGTCTGGGGATTATAGCAGTTCACAAATTCAGTATGAGTCAACAATGCAAGGCAGCTGAGAAAAAGATTAATATCATTCTAAGGTGTAACAATAGGAGTCTTGCAGGTAAAACCGAGCAGCTAATTGCCCTCACTCTACTCAGCACTGGTGAGGCCATAGCTGGAGTATTGCATATGTGATACCTGAGTCCTGTTGAAAGTGGTGTGACTTGAAGGAAGCTCGCCCTGCTGCTATCTGTGATGTGTTTGCTCTGTGGATAACGGCACATTGATCTCAATTGTCTGACAGTTTAGCACTCTGAAGAAAGATTTAATTATTCTAATTATTTCCATGAAAAATAAAATGCACTGACCATTTATTCATAAAACAACAGATGGAGAAAGGATCATTACACATAATTGGGTTAAACATTAGCAGATTGACTCATGCCCATTCATTATCTTTTGGTTGCTTTGCTTCTGTCTATCCAGAAACACATCATAGATTGGGGAACAACTTTGTTGTGCTCCAACTAAAGGTTTCTCTCAGGGCAAGTTTCACAGTCTTGTTTCTGAGGCTGTAGATAAAGGGGTTGAGGAAAGGGTACAGTACAGTGTTCAGCAGAGCCACCCCTTTGTTGACATCCGAGGAGGAATTTCCCGAAGGCCTGGCATACAAAACAATGCAGCTTCCATAGGCAATTGCCAAAGCTGTGAGATGGGAACCACAGGTTGAAAATGCTTTCTGTCTGCCTGTGGCTGTTGGGATTCGCAGAATAGAGAAGAAGATGCTTCCATAAGACAACATGGTTAAACATAATGAACTCAAGACTACACTTGAGATCAGAATGGAATCCATCCTTCTAACCCCACTGGTGTCAGTGCAGGAGAGTTGGAAGAGGGGAGAATTGTCACAGAAGAAATGGTTGATCACATTCGGCCCACAGGATCTCAGCTTCAAAATCAGGACCATCCGTAAACTTATAACTGTGAAACTTCCCACCCATGAACCAAGAACTAGTTGCACACAGAGTCTCTGCTTCATGATGGTGGCGTATTGCAAAGGGCGGCAGATGACAACATAGCGATCAAAGGACATGACCACTAGGAGGCACCACCCAAGGTGAAATAGAAGTATGACGCAGCCATAGAATGAAATGTTTTGGTTGATTGAGACGAAGTTCAGTATCATTTTAGGGCTTGTGACCGAGGTGAACCACGTTTCCAAGAAGGACAAATTGTCGATGAAAAAGTACATGGGAGAGTGGAGACGGCGATCCACCCACACTATGAAAATGATGACCACATTACCAGTTGTTGTGATCAGGTAGGTGAGGAGAAGAACCAGGAAGAGGAAAGTCTTTAGTTTCTCACCAAGGCTGGAAAATCCCAGTAGGATGAACTCAGACACAGCCGTTTCATTTCTTTCCTTCATGTCCGACATCAGCGTTGGCTGTAGAAAGAGTAACAGTGAAAATAAAAGGCATTTTCACAGAGTCATTGATATTAAAGCCAGATGGAACCTTGTTATCTTCTAATCTATGTCCATATCATATGACATAGTATTTTACCTAGTATCTCCTCCGTTAATCTCCTAACTTGTTGCCATGACCTGCTTCTCCCTGGGAACACCCTTATTCAACACCATCATCCCAAGTTTGGTACTACAGCCCTTTTACACCTCTACTGATGCTTTCAGATAAATAAAAGGTGAAGGTTTTTTTCATAATTCTATTTCAACGGTCCTGCAGGTTGTTTTAAAACCCACCAACAAACTGTGCCCGAGTTCTGTGTTTGAAAAACCAGTAATCTTGTATTTAACATGACCAAACATAAATATAGACAAAGAATTCGGTCACCTTCTAGTTTCACGCTGCTAGTGAAGTCGGATTTTATCAGAGTCTGGCAGCGATTCCCTTCCTGATCAGAGTCCAGGTCCCTGAATGACCTCTTTGATCCAGCTCCCCCTGCCCTCTGGAGACAACCGATGATCCTTTAAATAAGTGAAAAAAAGAATAAGCCATCCAGGAGTCCAAATCTCTGTGAGTCTGAGCATTCAGCAGCATAGATTCTTTTTGGACTTTTTTTTTTTACAACATACTCCATCATAGATTCCAGGGCCCGAAGGAACCTCTCTGATCATCTAGTCTGACAACATATATAACTCCAGCTGTTGAACATCCCAAAATAATGCATTTTGAAGTAGAGCCTATCTGTTAGAAAAACACCTAATCTTCATTTAAAAACTACCAGTGTTGGAGAATTGTAAATTGTTCAGATGGTTAATTCCCCCTCACTATTCAAAAATTTGCACCTTTTTTGTAGTCTGAATTTTTCTAGCTTTGACTTCCAGTCATTTGACCTTGTTATACCTTTTCCTGCTATGCTGAAATATTTGTTCTTCATGTAGGTACTTACAGACTGTGATCAAGTTACTTCTTTCTTAAGCTGAGTTTATTGTACTCCTTGAATATAACACTCTAAGGAATGTTTTCCAAATCTTTAATCATTCTTGAGACTCATCTCTCAACCTCCCCAATTTATCAACATCCTTCTTCAACTGTGCACTCCAAAACTAGACACGAATATCCCACAGCGGTTGCGCCAGTGATAAATACAAAGGAAAAACAACCTCTCTTCTCCTTCTCAGGACTCCCCTGTGTTTATACCCAAAGCCGGCATTCAGCTGTTTGGCCACAGGACCAGCACTACACCTACCTTCCTGAATTTTTCATTTGTACACCTTTTCTACAGCAGTGACATAACTAATGTGGTAGCTAAAGACCCACTTGAACAAGCCCTGTGGACTGAAGAAGCTCAATCTATTTAGCTTAACCAAGAGACGTTTAAGGGGTGACTTGGTTAGAGTCTAACATACCAATTTGGGACGCAAGTGGGCTCTTCCATGTAGCAGAGAAATGCATAATGTGATCCATTGGATGGAAGTTGGAACAAGACAAATTCACTCTGGAAATAAGATGTGCATGTTTAAGAGGGTGGATAATTAACACTTGGAACAACTTATCGAGAGTTATGGTGGAGTCTCTGGGAATTTTTAGTGGGAATTTCTATGGCCTGTGTTAAAAAGGAGACCAGCATGGATGATGACAGCGCTCCCTTCTAGCCTTCTAATCTATGCATTTATGAACCATGGAACAGCATAGGCATACCCATACCATAGTTTCATATCTATACCTTTTCAGACAGGCTGAGCAATGGATGCTGTCATTTAGAAAAGAAACAGAAAACACCTTTCTCTCTTTCTCTGAAAATCTCTGTCTCTCTGTCTCTGTTGCTCTCTTAGAAGCTCTCCTTCTCTGTGCATCTGGAGAAAATCTTTGCCTTCACCCACTCTATAAATAAGTTTTGAAAGTGTGATGATTTCATCTGAGGACTGACAACACCAATAGAAAATTACCAGAAGCAAGAAATCTCCTAGGACAACCTGAGATGGATGATCAAATTGAACACAGAAATGGTCATCTTTATGGCTAAGATTTTTAAGATGACTAAGGCAGTTAGATGCAGAGCTCACATAATCTTTCAATGGGAGTTAGGTGCTCAAATCCCTTATGAATCATTGATAATCCCACTATAAATTGTCAAGGGAGAACTGGGTGATTAGTTCAACTTTTTTTAATTTTCCAACTTTTCATTTTTTCATGATTATTTCCATCAGAGATTGGAATCATGCTGTGAAAGGAAACTGAAATATATTACTCTTAAACATGCATGAAGTTCTTTACCCCTTTTAAAAACCCTTCTATTGATCATGTTCTAAAATAAACAGATTGTAGGTGGAATGGGAAAGTAGTGTTTATTTGGGAGTGTAGTTGTGTGAATAATGTTTTTTGCAGTTAGCTGGTAACTGAAAAAAAATAAAATTAATTTTTGTTTCAACCAGAAACTAATGAGGAAAAAAAGTGTGGTGAATGCAAATGATAAAAAAACCCAAACATTTCTTTTGGGTCAAATGACAAAATTGAAATGCATAGCTTTTAATATTGAGCCTGTAAAATGTTTTCTATTTTTCAAATCAAAGCAATGGAATTTTGAAACACAAAGGTGGCTTTGCACTGAAAAACAGAGACATTTCCTGTGGGAAATGCTGCAATGTGACATGTTGATTTTTTTTAAACACAGGGCTAATACCCTTCAGTGAAACCAACATGAATTTGCAAAACCTGTATGTGTTGCTAAATGTGCATTTGAGCCCAAAAATAGTTTCAGCCACAAAAGGTCACCCACTTCTACTTCTGAGCATCTGCATGTGTGTTGTGCCATTTTTCAATGAGAATCACTTCATATTGAGATGGGACAGAATGACATTCCCTTTAGCAAATCCTATGGAAAGTTAGAATATTGTTCCAATAGCAGACTGCTAACAGTAGTATTTTAGAGGTCAAGAACAGAGAACAGATTTTTATCCAAAGATACACAAAAAGACTCAGGCAGTTCGGTGCAGTCTCCCAGAGAACTGGAGAAGGGCGACTGTCAATTCAGTGCCGGGCTTACAATGGCGCCAGTGGCTCCATGGAGCCAGGCCCATGCTCAGAAGGGGCCCTGGCCTGCTCCGCTTGCACTGAGCCCCGAGACCCCACTGGCTCCCCCGCCCACCACTTCCTCCTCTCTGCCTGCCTGCTGGCCAAGGGCTCCTCTCCACCGCCTGGCCCCACACCCCTGCTTCTCTCTGCCCCCTGGCCGGATCCCAGTGCACCTCTGGCTCTGGGCAGTTTCTGCTTCCCACCACCTGTGGGGCCCCACCTGTCTCCCTGGAGCTGAGCCGCCTGGGACTGGTGCAGAAGCCTGGCCAGTCTCAGCTGGTGGCGGGGGGGATGACAGTGTGGGGGAGGGAGGGCTTGGCTGGGGCTCTCCAGGCAAGCGTGTCTTGAGGGAGCCTGGCCAGGGCAGGCCCAGGCCTGACTGATCGCGCCATTCCCGAGGGGCCGGAGCGATTCCCGGCCCTGGGACCAGCCCTGGCTGCGCTGCCAGCTCAGCCCAGCAGACACAGTCACCTCCCAGACAGCCAGTGAGTGTGGCTGGGAGGCAGGGCATGGGGGAGTGGGTCTCTTAGGGGCCTGGGTGGGTGCTGGGCTATGAGGGGGCGGGGAAGATCTGTGTGTGTTGGGGCACTAGGGAGTGGGAGTTCTGTGGGGGGCACTGGGCAGGCGTGGTGTTGTGCAGGGCGCTGTGCATTTTTGGAGGGGTCAGGGGGTGGGGGGCGCTGGGCATAGTGGGGCTGCGGGGGCTCTGGACATAGGGAGTTGGGAGGGTGTTGGGCAGGGGGTGGGACTGTGTGGCATGGCATAGGCCAGCCCCCCAAGGGAAAGGGGCATGCTGGCAGCACAGGGCTGGGCAGGCCACTGTGTATCTGGCACTTGCCGGTTTGTAAATAGTGCCCTCGCATTGGGCAGAGCAGGCCGCCCCTGCCATGCCATGCCCCATTGCCCCTGGCTGGCCCCTTGCTCTGCGGACTGACCTCCCCGTGCCATGCTCCATTGCCTCTATGGGAGCCCACAAATATGTTTGGTGCCGGGCCCACAAAAGGTTAATCCGGCCCTGACTATAATAAGTTACTTTTTTTAAAAAGGGAATGTAGTGAACCCAGAGTATTGTGCACCAGTCAGCCTCACTTCAATACCTGGAAAGTTATTGGAACAACTTGTTAAACAGTCAATGTGCCAACACCGAGATGACACTAGTGAAATACAGAATAGTCAGCATGGATTTATCAAGAATAAATATTGTCAAACAAACTTAATTTCCTTCTCTGAGAGGTTTAGTGGCCCTGTAGATAGAGGAGAAGCAGTAGACAGGATCTATCTAGATTGTAGTAAAGTTTTTGACACAGCTCCACATGACATTCTCATAAGCAAACTAGGAAAATGGGGTCTAGGTAAAATTACCCTAAGCTGGGTGCACAACTGGTTGAATGACCATATCCAAAGAGTAGTGATCAGTGGTTTGCTGACAAACTCGGAGGGAGTATCTAGTGGGGTCTCCAGGGGGTCAGCCCTGGATCTGGTACAGTTCATTATTTTCACTGATGACTTGCATAATGGAGTAGAAAGTATATCTATAAAATTTGAAGAAGACACCAAGCCATGATGTGTTGCAAGTACTTTGGAGGACAGGGTTAGAATTCAAAACAACCTTGACAAATTAGAAAATTGGACTGAATTCAACAAGATGAAATTCAATAAAGAGAAATGCAAAATACTTCATTGAGGAAGGAAATATCAAATGCAGAACTCCAAAATGGGGGGTGACTGGCAGGGCCGGCTCTAGCGTTTTTGCCGCCCCAAGCACACACACACACACAAAAAAAGCCGCGATCGTGATCGGCGGCAATTCGGCGGAAGGTCCTTCGCTCCGAGAGGGAGTGACAGCCCTGCCGTCGAATTGCCGCCGAACGGCCGGATGTGCCGCCCGCCTCTTCATTTGCCGCCCCAGGCACGTGGTTGCTATGCTGGTGCCTGGAGCCGGCCCTGGTGACTGGCTAGGGGGTAGAAGTGCTGAAAAGTATCTGGGGCTAATACTGAATCACAAACTGGATATGAGTCAATAATGTGATGCAGTTGTTAGAAAGGATAATAGCATTCTGGGGCGTAATAACGGGAGAGCCGTAGGTAAGAAACTGGGGGCAATTGTCCCACTCTACATGCACTGGTGAGGCCTCAGCTGGAGTACTGTGTCCGGTTCTGGCCACCACATGTTAGCAAAGAGGTGGATATAATGCAGTAGAAAGTGCGTCTATATAATTTGTAGATGGCACCAAGTTGGGAGGTGTTGCAAGTACTTTGGAGGACAGGATTAGAATTCAACATGACCTTGATACATGAGAGAATTGGTGCTTTCATTTCAGCACCTCCTTTTTTTTGAGGATTAATTATTTGTGTTCCAGATTTCAAGTGTAAGTGTGAAAATATTTTTTCCTCACAGTACTTATTACTATGGGTGAAACAGAAAAATGTGAAAATTAGAGCATCTGAAATGCTTAGTCAATCTGGTACAATGAGAATGGAAGACGGGCGGGGGGGAGGGGCTGGTGTGAAATCTAGAACTACATTTTATGGATTCAAAATGTGTTCTCCTTCTGCATCAGAATGAAACCAAGACCTTTTGTCATTTATTATGAAACAGGTTTGCTGTTCAGGATAGTGTTGTTGGTCAATTCTAGAAAGAAAAACAGCACTGATCCTAGAGGCCAATGTCTTGGATTATGGCTTGGAACTGGGGAGACTCAGGTTCCAATCACTATTTGGCCTGATTTGAAGCTGGGAGTTGTACAGGTGTCTTTCACAGGATCTGCAGTTGAAGAATTTCTCTCTAACAATTCGTTCTGTATCTGAGAAACCTCCATACTGTGACTAACATTCTACTGCTACTGATAGACATGATGAAAATCTGAAATCTCACCTCAGAGGTAGTAGGATATTGCATGTTTATCTCTACAGACTAGGATATTGATACATTGGATTGGTGAGCAAGACTTGGACTCAAAAATCCTAACTTCAGAGCCTAGGTCAGCCACAGATTTTTTTTCCAGAGCTTAGGGAATTTAGTTCTTATACCCTTTCCTTAGTTATTTAGATATAAAAAATCCAGACAGTGTTGTCCGACCCCACAAGGATGTTGTGAAGTTTTCAGAAGCTGCAGTGATAACTAAAGAAGTGGTGTACATATATCTAGTTCCAAGTGCTATTGAAAGTCGTGTAATAAAAGGAAGTTTACTCTGCTACTCTCAATGAAGTGTGAGTTCTGTGGATCATTGCACATTGATTTCCAGGGTCTGACAATTCAGCACTTTCAAGAAAGGCTTAATAATTCTTACCATTTCCTTGAACACTAGCATTCAATGAACCTTTATTTATAAAAAACCACCATGTGAATCATTACACATAACTTGGCTACACATTAGCAGAAAGATTCATGCCTTTCTATTATCCCTCCATTGCTTTTCTTGTATCTATTTGGAAGCATGTCACAGATTGGGGAACAACTTTGCAGTACCCATCCTAAAGGCTTCTCTCAGGGCGAGTTTGACAGTCTTGTTTCTGAGGCTGTAGATAAAGGGGTTGAGGAAAGGGTACAGTACGGTGTTCAGCAGAGCCACCCCTTTGTTGACATCTGAGGAGGCACTTCCTGCAGGCCTGACGTACAAAACAATGCAGCTTCCATACCCAATTGCCAAAGATGTGAGATGGGAGCCACAGGTACCAAAAGCTTTCCATCTTCCTGTGGCTGTTGGGATTCGGAGAATAGAGAATAAGATGCTCACATATAACAACATCGTTAGACATAATGAGCTCAGCACTAAAGTTGAGATCAAAATGGAATCGACCCTTCTAACTCCACTGGTGTCAGTGCAGGAGAGTTGAAAAACGGGTTCGTTGTCACAAAAGAAATGGTTGATCACATTTGGCCCACAAAAATAACAGGAGTACTTGTGGCACCTTAGAGACTAACAAATTTATTAGAGCATAAGCTTTCGTGGGCTACAACCCACTTCTTCGGATGAAGTGGGTTGTAGCCCACGAAAGCTTATGCTCTAATAAATTTGTTAGTCTCTAAGGTGCCACAAGTACTCCTGTTATTTTTGCGGATACAGACTAACACGGCTGCTACTCTGAAACCTGTCTTTGGCCCACAGAATCTCAGCTTTGAAATCAGGAGCATCCGTAAACTTATAACTGTGAAACTTCCCACCCATGAACCAAGGACCAGTTGGATGCAGAGTCTCTGATTCATGATGGTGGTGTAGTGCAAAGGGTGGCAGATGGCAACATAGCAATCAAAGGACATGACCACTAGAAGACCTGACTCTGTACCACCTAAGGCAAAATAGAAGAAGGACTGAGCCATGCAGCCGTGGAATGAAATGGTTCTGCTGACAGAGAGAAAGTTCAGCATCAGCTTAGGAATTGTGACCGAGGTGAACCAGATTTCGAGGAAGGACAAATTGGCGATGAAAAAGTACATGGGAGAGTGGAGTCGATGATCCACCCACACTATGAAAATGATGACCACGTTGCCCGTTACTGTGATCAGGTAGGTGAGGAGAAGAACCAGGAAGAGGAATATCTTCAGTTGCTCTCTAAGGCTGGAAAATCCCACTAGGATGTACACAGACACCGCAGTTTTGTTTCTTTCCTCCATGTCTAACATCAGCGTTGTCTGTGGAAAGAGTTACAGTGAAAATAAGAGCATGGTATCCAGGAGTCCAAGTCTCAGTGTCTCTGAGCACCCAGCAGCACATGTTCTTTTGTGTTTTTGTCTTGCCACATAATTCCACCAGGAATTCATGGATTCCTGGGACAGAAGGGACCTTTGTGATCACCTCATCTGACTGCCTGTATAACTCCTGCCATTCAACTTCCCCCCAAAAATGCCTTTTAACTATAGCCTATCTTGTGGGGAAACATCCCATCTTCATTTAAATGTTGCTAGTGATGGAGAATCCACCACAGCCCTTGGCGAGTTGTTCAAATGGTTATTTCCTCTCAGTAAAAGTGCATCTTAGGCCCAATCTGAATCTTTCTATCTTTGACTTCCAGACGTTTGGTCTTGTTATACATTTTTCTGATTGATTGAAATAGTTGTTCTCCAAGTAGCTACTTATAGACTGTGAACAAGTTACATTTTAAACTTCTCTTTGTTAAGATAATTATATTGAGTTCCTTCCGTCTGTCACAATACGTAACGTTTTCCAAAGCTTTTATCGTTCTCCTGCTTCATCTCTGAACCCTTGCCCATTTATTAGCATCCTTCCCCAACTGAGAACACTAGAATATAAATATATATATATATATAGAGAGAGAGAGATAGCTATCTCATAGAACTGGAAAGGACCCTGAAAGGTCATTGAGTCCAGCCCCCTGCCTTCACTAGCAGGGCCAAGTACTGATTTTTGCCCCAGATCCCTAAGTGGCCCCCTCAAGGATTGAACTCACAACCCTGGGTTTAACCAGGCCAGTGCTCAAACCACTGAGCTATCCCTCCCCCAGAATTGGGCAGAGGATTCCAGCAGTCGTTGCATCAGTGGCAAATACAAAGGAAAAATAACCCCTGGAGATTCTCAAGGTTTCCCTGTTTTCACACCCAAGAGTTGCATTAGACTTTTTGGCCACATCACCTTGCTGTAAGCTGATGTGCAACTGATTATTCAGAATGACTCTGGGTCTTTTTCAGAGTCAATTTTGCTAAAGACATCCCATATCCATGTCTCATACATTGGAATTTCGATTGAACATAATCCCATCTGCACACTTATGGGTCACCTGGAGCAATGTCTTTCCGCCTTTTAAAGCTGGTGAATCATCAATCAAAGTAAAACTGTTCACAATCCCATTCCATTAAGTATAAAGAGTAAAAGTGCTGTCAAGGATAACAATGATAACCCTACTGAATTCAACTCCCACATCTGATCTCAGTAACTTTGAAAGTTTTCACCACTCCAAGTTTATCCTGGAAATTTAATTTTCTTTGCTGAGAATTATAATAAAAATTTTCAGTGCTTCATAAGCTCTCTGTTGCCTTGCATGGCACCACCCCCCAGAGGACAAGACTCATCAACTGAGAAACACAGATCTATTCTGCTCTCAGCATCACATAAGTCATAGAACTGTATCTAGTCATTTCTCCATTCAGCCCACAATTTGAGGTTAAGTAGAGGATATCTTTCAGAAAGACCTTTAAACTCAATTTAAAGACTTCAAGTAACAGAACATACACCACATCCCTACGTAAATTATCCCAATAGTCAATAATTCTCACCCTTAAAAATGTGCATCTTACTCCCAGTTTGAATTTGTCTATCTTCAGCTTCTGCCTCACTAAAAAGTCGTCACCTGTCAGAAATCTCTTCTCCATGTAGGCAATTGAACCCATGATCAAGTCATCTCTGAACCTTTTCTTCAATAAGCTAAATAGATTGAATTTCACTACTATATTCTATAGTTCACCTTGCTAAATTCTTCTTTTATAGCCCTTTGCTACCACAGTGACATGAGAAATGCAGTAGCTGAAGACTGACTTACACAAACCTTATAGTGATTGACTCAAGGAGCTCATTGTACCTAGCTTTAAAAAAGAGATGTTTAAGGGATGATTTGGTTACAGTCCGGAGTACCTATTTTGCGAGTAAATGGGCTCATCCACCTAGCAGAGTCAGGTATAACAAGACCCATTGGCTGAAAGTAGAAGCTAGAAGAATTTGAGACTGGAAATAAGGAGTAAATTTTAAAGACTGAAGATAATTAAGAGTAGGAAGAACTTACTGAGGGTTGTGATGGAGTATCCATCACTGACAATTTTTAAATCAAGATTTTTTTTTCTAAACAATCTGCTCTAGGAATTTTTACTGGGAAGTTCCATGGTCTGTATCATAGAGAAGGACAGACCAGATAATCACAATGGTACTTTCTGGCCTTCTAAGCTATGAATTTATGACCCATGGATCAAAGGATAGGAGTAGCCATACCATGCTTTCATATCTTTACCTTTACAGACTGGCTGAGCAATGGATGCTGTCATTCAGAAATGAAACAGAAAAGACGTCTCTCTTTCTCTGAGTTTCTGTCTGTCTCTGTTGCTCTCTCAGCATCTCTCCTTTTCTGTGCAGCTGAAGAAAAGTCTTTGCCTTCACCCACTTTATAAATAAGGTTTTGAAAGTGCTATGATTTCATCTAAAGACTCACAACACCAATGGGAAATTACCAGAGGCAAGAAATCTCCTAGGACAACCTGAGATGCATGCTCAAATTGAACACAAAAATGGTCATCTTTAAGGCTAAGTTTTTCAAAACGCTTAAGGGAGTGAGGTGCAGAGCTCCCATGAGCTTTTCATGGGATTTAGGTGCTCAAATCTCTTAGGAATCTTTGAAAATCCCACCATAAACAGATAAGGCAGAACTGGATGATTTATTCAGCTTTTTGAGTTTCACATATTTTGATTTTTTTCAATTATAGTTTCCATCAAAGTTTGGATTGATGCTGTGAAAGGAAATGGAAAATATCACTCTTAACCACTCATAAAGTTCTTTAACCCTTTTGCAAATCTTTCTATTGATCATGTTCTAAAATAAAGATTGTAGGTGGAATGGCAAAGTAGTGTTTGTTTGAGAGTATAACAGTGTGGTTAGCTAGCACTTTAAAATGAAAAATAGGTTCATGTTGAACCAAAAATTAATGAAAAAAGGTTTGGTGAAAGCAAAATATAAAAAATAGTATGCATTGCTTTTGGGTCAAGGACAAAATTGAAATGTATAGTTTTTAACTGTGACTGTTAAAATGTTTTCTATTTTTTTTAAATAAGTGTAAAGGATATTTTGAAACAAATTGTTGCTTTGTGCTCAAAAACTGAAACATTTAATGTGGAAAATGCTGCAATGAAACATTTTGATTTTTTCCAAAAAAATATTGGCAAATACACGTCAATGAAACCAACATGAATTTTCAAAACCTGTAAGTTTGTTGTCCATGTTCATAGAAGGAGGGCGTGAAGTAATGGGCTTAATCTGGAGCGAGGGAGATTTAGGTTAGATATTAGGAAAACATTCTGAGTGCAAGCGTAGTTCAGCTCGAAAATCGGCTTCTGAAGGAAGGTTGTGGAATCCCCATCATTCGAGGTTTTATAACTAGTTGGACAAATATCAGAGTGGGATGGTCTGTTCCTTTGTGCCACAGCACAGGCAGATGGGTTATACGACCTCCCGATGTTCTTTCAAGCCCCACATTTCTTGCTTTTTATTAACCTGAGGGTGAAATGCTAGGTTGTGATATGCTACAAAAAACAGGTTTCGGGGGCTAGAATGGGGTACTTTCCTCTCTGAATCAGCACTGGTGCCAGTACCCATGAACATCTCTAAGATACAATGTGCTTCAGGAAGCAGTATGCCTGACTCAGTAGATGATGCTATTGTCTTTGAGTCTACACTGCCCTCGATGCCCCCGTGTGGTGCTGGTAGGGTGACCAGACAGCAAATGTGAAAAATCGGGACGGGGGTGGGAAGTAATAGGAGCCTATATAAGAAAAAGACTGAAAAATCAGGACTGTCCCTATAAAATCGGGACATCTGGTCACCCTAGGTGCTGGGAAGTGCTGGACAGCAGGGACCTTTTTGTCTCGCAAGAGAAAATGACTTCAAGAAGTTTCATCACTCAAACACTCAGTTCTCTATCAGTGTAACAAATATGGACAGTGCTCTTCTATGCCCTCAGGGTGTAGTGAAGGGCTCAGAAACTACAGTAATGCAGACAACATTAGAGCCTGACATAGACTTGGTACCCGAGTCCTGAAGGGAGCTCGCTCTGCTTCTATCAATGAAGAGTTTGTTCTATGATTTGCATTGATCTCAATTGTCCGACAGCTTAGCACTTTGAAGAACGACTTAATTATTCTAATTATTTCCATGAAAAACAGAATGCACTGACCGTTTATTTAGAGAGCATACAGATGGAGAAAGGATCATTACACATAATTTGTCTAGCAGATTGGCTCCCGCCCATTCATTGTCTTTTGGTTGCTTTGATTGTGTCTATACAGAAGCATGTCATAGATTGGGGAATAACTTTGCTGTTCCCCGACTAAAGGCTTCTCTCAGGGCGAGTTTGACAGTCTTGTTTCTGAGGCTGTAGATAAAGGGGTTGAGGAAAGGGTACAGTACGGTGTTCAGCAGAGCCACCCCTTTGGTAAGATGCAAAGAGGAATTGCCTGAATGAATGGTGTACAAAATAATGTAGCTTCCATAGACAACTGCTAAAGCTGTGACATGGGAGGCACAGGTTGCAAAAGCTTTCTGTCTGCCTGTGGCTGTTGGCATTCGCAGAATAGAGAAGAAGATGGTTCCATAAGACAACATGGTTAAACATAATGAACTCAGGACTACAGTTGAGATCATAATGGAATCCACCCTCTTAACCCCACTGGTGTCAGTGCAGGAGAGTTGGAAAAGGGGTTTGTTGTCACAAAAGAAATGGTTGATCACATTCGGCCCACAGAATCTCAGCTTCGAAATCAGGACCATCCGTAAACTCATAACCGTAAAACTTCCCACCCATGAACCAAGGACCAGTTGGAGGCAGAGTCTCCGATTCATGATGGTGGTGTATTGCAAAGGCAGATGGCAACATAGCGATCAAAGGACATGACCACTAAAAGGGTGAACTCCGTAGCCCCAAGAGTGAAATAGAAGAAGGTCTGGGCCATGCAGCCATTCAATGAAATGGTTCTGCTGACTGAGAGAAAGTTTAGCATCAGTTTAGGGCTCGTGACCGAGGTGAACCAGATTTCCAAGAAGGACAAATTGGCGATGAAAAAGTACATGGGAGAGTGGAGTCGGCGATCCACCCACACTATGAAAATGATGACCACGTTCCCTGTTACTGTGAACAGGTAGGTGAGGAGAAGAACAAGGAAGAGGAAAATTTGCAGTTTCTTACCAAGGCTGGAAAATCCCAGTAGGATGAATTCAGACACAACCGTTTCATTTCTTTCCTTCATGTCCAACATCAGCCTTGTCTGTAGAAGAAGTAACAGTGAAATAATAGCATGCCATTTTCACAGATTCTTGGATATTAAAACTAGATGGAAGCTTGTAATCTTCTGACTCTGTCCATAGAATATGACATAGGATTTTACCTAATAACTCTTCTGTTAATCTCCTATCTTGTTGACACAAGGTGCTCCTCCCTGGGAACACACTGTTTTTCAACACCAGCAGCCCAAATTTGGTACTACAGCCCTTTTACACCTCTGCTGTTCCTCTCCTGGCACTTTCAGGTAAATAAAGGATGTGTTTTTTTTCCTAATTCTATTTCAAGTGCCCTGCAGGTCATTTTAAATCCCACTGACAAACTGTGTCTCTGAGTTCTGTGTTTGAAAAAACGGTAATCTTGTATTTAGCCTGACCAAACATAAATATAGACATAGAGCATCGGTCACCTTCTATTTTCACGCCACTAATAAAGCCAGATTTTATCAGAGTCTGGCAGCGATTCCCTTCCTGATCAGGGTCCAGCTCCCTGAATAATCTCTTTGATCCAGTTCCCTCTGTCCTCTGGAGACAACCGATGACCCTTTAAATAAATTAAAAAAAAATCCAAATCAGCCATCCAGGAGCCCAAGCCTCTGAGTCTGAGCATGCAGCGGTATAGATTCTTTTGGAGATTTTTTTTACAACATACTCATCATAGTGGTCTCTTCTGGCCCTGGAATCTATGGTCATCTAGTCTGACCTCCTGTATAACTTCAGCCATTTAACTGCCCCAAAATAATGCCTTTTGAATGAGAGCCCATCTATTAGAAAAGCACCTAATCTTGATTTAAATATTAACAGCGCTGGAATATCCCCCAACACACTTCTTCAGATGGTTAATTCCCCTCACTAGACAAAAATGCGCACCTCAATTCCACTCTGAATTTCTCTAGCTTTGACTTCAAGTCATCTATCCTTGTTATACCCTTTTCTGCTACACTGAAATGTTTGTTCTCCATGTAGATACTTACAGACTAGGATCAAGTTACCCTTTAAGTTTCTCTCTGTTCAGCTGAGAATTTTG
Source organism: Emys orbicularis (assembly GCF_028017835.1). NCBI lineage: Eukaryota > Metazoa > Chordata > Testudines > Emydidae > Emys > Emys orbicularis. Next base: position 53,522,003 of record NC_088694.1, on the reverse strand, counting down.
TGCTCCTTAAGTGTAACACTCTAAGGAATGACAGAGTCCTGTGGCACCTTATAGAAGGAATGCTTTCCAAACCTTCAGTCATTCTTGTGGTTCATCTCTGAATCTTTTCTACAATAATCTAAATAGACTCAACTTCACTGCTATCTTCTATTGCTCCACCATTACAGCTACCTTTCAAAAACTTTCCTTGTACCGCTTTTCTACAGCAGTGACATAACTAATGCAGTAGCTAAAAACCCATTTGAATAAGCCCTATAGACTCAAAGTGTTGTATCTATCTTAAGAAAGAGAAGTGTAAGGGGTGACTTGGTTTGAGTCTAAAGTACAAACTTGGGAAGCAAGTGGGCTCTTCCCTCTGGCAGACAAACGCATAACATGATCCAGTGGATGGAAATTGAAACAAGACACATTCACTCTGGAAATAAGTTGGAATTTTTAAGAGGGAGGATAATTAACAATTGGAACAACTTGCCAAGGGTTATGGTGGAGTCTCCATCGCTGACCATTTTTAAATGAAGATTGAATGTTTTTATCTCAAATATCTGCTCTAGGGAATCTTACCAGGAATTTCTATGGCCTGTGTTATAAAGGAGACCAGCGTAGATGATCACAATGTTCTAGCCTTTTAATCTATGAATTATGAACCATGGGACAAGCATAGGAATAGCCATACCATAGTTTCATATCTTTCCCTTTCCAGACTGGCTGAGCAATGAATGCTGTCATTTAGAAAAGCAAAAGAAAACACCTCTCTCTTTCTCTGAAAATCTCTCTCTGTCTGTGTTGCTCTCTCAGAATTTCTCCTTCTCTGTTCATCTGGAGAAAGTCTTTGCCTTCATCCACTCTATAAATAACATTTTGAAAGTGTGATGTTTTCATCTGAGGTCTTGCAACACCAGTGGGAAATTGCCAGAGGCAAGAAATCTCCTAGGACAACCTGAGTTGCATGATCAAATTGAACACAAAAATGATCAACTTTAACTCTAAGATTTTTAAGAAGACTAAGGCAGTTAGATGCAGAGTTCCCATGATCTTTCACTGGGATTTAGGTGCTCACATTCCATAGGGATCTTTGAAAATTCTACCATAAACTATTAAGGCATAATTGGGTGATTAATTCAGATTTTTTGATTTTCCCAATTTTTCCTTTTTTTCATGATTATTTCCATCAAAGTTTAGAATCATGCTGTGAAAGGAAACTGAAAAATATTATTCTTAAACATGCATGAAGTTCTTTGCCCTTTTTGAAAACCTTTCTATTGATCATATTCTAAAACAGGGATCGGCAGCCTTTGGCACATGGCCCGCCAGGGTAAGCACACTGGTGGGCCGGGCCGGGCCGTTTTGTTTACCTGCCGCATCTGCAGGTTCAGCTGATCACGGCTCCCACTGGCCGCGGTTTGCCGCTCCAGGCCAATGCAGGCTGCGGGAAGCGGCGTGGGATGAGGGATGTGCTGGGATTATTTTCACTGACTTGTATAATGGAGTAGAAAGTGTGTCTATAAAATTTGCAGATGACACCAAGCTTTGATGCTTTGCAAGTGCTTTGGGGGACAGGATTAGAATTCAAAACAACCTTGACAAATGAGAAAATTGTTCTGAATTCAACAAGATGAAATTCAGTGAAGACTAGTGCAAAGTACTTCATTTAGGAAGGAAAAATCAAATGCACAACTACAAAATGAGGAGTGACTAGCTAGGGGGTAGAAATGCTGAAAAGTATCTGGGGCTAATAGTAAATCACAAACTGAACATGAGTTAATAATGTGATGCAGTTGCTAAAACGGATATCATCACTCTGGGGCGTAATAACGGGAGAGCTGTATCTGAGAAATTGGAGGTAATTGTCCCACTCTACTTGCACTGGTGAGGCCTCAGCTGGAGTACCGTGTCCGGTTCTGACCACCACATGTTAGGAGAGAGGTGGATAAATTGGAAAGAGTCCAGAGGAGAGCAACAAAAGTGATAAAAGGTTGAGAAAACTTGACCTATGGGGGGAGATATTTGAAAATGGCTCTTGAGAAGAGTGGGGTGCACCTTAGAGCACTCTTCCAATCTGTTACGGGCTGTTATCACAAGGACCATGGTGAATTCTTCTCTATGTCTACTAAAGGTAGGACAAGAAGTAAAGGGCTTAATTTTCAGAAAGGGAGATTCAGGTTAGATATTAGGAAAAACATTCCAATTACGATGATAGTTACATTCTAGAATTGGCGTCCAAGGGTGGGTCTGGAATCCCAGTCACTGGGGTTTTAAAGAACAGTTGGACAAACACCTGTGAGGGATGGTCTAGGTCAGTGGTTCCCAAACTGGGGTGCGTGAACCCCTGGGGGTTCGCAAAATGTTACAGAGGGTTCTCGGGGAAAAAAATCCCTAATGGCAGACAGAGCTGTGCCTAGGAACCCTTGGCAGCATGGGGCCAGCGGCCCGGAGCCCCTGGACTTCCAAGACCTAAGCAGATCAAAACAAGCACATCTATCAGATTGAGGAGATTTAAACTTCAAGACTCCTTATAAGAAATGGAAAGGGAGGTGGGTATTTTTTGCTGTTTTTAAAATTAAATAGGCAGCTAATGTTGTTTTTAAAATTAGTATGAAGAACAAGTTTAAGCTTTGTTGTAGCGTGCGTTGTTTGCCTGGACTGCTCAAGACCTGAGTACTTTTGTAGGAGGAACTCTTTGAGTTGGCTTCTTAAATACCTTCATGCTGTTTCACATCTGATACCCCTTGATGAAACATAGGAGCCTTGTCTTATAACAGGCTTATTCAAAGTGATACAAGCTGTGAAAGTGAGACCTTGGCAGAGTGTTGCCGTTTTCATAACGTAATAAAAATACTGTAATGATAAATAATAATTAATCATAATTAGTGTGTAATAAGAATGTAATAAAAACAAATTTTATATTTCCAAGATCACTGCTTTTATCATTTATACTCAGGTAAAGGAGAAAATCCCTGGAAATATTCATTTTTAGGAGGGGGTTCGTGAGACTTGACATTTTAGTGAAAGGGGTTCACAGGTTGTTAAAGTTTGGGAACCACTGGTCTAGGTTTATGTGGCTCTGCCTCTGCGCTGGGAGCTGCATTAGATGACCCCTCAAGGTCCCTTCCACGCCTACATTTCTAGGAGTCTACAAGTGTCAGGGGATAGTTTTAGGTTGTGCTGTACTGCAAAGAATAGGGAGGAGGGCTCAGGAGAGGTTGCTACGCTCTCTGATTCAGCACAGATCTCAATCCCAAGAACATCACTATGGGGCAATTTGCTTCACGGAGCTGTGTGCTTCACTCAGTACAGGATGTTATATTCTGTCCGTGAATTCTGACCCCCGTGCCCAGGTGTGATTCTAGGAGGCAGTGGGGGCTGCAGAGGGACGTTTTTTTCCTGGAACAAGAAAGAAGGATTTCCACAAGATTCATCAGCCAAAATGTGTCCTGTAGGAGTGAAGGGAGGATATTTAATTTTAAGCAGCAAAACCAAGCCAAAGCCTAAGGTGTTTTTACTTCAGTGCTTCCTTTTGGGGGATTAATTATTTGTGTTCTATCTTTCAAGTGTAAGTGTGAAAATATTTTTTTCTCACAGAATCACACTGGTGAATCAGAAAAACAATGTAAAATGTTGAGTGTCTGAAACGTTTAGTTAATCTGGTACAATGGCATTGAAAACGGGGGAGGGGAGCTGGTGGGAAATGTGTTCTCATTCTGCATCAGAATAAAACCTAGATATTTTGACATTTATTATGAAAGTGTTTCTCTGTTCAGGGTAGTGTTATTAGTCAATTCAAGAGACAAACCAGCTCTGATCCTAGAGGCCTATGGTTTGGATAATGTCTTGGACCATGGGAGATGCAGATTCCAAACACTATATGGCCTGGGAGTTGATCCGGTGTCTTTCACATCCCAGGCATGTCTGCTAACCAGCAGGAACTGCCGCTGAAGAATCTCTCTCTGGAGATTCGTTCTGTATCTGAGAAATCTCCATAATGTGACTAACCTTCTACAGATACTGAAAGAAATGATGAAGGTCTGAAATCTGACATTAGAGATATGAGGCTATTGAATATTTCCCCATACATCCTGTGGTCCTGGTCCACTGGATCTTTGAGCAATACTTGGACTCAGGAAACCTGACTTTAAATCCTAGCACGGCCAGAGATTGCTTGTCTGACCTTGGGCAATTCATTTATTCTAACCATTGTCTAAGTTCCCTAGCTATAAAAATTAAAGATAATGTTTTCCTACTATGCAAGGGTGCTGTGACGTCCTCAGAAACCATAGGAACGAAGAGAAAAAAGTGCCTAACAGATATTTGGTACCTGAGTCTTGCTGAAATTGGTGTGGCCTGAAGGAAACTTGATCTGGTACTATCAATGCAGTGTTTGTTCTCTGGATAATTGCACATTGATCTCAAGTGGGTGACAGTTCAGCACTTTAAAGGAAGGTTTAATTATTCTAATTATTTCCTTGAATAATAGAATTGGCTGAACATTTATTCATAAAAAATACACGTGAAGGAAGGAGTATTACACAAAATTGGGCTACAGATTAGTGGATTGATTCATGCCCTTCCATTATCTTTCTGTTGCTTTTCTTGTATCTGTTTGGAAGCATGTCACAGATCGGGGAGCAACTTTGCAGTACCCAACCTAAACGTTTCTCTCAGGGCGAGTTTCACAGTCTTGTTTCTGAGGCTGTAGATAAAAGGGTTGAGGAAAGGGTACAGTACGGTGTTCAGCAGAGCCACCCCTTTGTTGAGGTTCAAGGAGAAATTTCCTGAAGGCCTGGCATACAACACAATGCAGCTCCCATAGGCAATTGCCAAAGATGTGAGATGGGAGCCACAGGTAGCAAAAGCTTTCTGTCTGCCTGTGGCTGTTGGGATTCGGAGAATAGAGAATAAGATGCTCACATATGACAACATCGTTAGGCATAATGAGCTCAGCACTAAAGTTGAGATCAAAATAGAATCCACCCTTCTAATCCCACTGGTGTCAGTGCAGGACAGTAGGAAAAGGGGTGTGCTGTCACAGAAGAAATGGTTGATCACATTTGGCCCACAGAAACTCAACTTCGAAATGAGGAGCATCCGTAAACTCATAACCATAAAACCTCCCACCCACGTACCGAGAACTAACTGGATGCAGAGTCTCTGCTTCATGATGGTGGTGTATTGCAAAGGGTGGCAGATGGCAACATAACGATCAAAGGACATGACCACTAGGAAGGCTAACTCTGTTGCACCTAAGGCAAAATAGAAGAAAGACTGGGCCATGCAGCTGTGGAATGAAATGGTTCGTCTGATTGCGAGAAAGTTCAGCATCATCTTAGGGCTTGTGACCGAGGTGAACCAGATTTCCAAGAAGGACAAAGTGGCAATGAAAAAGTACCTGGGAGAGTGGAGTCGGTGATTCATCCACACTATGAAAATGATGACCACGTTCCCAGTTATTGTGCTCAGGTAAGTGAGGAGAAGAACCAAGAAGAGGAAAATCTTCAGTTTCTCACCAAGACTGGAAAATCCCAGTAGGATGAACTCAGACACAGCCGTTTCATTTCTTTCCTTCATGGCCAACGTCAGCCTTGGCTCTGGAAAGAGTTACAGTGAAAATAAGTTTCAGAGTGGTAGCAGTGTAAGTCTGTATCAGCAAAAACAATGAGGAGTCCTTGTGACACCTTAGAGACTAACAAATCTATTTGGGCATAATCTTTCATGGTTTATAACCCAGTTCATCTGACTAGAAAATCAAAAGGGTCTCATCTGACTTTAAAGTGTATCAATCTGTGAAAATGGCATGCTCTTATTTTCACTGTTTATTGTGACAAAGTTCCTCCTCTATCTTCGTGGGTCCTGCGCTTATTGGCGGATTTTCTTGTCACAGAGATTCACCGTGTGGGTTGGGGAACAGCCCAGAGACCTTCCCCTCTGGAAGAACCCACAGTCCAGGTCAATTGGGAGGTTTGGGGGGAACCCGGGCCCGCCCTCTATTCCGGGTCCCAGCCCAGGGCCCTGTGGACTGCAGCTGTCTATAGTGCCTCCTGTAACAGCTGCATGACAGCTACAACTCCCTGGGCCACTTCCCCATGGCCTCCTCCAAACATCTTCCTTATTCTCACCACAGGACCTTCCTCCTGGTGTCTGATAACGCTCGTGCTCCTCAGTCCTCCGGCAGCACACTCTCTCACTCTCATCTCCTTGCGCCTCTTGCTCCCAGCTCCTCACACTCGCACCACAAACTGAAGTGAGCTCCTTTTAAAAACCCAGGTGCCCTGATTAGCCTGCCTTAATTGATTCTAGCAGCTTCTTCTAATTGGCTCCAGGTGTCCTAATTAGCCTGCCTGCCTTAACTGGTTCTAGCAGGTTCCTGATTACTCTAGTGCAGCCCCTGCTCTGGTCACTCAGGGAACAGAAAACTACTCATCCAGTGACCAGTATATTTGCCCTCTACCAGACTCCTGTACCCCACTGGTCTGGGTCTGTCACACTATTTGGGCATAAGCTTTCATGGGCTATAACCCACTTCATCAGATGCCCAAATAGACAGTGAAAATAAGAGCATGCCATTTTCACAGATTCATACATTGTAAAGCCAGATGAGACCCTTTTGATTTTCTAGTCAGATTTTTTGCCTAACATACATCATAGCATTTTACCTTGTAACTCCTCCATTAATCCTCTCACTTGCCGTGAGCTGCCCCTCCCTCATTCAACACTGGTGTCTCCGGTTTGGTACTACTGGCCTTATACTCCTTTAATATTGCACTCCGGACACTTGCCGGGAAATATTCGGTGATCCTGGCTGTTTTCCTTCCTCTATTTCAAGGACATTGCAGGTCTCTTCCAAAACTATAGATACTACTCCTCTGATTTCTGGGTTTGGAAAACCATTATATTTTTATTTAACCAAGCTAAACATAAACATAAATATAGCATTTAGTGACCCTTCCACTTCCTACATCTCGAGGGAGACACTAATCTTATCAACGCATGACCTGGTCGGGGTCCATCTCCCACATCCTCTCTGTGGTGCTGCTCCTGCTCCCCTCTGGAGAAAACCGATGACCATTCTCAATGAAAAAAATCTGAATAAGCCATTTAGGTGGCGCCTCCGTCCAGGAGTCTAAACTTCTCTGTCTTTGAGCACCCAGCAGCATATGTTCTTTTTGGTGTTCGTGCCACAACATCCACCATAATAGAGTCATAAATTCCAAGGTGAGAAGGGACCACTGTGATCATCTAGTCTGACTTCTTGTCTAACTCCGGCCACAGAACTTCCCCAAAATAATTCCTTTTGAACTAGAGCCTGCCTTTTAAGAAAACATCCAATCTTGATTTTAAACTGACCAGGGATGGAGAACCCACCACACCAGCCTTGCTAAGTTATTCCAATGGGCAAGTCTCCTTACTGTTAAAAATAGACACTAAGTCCAGTCTGAAGTTGTCTATCTTCAACTCCCAGCCATTAGATCTTGTTATACTTTTGTCTATACTCTTGGAACTTTTTCCTGAGATGGTCTCTGGCCGGTGTTACACAGAAAATCATATTAGATTATCACAACAGTCCCTCCTATTCTACAAATACATGAACTATGGAACACCAAAGCATATGCACAGTCGTATTATAGTTTTATATATTTACCTTTTCAGAGTAGTGGAGGAACAGCTGCTGTCATTTAGAAAAGAAACAAAAACCAGCTCTGTTCTCTGAATCTCTCTCCCAGTAGCCGTTGCTCTCTTGCCATCTCTCCTCCTCTGTCCATCTGGGGAAACATCTCGCTTTCACCCACGCATTAAATAAGGTTTTGAAAGTGCAATCATATAATCTGAGCCACGACAACACAAACAGGAGATTACCAGAGGCAAGAACTCTCATAGGACACCCTGAGATACCTGATCAAATTGAACCCTAAAATAGTCATCTTCTTGAAGGTTAAGATTTTCAAAAAGTCTACAGTAGTTAGGTGCAGAGCTCCCATTATCTTTCCCTGGGATTCTGGTGCTCAAACACTTAGGAATCTTAAAAAATCCTACCACCAAATTTAAGGCAGAATAGGAAGATGAATTCATCTTTTTGTGAATTTTCAAAATTTTGGGTTTTTTTTATTATTTTTAATTCGAATTTGTAATCATGCTCTGAAGAGAAACAGGAACATCTCCCTCAAACAGTCACAACATTATTTACCCTCTTCCCAAACACTTCTAATGATTATGTTCTTAAATTGACAGATTGGCAAATTCATGTGTGTTTTCTTAGTATGGCTGTGTGAATAAAAGCTATTTCAGTAAGCTGACCATTTAAAAAATTGAACGTTGTTTCAGGTTGAAATATTTTTTTAAAAGAATTTGCAGTGAATGAAAAAGTTAAACAGAAACAGTAAATTTATGTTGGGTCAGATGAAAACATTGACATGTCATTGTTTATGTCTGGGCCATTTTTAAAGGTTTTCCAAACAAACAAAAGCAAAGGCAATTTTCAGACAAAAAAAGTTGTTTTGCACTAAAAACCCCCAAAGCATTACATTTTCAAACTGCTGCAATAAAATGTTTTGATTTTTGTAAAAAATGGTCAACACAACTCAGTGAAACCAACAAAGACTTGCAAAACCTTTCAGTGTCGGCTATCAGCATTTTCGACCAAAAAGAGTTTCAACAGAAAAATTTCACCTACTTCTATTTATGAAAATTTGTGTGTGTTACTCCAGGTTTTGGTATGAAATCCTTGATGTTAAGATGTGCCACAATAACATTCCACTTAAGAGATGAAATGGGAAAGTTAGAGTCTTTTTCTAATACAAGATTGCTAACGGTATCATTTTAGAGGCCGAGATGAAGGAAGAACAGAGACTAGACTTCCATCCAAAGACAGGCAACACCAGTCAAGACTAGTCATTTTATTTTAGCAATAATTTTTCCAAAGGGGATGCAGGGGGGACAACAGTAGTGTTGCACGCAAGACACAGGAGGTAATTGTCCCACTCTATTTGGCACCGGTGAGGCCTCAGCTGGAGTACTGCGTCCAGTTCTGGGTGCCACACTTTAGAAAAGATGTGCACAAATTGGATAGAGGCCAGAGGAGAGCAACAAAAATGAAAAAAGGTTTAGAAAACCTGTCCTATGAGAAAAGGTTAACAATTGGGGCATGTTTAGTCTTGAGAACAGAAGAGCAAGGGGGACCTGTTAACAGTCGGCGAATGTGTTAAGGGCTGGTATAAAGAGAATAATGATCCGGTCTCCATGTCCATGGAAGGTAGGACAAGAAGTAATGGGCTCAGTGTGCAGCAAGGGAGATTGAGAATGATTTCCCTAATTTCTAATCTAACTATAAGGACAGTTAAGCACTAGAATAGTCTCCAAGGTAGGATGTGGAATCCCCATCATTGGAGATTTTAAGAACTGGTTGGATAAACATCTGTGAGGGATGGGCTATGTTTATTTGGGCCTGCCTCAGTGCAGGGGGCTGAATTAAATGAGCTATCTAGGCCCCTTGCAGCTGTTGCCTGACTCTTTTAAAGATTAGAAGTACTTGTGGTACCTTAGAGACTAACAAATTTATTAGAGCATAAGCTTTCGTGGGCTACAGCCCACTTCTTCGGATGCATATAGAGTGAAACATATATTGAGGAGATATATATACACACATACAGAGAGCATGAACAGGTGGGAGTTGTCTTACCAACTCTGAGAGGCCAATTAAGTAAGAGAAAAAAAACTTTTGAAGTGATAATCAAGATAGCTCAGTACAGACAGTTTGATAAGAAGCAAGTGTGAGAATACTTACAAGGGGAGATAGATTCAATGTTTGTAATGGCTCAGCCATTCCCAGTCCTTATTCAATCCTGAGTTGATTGTATCTAGTTTGCATATCAATTCCAGCTCAGCAGTCTCTCGTTGGAGTCTGTTTTTGAAGTTTTTCTGTTTTAAGATAGCCACCCGCAGGTCTGTCATAGAATGGCCAGACAGGTTAAAGTGTTCTCCCACTGGTTTTTGAGTATTATGATTCCTGACGTCAGATTTGTGTCCATTAATTCTTTTGCGTAGAGACTGTGCGGTTTGGCCAATGTACATGGCAGAGGGGCATTGCTGGCACATGATGGCATATATTACATCGGTAGATGTGCAGGTGAACGAGCCCCTGATGGTATGGCTGATGTGATTAGGCCCTATGATGATGTCACTTGAATAGATATGTGGACATATGCATCCGAAGAAGTGGGCTGTAGCCCACAAAAGCTTATGCTCTAATAAATTTGTTAGTCTCTAAGGTGCCACAAGTACTCCTGTTCTTTTTGCGGATACAGACTAACACGGCTGCTACTCCGGAACCTGTCATTATAAGACCTGTGCACCAAGGTGAATATTCATGCTAATGCTCAAGCTTCCATGCCCAAATCTAACTTCCTCAGCCACATAACACGGAGGTGTACTTATTCTACAGGTTAACATATTCATACATATTAATGCCATTATGATACCTGTCACTTCTTGTTTAAGCCAGTTTACGGTTATTACTTGCATGTTCCTGCCGTGTTCCTGCTGTTGCCGTGTACCGTTAAGTTCCAACTCCTGCCATTGAGCAAGCTAGCCCAAATTCCACCAAATCTGAGGGTAACTTTCGGACCACTTATCTATGCCAAAGGTTACAGGCCTATTATATGTCACTACACTTATGCTAACCTGCTTAAGCTAATGTCTTACAAGATACAGGCCTGGAGGCTCCTTGCGTTACAGCTGAAGGTAATAAAGGCTAAACAGCCCTACATGTCTAGGGTACTAGGAAAGTTAGGGCAAAGTGAAAGGTTGCACTGTGGTGCAAGAAACGGGGGGGGGGGGATTTCCTCTCTGAGCCAGCACTGATCCCACGAACATCAGGCAGCCGTGTGCTTGACTCAATATAGGCTGCTGTTGTCTTTGAGTCAAGGTTGAGGCCAATACCCTGGTGTGGTGCTAGGAAGTGTGGGGCTGCCTGCAGGGGCCTTTTCGCCCACCAGAGAAAATGTTTTCAGGAAGATTAATCAGTGAAATTGTTTTCTGATACACGGTGGGAGTGGGAGGTTGGGGGGAATATTTAATTTTAAACAGTAAAAGCAAAGTCTATGCCTCACTTGCTGTTATTTCAGCACATTCTTTCTTGGGATTAACTATTTGTGTTCCATCTTTCAAAGGGAATGTTTTTTCAACACTTATAACTAGAGGTGAAATAGAAAAGCATTGTAAAAATGAGTGTGTCTGATCTTCGTTGATCTTGTACCATGGAAATGAAAGGGAGGGGGAAGGAGAGAGATTCTAGTCGGAAATCTTGAATTCCATTTTATGATTTCAAAGTGTGTTTTCCTTCTGCATCAGAATGAAACCAAGACCTTTTGACATTTTGTGTGAAACAGTTCCTCTCTTCCAGTGCGGTATTACTGGCCACTCTAGAGAGCTCAGCTCTGTCCCTACAGCCCAATGGCTTGGATTACGTCTGGTACATGGGACATGCAGGTTTCAATCACTATATGGCCTGATTTGAAGCTGGGAATTGAACTGGTGTCTTTCACATCCCATGCACGTAGCCTAACCACCAGGCTCAATAATTGAAGAACCTCTTAAACTACAGACAGAAAGAATAAATATGTGCCTAGCTTATATCTGTTACCCAAGTGCTTTTGTGTTGCCCGAAGGAAGCTTGCCCTGCTACGATCAGTGAAGTGTTTGATCGGTGGATAATTACCCATTTGTCTCAAGTGTGTGATAAATCAGCATTTTCAAGAGAGACTGCATAAATCTAATGATTTCTTTGAAGAGTAGAATTGACTAAACTTTAATTTAAAAAAAATACAGATTGAGAAAGGACTATTAAACATAATTTTCTAATCATAACACATTCATTATGGTGGTGGGTATTTTTTTGTTTGTTTTCCTTTTCTTATATCTATCCAGAAGCATGGCGCAGATTGGGGAACAACATTACAGTACTACGACTAAAGGTTCCTCTCAGGGCGAGTTTCACAGTCTTGTTTCTGAGGCTGTAGATAAAGGGGTTAAGGAAAGGGTACACTATGGTGTTCAGCAGAGCCACCCCTTTGTTGACATCCAAAGAGGAAATTCCCGAAGGCCTGGCATACAAAACAATGCAGCTTCCGTAGGCAATTGTCAAAGCTGTGAGATGGGACCCACAGGTACCAAAAGCTTTCTGTCTGCTTGTGGCTGTTGGTATTTGTAGAATAGAGAAGAAGATGCTCATGTAAGACAACATTGTTAAACATAATGAAGTCAGTAGTAAAGTTGAGATCAAAATGGAGTCCATCCTCTGAACCCGACTGGTGTCAGTGCAGGAGAGCTGGAAGAGGGGAGAATTGTCACAGAAGAAATGGTTGATCACATTCGGCCCACAGAATCTCAGCTTCGAAATCAGGAGCATCCATAAATTTGTAACTGTGAAACTTCCCACCCATGAGCCAAGAACCAGTTGGAAACTAAGTCTCTGCTTCATGATGGTGGCGTATTGCAAAGGGTGGCAGATGGCAACATAGCGATCAAAGGACATGACCACTATGAGGAACAACTCTGTACCACCCAAGACAAAATAGAAGTACGACTGGGCCATGCAGCCATAGAATGAAATGGTTTGGTTGACTGAGAGAAAGTTCAGCATCAGCCTAGGGCTCGTGACTGAGGTGAACCAGATTTCCAAGAAGGACAAACTGGCAATGAAAAATTACATGGGAGAGTGGAGTCGACGATCAACACACACTATGAAAATGATGACCACATTGCCTGTTACTGTGATCAGGTAGGTGAGGAGAAGAATCAGGAACAGGAAAATCTTCAGTTTCTCACCAAGACTGGAAAATCCCAGAAGGATGAACACAGACACAGCCGTTTCATTCCTTTCCTCCATGTCCGACATCAGCCTTGTCTGTAAAAAGGGTAACAGTGAAAATAAGTGAATGGCATTTTTGTGTATTCATAGATTTTAAAGCCAGATGGAACCCTTGTGATCTTCTAGCCCCACTTTGTACAAAACATATGAACACAGGATTTTACCTAGGTTTCAGAGTAGCAGCCGTGTTAGTCTGTATCCGCAAAAAGAACAGGAGTACTTGTGGCACCTTAGAGACTAACAAATTTATTAGAGCATAAGCTACAGCCCACTTCTTTGGATTATACCTAGTAACTCCGTTACTCCCCTAACTTGTTGTCATAAGAACGGCCTAACTGGGTAAGACCAATGGTCCATCTAGCCCAGTATCCTGTCTTCTGACAGTGCGCAATGCCAGGTGCCCCAGAGGAAATGAACAAATCAGGGCAATTATCAGGCAATCCATTCCCTGTCATTCACTCCCGGCATCTGGCAATCAGAGGCTTGGACACCCAGAGCATGGAGTTGTATCCCTGACTATCTGCGTTAATAACCCTTGACCGATCTATCCTCCATGAACTTATCTAATTATTTTTGACTGTGTGTTTTGTGAAGAAGTATTTCCTTTTGTTTATTTTAAACCTGTTGCCTATCAGTTTTATCAGGTGACTCCTCATTCTTGTGTTGTGAGAAGGGGTAAATAGCACTTCCTTATTCACTGTCTCCACAGCATTCATGATTTTCTAGACCTCTCTCATATCCCCCCATAGTCATCTCTTTTCCAAGATGAAGAGACCCAGTCCTTTTAATCTTCCCTCATATGGAAGTTGTTCCATACCTCTAATCATTTTTGTTACCTTTCTCTGTAACTTTTCCATTTTTAATACATCTTTTCTTATATGGGGTGACTAGAACTGCCCACAGTATTCTATGTGCGGGCATAGTATGTATTTATATAGTTGCATTATGTTATTTGCTATCTTATTATCTATCCTTTTGCTAATGGTTCCTAACATTGTTCACTTTTTGACTGCTGCTGCCTATTGAGTGGATGTTTACAGAGAACTATCCACAATGCCTCCAAGATCTCTTTCTTGAGTGATAACAGCTCATTTAGACCCCAACATTTTGCGTGTATAGTTGGGATTACGTTTTCCAATGTGCATTACTTTGCGTTTTTCAACATTGAATTTCATCGGCCTTTTTGTTTTCCAATCACCGTTTTGTGAGATCCTTTTGTAACTCTGCTTTGCATTTAACTGTCTTCTGTAATTTCGTCTCATCTGCCAACTTTGCCATCTTTAGCAGAATGTTAGGAACAGATAATAAGACAGTAAAGCTGCAATCATTCTTGTGGTTCATCTCTGAACACTCCCCAATTTGTCAACGTGCTTCTTCAAGTGTGCACTCCAAAACGGGACACAGGATTCCACCAGTGGTCGCACCAGTGCCAGATACAGAGGGAAAAGAACATCTCTTTTCCTTTTAAGGATCCCCCTGATTTTACACCCAAGAATGGCATTAGACTCTTTGGTCACAACTGCGAACTGGGAGCACTTGTTCAGGTGATTTTTCACCATGACCCTTGAGTCTTTTTCATAGTTGATTTTCCATACGACTTATCCTATAACACAGGGATCGGCAACCTTTGGCATGCGGCTGGCCAGGGTAAGCACCCTGTCCGGCCGGGCCGGTTTGTTTACCTGCCGCGTCTGCAGGTTCGGCCGATCGTGGCTCCCACTGGCCGCGTTTTGCTGCTCCCGGACAATGGGGACTGCCGGAAGCGGCATGGGTGGAGGGATGTGCTGGCTGCCGCCCCCCGCCGCCCCCATTGGCCTGGAGCACTGAACCGTGGCCAGTGGGAGCCCCGATCGGCCGAACCTGCAGACACGGCAGGTAAACAAACTGGCCCGGCCGTCCAGGGTGCTTACCCTGGCCAGCCACATGCCAAAGGTTGCCGATCCCTGCTATAACATCTCACACAGTGCAATTTCAAGTTAATATAGTCCCATCTCCACACTTATGCTTGACCTGGAGTAATATTTTCCAATGTTTCATAGCTGGTGAACACTTAAAATAAAAAATGTTCACAACACCATTATATTTATTATAAACCCCATTATATTTACTATAAAGAGTAAAATATTTATCAATGATAACAATGATAAGCCTATTTAATACAGCTGCTACATTTGAGCTCAGAAACTTTTAAGCTTTTAATGACCTCTTATTTATTTGGGAAATTTTATTTTCTTTGCATCAGAATTATAATAAAAAAACTCAATGCCTCACATTTACCCCCAATTGCCTTTCATGTCACCACCCCCAGTGCACACAACTCATCAGTTGCCAAACAAAGATCTAATCTGCCCTCAGCATCCCATAAACCATACGATTGTATCTAGCAATTTCGCCAGTTATCCCACAACTTGTGGTTGAAGTAGAGGCTATCTTCTAGGAAGACATCCAAACTCAGTTTAAAGACTGTGTGATGGAATATCCACCACATCTCTAGGTAAATTGCCCCAATACTTAATAGCTCTCACCCTTAAAAATGTACACCTTACTTCTTGTTTGAATGTGTCTAACTTCAGCTTCCAACCAGGGGATATTTTTTTCTGCTAGATTAAGGAATCTTCTACTATCTGTTCCCCATGTAGGCACTTGTACATCACAAAGTCATCTCTGATCCTTTTCTTCAATAATCTAAAAGTAGACTGATTTTCACTACTATATTCTGTTGCTGCAGCACTCTGTATTCCTTGCTAAATTCTTTTTTTACCCCTTTTGTAGAGCAGTGACATAAATGCAGTAGCTAAAGTTCCACTTATATATACCTTCTAGTGATAGACTCAAGGAACTCAATCTATTCAGTTTAGCAAAGAGAAATTTAAGATCCTGGTGACTTGGTTGGAGTCCAAGGTACCGACATGAGGAGCAAATGGACTCTTCTATGTAGCAGAGAAGCACATAATATGAGCCATTGGATGGAAGTTGAAATAAGACAAATTCAAACTGGAAATATGGTGTAAATTTTAACAGTGAGGATAATTAACCATGTAACAATTTACCAAGGGTTGTGGTGGATTCTTCATAACGGACAATTTCTAAATCAAGATTGGATTTTTTTTCTAAAAGATCTGCTCTAGGAGTTTTTCCTGTGAAGTTCTTGGCCCCTGTTACACAGGATTTCAGACAAAATGATCAAAATAGTCCCTTCTAATCTATGAATTTCTGAACTGTGGAACATCAAAAAATAGGAAGAGGTGTACCTCAGTTACATATCTTTACCTTTTCAGACTGGCTGAGGAATGGATGCTGTCATTTAGGAATGAAATAAACACCTCTCTCTCTCTTTCACTGTATTGTTCTCTCTCTCTCTGTCTCTGTTGCTCTTCTCCGCATGTTGCCTCTGTCCATCTGGGAAATAAACTTTCCCTTCAGCCACTCTCTAAATAAAGGTTTTGAAAGTGCTACAACTTCATCCGAGCTCTGGCATTACCAGTGGGAAATTACCAGAAGCAAGAAATCTCATAGGACACAATGAGATATGTGCCCAACTTGAATACAAAAATGGTCATCTTTTTATGGCTCACATTTTCAAAAAAGCCTAAGGAAGTTAGGTGCAGAGTTCCCATGGGATTCAGGTGCTCAAATCCCTTAGGAATCTTTGAAAATCCTACTATAAAATTTTAAAGCAGAACTGGGTGATTAATTCAGGTTTTTTGAATTTCCCAAATTTTGATTTTTTCATGATTTTTTCCATCAAAGTTTGGAATGACACTATCAAAACAAACTGGAAAATATTTCTCTTAAATATTCACAAATTCTTTACCCATTTTGAAAGCACTTCAATTGGTTATATTCTTAAACAAACAGATTGTAGGTGGAATAGCAAATTAGTGTGTGTTTGTGAGTGTAGCTGAGTGAATAATGACTTTCAGTTAGCTTGCAATTGAAAAAAAAATAAAAATGGTTTGAGGTTGAACCAAAAATTAATATTTTTTTTTTTGGTGAATGCAAAAGTAAAAAAAACAACAAATTATTTTGCATCAAATGACACAGCTGAAATGCATTGTTTCCATTTTGACCCTTTAAAAATATTTCTATTTTTAAAAAATAAAAGTGAGACAACATTGTTTTGCTCAAAAAAACTGAAACATTTCATGTGGAAAATGCTGCAATGAAATATTTTGATTAAAAAAAAAAAAAAGTGGTTGACCCAATTCAGTGAAACCAACATGAAATTTCCAAAACCTTTCAGTGTTGCCAAATCAGTGTTTTAGATCAAAAAGAGTTGAGCATCTGTATGTGCGTTATACCGTGTTTTTGTGTGAATTTCTTGATATTGAGAGGGGCCAAAATGACATTCTCTTTACCACATGAAATGGAAAGGTTAGCCTATTGTTCCAATAGAAGATTGCGAATAGTATTATCTTGGAGGTCACGACTAAAGAAGAAGAGAGAATAAACTTCTATCCAAAGATAAGCAACACCAAGTCAAGACAACTGATATTATTGCAGTAATAATTAAAGTTTATATCAGGGGTTCTCAAACTGGGGGTTGAGACCCCTCAGGGGGTCAAAAGTTTATTACACGGGGGGTCACGAGCTGTCAGCCCCGCTTTGCATCCAGCATTTATAAAGGTGCTAAATATATTTAAAAGAGTTTTTAATTTATAAGGGGGTGGGGGTCGCACTCAGAGGCTTGCTATGTGAAAGGGATCAACCGTACACAATTTAGAGAACTACTGGTTTATATGGTATCAGAAACTCACTACAGGACATGCTTGCCTGAGCATTGGTTACATACGTACAGTTATAATCTAGGAAGATTACAGGGTTCTACAGTTTTTCTTTGAGTAATGAAATCTCAGTTATGTCTATTAGGCCCTGTTTCCTCTATTGCTGAGACTCTCCAAGCCACAATGGCGACCTGGACTCCTGATTCTGCAATCTGCCAGAGGACTGGAGAATAATCATAGAAACCAACTTTATAAAGGGAAACAAGGTGGACCCAGGGAATTTTAGACCTGTCAGCCTAACTTCAATACCTGGAAAGATACCGGAGCAAATTATTCAACAATCAATTTTGTAAGCACCTAGAGGATAGTAGGATTATAAAGAATAGCCAGCATGGATTGTCAAGAACAAATCATGCCAAACCAACCTAATTGCCTTCTTTGAGAGGGTTACTGGCCTAATGAATGTGGGGAGGCTCTAGAGGTGATGTATCTAGATTGTAATGCCCTTGACACAATCCCACATGGCAGTCTCATATGCAAGCTAGGGAAATGTGGTCTAGATGAAATTACTATCAGATGGGTACAAAATTGGTTTAAAGACCGTACATAGAGAATAGATATGAATGGTTCATATATAATGGGGGTCCCACAGGCATCAGTCCTCGATCCAGTACTACTCAATATGTTTATGAATGACTTGGATAATTAACAGAGTGCTTATACAATTTATGGATGATGCCTAAGCTGCGAGGGCTTGCAAACACTTTGGAGGACAGTACTAGAATTCAAAATAACCTTGACAAATTAGGCGATTGGTCTGAAATCAACAAGATGAAATTCAAGAGAGACAATTACAAGTCAGTACACTTAGGAAGGGGAAAAAAACAATTGCGCAACTACAAAATGGACAACATAGCACTAAGTGTTAGAACTATTGAGAAGGATCTGGGCCTTAATTAAAAACTTTCCAACCAGAAGTAAGGTGGAGAGATAAGAAAATAGGCTGAGATTTTCAAAGAAGCCTGAGTAAGGCACCACACTTCCATTGAATCCAAAATAAAAACTCATTTGAAAATTCCAGACCAAATTAACTACATCACGTGTAAATTTGGGCAAGGCACTTAGCCTATCCTGTGCCTTATTTTCCCATCTATAGATGCTGGGGGGTGAGATTGTGAAGATAAAACCCATCAATGATTATGAGGCACTTAGTGGTTGTAAACTCAGTGTAACTCGCTTCTGTCAATGTTGTGTCTGGTCTGCGGAGCAATACACATGGGCATCCAGTGTTTCCTAGTCCAGCACTTTTCAAAGAATGAAATAAAGAATTTGAATTAATTCCCCAGACAATAGACTTGACCAAACATTAGGTTTTTTTAAAGTAGATGTAGAAGAGGCTATTGCACAGAATTTGGCTACATGTCGCAACACTGATTTATGCTTTTCTAATTATTATTATTACACGTCTTGCCTCCATCAAGAAGCACAAGACAACTTCGGGAGCAACTTTGTCCTGTTATGACTGAAAGCAACTCTCAGGGCAAGTTGAACACTCTTATTTCTGAGGCTGTAGATGAAGGGATTGAGGAATGGGTACACTACGGTGTTCAGCAGAGCCACCCCTTTGTTGATTTCCAGAGATAAGTATCCTGAGGGACTGCCATACAAAACAAAGCAGCTTCCATAGGCCATCGCTACAACAGTAAGATGGGAAGCGCAAGTGACAAAAGCTTTCTGCCTCCCCGTGGCAGATGGGATTCTCAGAAGATGCAAGCGTATGAGATCATGGTTAAACATAATGAAGTCAACACTATGGCTGACAGCAAAATGGAATCCACCCTCTTAATTAGTTGGGTATCGGTGCAGGAGAGTTGGAAAAGGGGGGTGCTGTCACAAAAGAAATGGTTGATCACATTCGGTCCACAGAATCTCAGCTTGTACACCAGGACCATCTGTAAACCTATAACCAGGAAACCTCCCACCCAAGAAACAAAAACTAGTTGAATGCAGAGTCTCTGTTTCATGATGGCAGCATATCGCAATGGGTGGCAGATGGCAACATAGCAGTCAAAGGACATGACCACGAGAAGGATGAACTCCGCAGCTCCCAGGGCAAAATAGAAGTAGGACTGGGCCATGCAGGCAAGGAATGAGATGGTTTTGCTGTCTGAGAGAAAGTTCAACAGCATCTTTGGGATTGTGACCGTGGTGAACCAGATCTCCAAGAAGGACAGATTGCTGATGAAAAAGTATATGGGGCTGTGGAGTCGGTGATCCACACACACTATCAGAATGATTAATGAGTTCCCGGTTAGTGTGACCAAGTAGGTCAGTAAAAGAACAAAGAAGAGAAACATCTGGAATTTGTCACAAACTCCAGAAAACCCCAAGAGCATGAATTCAGCCACTGTGGTTTCATTTGCTTCCTCCATTTCCAATTTCAGTTTCCCCTGTAGAAAGAGCAACAATAAAAAAATAAGAGCATGAACCTTTATCTATCACGTTTATGGATTCAACCACAATGTTTTGGAGCAGGAATCGGCAACCTTTGGCACGCGGCTCGCCAGGGTAAGCAGCCTGGTGGGCCAGGCCGGTTTGTTTACCTGCCGTGTCTGCAGGTTGGGCCAGTCACAGCTCCCACTGGCTGCAATTCGCTGCTCCAGGCCAATTTAGTGGTTGCACTTACGTTACTATTAACATGTAACTATATTATAAGTATGCTTTGTGAAATCTGTAATTAACTACTAAATTCACACAAATCAATGAGGAACTACCAGAGATAGCTGGAAAAAAACTAATGTTTTGTCAAAATTCGAAACATGACTTTGCAATTTGAAAATGGATTGATTTTTCATATTTTCAAATTTCCTGAAGCAGTTTTTTTTAAGTTTCTTGGGTTTTGAATAATTGAAAATTCAAAACTTTAAAACTAAAATAGTACAATGGAGTATGAAGGGTAATTTAACACAGTTTAATCTGAATTGTGTGCTGATAAAAATCATACCTTTTCATTGCAACGAGAAAACTATTTTTTTTAAATCAACCTAACTCAAATGTGCCTAGAGCAGGGATCAGCAACCTTTGGCATGCGGTCCATCAGGGAAATCCGCTGGTGGGCCAGGATGGTTTGTTTACCTGCAGCGTCCGCAGGTTCAGCCGATCGCAGCTCCCACTGGCCACGGTTCGTTGCTCCAGTCCAATGGGGGTTGCGGGAAGCAGTGACCAGCAGATCCCTCGGCCCACGCTGCTTCCCGCAGCCCCCATTGGCCTGGAACGATGGACCGTGGCCAGGGGGAGCTGCGATTGGCTGAACCTGCGGACGCTGCAGGTAAACAAACCATCCTGGCCCGCCAGAGGATTTCCCTGATGGGCCGCATGCCAAAGGTTGCCGACCCCTGGCCTAGAGTAATATGTAATTCTTTTGTTTATTTATTTAGGAAATTTAAAGAAAATAATGTTTTAAAATGTATAGAACAAGACCAAGAAATAAAGGAATTATGTATAGTCTTATTTCTAATATTCCAGCATTAACAATATAGTAATATGAAGAATACAAAATAATTGGTTTATATAATATTTAATAGAAATATATAAATCACTAAAGTTTGGCTTTTCAAAAAAGCCTAAGAGAATTAGGCACCAAAGCCAAGTACCCTTCAAAGGGATTTGCATGTCTAGCTCCCTTAGGCAGTTTAGAAACCTCAACTTTTGTTCATGTTGTGTTTTTAACACCTTCAGGACATGCTGAAAAATGTTACAAAACTACTGGGTAAAAGCAGTGAAAAGGAATCATTGTTAATAAACGTAGTAAATGCAACTGTAAAAATATACGCATGGAGCACACTATAAATTTCACATTTTATATAACCAACTTTTTACAGAATCCAATTTCTACCTACAAATACATTATCCCAGTCTTTGACATTTTAGATCCGAAATGCATTTTAAAAAAATAATGCTACTAGGAGCTCTGAATTTATTTTTGGCCAAAGTCACAAGTATATCCCTTCAGGCATATAAAATGAAAATCCAAATCAATGGATTAAAAACACTGCTAAAATCTGCAAGATATTATCATGGTGAACACAATCCACAGATCCAAATCTTCAGAAGGTATAAATTAAAACTCCACCTTCATCTGATCCTTAGCCTCGCTCAGAACAGTAGGGAAACCTTGCTTATTGTGTTTGGGTTTAAATCTTAGTTCTTACAGCCCAGAGAATCCTAAATGTGTAGGGATTTCTTTTTCCTGTTTATCGTTTTGCTCAGGGACTCTGTGAACTCTGTGTTTCAGATGGTATAGATGAAAGGGTCTAAAACTGGAACTAGGACTGTGTTGAGTAAGGAGACCACCTTGTTTATCCTAAAGGAAGAATGAGTCGAGGGTCTCATATACATAAATATCAGTGTCCCATAAAATATATTAACCACTGTCAGATGAGCAGCACAAGTAGAAAAAGCCTTTTCTCGGTCAGTGGAGGAAGGGATCTGGATGATAGTAGATATGATAAAGATGTATGATGTCAACATGAAAAGAAATGCACTGCCCTGCAGTATGACAGTTGTTATAAAACCTGTGAACTCTATGATGGATGTCTCAACACAAGCCAGTTTCAGAAGTGGCCCAAGGGCACAATAGAAATGGTCAACTCGATTGTCTCTGCAGAACGGCAGGATCCACACTGGCAGCGAATGGAAGAAGATGAGCACAATTCCTCCAAGCCAACCTAGAAATGCTAAACGGAAATAGACTCTGTTAGTCATGATGGTGGCATGATGCAATGGTCGGCATATAGCCAAGTAGCGGTCGAAAGACATGGACGTCAGGATGACCGACTCCATAGTGCCCAGGGAGAAATGGAGAAAAACTTGAGCCATGCAACAGGAGAAACAGATGGTTGTTCTGTCCGAGAGTAGGTTGGCCAGCATCTTTGGGACCACAAGGGTCGTGCTCCAGATCTCCAGCAAGGAGAGGTTAAAGAGGAAGAAATACATCGGAGTGTGAAGTTTTTGATCAGCCCACACAACTGTGATGATGAGGCTGTTCCCCACAAGAGTTAAGAGATACATGAATAAAATGACACCAAAGAACATCATCTGCATTCCATGAAGATTGGGAAATCCCAAGAGAATGAACTCACTGATCATTGTACCATTGCCCATATTCTCTCTCTCTCTTTCTCTCTCTCTCTCTCTAATGGGAATAAGAAATTAAGAAACATTTTAGATTTTACTACAAAGTATTAGCCTCAATTTAGTTATTTCATAATATTCTTTGCTAGTGTTTTCTGATGAATTCCTAGGGATATCCCAACTTTTCTTTTTGGTACAGTTGTAAGGATAAATAAATGTAGTGTACTAGATCCATCCAAACTTGTGATCATTTCACTCATTTTCAATGCAGATGCGACAGATTGAGTGAGAAATGAACTTGTATCCTAATTCATGCCTTGAAGAGGGCAGCCTTCAATTCCTAAGAGAAATATTTTGGTATTTTGCTGTTCTTTGGAGAAAGAAAAATCCTCATCAGGAAAACAAATATGTAATTAGTAAATGAAGAAGGGCTTAACCCTGCTGTCACCCATATCGTTAGACTTCCAGGCTTGGACTGGACCCCGGGCTCTAGGACCCCGCGAGGTGGGAGGATCTGAGAGTTAGGGCTGCAGCCCAAGCCCGGAAGTCAACACAGCAATGAAACAGCCCCGCAGCCGAGCCCCACGAGCCCAAGTCGGTTGGCTTGCACCAGCCATAGGTGGCTAGTTGCTGTGTAGACATACCCCACTCTTTCACATCTTGGGTGAAATCTTGCAACTCTCTCACTTTTAGAAAAGAACCCAGGAAAACTGCCCCATATATACCACCTGTTTGTCAGCACGCAGGTCTGACGGCATCTCAGGAACCTGCATGTTGGCCCTTTTATTCAAGGGAGCCATGCCTTATTCAAGGATAAATAAATGTAGTCTACTGACTTCCCATACGAGTATAAGACTCAGAGGATATTACTGTCACTTGTCAAGGAGTGCCTGAGGAAAAAGAGTGCTCAGAGATGGGAGCTGTGTCTAAGCAGAGGTACTAAAGCTTTTAGAGGGCAATAAGTTTTGAATGATTTGTAAACTGCCCCTTAGCTCAGCTTGCAACCAACGGCCAGATAAGTGATGTCAATTTTATGTGGATCAGAGCTTAGATTTCCCATGTCAGCACCAAAAAGGGTTATTCCAATCTAAAAGCGATAGCACCAGATCATTGTACAGTGGGAGTGCTGTGGAACCCCTTAATCCAGCAACCTCCAATTTGCATCACAACCTCTACACCAGACGGCCTAGTGGCATCCCAATTTTCAAGCCATTATCCCTATGCACATGGGTTTTAGAGCAACTGGAATATTAAAGTCAGCTCCTAATTTGGGGTCTGTATCTAACAAACTCTCGGCCCAAATCACCTCAGTCGACTAACGCTAACACTGGACCACATTAAACGTTGCAGTTTGCAAAACAATCTGACTATTTATTTGCACTTTCGAGCACTGTGAAAGACTGGCCCTTAAACCTGAAGCTTTGGTCCTACGACAAATCTTACAAAAAGAGCACCTTAGCTGGAGTCGGCAGCATGCACAAGATGTGTTCTCAGAATGCTGCTGAGGTCTGGACACAAACGTAGAAAACACGGGGTTAAACAGGCACAATCTGTCTGTTGGAGCC
Source organism: Emys orbicularis (assembly GCF_028017835.1). Taxonomy (NCBI): domain Eukaryota; kingdom Metazoa; phylum Chordata; order Testudines; family Emydidae; genus Emys; species Emys orbicularis. Next base: position 53,497,725 of record NC_088694.1, on the reverse strand, counting down.
AGCCAGTTACACTGATGCAAGGCTGTCGGAACACTCTCGGGTAAGCAAAGATGACCTAGTCCCGATGCCCATGTGCATGAGGATTTCTCCTGCTTGTCAGCCTACCCCCAACAACACGTTACTTTCTCTGGACACCGACAGAGATTGGTCCCGAGTGCGTTCGTATTGTTTGTGGCAGATCAGAGCCGTAATCTGAGCCCCAGATGTGAGCAACAGAGTTACGACAACAGTAAAGTTTTGATGTCACGTGGTATATTTTGGGGGGGGCATTGACTCGGGAAACCCTCGCATAAATTACTGCCAAATGTGGACCTTTAACCCTACCCAGGACCCCAACAAGACCTGACAATTTTCAGCAGAATCTGAGTAGGCAAGTGGAACTCTGAGCACTCAGGACAAAGGGTGATTTAACTGTAAGCGAATCTCAACCATAAATATAGCAGCGTTACATCTCCCCTGTAAGAGAGTGTTGGAAATCTCCCCTACAGCAGACAGCTACATTCATTGCCCAACTGCCTTTGACTTTTAACGGGTGCCCAATTCCCCTGGCTGCCTTTGACAATCTCACACATGCTACAGAACAAAACCATTCATGAGTTATCACCAGGAAGATATGTGCCAACACATTCCAGGAACTGGGATAATAATCAGAAATTCCAAAAGCTGTCCTTTGTCTTGCAGAAGAGAACAGAAGTTGGTGAAGAATGCCACCTGATCTACGATAAAAACATTTTCTAAACTGCTCGGCTCTATAGAAGTAGAACTTTATTCCACTGAAACTCAACTAGGGCTCTAGGTTTTTTGCCGCCCCAGGCAAAAAAAAAAAAAAAAAAACAACCTCCCAGAATGCCACTCCTGGAACTGTGCTGCCCCAAGTACGTGCTTCGTTTGCTGGTCCATAGAGCTGGTCCTGAACTCAACTTCACTATCCTTCAAAAATGTCAAAATTTTACAAGGTTCAGTGAGTTTAGCCCTGCCAATCTATAGATCATTGAACAAATGGATGCTCACGTCTCTTTTCTACTAACCTTTAGAATTAGTATTATATTCATATCAAAGGTAAAGGTTCAGAGATTTCAACCTTTCATACTTCTGTTATTGTCCTTTCCTTGAAGTAATCATTTCTGGGTGAGACTAAACTTTTTGTATTGGTTTTGTCTCTGCCTATGTCCCACCAGGAGTCCAATTTCTCCAACACCTATATAAGCCTATATAAGAAAAAGACCGAAAAATCAGGACTGTCCCTATAAAATCGGGACATCTGGTCACCCTAGATGCTGGGAAGTGTGGGACAGCAGGGGCCTTTTTGTCTCGCAAGAGAAAATGACTTCAGGAAGTTTCATCACTCAAACACTCAGTTCTCTATCTGTGTAACAAATATGGACAGTGCTTTTCTATGCCCTCAGGGTGTAGTGAAGGGCTCAGAAACTACAGTGATGCAGACAATATTAGAGCCTGACATAGACTTGGTACCCGAGTCCTGAAGGAAGCTCGCTCTGCTTCTATCAATGAAGTGTTTGTTCTATGATTTGCATTGATCTCAATTGTCCGACAGCTTAGCACTTTGAAGAACGACTTAATTATTCTAATTATTTCCATGAAAAACAGAATGCACTAACCGTTTATTTACAGAGCATACAGATGGAGAAAGGATCATTACACATAATTTGTCTAGCAGATTGGCTCCCGCCCATTCATTGTCTTTTGGTTGCTTTGATTGTGTCTATACAGAAGCATGTCATAGATTGGGGAAAAACTTTGCTGTTCCCCGACTAAAGGCTTCTCTCAGGGCGAGTTTGACAGTCTTGTTTCTGAGGCTGTAGATAAAGGGGTTAAGGAAAGGGTACAGTACGGTGTTCAGCAGAGCCACCCCTTTGGTAAGATGCAAAGAGGAATTGCCTGAATGAATGGTGTACAAAACAATGCAGCTTCCATAGACAACTGCTAAAGCTGTGACATGGGAGGCACAGGTTGCAAAAGCTTTCTGTCTGCCTGTGGCTGTTGGCATTCGCAGAATAGAGAAGAAGATGGTTCCATAAGACAACATGGTTAAACATAATGAACTCAGGACTACAGTTGAGATCAAAATGGAGTCCACCTTTCTAACCCCACTGGTGTCAGTGCAGGAGAGTTGGAAAAGGGGTTTGTTGTCACAAAAGAAATGGTTGATCACATTCGGCCCACAGAATCTCAGCTTCGAAATCAGGACCATCCGTAAACTCATAACTGTAATACTTCCCACCCATGAAACAAGGACTAGCTGAATGCAGAGTCTCTGATTCATGATGGTGGCGTATTGCAATGGGCGGCAGATGGCAAGATAGCGATCAAAGGACATGACCACTAAAAGGCTGAACTCCGTAGCCCCAAGAGTGAAATAGAAGAAGGTCTGGGCCATGCAGCCATTCAATGAAATGGTTCTGCTGACTGAGAGAAAGTTTAGCATCAGTTTAGGGCTCGTGACCGAGGTGAACCAGATTTCCAAGAAGGACAAATTGGCGATGAAAAAGTACATGGGAGAGTGGAGTCGGCGATCCACCCACACTATGAAAATGATGACCACGTTCCCTGTTACTGTGAACAGGTAGGTGAGGAGAAGAACAAGGAAGAGGAAAATTTGCAGTTTCTCACCAAGGCTGGAAAATCCCAGTAGGATGAATTCAGACACAACCGTTTCATTTCTTTCCTTCATGTCCAACGTCAGCCTTGTCTGTAGAAAAAGTAACAGTGAAATAGCATGCCATTTTCACAGATTCTTGGATATTAAAACTAGATGGAAGCTTGTAATCTTCTGACTCTGTCCATAGAATATGACATAGGATTTTACCTAATAACTCTTCTGTTACTCTCCTATCTTGTTGACACAAGGTGCTCCTCCCTGGGAACACACTGCTTTTCAACACCAGCATCCCAAATTCGGTACTACAGCCCTTTTACACCTCTGTTGTTCCTCTCCTGGCACTTTCAGGTAAATAAAGGATGTGTTTTTTTTTCCTAATTCTATTTCAAGTGCCCTGCAGGTCATTTTAAATCCCACTGACAAACTGTGTCTCTGAGTTCTGTGTTTGAAAAAACGGTAATCTTGTATTTAGCCTGACCAAACATAAATATAGACATAGAGCATCGGTCACCTTCTATTTTCACGCCACTAATAAAGCCAGATTTTATCAGAGTCTGGCAGCGATTCCCTTCCTGATCAGGGTCCAGCTCCCTGAATAATCTCTTTGATCCAGTTCCCTCTGTCCTCTGGAGACAACCGATGACCCTTTAAATAAATTAAAAAAAAATCCAAATCAGCCATCCAGGAGCCCAAGCCTCTGAGTCTGAGCATGCAGCGGTATAGATTCTTTTGGAGATTGTTTTTTACAACATACTCATCATAGTGGTCTCTTCTGGCCCTGGAATCTATGGTCATCTAGTCTGACCTCCTGTATAACTTCAGCCATTTAACTGCCCCAAAATAATGCCTTTTGAATGAGAGCCCATCTATTAGAAAAGCACCTAATCTTGATTTAAATATTAACAGCACTGGAATATCCCCCAACACACTTCTTCAGATGGTTAATTCCCCTCACTAGACAAAAATGTGCACCTCAATTCCACTCTGAATTTCTCTAGCTTTGACTTCAAGTCATCTATCCTTGTTATAGCATTTTCTGCTACACTGAAATATTTGTTCTCCATGTAGATACTTACAGACTAGGATCAAGTTACCCTTTAAGTTTCTCTCTGTTCAGCTGAGAATTTTGTGCTCCTTAAGTGTAACACTCTAAGGAATGACAGAGTCCTGTGGCACCTTATAGAAGGAATGCTTTCCAAATCTTTAATTGTTCTTGTGGTTCATCTCTGAATCGTTTCTACAATAATCTAAATAGACTCAACTTCACTGCTATCTTCTATTGCTCCGCCATTACAGCTACCTTTCAAAAACTTTCCTTGTACCCCTTTTCTACAGCAGTGACATAACTAATGCAGTAGCTGAAAACCCATTTGAATAAGCCCTATAGACTCAAAGAGTTGTATCTATTCATCTTAAGAAAGAGAAGTGTAAGGGGTGACTTGGTTAGAGTCTAAAGTACGAAGTTGGGAAGCAAGTGGGCTCTTCCCTCTGGCAGAGAAACACATAACATGATCCATTGGATGGAAGTTGAAACAAGACACATTCACTCTGGAAATAAGGTGGACATTTTTAAGAGGGAGGATAATTAACAATTGGAACAACTTGCCACGGGTTATGGTGGAGTCTCCATTGCTGACGATTTTTAAATCGTTTTTTAAAGATTGAATATTTTTATCTCAAAGATCTGCTCTAGGGAATTTTACCAGGAATTTCTATGGCCTGTGTTATAAAGGAGACCACCGTAGATGATCACAATGTTCTAGCCTTTTAATCTATGAATTATGAACCATGGGACAAGCATAGGAATAGCCATACCATAGTTTCATATCTTTCCCTTTCCAGACTGGCTGAGCAATGGATGCTGTCGTTTAGAAAAGCAAAAGAAAACTGCTCTCTCTTTCTCTGAAAATCTCTGTCTTTCTCTGTTGCTCTCTCAGTATTTCTCCTTCTCTGTGCATCTGGAGAAAGTCTTTGCCTTCATCCACTCTATAAATAACATTTTGAAAGTGTGATGTTTTCATCTGAGGCCTTGCAACACCAGTGGGAAATTGCCAGAGGCAAGAAATCTCCTAGGACAACCTGAGATGCATGATCAAATTGAACACAAAAATGAACTTTAACTCTAAGATTTTTAAGAAGACGAAGGCAGTTAGATGCAGAGTTCCCATGATCTTTCAATGGGATTTAGGTGCTCACATTCCATAGGGATCTTTGAAAATTCTACCATAAACTGTTAAGGCATAATTGGGTGATTAATTCCGCTTTTTTGATTTTCCCAACTTTTCCTTTTTTTCATGATTATTTCCATCAAAGTTTAGAATCATGCTGTGAAAGGAAACTGAAAAATATTATTCTTAAACATGCATGAAGTTCTTTGCCCTTTTTGAAAACCTTTCTATTGATCATATTCTGAAACAGGGATCGGCAGCCTTTGGCACGTGGCCCGCCAGGGTAAGCCCCCTGTCATGCCGGGCCGGTTTGTTTACCGGCCGCATCTGCAGATTCAGCTGATCACGGCTCCCACTGGCCACGGTTTGCCGCTCCTGGCCAATGCCGCTCCTGGATGTGCTGGGATTATTTTAATTGACTTGTATAATGGAGTAGAAAGTGTGTCTATAAAATTTGCAGATGACACCAAGCTTTGATGTTTTGCAAGTACTTTGGGGGACAGGATTAGAATTCAAAACAACCTTGACAAATGAGAAAATTGTTCTGAATTCAACAAGATGAAATTCAGTGAAGACTAATGCAAAGTACTTCATTTAGGAAGGAAAAATCAAATGCACAACTACAAAATGAGGAGTGACTAGCTAGGGGGTAGAAATGCTGAAAAGTATCTGGGGCTAATAGTAAATCACAAACTGAACATGAGTCAATAATGTGATGCAGTTGCTAAAACGGATATCATCACTCTGGAGCATAATAACGGGAGAGCTGTATCTGAGAAATTGGAGGTAATTGTCCCACTCTACTTGCACTGGTGAGGCCTCAGCTGGAGTACCGTGTCCAGTTCTGACCACCACATGTTAGGAGAGAGGTGGATAAAATGGAAAGAGTCCAGAGGAGAGCAACAAAAGTGATAAATGGTTGAGAAAACTTGACCTATGAGGGGAGATATTTTAAAATGGGTCTGCTTTGTCTTGAGAGGAGTGGAGTGCACCTTAGAGCAGTCTTCCAATCTGTTACGGGCTGTGGTCTAGGTCAGTGGTTCCCAAACTGGGGTTCCTGAACCCCTGGGGGTTCGCAAAATGTTACAGAGGGTTCTCGGGGGAAAAAATCCCTAATGGCGGACAGAGCTGTGCCTAGGGACCCTTGGCAGCACGGGGCCAGCGGCCCGGAGCCCCTGGACTTCCAAGACCTAAGCAGATCAAAACAAGCACATCTATCACATTGAGGAGATTTAAACTTCAAGATTCCTTGTAAGAAATGGAAAGGGAGGTGGGTATTTTTTGCTGTTTTTAAAATTAAATAGGCAGCTAGTGTTGTTTTTAAAATTAGTATGAAGACCAAGTTTAAGCTTTGTTGTAGCGTGCGTTGTTTGCCTGGACTGCTCAAGACCTGAATCCTTGTGTAGGAGGAACTCTTTGAGTTGGCTTCTTAAATACCTTCATGCTGTTTCACATCTGATGAAACATAGGAGCCTTGTCTTATAACAGGCTTATTCAGAGTGGATACAAGCTACGAAAGCGAGACCTTGGCAGAGTGTTGCCGTTTTCATAATGTAATAAAAATACTGTAATGATAAATAATAATTAATAATAAATAGTGTGTAATAAGCATGTAATAAAAACAAATTTTATATATCCCAGATCACTGCTTTTATCATTTATACTCAGGTAAAGGAAAAAATCCCTGGAAATATTCATTTTTAGGAGGGGGTTCGCGAGACTTGACATTTTAGTGAAAGGGGTTCACAGGTTGTTAAAGTTTGGGAACCACTGGTCTAGGTTTTTGTGGCTCTGCCTCTGCGCTGGGAGCTGCATTACATGACCCCTCAAGGTCCCTTCCACGCCTACATTTCTAGGAGTCTACAAGTGTCAGGGGATAGTTTTAGGTTGTGCTGTGCTGCAAAGAACAGGGAGGAGGGCTCCGGACAGGTTGCTACGCTCTCCGATTCAGCGCAGATCTCAATCCCAAGAACATCACTATGGGGCAATTTGCTTCACGGAGCAGTGTGCTTCACTCAGTACAGGATGTTATATTCTGTCAGTGAATTCTGACCCCCGTGCCCAGGTGTGACTCTAGGAGGCAGTGGGGGCTGCAGAGGGACATTTTTCCCCGGAACAAGAAAGAAGGATTTCCACAAGATTCATCAGCCAAAATGTGTCCTGTAGGAGTGAAGGGAGGATATTTAATTTTAAGCAGCAAAACCAAGCCAAAGCCTAAGGTGTTTTTACTTCAGTGCTTCCTTTTGGGGGATTAATTATTTGTGTTCTATCTTTCAAGTGTAAGTGTGAAAATATTTTTTTCTCACAGAATCTCACTGGTGAATCAGAAAATCAATGTAAAATGTTGAGTGTCTGAAACGTTTAGTTAATCTGGTACAATGGCATTGAAAATGGGGGAGGGGAGTTGGTGGGAAATGTGTTCCCATTCTGCATCAGAATAAAACCTAGACATTTTGACATTTATTATGGAAGTGTTTCTCTGTTCAGGGTAGTGTTATTAGTCAATTCAAGAGACAAACCAGCTCTGACCCTAGAGGCCTATGGTTTGGATAATGTCTTGGAACATGGGAGATGCAGATTCCAAACACTATATGGCCTGGGAGTTGATCCGGTGTCTTTCACATCCCAGGCATCTCTGCTAACCAGCAGGAACTGCAGCTGAAGAATCTCTCTCTGGCGATTTGTTCTGTATCTGAGAAATCTCCATAATGTGACTAACCTTCTACAGATACTGAAAGAAATGATGAAGGTCTGAAATCTGGCATTAGAGATATGAGGCTATTGAATATTTCCCCATACATCCTGTGGTCCTGGTCCACTGGATCTTTGAGCAATACTTGGACTCAGGAAACCTGACTTTAAATCCTAGCACGGCCAGAGATTTCTTGTCTGACCTTGGGCAATTCATTTATTCTAACCATTGTCTAAGTTCCCTAGCTATAAAAATTAAAGATAATGTTTTCCTACCATGCAAGGGTGCTGTGACGTCCTCGGAAACCATAGGAATGAAGAGAAAAAAGTGCCTAACAGATATTTGGTACCTGAGTCCTGCTGAAAGTGGTGTGGCCTGAAGGAAACTTGCTCTGCTATCAATGCAGTGTTTGTTCTCTGGATAATTGCACATTGATCTCAAGTGGGTGACAGTTTAGCACTTTAAAGGAAGGTTTAATTATTCTAATTATTTCCTTGAATAATAGAATTGGCTGAACATTTATTCATAAAAAATACACGTGAAGGAAGGAGTATTACACAAAATTGGGCTACAGATTAGTGCATTGATTAATGCCCTTCCATTATTTTTCTGTTACTTTTCTTGTATCTGTTTGGAAGCATGTCACAGATCGGGGAGCAACTTTGCAGTACCCAACCTAAACGTTTCTCTCAGAGCCAGTTTCACAGTCTTGTTTCTGAGGCTGTAGATAAAAGGGTTGAGGAAAGGGTACAGTACGGTGTTCAGCAGAGCCACCCCTTTGTTGAGGTTCAAGGAGGAATTTCCTGAAGGCCTGGCATACAACACAATGCAGCTCCCATAGGCAATTGCCAAAGATGTGAGATGGGAGCCACAGGTAGCAAAAGCTTTCTGTCTTCCTGTGGCTGTTGGGATTTGGAGAATAGAAAATAAGATGCTCACATATGACAACATCGTTAGGCATAATGAGCTCAGCACTAAAGTTGAGATCAAAATAGAATCCACCCTTCTAAGCCCACTGGTCTCAGTGCAGGACAGTAGGAAAAGGGGTGTGCTGTCACAAAAGAAATGGTTGATCACATTTGGCCCACAGAAACTCAACTTCGAAATGAGGAGCATCCGTAAACTCATAACCATAAAACCTCCCACCCACGTACCGAGAACTAACTGAATGCAGAATCTCTGCTTCATGATGGTGGTGTATTGCAAAGGGTGGCAGATGGCAACATAACGATCAAAGGACATGACCACTAGGAAGGCTAACTCTGTTGCACCTAAGGCAAAATAGAAGAAAGACTGGGCCATGCAGCTGTGGAATGAAATGGTTCGGCTGATTGAGAGAAAGTTCAGCATCAACTTAGGGCTTGTGACCGAGGTGAACCAGATTTCCAAGAAGGACAAATTGGCGATGAAAAAGTACATGGGAGAGTGGAGTCGGTGATTCACCCACACTATGAAAATGATGACCACGTTCCCACTTATTGTGATCAGGTAGGTGAGGAGAAGAACCAAAAAGAGGGAAATCTTCAGTTTCTCACCAAGACTGGAAAATCCCAGTAGGATGAACTCAGACACAGCCGTTTCATTTCTTTCCTTCATGTCCAACGTCAGCCTTGGCTCTGGAAAGATTTACAGTGAAAATAAGTTTCAGAGTGGTAGCAGTGTTAGTCTGTATCAGCAAAAACAAAGAGGAGTCCCTGTAGCACCTTAGAGACTAACAAATCTATTTGGGCATAATCTTTCATGGGCTATAACCCACTTCATCAGATGCCCAAATAGACAGTGAAAATAAGAGCATGCCATTTTCACAGATTCATACATCTTAAAGCTAGATGAGAACCTTTTGATTTTCTAGTCAGATTTTTTGCCTAAGATACATCATAGCATTTTACCTTGTAACTCCTCCATTAATCCTCTCACTTGTCGTGAGCTGCCCCTCCCTCATTCAACACTGGTGTCTCAGGTTTGGTACTACTGGTCTTATACTCCTTTAATATTGCTCTCCGGATACTTGCCGGGAAATATTCGGTGATCCTGGCTGTTTTCCTTCCTCTATTTCAAGGACATTACAGGTGTCTTCCAAATCTATAGATACTACTCCTCTGATTTCTGGGTTTGGAAAACCATTATATTTTTATTTAACCAAGCTAAACATAAACATAAATATAGCATTTAGTGACCCTTCCACTTCCTACATCTCGAGGGAGACCCTAATCTTATCAACGCATGACCTGGTCAGGGTCCAGCTCCCACATCCTCTCTGTGGTGCTGCTCCTGCTCCCCTCTGGAGAAAACCGATGACCATTCTCAATGAAAACAATCTGAATAAGCCATTTAGGTGGCGCCTCCCTCCAGGAGTCTAAACTTCTCTGTCTTTGAGCACCCAGCAGCATATGTTCTTTTTGGTGTTCGTCCCACAACATCCACCATAATAGATTCATAAATTCCAAGGTGAGAAGGGACCACTGTGATCATCTAGTCTGACTTCTTGTCTAACTCCGGCCACATAACTTCCCCAAAATAATTCCTTTTGAACTAGAGCCTGCCTTTTAAGAAAACATCCAATCTTGATTTTAAACTGGCCAGGGATGGAGAACCCACCACACCACCCTTGCTAAGTTATTCCAATGGGCAAGTCTCCTTACTGTTAAAAATAGACACTAAGTCCAGTCTGAAGTTGTCTATCTTCAACTCCAAGCCATTAGATCTTGTTATACTTTTGTCTATACTCTTGGAACTTTTTCCTGAGATGTTCTCTGGCCTGTGTTACACAGAAAATCATATTAGATTATCACAGCGGTCCCTCCTATTCTACAAATACATGAACTATGGAACACCAAAGCATATGCACAGTCGTATTATAGTTTTATATATTTACCTTTTCAGAGTAGTGGCGGAACAGCTGCTGTCATTTAGAAAAGAAACAAAAACCAGCTCTGTTCTCTGAATCTCTCTCCCAGTAGCCGTTGCTCTCTTGCCATCTCTCCTCCTCTGTCCATCTGGGGAAACGTATTGCTTTCCCCCACGCATTAAATAAGGTTTTGAAAGTGCAATCATTTAATCTGAGCCATGGCAACACAAACAGGAGATTACCAGAGGCAAGAACTCTCATAGGACACCCTGAGATACCTGATCAAATTGAACCCTAAAATAGTCATCTTCTTGAAGGCTAAGATTTTCAAAAAGTCTACAGTAGTTAGGTGCAGAGCTCCCATTATCTTTCCCTGGGATTCTGGTGCTCAAACACTTAGGAATCTTTAAAAATCCTACCACCAAATTTAAGGCAGAATAGGAAGATGAATTCATCTTTTTGTGAATTTTCAAAATTTTGGGTTTTTTTTATTATTTTTAATTAGAATTTGTAATCATGCTCTGAAGAGAAACAGGAACATCTCCCTCAAACAGTCACAACATTATTTACCCTCTTCCCAAACACTTCTAATGATTATGTTCTTAAATTGACAGATTGGCAAATTTATGTATGTTTTCTTAGTATGGCTGTGTGAATAAAAGCTATTTCAGTAAGCTGACCATTTAAAAAATTGAACGTTGTTTCAGGTTGAAATATTTTTTTAAAAGAATTTGCAGTGAATGAAAAAGTTAAACAGAAACAGTAAATTTATGTTGGGTCAGATGAAAACATTGACATGTCATTGTTTATGTCTGGGCCATTTTTAAAGGTTTTCCAAACAAACAAAAGCAAAGGCAATTTTCAGACAAAAAAAGTTGTTTTGCACTAAAAACCCCCAAAGCATTACATTTTCAAACTGCTGCAATAAAATGTTTTGATTTTTGTAAAAAATGGTCAACACAACTCAGTGAAACCAACAAAGACTTGCAAAACCTTTCAGTGTCGGCTATCAGCATTTTCGACCAAAAAGAGTTTCAACAGAAAAATTTCACCTACTTCTATTTATGAAAATTTGTGTGTGTTACTCCAGGTTTTGGTATGAAATCCTTGATGTTAAGATGTGCCACAATAACATTCCACTTAAGAGATGAAATGGGAAAGTTAGAGTCTTTTTCTAATACAAGATTGCTAACGGTATCATTTTAGAGGCCGAGATGAAGGAAGAAGAGAGACTAGACTTCCATCCAAAGACAGGCAACACCAGTCAAGACTAGTCATTTTATTTTAGCAATAATTTTTCCAAGGGGGATGCAGGGGTGACAACAGTAGTGTTGCACGCAAGACACAGGAGGTAATTGTCCCTTCTATTTGGCACTGGTGAGGCTTCAGCTGGAGTACTGCGTACAGTTCTGGGTGCCACACTTTAGAAAAGATGTGCACAAATTGGATAGAGGCCAGAGGAGAGCAACAAAAATGAAAAAAAGGTTTAGAAAACCTGTCCTATGAGAAAAGGTTAACAATTGGGGCATGTTTAGTCTTGAGAACAGAAGAGCAAGGGGGACCTGTTAACAGTCTGCGAATGTGTTAAGGGCTGGTATAAAGAGAATAATGATCTGGTCTCCATGTCCATGGAAGGTAGGACAAGTAATGGGCTCAGTGTGCAGCAAGGGAGATTGAGAATGATTTCCCTAATTTCTAATCTAACTATAAGGACAGTTAAGCACTAGAATAGTCTCCAAGGTAGGATGTGGAATCCCCATCATTGGAGATTTTAAGAACTGGTTGGACAAACATCTGTGAGGGATGGGCTATGTTTATTTGGGCCTGCCTCAGTGCAGGGGGCTGAATTAAATGAGCTATCTAGGCCCCTTGCAGCTGTTGCCTGACTCTTTTAAAGATTAGGAGTACTTGTGGTACCTTAGAGACTAACAAATTTATTAGAGCATAAGCTTTCGTGGGCTACAGCCCACTTCTTCGGATGCATATAGAGTGAAACATATATTGAGGAGATATATATACACACATACAGAGAGCATGAGCAGGTGGGAGTTGTCTTACCAACTCTGAGAGGCCAATTAAGTAAGAGAAAATTTTTTTTTGAAGTGATAATCAAGATAGCTCAGTACAGACAGTTTGATAAGAAGCAAGTGTGAGAATACTTACAAGGGGAGATAGATTCAATGTTTGTAATGGCTCAGCCATTCCCAGTCCTTATTCAATCATGAGTTGATTGTGTCTAGTTTGCATATCAATTCCAGCTCAGCAGTCTCTCTTTGGAGTCTGTTTTTGAAGTTTTTCTGTTTTAAGATAGCCATCCGCAGGTCTGTCATAGAATGGCCAGACAGGTTAAAGTGTTCTCCCACTGGTTTTTGAGTATTATGATTCCTGATGTCAGATTTGTGTCCATTAATTCTTTTGTGTAGAGACTGTCCGGTTTGGCCAATGTACATGGCAGAGGGACATTGCTGGCACATGATGGCATATATTACATCGGTAGATGTGCAGGTGAACGAGCCCCTGATGGTATGGCTGATGTGATTAGGCCCTATGATGATGTCACTTGAATAGATATGTGGACATATGCATCCGAAGAAGTGGGCTGTAGCCTACGAAAGCTTATGCTCTAATAAATTTGTTAGTCTCTAAGGTGCCACAAGTACTCCTGTTCTTTTTGCGGATACAGACTAACACAGCTGCTACTCCGGAACCTGTCATTATAAGACCTGTGCACCAAGGTGAATATTCATGCTAATGCTCAAGCTTCCATGCCCAAATCTAACTTCCTCAGCCACATAACACGGAGGTGTACTTATTCTACAGGTTAACATATTCATACATATTAATGCCATTTTAGCTCAATATGATACCTGCCACTTCTTGTTTAAGCCAGTTTACGGTTATTACTTGCATGTTCCTGCCGTGTTCCTGCTGTTGCCGTGTACCGTTAAGTTCCAACTCCTGCCATTGAGCAAGCTAGCCCAAATTCCACCAAATCTGAGGGTAACTTTCGGACCACTTATCTATGCCAAAGGTTATAGGCCTATTATATGTCACTACACTTATGCTAACCTGCTTAAGCTAATGTCTTACAGGATACAGGCCTGGAGGCTCCTTGCATTACAGCTGAAGGTAATAAAGGCTAAACAGCCCTACATGTCTAGGGTACTAGGAAAGTTAGGGCAAAGTGAAAGGTTGCACTGTGGTGCAAGAAACGGGGGGGGGGGGGATTTCCTCTCTGAGCCAGCACTGATCCCACGAACATCAGGCAGCCGTGTGCTTGACTCAATATAGGCTGCTGTTGTCTTTGAGTCAAGGTTGAGGCCAATGCCCCGGTGTGGTGCTAGGAAGTGTGGGGCTGCCTGCAGGGGCCTTTTCGCCACACCAGAGAAAATGTTTTCAGGAAGATTAATCAGTGAAATTGTTTTCTGATACACGGTGGGAGTGGGAGGTTGGGGGGAATATTTAATTTTAAACAGTAAAAGCAAAGTCTATGCCTCACTTGCTGTTATTTCAGCACATTCTTTCTTGGGATTAACTATTTGTGTTCCATCTTTCAAAGGGAATGTTTTTTCAACACTTATAACTAGAGGTGAAATAGAAAAGCATTGTAAAAATGAGTGTGTCTGATCTTCGTTGATCTTGTACCATGGAAATGAAAGGGAGGGGGAAGGAGAGAAATTCTAGTCGGAAATCTTGAATTCCATTTTATGATTTCAAAGTGTGTTTTCCTTCTGCATCAGAATGAAACCAAGACCTTTTGACATTTTGTGTGAAACAGTTCCTCTCTTCCAGTGCGGTATTACTGGTCACTCTAGAGAGCTCAGCTCTGTCCCTACAGCCCAAAGGCTTGGATTACGTCTGGTACATGGGACATGCAGGTTCCAATCACTATATGGCCTGATTTGAAGCTGGGAGTTGAACAGGTGTCTTTCACATCCCATGCACGGAGCCTAACCACCAGGCTCAATAATTGAAGAACCTCTCAAACTACAGACAGAAAGAATAAATATGTGCCTAGCTTATATCTGTTACCCAAGTGCTTTTGTGTCGCCCGAAGGAAGCTTGCCCTGCTACAATCAGTGAAGTATTTGATCGGTGGATAATTACCCATTTGTCTCAAGTGTGTGATAAATCAGCATTTTCAAGAGAGACTGCATAAATCTAATGATTTCTTTGAAGAGTAGAATTGACTAAACTTTAATTTAAAAAAAATACAGATTGAGAAAGGACTATTAAACATAATTTTCTAATCATAACACATTCATTATGGTGGTGGGTATTTTTTTGTTTGTTTTCCTTTTCTTATATCTATCCAGAAGCATGGTGCAGATTGGGGAACAACATTACAGTACTACGACTAAAGGTTCCTCTCAGGGCGAGTTTCACAGTCTTGTTTCTGAGGCTGTAGATAAAGGGGTTAAGGAAAGGGTACACTATGGTGTTCAGCAGAGCCACCCCTTTGTTGACATCCAAAGAGGAATTTCCCGAAGGCCTGGCATACAAAACAATGCAGCTTCCGTAGGCAATTGTCAAAGCTGTGAGATGGGACCCACAGGTACCAAAAGCTTTCTGTCTGCTTGTGGCTGTTGGTATTTGTAGAATAGAGAAGAAGATGCTCATGTAAGACAACATTGTTAAACATAATGAAGTCAGTAGTAAAGTTGAGATCAAAATGGCGTCCATCCTCTGAACCCGACTGGTGTCAGTGCAGGAGAGCTGGAAGAGGGGAGCATTGTCACAGAAGAAATGGTTGATCACATTCGGCCCACAGAATCTCAGCTTCGAAATCAGGAGCATCCGTAAATTTGTAACTGTGAAACTTCCCACCCATGAGCCAAGAACCAGTTGGAAACTAAGTCTCTGCTTCATGATGGTGGCATATTGCAAAGGGTGGCAGATGGCAACATAGCGATCAAAGGACATGACCACTATGAGGAACAACTCTGTACCACCCAAGACAAAATAGAAGTACGACTGGGCCATGCAGCCATAGAATGAAATGGTTTGGTTGACTGAGAGAAAGTTCAGCATCAGCCTAGGGCTCGTGACTGAGGTGAACCAGATTTCCAAGAAGGACAAATTGGCAATGAAAAAGTACATGGGAGAGTGGAGTCGACGATCAACACACACTATAAAAATGATGACCACATTGCCTGTTACTGTGATCAGGTAGGTGAGGAGAAGAATCAGGAACAGGAAAATCTTCAGTTTCTCACCAAGACTGGAAAATCCCAGAAGGATGAGCACAGACACAGCCGTTTCATTCCTTTCCTCCATGTCCGACATCAGCCTTGTCTGTAAAAAGAGTAACAGTGAAAATAAGTGAATGGCATTTTTGTGTATTCATAGATTTTAAAGCCAGATGGAACCCTTGTGATCTTCTAGCCCCATTTTGTACAAAACATATGACACAGGATTTTACCTAGGTTTCTGAGCAGCAGCCGTGTTAGTCTGTATCCGCAAAAAGAACAGGAGTACTTGTGGCACCTTAGAGACTAACAAATTTATTAGAGCATAAGCTACAGCCCACTTCTTTGGATTATACCTAGTAACTCCGTTACTCCCCTAACTTGTTGTCATAAGAACGGCCTAACTGGGTAAGACCAATGGTCCATCTAGCCCAGTATCCTGTCTTCTGACAGTGCCCAATGCCAGGTGCCCCAGAGGAAATGAACAAATCAGGGCAATTATCAGGTAATCCATTCCCTGTCATTCACTCCCGGCATCTGGCAATCAGAGGCTCGGACACCCAGAGCATGGAGTTGTATCCCTGACTATCTGCGTTAATAACCCTTGACCGATCTATCCTCCATGAACTTATCTAATTCTTTTTGAACCCAGTTATACATTTGGTCTTCACAGTATCCCCTGGCAATGAGTTCCACAGGTTGACTGTGTGTTTTGTGAAGAAGTATTTCCTTTTGTTTGTTTTAAACCTGTTGCCTATGAGTTTTATCAGGTGACCCCTCATTCTTGTGTTGTGAGAAGGGGTAAATAGCACTTCCTTATTCACTGTCTCCACACCATTCATGATTTTCTAGACCTCTCTGATATCCCCCCATGGTCATCTCTTTTCCAAGATGAAGAGACCCAGTCCTTTTAATCTTCCCTCATATGGAAGTTGTTCCATACCTCTAATCATTTTTGTTACCTTTCTCTGTAACTTTTCCATTTTTAATACATCTTTTCTTATATGGGGTGACCAGAACTGCCCACAGTGTTCTATGTGCGGGCATAGTATGTATTTATATAGTTGCATTATGTTATTTGCTATCTTATTATCTATCCTTTTGCTAATGGTTCCTAACATTGTTCACTTTTTTGACTGCTGCTGCCTATTGAGTGGATGTTTACAGAGAACTATCCACAATGCCTCCAAGTTCTCTTTCTTGAGTGATAACAGCTCATTTAGACCCCAACATTTTGCGTGTATAGTTGGGATTACGTTTTCCAATGTGCATTACTTTGCGTTTTTCAACATTGAATTTCATCGGCCTTTTTGTTTTCCAATCATCTTGTTTTGTGAGATCCTTTTGTAACTCTGCTTTGCATTTAACTGTCTTCTGTAATTTTGTCTCATCTGCCAACTTTGCCATCAGTAGCAGAATGTTAGGAACAGATAATAAGACAGTAAATATCATGATGCCACCATATAAATCCATATAATCCATAGTATATATTAGACATAGAAAAGGTACAAAGAAGGGTAATGAAAATTATTAGGTGTATGGAACAGTTTCCAAATGAGGAGAGATTAAAAAGACTGGGACTGTTCAGCTTGGAAAAGAGAGGATTATGGGAGGATAGGTAGAGATCTATAAAATCATGAATGATCACCTTGTCTGACCTCTTGTATAACTTCTGCCATTGAACTTTCTCAAAATAATTCCTTTTGAACTAGAACCTAGAAAAAACATCCAATCTTGGTTTAAATATGACCAGGAATGGAGAATCCACCACAACACTTGGTGAATGATTCCACTGGTTAATTCCCCTCACTATTAAAAACAATGTGCACCTTAGTTGCTGTCTCAATTTTTCTTGCTTTAACTATCAGGCATTTGCTCTTGTTATACTTTTGTCTGCTAGACTGAACTATTTGTTCCCCGCGGCTGTGATCAAGTTACCCAGAGTTCCTTGAGTCTGTTACTATCAGTTATCTTTCACAAAGCTGCAATCATTCTTGTGGTTCAACTCTGAACACTCCCCAATTTATCAACATCCTTCTTCAAGTGTGCACTCCAAAACGGGACCCAGGATTCCACCAGTGGTCGCACCAGTGCCAAATACAGAGGGAAAAGAACATCTCTTCTCCTTTAAGTATCTCCCTGATTTTACACCCAAGAATGGCATTAGACTTTTTGGTCACAGCTACGAACTGGGAGCACTTGTTCAGGTGATTTTTCACCATGACACTTGAGTCTTTTTCATAGTTGATTTTCCGTACGACTTATCCTATAACACAGGGATCGGCAACCTTTGGAACGCGGCTGGCCAGGGTAAGCACCAATGGGGGCTTCTGGAAGCGGCACGGGTGGAAGGATGTCCTGGCCGCCGCTTCCCGCCGCCCCCATTGGCCTGGAGCACCGAACCGCGGCCAGTGGGAACCGCGATCGGCCGAACCTGCAGACACGGCAGGTAAACAAACCGGCCTGGCCGGCCAGGTGCTTACCCTGGCCAGCCACATGCCAAAGGTTGCTGATCCCTGCTATAACATCTCACACAGTGCAATTTCAAGTTAATATAGTCCCATCTCCACACTTATGCTTGACCTGGAGTAATATTTTTCAATGTTTCATAGCTGGTGAACACTTAAAATAAAAAATGTTCCCAACACCATTATATTTATTATAAACCCCCCAATTGCCTTTCATGTCACCACCCCCAGATCACACAATTCATCAGTTGCCAAACAAAGATCTAATCTGCCCTCAGCATCCCATAAACCATACGATTGTATCTAGTAATTTCGCCAGTTAGCCCACAACTTGTGGTTGAAGTAGAGGCTATCTTCTAGGAAGACATCCAAACTCAGTTTAAAGACTTTGTGTGATAGAATATCCACCACATCTCTAGGTAAATTGCCCCAATACTTAATAGCTCTCACCCTTAAAAATGTGCACCTTACTTCTTGTTTGAATGTGTCTAACTTCAGCTTCCAACCAGGGGATATTGTTTTCTGCTAGATTAAGGAATCTTCTACTATCTTTTCCCCATGTAGGCATTTTTACACCACAAAGTCATCTCTGATCCCTTTCTTCAATAATCTAAAAGTAGACTGATTTTCACTACTATATTCTGTTGCTCCAGCACTCTGTATTCCTTGCTAAATTCTTTTTTACCCCTTTTGTAGAGCAGTGACATAAATACAGTAGCTAAAGTTCCACTTATATATACCTTCTAGTGATAGACTCAAGGAACTCAATCTATTCAGTTTAGCAAAGAGAAATTTAAGATCCTGGTGACTTGGTTGGAGTCCAAAGTACCGACATGAGGAGCAAAGGGACTCTTCTATGTAGCAGAGAAGCACATAATATGAGCCATTGGGTGGAAGTTGAAATTCAAACTGGAAATATGGTGTAAATTTTAACAGTGAGGATAATTAACCATGTAACAATTTACCAAGGGTTGTGGTGGATTCTTCATAACTGACCATTTCTAAATCAAGATTGGATTTTTTTTTCTAAAAGATCTGCTCTAGGAGTTTTTCCTGTGAAGTTCTTGGCCCCTGTTACACAGGATTTCAGACAAAATGATCAAAATGGTCCCTTCTAATCTATGAATTTCTGAACTGTGGAACATCAAAAAATAGGAAGAGGTGTACCTCAGTTACATATCTTTACCTTTTCAGACTGGCTGAGGAATGGATGCTGTCATTTAGGAATGAAATAAACACCTCTCTCTCTCTTTCACTGTATTGTTCTCTCTCTCTCTGTCTCTGTTGCTCTTCTCCGCATGTTGCCTCTGTCCATCTGGGAAATAAACTTTGCCTACAGCCACTCTCTAAATAAAGGTTTTGAAAGTGCTACAACTTCATCCGAGCTCTGGCATTACCAGTGGGAAATTACCAGATGCAAGAAATCTCATAGGACACCATGAGATATGTGCCCAACTTGAATACAAAAATGGTCATCTTTTTATGGCTCACATTTTCAAAAAAGCCTAAGGAAGTTAGGTGCAGAGTTCCCATGGGATTCAGGTGCTCAAATCCCTTAGGAATCTTTGAAAATCCTACTATAAAATTTTAAAGCAGAACTGGGTGATTAATTCAGGTTTTTTGAATTTCCCAAATTTTGATTTTTTCTTGATTTTTTCCATCAAAGTTTGGAATGACGCTATCAAAACAAACTGAAAAATATTTCTCTTAAATATTCACAAATTCTTTACCCATTTTGAAAGCACTTCAATTGGTTATATTCTTAAACAAACAGATTGTAGGTGGAATAGCAAATAAGTGTGTGTTTTGTGAGTGTAGCTGAGTGAATAATGACTTTCAGTTAGCTTACAATTGAAAAAAAAATGGTTTGAGGTTGAACCAAAAATTAATATTTTTTTTGGTGAATGCAAAAGTAGAAAAACAACAAATTCTTTTGCATCAAATGACACAACTGAAATGCATTGTTTCCATTTTGACCCTTTAAAAATATTTCTATTTTTAAAAAATAAAAGTGAGACAACATTGTTTTGCTCATAAAACCCAAAACATTTCATGTGGAAATTGCTGCAATGAAATATTTTGATTTTTTCAACAACAACAACAAAAAGTGGTTGACCCAATTTAGTGAAACCAATATGAAATTTCCAAAACCTTTCAGTGTTGCTAAATCAGTTTTAGATCAAAAAGAGTTGAGCATCTGTATGTGCGTTATACCGTGTTTTTGTGTGAATTTCTTGAAATTGAGAGGGGCCAAAACGACATTCTCTTTACCACGTGAAATGGAAAGGTTAGCCTATTGTTCCAATAGAAGATTGCGAATAGTATTATCTTGGAGGCCAAGACTAAAGAAGAAGAGAAAATAAACTTCTATCCAAAGATAAGCAACACCAAGTCAAGACAACTGATATTATTGCAGTAATAATTAAAGTTTATATCAGGGGTTCTCAAACTGGGGGTTGAGACCCCTCAGGGGGCCAAAAGTTTATTACATGGGGGGTCACGAGCTGTCAGTCCCGCTTTGCATCCAGCATTTATAATGGTGCTAAATATATTTAAAAGTGTTTTTAATTTATAAGGGGGTGGGGGTCGCACTCAGAGGCTTGCTATGTGAAAGGGATCAACCGTACACAATTTAGAGAACTACTGGTTTATATGGTATTAGAAACTCACTACAGGACATGCTTGCCTGAACATTGGTTACATACATACAGTTATAATCTAGGAAGATTACAGGGTTCTACAGTAATGAAATCTCAGTTATGTCTATTAGGCCCTGTTTCCTCTATTGCTGAGACTTTCCAAGCCACTGTGGCGATCTGGACTCCTGATTCTGCAATCTGCCAGAGGACTGGAGAATCATCATAGAAACCAACTTTATAAAGGGAAACAAGGTGGACCCAGGGAATTTTAGACCAGTCAGCCTAACTTCAATACCTGGAAAGATACTGGAACAAATTATTCAACAATCAATTTTGTAAGCACCTAGAGGATAGTAGGATTATAAAGAATAGCCAGCAAGGATTGTCAAGAACAAATCATGCCAAACCAACTTAATTGCCTTCTTTGAGAGGGTTACTGGCCTAATGAATGTGGGGAGGCTCTAGAGGTGATGTATCTAGATTGTAATGCCCTTGACACAATCCCACATGGCAGTCTCATATGCAAGCTAGGGAAATGTGGTCTAGATGAAATTACTATCAGATGGGTACAAAATTGGTTTAAAGACCATACACAGAGAATAGATATGAATGGTTCATATCTAGTGGGGGTCCCACAGGCATCAGTCCTCGGTCCAGTACTACTCAATATGTTTATGAATGACTTGGATTATTAACAGAGTGCTTATACAATTTATGGATGACGCCTAAGCTGCGAGGGCTTGCAAACACTTTGGAGGACAGTACTAGAATTCAGAATAACCTTGACAAATTAGGCGATTGGTCTGAAATCAACAAGATGAAATTCAAGAGAGACAATTACAAGTCAGTACACTTAGGAAGGGGGAAAAAACAATTGCGCAACTACAAAATGGACAACATAGCACTAAGTGTTAGAACTATTGAGAAGGATCTGGGCCTTAATTAAAAACTTTCCAACCAAAAGTAAGGTGGAGAGATAAGAAAATAGGCTGAGATTTTCAAAGAAGCCTGAGTAAGGCACCACACTTCCATTGAATCCAAAATAAAAACTCATTTGAAAATTCCAGACCAAATTAACTACATCACGTGTAAATTTGGGCAAGGCACTTAGCCTATCCTGTGCCTCATTTTCCCATCTATAGATGCTGGGGGGTGAGATTGTGAAGATAAAACCCATCAATGATTATGAGGCACTTAGTGGTTGTAAACTCAGTGTAACTCGCTTCTGTCAATGTTGTGTCTGGTCTGCGGAGCAATACACATGGGCATCCAGTGTTTCCTAGTCCAGCACTTTTCAAAGAATGAAATAAAGAATTTGAATTAATTCCCCAGACAATAGACTTGACCAAACATTAGGTTTTTTTAAAGTAGATGTAGAAGAGGCTATTGCACAGAATTTGACTACATGTCGCAACACTGATTTATGCTTTTCTAATTATTATTATTACACGTCTTGCCTCCATCAAGAAGCACAACACAACTTGGGGAACAACTTTGTCCTGTTATGACTGAAAGCAACTCTCAGGGCAAGTTGAACACTCTTATTTCTGAGGCTGTAGATGAAGGGATTGAGGAATGGGTACACTACGGTGTTCAGCAGAGCCACCCCTTTGTTGATTTCCAGAGATAAGTATCCTGAGGGACTGCCATACAAAACAAAGCAGCTTCCATAGGCCATCGCTACAACAGTAAGATGGGAAGCGCAAGTGACAAAAGCTTTCTGCCTCCCCGTGGCAGATGGGATTCTCAGAAGATGCAAGCGTATGAGATCATGGTTAAACATAATGAAGTCAACACTATGGCTGACAGCAAAATGGAATCCACCCTCTTAATTCGTTGGGTATCGGTGCAGGAGAGTTGGAAAAGGGGGGTGCTGTCACAAAAGAAATGGTTGATCACATTCGGTCCACAGAATCTCAGATTGTACACCAGGACCATCTGTAAACCTATAACCAGGAAACCTCCCACCCAAGAAACAAAAACTAGTTGAATGCAGAGTCTCTGTTTCATGATGGCAGCATATCGCAATGGGTGGCAGATGGCAACATAGCAGTCAAAGGACATGACCACGAGAAGGATGAACTCCGCAGCTCCCAGGGCGAAATAGAAGTAGGACTGGGCCATGCAGGCAAGGAATGAGATGGTTTTGCTGTCTGAGAGAAAGTTCAACAACATCTTTGGGTTTGTGACCGAGGTGAACCAGATCTCCAAGAAGGACAGATTGCTGATGAAAAAGTACATGGGGCTGTGGAGTCGGTGATCCACACACACTATCAGAATGATTAATGAGTTCCCGGTTAGTGTGAGCAAGTAGGTCAGTAAAAGAACAAAGAAGAGAAACATCTGGAATTTGTCACAAACTCCAGAAAACCCCAAGAGCATGAATTCAGCCACTGTGGTTTCATTTGCTTCCTCCATTTCCAATTTCAGTTTCCCCTGTAGAAAGAGCAACAATAAAAAAATAATAGCATGAACCTTTATCTTTCTCATTTATGGATTCAACCACAATGTTTTGGAGCAGGGATCGGCAACATTTGGCACGCGGCTCGCCAGGGTAAGCAGCCTGGTGGGCCGGGCCGGTTTGTTTTCCTGCCGTGTCTGCAGGTTCGGCCAGTCGCAGCTCCCACTGGCTGCAATTCGCTGCTCCAGGCCAATTTAGTGGTTGCACTTACGTTACTATTAACATGTAACTATATTATAAGTATGCTTTGTGAAATCTGTAATTAAGTACTAAATTCACACAAATCAATGAGGCACTACCAGAGATAGCTGGAAAAAAACTAATGTTTTGTCAAAATTCGAAACATGACTTTGCAATTTGAAAATGGACTGATTTTTCATGTTTTCAAATTTCCTGAAGCAGTTTTTTTTAAGTTTCTTGGGTTTTGAAAAATTGAAAATTCAAAACTAAAATAGTACAATGGAGTATGAAGGGTAATTTAACACAGTTTAACCTGAATTGTGTGCTGATAAAAATCATACCTTTTCATTGCAAGGAAAAAACTATTTTTTTTCAATCAACCTAACTCAAATGTGCCTAGAGCAGGGATCAGCAACCTTTGGCATGCGGTCCATCAGGGAAATCCGCTGGTGGGCCAGGATGGTTTGTTTACCTGCAGCGTCCGCAGGTTTGGCCGATCGCAGCTCCCATTGGCCATGGTTCGTTGCTCCAGGCCAATGGGGGTTGCGGGAAGCAGTGACCAGCAGATCCCTCCGCCCACGCTGCTTCCCGCAGCGCCCATTGGCCTGGAACGACGAACCGTGGCCAGGGGGAGCTGCAATCGGCCGAACCTGCGGACGCTGCAGTTAAACAAACCATCCTGGCCCACCAGCGGATTTCCCTGATGGGCCGCTTGCCAAAGGTTGCCGACCCCTGGCCTAGAGTAATATGTAATTTATTTATTTATTTATTTATTTATTTTGGAAATTTAAAGAAAATAATGTTTTAAAATGTATAGAACAAGACCAAAAAATAAAGGAATTATGTATAGTCTTATTTCTAATATTCCAGAATTAACAATATAGTAATATGAAGAGTACAAAATAATTGGTTTTAATAATATTTAATAGAAATATATAAATCACTAAAGTTTGGCTTTTCAAGTAAGCCTAAGAGAATTAGGCACCAAAGCCAAGTACCCTTCAAAGGGATTTGCATGCCTAGCTCCCTTAGGCAGTTTAGAAACCTCAACTTTTGTTCATGTTGTGTTTTTAACACCTTCAGGACATGCTGAAAAATGTTACAAAACTACTGGGAAAAGCAGTAAAAAGGAATCATTGTTAATAAACGTAGTAAATGCAACTGTAAAAATACATGCATGGAGCACACTATAAATTTCACGTTTTATATAATCAACTTTTTACAGAATCCAATTTCTACCTACAAATACATTATCCCAGCCTTTGACATTTTAGATCCAAAATGCATTTTAAAAAAAAATAATGCTACTAGAAGCTCTGAATTTATTTGAGGCCAAAGTCACAAGTATATCCCTTCAGGTATATTAAATGAAAATCCAAATCAATGGATTAAAAACACTGCTAAAATCTGCAAGATATTATCATGGTGAACACAATCCACAGATCCAAATCTTCAGAAGGTATAAATTAAAATTCCACCTTCATCTGATCCTTAGCCTCACTCAGAACAGTAGGGAAACCTCGCTTATTGTGTTTGGGTTTAAATCTTAGTTCTTACAGCCCAGAGAATCCTAAATGTGTAGGGATTTCTTTTTCCTGTTTATCATTTTGCTCAGGGACTCTTTGAACTCTGTGTTTCGGATGGTATAGATGAAAGGGTCTAAAACTGGAACTAGGACTGTGTTGAGTAAGGAGACCACCTTGTTTATCCTAAAGGAAGAATGAGTTGAGGGTCTCATATACATAAATATCAGTGCCCCATAAAATACATTAACCACTGTCAGATGAGCAGCACAAGTAGAAAAAGCCTTTTCTCGGTCAGTGGACGAAGGGATCTGGATGATAGTAGATATGATAAAGATGTATGATGTCAACGTGAAAAGAAATGCACTGCCCTGCAGTATGACAGTTGTTATAAAACCTGTGAACTCTATGATGGATGTGTCAACACAAGCCAGTTTCAGAAGTGGCCCAAGGTCACAATAGAAATGGTCAACTCGATTGTCTCTGCAGAACGGCAGGATCCACACAGGCAGAGAATGGAAGAGGATGAGCACAATTCCTCCAAGCCAACCCAGAAATGCTAAACGGAAACAGACTCTGCTAGTCATGATGGTGGCATGATGCAACGGTCGGCATATAGCCAAGTAGCGGTCGAAAGACATGGACGTCAGGATGACCGACTCCGTAGTGCCCAGGGAGAAATGGAGAAAAACTTGATCCATGCAGTAGGAAAAACAGATGGTTGTTCTGTCCGAGAGTAGGTTGGCCAGCATCTTTGGGACCACAAGGGTCGTGCTCCAGATCTCCAGCAAGGAGAGGTTACAGAGGAAGAAATACATCGGAGTGTGAAGTTTTTGATCAGCCCACATAACTGTGATGATGAGGCTGTTCCCCACAAGAGTTAAGAGATACATGAATAAAATGACACCAAAGAACACCATCTGCATTCCATGAAGATTGGGAAATCCCAAGAGAATGAGCTCACTGATCGTTGTACCATTGCCCATATTCTCTCTCTCTCTCTCTCTCTCTCTCTCTCTCTCTCTCTCTCTCTCTCTCTCTCTCTCTAATGGGAATAAGAAATTAAGAAACATTTTAGATTTTACTACAAAGTATTCGTCTCAATTTAGTTATTTCATAATATTCTTTGCTAGTGTTTTCTGATGAATTCCTAGGGATATCCCAACTTTTCTTTTTGGTACAGTTGTAAGGATAAATAAATGTAGTCTACTAGATCCATCCAAACTCGTGATCATTCCACTCATTTTCAATGCAGATGTGCCAGATTGAGTGAGAAATGAACTTGTACCCTAATTTGTGCCTTGAAAAGGGCAGCCTTCAATTCCTAAGAGAAATATTTTGGTATTTTGCTGTTCTTTGGAGAAAGAAAAATCCTCACCAGGAAAACAAATATGTAATTAGTAAATGAAGAAGGGCTTAACCGTGCGGTCATCCATATAGTTAGACTTCCAGGCTCAGACTGGACCCCAGGCTCTAGGACCCCGTGAGGTGGGAGGATCCTAATGCTAGGCCTGCAGCCCAAGCCCGGAAGTCGACACAGCAATGAAACAGCCCTGCAGCCGAGCCCCACAAGCCCAAGTCAGTTGGTTTGCACCAGCCACAAGTGGCTAGTTGCTGTGTAGACATACCCCACTCTTGGGTGAAATCTTGCAACTCTCCCACTTTTAGAAAAGAACCCAGGAAAACTGCCCCATATATACCACCTGTTTGTCAGCACGCAGGTCTGATGGCATCTCAGGAACCTGCGTGTTGGCCCTTGTATTCAAGGGAGCCATGCCTGTTCCACTGACATCCCATACGAGTATAAGATCAGAGGATATTACTGTCACTTGTCAAGGAGTGCCTGAGGAAAAAGAGTGCTCAGAGATGGGAGCTGTGTCTAAGCAGAGGTACTAAAGCTTTTAGAGGGCAATAAGTTTTGAACGATTTGTAAACTGCCCCTTAGCTCAGCTTGGGACCAAGGGGCAGAGAAGTGATGTCAATTTTATGTGGATCAGAGCTTAGATTTCCCATGTCAGCACCAAAAAGGGTTATTCCAATCTAAAAGCGACAGAACTGGATCATTGTACAGTGGGAGTGCTGTGGAACCCATTAATCCAGCAACCTCCAATTTGCATCACAACCTCTACACCAGACGGCCTAGTGGCATCCCAATTTTCAAGCCATTATCCCTATGCACATGGGTTTGTATCTAACGAACTCTCGGCCCAAATAACCTCAGTGGACTAACACTAACACTGGACCACATTAAACGTTGCAGTTTGCAAAACAATCTGACTATTTATATGCACTTTCGAGCACTGTGAAAGATTGGCCCTTAAACCTGAAGCTTTGGTCCTACGACAAATCTTACAAAAAGAGCACACCTTAGCTGGAGTCGGCAGCATGCACAAGATGTGTTCTCAGAATGCTGCTGAGGTCTGGACCCAAACGTAGAAAACACGGGGTTAAACAGGCACAATCTGTCTGTTGGAGCCAGCCAGTTACACTGATGCAAGGCTGTCGGAACACTCTTGGGTAAGCAAAGATGACCTAGACCCAGTGCCCATGTGCATGAGGCTTTCTCCTGCTTGTCAGCCTACCCCCAACAACACGTTACTTTCTCTGGACACCAACAGAGATCGGTCCCGAGTGCGTTCGTATTGTTTGTGGCAGATCAGAGCCGTAATCTGAGCCCCAGATGTGAGCAACAGAGTTACGACAACAGTAAAGTTTTGATGTCACATGGTATATTTTGGGGGGGGCATTGACTCGGGAAACCCTCACATAAATTACTGCCAAATGTGGACCTTTAACCCTACCCCGGACCCCAACAAGACCTGACAATTTTCAGCAGAATCTGAGTAGGCAAGTGGAACTCTGAGCACTCAGGACAAAGGGTGATTTAACTGTAAGTGAATCTCAACCATAAATATAGCAGCGCTACATCTCCCCTGTAAGAGAGTGTTGGAAATATCCCCTACAGCAGACAGCATCCTCATCCCCTACATTCATTGCCCAACTGCCTTTGACTTTTAAAGGTGCCCAATTCCCCTGGCTGCCTTTGACAATCTCACACACGCTACAGAACAAAACCATTCATGAGTTATCACCAGGAAGATATGTGCCAACACATTCCAGGAACTGGGATAATAATCAGAAATTCCAAACGCTGTCCTTTGTCTTGCAGAAGAGAACAGAAGTTGGTGAAGAATGCCACCTGATCTACGATAAAAACATTTTCTAAACTGCTCGGCTCTATAGAAGTAGAACTTTATTCCACTGAAACTCAACTAGGGCTCTAGGTTTTTTGCCGCCCCAGGCAAAAAAAAAAAAAACCCTCCCAGAATGCCGCTCCTGGAACTGTGCTGCCCCAAGTACGTGCTTCGTTTGCTGGTCCATAGAGCTGGTCCTGAACTCAACTTCACTATCCTTCAAAAATATCAAAGTTTTACAAGGTTCAGTGAGTTTAACCCTGTCAATCTATAGATCACTGAACAAATGGATGCTCACGTCTCTTTTCTACTAACCTTTAGAATTAGTATTATATTCATATCAAAGGTAAAGGTTCAGAGATTTCAACCTTTCATACTTCTGTTATTGTCCTTTCCTTGAAGTAATCATTTCTGGGTGAGACTAAACTTTTTGTATTGGTTTTGTCTCTGCCTATGTCCCACCGGGAGTCCAATTTCTCCAACTCCCTACAGTTCTTCTTAATGAGGAGTTGCAAACTAATGTCAGAGTTTCACTTGCTAATTAAAATTTTTTATCAAACTTTTCACGTCTCAATTTTCATTTCTCAATGAAGTCTATACAAGTTCTACTTGTGGATGTAATGCAGTTCCTCTCCAACCATGTATGTTTTTCTGTGAGTTCTTAAGCCCTGATTCTGCAAAGGAGTTAGGATGGGATTTTCAAAGGAGCTTAAGGAATCGAGGCATCCAGATCTCACTGCGTTTCAGTTAGAGTTGGACACCTAACTCCTTTAGGCATGTTTGTCCTTAGCTTTAAACAAAATTGAGTCCTTAGTCACAAGTATGGTCCTCTGGTCATGGAATACTGTGCTTCTAACTCAAGGGAGAGACCACTGCTAAAAAACTGTTGTACAGTAAAATCCACAGATCCAGATTCAAATGGGATACACTGACATAATTTAACTGAGTTAGCCACTTTCAAAAGCGTGTCCAAACATTAGTTGTTCTGCTTGGATTGGTCACATTTTTTGGAGTCCACAGAATCCCAGTTGTTTAAGGATGTCTTTTTCTCCTCATGATTTTTCTCAACTCTGTGTTGCTGGGGGTACAGATGAAAGAATGTAAAAGTGGAGCTATCATTGCATTGAGCAGGAATACAACCTTCTTTATCCCTAATAAAGAATCAGTGAAATGTAGGACTGGAAGGACTCTGATTGGTCATCTAGGCCATGCCCAGGTGTTGAAGCAGGACTAAGTGTTTGTTGGATCTCTGCCATTGAATGCTTTTAAGAGCAGGTGAAACAATTTCCCCAGGCAATTTGTTCAGTGCTTAACTAACCTTGTGTAGTTAGTACGCTTTTCCTAATGTTCAACTTAAATCTCCCTTGCTGCAATTTATCACCCTCCTCTTTATAACAACCCTTTATGTACCTGAAGACTCTTATATCCTATCTCAGTCTTCTCCAGACTAAACAAACACATTTTTTAAATCTTTCCTCATAGGTCAGGTTTTCTAGACCTATAATCATTTTTGCTGCTCTCCAGTGGACTTTCTCCAATTTTTCCACATCTTTCCCAACGTGTGGTGCCCAGGACTAGACACAATTCTCCAGCTGAAACCTTATTAGTGCTGGGTAGAGTGGAAGAATTACTGCTCATTTCTTGCTTACACCACAATGGCTAATACATCCCAGAATAATGTTCCCTTTTTTTACAAGTGTTACATTCTTGAGTCATATTTAGTTTGTGATCCACTATAAACCCCCAATCCTTTTCTGCAGTACTCCTTCCTACGTAGTCATTTGCTTCCTAAGTGGAGTACTTTGCATTTGTCCTTATTGAATGGCATTCTATTTATTTAAGGCCATTTCGCCAGTTTGTCAAGATTATTTTGATTTCTAATCCTGTTCTCCAAAGCACTTGCAACCCCTCCCACACTGGTATAATCCAGAAACTTTGTAAGTATACTCTCTATGCCATTATCTAAATCATTTATGATGACATTGAATAGTACTGGACCCAGGACAGAGCCCTGTGGGACCCCACTCAATATTCTTTTCCAGGTTGACTGTGAACTACTGATAACTACTCTCTGAGTACAGTTTCCCAACTAGTTGTGCACCCACCATATAGTAGGTTTATTGAGCCTATATTTCCCTAGTTTGTTTATGAGAAGATCATGTAAGAGAATATCTAAAGCCTCACTATAGTCAATATATATCATATCTATTGCTTCCCCCCCCCTCCCGGCTAAAAGGCTATTAGGTTGGTTTGGGTTGAGGATCTCATGTATATAAAGATCACTGCTCTGGGAAATATATTGTCCACCATGAGATGAGTGACACAAGTAGAAAATTCCAGTTTTTTGACACTTGTGGAAGGGATCTGAATGAAAGTAGATATTATAAGGATGCAAGATATGTTCAGTGTTGTTGTAGCCTTGTTGGTTCCAGGCTATCAGAGAGACATGGTGGGTAAGGTAATATTTTTGGACTAACATTTATGGGACCTGAGGAAAAGCTCTGTGTAGCTCGAAAGCTTGTCTCGCTCACCAGCAGAAGTTGGTCCAATTAAAGATATTACTTCACCCACCTTTTCTCTCTAGCAATGTAAGATGTCAATGTCAATGTGAATGAGTTGCCCTGAAGAATGACGGTTACTCTAAAATTCATGAACTCTATTCTCGAGATGTCAGGCCAGTTTTAGAATGGGTCCAACGCCACAACTGAAATGATCACTACTGTTATCCCCAGTTGCTGTAAACCAATGTAGCCCCTTTTCTGATCTACACCCACTGAAATCTGGCTCATAGGTTTCAAGTAGGAAAGACTGCCTTTTCCTGATACACTCTCAGTGCTTTTGGGGACCTTCTGCATAGACCAATGAATGCACATTTTTTCCTCACTATAAAAGGGTCAAATGTATTTCTCTCAGCCCATCTAAACCCTTTATAGTTATCTGAAGAGCAGAAATGCAAAGGCTGTGGGTAAGCTTCATGTTTAAAAAGCCAGCTGCTTTCCTCACTGGCAAGTCATTTAGATGGAGGATAAGGCTCAGACCTATACCACCCCCACAGCCAGGCTTCGAGAGCCAAAAGGAAGCAGACTTTCTTGGTCATGATGGTGCTGTAGTGCAGGGGTTTGCATATAGCGATATAGTGGTCAAAGGACATGGCTGATAGACTCAGGAACTCAGTGAGGCCTGGGAAGAAGTGAAAGAATGACTGCACCAGGCAGCAATAAACACAGATGGTCGTTCTGGCCACCAGGAATGTCTCCAACATTTTGGGTACAATGACAGTGGTGTACCAGATCTCTAGGAAGGAAAGGTTGCTCAGGAAGAAATACATCAGGATCTGGAGATGCTGGTCAGCCCTCACGATTACAATGATGAGGCCATTCCCTACTAGAGTTAGAACGTATATGAAGAAGACTTCTTTGAGAAGGTAACAGACTTTTTAGACAAAGGAAATGCAGTGGATCTAATTTACCTCAATTTCAGTAAGGCATTTGATACGGTTCCACATGGGGACTTATTAGCTAAATTGGAAAAGATGGGAATCAACATGAAAATTGAAAGGTGGATAAGGAACTGCTTAAAGGGGAGACTACAATGGGTCATACTGAAAGGTGAACTGTCAGGCTGGAAGGAGGTTACTAGTGGAGTTCCTCAGGGATCGGTTTTGGGACCAATCTTATTTAATCTTTTTATTACTGACCTTGTCACAAAAAATGGGAATGTGCTAATAAAGTTTGCAGATGACACAAAGCTGGGAGGTATTGCCAATACAGAGAGGGACTGGGATATCCTACAGGAAGATCTGGATGATCTTGTAATCTGGAGTAATAGTAATAGGATGAAATTTAATAGTGAAAAGTGCAGGGTCATGCATTTAGGGATTAATAACAAGAATTTTTGTTATAAACTGGGGATGCATCACTTGGAAGTAACAGAGGAGGAAAAGGACCTCAGAGTATTGGTTGATCACAGGATGACTATGAGCCGCCAATGTGATATGGCTGTGAAAAAAGCTAATGCGGTCTTGGGATGCATCAGGTGAGGTATTTCCAGTAGAGATAAGGAGGTGTTAATACCATTATAAAAGGCACTGGTGAGACCTCATCTGGAATACTGTGTGCAGTTCTGGTCTCCCATGTTTAAGAAGGATGAATTCAAACTGGAACAGGTACAGAGAAGGGCTACTAGGATGATCCGAGGAATGGAAAACCTGTCTTATGAAAGGAGACTCAAAGAGCTTGGCTTGTTTAGCCTAACCAAAAGAAGGCTGAGGGGAGATATGATTGCTCTTTATAAATATATCAGAGGGATAAATACCAGGGAGGGAGAGGAATTATTTAAGCTCAGTACCAATGTGGACACAAGAACAAATGGATATAAACTGGCCATCAGGAAGTTTAGACTTGAAATTAGACGAACGTTTCAGAGGAATGAAGTTCTGGAACAGCCTTCCAAGGGGAGCAGTGGAGGCAAAAGGCATATCTGGCTTCAAAACTAAGCTTGATAAATTTATGGAGGGGATGGTATGATAACCTAATTTTGGCAATTAATTGATCTTTGATTATTAGCGGTAAATATGCCCAATGGCCTGTGATGGGACACTAGATATGGTGGGATCGGAGTTACTACAGAGAATTCTTTCCTGGGTGTCTGGCTGGTGAGTCTTGCCCACATGCTCAAGGTTTAGCTGATCACAATAGTTGGGGTCAGGAAGGAATTTTCCTCCAGGGCAGATTGGCAGAGGCCCTGGGGGTTTTTTTTGCCTTCCTCTGCAGCATGGGGTACGAGTCACTTGCTGGAGGATTCTCTGCCCCTTGAAGTCTTTAAACCACAAGTTGAGGACTTCAATAGCTCAGACATAGGTCAGGGGTTTGTCACAGGAGTGGGTGGGTGAGATTCTGTGGTCTGCGTTGTGCAGGAGGGCAGACTAGAAGATCGCAATGGTTCCTTCTGACCTTAAAGTCTATGAGTCTATGAGTCTAAGATGATGACAAATAAGACCATATGCCACCTCTGAAGGCTTGGGAAGCCAGCATCATGAACTCACTCACGGATGAACCATTCTCCATACCTATGTTTATCAGAATAAAGAAAAGTAGGTTTATGATTTGGGTCTCTTAGGGGATGTCTACACTGCAATAAAAGACCTGCAGCTGATTCACAGGTTTCATAGCCTGGGCTCCAGCCTGAGACTGACCATCTACACAGCAATGGTACAGTCCTGCAGGCTCGCCCCAGGAGCCAGAGTCACCTGACCCAGGTCTGAGACTCAGTGCCATGGGGGTTTTATCTCAATGTCGACATACTAATGGATGGGTTAGAATTAGATACAGATCACATAGAGTGATGGCCACAAAGAATACAGAAAAAAAACAATATCTCTCTGTCTGGATGGAGGGATAAATTCACTGGGTAACAGCCACAAATGCTTCAGTTAGACTTAACTAAAAATTAAGAATATTTTATGCTACATTTTTTTCTGGAGTTTGTAGAGGATGGTCCTGAATTCCTTTCTGATTAGAAGTATAATAATATTTTTCAGATAACTGCTTCTCTTCTGATTTTTGTCTTTTCCTGTACTAACACATTCAGGAACAACCTTGATCAGGAACAATATTCTGTAATAACATATACATTTTAAAAAATTAGTTATAATTTTTTAGGCTATTACATTGAGGGCCACAAAAGGATAGATAGATAGATAGATAGATAGATAGATAGATAGATAGATAGATTTGAAAATTCAATATCTATCACGTTGCTACAATGTAACTAAAGATTTGACTTACCTCCTCCAATGGCCAGTGACTGATTCATAAGATGAAGCTGGTATCTCCACATCTTTGCAATAAAGGGGGAAAACCCTGTATGATCCGAATCTAATCTATCTACGTTCTTTTATGTCCTGTCACTGTTGTATAAGAACTATTTTCTACTAAGGAAATAGGAATATTATAGTACAAATTTAAACCCAATAACACTGAGTCTGGGGTGTTCATTGGCAGTGCTGTCACAAGAAGTGCAATAGATATTATTTTCTTTAAGCACAAATCAACACAAGTAAATTTGAAAGGTATCAAAATACTGCAGAGCATTTTCTAAATTAAATATTTCTAATTTCTGTGTTGTGTTACTTGAAGTTTACAAGATGAGTTCTTAATGAAATCCATTCCATATGCACTTTTAGCCCCGTCATTCTTTATTCTTCTTTTCAAATCGTATTAATTGCAAGAAAATTTTATGGAAAGATATTGCTTGTCACCATCATTTCTTTCTCAAAATTAGCAGATAGGGAAGATCCTGAAACAAAAGCAATCTCTCTACTCTAAGTCATGTGTTTCATAGAGCTGAAAGTAGTTGGAGTAGAAGTTAAGACTTGTTTATTATATCCTATTTTAGGGCCTGATCCAAAGTCAATTGAAGTCAACAAAAAGACTCCCATACATTTCAGAAAGCATTGGATCAAGCCCCACATAAGTATTCCCTCACTAGAAATAATTATTGTCTGTTTATGCAGGACTCAATCCCTAGAGTTCCCAAAGCATTCCCCTTGGGAAGGATTTCAATAACACCAGCATTTTATTTGTTAGTCATTCCTAAGCAATTAAGTCCACCATTCTGTCACTGTTTAGAAGTATGTTATGTTCTTATGTTCAGAAGTACATTGATCTTGTTCTGGCCCTCTACATCTGGGAGAATTTCACTCCTACTGTTATCTCAGCTGAACACAAAAGTTATTGCAAACTCATGTTCACCCTTTAAGGCCTAACCCAAAGCCCTCTCAAGTCAATGAAGAGACTCGGTGTTGGAAACAATTTGTGTAGCATCTAAAAGCCCCAGCTAGGTAAGAGTCCCATTGTGCTAGGCAAGGAGCAAATATTTTTCTCAGTATTTTCACCCTTTTATATCCCCTGCTGCTGTATGCGTTGAGTGCTTATGCAAAGTTAGTGGGGGAGCTTCCTCTTTAAAAGTCAACCTCTTTTCTTCTCTGGATTGGTCACATCCAAACGGCACCACAGTCACCTGCTTTTACAACGGAGAATACGAGTGCTCTGTTTTCTTGCAGAGAGTAGCAAATATGAGGCATTTTTTTATTTATCTTTGCTTGACAGCCGCTTTCCAAGGTAAGGGGAGCATGGAGAGGACGGGAAGGTGGCTGAGGATTACCAGGATGACGGGGATGCATCCAGATGTGTCAATATTCATTGTACCTTCCCTCCAGGTGGCCAATCACAGGTTCAGCTGGTCCAGTCTGGGGCAGAAATTAAGAAGCCCGGAGATTCTCTCAAGATATCGTGTAAAACTTCAGGGTTCACGCTAAGTCACTATTACATGAGCTGGCTCTGGCAGGCTCCCGGGAAAGGACTACTGTGGGTTGGAAGAATTGACCCGGCAAATGGTGCTACCATCTACTCCCAGTCTTTTAAAGACAGATTCACCATCACCACCGATAACTCCATGAGCACCATGTACCTGCAACTCAGCAACCTGAGAGCAGAAGACACGGCTGTGTATTACTGCGCCAGACACACAGTGAGAGGAAACCCAGACATCGCCATGCAAAAATTGAGTGTGAGCAGGGCCGGCTCTAGGTTTTTTGCCGTCCCAAGCAAAACATTTTTGCCCGTCCCCCCCCCCTTTTGGGGGTGGGGGGCTTTTACACATGTTTGCACTTTGCAATGTTTTTTTGTTTTTGTTTTTGTTTTGACTGTTTAAAATTTTTAAAAAAATGAAAATAGAGAATTTGTAGTTAGTGAAATAAAACAATTTCCTACTAGTGCACTTATTTAATTTTAACAAAATCACAATTACAAACAATTTGGGTTCAACTATACACTGTAATGAAAAATATTAGTGTCTTCCGGTGCACCTAGTTTCTCATAAATTAAAAGAATTTATATGAACTGAATGTTTCTGGTTTTTATACTTGTGTAGTCTTTTAATAATTCAGTGAAATCTAAATTTTTTGCAATGGTACTTTCCATTGAAATTAATGCGACTCCTGACAAACGATTTTGAGACATGGTGGATCTCAAATAATTTTTTAGTAATTTCAGTTTTGAGAAACTGTGCTCACCAGAAGCCATTGATACTGGTAATGTTAAAAGAAGCAGACTTTTAAGGTAAATACATTATTCCTTCAATATTACCCGTGCACACATCTCACAAAGATTCTCACTCTTGACAAGTTACCAGCCTTGTGTAGATCCCGTCCACGTTCCTCTTTGTGGGTAAGTGCCCTGTAAGACACATGTGGGGTGCAGTTAGTTTGTCAGGCCTGCGGTGACAGCTGTTTGTGAAGATCAGGGGGCCCTTTGCCAAGGGGTGCAGGTGTCACAGTGAGATTGGGGTGGCTGACAGTATGGGGCAGGGCGCTGAGGCTGGTGGGGCAGGTAACACTCACTGGGCTGGGGGGCAGGCGGTGCCGGGATGGGGCAGGGGCAGGTACCTGTCAGTCTCCAGTGCTCGGGTCACACCAGGGCCAGCAGCCTATTCACCTCAGAGTCTCCCCCACTTGCCCGGGGGCCGCTCCTACTCTCGGGCTCCCCGGCCGCTACCACCGCGGACGCCTGGGAGGACGCGGAGTGAGGGGTGCCACCCTGGAGGAGACGCAAGGGGTTGGGCTTGGCTGGGGCCCACACCTGACGGCCGAGAGCAGCAGGAACCGGGCACCGCTCGGGGGGAGCCAGGCAGCCCGAGTCCAGGGCGGCAGCAGCCTCCGCAGCAGCAGGGGCAGGCGGGGAGCGTAGCCCGCCATGGGGCAGGAGAGGCCGTGCTGCTGATGATGTTTCCCGGTCCTGACGCATGGCGCAAAAGGAGGTGCCTACAGTGGCTGCCCCCGCCGCTCATGGAGCCGGAGTGCAGGGCCTGGGGCCCGGCCCCACCTGCCGCCCGCTGATAAGGGCTGGGCTGTGGCTTCCTGCTCATCGCCGCAACGCCAGGCCAGGAGCGAACCCAGCCCCCGGCCAGCGCCCCCTGCTGCCCCTGCCTGGCTCACCCCCGGCGGCCTCCGCTCCCCCCGCTCAGCCCCGTGCGGGGGAGGCAGCAGAGGTGGGAACGTGTAATATGGTACAAATACACCCCAGGGGTAAACCCCTCCCCATGCTGGGCTTGGGTTGTTGCTTCCCCTGCCCCGTCCTCGCCCTTGTTCTCCTCTCAGGCTGAAAAAAAGGATGGCTGGAGTGCCGCCCCTGGAAATGTGCCTCCCCAAGCACGTGCTTGCTTTGCTGGTGCCTAGAGCCGGTCCTGAGTGTCAGAGTAGCATTGAAGCAGAGGCCTTAACTATGCTACAAAATGAAAAGGTCATTTCAAGCAAGAGCACTAGGGGTCAGTGCAGGATTATCACATATATAGCTGTCTGTTCTATTCCACTCTGCTAATCTCTATTCTATTCTATTCCTTTCAGTTACTGATCCATTCAGGACTTTGTCCCCTCATTTTTAAATATCTCCAGTTATGGGGATATCCACCACTCCTCTGGGGAGAGTATGTAACCCTACAAAACATCTTAATAGTAACTTGAAGACTTTTTTTTTAAATTGAAGTGAGCAAGAAGAAATTCAGATATGTGGAGAGAACATAACAGAATAAAGCCATATGATGTAAAAGGCTGCCACAAACTTCCTTCCTAAGAAGAAAATCTTTAATAAGAATCCCTAACTCGTAAAGAGCACTTTTCAGCTGAGATCTCAAATCACTAAACACTGTTTAATGTATTTAACCTCTCGGGCCTCCTGTGAGGTAGAGAAGTGTTGTCATCCCCCTTTCACAGACAGAGAAGCTAAGTGACGTGCCCAAAGTCACACATGAAGTCTGTGGGGGAACAGAGAATTGTACCTTTGTCTCCCAAGATCTTGGCTAGCACCCGGCTCTAACCACTGGATGATCCTTCCTTTAGGTTGTGTTTTATTACAACC
Source organism: Emys orbicularis (assembly GCF_028017835.1). NCBI lineage: Eukaryota > Metazoa > Chordata > Testudines > Emydidae > Emys > Emys orbicularis. Next base: position 53,459,829 of record NC_088694.1, on the reverse strand, counting down.
TGTGTGTCCTTAAACAAATAGTATCAGTGTAGTTCAAGAACTGATCTGCATTTCAATCTTTTTAAATGTTCACAATGCCTCAGATTTCACACTTTTCATCAACAGAACATGCATGGGAGGCGTCAAGGATACCTAATGTGCAGAACTGTTAGGAGCAGTTGAGTAATACCTCATTCCATTGGTGGGTCTGTGAAAGAGAATAGAACTGCTAATGCAGTACAATGATACTAATCCTGGGATTTTCAAGGAATACCCACTTCAAGTCACTGGACGTTGGACGCTGAAGTGAAACAAACAAAGATCATAATCTATCCCTTGGTTTGTCAAGTGTCATTCTTAAAATACTCTGTTCTCTTCCAAGTGCAACAAAGATAAGAATTTCATAGCAGCCTAGGGTATGTGGCTGACCAATTACCACTCATTTTAATTGGAGTTATGTTCAAATATGTTAGGTAGTTTTGAAAATCTCAGCTAAAAAACACAAATGTAATAAAATATGAGAAAAACAACAATGAAACTTAAACCCAATAGTCCTAAAACTGCATTAGCTGAGAGACCAAATATTTCAATAGCACTTAATCAAAACTCACATTCATGCTTAAAAGGTCAGAATCTTCCACACTTTTACTTACTAAGTAGCACTTTATACTGCAAATATTCCCATTGAGGTAAAGAGTTATATTGTAGTGCTTAGCACAAGAAAGCACTTTCATCAATGAATGGTGCTGTAACTGAATTTTAGTGTTAAGCTGTTGCCTTGTATGTTGTTATGTTGTCATATCTGAGGTTGCGGTGGGAGTTGTGTGTTAGCAGGAAGTTCAGTCCTGCCTATGTGTGCTTGAGTTGGTAATTACATTGTTCCAATGAATCCTTGTGATTCTTAAGCGAACATTACAATATACCACCCAGTGTGAGGAATGGTTGGCCCATCAGGGGGGCACATATCCCTCTGCCCATTATTTTCTAAATGGCTAATTCTGCCTCCATTACTGTGAATATTATTGAGACCCCCAGCTACAATACTGTGCCCACTTCTGGTGTCTGCATCTCAACGAGTACGTTGAAAAAATGGAAAGGTTTCAGAAAAGAGCCTCGAGAATTATCTGGTGTCTGGAAAACGTGCCTTATATTAAGAGACTCAAGCAGCTCAATCCATTTAGTTTATCCATGAGAAGGTTAAGAGGTGAATTCATCATGGGCTACAACTGCCAACATGGGGAAGCTATTTCTGGTGTCGATAGCTTTTTTAATCTAATAGAAAAAGGCCTAACTAGAGCCAGCGAGTGCCAGGTGAAGCTAGACAAATTCAGATTAGGATTATAGTGCAAAGTTGTACCAGTGAGCGTACTTAACCATTGGAACAACCTACAAAGGCCTGGAGTAAATTCTCCATCGCTTGAAGTCAGCAGTGGATGTTTTCTAAATGACACGGCTCTAAACCAAAAAGAAGTGATGGGCTTCCTGCCAAGATTACTGGGTGCGGTTCTTCGGCCTGTGTTAGATAGGTGGTCACAAGATGATCTCTTCTAGCCTTATAATCCATGACTCTGAGAAGTGTATTTTATGCCATAACTTGTCCTATTGTGCTAGATTGTTCCTTAACCCCCTCCCCCAGGCACGCCACTCAGTAAGAGAGAGTGAGAACTCACTTACGACTCCATTTGTGCTTCCAAGATCTTGCATCCAAGAATCTTAATTTCATACCCCTTGAACTCAATTTGAGCCAGCTCAGGCCAGGGAAGGGAATGATTTACTGCTCTAATATTTCAGCAGAAAAAAGCCCACTCCAACCCCCAGTAAAGTCAAAGGGAGTCTTTCCACTGACCCCAAAGGGAGTTTGATCAGTCTTTTTATGCCACAACCTTGGAAGGATAAATGTGAAAAATGTTGATCAAGAAGCCTATCTCTGAGACACAATGACCTCTGGGGCTATTCCTCTGTGGTAGAAGCCTCTTTTCAAGCACTGCCTAAATTAGGGATCCTGCCCTTTGCCCTAAAAGGTGCTGCTGAGGGGATGAGTGAATCCACCCCATGAGCAAGCCGAACAGAATCTGGGCCAGTGTCTTGCTACTTTTTATCCCCACCTGCTTCTGAAGGTTTGGAGTGTTTATGCAAAGTCAGCAGGGAGCTTCCTGTTTAAAAAGCCAAGCCCTTGTCCGCTCTGTGATAATCACATTGAAAAACCAGGGCTGTCACCTCCTTTTACAGTGGAGAATATTAGCGCCTGGCTTCACGGCAGAGGACAATTATGAGGCATTTTTTAATTTACCTTTGCTTGATGGCGGCTTATGCTGGTAAACTGAAAACATGGGGAATTCATAGGAAACTGGGTTAATGGGGATGAATCTGGATTGTCAATATTTATTATTTATCTTTCCTACAGGTGTCCAGTCAGAGGTTCAGCTGGTCCAGTCTGGTGCAGAAATGAAGAAGCCCGGCGAGTCTGTGAAGCTATCCTGTAAAACCTCAGGGTTCACTTTCACTTCTGTGTACATGCATTGGGTCAGGCAGGCTCCCGGGAAAGGCCTGGTTTGGTTAGGATGGATTGACCCTGAAGATGGCTCTACCAGCTATTCCCAGTCATTTAAAGACAGAATCTCCATCACCGCAGATAATTCCATCAGCACCGTGTATCTGCAACTCCGCAGCCTGAGAGCAGAAGACACGGCTGTGTATTACTGTGCTAGTCACACAGTGAGCAGAATCCAATTCATAGCCATGCAAAAACTCTCAATGCGAGGGCAGCACTGGATCACAGACTGTACATATGATGCCGCCCTTCCAGGCCATGTCTACTCTATTGCCATTGTAGGTCACTGTAGGGATATCTGCTATCCATATTTCTATTCTGTTCTGTTTTATTCACATTCTTATGTGTTCAAGACTTCGTATCTCAAAATGTTACTTGTTCCTAATTATGTGGCATGCACCACTTCCCTTGAAATATCCTTGCACTCAAGAAACATGCCAACATATCATCGCACAAAGAGAAACATCTCACCAGGAAGAAAATATTACAAAATTTTACTGAACACGACGAAATGGAAGAAAGAAAGAAAGAAAGAAAGAAAGAAAGAAAGAAAGAAAGAAAGAAAGAAAGAAAGAATATTTAAGGTATGTCCACAGGGTGGCAGATTTGTATACTTTTCGGTGGTGCCCAGAATGGGTCCAAGTGGCGCCCCCTCTACCCCTTCCTAAGGGTCTTGGATGAAGTTTGGGTGTGGGATGGGGGAGGTGTCGGGCTCTGGGAGGGAGTTTGGGTGTGGGGTCTGGGCTGGGGCAGGAGGAGTGGGGGATGGGCTCTGGGAGGGAGTTGGGATGTGGGGTCTAGGTAGGGGCAGGCAGTTGTGGTGCAGGGGATGGGCTCTGGGAGGAAGTTTGGTGTGAGAGAGGGGAGGAGGGCTCTGGGAGGGAGCTGGGGTGTGGGGTCTGGGCTGGGGCAGGCAGTTGCAGTGCAAGGAACGGGCTCTGGGACAGAGTTGGGTTGCAGGGTCTGGGCTCGGGCAGGGGTCCAGGAGGGGGCTCAGGGCTGGGACTGAGGTTTGGGGTGCAGGGCGTGAGGACTCTGGCTGGGGGCACAGGCTCTGGGGTGGGGCAGGGCCGGGGATGAGAAGCTTGGGGTGCAGACAGGCTGCCCCGGGGCTAGGACGAGAGGAGGACTCCCCCCAACCCTCTCACCCACTGCTGCTGCCCCTCACTGTAGCCTCACTGGGGGTGGGGGATGGGGCTTCCCCTTGCCCAGCGTGAGGCAGGAGCAGTGACTGTGGGCGTGGGGGTGCAGGGTGTCACTACACTCACCCACACCCCAGCTGCTCAGGTCCAGGGAGCCCCCTCGGCTCCCCTGTGGTGGGTGGGTGCTGGAGGGGGAGGGGGCTGCCATCACATGTGGCTTCCTCCCCTGTTGCAGTCTGCTGCCCCACACCACAGTTTCACAGGGAGGGGGTGCCCCTTTCCCCGTGGCTGTGGGCTGGGGGAGCAGGATCACAGGGTCAGACACTCAAGGAAGCCCCAGCTGCTGCTCAGGTGAGTGAGGTCCAGAGGTCTCTTCCAGCGTCTCCTCCCGTTGGGTGCTGGGGGAGGGGAGGGCTTCCAATCGTGTGCACCGCCTCCCCTCCTCTGGGGTAGCAGCAGCAGCCGGCTGCCTCAGCCTGCTCCTGTGCTAGCCCAGCAATGCAGGCGAGGGAGAGCAGCACCGAGCAGCAGGCAGACGCCCACTATTAATCAGGCAGGGACGCTCCGGGGCCGGGGAGGCAGCCGGGGCCAGGGGAGAGACCCGGCTCCAAACATTGCTGGAGCTGGGCCCCCTGCCCTGAATATTCCTGAAGCCCGGGCACCACGGGCCCATGTAACTCACAGCCCCTGTATGTCACATTTTGAGCTGTACGTCTTCATTCCAAGCTAGAGGGGACGTATCCTCGCTAGTTCTGACTGAGCTCTTGTGCTAAACATAGAGTGTAGCCACGGTGCGGGACGAGTCGTGGGATGCGCTAACCGCGCTGAGTACAAACCTGTCCAAAATGCTAGGCAAATATCTGAGGCAGCTAGTCCCTCCTGCCTCTTGCTTTGCCATGACTACATTCATTTTCAGCATACTGGCTCAATCAGAGTCTGCCTCTTATCAGAAAACAAAAAAAAGAAAATTAGTGCCAATTAAAGATTTTTGTAAGTAGTTTATATATTTATATAATAGGAACATGATTATATATATATATATATATATACACACACCTCTACCCCGATATAACGCGACCCAATATAACACCACCCGATATAACACGAATTTGGATATAACGCGGTAAAGCAGCGCTCCGGGGGGGCAGGGCTGTGCACTCCGGTGGATCAAAGCAAGTTCGATATAACGCCGTTTCACCTATAACGCGGTAAGATTTTTTGGCTCCTGAGGACAGCGTTATATCGGGGTAGAGATGCATAATCATCATGTTCCTATTACGCCTCTGGCGTTTAGGGCAGTAACGAAGCACCTCCACTCCTGTCTGTTTCTGGCAAGTCTTTCAATGGTTCCCCAGCTGTGCCCCAGATTTTTCAGCTCGGCTTCCACAGCTCGTCGCCATGTTGTTTTCGGGGGGCATCATTTTCGCTTGCCTTCAGGTGTCCATCTCGTTGCTACTCTGGTGATGGAATCAGTTTCCATCTGAAGCACGTGACCAATCCAACTTCAACACCTCCTGGCAATGATGGTGCTCAGATCCTCTTGGCTGCACTGCGTCAATAGATCTTAGTTTGAGATTGTTCTGGGTTGTATGGAACGAAGACAGTTTGGACATGTCATACTTTCTCATTCCCCAGCATGCTGCACTATAAAGTAGTGGTGAAAGTACGCAGCTCTGATAAATCTTGAGTTTGGTTTTGGTGTTGTATTTTGATGATTTCCAGACTGTATTTAACTCCTGAAGGTGTTACTGGCTTTATTGAGTCTGTTCCTGATGTCCTGGCTTGTTCCACCGTCCTGGCAGATGGTGTTGCCCAAGTATGTGAATGTTTCTACATTGGTGAGAACATAATCCTCTATCCGTACTGGTAATGGGGAGGCAATATTAGAGGTCATGAGATGTGTCTTATTGTGGTTGGTTTTCAGTCCAAGTTGTTGGCTGAATGCGTTGAGTCAAGTTGTTTTTTCTTGTATATGGTGTTGGGTATGTGATAGGAGAGCAACATCATCTGCAAAGTCCAGATCTTCAATTAGGAACCCCTGAATCCAATTAAGGGCTGCCTGAGACCTTTTAAAGCCCCTCCCCTGAGGAGAGAGAGAGGGAGACAAGCTGCTCCCAGGCTACTGGCAGCAGGGAAATAAGCGTCTCCAGGAGGAGAGGCTCCGTGCTCCTTCCCAGAGAGGAAACAGACACACCCCATCCCCTGCTAGGGGAAGGACTGACTCCCCCGGGCGCCCCAGCGAGGAGGCAGGGGAAGGTATCTCCCTTTGTACTAGTGTCTAGTGAAATAGTTCCTCTGTGTGTTGGAGGATCCCCCTTAGACCTACCCTGAGGCTACCCAGAAAATACAGCCCGAGGAACACAGACGGGGGGGAGACAAAGACTGCCCCAGCGTGCAGACAGGGGTTGATTTACCCCATATAAAATTATGTATCAACTCATGTCATGAGTCTCAAACAAAATCCACAACCAATAAACAAACTTCCCTAAAGGATCTGCTCCCCTTCTTAGGAGTTGGCCATCCACTCACTACATGAGTTCTGGAAATCTCAGCACACGTGTGAAAGTCAGGAGAAGACTGGAGGCCTTTCTGGAAGGTGTGTTTTAATCAGACTCAGATTACTGGGCTCAATGCAGGAGCAGTGGATGAAAATCTGTGGCTGGTATAATACATAGGCTTGGCTGAATTCAGTTTTTATTTTCTGGTAATTTTGGTGGTGGAAATCAATGCTTATTTTTAAGCATTTTAAAATATAGAGATAGATTTAAATTTTCAGTTGCAAAAAATTTGGATTTTAAGTATTTTTTTATGGTTTTCATCTATTTATATTTTCACGGTTGTGAGAAATTATGAGGTGTCAGCTAATGAGAAGGTGAGAATCACTATTGAAAGACAGTAGATGTCGAGATTCAAAAACTTAAACCTTTATAACTGTTAAAATATGAATTGTCAATGTATGCAAAGGAAATATTTTTAAAATAAACTCTAAGAAGTTTTTAAGCAGTGTTTTTCTTACTTTGCCTGTCTGCAAATTTCAGTTTTTATTGAGGGAAATGTTTTTGGTTGGTTTCCATGTGTGGGGTCAAATTGACATTTGTCAACATCAGGGCCGGCTCTAGGTTTTTTGCCGCCCCAAGCAAAAAAAAATTTGGCTGCCCCCCACCCCAGCCTTGGGCTCTCACCCCCCCACCAGTGCCCTCCCCCACCCACACCTCCTGCCGCCTCAGCCCTGCGCTCCCCCCCCACCAGTGCTGACTCCGCCCGCTCCCCCCTCGCTTCCAGCCGGTGCGGCGCTGGCAGGGTCGGGGTAAGCAGCGGGGCTCCCAGGCCGTTCCTCTGCCCAGGGTCCCTCCAGCCAGGGCTCCCGCCTCCAGGACTGGCCAGGACCTGGGAGGGCAGAGCTGGGAGACCGCCCAGAAGGAGGCTGAGGAGCTGGGGAAGGACAGCCCCAGAGGGAGCAGAGCCCCGGAGAGCAGGACGCAGGCCCCACACGGCAGCGCCCCACCCTCTATGGTCCTGCTGCTGCTCCTGGCCACCCTGCCACAGTCCCTGGGCGGCTTGGGCCGCTTCGCTCAGCCCCGGCTGTGGCGCTGGGGGGCGGCCACCTGGTGGCAACTGCAGGAGGCTCCGTGTGCCCCGCGGGGTGGCCCCCAGCCTGAGTGTCCCCCGCTCGGAACCTGCCCAGCCCAGCCACAAGGTGCGGGCGCTGCTCCCGCACGGCGCAAACCGCTGTGGGCCCAGGGCTCCCCCCGTGCACGACGCGCTGCTGCTGCCAGGGCCGGCTCTAGGCTTTTGCCACCCCAAGCAAAAAAAAAAAAAAAAAAGATGGTCAGAATGACGCCCATGAAAATGTGCCACCACAAGCACGTGCTTGGTTTGCTGGTGCCTAGAGCCAGCTCTGGTCGACATTTATCTAGTTACACAGGAGGTGAGATGAGATGATCAGAGTGGTCCATTGTGGCCTTGGACATAGTGAATCTATGAAACAGAAAATATATCTCCTGTGGGCCGATCTGGGTGCAGCGGTATGGAGCCAGGGCACCTCAATTGCATACTCCTTCCCCCGGGAAGTGGTGGAAAAGGAGGACTGGGGATTGGCAGAGTCCTGCCTCCACTCCCCTACTCAAAGGTCACTGTAACTGAGGTTAGGGACAGGGCATTATTTAGTGCTGGTAATTTCCAGCTGTAAAGTCCTGATCCAAACTCACTAAAGTCAGTGAGAATCCTTCTGGAATTGTAAGAAGAGGAACTGGATTAGACCCTGTATCACTATGCCCTGGGAAGAGGAAGGGAGCAAAGGAAGAGCTGTGACTCAGAACCGTATCTCTGAGGCACAACGCCTCCCAGGGTTAGCCCTGGGCTAGTGCAGATCCTTTCAGGGTTGTGCCTAAAATAAAGCTTGACTCATTGTCCTCAGAGGCACCACTGGAGGGGTGAGCGACTCCCCCACACGAGCAGGCAGATCAGAATCTGGGCTCAAGTGTCCTGCTGCTTTTATCCCCCTCTGCTTCTGAAGGCAATGAGTGTTTATGCAAAGTCTGTGGGGAGCTTCCTGTTTAAAAACCCAACCTCTTTTCCCCTCTAGAATAACCACATCGGAACGGCAAAGCTGTCACCGCCTTTTCCAGCTCAGAATATCAGTGCAGAGGATAATAAATATGAGGCATATTTTAATTTATCTTTGCTTGATGGCAGCTTATCCAGGTAAATTGAGAACATGGGGAATTCACAGGATGTTAGGATAATGGGAATAAATCTGGTGTTCCGATATTCATTATATGCTTTCCCTACAGGTGTCCAATCAGAGGTTCAGCTGGTCCAATCTGGGGCAGAAATGAAGAAGCCTGGAGAGTCTGTGAAAATATCCTGTAAAACCTCAGGCTTCACTCTCACCGAATACTATATGTATTGGATCAGGCAGACTCCTGGGAAAGGACTGGTTTGGCTTGGAAGAATTGACCCTGAAGATGGTGCCACTATCTATGCCGACTCCGTGAAAAACCGAGTCACCATCTCGACAGATAACTCCATCAGCACCGTGTATCTGCAACTCCGCAGCCTGAGAACGGAAGACACCGCTGTGTATTACTGTGCAAGAGACACAGTGAGAAGAAACCTAGTTCTAGCCATGCAAAAACCTGTCCAGCAATGTCTACTCTATATCCACTTGGGGGCAATGTAGGATTGTCGCTTACACAAAATTCTGTTCTATTCTAATTAGTCAGATTCTGATAGATCCAGAACTTTCCCCCTTCCCGCTTTATGTCTCTTTAATTTTGGACCATACAGCCCTTCCCTTGGAAGTTTAAACTCTAAGTAGAATTCCCTTCATCATATTTAGCAAAAACTTGAAGGAATGTCAGAGTCAGAGAAATATATTTTTAAAAGTTTTCCACCACCTTCCTTTCTTCCAGAAAAGCATTTAAATTAAAGTTTGGTTGTCATCAAAGAAATTAAAATTGCTGCAATTCAAAGCATGGTGGTGGTTTAAACACTCGTTTTAAATTATGTAATGGCTTATCTTCACCTCATAAACAGAATCCATGACTGATATTTTCAGAGGGACCAAAAGGATTTTCATGTCCCCGTCATAGGAACCGGCATCTGAATCACTAAAGGGCCAGATTTTTGTAAGGTATTTAGGCACCCAGTGGAATGCTCAGAAGTTCCTGGGATCCTAAAACTCATGGATATCAATGGGTGTTGGGCACCTAGACATTTTTTTAAATTCCACTAGGTGTCTAAATCTACTTAATAGCCAGCCCTAAGGGGATCTTGAATATATGTTAGATTTGGGTGTACCGGAGTAAACAGAACTATTTACTTGCTTATACGCTCACCCGGGAGCAGATTGGGAGGGAGGGTTATAGAATAGGCATCACTTTGGCTTTTTCCTCTTTTGAGTCAATGGTCAGAGTAGTTGAGTCAGAACAGATTGGGGTAAGTAGCAAGTTAAGGCCAGGTTTTAAAAGATATTTAGGAGTTTCTGCACTCAGCATCACAACGTCCAACTGATTCAGGAGACTGTCTCATTTTCAAAAGGGATTTAGGGAGCTAGATTCCTAAGTGCTTAAATCCCTTTTGAAAGTGAGATTTAGGCTCCTCAATCAGGCAGGTGTTCCGATGCTGAGCACAGCAATGCCTAAATACCGTAAAAAATCTAGGTCTAGGTGCCTAAGTCCCATTGATGTCAATGGGAGTTAGGCCCCTAAATACCTTGGAGGCTCACAGCCCTAGGCCCTTTGGAAAAAAACCCTAGCTGCCTACATGCACTTTACCGGCACCTGCATGCCTTTGAAAATCTGCTGCTTACCGCTAGATTATTTAATCTGTAAAAACCCAATCCAAATTCCATTCTAGTCAATGGATTCCCTCCATAGATCTGAATGGGAAATGGATCGAATCCTTTATGCCTCACCATGGGAAGAAGGAAGAAGTGGAAGCATGTGGATAAAGAGGCTTATCTCTGATACACAACACCTTCCAGGTGTATTGCTGAATCAGGACAGTCTTGCTCCGCGTCATGCCTTGCATAAGAACCCAACCCATTGCCCTGAAGGTATGGCTGGAGGGTTAGAGACTCTGCCCTGTGAGCAAGCAGATGAGAATCTGGGCGTAAGTGTCTTGCTACCTTTTATCCCCCTCTGCTTCTGATTGTGTTGAGTGTTTATGCAAAGTCTGTGGGGCGCTTCCTGTTTAAAAGCCAACCTCTTTTCCCCTCTGGAATAATCCAGTCATAACTGCGGGGCTGTCACCTGCTTTTACAGCTCAGAATATCGGCGTTTGGTTTGGCTGCAGAGGATAATAAATATGAGGCATATTTTAATTTATCTTTGCTTGATGGCAGTTTGCCCAGGTAAATGGAAAACACAGGGGATTTGTGTGATTCTAGGGTATTCGAGATGAATCTGGAATGTTAATATTTATGATGCTCTTTTCCACAGGTGTCCAGTCGGAGGTTCAGCTGGTCCAATCTGGGGCAGAAATTAAGAAGCCCGGCGAGTCTGTGAAAATATCCTGTAAAACCTCAGGGTTCACTTTCACTTCTGTCTTCATGCATTGGATCAGGCAGGCTCCCGGGAAAGGTCTGGTTTGGGTAGGAAGAATTGACCCTGCAGATAGTGAAACAAAATATTCCGAGTCCTTTAAAGGGAGGTTCACCATCACCACAGATAATTCCATCAGCACCGCGTATCTGCAACTCAGCAGCCTGAGACTAGAAGACACCGCTGTGTATTACTGTGCTAGAGACACACTGAGAAGAAGCTTATTTAAAGCTGTGCAAAAACTCTCAGTAGAGAGGAAACACTATCTTGTAGACTGAACATATGCACAGCCTTGCCAAGTCATATCTACTGCTCATCCCTTGTAGGGCAGTGGAGGGTTATCGACTCTACATCGCTCTAGTCTAGTCTATTCTGTTCTTATCTGTTCATTCATTTGTAACTATGTAGAATCCATCACTTTCCTTGGAAGATCATTCCACCTTTAAAACATCTCAGAAGTAAGATGTTTTCCTTGAGTGCACTGAAAAAGACAGAATGAAAAGATAAATCAGTATGAAAGTGAGGGAATGTCACAGAAAGATTACCATACTTTTAAAGTTTTCCCACAAAGTTCTTTTATGTGAGGAAAACATTTTACTTAAAGTCCGTCCATCATCAAAGAAAATAAAATTAGCGTCATTTCAATGGAACCCTTCTGCCCATCAGACTTTGCAGCCACAAGCGCCGGGTTCAGTATCTCGGGGTTCCGTTTCAATAACGCAATGCAAAACCGGCTTGAGCCCCCACCCAGTGACCTGGGACAATTACATACCACCCCCCGGGCGCCTCTAGGAGGCAATACTTCCCCTCTCGCAAGCACGGAGTCTAAGTGTAGCAAAAGCCTTTTAATAAAGGAGGGAAACAATGCAGCATTATGTTGGGGAAACACCACAAACAGGATTCATAACACAAACCATGAGCAAAAGACTCACCCCCAAGTAAGTTTGGCAGTGTCCTTTTCCCCTCAGGGTCTAAGTCCAGCAACCCAACAGTCACCCCACCCACAGTTTCTGTCCTTGGTCAGTGCAGCCCCCAGAGTTCAGAAGTTCCTCTGCAGAGTTTACCTCTCAGCCTGGGTGGAAGTGGGGGGACGTATGGGGGACATCTTACATGCTCTGCTGCTTGGGTTGACAGCCAATTGCCACGCCTCTCCATGGGACTCTGCTGCAGTCTTCCCCGGCAGCTGCCCTGCTATCCACTCCACTCCTCTAGCCATGCCTCTCCACTAGACACCCCTCTCCTCTAGCCATCCTGCTAGCCACTCACCAACTTGTCTTCAGCACCCCCCCCCACACACACACACACTTACCACAGCTCTCAGCAATCTCAGCTCTCAGTGAGTTTAGCTGGTAGTAGGGGAGCCTCAGTGCTGGTGCACCACTTGCCCAAAGTAGGTCTAATGCTAATGATTTCAGCTCTACAGTATGTAACAAGACTCCTAATAGAGTCAAAATTAGCTTTGTTATTACACAGTGGCAAGGGCAGGGCACAAATACCTAATCCCAACCTCCCTCAATTCACTGGGCTTTGGAACCCATTTCCCTTGCCTAGCGAGTGCTACTTAGGTGAGTGCGAGTCCCTCCATCATAAAACGCCAAGTACAGTTCTCCTGTCCTTGATTCACATAACCAGGATAACAACCCTTTATTACTCCTGCCCCAATAACAAAGAGACTGGGGATCCCAAAGCAGCCAAAGTGACCATTTGGGCAAGCAGTCCATCGTGCTAGGCAGGGTGGGTGTGCCCATGCAAATGAGATCAGCCCCTGAAGTCCTTTTCCACAGTGTCATGGAAAAAGTCACCCATGCATTGATTTTAGTTCACAGACTCAAGGCTGTTTATTGCAATACATACCAACGCGTTGGGGTAGCAGTCAGAAAACTACCACCCCTAGCACAGCACGCAGGCTGCTTTTATTCCTTCAAACCGCAAGCATAGTACAAATAATACATCATTTGCGTGAAATAAGAGTTGGGGTCTGTCCCTTTTTCCCGGTACCTTCCTCATTATTTTACGAGAATTGGGTGCCTATTGGGTGAGGGGTTTCTTGGTGGTTTGTGCCATGGGTGGTACTTGGCATCAGTTAGAATGCTTTTCTCGTCAAGGTATATATAATTTTTCCGGGGTTCTACGGTTAAGGGCATAGGGGTTTATCACAGGACGCCCAAAGAAGATATATGATTGGCTAGTTTGGCAGTTAGCTGGAACTACAGGAGAAGTTGGCCTTTACTAGAAGCAATTTCTTCATATAAGCAGTTATCATGTTTCATAAAAAAGCGGTTATTATGTTGCTGAGGCCTTTTGCTGCTCCCTCCCCCTCCCTCCTCTGGTCATAGCCCTTGACCGTATCTGGCAGGGAATTGTACAGCTTAGTCTTGTTCAGGCCCTGGCCTGTACTGCCTTCTGTAAGGGCAGTCAGTATATCGAGCCTCTGTCAGGGGGCCTGATGTTGGGCCTTCGAGTTTATTTTGGCTGTCATAAAGAAGGCCACCCCGCTCTTTCTCCCCACAACAGCTCACCACCACATGTCAGGGGAGAGCTCATCCTGACTCTGCTTACATAAAGATAGCTGTTGCTGGTTTATATTGCTTTAAAATGATAGACTGTCTCACCGGTCATGATTTTCATAAACAGAATCCACAGCTGATATATTGAAAATTCCTAAGGGATCTGCTCCCATTCAGAGGAGTTGGGGATCCAAATCCTTAAGGGAGTTTTGGAAATCTCAGGTCAAGTTACACCTGGATGCTTTCTAGAAGATGTGTTTTAATCAAAGACAAGGAACTGGGCCGAATGCAGGAGCAAGTGGAGGAAATTCTCCAGCCTGTGTTACTCAGGAGGTCAGGCTAGATGATCCCAGTGGTCCAGCCTGGCCCTGGAAAGGATGAATCTAGGCAACAGAAAATATGTCTCCTGTGGGCCGATCTGGGTGCAGAGTTATGAGCCAGGGCTAATGAGCTGCTTACCCCTTCCCCCGGGAGGAGGTGGAAAAGCAGGACAGGGGATTGGCAGAGTCTTGGCTCCACTCCCCTACTCAAAGGTCACTGTAGCTGAGGTTAGGGACAGGGAGTTATTTAGTGCTGGTAATTTCCAGCAGTAAAGGCCTGAGCCAACCCCACTGAAGTCAATGAGAATCCGTGCATAACTGGCCTAGGAGGAATTGGATTACACCCTGGGAAGATGAAGGGAGCAAAGGAAGAGCTGTGTCTCAGAACCATATCTCTGAGGCACAACCAGGGGCGGCAGGTTTGTAAACTTTTTGGTGGTGCCCAGAACAGGTTCAAGTTCCGCCCTCCCACACCTGCCTTGTAATCCAATATATATTTTTTTAAAATAATGTAAAAATGTGAGGGCTCTGGGGTGGGGCTGGGGATGAGGGGTTTGGGGTGTGGGAGGAGGATCAGGGTTAGGGCAGAGAGTTGGGGTGTGGGGGTGAGGGCTCTGGCTGGGACTGGAGATGAAGTGTTTGGGGTGCTGGAGGGGCTCAGGGCTAGGGCAGAGGGTTGAGGTGTGGGGGGGCGTAAGGGCTCTGGCTGGGGGTGCGGACTCTTTGGTGGGACAGGGCTGGGGATGAGTTTGGGGTGCAGGCAGGCTGCCCCAGGGCTGGGGCCAGAGAGGAGCACTCCCCCCCCAAGCCTCCTCCCCGCCGGCAGCAGTGAGCTCCGGGGGAGGGCCCCCCCTCACCCCTCCACACACCACACTTGCCTCACACCACTGCCACTGCACGTGCTCCTAGGGCCTCTCTCAGTTACAGGAAGCCCCCTCGCCTCCCCTGTGGTGGGTGCTGGGCGGGGGGCTGCCATCACATGTGCACCTCCTCCCCTGCTGCTGCCCCTCACTGTAGCCTCACTGGGGGTGGGGGATGGGGCTGCCCCTTGTCTGCGGGCAGACTGTGGGCAGAGGGCCCTCTGCTGGTGGAGGGTCCCGCCGGAAAAGGGAAGGGTCTGAGGTGGAAGGGCAGGGTAAGGGCAGCCTGCCCTGGCACTAGTGGGTGGGGGCGCTAGGACCCTGCGGTGACAGTTGATGCTGGGAGCCTGCAGAGCGGAGGCAGCGGAGCTGCAGGGGAGAGGCAGGGACATTCTGGGACGCAGGGGAGGCACAGGGGTGGCAGGCAGGGCCACGGGGGAGACTCGACCCCAAAGATTGGTGGAGCCAAGCCCCCTGGCCCTGAATATTGCTGGAGCCCAGGCACCATGGGCCCATAAAACTCACCGCCCCTGGGCACAACGCCTCCCAGGGTTAGCCCTGGGCTAGTGCAGATCCTTTCCGGGTTGTGCCTAAAATAGAAGCCTGACTCATTGTCCTCAGAGGCTGCACTGGAGGGGTGAGCGACTCCCCAACACGAGCAGGTGGATCAGAATCTGGGCCCAAGTGTCCTGCTGCTTTATCCCCCTCTGCTTCTGAAGGCGGTGAGTGTTTATGCAAAGTCTGTGGGGAGCTTCCTGTTTAAAAACCCAACCTCTTTTCCCCTCTAGAATAACCACATCGGAACAGCAAGTCTGTCATCTGCTTTTACTGGTCAGAATATCGGTGTTTGGTTTGGCTGCAGAGGATAATAAATATGAGGCATATTTTAATTTATCTTTGCTTAATGGCAGCTTATCCAGGTAAATTGAGAACGTGGGGAATTCAGAGGATGCTGGAATAATGGGAATAAATCTGATGTTCCGATATTCATTATATGCCTTCCCTACAGGTGTCCAATCGGAGGTTCAGCTGGTCCAATCTGGGGCAGAAATTAAGAAGCCCGGCGAGTCTGTGAAAATATCCTGTAAAACCTCAGGCTTCACTCTCACCAACTACTATATGAGCTGGATCAGGCAGACTCCTGGGAAAGGACTGGTTTGGCTTGGAAGAATTGACCCTGAAAATGGTGCCACTATCTATGCCGAGTCCGTGAAAAACAGAGTCACCATCTCAACAGATAACCCCATCAGCACTGTGTATCTGCAACTCCGCAGCCTGAGAACGGAAGACACCGCTGTGTTTTACTGTGCAAGAGACACAGTGAGAGACAACTAGTTCTAGCCATGCAAAAACTCTCAGCGTGAGAGCAGCACTACTTCATATACTTCTGGCATATGAAAACTTCTTAGGGTTATTTCTATTACATCCCCACTAGGGTGCAGTGTAGACTCATCCCGTAGACACAGATACATTTTATTTGGGTTTATATTAATTCAGGTGCTTGTCCCATAGTTTGATTGTTTTTTAATAATGATTAAGAAATTTAGGATTATGCGCATTGCAAGGGAATACCAACAAGGCAACTATACACGTATTGAATGACTAAGAAACAGTAATAAGGACTATGTCTCTGTATTCTATCAATGGCTATGTATAGGAAGAGACAGTTTTGGAAAAGAGAGAAAAAGTGAAACATCTCCAAGTTATTGCAGGAATTAGAGAAGAGAAAGAGAATTCAGGTACAACAGAGAGAAAGAGAGGGTGTGTGGGGGGGATAGCTAGATAGAGGGAGGGATAGCTCAGTGGTTTGAGCATTGGCCTGCTAAATCCAGGGTTGTGCGTTCAGTCCTTGAGGGGGCCACTTAGGGATCTGGGGCAAAATCAGTACTTGGTCCTGCTAGTGAAGGCAGGGGGCTGGACTCGATGACCTTTCAGGGTCCCTTCCAGTTTTAGGACATGGGATATCTCCATTAATTTAATTTTATTTTTATTTATAGATAGATAGATATTTTTGATTAATTTAATAAAAATTGGGTGTCCAGATCCCCTTTCACATCTTTGACAATCTCAGCCGAAGTGAACGTCTCCACTTACGGCAGCATGCAGCATACTCACACCGCATGCCCAGCTAGCACAGGTGTAAGCAGCAGTGTAGATGGTGAGGCCCAGCTTTGGCAGGCAGAGAAGAAGAAAGTGCCCCACATACCTTCACCCCCAAGGCATATAACCTACGTGGGCTCTCCTAGGGTGACTAGACAGCAAGTGTGAAAAATCGGGACGGGGGTGGGGGGTAATAGGAGCCTATATAAGAAAAAGACCCAAAAATCGGGACTTTCCCTATAAAATCAGGACATCTGGTCACCCTAGGCTCTCCACACACCCAGGCAGTGCCTTCCACGTCTATGCTGCTATTGGTAGCAGTGTCATGTTCCGCTGCCTCCCCCCCGGCTGGAGCCTGTCACTGTGGTGTGGCAAATCTAGAAACAGCCTGCCTTTTACACTTGCAGGTCGCTACACATGCAGTGCCTGTACCCCACATGCAGCCCTAAGTGTAGACATCACCTCAGAGTCTACGACAGCTGGGTGCTAAAACAGTGACCCACTAGATGCCTGGGTTTAGAGCTGATGATAGTCCTTGTTTCAAACCTCAGTGACCTTCCCAGAGGGGTATTACCATGAAAGTGCAACTTCTACCTCCAGGAAACGTAGCTGGAGTGCTGTGCAGTTACCAGATGCACAATGGGCTTATGAGTCTAGCAAGCTGTGAGCAAACCTTGGACTTGAGTCTACCCCCAGCCCCCAATTAAAAACAAATAAGCAAATAAAAATCTTGACAGAGCAATGTCATGGGGGCCACCAGGAAGGTTTCAGTAGCTTTCTCACAGGAACACTGGTGATTTCACTGAAAAATACACCCAAGTTACCAACGTAAAGAGAGTTCCAAGGGTGAAATTCCCCTTGATGTATAGGGCCAGCACAAGGGCTACGAAATACTTAATCCTTTGACATAGATGGAGCTGTTCCCCTTTGTGTGAATAATCAACTATTCATTTTGTCTCAACTGCTACAAAGGTCTCTCGCATTTTGGGCACCATGGCGGTGGTGTACCAGCTCTCCAGGAATGAGAGGTTGCTCAGGAAAAAGTACATTGGAGTGTGCAGCTTGTGACTGGTTCTCACAGTGATCACAATAAGGCCGTTTCCTACAATGGTCAGGATGTACATGAGTAAAATGACCGAGAAGAACACAATGTGAAAACCATGCCCAAGGGAGAAGCCCCGGAGAATTAACTCCTTCACTGTTGCAGTATTTTTCTTGCACATGGTCTCCTTCCTCCTTTGAGACGCAACTCGCAGGGACAGCAAAAGGTGCAGTCGTTTGGAGCTGGGAGTTCAGTTCAGTGGTAGTTCCAAAGAATCAGGCAGGGTCAGTAGAGGCAAAAATTGGTTTGGCCAAATCTGAACCTGTTCGGAATTAGTGGAGAATTTAAAAAGTTTTCACAAATTCCTGTTTGGATCAAAACATTTTGGGCTAGATTCACAACATCTAAGGAAGCTGTTCCTTTGAACAACGTGGTGTCCGGGCTAAATGCAGTCTTGACCCCCTTGCTGAACCCTTTGATGTACACAATAAGAAACAAGGAGGTGAAGGTGGCCTTCTGGAATGCAGTGAGTGGGGGGGGGAAATGGGGAGCGGGTTCCCTGAAGCCTGACTGCTTTTCTCTGGTGAAAAATACCTAGTTGCTAGGGCTGGATTTTTCAAAGAAACCTAAGGGAGTAAAACACCTTAATTCAAAGGGGTTAGTGGGCATAAATCTCTTAGGCTGCTTTGGAAATCTTGGCCTAGATAAGGTGACCAGAAGATACCCAAGTTATAAATACCAGAGTAAGATTCCTTAAGTGTCCTTTAGCTCAGGGGAGAAGCACTCACCTGGGATATAACAGACCCATGTTAAAATCTGCTTTGGAAGAAAGATTTGAACTTAAGTCTTCCCCTTCCTGAGTAACCACAGGACAATGGGGTACTGCCTGATGGGGGTAAGGGTGTTCTTAATATTTCCCATTGATGCTGTTCAAATTTGTATAATAAATTAAACAGCCACTGGTGCAGGGACTTGAACTTAAGTCTACAACAGGCTAAGTGCTCACCTAACCACAAAAGGTGCAAAGCTAACTTTCTACTGACTCTTTTTGGTCTGATGATTGTATGGTTATAAGAGGGCCCTCACTATCTCCTCCTCCCCTATTTTGAGTGTGATGCCTAAATCCCCTTGTGAATCTGGCATGATTTATTAACGTGTTATTATTAGTACTAGTACTAGTACTACTACTACTACTACTGGGAAACCATTTGGCAAGTGCATGTCCAGTGTGCAAATTATTTCAAGGTTGATCAAAATTGCATTTTGGGGTAAATAAACTTATTTATCTCAAATATTTCAAGCAGGTCTCCGGACATTAGCTGGTGTCTCAGAAATACTGGAATCAGCAAAGGAGATCAGGGCTTCTGCTACAACATTTTCTCATGAATATACACGCAATTCCCAAACACCATGTATCTATCCCTCTTTGTGCATCTCTCTCTCTCTCTCTCTCAAAGCTGATGAATTGTTGACCATATCGCTCTATCTACCATGGCATTAAGGACCAGATTTTGCTATCACTGCAGTCAATGGGGGATAAGTAACAATTTATGCTTGTAAGGCACTCAGATCCTATGGCAATGGGAGTGATACGAGAATCTAGATTGATAAAACAGGATCTTAGATCTATAGGGTTAATCAAGTACAGTATCTGGGTGTTTACTTCAAAAGAGATTAAATAATACTAATAAATAACTTGGCATTTGTATAACCTTTGAACACTATATCAGGGTCAGCAACCTTTCAGAAGTGGTATGCCGAGTCTTCATTTATTCACTCTAATTTAAGGTTTCGTGTGCCGGTAATACATTTTAACGTTTTTAGAAGGTCTCTTTCTAGAAGTCTATAATATATAACTAAACTATTGTTGTATGTAAAGTAAATAAGGTTTTAAAAATGTTTAAGAAGCTTCATTTAAAATTAAATTAAAATGCAGAGCCCCCCGGACTGGTGGCCGGGACCCAGGCATTGTGAGTGCAACTGAAAATCAGCTTGCGTGCCGCCTTCGGCACACGTGCCATAGGTTGCCTACCCCTGCACTATATCATTTTAGATACCAGTAGCTAAACTTCCACTGACTGAATCATGAGCTGGAATGCTTCTGACCCTCAGCCCTTCGCTGCATTGGGGACACTCTCACTTCTTTGCACGGTCTCAGAGAGACAAAGCAGCTGCTGTATCCTCAGCTTAACTGCCCTGTTAAATTGTGTTCACTGTTGATCTATCTGATCAGAGAGGCACAAAGCATCTGGGATGTATCCAGTGACTCGCACCCTGAGTTTAAATTCCAAAGGAAGGGGTGACTAACTTCTTTAGCTTAAGACAACAAGTTAGGAATTGTGTGCAATATCCGCAGGTAACCTCTAGCTACTTCAGGTATGTCTGCTCTGCAAATGAGGGGTCTGATTGTAACACATGTAGGCATACCTCAACTAGCTTCAATCTTGGGTACCAATAGCAGCATGGACCTCAGCGTGGGCTATACAAGTCCACCTGGGACGCTGGGTAATTACTCACAGGACACTGCTGCTGGTACCTGAGCTAGATAGATCAAAGCTAGCGTGAATATGTCTACTGATGCTGAAATCATACCTCCAATTACAGAGTAGACAGAGTGGCGCTCCAGTGACATGGGGCAGTTGTGAATGACCAGACTGTACCCTACAGCTGCTCTGTATCACCAGAATGGCACAAAACAGCCAGAGACTATCAATGAGGCTATCCCCATAATCTCCAGGAAGAACACAAAGGAATTACTCACATCAGTGATAGAACATGCAACCTCCAGAATGAGATATCCGGGAGCAGGAGAGACAGCTTTCTCGGGAACTGGGCCATGGCTGTAGAACTTGCCTCTGGAATTGGTTGGGATGCTCAGAGCCTCCCAAAGATAGAATCTCCACTTCTTCAGTCTGTCAGTAACCCGCCTGAAATCAGATGTTTAAGAAGCAAAACAAAGAAAATGACAACTTCTCGTAAAATAGGGAAAGGGGAAAGAAGGGACTACAGGGCTCTCTGTGTTCAGTTTATGAATATGTATGGCTTTTATATATCTTCATAGTGGTTGTGGTGTACCTGCCTGTATAGATGGGTAGATATGCAGCTTGTTAGACAGACTGATGGATAGGTCAGATAGAAAGAGAAAAATAGACAGATGGGAGGATTAAGAGAAAATTCCTTCAAGGAGAAGAAGGTGCAGAACACTGAAACTGCCCATTTGAAATATTATAGGATACAGCTTTTTATTTTCAAAGACGTGTGTTTTGCTTGATATAAAGAAAGCATATTTTATATCTAACGGTCCTAAAGTACTTTCCACAAATTTTAATCTCTGCAAAATATCCCTCTGAACTCAACAATGTTAGCACCCTTTCTCTACTCACAGTAACCAGTTCAGGATGCTGCCAACACCCAAGTAAAATATACAATGACATGGAGGTAATGTGCGATGTGTATTTGAATCCAACTAGTTCCAGCTAATTATTATATCTCCACAGAATGTCCTATTTTCTGCCTAATTTCTTTTCTGGAAGTATTTGTTGATGAGGAAGAAAAGTCATTTTGCATTTGCTCAACATCTTTTCTGTACGGATTCCTCTGTTAATTCTCAGAGGACAAATTATCTGAAGTTCCATATTTTAGATGCTCATCGGATATTCGCAGTACATGTCATTAAGTGTTAAGCAGCGCATGTCATTGAACTTGCTTTTCCAAGAAGTTTTTATAATAATATCATTGAATAGGAGGTATATCTCACACTCATTCTAATGACTACTTCAAATCCTCAGACCTTACTATTAAAAAATCTTCTTTCTTTCTTTCTTTCTTTCTTTCTTTCTTTCTTTCTTTCTTTCTTTCTTTCTTTCTAAAAAAAACTAATGAGTTGTTTAAAAAACAACAGCAATCAACCAAAAATACCTTTCCAAATATTTAAGTAAAAATTCTATTCCTTGGAGCTTTCATGTAAAAATAAATATCAAGATAATTTTTATTTTTATATATTTATTTCTTTGGATTTATAACTTTTTAAAACTCACTTCTCCTGTGTTCTAAGCACCTGTTTACATGCATTAAACATGCCACTCTTAAAAAGCTATTCATAGCTTGGCAGTTGTATGTCAGACAAATGTAACATATGCAAACAAAAACACTTTATCATCCCTCAAATGCCCCAAGCTCAGCATCTTCTGCACTTCTCTAAAGTTCAGGGAAACAACATTTTTGCATCATGTCCTTAAGATCAATAGACATGTCCTATATTGAACCAAAGGCAATTTCAGTCATGTAGCTCCAGATTATTGTTTCATAGATGAATGAAAGAATCCAGTGACCTTTGGAGATTGATTTGGGGTTAGATTTTGAAGGTATTTAGGTGCCTAAATTTGTAGATAGGTGCCTATAGGGATTTTCAGAAGTACCTAGGCACCTAAGTCCCATTGGGAATTAGGCACTTTTGAAAATCCAAATAAGGACCAGTGTGGATCTTTAGATGCTTAAGTATCTTTAAAAGCCTGGCTCTTTGTTCTTACCCAATGCTGTGAAGGAATCTGACCCTTCATCCCTCGAGTCACTGGATCATATCTCCAGCCAGTGTCAATTGGAGTTGATCCAAGTCAGTGGGCCCAGTTCCAGACAGTGTAAATTGCCCACAGTTCCACATAAGTCAATGGCGCAGTACTGAGTCACACCAGATGATGTGCTGATCCAATGGGAACTTTCCAATGAGATGTAGAATCATATCTTACCTGCTCTTGATCTTGACCTAGGAATGGGCAAGATCCTCAACCTGTGTAAATTGGCACCACTTCATTTGCTTCACAGACGCTGCACCAGTTTACACCAGAGAACATTAGTGGAGGAGTGTATCTGTAGTATAGGCATGCTCTGAGCATTCAGTATAGTGATATCTTAAGGGTGCTGGTAGTTCAAAAGCATCTAAGGGATTTAAGAGCAAAAATCTCCCATTGACCTTCAATGGGACTTGTGCTTCTAAATCCCCTAGGTACTGTTTTAACTCTCCCCTAAATGAATAGTATAGCTTGATATACAAATATGAATAGTTGGTAGCAGTTTTCACATTCATTGCTTGATTTAACCACAACTCATGATTAAGCCTATTTGTATTTTTCCAAAATAATATGGGGGAGAACTTCAGTTTCATGAAGAATATTCAACCTTTCAATAAAACAGGCTTCAATTCTCTAAGGTGAGAAGCTTTGTGTGAGAGCAATTCAGACTTCTTAACAATCATAGAATAACAGGGTTGGAAGGGACCTCAGGAGGTATCTAGTCCAACCCCTTGCTCAATGCAGGTCCAATCCCCAATAGATATTTGCCCCACATCTCTAAATGGCCCCCTCAAGGATTGAACTCACAACCTTGGGTTTAGCAGGCCAATGCTCAAACCACTGAGCTATCCCTCCGCCAACAATAGAGCTTGACTGGCTCTAAAGCTATGGACTAAGAGACAGGAATTTATAAAAGCCTGAAATCTACTTACCCTACCAGATTGACAGAACGTTATAGAGATAGACAGATTCTGGTTCATTTCTTGGCTATGTTTTACAGAACAGTCAATAGAAAGAATCTGAGTGGAGAAAAGATTGTAATGTCAAAGAATTTAACTTAACATTGGGAGACTGATTCATGCTTTTTCACCAATTGTTGGATGCTGCTCTTATGTTCCTAGAATAGGAGAAAGAGAATTGAACCTACCATAACAAGGAGAAGTTAGATCAGATACCACAAGTATCACAGCTAGCATAACAATGTAGAAAATTCTCCAACTCTTGGACGTTATAAAAAGACTGGATGACTTTCAAAATGACATAATTGTAATTCAACCACAAGTATTGTGCCCAGCGCAGAACTACCGGTTGAAGTTCTATTTTCCATCCCATAGAGATGTTCAGTGGAAAAATAATTGATTAGTAGATAGATGTCTACTGGGAATCAATGGTAGTTTGGTGCCCAGGCACTTCTGAAAATCCCACTAGATATATACTTGCTTTTTAGGTGCCTAAATTCTTTTGAAAATTTAGTCTTAAGTTACACAACTACATTGAGATTCATTGGAATTTGAGCACGTAAAACCCTTAGCTCATATGAAAAGCTCAGCTTTTCTGCTTACTATCCTGAACCTTGTTAGGAAGAAAAATCAGTTTCAGAGGATTGCTGTGCTAGTCTTGGACTTTGTTCTGCTACTGTCAATGCCGCATTTGTTCTGTGGATAGTTGTACATTGATCTCAAATGTCTGACAGTTTAACACTTTCAAGAAATGTAAAATTATTTTAATTGTTTCCATGAAAATTAGAATTGACTAAATGTTTATTTATGAAAAATACAGATGGAGAAAGGACTATTACACAGAATTGTACTAAATTAATTAATTAATTAACAGATTGACTCATGCCTTCTCATTATCATTTTGTTGCTTTACTTGTAGCTATCCAGAAGCATTTCACAGATTGGGGAACAACTTTGCTGTTCTCTGACCAAAGGCTTCTGTCAGAGCGAGCTTCACAGTCTTGTTTCTGAGGCTGTAGATAAAGGGGTTGAGGAAAGGGTACAGTACGGTGTTCAGCAGAGCCACCCCTTTGTTGACATCCAAGGAGAAACTTCCTGAAGGCCTGGCGTACAAAACAATGCAGCTTCCATAGATGACAGCCAAAGCTGTGAGATGGGACCCACAGGTAGCAAAAGCTTTCTGTTTGCCTGTGACTGTTGGGATTCGCAGAATAGAGAAGAAGATGCTCACATACGACAACATTATCAAGCATAATGAACTCAGCACTACAGTTGTGCTCAAAATGGAGTCTGCCCTCCTAATCCCACTGGTGTCAGTGCAGGACAGTAGGAAAAGGGGTGTGTTGTCACAAAAGAAATGGTTGATCACATTTGGCCCACAGAATCTCAGCTTTGAAATCAGGACCATCCGTACACTTATAACTGTGAAACTTCCCACCCATGAAACAAGGACTAGCTGAATGCAGAGTCTCTGATTCATGATGGTGGCATATTGCAAAGGGCGGCAGATGGCAACATAGCGATCAAAGGACATGACCACTAAAAGGGTGAACTCCGTAGCCCCAAGAGTGAAATAGAAGAAGGTCTGGGCCATGCAGCCATTCAATGAAATGGTTTTGCTGACTGAGAGAAAGGTCAGCATCATTTTAGGGCTTGTGACGGAGGTGAACCAGATTTCCAAGAAGGACAAATTGGCGATGAAAAAGTACATGGGAGAGTGGAGTCGATGATCCACCCACACTATGAAAATGATGACCACGTTGCCCGTCACTGTGATCAGGTAGGTGAGGAGAAGAATCAGGAACAGAAAAATCTTCAGTTTCTCACCAAGGCTGGAAAATCCCAGTAGGATGAACTCAGACACAGCCGTTTCATTTCTTTCCTCCATGTCTGACTTCAGGGTTGTCTGTAGAAAGAGTAAATATGAAAATAAGTGAATGGCATTTTCGTGTATTCATAGATTTTAAAGCCGGATGGAACCCTTGTGATCTTCTAGCCCCACTTTGTACATAATATATGACATATGATTTTACCTAATAACTCCTCCATTAATCCCATAATTTGTTGTCATAAGAACAACCATACTGGGTCAAACCAATTGTCCATCTAGCCCAATATCCTGTCTTCTGACAGTGGCTAAAGCCAGGTGCTTCACAGGGAATGAACAAAACAGGGCACTTAATGGGTGATCCATACCCTGTCATTCACTCCCAACATCTGGCCATCAGAGGCTCAGACACACAGAGCATGGGATTGCGTCCCTGACCGTCTTGGTTAATAGCCCTTGATCGACCTATCCTCCAGGAATTTATCTAAACCTTTTTTGAACCCAGTTATACTTTTGGCCTTCACAACATCCCCTGGGAACGAGTTCCACAGGATGACTGTGTGTTGTGTGAGGAAATACTTCCTTTTTTTTGTTTTAAACTGGATTCCTATTAATTTCATCAGGTGACCCCTGGTTCTTGCGTTCCACGAAGAGGTAAATAACACTTCCCTATTCACTGTCTCCACACCAGTCATGACTTTCTCGACCTCTCTCATATCCCCCCATAGTCATCTCTTTTCCAAGCTGAAGAGTCTCAGTCTTTTTAATCTCTCCTCATAAGGAAGCTGTTCCATACCCCTAATTATTTTTGTTACCCTTCTCTGTACCTTTTCCATTTCTAATACATAATATGCCCACTCCTAGAGCCCTATGGGCAGTTCTGGTCGCCCCATCGCAGAAAAGATGTATTTGTATAGTCGCATTATGTTATTTGCAATCTTATTATCTATCCTTTTGGTAATGATTCCAAACATTCTTTTCGCTTTTTTGACTACTGCTGCACACTGAGTAGATGTTTTCAGAGAACTATCCACAATGACTCCAAGATCTCTTTTTTGAGTGATAACTAATTTAGACCCTATCATCTTGCATGTAAAGTTGTGATTATGTTTTCTCATATACATTACTTTGCATTTCTCAACACTGAATTTCATCAGCCATTTTGTTTCCCAATCACCCGGTTTTGTCGGATCCTATTGTAACTCTGCTTTCGACGTAACTATCTTGTATAATCTTGACTCGTTTGCGAACTTTGCCATCTTTGTGCAGCGGCAGTCAAAAAAGCTAACAGTGAAAAGAAGAGCATGGCATCCAGGCGTCCAAGCCGCTGTGTCACTGAGCACCCAGAAGCATATGTTCTTTTTGGTCATTGTTTTGCAACATAATTCCATTATAGATTCCTCCGCTGGAAGGGACCACTGAGTTCATCTAGTCTCATCGCCTGTATAACTCCTGCCATTGAATTTCCTCAAAACTATTCCTTTTAACGAGATCCTATCTTTTAGGAAAAATCCCGTCTTGATTTAAATATTGCCAGTGATGGAAAATCCACCACCACACTTGGTGAGTTGTTCAAATGGTTAATTCCCCTCACTGTTAAAAAAGGTGCACCTTAGTTCCAATTTGAATTTTTTCTAGCCTTCACTTTCTGTCGTTTGGTCTTGTTCTACATTTTTTCTGCTAGACTGAAATATTTGCTCCCCACGTAGGTACTTATTGACTGTGAGCAAGTTACCTTTTAAAGTTCTCTTTGTTAAGATAATTATATTGAGCTCCTTCAGTCTATCACAATCAGTAATGTTTTCCAAAGCTTTAATCGTTTTCGTGGTTCATCTCTGAACCCTCACCAATTTATCAGCATCCTTCTCCAACTGTGGACCCCAGAACTGGATACAGGATTCCAGCAGCAGCTGCACCAGCACCAAATGGAAAGGAAAAACACCCCCCTTCTCCTTCTCAATATTCCTGTTTTCACACCCAAGGACGGCATTCGACTTTTTTGGCCACATCACTGAACTGGGAGCTCCTGTTCGGCTGATTATTTACTGTGACCCCTGAGTCTTTTTCAGAGTGAAGTTTGCTTAAGACATCCAATAACAATATCTCATGCAATGCAATTGCAAGTGAACATTGTCCCTTCTCCACACCCATGAGTGACCTGTAGCAGTGTTTTTCAGGCTTTTAATGTTGGTGAATCATGAATCAAAGTAAAAATGTTCACAATCCCATTACATTTACTATAAAGAGTAAAACTGCTATCAATGTTAACAGTGATAACCCTACCGAATACAAGTACTATATTCGATCTCAGAAACTTTGAAGGTTTTTACCACCCCAAGTTTGTTCTAGAAATTTGATTTGTCAGGATTGTAATAAAAAATTCAATGCCTCTCCTCCCCCCCCTCATTGCTTTAATGCCAAAGCTCCCAGAAACAACACCCATCTGTTTAGAAACACAGATCTAATCTGCTCTCGGCCATCACATAAATCATAGGAGTTTATCTAGTAATTTCTCCATTAAGCCCACAACTTGTGGATGAAGTAGGGGATATCTTTCAGAAAGACCTCCAAACTCAACACAAAGACTACAAATAACAGAATATCCACTATATCTCTAGGTAAATTGTCTCAATAGTTAATGACTCTCATCCTTAAAAATGTGCTCCTTACTTCTTGTTTGAATTTGTTTTTCTTCAGCTTCAAACCATTGGATACTTTTTTCTGCTAGGCTAAAGAGTCCTCAACTGTCAGAAATCTCTTCCCCATGTAGGCACTTCTAAATCATGATCAAGTCATCTCTGAACCTTCTCTACAATAACATAAATAGATTGAACTTCACTACTGTATTCTATAGCTCCACCTTGCTAAATCCTTCCCTTATTCCCCTTTTCTACAGCAGTGACAAGGCAAAAGCAGTAGCTAAAGATCACTGAGACACCCCTTCTAGTGATAGACTCAAGGAGCTCAGTCTCTCTAGTTTAAAAAGGAGAAGTTGAAGGGGTGACTCGGTTACAGCCAAAGGTACAGGGGGAGCAAATGGGCTCTTCCCTTTAGCAGAGACAGGTATTACAAGCTCCTTGGCCAGAAGTTGAAGCTAGAAGAATTTGGGACTGGAAATAAAAGTATAATTTTTTAAAAGTGAGGATAATTAACAATTGGAATTACTTACCGAGGGCTGTGGTGGAGTCTCCATCACTGACCATTTTTATATCAAGATTGGATATTTTTTTTCCTAAAAGATCTGCTCTAGGAATTTTTTTCTGTGAAGTTCCAGGGCCGGTGTTAGAGAGGAGGCCAGCCCAGATGATCACAAGGGTCCCTTCTGGCCATCTGATCTATGCATTTCTGAGCCATGGAACATTAAAGCATAGCTATAGACACCATAATTTTATATCTTCATCTTTTCAGACTTGCTGAACATTGGATGCTATCATTTAGAAATGAAACAGAAACCGCATCACTTTCTCTGACGTTCTCTCTCCGTTGCTTTCTCAGCATCTTTCCTGCTGAGTTCATCTGGTGAAAAAAACTTTGCCTTCACACACTCTGTAAATAAGGTTTTGAAAATGCTATGATTTCCTTGGAGACCTGGCAACACCAATGGGAAATTACAAGAGGCAAGAAATCTCCTAGGACAATCTGAGATGAATGATCAAATTGAACACAGAAATGGTCATCTTTAAGGCTAAGATTTTTCAAAAGACTAAGGGAGTTAGATGCAGTACTCCCATGATCTTTCCATGGGATTTAGGTGTGCAAATCCCTTAGGAAACATTGAAATCCTATCATAAACTGGTAGGGCAGAACTCAGTGATTAATTCAGCTTTTTTGAATTTCTCAAATTTTAATGTTTTTTTCATGATTTTTCCATCAAAGTTTGGAATTATGCTGTGAAAGGTAACAGACAAATGTTACTCTTAAATATTCACAAAATTCATTACCTCTTTTGCAAACACCTCTATTGATTTATGTTCTAAAATAGACAGATTGTAAATGGAATGGCAAATCAGTGAGTATTTGTGAGCATAGCTCTGTTTAACAACTTCATATGTGGCTGGCAATTGAAAAAATAAATGTTGATTTAGGTTGGACCAAAAATTAATTTAAATAAATTGGTGAATTAAAAAGTAAAAAAAAAAAAAACACCACAAATTTATTTTGGGTCAAATGACAAAACTGAAATATATCGTTTCAGTCTTGGGCATATTCAAATATTTTCTATGGTTTTTTTTTAAAGTAAAGGAAATTTTAAGACAAGAATGTTGCTTGCACTGAAAAACTGAAACACAACTCCTGGAAAATGTTGCAGTGAAATATTTTGATTTTTTTTTTAATGTTGCTGACCCATTTCAGTGAAACTAACATGAATTTGTAAAATTTTAGTGTTGCTGAATCAGAATTTTAGACCAAAGAATGTTTCAGCCAAAAAAGTTCACCCACCTCAATTTATGAGCATCTGTATGTATTACACCAGGCTTGTGTGTGAATTTCTTGATATTGAGATGGGCCAAAATGAAATTCCTTTTACCAAATCAAATGGGCAGTTTAGAATATTCTTCTAATAGGAAACTGCTAACAGTGTAATCTTAGACGTCAAGATCAAGGAAGAAAAAAGAGACTAGACTTCCATCCAGAGACAGGCAACACCAGTCAAGACAACTGATTTTATTGTCATAACAATTATTTGAGTTTCCTGTGGGGTTGGAGTTTCACTATGAGGCATGCTTACCTGAACATTCATTACACACACCGAATTCTAATCTAGGAAGATTCTATAGCTTTTCTCTGAGAATAGAAAGCTCAGGTATGTCTATTAGGCCCCATCTGCACTATTGCTAACACTTTCCAAGCCACTATAGAGATCTGGATGCCTGATTCTGCAATGTCCCACTTGGAGAAGGGCAGCCATAGAAACCATCTTTAAAACGGGGAAGAAATGGGAGCAAGGAATTCTACATCAGGCAGCCTAACTTCAGTACCTGGAAAGCTACTGGAAATAAATTATTAAACAACTGATGCGTAAGCACCTAGAGAATAACACAGTTATAAGGCATGGCCAGAATGGATTTGTCAAGAACAAATCAGGCCAAACCAACCTAATTTCCATCCTTGAGTAGGTGACTGGCCTAATGAATGGGGGACATTATTATATTAGTTTTTAATAATGCTTTTGTCATAGTCCCACATTACATTCTCAGAAGAAAACTACAGAAATGTGATTTAGATGAAATTACTATCAGGTGGGTGCTCAACTGGTTGGAAAACCATACGAAAGAGTAGTTATCAATCACAGACTCATAGGGTGATAATGGCCAGCAAGGGTGATCCAGTCTAACCCCCTGCCAAGATACAGGATTTGTTGTGTTTAAACCATCTAATGGTTCACTGTGAAATGGGGAGGTCCTATCTAGGTGTCAGTCCTCTGTCTGGTACTAGTCATTATTTTAATTAATAACTTTGATCACAGAGTGTTTATCAAATTTGCAGATGTCGCCAAGCTGTGACGGGTTCCAAGCACTTTGGAAGACAGGATGAGAATTCAAAATGACTTTGGCAGAGGATTGGTCTGAAATTCAAGAAAGACAATTACAAGGTTCTGCACTTAGTAAAGAAAAACTGAATGCACACCTACAAAATGAGAAGTATAAAATGCTAGGTACTGCTGAAAATGGTCTGGGGATTATAGCAGTTCACAAATTCAGTATGAGTTAACAATGCAAGGCAGCTGAGAAAAAGGTTAATATCATTCTAAGGTGTAACAATAGGAGTCTTGTAGGTAAAACCGAGCAGTTAATTGCCCTCACTCTACTCAGCACTGGTGAGGCCATAGCTGGAGTATTGCATATGTGATACCTGAGTCCTGTTCAAAGTGGTGTGACTTGAAGGAAGCTCGCCCTGCTACTATCTGTGATGTGTTTGCTCTGTGGATAACGGCACATTGATCTCAATTTTCTGACAGTTTAGCACTCTGTAGAAAGATTTAATTATTCTAATTATTTCCATGAAAAATAAAATGCACTGACCATTTATTCATAAAACAACAGATGGAGAAAGGATCATTACACATAATTGGGTTAAACATTAGCAGATTGACTCATGCCCATTCATTATCTTTTGGTTGCTTTGCTTCTGTCTATCCAGAAACACATTATAGATTGGGGAACAACTTTGTTGTGCTCCAACTAAAGGTTTCTCTCAGGGCAAGTTTCACAGTCTTGTTTCTGAGGCTGTAGATAAAGTGGTTGAGGAAAGGGTACAGTACGGTGTTCAGCAGAGCCACCCCTTTGTTGACATCCAAGGAGAAACTTCCTGAAGGCCTGGCATACAAAACAATGCAGCTTCCATAGGCAATTGCCAAAGCTGTGAGATGGGAACCACAGGTTGAAAATGCTTTCTGTCTGCCTGTGGCTGTTGGGATTCGCAGAATAGAGAAGAAGATGCTTCCATAAGACAACATGGTTAAACATAATGAACTCAGGACTACAGTTGAGATCAGAATGGAATCCACCCTTCTAACCCCACTGGTGTCAGTGCAGGAGAGTTGGAAGAGGGGAGAATTGTCACAGAAGAAATGGTTGATCACATTTGGCCCACAGAATCTCAGCTTCAAAATCAGGACCATCTGTAAACTTATAACTGTGAAACTTCCCACCCATGAACCAAGAACTAGTTGCACACAGAGTCTCTGCTTCATGATGGTGGCGTATTGCAAAGGGCAGCAGATGGCAACAAAGCGATCAAAGGGCATGACCACTAGGAGGCAGAACTCTGTACCACCCAAGGCGAAACAGAAGTATGACTGGGCCATGCAGCCATGGAATGAAATGTTTTGGTTGATTGAGACGAAGTTCAGTATCATTTTAGGGCTTGTGACCGAGGTGAACCACGTTTCGAAGAAGGACAAATTGGCGATGAAAAAGTACATGGGAGAGTGGAGATGGCGATCCACCCACACTATGAAAATGATGACCACGTTACCCGTTATTGTGATCAGGTAGGTGAGGAGAAGAACCAGGAAGAGGAAAGTCTTTAGTTTCTCACCAAGGCTGGAAAATCCCAGTAGGATGAACTCAGACACAGCCGTTTCATTTCTTTCCTTCATGTCCGACATCAGCCTTGGCTGTAGAAAGAGTAACAGTGAAAATAAAAGGCATTTTCACAGAGTCATTGATATTAAAGCCAGATGGAACCTTGTTATCTTCTAATCTATGTCCATATCATATGACATAGTATTTTACCTAGTATCTCCTCCGTTAATCTCCTAACTTGTTGCCATGACCTGCTTCTCCCTGGGAACACCCTTATTCAACACCAGCATCTCAAGTTTGGTACTACAGCCCTTTTACACCTCTAAACTTCCTCTACTGATGCTTTCAGATAAATAAAAGGTGCAGGTTTTTTTCATAATTCTATTTCAATGGTCCTGCAGGTTGTGTTAAAACCCACCAACAAACTGTGCCCGAGTTCTGTGTTTGAAAAACCAGTAATCTTGTATTTAACATGACCAAACATAAATATAGACAAAGAATTCGGTCACCTTCTAGTTTCACGCTGCTAGTGAAGTCGGATTTTATCAGAGTCTGGCAGCGATTCCCTTCCTGATCAGAGTCCAGGTCCCTGAATGACCTCTTTGATCCAGCTCCCCCTGTCCTCTGGAGACAACCGATGACCCTTTAAATAAATGAAAAAAAGAATAAGCCATCCAGGAGTCCAAATCTCTGTGAGTCTGAGCATTCAGCAGCATAGATTCTTTTGGGACTTTTTTTTTTACAACATACTCCATCATAGATTCCAGGGCCCGAAGGAACCTCTCTGATCATCTAGTCTGACAACATATATAACTCCAGCTGTTGAACATCCCAAAATAATGCATTTTGAAGTAGAGCCTATCTGTTAGAAAAACACCTAATCTTCATTTAAAAACTACCAGTGTTGGAGAATTGTAAATTGTTCAGATGGTTAATTCCCCCTCACTATTCAAAAATGTGCACCTTTTTTGTAGTCTGAATTTTTCTAGCTTTGACTTCCAGTCATTTGACCTTGTTATACCTTTTCCTGCTATGCTGAAATATTTGTTCTTCATGTAGGTACTTACAGACTGTGATCAAGTTACTTCTTTCTTAAGCTGAGTTTATTGTACTCCTTGAATATAACACTCTAAGGAATGTTTTCCAAATCTTTAATCATTCTTGAGACTCATCTCTCAACCTCCCCAATTTATCAACATCCTTCTTCAACTGTGCACTCCAAAACTAGACACAAATATTCCACAGCGGTTGCGCCAGTGATAAATACAAAGGAAAAACAACCTCTCTTCTCCTTCTCAGGACTCCCCTGTGTTTATACCCAAAGCCGGCATTCAGCTGTTTGGCCACAGGACCGAACTTGGAGCTCATGTTCAACTGATTATTCACCATGACCTCTCAGTCTTCTCAGTCAATTCTATAATACACCTCACACAATGCAATTTCAAGTTAACATAGTCCAAGCTCCACACTTATGCTTGACCTGAAGCAATATTTGTCAACCTTTCAAAGTGGGCGAACCCTTAATCAAATAAAAAATATTCACAACCCCATTATATTTACTATAAAGAGTAAAATATTTATCAATGATAACAATAAGCCTATTTAATACAACGACTACATTTGAGCACAGAAACTTTGAAGCTTTTGATGGCCCCAAATATATTCTGGAAACTTTATTTTCTTTGCGTCAGATTATAATAAAAAGGTCAATCCCTCACGTATCACCCAATTGCTTTTCATGTGACCACCCTCAGAGCAAACGACCAATTAGTTGCCAAAAAAGATCTAATTTGCTCTCAGCATCACAAACCATTAAATTGTATCTAGTAATTTCTCAATTAAGCCTACAACTTGTGGTTGAAGTAGAGAATATCTTTTAGAAAGATATTCAAACTCAATTTAAAGTCTTCATGTGATGGAATATCCACCACATCTCCAGGTAAATTGTCCCAATAGTTAATAATTCTGACCCTTAAAAATGTGCACCATTCTTCTCGTTTGAATTTGTCTATCCTCAGCTTCAAATCTCTGGATACTTTTTCTGATAGGTTAAAGAGTCTTCTACTATCAGAAATGTTTTCCCTACGTAGGCACTTGTATGCTATGATAAAGTCATGTATGTCACTTTTCTTAAATAATCTAAATAGATTGAGCTTCGTTACTATATTCTATTGCTCCAGCACTACACCTACCTTCCTGAATTTTTCATTTGTACACCTTTTCTACAGCAGTGACATAACTAATGTGGTAGCTAAAGACCCACTTGAACAAGCCCTGTGGACTGAAGAAGCTCAATCTATTTAGCTTAACCAAGAGACGTTTAAGGGGTGACTTGGTTAGAGTCTAACATACCAATTTGGGACGCAAGTGGGCTCTTCCATGTAGCAGAGAAATGCATAATGTGATCCATTGGATGGAAGTTGGAACAAGACAAATTCACTCTGGAAATAAGATGTGCATGTTTAAGAGGGTGGATAATTAACACTTGGAGCAACTTATCGAGAGTTATGGTGGAGTCTCTGGGAATTTTTAGTGGGAATTTCTATGGCCTGTGTTAAAAAGGAGACCAGCCTGGATGATGACAGTGCTCCCTTCTAGCCTTCTAATCTATGCATTTATGAACCATGGAACAGCATAGGCATAACCATACCATAGTTTCATATCTTTACCTTTCCAGACTGGCTGAGCAATGGATGATGTCATTTAGAAAAGAAACAGAAAACATCTTTCTCTGAAAATCTCTGTTTCTCTGTCTCTGTTGCTCTCTCAGAATCTCTCCTTCTCTGTGCATCTGGAGAAAATCTTTGCCTTCACCCACTCTATAAATAAATTTTGAAAGTGTGATGATTTCATCTGAGGACTGACAACACCAAAAGAAAATTACCAGAAGCAAGAAATCTCCTAGGACAACCTGAGATGGATGACAAGATTGAACACAAAAATGGTCATCTTTATGGCTAAGATTTTTAAGATGACTAAGGCAGTTAGATGCAGAGCTCACATAATCTTTCAATGGGAGTTAGGTGCTCAAATCCCTTATGAATCATTGATAATCCCACTATAAATTGTCAAGGGAGAACTGGGGGATTAGTTCAACTTCTTTGAATTTAACAACTTTTCATTTTTTCATGATTATTTCCATCAGAGATTGGAATCATGCTGTGAAAGGAAACTGAAATATATTACTCTTAAGCATGCATGAAGTTCTTTACCCCTTTTAAAAACCCTTCTATTGATCATGTTCTAAAATAAACAGATTGTAGGTGGAATGGGAAAGTAGTGTTTATTTGGGAGTGTAATTGTGTGAATAATGTTTTTTGCAGTTAGCTGGTAACTGAAAAAAAAATTAATTTTTGGTTCAACCAGAAACTAATGGGAAAAAAAAGTTTGGTGAATGCAAATGATAAAAAACCCCACACATTTATTTTGGGTCAAACGACAAAATTGAAATGCATAGCTTTTAATATTGAGCCTGTAAAATGTTTTCTATTTTTCAAATCAAAGCAATGGAATTTTGAACACAAAGGTGGCTTTGCACTGAAAAACAGAGACATTTCCTGTGGGAAATGCTGCAATGAGACATGTTGATTTTTTTTAAACACATGGCTAATACCCTTCAGTGAAACCAACATGAATTTGCAAAACCTGTATGTGTTGCTAAATGTGCATTTGAGCCCAAAAATAGTTTCAGCCACAAAAGGTCACCCACTTCTACTTCTGAGCATCTGCATGTGTGTTGTGCCATTTTTCAATGAGAATCACTTGATATTGAGATGGGACAGAATGACATTCCCTTTAGCAAATCCTATGGAAAGTTACAATATTGTTCCAATAGCAGACTGCTAACAGTAGTATTTTAGAGGTCAAGAACAGAGAACAGATTTTTATCCAAAGATACACAAAAAGACTCAGGCAGTTCGGTGCAGTCTCCCAGAGAACTGGAGAAGGGCGACTGTCAATTCAGTGCCGGGCTTACAATGGCGCCAGTGGCTCCATGGAGCCAGGCCCATACTCAGAAGGGGCCCTGGCCTGCTCCGCTTGCACTGAGCCCCGAGACCCCGCTGGCTCCCCCGCCCACCACTTCCTCCTCTCTGCCTGCCTGCTGGCCAAGGGCTCGTCTCCACCGCCTGGCCCCACACCCCTGCTTCTCTCTGCCCACTGGCCGGATCCCAGTGCACCTCTGGCTCTGGGCAGTCTCTGCTTCCCACCACCTGTGGGGTCCCACCTGTCTCCCTGGAGCTGAGCCACCTGGGACTGGTGCAGAAGCCTGGCCAGTCTCAGCTGGTGGCGGGGGGGATGACAGTGTGGGGGAGGGAGGGCTTGGCTGGGGCTCTCCAGGCAAGCGTGTCTTGAGGGAGCCTGGCCAGGGCAGGCCCAGGCCTGACTGATCGCGCCATTCCCGATGGGCCGGAGCGATTCCTGGCCCTGGGACCAGCCCTGGCTGCGCTGCCGGCTCAGCCCAGCAGACACAGTCGCCTCCCAGAGGGCCAGTGAGTGTGGCTGGGAGGCAGGGCATGGGGGAGTGGGTCTCTTAGGGGCCTGGGCGGGTGCTGGGCTATGAGGGGGCGGGGAAGATCTGTGTGTGTTGGGGCACTAGGGAGTGGGAGTTCTGTGGGGGGCACTGGGCAGGCGTGGTGTTGTGCAGGGCGCTGTGCATTTTTGGAGGGGTCAGGGGGTGGGGGGCGCTGGGCATAGTGGGGCTGCGGGGGCTCTGGACATAGGGAGTTGGGAGGGTGTTGGGCAGGGGGTGGGGCTGTGTGGCATGGCATAGGCCAGCCCCCCAAGGGAAAGGGGCATGCTGGCAGCACAGGGCTGGGCAGGCCACTGTGTATCTGGCACTTGCCGGTTTGTAAATAGTGCCCTCGCATTGTCAGAGCAGGCTGCCCCTGCCATGCCATGCCCCATTGCCCCTGGCTGGCCCCTTGCTCTGCGGACTGACCTCCCCGCGCCATGCTCCATTGCCTCTATGGGAGCCCACAAATATGTTTGGTGTCGGGCCCACAAAAGGTTAATCCGGCCCTGACTATAATAAGTTACTTTTTTTAAAAAGGGAATGTAGTGAACCCAGAGTATTGTGCACCAGTCAGCCTCACTTCAATACCTGGAAAGATATTGGAACAACTTGTTAAACAGTCAATGTGCCAACACCGAGATGACACTAGTGAAATACAGAATAGCCAGCATGGATTTATCAAGAATAAGTCTTGTCAAACAAACTTAATTTCCTTCTCTGAGAGGTTTAGTGGCCCTGTAGATAGAGGAGAAGCAGTAGACAGGATCTATCTAGATTGTAGTAAGGTTTTTGACACAGCTCCACATGACATTCTCATAAGCAAACTCGGGAAATGGGGTCTAGGTAAAATTACCCTAAGCTGGGTGCACAACTGGTTGAATGACCATATCCAAAGAGTAGTGATCAGTGGTTTGCTGACAAACTCGGAGGGAGTATCTAGTGGGGCCTCCAGGGGGTGAGCCCTGGGTCTGGTACAGTGCATTATTTTCACTGATGACTTGCATAATGGAGTAGAAAGTATGTCTATAACATTTGCTGATGACACCAAGCCGCGATGTGTTGCAAGTACTTTGGAGGACAGGGTTAGAATTCAAAACAACCTTGGCAAATTAGAAAATTGGACTGAATTCAACAAGATGAAATTCAATAAAGAGAAATGAAAAATACTTCATTGAGGAAGGAAATATCAAATGCAGAACTCCAAAATGGGGGGTGACTGGCAGGGCCGGCTCTAGCGTTTTTGCCGCCCCAAGCACACACACACACACACAAAAGCCGCGATCGGCGGCAATTCGGCGGAAGGTCCTTCGCTCCGAGAGGGAGTGACAGCCCTGCCGTCGAATTGCCGCCGAACGGCCGGATGTGCCGCCCCCCTCTTCATTTGCCGCCCCAGGCACCTGGTTGCTATGCTGGTGCCTGGAGCCGGCCCTGGTGACTGGCTAGGGGGTAGAAGTGCTGAAAAGTATCTGGGGCTAATACTGAATCACAAACTGGATATGAGTCAATAATGTGATGCAGTTGTTAGAAAGGATAATAGCATTCTGGGGCGTAATAATGGGAGAGCCGTAGGTAAGAAACTGGGGGCAATTGTCCCACTCTACATGCACTGGTGAGGCCTCAGCTGGAGTACTGTGTCCGGTTCTGGCCACTACATGTTAGCAAAGAGGTGGATATAATGCAGTAGAAAGTGCGTCTATATAATTTGTAGATGGCACCAAGTTGGGAGGTGTTGCAAGTACTTTGGAGGACAGGATTAGAATTCAACATGACCCTGATACATGAGAGAATTGGTGCTTTCATTTCAGCACCTCCCTGTTTTTTTGAGGATTAATTATTTGTGTTCTAGATTTCAAGTGTGTGAAAATATTTTTTCCTCACAGTACTTATTACTACGGGTGAAACAGAAAAACAATGTGAAAATTAGAGCATCTGAAATGCTTAGTCAATCTGGTACAATGAGAATGGAAGACGGGCGGGGGGGGGGAGGGGCTGGTGGGAAATCTAGAACTACATTTTATGGATCCAAAATGTGTTCTCCTTCTGCATCAGAATGAAACCAAGACCTTTTGTCATTTATTATGAAACAGGTTTGCTGTTCAGGATAGTGTTGTTGGTCAATTCTAGAGAGAAAAGCAGCACTGATCCTAGAGGCCAATGTCTTGGATTATGGCTTGGAACTGGGGAGACGCAGGTTCCGATCACTATTTGGCCTGATTTGAAGCTGGGAGTTGTACAGGTGTCTTTCACAGGATCTGCAGTTGAAGAATCTCTCTCTAACAATTTGTTCTATATCTGAGAAACCTCCATACTGTGACTAACATTCTACTGCTACTGATAGACACAATGAAAATCTGAAATCTCACCTCAGAGGTAGTAGGATATTGCATGTTTATCTCTACAGACTAGGATATCGATCCATTGGATTGGTGAGCAAGACTTGGACTCAAAAATCCTAACTTCAGAGCCTAGGTCAGCCACAGATTTTTTTTCCAGACCTTAGGCAATTCAGTTTTTATACCCTTTCCTTAGTTATTTAGATATAAAAAATCCAGACAGTGTTGTCCGACCCCACAAGGGTATTGTGAAGATTTCAGAAGCTGCAGTGATAACTAAAGAAGTGGTGTACACATATCTAGTGCCAAGTGCTATTGAAAGTTGTGTAATAAAAGGAAGTTTACTCTGCTACTCTCAATGAAGTGTGAGTTCTGTGGATCATTGCACATTGATTTCCAGGGTCTGACAATTCAGCACTTTCAAGAAAGGCTTAATAATTCTTACCATTTCCTTGAACACTAGCATTCAATGAACCTTTATTTATAAAAAAACCACCATGTGAATCATTACACATAACTTGGCTACACATTAGCAGATAGATTCATGCCTTTCTATTATCCCTCCATTGCTTTTCTTGTATCTATTTAGAAGCATGTCACAGATTGGGGAACAACTTTGCAGTACCCATCCTAAAGGCTTCTCTCAGGGCAAGTTTGACAGTCTTGTTTCTGAGGCTGTAGATAAAGGGGTTGAGGAAAGGGTACAGTACGGTGTTCAGCAGAGCCACCCCTTTGTTGACATCCGAGGAGGCACTTCCTGAAGGCCTGACGTACAAAACAATGCAGCTTCCATACCCAATTGCCAAAGCTGTGAGATGGGAGCCACAGGTACCAAAAGCTTTCCATCTTCCTGTGGCCGTTGGGATTCGGAGAATAGAGAATAAGATGCTCACATATGACAACATCGTTAGGCATAATGAGCTCAGCACTATGGTTGAGATCAAAATGGAATCCACCCTTCTAACCCCACTGGTGTCAGTGCAGGAGAGTTGAAAAACGGGTTCGTTGTCACAGAAGAAATGGTTGATCACATTCGGCCCACAGAATCTCAGCTTTGAAATCAGGAGCATCCGTAAACTTATAACTGTGAAACTTCCCACCCATGAGCCAAGGACCAGTTGGATGCAGAGTCTCTGATTCATGATGGTGGTGTATTGCAAAGGGTGGCAGATGGCAACATAGCGATCAAAGGACATGACCACTAGGAGAGCTAACTCTGTACCACCTAAGGCAAAATAGAGGAAGGACTGAGCCATGCAGCCGTGGAATGAAATGGTTCTGCTGACTGAGAGAAAGTTCAGCATCAGCTTAGGAATTGTGACCGAGGTGAACCAGATTTCGAGGAAGGACAAATTAGCGATGAAAAAATACATGGGAGAGTGGAGTCGATGATCCACCCACACTATGAAAATGATGACCACGTTGCCCGTTACTGTGATCAGGTAGGTGAGGAGAAGAACCAGGAAGAGGAATATCTTCAGTTGCTCTCTAAGGCTGGAAAATCCCACTAGGATGTACACAGATACCGCCGTTTTGTTTCTTTCCTCCATGTCTAACATCAGCGTCGTCTGTGGAAAGAGTTACCGTGAAAATAAGAGCATGGTATCCAGGAGTCCAAGTCTCAGTGTCTCTGAGCACCCAGCAGCACATGTTCTTTTATGTTTTTGTCTTGCCACATAATTCCACCAGGAATTCATGGATTCCTGGGACGGAAGGGACCTTTGTGATCACCTCATCTGACTGCCTATATAACTCCTGCCATTCAACTTCCCCCCAAAAATGCCTTTTAACTAGAGCCTATCTTGTGGGGAAACATCCAATCTTCATTTAAATGTTGCTAGTGATGGAGAATCCACCACAGCCCTTGGCGAGTTGTTCAAATGGTTATTTCCTCTCACTAAAAGTGCATCTTAGGCCCAATCTGAATTTTTCTATCTTTGACTTCCAGACGTTTGGTCTTGTTATACATTTTTCTGATTGATTGAAATAGTTGTTCTCCAAGTAGCTACTTATAGACTGTGAACAAGTTACATTTTAAACTTCTCTTTGTTTATATTATATTATATTGAGTTCCTTCCATCTGTCACAATACGTAATGTTTTCCAAAGATTTTATCGTTCTCCTGGCTCATCTCTGAACCCTTGCCCATTTATCAGCATCCTTCCCCAACTGAGAACACTAGAATATATATATATATATATATATATAGAGAGAGAGAGAGAGAGAGAGAGAGAGATCTCATAGAACTGGAAGGGACTCTGAAAGGTCATTGAGTCCAGCCCCCTGCCTTCACTAGCAGGACCAAGTACTGATTTTTGCCCCAGATCCCTAAGTGGTCCTCTCAAGGATTGAACTCACAACGCTCGGTTTAACCAGGCCAGTGCTCAAACCACTGAGCTATCCCTCCCCCAGAATTGGGCAGAGGATTCCAGCAGCCGTTGCATCAGTGGCAAATACAAAGGAAAAATAACCCCTGGAGATTCTCAAGGTTTCCCTGTTTTCACACCCAAGGATTGCATTAGACTTTTTGGCCACATCACCTTGCTGGAAGCTGATGTGCAACTGATTATTCAGAATGACTCTGGGTCTTTTTCAGAGTCAATTTTGCTAAAGACATCCCATATCCATATCTCGTACATTGCAATTTCGAGTGAACATAATCCCATCTGCACACTTATGGCTGACCTGGAGCAATGTCTTTCCGCCTTTTAAAGCTGGTGAACCATCAATCAAAGTAAAACTGTTCACAATCCCATTCCATTAAGTATAAAGAGTAAAAGTGCTGTCAATGATAACAATGATAAACCTACTGAATTCAACTACCACATCTGATCTCAGTAACTTTGAAAGTTTTCACCACTCCAAGTTTATCCTGGAAATTTAATTTTCTTTGCTGAGAATTATAATAAACATTTCAATGCTTCATAAGCTCTCTGTTGCCTTGCATGGCACCACCCCCAGAGGACAAGTCTCATCAATTGAGAAACACAGATCTATTCTGCTCTCAGCATCACATAAGTCACAGAACTGTATCTAGTCATTTCTCCATTCAGCCCACAATTTGAGGTTAAGTAGAGGATATCTTTCAGAAAGACCTTTAAACTCAATTTAAAGACTTCAAGTAACAGAATATACATCACATCCCTACGTAAATTATCCCAATAGTTAATCATTCTCACCCTTAAAAATGTGCATCTTACTCCCAGTTTGAATTTGTCTATCTTCAGCTTCTGCCTCATTAAAAAGTCATCATCTGTCAGAAATCTCTTCTCCATGTAGGCAATTGAACCCATGATCAAGTCATCTCTGAACCTTTTCTTCAATAAGGTAAATAGATTGAATTTCACTACTATATTCTATAGTTCACCTTGCTAAATTCTTCTTTTATAGCCCTTTGCTACCACAGTGACATGAGAAATGCAGTAGCTGAAGACTGACTTACACAAACCTTATAGTGATTGACTCAAGGAGCTCACTGTACCTAGCTTTAAAAAAGAGATGTTTAAGGGATGATTTGGTTACAGTCCGGAGTACCTATTTTGCGAGTAAATGGGCTCATCCACCTAGCAGAGTCAGGTATAACAAGACCCATTGGCTGAAAGTAGAAGCTAGAAGAATTTGAGACTGGAAATAAGGAGTAAATTTTAAAGACTGAAGATAATTAAGAGTAGAAAGAACTTACTGAGGGTTGTGATGGAGTATCCATCACTGACAATTTTTAAATCAAGATTTTTTTTTCTAAACAATCTGCTCTAGGAATTTTTACTGGGAAGTTCCATGGTCTGTATCATAGAGAAGGACAGACCAGATAATCACAATGGTACTTTCTGGCCTTCTAAGCTATGAATTTATGACGCATGGAACAAAGGATAGGAATAGCCATAGCATGCTTTCATATCTTTACCTTTACAGACTGGCCGAGCAATGGATGCAGTCATTCAGAAATGAAACAGAAAAGACGTCTCTCTTTCTCTGAGTTTCTGTCTGTCTCTGTTGCTCTCTCAGCATCTCTCCTTTTCTGTGCAGCTGAAGAAAAGTCTTTGCCTTCACCCACTTTATAAATAAGGTTCTGAAAGTGCTATGATTTCATCTAAAGACTCACAACACCAATGGGAAATTACCAGAGGCAAGAAATCTCCTAGGACAACCTGAGATGCGTGCTCAAATTGAACACAAAAGTGGTCATCTTTAAGGCTAAGTTTTTCAAAAAGCTTAAGGGAGTGAGGTGCAGAGCTCCCATGATCTTTCCATGGGATTTAGGTGCTCAAATCTCTTAGGAATCTTTGAAAATCCCACCATAAATAGATACAGCAGAACTGGATGATTTATTCAGCTTTTTGAGTTTCACATATTTTGATTTTTTTCAATTATAGTTTCCATCAAAGTTTGGATTGATGTTGTGAAAGGAAATGGAAAATATCACTCTTAATCACTCATAAAGTTCTTTAACCCTTTTGCAAATCTTTCTATTGATCATGTTCTAAAATAAAGATTGTAGGTGGAATGGCAAAGTAGTGTTTGTTTGAGAGTATAACAGTGTGGTTAGCTAGCACTTTAAAATGAAAAATAGGTTCATGTTGAACCAAAAATTAATGAAAAAAGGTTTTGTGAAAGCAAAATATAAAAAATAGTATGCATTGCTTTTGGGTCAAGGACAAAATTGAAATGTATAGTTTTTAACTGTGACTGTTAAAATGTTTTCTATTTTTTTAAAATAAGAGTAAAGGATATTTTGAAACAAATTGTTGCTTTGCGCTCAAAAACTGAAACATTTAATGTGGAAAATGCTGCAATGAAACATTTTGATTTTTTCCAATAAAAATTGGCAAATACACGTCAATGAAACCAACATTAATTTTCAAAACCTGTAAGTTTGTTCTCCATGTTCATAGAAGGAGGGCGTGAAGTAATGGGCTTAATCTGGAGTGAGGGAGATTTAGGTTAGATATTAGGAAAAAATTCTGACTGCAAGTGTAGTTCAGCACGAAAATCGGCTTCTGAAGGAAGGTTGTGGAATCCCCATCATTCGAGGTTTTATAACTAGTTGGACAAATATCGGAGTGGGATGGTCTGTTCCTTTGTGCCACAGCACAGGCAGCTGGGTTATACGACCTCCCGATGTTCTTTCAAGCCCCACATTTCTTGCTTTTTATTAACATGAGGGTGAAATGCTAGGTTGTGATATGCTACAAAAAACAGGTTTCGGGGCCTAGAATGGGGTACTTTCCTCTCTGAATCAGAGCTGGTGCCAGTACCCATGAACATCTCTAAGATACAATGTGCTTCAGGAAGCAGTATGCCTGACTCAGTAGATGATGCTATTGTCTTTGAGTCTACACTGCCCTCGATGCCCCTGTGTTGTGCTGGGAAGTGTGGGACAGCAGGGGCCTTTTTGTCTCGCAAGAGAAAATGACTTCAGGAAGCTTCATCACTCAAACACTCAGTTCTCTATCTGTGTAACAAATATGGACAGTGCTTTTCTATGCCCTCACGGTGTAGTGAAGGGCTCAGAAACTACAGTGATGCAGACAACATTAGAGCCTGACATAGACTTGGTACCCGAGTCCTGAAGGAAGCTCGCTCTGCTTCTATCAATGAAGTGTTTGTTCTAGATGTGCATTGATCTCAATTGTCCGACAGCTTAGCACTTTGAAGAACGACTTAATTATTCTAATTATTTCCATGAAAAACAGAATGCACTGACCGTTTATTTACAGAGCATACAGATGGAGAAAGGATCATTACACATAGTTTGTCTAGCAGATTGACTCCCGCCCATTCATTGTCTTTTGGTTGCTTTGATTGTGTCTATACAGTAGCATGTCATAGATTGGGGAATAACTTTGCTGTTCCCCGACTAAAGGCTTCTCTCAGGGCGAGTTTCACAGTCTTGTTTCTGAGGCTGTAGATAAAGGGGTTGAGGAAAGGGTACAGTACGGTGTTCAGCAGAGCCACCCCTTTGTTAAAATCCGAAGAGGAATTGCCTGAATGAATGGTGTACAAAATAATGCAGCTTCCATAGACAACTGCTAAAGCTGTGACATGGGAGGCACAGGTTGCAAAAGTTTTCTGTCTGCCTGTGGCCGTTGGCAGTCGCAGAATAGAGAAGAAGATGTTTCCATAAGACAACATGGTTAAACATAATGAACTCAGGACTACAGTTGAGATCATAATGGAATC
The DNA here is from genome assembly GCF_028017835.1 of Emys orbicularis. Lineage (NCBI taxonomy): Eukaryota > Metazoa > Chordata > Testudines > Emydidae > Emys > Emys orbicularis. The sequence continues at coordinate 53,414,873 of NC_088694.1, read as the reverse complement.
CACCCTCTTAACCCCACTGGTGTCAGTGCAGGAGAGTTGGAAAAGGGGTTTGTTGTCACAAAAGAAATGGTTGATCACATTCGGCCCACAGAATCTCAGCTTCGAAATCAGGACCATCCGTACACTGACAACTACAAAGCTTTCCACCCATGAACCAAGGACCAGTTGGACGCAGAGTCTCTGATTCATGATGGTGGTGTATTGCAAAGGGCGGCAGATGGCAACATAGCGATCAAAGGACATGACCACTAGGAGGCAGAACTCTGTACCACCCAAGGCGAAATAGAAGAAGGTCTGGGCCATGCAGCCGTGGAATGAAATGGTTCTGCTGACTGAGAGAAAGTTTAGCATCAGCTTAGGGCTTGTGACTGAGGTGAACCAGATTTCCAAGAAGGACAAATTGGCGATGAAAAAGTACATGGGAAGGTGGAGTCGGCGATCCACCCACACTATGAAAATGATGACCATGTTCCCTGTTACTGTGAACAGGTAGGTGAGGAGAAGAACAAGGAAGAAGAAAATTTGCAGTTTCTCATCAAGGCTTGAAAATCCCAGTAGGATGAATTCAGACACAACCGTTTCATTTCTTTCCTTCATGTCCAACGTCAGCCTTGTCTGTAGAAAAAGTAACAGTGAAATAATAGCATGACATTTTCACAGATTCTTGGATACTAAAACTAGATGGAAGCTTGTAATCTTCTGACTCTGTCCATAGAATATGACATAGGATTTTACCTAATAACTCTTCCGTTAATCTCCTATCTTGTTGACACAAGGTGCTCCTCCCTGGGAACACACTGTTTTTCAACACCAGCAGCCCAAATTCGGTACTACAGCCCTTTTACACCTCTGTTGTTCCTCTCCTGGCACTTTCAGGTAAATAAAGGATGTGGTTTTTTTCATAATTCTATTTCAAGTGCCCTCAGATTTTATCAGAGTCTGGCAGCGATTCCCTTCCTGATCAGGGTCCAGCTCCCTGAATAATCTCTTTGATCCAGTTCCCTCTGTCCTCTGGAGACAACCGATGACCCTTTAAATAAATTTTAAAAAAAATCCAAATCAGCCATCCAGGAGCCCAAGCCTCTGAGTCTGAGCATGCAGCGGTATAGATTCTTTTGGAGATTGTTTTTTACAACATACTCATCATAGTGGTCTCTTCTGGCCCTGGAATCTATGGTCATCTAGTCTGACCTCCTGTATAACTTCAGCCATTTAACTGCCCCAAAATAATGCCTTTTGAATGAGAGCCCATCTATTAGATAAACACCTAATCTTGATTTAAATATTAACAGTGCTGGAATATCCCCCAACACACTTCCTCAGATGGTTAATTCCCCTCACTAGACAAAAATGTGCACCTCAATTCCACTCTGAATTTCTCTAGCTTTGACTTCCAGTCATCTATCCTTGTTATATCTTTTCCTGCTACACTGAAATATTTGTTCTCCATGTAGATACTTACAGACTAGGATCAAGTTACCCTTTAAGTTTCTCTCTGTTCAGCTGAGAATTTTGTGCTTCTTAAGTGTAACACTCTAAGGAATGACAGAGTCCTGTGGCACCTTATAGAAGGAATGCTTTCCAAATCTTCAGTCATTCTTGTGGTTCATCTCTGAATCTTTTCTACAATAATCTAAGTAGACTCAACTTCACTGCTATCTTCTATTGCTCCGCCATTACAGCTACCTTTCAAAAACTTTCCTTGTACCCCTTTTCTACAGCAGTGACATAACTAATGCAGTAGCTAAAAACCCATTTGAATAAGCCCTATAGACTCAAAGCGTTGAATCTATTTAGCTTAAGAAAGAGACGTGTAAGGGGTGACTTGGTTTGAGTCTAAAGTACGAAGTTGGGAAGCAAGTGGGCTCTTCCCTCTGGCAGAGAAATGCATAACATGATCCATTGGATGGAAGTTGAAACAAGACACATTCACTCTGGAAATAAGGTGGACATTATTAAGAGGGAGGATAATTAACAATTGGAACAACTTGCCAAGGGTTATGGTGGAGTCTCCATTGCTGACCATTTTTAAATGAAGATTGAATGTTTTTATCTAAAAGATCTGTTCTAGGGAATTTTACCAGGAATTTCTATGGCCTGTGTTATAAAGGAGACCAGCCTGGATGATCACAATCTTCTAGCCTTTTAATCTATGAATTATGAACCATGGGACAAGCATAGGAATAGCCATACCATAGTTTCATATCTTTCCCTTTCCAGACTGGCTGAGCAATGAATGCTGTCATTTAGAAAAGCAAAAGAAAACACCTCTCTCTTTCTCTGAAAATCTCTCTCTGGCGGTGTTGCTCTCTCAGAATTTCTCCTTCTCTGTTCATCTGGAGAAAGTCTTTGCCTTCATCCACTCTATAAATAACATTTTGAAAGTGTGATGTTTTCATCTGAGGTCTTGCAACACCAGTGGGAAATTGCCAGAGACAAGAAATCTCCCAGGACAACCTGAGTTGCATGATCAAATTGAACACAAAAATGATCAACTTTAACTCTAAGATTTTTAAGAAGACTAAGGCAGTTAGATGCAGAGTTCCCATGATCTTTCAATGGGATTTAGGTGCTCACATTCCATAGGGATCTTTGAAAATTCTACCATAAACTATTAAGGCATAATTGGGTGATTAATTCAGATTTTTTGAATTTCCCAACTTTTCATTTTTTTCATGATTATTTCCATCAAAGTTTGGAATCATGCTGTGAAAGAAACTGAAAAATATTATACTTAAACATGCATGAAGTTCTTTGCTCTTTTTGAAAACCTTTCTATTGATCATATTCTAAAACAGGGATCGGCAGCCTTTGGCACATGGCCCGCCAGGGTAAGCACGCTGGTGGGCCAGGCCGGGCCATTTTGTTTACCTGCCGCATCTGCAGGTTCAGCTGATCACGGCTCCCACTGGCCACGGTTTGCCGCTCCAGGCCAATGCAGGCTGCGGGAAGCGGCATGGGATGACGGATGTGCTGGGATTATTTTCACTGACTTGTGTAATGGAGTAGAAAGTGTGTCTATAAAATTTGCAGATGACACCAAGCTTTGATGTTTTGCAAGTACTTTGGGGGATAGGATTAGAATTCAAAACAACCTTGACAAATGAGAAAATTGTTCTGAATTCAACAAGATGAAATTCAGTGAAGACTAGTGCAAAGTACTTCATTTAGGAAGGAAAAATCAAATGCACAACTACAAAATGAGGAGTGACTAACTAGGGGGTAGAAATGCTGAAAAGTATCTGGGGCTAATAGTAAATCACAAACTGAACATGAGTTAATAATGTGATGCAGTTGCTAAAACGGATATCATCACTCTGGGGCGTAATAACGGGAGAGCCGTATCTGAGAAATTGGAGGTAATTGTCCCACTCTACTTGCACTGGTGAGGCCTCAGCTGGAGTACTGTGTCCGGTTATGACCCACCACACGTTAGGAGAGAGGTGGATAAATTGGAAAGAGTCCAGAGGAGAGCAACAAAAGTGATAAAAGGTTGAGAAAACTTGACCTATGGGGGGAGATATTTGAAAATGGCTCTTGAGAAGAGTGGGGTGCACCTTAGAGCACTCTTCCAATCTGTTACGGGCTGTTATCACAAGGACCATGGTGAATTCTTCTCTATGTCTACTAAAGGTAGGACAAGACGTAAAGGGCTTAATTTTCAGAAAGGGAGATTCAGGTTAGATATTAGGAAAAACATTCCAATTACAATGGTAGTTACATTCTAGAATTGGCGCCCAAGGTCTGGGTCACTGGAGGTTTTAAAGAACAGTTGGACAAACACCTGTGAGGGATGGTCTAGGTCAGTGGTTCCCAAACTGGGGTTCGTGAACCCCTGGGGGTTCGCAAAATGTTACAGAGGGTTCTCGGGGAAAAAAATCCCTAATGGCGGACAGAGCTGTGCCTAGGGACCCTTGGCAGCATGTGGCCAGCGGCCCGGAGCCCCTGGACTTCCAAGAGCTAAGCAGATCAAAACAAGCACATCTATCACATTGAGGAGATTTAAACTTCAAGACTCCTTATAAGAAATGGAAAGGGAGGTGGGTATTTTTTGCTGTTTTTAAAATTAAATAGGCAGCTAGTGTTGTTTTTAAAATTAGTATGAAGAACAAGTTTAAGCTTTGTTGTAGCGTGCGTTGTTTGCCTGGACTGCTCAAGACCTGAGTGCTTTTGTAGGAGGAACTCTTTGAGTTGGCTTCTTAAATACCTTCATGCTGTTTCACATCTGATACTCCTTGATGAAACGTAGGAGCCTTGTCTTATAACAGGCTTATTCAAAGTGATACAAGCTGCGAAAGTGAGATCTTGGCAGAGTGTTGCCGTTTTCATAATGTAATAAAAATACTGTAATGATAAATAATAATTAATAATAATTAGTGTGTAATAAGCATGTAATAAAAACAAATTTTATATTTCCAAGATCACTGCTTTTTTTTTTTTATACTCAGTTAAAGGAGAAAATCCCTGGAAATATTCATTTTTAGGAGGGGGTTCGCGAGACTTGACATTTTAGTGAAAGGGGTTCACAGGTTGTTAAAGTTTGGGAACCACTGGTCTAGGTTTATGTGGCTCTGCCTCTGCGCTGGGAGCTGCATTAGATGACCCCTCAAGGTCCCTTCCATGCCTACATTTCTAGGAGTCTACAAGTGTCAGGGGATAGTTTTAGGTTGTGCTGTGCTGCAAAGAATAGGGAGGAGGGCTCAGGACAGATTGCTACACTCTCCGATTCAGCACAGATCTCAATCCCAAGAACATCACTATGGGGCAATTTGCTTCACGGAGCTGTGTGCTTCACTCAGTACAGGATGTTATATTCTGACAGTGAATTCTGACCCCCGTGCTCAGGTGTGATTCTAGGCGGCAGTGGGGGCTGCAGAGGGATGTTTTATCCTGGAACAAGAAAGAAGGATTTCCACAAGATTCATCAGCCAAAATGTGTCCTGTAGGAGTGAAGGGAGGATATTTAATTTTAAGCAGCAAAACCAAGCCAAAGCCTAAGGTGTTTTTACTTCAGTGCTTCCTTTTGGGGGATTAATTATTTGTGTTCTATCTTTCAAGTGTAAGTGTGAAAATATTTTTTTCTCACAGAATCTCACTGGTGAATCAGAAAAAACAATGTAAAATGTTGAGTGTCTGAAACGTTTAGTTAATCTGGTACAATGGCATTGAAAACGGGGGAAGGGAGCTGGTGGGAAATGTGTTCTCATTCTGCATCAGAATAAAACCTAGATATTTTGACATTTATTATGAAAGTGTTTCTCTGTTCAGGGTAGTGTTATTGGTCAATTCAAGTGACAAACCAGCTCTGACCCTAGAGGCCTATGGTTTGGATAATGTCTTGGAACATGGGAGATGCAGATTCCCAACACTATATGGCCTGGGAGTTGATCCGGTGTCTTTCACATCCCAGGCATGTCTGCTAACCAGCAGGAACTGCAGCTGAAGAATCTCTCTCTGGAGATTCGTTCTGTATCTGAGAAATCTCCATAATGTGACTAACCTTCTACAGGTACTGAAAGAAATGATGAAGGTCTGAAATCTGACATTAGAGATATGAGGCTGTCAAGGCTGTATCCCCACTTTGAACTTTAGGGTACAAATGTAGGGGCCTGCATGAAAACTGCTAAGCTTATCTACCAGCTTAGCTCTGGTCCCGCTGCCACCATTCTCGATGGATTCCCTCCCTGGGAAGCCTTGAGAAACCTTTCACCAATTCCCTGGTGAATACAGATCCAAACTGCTTGGATCTTAAACAAGGAGAGATTGACCCTTCCCCCCTCCTTCCTTTCACCAACTCCTGGTGAATACAGATCCAAACCCCCTTTGGATCTTAAAACAAGGAGAAATCAATCAGGTTCTTAAAAAGAAGGCTTTAATTAAAGCAAAAGGTAAAAATCATCTCTGCAAAATCAGTATGGAAAATAACTTTACAGGGTAATCAAACTTAAAGAGCTCAGAGGAATTCCCTCTGTCTTAGGTTCAAAGTATAGCAAACAAGATAAGCACTCTGGTAAAAGGTACATTTACAAGTTGAGAAAACAAAGTAAATCTAAGACGCCTTGCCTGGCTTTTACTTACAATTTTGAAATAAGAGAGACTTGTTTAGAAAGATGGGGAGAACCTGGATTGATGTCTGGTCCCTCTCAGTCCCAAGAGCGAACAACCCCTTAAACAAAGGACACACACAAAAGCCTTTCCCCCCCCAAGATTTGAAAGTATCTTGTCCCCTTATTGATTGATGTCTGGTCCCTCTCAGTCCCAAGAGCGAACAACCCCTTAAACAAAGGACACACACAAAAGCCTTTCCCCCCCCCAAGATTTGAAAGTATCTTGTCCCCTTATTGGTCCTCTGGGTCAGGTGTCAGCCAGGTTACCCGAGCTTCTTAACCCTTTACAGGTAAAAGGATTTTGGAGTCTCTGACCAGGAGGGATTTTAGTACTGTACACAGAGAGCTGTTACCCTTCCTTTTATAGTTATGACACGCCCCCCAAATCACAGATAGTGTTGGACGTTTGGTTCCACACTGGCTGTGATTTCTTTCCTGGAGCTCTAGGAGAAAACAGAGTTAATAAGACACACGTACCTTTAGACATACTACTGATTATATAAAAACTAACAATATGTTTCATTCCAAAAACAATTGTTAACCAGTTAACTCTGGGAAACCTTCCCGGGAGAGTGCATCAGCCACTTTGTTAGAAGCTCCCGAAATGTGTTGTATTTCAAAATCAAAATCTTGGAGAGCTAAACTCCACCGAAGAAGTTTTTTGTTATTTCCCTTGGCGGTATGAAGCCACTGTAGCGCAGCATAGTCTGTTTGTAGTTGGAAACGCCGTCCCCAAACATATGGGCGTAGCTTTTCCAGCGCGTACACAATGGCGTAGCATTCCTTTTCGCTGATTGACCAGTGGCTTTCCCTCTCAGACAGTTTCTTGCTGAGAAACACGACAGGATGGAATTCTTGATCTGGTCCTTCCTGCATTAAAACTGCTCCCACGCCTCGCTCGGAAGCATCTGTGGTTACTAGGAACGGTTTGTCAAAGTCTGGGGCCCTTAGCACAGGGTCAGACATGAGTGTTGCCTTAAGCTGGTTAAAGGCCTTTTGACACTTATCAGTCCACTGAACTGCATTTGGCTGTTTCTTTCTGGTTAGGTCTGTCAGCGGGGCGGCGATTTGGCTGTAGTGTGGTACAAATCGCCTATAATATCCGGCCAAGCCTAAGAAGGATTGGACCTGTTTCTTTGACTTTGGAACCGGCCACTTTTGGATAGCATCCACTTTGGCCTGTAGGGGATTTATAGTTCCTTGACCCACCTGGTGCCCCAGGTACGTCACTCTGTTTTGGCCTATTTGACACTTTTTAGCCTTAACAGTTAGTCCTGCCTGCCGGATGCGCTCGAAGACTTTTTTCAGGTGCTCCAGGTGTTCTGTCCATGAATCAGAAAAAATGGCCACATCATCGAGGTAGGCAACTGCAGATTCTCCCAATCCCGCCAAGAGACCATCTACAAGTCTTTGGAAGGTGGCGGGTGCATTTCGCAACCCGAAAGGGAGTACATTGAATTCATACACCCCTGCCTGGGTGACGAAGGCGGACCTTTCCTTAGCGGGTTCATCTAGTGGTACTTGCCAGTACCCTTTGGTTAAGTCTAAAGTAGAGATGAATTGGGCATGTCCCAATTTTTCCAATAGCTCATCTGTGCGTGGCATTGGATAGTTGTCAGGACGAGTTACAGCATTTAGCTTACGGTAGTCCACGCAAAAGCGTATTTCCCCATCTGGTTTGGGAACTAGAACCACTGGAGATGCCCATGCACTGGTAGAGGGGCGGATTATACCCATCTGTAGCATGTCCTGGATCTCCCTTTGAATAGCCGCTTGGGCATGAGGTGACTCCCGGTAGGGTGGGGTTCTAATTGGGTGAGCATTACCTGTGTCAATGGAGTGGTATGCCCGTTCGGTCCGTCCTGGAGTGGCTGAGAAAATCGGTGCAAAGCTTGTGCACAGCTCCTTTATCTGCTGTCGCTGCAGACGTCCCAGGGTCGTGGAGAGGTTCACCTCTTCCACGCCACCATTCCTTTTTCCTTCATAGTACACACCTGCAGGCCACTCCGCGTCATCAGTTTCCTGGGCTGTAAACTGGCAAACGTTTAATTCTCTAGAATAAAAGGGCTTAAGAGAATTAACATGGTATACCTTAGGCTTTATGTTGGAGGTGGGGGAGGCTATGAGATAGTTAACAGCTCCTAGGCGCTCCTGGACCGTGAATGGTCCTTCCCACGACACTTCCATTTTATGGGCCTGGAGCGCCTTTAAGACCATGACTTGGTCTCCTACTTTGAAGGACCGTTCTCTGGAATGTTTATCATACCAGGCCTTTTGCTCTTCCTGAGCATCCTTTAGGTTTTCTTTAGCAAGGGCTAAAGAGTGTCGGAGGGTGTTTTGTAGGTTGCTTACAAAGTCTAGAATGTTAGTTCCTGGAGAAGGCGTAAACCCCTCCCATTGCTGCTTCACCAACTGTAATGGCCCCTTAACCTCGCGGCCATACACAAGTTCAAATGGTGAAAACCCTAAACTGGGATGTGGTACAGCCCTGTAGGCAAAAAGCAACTGCTGCAACACTAGGTCCCAATCATTGGAGTGTTCATTTACGAATTTACGTATCATGGCCCCCAAAGTTCCATTAAACCTCTCCACCAGACCATTGGTTTGATGGTGATGAGGGGTGGCAACCAAGTGATTCACCCCATGAGCTTTCCACAGGTTTTTCATGTTCCCTGCCAGGAAATTAGTTCCCGAATCTGTAAGTATGTCGGAGGGCCAACCTACCCTGGCAAAAATGTCTGCTAATGCCTGGCACACACTTTTAGCCTTGGTGTTGCTTAAGGGTACAGCTTCCGGCCATCGGGTAGCAAAATCCATGAAAGTCAGTACGTACTGCTTTCCTCTGGGTGTCTTCTTTGGGAAAGGACCCAGAATATCCACAGCTACTCGCTGAAATGGGACCTCAATTATGGGTAGTGGCTGGAGAGGGGCTTTAACCTGGTCTTGGGGCTTTCCCACTCGTTGGCACACCTCACAAGACCGGACATAATTAGCAATGTCCTTGCCCATTCCCTCCCAGTGGAAGGACTTCCCCAACCGGTCTTTGGTTCTGTTCACCCCAGAATGGCCACTGGGATGATCATGGGCTAAGCTCAAGAGTTTTACCCGATACTTAGTGGGAACCACCAGCTGTCTTTGAGGATGCCAGTCTTCCTGGCGCCCACCAGAAAGAGTCTCCTTGTATAAAAGTCCTTGTTCTACAACAAACCGGGATCGGTTAGAAGAGCTGAGAGGCGGTGGGGTGCTCCGTGCCACCGCCCAAGCTTTTTGAAGGCTGTCATCTGCTTCCTGCTCGGCCTGGAACTGTTCCCTTGATGCTGGAGACATCAGTTCCTCCTTGGACTGTGGACTGGGGCTTGGTCCCTCTGGAAGCGATGCAGGTGCTGGGGCTTTTTCCATTGACTGTGAACCGCTGTCCGCTGGTGCACTATGTGGTATTTCAGGCTCTGGCTGAGCCTCTTGGGTAGGGTTATCTGCTGCTTCCGCCAGTTTAGGCTCGCTGGTGCCCTCTGGCATTGGAGTTGTAGACGGGGTTGCAAGCGCTGGACTCAGTGCTGGCAATGGTTCTGGTGCTGGTTGCGTTGCCAGTTCCGGTTCTGGGACTGGCTTTGGCTGGGTCTCTGGGATTGGATCCACTACGGCTGTTGCAGTCGTTGGCAGGGGATCCGGTTCCACCACCTGGTTTTGGGTCTCCGGTAACACAGACGGGGCCCTGGTGAACGGCTCAGGAACAGGGATGGGGGTGAAAGCTTGCTTAGCCTGGCTGCGGGTGACGATTCCCACCCTCTTGGCTAGCTTCACATGGTTAGCCAAGTCTTCCCCCAGCAGCATGGGAATGGGATAATTGTCATAGACTGCAAAAGTCCACATTCCTGACCAGCCCTTGTACTGGACATGCAACTTGGCTGTAGGCAAGGTTACAGACTGTGACACGAAGGGTTGAATTGTCACTGTAGCCTCCGGGTTGATGAGTTTGGGGTCCACTAGGGATTGGTGAATAGTTGACACTTGTGCCCCAGTGTCCCTCCAAGCGATAACCTTCTTTCCGCCCACTCTCAAGGTTTCCCTTCGCTCCGAGGGTATGAGAGAGGCATCTGGGTCTGGGGTTCTTTGGTGTGATTGGGGTGTAATGAACTGTAATCGGTTGGGGTTCTTGGGGCAGTGAGCCTTTATATGCCCCAGTTCATTACATTTAAAACATCGCCCTGCTAAGGTATCACAGGGGCGATGTTGGTTGATGGAGACTGGTGTGGTGGGGTGAGAAGGCGTCTGGGGTTTCCCTTGGGATGTGGGTGGGGCCTTGGGTTGTCCCCGGTGATAAGGTTTTGTTTCGGCTTGCCCCTTCTGATATTCGCTCCAACTGCTACTAGCTTTTTTCTTTTCTGTCACCTCCACCCATTTGGCTCCAATCTCCCCCGCCTCGGTTACAGTTTTGGGCTTCCCATCTAGGATGTACCTTTCTATTTCCTCAGGAACACCCTCTAAAAACTGCTCCATTTGCAATAGGAAGGGCAACTCTTCCGTAGATTTAACATTTGCTCCTGATATCCAGGCATCCCAATTATTCCCAATGTGGTAGGCATGTCGGGTAAATGACACATCAGGTTTCCACCTTAGGTCTCTGAACCGCCGACGGGCATGCTCAGGTGTTAGCCCCATTCTGATTCTGGCCTTGTTTTTAAAAAGTTCATAACTGTTCATGTGTTCCTTAGGCATTTCAGCCGCCACTTCTGCTAAGGGTCCACTGAGCTGCGGCCTCAGCTCTACCATGTACTGGGTTGGAGGGATGTCGTATCCAAGGCAGGCCCTTTCAAAATTTTCTAAGAAGGCCTCAGTATCATCGCCTGCCTTGTAGGTGGGGAATTTCCTGGGATGGGAAGTGGTACCTGGAGAGGAGTTGTTAGGATGGTCTGATGCACCCTGCCTAGCACGTGCTGCTTCCAGTTCATGCTTCCTTTCTTTTTCTCTCGCCTCCTCTTTGGCTTTTTCCAGCTCCATCTCTCTCTTGTGGGCCTCCTCTTTGGCTTTCTCCTCTCTTTCATGGGCCTCCTGTTTGGCTTTTTCCTCGAGTTTTTTAATTTGAAGTAGTCTCTGATGTTTTTTCTCATTTTCTTCTGCTTCTAGTCTGGCCAGTTCTAGTTTGCTAGCTGCTTCACTGGTAGTCATTTTCCTGGTTTTCTTGTGCTGGGTCTCACCCTCTGCAGTTGACTGAAACTGGGATGTATTTAGCTCAGGCTCCTGCTGAGTGCTGCTGAGTTAACAGAGACTTTCTAACAAGCTACTCCCGAGGATGTAAAAAGAAAAAAAAAAAACAATTCACCTTGTAAATTACCCTTTACCAGTCGTTTGCTCATTAATTGAACCCTTCTCTTAACAAAGGACCTTGTTAAAAAAACTTAACACCTCTGCCTTCAGGCAAGGAGAGATAAGATATGCATCTACCTTCAGCTCTGCTTTCCAAGCAGCTAGAAGGAAAAAAAAAATCTTACTGGCTTTTGGGTTTAAAACGATCCCACCGCTGTGCCACCATGTCAAGGCTGTATCCCCACTTTGAACTTTAGGGTACAAATGTAGGGGCCTGCATGAAAACTGCTAAGCTTATCTACCAGCTTAGCTCTGGTCCCGCTGCCACCATTCTCGATGGATTCCCTCCCTGGGAAGCCTTGAGAAACCTTTCACCAATTCCCTGGTGAATACAGATCCAAACTGCTTGGATCTTAAACAAGGAGAGATTGACCCTTCCCCCCTCCTTCCTTTCACCAACTCCTGGTGAATACAGATCCAAACCCCCTTTGGATCTTAAAACAAGGAGAAATCAATCAGGTTCTTAAAAAGAAGGCTTTAATTAAAGCAAAAGGTAAAAATCATCTCTGCAAAATCAGTATGGAAAATAACTTTACAGGGTAATCAAACTTAAAGAGCTCAGAGGAATTCCCTCTGTCTTAGGTTCAAAGTATAGCAAACAAGATAAGCACTCTGGTAAAAGGTACATTTACAAGTTGAGAAAACAAAGTAAATCTAAGACGCCTTGCCTGGCTTTTACTTACAATTTTGAAATAAGAGAGACTTGTTTAGAAAGATGGGGAGAACCTGGATTGATGTCTGGTCCCTCTCAGTCCCAAGAGCGAACAACCCCTTAAACAAAGGACACACACAAAAGCCTTTCCCCCCCCAAGATTTGAAAGTATCTTGTCCCCTTATTGATTGATGTCTGGTCCCTCTCAGTCCCAAGAGCGAACAACCCCTTAAACAAAGGACACACACAAAAGCCTTTCCCCCCCCCAAGATTTGAAAGTATCTTGTCCCCTTATTGGTCCTCTGGGTCAGGTGTCAGCCAGGTTACCCGAGCTTCTTAACCCTTTACAGGTAAAAGGATTTTGGAGTCTCTGACCAGGAGGGATTTTAGTACTGTACACAGAGAGCTGTTACCCTTCCTTTTATAGTTATGACACGCCCCCCAAATCACAGATAGTGTTGGACGTTTGGTTCCACACTGGCTGTGATTTCTTTCCTGGAGCTCTAGGAGAAAACAGAGTTAATAAGACACACGTACCTTTAGACATACTACTGATTATATAAAAACTAACAATATGTTTCATTCCAAAAACAATTGTTAACCAGTTAACTCTGGGAAACCTTCCCGGGAGAGTGCATCAGCCACTTTGTTAGAAGCTCCCGAAATGTGTTGTATTTCAAAATCAAAATCTTGGAGAGCTAAACTCCACCGAAGAAGTTTTTTGTTATTTCCCTTGGCGGTATGAAGCCACTGTAGCGCAGCATGGTCTGTTTGTAGTTGGAAACGCCGTCCCCAAACATATGGGCGTAGCTTTTCCAGCGCGTACACAATGGCGTAGCATTCCTTTTCGCTGATTGACCAGTGGCTTTCCCTCTCAGACAGTTTCTTGCTGAGAAACACGACAGGATGGAATTCTTGATCTGGTCCTTCCTGCATTAAAACTGCTCCCACGCCTCGCTCGGAAGCATCTGTGGTTACTAGGAACGGTTTGTCAAAGTCTGGGGCCCTTAGCACAGGGTCAGACATGAGTGTTGCCTTAAGCTGGTTAAAGGCCTTTTGACACTTATCAGTCCACTGAACTGCATTTGGCTGTTTCTTTCTGGTTAGGTCTGTCAGCGGGGCGGCGATTTGGCTGTAGTGTGGTACAAATCGCCTATAATATCCGGCCAAGCCTAAGAAGGATTGGACCTGTTTCTTTGACTTTGGAACCGGCCACTTTTGGATAGCATCCACTTTGGCCTGTAGGGGATTTATAGTTCCTTGACCCACCTGGTGCCCCAGGTACGTCACTCTGTTTTGGCCTATTTGACACTTTTTAGCCTTAACAGTTAGTCCTGCCTGCCGGATGCGCTCGAAGACTTTTTTCAGGTGCTCCAGGTGTTCTGTCCATGAATCAGAAAAAATGGCCACATCATCGAGGTAGGCAACTGCAGATTCTCCCAATCCCGCCAAGAGACCATCTACAAGTCTTTGGAAGGTGGCGGGTGCATTTCGCAACCCGAAAGGGAGTACATTGAATTCATACACCCCTGCCTGGGTGACGAAGGCGGACCTTTCCTTAGCGGGTTCATCTAGTGGTACTTGCCAGTACCCTTTGGTTAAGTCTAAAGTAGAGATGAATTGGGCATGTCCCAATTTTTCCAATAGCTCATCTGTGCGTGGCATTGGATAGTTGTCAGGACGAGTTACAGCATTTAGCTTACGGTAGTCCACGCAAAAGCGTATTTCCCCATCTGGTTTGGGAACTAGAACCACTGGAGATGCCCATGCACTGGTAGAGGGGCGGATTATACCCATCTGTAGCATGTCCTGGATCTCCCTTTGAATAGCCGCTTGGGCATGAGGTGACTCCCGGTAGGGTGGGGTTCTAATTGGGTGAGCATTACCTGTGTCAATGGAGTGGTATGCCCGTTCGGTCCGTCCTGGAGTGGCTGAGAAAATCGGTGCAAAGCTTGTGCACAGCTCCTTTATCTGCTGTCGCTGCAGACGTCCCAGGGTCGTGGAGAGGTTCACCTCTTCCACGCCACCATTCCTTTTTCCTTCATAGTACACACCTGCAGGCCACTCCGCGTCATCAGTTTCCTGGGCTGTAAACTGGCAAACGTTTAATTCTCTAGAATAAAAGGGCTTAAGAGAATTAACATGGTATACCTTAGGCTTTATGTTGGAGGTGGGGGAGGCTATGAGATAGTTAACAGCTCCTAGGCGCTCCTGGACCGTGAATGGTCCTTCCCACGACACTTCCATTTTATGGGCCTGGAGCGCCTTTAAGACCATGACTTGGTCTCCTACTTTGAAGGACCGTTCTCTGGAATGTTTATCATACCAGGCCTTTTGCTCTTCCTGAGCATCCTTTAGGTTTTCTTTAGCAAGGGCTAAAGAGTGTCGGAGGGTGTTTTGTAGGTTGCTTACAAAGTCTAGAATGTTAGTTCCTGGAGAAGGCGTAAACCCCTCCCATTGCTGCTTCACCAACTGTAATGGCCCCTTAACCTCGCGGCCATACACAAGTTCAAATGGTGAAAACCCTAAACTGGGATGTGGTACAGCCCTGTAGGCAAAAAGCAACTGCTGCAACACTAGGTCCCAATCATTGGAGTGTTCATTTACGAATTTACGTATCATGGCCCCCAAAGTTCCATTAAACCTCTCCACCAGACCATTGGTTTGATGGTGATGAGGGGTGGCAACCAAGTGATTCACCCCATGAGCTTTCCACAGGTTTTTCATGTTCCCTGCCAGGAAATTAGTTCCCGAATCTGTAAGTATGTCGGAGGGCCAACCTACCCTGGCAAAAATGTCTGCTAATGCCTGGCACACACTTTTAGCCTTGGTGTTGCTTAAGGGTACAGCTTCCGGCCATCGGGTAGCAAAATCCATGAAAGTCAGTACGTACTGCTTTCCTCTGGGTGTCTTCTTTGGGAAAGGACCCAGAATATCCACAGCTACTCGCTGAAATGGGACCTCAATTATGGGTAGTGGCTGGAGAGGGGCTTTAACCTGGTCTTGGGGCTTTCCCACTCGTTGGCACACCTCACAAGACCGGACATAATTAGCAACGTCCTTGCCCATTCCCTCCCAGTGGAAGGACTTCCCCAACCGGTCTTTGGTTCTGTTCACCCCAGAATGGCCACTGGGATGATCATGGGCTAAGCTCAAGAGTTTTACCCGATACTTAGTGGGAACCACCAGCTGTCTTTGAGGATGCCAGTCTTCCTGGTGCCCACCAGAAAGAGTCTCCTTGTATAAAAGTCCTTGTTCTACAACAAACCGGGATCGGTTAGAAGAGCTGAGAGGCGGTGGGGTGCTCCGTGCCGCTGCCCAAGCTTTTTGAAGGCTGTCATCTGCTTCCTGCTCGGCCTGGAACTGTTCCCTTGATGCTGGAGACATCAGTTCCTCCTTGGACTGTGGACTGGGGCTTGGTCCCTCTGGAAGCGATGCAGGTGCTGGGGCTTTTTCCATTGACTGTGAACCGCTGTCCGCTGGTGCACTATGTGGTATTTCAGGCTCTGGCTGAGCCTCTTGGGTAGGGTTATCTGCTGCTTCCGCCAGTTTAGGCTCGCTGGTGCCCTCTGGCATTGGAGTTGTAGACGGGGTTGCAAGCGCTGGACTCAGTGCTGGCAATGGTTCTGGTGCTGGTTGCGTTGCCAGTTCCGGTTCTGGGACTGGCTTTGGCTGGGTCTCTGGGATTGGATCCACTACGGCTGTTGCAGTCGTTGGCAGGGGATCCGGTTCCACCACCTGGTTTTGGGTCTCCGGTAACACAGACGGGGCCCTGGTGAACGGCTCAGGAACAGGGATGGGGGTGAAAGCTTGCTTAGCCTGGCTGCGGGTGACGATTCCCACCCTCTTGGCTAGCTTCACATGGTTAGCCAAGTCTTCCCCCAGCAGCATGGGAATGGGATAATTGTCATAGACTGCAAAAGTCCACATTCCTGACCAGCCCTTGTACTGGACATGCAACTTGGCTGTAGGCAAGGTTACAGACTGTGACACGAAGGGTTGAATTGTCACTGTAGCCTCCGGGTTGATGAGTTTGGGGTCCACTAGGGATTGGTGAATAGTTGACACTTGTGCCCCAGTGTCCCTCCAAGCGATAACCTTCTTTCCGCCCACTCTCAAGGTTTCCCTTCGCTCCGAGGGTATGAGAGAGGCATCTGGGTCTGGGGTTCTTTGGTGTGATTGGGGTGTAATGAACTGTAATCGGTTGGGGTTCTTGGGGCAGTGAGCCTTTATATGCCCCAGTTCATTACATTTAAAACATCGCCCTGCTAAGGTATCACAGGGGCGATGTTGGTTGATGGAGACTGGTGTGGTGGGGTGAGAAGGCGTCTGGGGTTTCCCTTGGGATGTGGGTGGGGCCTTGGGTTGTCCCCGGTGATAAGGTTTTGTTTCGGCTTGCCCCTTCTGATATTCGCTCCAACTGCTACTAGCTTTTTTCTTTTCTGTCACCTCCACCCATTTGGCTCCAATCTCCCCCGCCTCGGTTACAGTTTTGGGCTTCCCATCTAGGATGTACCTTTCTATTTCCTCAGGAACACCCTCTAAAAACTGCTCCATTTGCAATAGGAAGGGCAACTCTTCCGTAGATTTAACATTTGCTCCTGATATCCAGGCATCCCAATTTTTCCCAATGTGGTAGGCATGTCGGGTAAATGACACATCAGGTTTCCACCTTAGGTCTCTGAACCGCCGACGGGCATGCTCAGGTGTTAGCCCCATTCTGATTCTGGCCTTGTTTTTAAAAAGTTCATAACTGTTCATGTGTTCCTTAGGCATTTCAGCCGCCACTTCTGCTAAGGGTCCACTGAGCTGCGGCCTCAGCTCTACCATGTACTGGGTTGGAGGGATGTCGTATCCAAGGCAGGCCCTTTCAAAATTTTCTAAGAAGGCCTCAGTATCATCGCCTGCCTTGTAGGTGGGGAATTTCCTGGGATGGGAAGTGGTACCTGGAGAGGAGTTGTTAGGATGGTCTGATGCACCCTGCCTAGCACGTGCTGCTTCCAGTTCATGCTTCCTTTCTTTTTCTCTCGCCTCCTCTTTGGCTTTTTCCAGCTCCATCTCTCTCTTGTGGGCCTCCTCTTTGGCTTTCTCCTCTCTTTCATGGGCCTCCTGTTTGGCTTTTTCCTCGAGTTTTTTAATTTGAAGTAGTCTCTGATGTTTTTTCTCATTTTCTTCTGCTTCTAGTCTGGCCAGTTCTAGTTTGCTAGCTGCTTCACTGGTAGTCATTTTCCTGGTTTTCTTGTGCTGGGTCTCACCCTCTGCAGTTGACTGAAACTGGGATGTATTTAGCTCAGGCTCCTGCTGAGTGCTGCTGAGTTAACAGAGACTTTCTAACAAGCTACTCCCGAGGATGTAAAAAGAAAAAAAAAAACAATTCACCTTGTAAATTACCCTTTACCAGTCGTTTGCTCATTAATTGAACCCTTCTCTTAACAAAGGACCTTGTTAAAAAAACTTAACACCTCTGCCTTCAGGCAAGGAGAGATAAGATATGCATCTACCTTCAGCTCTGCTTTCCAAGCAGCTAGAAGGAAAAAAAAAATCTTACTGGCTTTTGGGTTTAAAACGATCCCACCGCTGTGCCACCATGTCAAGGCTGTATCCCCACTTTGAACTTTAGGGTACAAATGTAGGGGCCTGCATGAAAACTGCTAAGCTTATCTACCAGCTTAGCTCTGGTCCCGCTGCCACCATTCTCGATGGATTCCCTCCCTGGGAAGCCTTGAGAAACCTTTCACCAATTCCCTGGTGAATACAGATCCAAACTGCTTGGATCTTAAACAAGGAGAGATTGACCCTTTCCCCCTCCTTCCTTTCACCAACTCCTGGTGAATACAGATCCAAACCCCCTTTGGATCTTAAAACAAGGAGAAATCAATCAGGTTCTTAAAAAGAAGACTTTAATTAAAGCAAAAGGTAAAAATCATCTCTGCAAAATCAGTATGGAAAATAACTTTACAGGGTAATCAAACTTAAAGAGCTCAGAGGAATTCCCTCTGTCTTAGGTTCAAAGTATAGCAAACAAGATAAGCACTCTGGTAAAAGGTACATTTACAAGTTGAGAAAACAAAGTAAATCTAAGACGCCTTGCCTGGCTTTTACTTACAATTTTGAAATAAGAGAGACTTGTTTAGAAAGATGGGGAGAACCTGGATTGATGTCTGGTCCCTCTCAGTCCCAAGAGCGAACAACCCCTTAAACAAAGGACACACACAAAAGCCTTTCCCCCCCCCAAGATTTGAAAGTATCTTGTCCCCTTATTGATTGATGTCTGGTCCCTCTCAGTCCCAAGAGCGAACAACCCCTTAAACAAAGGACACACACAAAAGCCTTTCCCCCCCCCAAGATTTGAAAGTATCTTGTCCCCTTATTGGTCCTCTGGGTCAGGTGTCAGCCAGGTTACCCGAGCTTCTTAACCCTTTACAGGTAAAAGGATTTTGGAGTCTCTGACCAGGAGGGATTTTAGTACTGTACACAGAGAGCTGTTACCCTTCCTTTTATAGTTATGACAGAGGCTATTGAATATTTCCCCATACATCCTGTGGTCCTGGTCCACTGGATCTTTGAGCAATACTTGGACTCTGGAAACCTGACTTTAAATCCTAGCACGGCCAGAGATTTCTTGTCTGACCTTGGGCAATTCATTTACTCTAACCATTGGCTAAGTTCCCTAGCTATAAACTGGGCCATGCAGCTGTGGAATGAAATGGTTTGGCTGATTGAGAGAAAGTTCAGCATCATTTTAGGGCTTGTGACCGAGGTGAACCAGATTTCCAAGATGGACAAATTGGCAATGAAAAAGTACCTGGGAGAGTGGAGTCGGTGATTCACCCACACTATGAAAATGATAACCACGTTCCCAGTTATTCTGATCAGGTAGGTGAGGAGAAGAACCAAGAAGAGGAAAATCTTCAGTTTCTCACCAAGACTGGAAAATCCCAGTAGGATGAACTCAGACACAGCCGTTTCATTTCTTTCCTTCATGTCCAACGTCAGCCTTGGCTCTGGAAAGAGTTACAGTGAAAATAAGTTTCAGAGTGGTAGCAGTGTTAGTCTGTATCAGCAAAAACAACGAGGAGTCCCTGTGGCACCTTAGAGACTAACAAATCTATTTCTGCATAATCTTTCATGGGCTATAACCCACTTCATCTGACTAGAAAATCAAAAGGGTCTCATCTGGCTTTAAAGTGTATGAATCTGTGAAAATGGCATGCTCTTATTTTCACTGTCTATTGTGACAAAGTTCCTCCTCTATCTTGGTGGGTCCTGCGCTTATTGGCGGATTTTCTTGCCTCAGAGATTCACCATGTGGGTTGGGGAACAGCCCAGAGATCTTCCCCTCTGGAAGAACCCACAGTCCAGGTCAATTGGGAGGTTTGGGGGGACCCGCCCTCTACTCCGGGTTCCAGCCCAGGGCCCTGCGGACTGCAGCTGTCTATAGTGCCTCCTGTAACAGCTGCATGACAGCTACAACTCCCTGGGCTACTTCCCCATGGCCTCCTCCAAACACCTTACTTATTCTCACCACAGGACCGTCCTCCTGGTGTCTGATAACTCTTGTGCTCCTCAGTCCTCCGGCAGCACACCCTCTCACTCTCAGCTCCTTGCGCCTCTTGCTCCCAGCTCCTCACACTCGCACCACAAACTGAAGTGAGCTCCTTTTAAAACCCTGGTGCCCTGATTAGCCTGCCTTAATTGATTCTAGCAGGTTCCTGATTACTCTAGTGCAGCCCCTGCTCTGGTCACTCAGGGAACAGAAAACTACTCATCCAGTGACCAGTGTATTTGTCCTCTACCAGACTCCTGTACCCCACTGGTCTGGGTCTGTCACACTATTTGGGCATAAGCTTTCATGGGCTGTAACCCACTTCATCAGATGCCCAAATAGACAGTGAAAATAAGAGCATGCCATTTTCACAGATTCATACATTTTAAAGCCAGATGAGACCCTTTTGATTTTCTAGTCAGATTTTTTGCCTAACATACATCATAGCATTTTACCTTGTAACTCCTCCATTAATCCTCTCACTTGCCGTGAGCTGCCCCTCCCTCATTCAACACTGGTGTCTCAGGTTTGGTACTACTGGCCTTATACTCCTTTAATATTGCTCTCCGGACACTTGCCGGGAAATATTCGGTGATCCTGGCTGTTTTCCTTCCTCTATTTCAAGGACATTACAGGTCTCCTCCAAATCTATAGATACTACTCCTCTGATTTCTGGGTTTGAAAAACCATTATATATTTATAATAGGGGGAGGGATAGCTCAGTGGTTTGAGCATTGGCTAAACCCAGGGTTGTGAGTTCAATCCTTGAGGGGGCCACTTAGGGATCTTGGGGAAAAATCAGTACTTGGTCCTGCTAGTGAAGGCAGGGGGCTGGACTCGATGACCTTTCAAGGTCCCTTCCAGTTCTAGGAGATAGGATATCTCCATTAATTTATTTATTTTTATTTTTATTTATTTAACCAAGCTAAACATAAACATAAATATAGCATTTAGTGACC
This sequence comes from Emys orbicularis, assembly GCF_028017835.1. Lineage (NCBI taxonomy): Eukaryota > Metazoa > Chordata > Testudines > Emydidae > Emys > Emys orbicularis. The sequence goes on along the minus strand of NC_088694.1, from coordinate 53,394,245 downwards.
CTTCCACTTCCTACATCTCGAGGGAGACCCTAATCTTATCAACGCATGACCTGGTCAGGGTCCAGCTCCCACATCCTCTCTGTGGTGCTGCTCCTGCTCCCCTCTGGAGAAAACCGATGACCATTCTCAATGAAAAAAACCTGAATAAGCCATTTAGGTGGTGCCTTCCTCCAGGAGTCTAAACTTCTCTGTCTTTGAGCACCCAGCAGCATATGTTCTTTTTGGTGTTCGTCCCACAACATCCACCATAATAGATTAATAAATTCCAAGGTGAGAAGGGACCACTGAGATCATCTAGTCTGACTTCTTGTCTAACTCCGGCCACAGAACTTCCCCAAAATAATTCCTTTTGAACTAGAGCCTGCCTTTTAAGAAAACATCTAATCTTGATTTTAAACTCACCAGGGATGGAGAATCCACCACATCCAGCCTTGCTAAGTTATTCCAATGGGCAAGTCTCCTTACTGTTAAAAATAGACACTAAGTCTACTCTGAAGTTGTCCATCTTCAACTCCCAGCCATTAGATCTTGTTATACTTTTGTCTATACTCTTGGAACTTTTTCCTGAGATGGTCTCTGGCCGGTGTTACACAGAAAATCATATTAGATTATCACAACGGTCCCGCCTATTCTACAAATACATGAACTATGGAACACCAAAGCATATGCACAGTTGTATTATAGTTTTATATATTTACCTTTTCAGAGTAGTGGCGGAACAGCTGCTGTCATTTAGAAAAGAAACAAAAACCAGCTCTGTTCTCTGAATCTCTCTCCCAGTAGCCGTTGCTCTCTTGCCATCTCTCCTCCTCTGTCCATCTGGGGAAACGTCTTGCTTTCACCCACGCATTAAATAAGGTTTTGAAAGTGCAATCATTTAATCTCAGCCATGGCAACACAAACAGGAGATTACCAGAGGCAAGAACTCTCATAGGACACCCTGAGATACCTGATCAAATTGAACCCTAAAATAGTCATCTTCTTGAAGGCTAAGATTTTCAAAAAGTCTACAGTAGTTAGGTGCAGAGCTCCCATTATCTTTCCCTGGGATTCTGGTGCTCAAACACTTAGGAATCTTTAAAAATCCTACCACCAAATTTAAGGCAGAATAGGAAGATGAATTCATCTTTTTGTGAATTTTCAAAATTTTGTTTTTTTTTATTATTTTTAATTAGAATTTGTAATCATGCTCTGAAGAGAAACAAGAACATCTCCCTCAAACAGTCACAACATTATTTACCCTCGTCCCAAACACGTCTAATGATTATGTTCTTAAATTGACAGATTGGCAAATTAATGTGTGTTTTCTTAGTATGGCTGTGTGAATAAAAGCTATTTCAGTAAGCTGACCATTTAAAAAAATTGAACGTTGTTTCAGGTTGAAATATTTTTTTAAAAGAATTTGCAGTGAATGAAAAAGTTAAACAGAAACAGTAAATTTATGTTGGGTCAGATGAAAACATTGACATGTCATTGTTTATGTCTGGGCCATTTTTAAAGGTTTTCCAAACAAACAAAAGCAAAGGCAATTTTCAGACAAAAAAAGTTGTTTTGCACTAAAAAACCCCAAAGCATTACATTTTCAAACTGCTGCAATAAAATGTTTTGATTTTTGTAAAAAATGGTCGACACAACTCAGTGAAACCAACAAAGACTTGCAAAACCTTTCAGTGTCGGCTATCAGCATTTTCGACCAAAAAAGAGTTTCAACAGAAAAATTTCACCTACTTCTATTTATGAAAATTTGTGTGTGTTACTCCAGGTTTTGGTATGAAGTCCTTGATGTTAAGATGTGCCACAATAACATTCCACTTAAGAGATGAAATGGGAAAGTTAGACTCTTTTTCTAATACAAGATTGCTAACGGTATCATTTTAGAGGCCGAGATGAAGGAAGAACAGAGACTAGACTTCCATCCAAAGACAGGCAACACCAGTCAAGACTAGTGATTTTATTTTAGCAATAATTTTTCCAAGGGGGATGCAGGGGGGACAACAGTAGTGTTGCACGCAAGACACAGGAGGTAATTGTCCCACTCTATTTGGCACTGGTGAGGCCTCAGCTGGAGTACTGTGTCCAGTTCTAGAAAAGATGTGCACAAATTGGATAGAGGCCAGAGGAGAGCAACAAAAATGAAAAAGGGTTTAGAAAACCTGACCTATGACCTATGAGAAAAGGTTAACAATTGGGGCATGTTTAGTCTTGAGAACAGAAGAGCAAGGGGGACCTGTTAACAGTCTACAAATGTGTTAAGGGCTGGTATAAAGAGAATAACGATCCGTTCTCCATGTCCATGGAAGGCAGGACAGGAAGTAATGGGCTGAGTGTGCAGCAAGGGTGATTGAGAATGATTTCCCTAATTTCTAATCTAACTATAAGGACAGTTAGGCACTAGAATAGTTTCCAAGGTAGGATGTGGAATCCCCATCATTGGAGATTTTAAGAACTGGTTGGACAAACATCTGTGAGGGATGGGCTATGTTTATTTGGGCCTGCCTCAGTGCAGGGGGCTGAATTAAATGAGCTATCTAGGCCCCTTGCAGCTGTTGCCTGACTCTTTTAAAGATTAATCATATTTGGCAGTTGATCAGAAGGTCATAAGGCTCTTGTCCCAAGAATCAGGCTACATAGAATTAAAACCAACAAGTTCAATATCTTGTTGGGAACCTTGGGGTGTATGGTAAAGATGATAGATCTTTATTAGAATAATGAACAAAGCCAGAAAAGCTCTGAGCCACATAAAAAGATAGGAGTAGCACAGTATTGGGGATATCTGTGGTATCATTCTTGGCATGAGCTCTTAAATCTGCCTACTTACACCCTTTGTTGAGGACCTGGTGATGAGAGACGAAGGACCAGCCTTGTCTCTGGCATGCCAAATGAGTCCGATGGCCCAAGTTCCTCAATGCTGAAGACTGATGGTAGATAACAATAGAGCTGAAGGGTCGAATGGTAGCTAAGCCCAGAAAACTAACTCTCCACACAGTGGTCTGCCCTATTATAAGACCTGTGCACCATTGTGAATATTCATGCTAATGCTCAAGCTTCCATGCCCAAATCTAACTTCCTCAGCCACATAACACGGAGGTCTACTTATTCTACAGGTTAACATATTCATACATATTAATGCCATTTTAGCTCATTATGATACCTGTCACTTCTTGTTTAAGCCGGTTTACGGTTATTACTTGCATGTTCCTGCCGTGTTCCTGCTGTTGCCGTGTACCGTTAAGTTCCAACTCCTGCCATTGAGCAAGCTAGCCCAAATTCCACCAAATCTGAGGGTAACTTTCGGACCACTTATCTATGCCAAAGGTTACAGGCCTATTATATGTCACTACACTTATGCTAACCTGCTTAAGCTAATGTCTTACAGGATACAGGCCTGGAGGCTCCTTGCGTTACAGCTGAAGGTAATAAAGGCTAAACAGCCCTACATGTCTAGGGTACTAGGAAAGTTAGGGCAAAGTGAAAGGTTGCACTGTGGTGCAAGAAACGGGGGGCGGATTTCCTCTCTGAGCCAGCACTGATCCCACGAACATCAGGCAGCCATGTGCTTGACTCAATATAGGCTGCTGTTGTCTTTGAGTCAAGGTTGAGGCCAATGCCCCGGCATGGTGCTAGGAAGTGTGGGGCTGCCACACCAGAGAAAATGTTTTCAGGAAGATTAATCAGTGAAATTGTTTTCTGATACACGGTGAGAGTGGGAGGTTGGGGGGAATATTTAATTTTAAACAGTAAAAGCAAAGTCTATGCCTCACTTGCTGTTATTTCAGCACATTCTTTCTTGGGATTAACTATTTGTGTTCCATCTTTCAAAGGGAATGTTTTTTCAACACTTATAACTAGAGGTGAAATAGAAAAGCATTGTAAAAACGAGTGTGTCTGATCTTCGTTGATCTTCTACCATGGAAATGAAAGGGAGGGGGAAGGAGAGAGATTCTTGTCGGAAATCTTGAATTCCATTTTATGATTTCTAAGTGTGTTTTCCTTCTGCATCAGAATGAAACCAAGACCATTTGACATTTTGTGTGAAACAGTTCCTCTCTTCCAGTGCGGTATTACTGGTCACTCTAGAGAGCTCAGCTCTGTCCCTACAGCCCAATGGCTTGGATTACATCTGGTACATGGGACATGCAGGTTCCAATCACTATATGGCCTGATTTGAAGCTGGGAGTTGAACTGGTGTCTTTCACATCCCATGCACGTAGCCTAACCACGAGCCTCAATAATTGAAGAACCTCTCAAACTACAGACAGAAAGAATAAATATGTGCCTAGCTTATATCTGTTACCCAAGTGCATTTGTGTAGCCCGAAGGAAGCTTGCCCTGCTACGATCAGTGAAGTGTTTGATCGGTGGATAATTACCCATTTGTCTCAAGTGTGTGATAAATCAGCATTTTCAAGAGAGACTGAATAAATCTAATTATTTCTTTGAAGAGAAGAATTGACTAAACTTTAATTAAAAAAAAGATACAGATCGAGAAAGGACTATTACACACAATTTTCTAATCATAACAGATTCATTATGGTGGTGGGTATTTTTTTGTTTGTTTTCCTTTTCTTATAACTATCCAGAAGCATGGCACAGATTTGGGGAACAACATTACAGTACTACGACTAAAGGTTTCTCTCAGGGTGAGTTGGACAGTCTTGTTTCTAAGGCTGTAGATAAAGGGGTTAAGGAAAGGGTACTCTATAGTGTTCAGCAGAGCCACCCCTTTGGTAAGATCCAAAGAGGAATTGCCTGAATAAATGGTGTACAAAATAATGCAGCTTCCATAGACAACTGCTAAAGCTGTGACATGGGAGGCACAGGTTGCAAAAGCTTTCTGTCTGCCCGTGGCCGTTGGCATTTGTAGAATCGAGAAGAAGATGCTCATGTAAGACAACATGGTTAAACATAATGAAGTCAGTACTAAAGTTGAGATCAAAATGGAGTCCACCCTCTTAACCCCACTGGTGTCAGTGCAGGAGAGTTGGAAGAGCGGAGAATTGTCACAGAAGAAATGGTTGATCACATTCGGCCCACAGAATCTCAGCTTCGAAATCAGGAGCATCCGTAAATTTGTAACTGTGAAACTTCCCACCCATGAGCCAAGAACCAGTTGGAAACAAAGTCTCTGCTTCATGATGGTGGCATATTGCAAAGGGTGGCAGATGGCAACATAGCGATCAAAGGACATGACCACTATGAGGAACAACTCTGTACCACCCAAGGTGAAATAGAAGTACGACTGGGCCATGCAGCCATAGAATGAAATGGTTTGGTTGACTGAAAGAAAGTTTAGCATCAGTTTAGGGCTCGTGACTGAGGTGAACCAGATTTCCAAGAAGGACAAATTGGCGATGAAAAAGTACATGGGAGAGTGGAGTCGACGATCAACAGACACTATGAAAATGATGACCACATTGCCTGTTACTGTGATCAGGTAGGTGAGGAGAAGAATCAGGAACAGGAAAATCTTCAGTTTCTCACCAAGACTGGAAAATCCCAGAAGGATGAACACAGACACAGCCGTTTCATTCCTTTCCTCCGTGTCCAACATCAGCCTTGTCTGTAAAAAGAGTAACAGTGAAAATAAGTGAATGGCATTTTTGTGTATTCATAGATTTTAAAGCCAGATGGAACCCTTGTGATCTTCTAGCCCCACTTTGTACAAAACATATGACACAGGATTTTACCTAGGTTTCAGAGTAGCAGCCATCAGTCTCTATCCGCAAAAGGAACAGGAGTACTTGTGGCACCTTAGAGACTAACAAATGTATTAGCGCATAAGCTACAGCCCACTTCTTTGGATTTTACCTAGTAACTCCGTTACTCCCCTAACTTGTTGTCATAAGAACGGCCTAACTGGGTAAGACCAATGGTCCATCTAGCCCAGTATCCTGTCTTCTGATAGTGCCCGATGCCAGGTGCCCAGAGGAAATGAACAAATCAGGGCAATTATCATGTGATCCATTCCCTGTCATTCACTCCCGGCATCTGGCAATCAGAGGCTCGGACACCCAGAGCATGGAGTTGTATCCCTGACTATCTGCGTTAATAACCCTTGACTGATCTATCCTCCATGAACTTATCTAATTCTTTTTGAACCCAGTTATACATTTGGCCTTCACAGCATCCCCTGGCAATGAGTTCCACAGGTTGACTGTGTGTTTTGTGAAGAAGTATTTCCTTTTGTTTGTTTTAAACCTGTTGCCTATCAGTTTTATCAGGTGACCCCTCATTCTTGTGTTGTGAGAAGGGGTAAATAACACTTCCTTATTCACTGTCTCCACACCATTCATGATTTTCTAGACCTCTCTCATATCCCCCCATAGTCATCTCTTTTCCAAGATGAAGAGTCCCAGTCCTTTTAATCTTCCCTCATATGGAAGTTGTTCCATACCTCTAATCATTTTTGTTACCTTTCTCTGTAACTTTTCCATTTTTAATACATCTTTTCTTATATGGGGTGACCAGAACTGCCCACAGTGTTCTATGTGCGGGCATAGTATGTATTTATATAGTTGCATTATGGTATTTGCTATCTTATTATCTATCCTTTTGCTAATGGTTCCTAACATTGTTCACTTTTTTGACTGCTGCAGCCTATTGAGTGGATGTTTACAGAGAACTATCCACAATGCCTCCAAGATCTCTTTCTTGAGTGATAACAGCTAATTTAGACCCCAACATTTTGCGTGTATAGTTGGGATTACGTTTTCCAATGTGCATTACTTTGCGTTTTTCAACATTGAATTTCATCGGCCTTTTTGTTTTCCAATCACCCTGTTTTGTGAGATCCTTTTGTAACTCTGCTTTGCATTTAACTGATAATTTCTGTAATTTTGTCTCATCTGCCAACTTTGCCATCTTTGTGCAGTGGCAGTCAAAAAAGCTAGCAGAATGTTAGGAACAGATAATAAGACAGTAAATATCATGATGCCACCATATAAATCCATATAATCCATAGTATGCCCACACATCCCAGATATATATATTAGACATAGAAAAGGTACAAAGAAGGGTAATGAAAATTATTAGGTGTATGGAACAGTTTCCAAATGAGGAGAGATTAAAAAGACTGGGACTGTTCAGCTTGGAAAAGAGAGGATTATGGGAGGATAGGTAGAGCTCTATAAAATCATGAATGATCATCTTGTCTGACCTCTTGTATAACTTCTGCCATTGAACTTTCTCAAAATCATTCCTTTTGAACTAGAACCTAGAAAAACATCCAATCTTGGTTTAAATATGACCAGGAATGGAGAATCCACCACAACACTTGGTGAATGATTCCACTGGTTAATTCCCCTCACTATTAAAAACAATGTGCACCTTAGTTGCAGTCTCAATTTTTCTAGCTTCAACTTTCAGCCATTTGCTCTGGTTATACTTTTGTCTGCTAGACTGAACTATTTGTTCCCCGCGGCTGTGATCAAGTTACCCAGAGTTCCTTGAGTCTGTTACTATCAGTTATCTTTCCCAAAGCTGCAATCATTCTTGTGGTTCAACTCTGAACACGCCTCAATTTATCAACATCCTTCTGCAAGTGTACACTCCAAAACGGGACCCAGGATTCCACCAGTGGTCGCACCAGTGCCAAATACAGAGGGAAAAGAACATCTCTTCTCCTTTAAGTATCCCCCTGATTTTACACCCAAGAATGGCATTAGACTCTTTGGTCAAGGCTCCGAACTGGGAGCACTTGTTCACGTGATTTTTCACCATGACCCTTGAGTCTTTTTCATAGTTGATTTTCCGTACGACTTATCCTATAACACAGGGATCGGCAACCTTTGGAACGCGGCTGGCCAGGGTAAGCACCCTGGCCGGCCGGGCCGGTTTGTTTACCTGCTGCATCTGCAAGTTCGGCCGATCGTGGCTCTCACTGGCCGCGGTTTGGTGCTCCAGGCCAATGGGGGCAGCCGGAAGCAGCACAGGTGGAGGGATGTGCTGGCCGCCGCTTCCCGCCGCCCCCATTGGCTTGGAGCGGGGAACCGCGGCCAGTGGGCGCCGCGATCGGCCGAACCTGCAGACACGGCAGGTAAACAAACCGGCCCAGCCGGCCAGGGTGCTTACTCTGGCCAGCCGCATGCCAAAGGTTGCCGATCCCTGCTATAACATCTCACACAGTGCAATTTCAAGTTAATATAGTCCCATCTCCACACTTATGCTTGACCTGGAGTAATATTTTTCAATGTTTCATAGCTGGTGAACACTTAAAATAAAAAATGTCCACAACACCATTATATTTATTATAAACCCCATTATATTTACTATAAAGAGTAAAATATTTATCAATGATAACAATGATAAGCCTATTTAATACAGCTGCTACATTTGAGCTCAGAAACTTTTAAGCTTTTAATGACCTCTTATTTATTTGGGAAATTTTATTTTCTTTGCGTCAGAATTATAATAAAAAAACTCAATGCCTCACATTTACCCCCAATTGCCTTTCATGTCACCACCCCCAGATCACACAATTCATCAGTTGCCAAACAAAGATCTAATCTGCCCTCAGCATCCCATAAACCATACAATTGTATCTAGTAATTTCGCCAGTTAGCCCACAAATTGTGGTTGAAGTAGAGGCTATCTTCTAGGAAGACATCCAAACTCAGTTTAAAGACTTTGTGTGATGGAATACCCACCACATCTCTAGGTAAATTGCCCCAATACTTAATAGCTCTCACCCTTAAAAATGTGCACCTTACTTCTTGTTTGAATGTGTCTAACTTCAGCTTCCAACCATGGGATATTTTTTTCTGCTAGATTAAGGAATCTTCTACTATCTTTTCCCCATGTAGGCACTTGTACATCACAAAGTCATCTCTGATCCCTTTCTTCAATAATCTAAAAGTAGACTGATTTTCACTACTATATTCTGTTGCTCCAGCACTCTGTATTCCTTGCTAAATTCTTTTTTTACCCCTTTTGTAGAGCAGTGACATAAATGCAGTAGCTAAAGTTCCACTTATATATACCTTCTAGCGATAGACTCAAGGAACTCAATCTATTCAGTTTAGCAAAGAGAAATTTAAGATCCTGGTGACTTGGTTGGAGTCCAAAGTACCAACATGAGGAGCAAATGGACTCTTCTATGTAGCAGAGAAGCACATAATATGAGCCATTGGGTGGAAGTTGAAATAAGACAAATTCAAACTGGAAATATGGTGTAAATTTTAACAGTGAGGATAATTAACCATGTAACAATTTACCAAGGGTTGTGGTGGATTCTTCATAACAGACAATTTCTAAATCAAGATTGGATTTTTTTTCTAAAAGATCTGCTCTAGGAGTTTTTCCTGTGAAGTTCTTGGCCACTGTTACACAGGATTTCAGACAAAATGATCAAAATAGTCCCTTCTAATCTATGAATTTCTGAACTGTGGAACATCAAAAAATAGGAAGAGGTGTACCTCAGTTACATATCTTTACCTTTTCACACTGGCTGAGGAACGGATGCTGTCATTTAGGAATGAAATAAACACCTCTCTCTCTCTCTCTCACTGTATTGTTCTCTCTCTCTCTTTCTCTGTTGCTCTTCTCAGCATGTTGCCTCTGTCCATCTGGGAAATAAACTTCGCCTTCAGCCACTCTATAAATAAAGGTTTTGAAAGTGCTATGACTTCATCCGAGCTCCGGCATTACCAGTGGGAAATTACCAGATGCAAGAAATCTCATAGGACACCATGAGATATGTGCCCAACTTGAATACAAAAATGGTCATCTTTTTATGGCTCACGTTTTCAAAAAAGCCTAAGGAAGTTAGGTGCAGAGCTCAAGTTGGGATTCAGGTGCTCAAATCCCTCAGGAATCTTTGAAAATCCTACTATAAAATTTTAAAGCGGAACTGGGTGATTAATTCAGGTTTTTTGAATTTCCAAAATTTTGATTTTTTCATGATTTTTTCCATCAAAGTTTGGAATGACGCTATCAAAACAAACTGAAAAATATTTCTCTTAAATATTCACAAATTCTTTACCCATTTTGAAAGCACTTCTATTGGTTATATTCTTAAACAAACAGATTGTAGCTGGAATAGCAAATTAGTGTGTGTTTGTGAGTGTAGCTGAGTGAATAGTGACTTTCAGTTAGCTTGCAATTGAAAAAAAATAAAAATGGTTTGAGGTTGAACCAAAGATTAATATATTTTTTTGGTGAATGCAAAAGTAAAAAAAACAACAAATTCTTTTGCATCAAATGACACAGCTGAAATGCATTGTTTCCATTTTGACCCTTTAAAAATATTTCTATTTTTAAAAAATAAAAGTGAGACAACATTGTTTTGCTCAAAAAAACTGAAACATTTCATGTGGAAAATGCTGCAGTGAAATATTTTGATTTAAAAAAAAAAAAAAAGTGGTTGACCCAATTCAGTGAAACCAACATGAAATTTCCAAAACCTTTCAGTGTTGCTAAAACAGTGTTTTAGATCAAAAAGAGTTGCGCATCTGTATGTGTGTTATACCGTGTTTTTGTGTAAATTTCTTGATATTGAGAGGGGCCAAAATGACATTCTCTTTACCACATCAAATGGAAAGGTTAGCCTATTGTTCCAATAGAAGATTGCGAATAGTATTATATTGGAGGCCATGACTAAAGAAGAAGAGAGAATAAACTTCTATCCAAAGATAAGCAACACCAAGTCAAGACAACTGATATTATTGCAGTAATAATTAAAGTTTATATCAGGGGTTCTCAAACTGGGGGTTGAGACCCCTCAGGGGATCAAAAGTTTATTACACGGGGGGTCACGAGCTGTCAGCCCCGCTTTGCATCCAGCATTTATAAAGGTGCTAAATATATTTAAAAGTGTTTTTAATTTATAAGGGGGTGGGGGTCACACTCAGAGGCTTGCTATGTGAAAGGGATCAACCGTACACAATTTAGAGAACTACTGGTTTATATGGTATCAGAAACTCACTACAGGACATGCTTGCCTGAACATTGGTTACATACGTACAGTTATAATCTAGGAAGATTACAGGGTTCCACAGTTTTTCTCTGAGTAATGAAATCTCAGTTATGTCTATTAGGCCCTGTTTCCTCTACTGCTGAGACTTTCCAAGCCACTATGGCGATCTGGACTCCTGATTCTGCAGTCTGCCAGAGGACTGGAGAATCATCATAGAAACCAACTTTATAAAGGGAAACAAGGTGGACCCAGGGAATTTTAGACCTGTCAACCTAACTTCAATACCTGGAAAGATACTGAAACAAATTATTCAACAATCAATTTTGTAAGCACCTAGAGGATAGTAGGATTATAAAGAATAGCCAGCGTGGATTGTCAAGAACAAATCATGCCAAACCAACCTAATTGCCTTCTTTGAGAGGGTTACTGGCCTAATGAATGTGGGGAGGCTCTAGAGGTGATGTATCTAGATTGTAATGCTGTCAAGGCTGCTTCCCCACTTTGAACTTTAGGGTACAAATGTGGGGGCCTGCATGAAAACTTCTAAGCTTAACTACCAGCTTAGATCTGGTCCGCTGCCACCACTCTCGATGCTAATTCCCTTCCCTGGGTAGCCTTGAGAGACTCTTCACCAATTCCCTGGTGAATACAGATCCAAACCCCTTGGATCTTAAAACAAGGAGAAATTAACCATCCCCCCTCCTCCCTTCCACCAACTCCTGGTGGATCAAGATCCAACCCCCTTGGATCTAAAAACAAGGAAAAATCAATCAGGTTCTTAAAAAGAAGACTTTTAATTAAAAAAAAAGGTAAAAATCATCTCTGTAAAATCAGGATGGAAAATAACTTTACAGGGTAATCAAACTTAAAGAGCTCAGAGGACCCCCCTCTAGCCTTAGGTTCAAAGTTACAGCAAACAGAGATAAACACTCTAGCAAAAAGGTACATTTACAAGTTGAGAAAACAAAGATAAAAACTAACACACCTTGCCTGGCTGTTTACTTACAAGTTTGAAATATGAGAGACTTGTTCAGAAAGATTTGGAGAGCCTGGATTGATGTCTGGTCCCTCTCAGTCCCAAGAGCGAACCACCCCCAAAACAAAGAGCACAAACAAAAGCCTTCCCCCCCACCAAGATTTGAAAGTATCTTGTCCCCTTATTGGTCCTTTGGGTCAGATGTCAGCCAGGTTACCTGAGCTTCTTAACCCTTTACAGGTAAAAGGATTTTGGAGTCTCTGGCCAGGGGGGATTTTATAGTACTGTACACAGGAGGGCTGTTACCCTTCCCTTTATAGTTATGACAAATGCCCTTGACACAATCCCACATGGCAGTCTCATATGCAAGCTAGGGAAATGTGGTCTAGATGAAATTACTATTAGATGGGTACAAAATTGGTTTAAAGACAATACACAGAGACTAGATATGAATGGTTCATATCTAGTGGGGGTCCCACAGGCATCAGTCCTCGGTCCAGTACTACTCAATATTTTTATTAATGACTTGGATAATTAACAGAGTGCTTATACAATTTATGGATGACACCAAGCTGCGAGGGCTTGCAAACACTTTGGAGGACAGTACTAGAATTCAAAATAACCTTGACAAATTAGGCGATTGGTCTGAAATCAACAAGATGAAATTCAAGAGAGACAATTACAAGTCAGTACACTTAGGAAGGGGAAAAAAACAATTGCGCAACTTCAGAATGGACAACATAGCACTAAGTGTTAGAACTATTGAGAAGGATCTGGGCCTTAATTAAAAACTTTCCAACCAGAAGTAAGGTGGGGAGATAAGAAAATAGGCTGAGATTTTCAAAGAAGCCTGAGTAAGGCACCACACTTCCATTGAATCCAAAATAAAAACTAATTTGAAAATTCCAGACCAAATTAACTACATCATGTGTAAATTTCGGCAAGGCACTTAGCCTATCCTGTGCCTCATTTTCCCATCTATAGATCTGGGGGGTGAGATTGTGAAGATAAAATCCATCAATGATTATGAGGCACTTAGTGGTTGTAAACTCAGTGTAACTCGCTTCTGTCAATGTTGTGTCTGGTCTGCGGAGCAATACACATGGGCATCCAGTGTTTCCTAGTCCAGCACTTTTCAAAAGAATGAAATAAAGAATTTGAATTAATTCCCCAGACAATAGACTTGACCAAACATTTTTTTTTTAAAGTAGATGTAGAAGAGGCTATTGCACAGAATTTGGCTACATGTCGCAACACTGATTTATGCTTTTCTAATTATTATTATTACATGTCTTGCCTCCATCAAGAAGCACAACACAACTTGGGGAACAACTTTGTCCTGTTATGACTGAAAGCAACTTTCAGGGCAAGTTGAACACTCTTATTTCTGAGGCTGTAGATGAAGGGATTGAGGAATGGGTACACTACGGTGTTCAGCAGAGCCACCCCTTTGTTGATTTCCAGAGATAAGTATCCTGAGGGACTGCCATACAAAACAAAGCAGCTTCCATAGGCCATTGCTACAACAGTAAGATGGGAAGCGCAAGTGACAAAAGCTTTCTGCCTCCCCATGGCAGATGGGATTCTGAGTATAGAATAGAAGATGCAAGCGTACGAGATCGTGGTTAAACATAATGAAGTCAACACTATGGCTGACAGCAAAATGGAATCCACCCTCTTAATTCGTTGGGTATCGGTGCAGGAGAGTTGGAAAAACGGGGTGCGGTCACAAAAGAAATGGTTGATCACATTCGGTCCACAGAATCTCAGCTTGTACACCAGGACCATCCGTAAACGTATAACCAGGAACCTCCCACCCAAGAAACAAAAACTAGTTGAATGCAGAGTCTCTGTTTCATGATGGCAGCATATCGCAACGGGTGGCAGGTGGCAACATAGCGGTCAAAGGACATGACCACAAGAAGGATGAACTCCGCAGCTCCCAGGGCGAAATAGAAGTAGGACTGGGCCCTGCAGGCAAGGAATGAGATGGTTTTGCTGTCTGAGAGAAAGTTCAACAGCATCTTTGGGTTTGTGACCGAGGTGAACCAGATCTCCAAGAAGGACAGATTGCTGATGAAAAAGTACATGGGGCTGTGGAGTCGGTGATCCACCCACACTATCAGAATGATTAATGAGTTCCCGGTTAGTGTGACCAAGTAGATCAGTAAAAGAACAAAGAAGAGAAACATCTGGAATTTGTCACAAACTCCGGAAAACCCCAAGAGCATGAATTCATCCACTGTGGTTTCATTTGCTTCCTCCATTTCCAATTTCAGTTTCCCCTGTAGAAAGAGCAACAATAAAAAAATAAGAGCATGAACCTTTATCTATCACGTTTATGTATCACATTTATGGATTCAACCACAAAGTTTTGGAGCAGGCATCAGCAACCTTTGGCACGCGGCTCGCCAGGGTAAGCAGCCTGGTGGGCCGGGCCGGTTTGTTTACCTGCCGCGTCTGCAGGTTGGGCCAGTCACAGCTCCCACTGGCTGCAATTCGCTGCTCCAGGCCAGTGGGGGCTGCAGGAAGGGCGGCCAGCGCATCCCTCTCCCGCGCCACTTCCCGCAGCCCCCATTGGCCTGGAGGGTCAAACCGATCCCTGTTCTGGAGGGTTGTGAGACAGAAAAGCTAAGGAAGGAGACAGAAAATTAATGAGATTGACAGAGAACATGGGTTCCCAGGCTAACTAAGTTGATATGTCTATTGTATTTTATATAACAAATTAAACTTGAGGAAAGACCTGGTTTCCAAATAATTGTCTTTGCTCGATATTCACAAACAGGGCCGGCTCCAGGGTTTTGGCCGCCCCAAGCAGCCAAAAAAAAAAAAAAGCCGCGATCACGATCTGCGGCTGCAATTCGGCGGAAGGTCCTTCGCTCCGAGCGGGAGTGAGGGACCGTCCGCCGAATTGCCGCCGAATAGCTGGACGTGCCGCCCCTCTCCGGAGCGACCGCCCCAAGCACCTGCTTGCCAGGCTAGTGCCTGGAGCCGGCCCTGTTCACAAACAAGCAACACCTGGCTCTATATATACAGCTCCTCTCAGTGCTTTCTGGTGCCTTCTAAATCTTAGAACACAGTGAGCACAACTAGCGAGAGCTCACCAGCTATTTAAAGAGCTCTTACTCTGTTTCTACAAAGTACACATGAACTACATGGGGCCTTTAAAAAGCTACAGAGAGTCCTGTGGTACCTTATAGACTAACAGATATATTGGAACATAAACTTTCGTGGGTGAATATCCACGTCGTCAGACGCATGTCGGTATTCACCCACGAAAGCTTATGCTCCAATACATCTGTTATATAAGGTATATAAATATAAGGTGCCACAGGACTCTTTGTTGCTTTTTACAGATCCAGACTAACATGGCTACCCCTCTGATACATGGGATCGTTGTCACTCTCATATCAGAGAACCTCGCAAATACTGGTGGATTCTCACAGCACCTGTGTGAGGTATTATCTGAATTTTACAGATGGGATCAGCTTAGACGAAGTGACTTTCCCAAGATCACACAGGGAGTTTGTGTCTGAGGGAGGCACTGAATTCCACATCTCCCAAATCATAAGATACTCTCTTATCTATTGAGCAACGTTTCCTATCCCTGAACTAAGACTCCCCCTTTCTCAGCCATTCCCATATTGCTAAACAGGAAGGGTTCCTGGCTACATCCCAGCTAGAGGGGAGAAGGATTCCAGGATGGAAAAGGGAGAACTGGCATTGAAAACAATTAAGATCCCCATCATGGAAGAGCTAATGAAAGTGTTGGATTTTCATGCTCTTCCAAGGTCATTTAAATGTGAAGAGAGTAAGAAGAACTTGAGGATGAGTTCACAGAGCTCATAGGAAAAAGACCCTTTCTTACTTAGTGTCACAGTTTTCAAAGCTGCCTAAAGGATGGGGTGGGAATGAGGCATCCAAATACATAAATCAAAGATAAATTATCCACCAAATCAGAACACTGAGCAACTCATACCATGAATCTATAATGATGTAATCAATTCCTCCACACTGAATTAGGCATATAAGATTGTTGTAACATAGGTTTAATTAACTTCTTTCAGATAAGAAACGGTAATATTTCCTACTAGGTTTTTTTCCTAATCGAATTTTTTTCCAGCATAGAAAATGTAATCAAAATATAAATCAAAATAAAATGAAATGTCATGGTTTGCTACATTAAGCCTAATGATTTCCACCTGAAAGATTTACCTTTCTCATTCAGCTGAATCTTCAATGCTGTGATCTTACAACAAAAGCAAACAAACAAAAAAACATGTCTCCTCTGTTCTGATTAGGGAGAAACGTGTCTCGTCTTCACTCATTTTATAAACAATGTTGGAGAAGTGTTATTATTTCACTGGGAGACTGGCACCACTCAGGGGAGATAAGAATGTCTAAGAAATCTCAGAGGGTTTCATATGTGCAAATTGGTGCAAACTGAACATACAGAAGTTTGTCGCCTTTAAAGAAAAGGGCAGCTTCTAACTTGTCACAGGGCTTGGATAATGGGTTTGATTCTCATTTACACTTTACCCTGCCAGATTGATGAATGGGAATTAGGCCTGAGGGGTGGCGGGGGGGGGGGGGGGTCTGTAAGAGTGTATATGGCACCTCTAAACACTTACCTGGTGTTTAGAGGTGCCATATACAATGAAATAGAACAAAGCAAAATGTGGTATTATTTATTAAGTAACTGGCAGCCACAACAGATAGTCTAAGATTAAAAGAGAAGTGAAGAATGGGGAAGAAAGAAATAATGAAGGCAACGGATGTTACTTCAATGATAAATATTTGAGTTGTATATGAAGTTGGTGATTCACAAAGGACTATTTTGATGTGTAAGTTTGTAATAATATCATATCCCAGAGTGGGACTGTGGGGAGGGGGCGGGTCTGTGTGTGTTGGTGGTTGTAGCCAATTAGTGTATTTTATTACTCATTTATCATTGTGTTATTTGATGTTATGGTCAATTCATGTTATTTCCTATCTAATCAATGTATGCTAAATAGATTTAAATTGTAGGATTATAGACGTATAAGACTGACAAGTATTTATAAGTGTGGATTATGTATATAAGTAAAGCATGGCTGGAATGAAAGGCCGACAGGCTGAAGCCAGAGTAAAAGTTTAGTTCAGCCAGAGTAGGCCATAGGTTTAAGAACCCTTGACATGAGTGGGTGACCTAGGACTAACCCTACGCCAGTAGGTCACAAGATTACTGTAAAAGATGTGCCGATAGTGATGTTACGGAAAACTAGGCCATGTCCACACTACAAAATTAAGACTTCCTAACTTATGTTGACATACAGCTGCCACAGTAATTACATCGCTTATGCATGTCTACACTTTGCTCCTTGTGTCAGCGGTGCACGTCGTCATCAGGAGTGCTTGTATTGATTGTAGTGTCAATGTGGGGCATTGTGGGATGGCTCCTGAAAGCCAATAACAGTTGCCGTAAGCAACACGGTGTCTACACTGACTAGGGTGACCATTTCCCTATGCTGAATACGGGACACCTGGTAAAATTACTTCTATTCAAGTGAGTTCAATGGCAATCAGTCAGAACTATGCAGTACAAACATTCACATTAACATCAAGTTGACTGAGACCCTGTTAAAAAGAAATACTGCCCGTAATTGGCTTCTTTTTATTTACCTTCTTATCTTTAAGGCTTTAGGGTTCATGCGTGGAGGGGTGACACACACACACACACACACACACACACACACACACACACACACACACACAGGGAGAGGTGATGCGCACACACTTCTATACACCTCTCTCACACGGGGCGGGAGGGGGGCGGTGACTGGCCTACCCGACCCTCCCTGCCCAGTGCTTTCCGCCCTCCATGACTGGCTGGGCCCCCGGGACGGACCCGCCTCTCCCGGTACCTGGCACCGTGTCTTCCCGAGGCACCACATGGGGGAGGGGGCATGCAGGGTCACATCCCCCCCTGCCCCAATTTCTTCCAGGGTTCACACCAGAATGTGGCCAGCAGCAGCCTTTTGTCACTGTGTGGGAAGGAAGGGACAGGAGCTGCTTCCAGCCACAGGGGAGGAGCGGGAGGGGAAGGGATGACCTGGCCCGTATCATTGCAGAGTTCATCTCTTTCTCCCCCTCCCACAGGTGTGGCTGGAAGCAGCTGGTCCCTTCCTGCCCGCACAGAGTCGAAAGGCAGCTAACATGTCCAGTATTGTTGCCAGATATCCGTTTTTTTACCAGAACACCCGGTCAAAAGGGGGCCCTGGCAGCTCCCTTGGGCACCGGTGAACAGGCTGTTAAAATTCTGGTCTGCAGCACAGCAGGGTCCCGGGGCTAAGGCATGCCATAGTAATCGCCGCCGGGGCCCTGCACCCCCTCCTACACCCCCTCCCTCACGCCAACCCCCTATCCCAACCTGGAGTCCCCTCCCACACCCAAAATCCAGAGGTGAAAGTAAGCCAGTACGGAGTACCGGTAAAAAAAGGTGCAGCAGCGTACTGGCAAATAAGTGGAGCATTCAGTACTGGCTTACTTTCACCTCTTTGGGCTGCACAAAAAACAGTTTAAACTCAAAGCTAATGATAGTTGGAAAGGGAAAAGTCACTGTCACATCGGTTTCTCTCCTCCCTCCTCCTCCAGCCCCAACAACTGTGAGTGACATTAACAAGGATGCCAGAAATGGCCCCTAAACCCAAGGAGGAAACAGCTGAGTTTAAACTGTTCCTATGCAGGCAGCAGGCAGCCTGGGCAGGCTTCTCCCTCAGCCAGCCCCCTGCTCCCTGCTGCAGCCCCTGCTGAGTGCCAGGTTAAGGGCAGGGGAAGCCTGGAGCCTAGCCCTGTCCGCAGCCTGGCTGGAGGAGAAGGAAGAGAAACCAATGTGACAGTGAGTTTTCCCCTTCCACTGGCTTTTATTAGCTCTGGATTTAAGATGTGCAGTCAAATGCCTATTGTATTGTGCCCCTGCCTTGGTCTCACCTCCCACCCCCCACAACTGTTAGTGACATTAACAAGGATGCCAGAAATGGCCCCTAATCCCAAGGAGGAAACAGCTGAGTTTAAACTGTTCCTATGCAGGCAGCAGGCAGCCTGGGCAGGCTTCTCCCTCAGCCAGTCCCCCTGGTCCCTGCTGCAAGCTAGAGGGGAGCCGCTGCAGCCCCTGCTGAGTGCGGGGGTCGGGGGAACGCGGAGCCTAGCCGCGTCGGCAGCCTGGCTGGAGGAGGAGCAGTGGCGTAGCCAGGGTTGCTGCCGAGGAGGAGCAGTGGAGAAAAAAGGCGCATGTCCTTCGGCGGTATTTCGGCAGCCCTGCGCATGCACCAAAATGCAGCCAAAAGACAGAGCGGCGCATGCACAGGGCTGCCGAAAGACGGAGTGGCGCTGGAAAAGGCACCACCTGGGGAATTCTGGGCTCGGGGGAGCAGGCTGAATTTTACCAGGTGTCCCGTATTCAGCTACCCCCCCCCAGCTACGCTACTGGTTGGGTCATTATCTTTAAAAAGTTGTGCCTGAATGAAAGGATTTCTCCCGGCTCAGATTCATTTCCAAGGGAGCGGGGGAGGGAGAGAAGAAGGGGGAAAGCTGGGCTAACCCTTGAAGGGGTATTTCATGGCACTGTCTCCCGGTGTGTCTCACTGAGCCCCACTGGCTGTACTGCAGTGCAGGCAGGAGAGGCGCCAGGGTTTTTGGTGCCCTAGGCGGGGGTCCTTCTGTGCTCCCGGTCGGCGGGGGCAATTCTGTGGTGGGGGGGTCCTTCCACGCTCCCGGTCTTCGGGGTACTTTGGCGGTGGGTCCCGGAGCAAGTAAAGGACCCGCCGCAGAATTGCCGCCAAAGACCCAGAGAGCGGAAGGACCCCTCCACCGCCGAATTGCCGCCAACGGTGGCAAAATGCCACCCCCCCAAATCCTGGTGCCCTAGGCAACTGCCTAGGTCGCCTAAATGGAAGCGCTGGCCCTGAGTGCAGGGTTTCCTGGCTGGCAGCACTGATGGTGTTATTGGCCGCTTGGGGCTTCCTTCCCGGCCCTGGTAAGTTCTCGGCAGCTTTCTCGTTGTTCCTCAGGGGACTCGGGCAGTAGGGCTTTAGGAACATGAAGTCGCTCTTGGCGGACTCCGGGGTCAGGCAGACTTTGTAGCAGTAGCCCGGAGGGCCGCTGCAGCCACATCCAGGCAGTTGCTGGGCACTTTGTTGCCCAGGAAGAGCTGGGGCTTGATGTTGGAATTTTTGAAGATGTCGGAGGAATGCCGCCCCTGGAAATGTGCTGCCCCAAGCACGTGCTAGCTTTACTGGTGCCTAGAGCCAGTCCTGAACTTGAAGACCGAGGACACTGCCTGGAATTACTGTGCAACAAGCTGCAGATTCCCTCTTATCCCATAGGCCGCAGAGGGCTGCAGATCCATAAACAATGCCCCACTTGGCGCAGGAATAGGAAGGGTCACCAGGCCTGGAGTAAAGTCAGGTTTTATGTATATAATTCCCAGACAATATTCCATCTTGTTGCCCATCGCTCCATAGTGTGTGTGATCTCTGATCAAGTATCAGACAATGTATTAAAGAGAGACCCTCACAGCCTTTGCTAGATTCTCTGGCCACCCACCTGAACCCAGTGCTCCACACACCTACCCAGGCCCCACACACTCCCTGCTTCCAGCTTAACCCCCTTCGGGTCAATCCAGTATATGCAAAGCTGACAGCTCCCACTTCCTGGTTACATACTGACAGTAGCACCTCAGACAAAAGACCTGACTCATTGGGGCTCCCTTTCCGTCCCACCACGATGCTCTTTGCATTAGGAAACTTCATTTGACCGACTGGACGCTCACGTCGATTTTTGGAACATACAGTTGAACTACACTTTGAGGACAGAGTCATCCCTGCTCTAACGCAAGGGACTGGCCCAGGAAGTTGATTTGACACAAATAAAACCAACATACAACTCCCCTGACACCTAAGGGATGTAAGAGCAAAGTGGGTGCAAATCATTCCGCCCTCCTCTTTGCACAGCTGGGAACGGCCTCATAATGTTCACATTAAGGCAGAGTCAGGCCCCCTGACCTTTTTAATTTAATTATTCACTATTCATATCACTTCTCACCAATTGCTTTCCTCTCCATGGCATCTTCTGGTAGATTGTCCTGACCCAATCTGATCCAGCAGTGAAAAAGTCTGACATGCGCTGTAGATGGATGTAAGGTGAACCTGGACATCATGCCTTGGATCCAAAAGCTTCTGGGAAGAAGTGGGAGTGGACGCTTGACTATCATACTTCCTGTACCAACAGCTACTGGACTACAACCCTGGGGGTGGTGGGGGGAGAGGCTCACAACCTCCAAAGACAGCTCCATCTCTATTTACACAAGCAGCCTAAAGGACATGCACACAGAAAATTTAGCTCTCTCACACACACATACAATATTCTTCCTGAAAGGCAGCAACTTTATAGTACTTTATTATTGTTCAGAATCCAGACCCCTAACACACAAGAACCAAAGACAGAGAGAGACTAAGCAGGCTGCTCCCAAAGGGAGAGAGGCACAACCCATCCTCATCCTGATCTACCATGGCTCTTTCCAAAGTGACTGTTAAAAATCCAGATCACAAGCTTCCCTACGGAGCCCAACAGCCTGCATGCAGGAGAAGGAAACTCCTTTCAAACTTAAAGTGATGGCTTCAAACGTTAAAGCAGTTTTTAATAAATTGCAACGGACTATTGACACTTCTGTCTCCAAGGCTACTAAACATTATGTGATTCTGTTTATTCTGCCCTGCCTCCATTAACATTATCACATAACTCCTATCTGCCCATGCATTAAGGCTACAGTTTAAGGCAGGGGTCTCAAACTCAAATGACCATGACGGCCGCATGAGGACTAGTGCATTGGCCCAAGGGCCACATCACGGACACCCACACCTTGCTGCCCCCGGCCCTGCCCCCACTCCACCCCTTCCATGAGGCCCCGCCCCTGCCCCACCTCTTCCCTGCCCCCATTCCAACCCCTTCCCCAAAGTCCTCACCCCAACTCTGCCCCCTCTCTGCCCCCAGACGGTGCAGGAGGGGTGCGGGATGTGATGGGGGCTCAGGGCAGGGAGTTGAGGTGCAGGAGGTGTGTAGGGTATGGCGGGGGCTCAGGGCAGGGAATTGGGGTGTGGGGTGCAGCAGGGAGTTGGGGTGCAAGAGGGTGCGGGATGTGGCAGGGGCTCTGGGCAGGGAGTTGAGGTGCAGGAGGTGTGCGGCAGGGGGCTCAGGGCAGGGAGTTGGGGTGCAGGAGAGGTGAGAGGTGCAGCAGGGGGTGGGGTGGCAGGGGGCTCAGGACAGGGAGTTGGGGTGCGGGAGGGTGTGGGATGTGGCAGGGGGCTCCGGACAGGGGGTTGGGGTGCGGGGTGCGGGCTCCAGCCTGGCGCCGCTTACCTAGAGCGACTCCAGGGTGGCAGCACCTCACTGAAGAGAGAGGCTCAGGACTAGGGCAGAAGGGCAGGGGAAGGGCAGCCTGCCCTGGCCCTAGTGAAGAGGGACACTAGGACCTCTGGAAGCCGGCAGCCTGCAGAGCGGAGTCACCGTGTGCTGCAGGCTCCAGGCTCCAGGGCAGTGAGGAGGCAGCAAGTGGGTGCTGGGAGACACTCGGGGGGGGGGGCTCATGGGGGTGGCACGTGCCCCAAACATTGGGGAGCAGCGCACGGGGAGCTTAACAGGCACAGAAAATAACTCGGGGGGGCGGGGGTGAGGGGAGTTTGGCGGCGACAGGAAGTAACGGGGGGGGGCGTGGGGAGCTCCACGGGCCGCAGGGAAGAGCTCCGCAGGCCGCGTGTTTGAGACCCCTGATTTAAGGTATAGACCTTAGGGTTACGGCAAGACTTCAGGCCTCCAGATAGGATTAAAATTTAGGGTTAAGTTTAGCTTTAGGGTTAAGGTTTATGGTTACAAATAGGGTTAGGATTTAGAGACAGAGAATAAATTTGAGGTTCAGATTACAGTTAAAGGTTAATGTGACATGTCATGTTTAATATTAGGGCCAAATTTAGGATTATGGTTAGTTTATACATTTAAGGTTAGGGTAAATGTTAAAGAATAAAGTTATTTGTTACCCTTAGAAATAGGGTTACAGTACAAATTTAGGTTTGTGTGCAGTTAAATGTTAAATTGTGGGTTTGGTTTTATCTTTGTCGTTAGGTTTTAGGTCGGGCTTTAGTGTTAGTTTCAAGGTAATGATGGAGGGTGAGGGCGAGTATTAAAAGTCAGGGTTAGAATTTACATTGAGGGTTAGAATTGCCTTCAGGGATGAAGTCAGGATTTAGTGAAAGAACTAAGGTATCCCTTTAGCGCTCAGGTTCAGATCAATACAAAGGTTAAGTTTCGGGTTTATCCTTGGGGTTGCGTTAAATGTGGGAGTTAGGGAGAGGACAAAGAAGATGCGAACTGGACTCCTTATAGTCACGTAAGAAGCTCTAATCCAGTGGTGCGAGCACCCCGACTGGGAGAGGGGGGTACCCCAGAGATAAATTGCTGGCCCTTCTCTCAGCCACACACAAAGAAACTGAGTTCGCTCTATGAAATAATTGGTCTCTTATAAGAAGGGGAACATGCAAATAGGGGTGAGAGTTTCCTGTTTAAATCTGTCCATCTCACTTCCACGGCTGCACCAGAACAGACAATCTGCAGCCCTCTGTCTCTGTGCAGTCACCAGACAATCCCCCTGAAAACTCTCCTCTCCAAACACAGGGACAATGAGATTTTTGTTGTATCTCGTACTCACTGAAGCAACGTTTAAGGTATTTTCTCCCTTTTCATGTATTGGAGAGGTAGGGGTTGTTATACTGTTGACCTAGATATGTATATTCCCCTTAATTTGACTTTATTTCCAAGTGTTCACTCACAGGTGCAGCTGGTGGAGTCCGGAGGGGATGTGAGAAAACCAGGAGACTCTCTCCGCCTCTTCTGCAAAGCCTCCGGGTTCACCTTCAGCAGCTACTACATGGGCTGGGTCCATCAGGCTCCCGGGAAGGGGCTGGAGTGGCTCACCCAGATTCACGGCTCTAGCATATACTACAGTGACTTGGTAAAAGGGAGATTCTAAAACAAGAGGCAGTTTGATTACTAGAGTAATTACTAGATTTGATTTGATTACTAGAGTAGACTTCAGCTAATGTAGAGAATAGGGGAGGAAGCCCATGTAATCAGGTGACCAGTCACACAAAACGACACTACTGGTGAATGCTCCACAGCAAAAGAAACATTCCACAGCCTGTGCATTATTCATCCCCACCACCCCTAGCAACACAGAACACAAAGGTCATCGTCCCAACAGTCCCCTTGCCTATAAGAAGGGACTGAATTAGACACCAGTGTTCTTCACTGTCCTTCCTGACTTTAGAGGAACAAGGGGAAATTGTGAAAGGGGCAAACACAAGTGAGGTGAAGTCTGGACAAAAACTGATTTGGGTGCAGTGCAATCTTCCCAATAAACTGCAGAGGTCAGTAGTAAATTAAAATTAAAAGATGTCCTAGGAACAGTTCTGAATGACATCAAGCACCTCAACATGAAATGGGAAGTTTGGAGAGAAAGGCAGTTGATTGGCAAGGGTGGCGAATGTGGGTAGATCAATGTGCAGCAAAGCACGGGATGGACTAAGGTCCAAGGTAATTCAGTTACTTAAAGGATAAAGATTCTAGGGCTTCTTCTTCAGCTTCTCTTCTTCTCTTCAGCCCTAAACATCTTTACGGGTAGCAGTACAGTGTCACCATCCATTGCTGCCCACGGGCTCTGCCTCTAGGTCTGACTGAACGTGACAATATTTGCACTATTGGTATCCTATCATCTGTTTGTCTTCTACACTGTCACCATCACCTTAGTCTTTTTGATTGCAGTGAATCCTGCACCCTGACTTCACATCCTCTACTCCTTCCAACTTCTTCATTTGTCTTGAAATCATTGCACGTTACACCGGACATCTTCCAAAGAAATCTCATCTCTACTGCCTCCAGCCTTCTGAGCTCTGCTTCTTTTAACACAGCAGCTTCTAGAGCACTCTGTTTGCAGACTGGTTTGATGCATTTTCACTTTAGTTCCAAATGTAATGTCTATAGGGCATATCGACAGCACGTATTGCAAGTGAGTAATTTTATATGAATCAGTAAAATAAGATAAATCTTCACCTGCCCTCTAGATTTGTCCTCCCCGTATAGCACAGGCCACAGCATTTCAGTAAGTGATTCCTGTGTGACATCCAGAGCTACTATGGGGGGGGGGTGCAAGAATTTGTATTGTGGGGGTGCTGAGAGCCACTGAACCAAACTTCCCCGTACCTCACTTTACACGGTTATAAGCATTGGAGAGAATGACTTTTTCTTTCTTTGCTTGAGAGCCATGGCTGGAAAATCACTATGGAAGTGTTGGGTGATATTATCAGTAGCAGCAGCAGCAGCTAAAACAGCAGCAGGTGTACTATACTCTCTGCTTTCCATGTCTCATCCTCCGGTAGAAAGGGCACTGACTGATGTGTTGATGAGCTAATGTCCTTACTAATCTTCTGCAAGATCCTTTATTCTTCACTCCTAGGACCGGTCCCATTTAAATCAATGGGGTTACACACACGGGGAATAAAGACAGCAAGATGTGATTGTTTCATGCATGCATAGGGATCTGCACAGGAATATTTCACTAGTCTTATTGCTCACCGTGTTGTGTAATTAAATCAGAATAGCTGAATCTCTGAAGGAATCATCCTCATTATCTCCAGCGTTTTGATAGCTCCATTCCCTGTTTTGCAAACACTTGCACGGAAATTTCAAGCAATAGCCGTAGAATTTTCCTGACTCAGGTGTGTGAACACAGGGCATCATCCAGCAAACACGGAACTAAATAGCAGGTTGTTCTGGGCTGTTTTTCCCTCTGAGTTCCATGGGCTTTCCATCAGTCTGTAGCAGTGCTATAGTATTAACAGCGCACTACCTACAACAGCGCGTCTTTACTCAAGTTACCCAGGTCACAAACATTCAGATTTCCCATGGTAAGGAGAGTCCACCCAATGTATCGCTGGAACTGTTCCAGGGAAGTGTTGAAAACACTCTGGGGACCTAGTAATCTTTAATGAATGTGTCCTCACAACAACACTGAGAAGCAGGAAAGTGCTGGTGTGCCCGAGACACAAGGGGACATATGACACTTGCCCAGGGTAACCCAGGAAGTCTGTGGATGGAAAAGGGGATGGAATCCCCATACCCTTAACCCCAGCCTGGATCCCTAACCACTGACGTCCGACTCTGCCTTCCTGAATCCCCAAACCTAGATTTTCAGACGCGCTCTTATGGAGCTTGTCTCTCTTATAAGGGGCGGGATATGCAAATAGGAGTGACAGGTTCCTGTTTAAATCTGTCCCACTCTGTGCCCAGCCTGCAGCCGGAGAGACCATCCGCAGCCCCCTGGTCTGTGCAGTTACCGGCCAATAGTCTGAAAACTTTCCCCAACAACAACGCGGAAAATGACACTTTGGCTCCATTTGGTTTTCTTCGTAGCGGCTCTGGAAGGTAATTTATCCCCCATTAATACACAGGAGGGGTCGGGTATCTGGTACTATTGCTGCTGATATCGATGTGGTGTGTGACACTTCTCTCTTCTGTCGTCTCACCCCGACTGGTGTAAAAAGTGCCCAGTGTGGCTGGTTCTCCCACTGTTCCCTGGTTATTTTCCATTGAATCTGGAGCTAATGACTGGTTTCATGTGGTGACTGAGCTTTATTTACAGTCTCCCATTTCCCCTTCTCCCCCAGGGGCCCGCTCGCAGGTGGTTCTGACTCAGTCGGGGCCAGCGCTGAAGAAGCCCGGAGAGTCCCATAAACTGCAATGTGCCACCAGCGGGTTCACTCTTAGCAGCTACTGGATGGGCTGGATCAGACAGGAGCCGGGAAAGGGGCTGGAGTGGCTGGCGCTGTATTACAATGAGGCGAACACCAAGTACTACGCCTCCTCCGTCCAGGGCCGATTCACAGCCTCCAAGGACAGCACCAACTTCTACCTGCAAATGAGCAGCCTGAGAGCGGAGGACACAGCGGTGTATTACTGCGCCAGAGACACAGTGAGGGGAAGTGAGTCTGAGCTCAGACAAAAACCTCCCCCTGAAGTAACAGCTCGCTGACAGCTGCAGACACCGGCACCTATTACTGCACCAGGGAAGCCACAGTGACGCAGAGCAGAGCAGGGACTGGCACAAAAAGGGGAAGCGGATTTCTAATCAGCCGACATGAACATTCAGTTAGTGCTGTAGGGGATGAGACAGACAGACGGGGCATTGCTGACAGGGGGATCTCAGGAGCCACCCGCGTTTCTTCCCATGCAGCCCACCCTCCCAGCCCCTCCCACCAAGGGATTTTACACGCTCCGCTTCCCTGCGCTTCCCCCTGAAATGTGCACCGGGGACTCACTGAGACCGGGTGACGGTGACATGAATAGTGAGATACTCTGGGCCTCAATACCAAAAGATGCCTGCATCTCTGAGTGACATCAGTCGCAGCTGTGGGCGATTATCCACTCCTGGGAATCAGGCTCCCTGTGATTCGTGTTGGGCCCCGAAATATTCAGACTCTCAAACTCAGACACCGCTTTAGGAAACGTTGCCCCAGGGGAGCCAGTGTCAGAGGCGCTAAGCGGGCACTGCTCTGCCTGAAGTCAGTGAGAGCTGCTGGGGCCCAGCGCCTCCAAAAATCAGCCTTCGAGCTGCAATTCGTTATGGGAGGAGGGACAGGTTGAGGGGAAAGGCGCGGGACTGGGTTAACAAGATTTGGGTTCAGTCCTGGTCTTTGCCAGACACTGCCTGAGAGAAAGTGGGTAACTCAGCTCAGCTCTCTCCCTGCCCAGTCCCCATCTACAAAAATCCCCCTCCCCACTCGGGTGTCACTCCCACATCCCAGCAGCGATACACGAGGCCTTTCCTTAGCAGCAGCTGCAGCTCTGGGTGTGGCCAGACAGGGTCACTGCTCCCAAGCACAATGGAATCCTACCGCAGCCAGGATCAGCCTGTGTGGGGACAGCTCATAATTCCCGTTGTCCTGTCATATCATCCCCTGTTTCCAGGGCTTCAGGGGGCGTGACAAGTCTTATCAATGTAGGGAAAGGACAAGGAATCAGAGAGACTTCTGAAAATTAAAGGCAATATCATGATATTGATCATCTCAAAGGAACAAAAACTTTATAATCACAATAACAAACAGGAGGTGCCCAAAACTACGGTGATGGGCATCAGTAAAAGAACCTAGTCTAGTACATAGAACCGGCTATACGGGTCAGAGCAATGGTCCATCTCGCCCAGTAGCCTCTCCTCTCACAGTGGCCAATGCCAGGTGCTTCAGAAGGAATGAACAGAACAGAACAGGGCAATTTATTGAGTGATCCATCTCCTATTGTCCAGTTCCAGATTATAGTAGTCAGACGTTTAGGGACAACAGGAGCATGGGGTTTTGTCCCTGACCATCTTGGCTGATAGCCACTGATGCCCTTATGTGCCGCATAACACAAGAACTCTGGGTCACCCAATGAAATTCATAGGCAGCGTGTTTAAAACAAAGAAAAGGAAGTATTTCTTCACACAACGCACAGTCAACCCGTGGAACTCTTTGCCAGAGGGTGTTGGGAAGGCCAAGACAACAACAGGGTTCACAACAGAACTAGGTAAATTTATGGAGGATAGATCCATCAATGGCTATTAGCCAGGCTGGGCAGGGATGGTGTCCCTAGCCTCTGTTTGACAGTGGCTGGGTGTTGGTGATGGGATGGATCACTTGATGATTCCCTGTTCTGTTCATTCCCTCTGGGGCACCTGGCACTGGCCACTGTCGAAAGATAGGATACTGAGCTAGATGGACCATTGGTGTGAACCAGTGTGGCAGTTCTTATGTTCTCCATGAATTAATCTAATTCTTTTTAAATCTAGTTTTAGTTTTGGCCTTCACATCATCCCATGGCAATGAGTTCCACAGGTTAACTATGTCTCGCGTGAAGAAATACTTCCTTAGCTTTGTTTTTAAGCTGCTGCCTATTAATTTCATTGGGTTTCTCATACTATGATGGAAAGAAAGAAAGAAAGAGGAAGGAAGGAAGGAGTCAGATCACACAGCATTCGCTAATAGCCGGTTCAGTTCCCTGCCCGGTTACACAGCTCTGAGAGAGCAACTGAAGGAAGGAGCTAAAGAGCTCGGGTGGTTTCACCCTTTCCAAGGGTGACGTCCCAGCGTCTGATCTTTATGCAAATCTCCCAGCCAGGTTCCCCGTTGAAATAGCAGCTCCTGGGTTCTCACGGGACGCGCCTGGATTTCATTTTTTGTCGCTTTTCTTTTCACCTTTTAAAAAAGATGGGAAATGTGTTGTTACTTCTGGTTTTACTCGCTCTCTCGCCCTGTAAGTCAGGAGGAGAAATTCGGGGGAAATGATCAAACCCTGAGAAAGGGAGGTCAGGATTAAACTGTTACGTGTCCTGTCTTTGCAGGTGCCTGGTCCCAAATCCAACTAGTCCAGTCAGGGTGAAGCTGGGAGAGACCCTCACACTGACCTGGCCGGACTCCACCAGGCTGATCTGGGAATAGACACCTGCAGAGGGGTGAATAAAGGGGAAATATTGCAGGGATTCCCAGAGGCACAATTATTAGGGAACACGTGGTACCGGGCGCCCAGCGGCAGCGCAGATCCCGCCCGTACCCGCTGGGAGCAGCAAGAGGAAGGCGATGGTCAGGCTGGAGATCATGTCTGCGGCTGGTGGCTCGTTCCCCAGGCGGGATGGGAAGCTGAAGCCCGGTGCTGGCTCTGAGCCGGGTGAGCGGCCTGCAGCTGGGCTATGAACAGGGCCCCGGGGAGCTCATTTGCATGGGCCGGGGGGGTTGGACAATATAACGGGGGGACCTAGGAGGTGTGTGACGCAGCGTCGCGTTGTTAAGTCTCACGGCAGGTGGATTCCAGAGTCCGGCTGTAACACGGAATGTTCCCTTCTGCTATTTCTTCTGCCCGCCGGAGAGTTGGAACTGTGAAATCACTGACTGGACGGATCTATCTATCTATCTGTCTGTCTCTCTCTGCCACACCCCCTTTTTGCTGTTGGTGTTAATGGTATAAATTAGGAGCTATTCCTTGTTCATGAAAATCTGGAAAATTGGGATAGAGACAAACTGTGCAAAGATGCTTCGAGAAACGTTATGTTTTGGGCTGTAATCTTAGAGAGATTTTTGGAGTCAAATTCCTTACTCTGAGGAGACGGGTCGGTGCTGCAGGGCTAGGATAAAAGTGACACGTGATGCTCAGGCGCTGGATGGGCCCTTGTGATGATATACCCTGCTGTATGCTGTGAGCGCCGTTAGTGTATTGACCGATACAAGGCTGGGAAGGGGCTGGAGTGACTGGCCAGCTAGTACAGTGAGAAAATTACCATATTCAATGCCTTTGCAATTCACAGCTTCTCCAGACAGCTCCAACTTCTGTTCACATGGGACCAGCCTGAGACCCGAGGACAAGACCTTGTATTACTGTGCAGAGACCCCGGTGCTGGGAGCACGACTGTCTCCATTGTAACTAACCACAGAGAGGGGGGCCAGTTAAACATGGACATTGTTCTTTAACTTCCCGCACACTGACCTGTCCCTGGACATCAGGAATTGAGAGACAGGATGGATCACTCCGTGATGACCTGTTCTGTTCATTCCCTCTGGGGCACCTGGTATTGTCCACTGTCAGAAAACAGGATACTGGGCTAGATGGATCATTGGTCTGACCCAGTGTCGCTGTTATATTCTCAGAGGATGTGGCATTATTTCCAAAGCGATTTTCATAGATTCCGAGACCAGAAGGAACCCTTGTGATCATAAGGAATGGTGTCCCTAGCCTCTGTCTGTCAGAGGGTGGAGATGGATGGCAGGAGAGAGATCACTTGATCATTGCCTGTTAGGTTCATTCCCTCTGGGGCACCTGGCATTGGCCACTGTCGGTAGACAGGATACCGGGCTAGATGGACCTTTGGTCTGACCCGGTACGGCCTTTCTTATGTTCTTAGTCTGACCTGGAGAATAACAAAAGGCCACTGAAAGTGGGTCTGTGGGAGCTAGGCCCCCGAAAACTCTGTGAAATCCATTGGAATCGGGCTCCTAACTCCCTTAGTTTCCTAGGAAAATCCCAGCCCAAAGGAAGAGTTAGTCGTTTGAAGCTGGCATTTATCAGACACCCGCAGAGAAAAGCAACAATACAGGAGGAGATTATTTGAGAAGGGAAGTGCACAAAATGAAGTAACTGTGGCTGGGATTCTCAAACCGACTAGGGGAGTGAGGTGCTCAAATCATGGTGAAATTGGTGGGGAAGCAGAGTCCTAAACACCGTTCAACCTTTTTTAAAGGCGGGAAACCTACCGCTATACTTCCAATACAATCTTTTAGGAAAAAATTATCTTTCACACCTCGTTGACCAAGACATTGCCTTGTTCTCTAGCCAATAAATAAATAAAAATAAACAAATGTTCTCCTTCAAGGTTTCATCCAACGCCCTCTAAACCTAAGAGGAGTATCTGTGTTGATTGCAATAACGTTTGGGTCGAGCCCTAGAGCCATGTCTAGAGATTTGAGGGCGTAAAAGGCAACTGGTGATTTCTCCCTTTGGCAAAAGGATATTCTGGACCCCAGCACACTGTGCTGGGTGCTGTACAAACACAGAGAGTCCCCTCTGAGCCTTAGTCACAGGCATCCTGCTGACCAAGGACAGATGTTCGTACCGCTTATAAAGAGGGAAATATGTAAATTACGGTGCCAGTTGCCTATTAAAATCTCTGTCTCTCTCTGCCCAGCTGCACCTGGGAACACAGTCCCCAGTCCCCTGTGTCTGTGCGGTTACCAGACATTTGCTCTGAGAACTTTCCTCTCCAGCACCAGGGAAAATGAGAGTTCTGCTCCTTTTCATGTTCACTGTGGCGGCTCTGGAAGGTATTCTTTCCACTGAGTCACTGGCAGAGCTAAAATAATATTAC
The DNA here is from genome assembly GCF_028017835.1 of Emys orbicularis. NCBI lineage: Eukaryota > Metazoa > Chordata > Testudines > Emydidae > Emys > Emys orbicularis. The sequence continues at coordinate 53,362,389 of NC_088694.1, read as the reverse complement.
ATTATTGTTGGTTTTATACCAATATTTATAACCTGTCTTTATTCCCAGGTGCCCGGTCCCAGGTGCAGCTGGTGGAGTCCGGAGGGGATGTGAAAAAGCCCGGAGACTCTCTCCGCCTCTCCTGCAAAGCCTCCGGGTTCACCTTCAGCAGCTACTACATGAGCTGGGTCCGTCAGGCTCCCAAGAAGGGGCTGGAGTGGGTGGCTGAAATTAATGAGCAGGACTGGCTCTAGGCACCAGCAAAACAAGCACGTGATTGGAGCGGCACATTTCCAGGGGTGGCATTCCGGCCGACGTCTTCAAAAATTCCAACGTCAAGCCCCAGCTCTCCTTGGGCAACAAAGTGCCCAGCAACTGCCTGGATGTGGCTGCAGCGGCCCTCCGGGCTACTGCTACAAAGTCTGCCTGACCCCGGAGTCCGCCAAGGGCGACTTCATGTTCCTAAAGCCCTACTGCCCGAGTCCCCTGAGGAACAACGAGAAAGTCGCTGAGAACTTGCCAGGGCCGGAATGGAAGCCCCGAGCGGCCAATAACACCGTCAGTGCCGCCAGCCAGGTAACCCTGCACTGCCGTACAGCCGGTGGGGATGAGTGAGACGCACCAGGAGAGAGTGCCATGAAATACGCCTTCAAGGGTTAGCCCGGCTTTCCCCTTCTTCTCTCCCCCCCCCCCCCGCCCCCTTGGGAACGAATCTGAGCCGGGAGAAATCCTTTCATTCAGGCACAACTTTTTAAAGCTAATGACCCGACCCTTTGATCAAGTGGCAGTGTCGGGATTAGCACCCGTCGGACAGCAGGCAGTTCTCCAGCGCGCTCCTCACCCACGTCAGTGAATGATTTGGGGAACGTCAGGCTCATTTGAAATGAGTGAACGTAGCAGAAAGCACTCAGAAGCAGCAGCCCAGCTCCTAGTAAGACTGAACTACGGAGCGTGCCCAGGAAAGCCAAGGGCTGTCTCAGGAGATAACTGTCCCCTTTTGAGGGCTCTCGCTCAGCCTCCGATCGTGGCTGCACAACCCCGTAGCCTTCCCTCAAGAGACCCAGGCGTGACACCGGGGCAGCAAAGCACGCGGGGATTTAAGCCTCTGGAAATGTCCCTCTCTAGTCTGTATTTCCCCTCCGCACATATCCCAGGCGCACGAGTTACTCCGGCGCTCTAGTGGCCCCTGGGGCGTTTCAGCTCCTCTGTCTCAATAAGAAATTCAGGCAGATACACCCGGCTCAAGCAGATTCAGGTGCAGTCGTTGCCCAATGTTGCATCTGTACTGGATCCAGTCAAACAAAACAACAACAACATTGCAAAGTGCAAACGTGTAAAAGCCACACACAAAAAAAGTGGGGGGGGGGCAAAATTATTTTTGCTTGGGGCGGCAAAAAACCTAGAGCTGGCCCTGGCTTGATGCAGTTGCATTGCCTCACTATAGTCAGTAGCGTAGCTGGGGGGGAGCCCTGGCCATAGAGCTATGTCGTGTCTGTTTATAGATTTATTTGACTCCCTGCCCTGTACATTGTCTCACTTCTCTTAGCCTCATCAATGAACTGGTCTCCAGCCAGTCTGAGAGCCTAGTACCATGGTGCATTATGGAGCCAGCCAGCCAGCCACCCTCATCGTCTGAGTATCCTTCAGTGTAACTGTCTATGGAACATTCCCCGAGAACATTCTCTCTCTCTCTCTCTCTCTCTCTCTCTCTCTCTCTCTCCAGTGAGTGTGGGGATATGAAAGGGAACATGAGTGTAATGGGAATGGAGATCTGTGTTTCAGGGTGAATGTTGATACTTGTCTGAAAGTCAGTGGGAATGGAAATATTTTTGTTGTTGTTGTTTGTTATTATCCCTCAATATTACATCCTGGGGATGTGTAGAGGTCTCGGCCGAGGTTCGGCCCTCAGCGGGGCTGTGGGGTATCCCACCGCCTCGCTCTGGTCTGCCGTCAGTCCTGGTCCGGCGGTAGTGTGGGACAGCAAACACACGGTTAGGGGCTCAGGTCCTTAAGCAGGGGCTGAGCCAATAGGTCAGGAAAAGCCCCGGGCCCTCAATTAGGGCGGGGCAGCAACTACTCAGTCTGGGGCTCAGGCCCTTAAGCAGGGGCTGAGCCAATAGGTCAGGAACCCAGGCCCTTAAGCAGGGGCTGAGTCAATGTGTTTGTTGCGGCCCAGGCCCTAGGTCAGGGCGGGGCAGCAATCAAATAGTCAGGAGTCAATGAGCGAGAGGTCCCAGCCTCTCTAGGCCAGGAGAAAGGGGGAGTCTGCCACCCAAGGAGTGGGTGGCAGGGGGGACGCAGGCCCTCCCACTCCACTGCATCCCAGCCCAGGGCCCTAGCAGCGGCGGAAACTCGCTGCTGTCAGTGGGGATCCTGGCCTCAACACACTGACATCAGCTGTGGCAGTGCTGCAGCCAGACTGGGGTCGGCTGCCCCCGGGCTACTTCCACACTCCCCCTGGTAGGGTACCTGGGCCGTACTAGTGTCCTCGGTGCTCTCCACCAGCATCAGTTCCTCCGGGTAGGTAGCGAAGGGTATGCTGGAATGGGGCAGGCTCGGCTCCTCCTCGGGATAGCTGGAACGGGGCAGGTTCGGCTCCTCCTCGGGGTAGCTGGAACGGGGCAGGCTCGGCTCCTCCTCGGGATAGCTGGAACGGGGCAGGCTCGGCTCCTCCTCGGGATAGCTGGAACGGGGCAGGCTCGGCTCCTCCTCGGGGTAGCTGGAACGGGGCAGGCTCGGCTCCTCCTCGGGATAGCTGGAACGGGGCAGGCTCGGCTCCTCCTCGGGGTAGCTGGAACGGGGCAGGCTCGGCTCCTCCTCGGGGTAGCTGGAAAGGGGCAGGCTCGGCTCCTCCTCGGGATAGCTGGAACGGGGCAGGCTCGGCTCCTCCTCGGGATAGCTGGAACGGGGCAGGCTCGGCTCCTCCTCGGGGTAGCTGGAACGGGGCAGGCTCGGCTCCTCCTCGGGGTAGCTGGAACGGGGCAGGCTCGGCCAGTCCTCCTCGGGGTAGCTGGAAAGGGGCAGGCTCGGCCAGTCCTCCTCAGGGTAACGGGCGAGGGGTAGGCTCGGCTGGCCTGGTGAGTCCTCAGGCCGGTCGCGGCCTGCTTCTGTCTCCCAAGCGGGAGCTCGGCCACAGACGTCTGCTCTCTCCGCCGGCTTGTTCTCCACTGAGCTCTGCAGGCGGGCTTTTATACTTCCGGATCGGCGCCGTGACCTCTGAGGGGCGGGCGCCGGACCCAGTGGCTCCGCCCACGTTGGTGTTAGGGGAGGTTCGGCCCTCAGCGGGGCTGTGGGGTATCCCACTGCCTCGCTACAGGATGGCTTAAAAACACCTAACGTTCATGTCACACAAGTTCTTTAAACACAACCAGGAGAAAGCTTCTGTCTACACTTTATTGCTTATTAATAATTAACTAAGTAAATGATCTTGATGATGATTTGGTGCTGGTTGTGGTCCTAGCGCCTAGGGTCTCCAGAAGCTGGGAATGGGTGGCAGGGGATGGATCACTTGATGATTCCCTGTTCTGTTCATTCCCTTTGAGGCACTTGGCATTGGCCACTGTTGGAAGACAGGAAACTGGGCCAGATGGATCTTTGGTCTGACCCAGTCTGGCCACTCTCATGTTCTTAATTATAGTCTAGGGTCCCATAGTCCTAGGCACCGTGCAAACACAGACCATAAAATCTCTCTCAGTCCCACTGAGTTTACAATCCGAGTGTAAATGGGAAGTGGAGTGTGACTGGGAATAGCAATATAAACACGAATTGTGACAAAGTTCATCCTCTATCTTGGTGGGTCCTGCGCTTATTGGCGGATTTTCTTGCCTCAGAGATTCACCATGTGGGTTGGGGAACAGCCCAGAGACCTTCCCCTCTGGAAGAATCCACAGTCCCAGGTCAATTGGGAGGTTTGGGGGAACCCGGGCCCGCCCTCTACTCCGGGTTCCAGCCCAGGGCCCTGTGGACTGCAGCTGTCTATAGTACCTCCTGGAACAGCCTGTAGCGGGGCGGCCTGGCTCCCAGGCGCCCCTGTGAGTGACGAGCCCCACCCCGGAATGTCTACACGTGGTGCCTTCTCTGAGGAGATCCGCCCAGGATGTGGTCGCGAACTCTCGACTCCGGGGAGAGAGGGGCCGGGGGAGAAAGATCCCCCTCCCGAGAGATGGATCTGTCCCAGCTCCTGGCCCTGGTGACGGAAACCCAGGAGCGGCAGCAGGCGGCCCAGTCGCAACAGCAAAAGGAGCAGCAGGCCGCACAGCAGCAGCAGCAGCAGCAGCTCGTGGAGCAGCTGGGAACACAACAGAACCACCTCGTTCAAGACCTAGTCACCCAGCAGCAGGACTTCCAGCGGCAATGTCTCCAGCAGCTCGCAGCAGCGCTGGCCCGTCCCAGAGAGGCACAGCCGGGAGGCGCAGCCGGGACCACACGGCCCAGCCCCCCGATCCGGCTGACAAAAATGGTACCCGACGATGACCCTGAAGCCTTTCTCGTCACCTTCGAGTGGGTGGCCGTCATTGCCGGCTGGGCCCCGGAGCTATGGGCTTCCATCTTGGCCCCGTACCTGACTGGGACTGCGCAGACGGTCTATCGAGGCCTGTCGGTGGAAGCAGCCCAAGATTACAGCCAAGTAAAGGCTGCCATTCTGGACGCCCTGGATGTGAGTCCCGAGACTTTCCGCCAGCGGTTTAGGAGTCTGACCTACCCCACGAGGGCCCGGCCTCGACAGGTGGCCCAGGAACTCCGGGAAACCTGCAAGCAGTGGTTGCAGCCTGAGCGCCGAACGTCGGAAGAGGTAATGGAGCAGGTGCTGCTAGAGCAGTTCACCCACGTTCTTCCCCCACGGGGACGGGCCTGGGTCCTCCGCCACTGGCCAGCGACCCTGGCCGCCGCCATGTCACTAATGGAGGACTTCCTCGCGGCTGAAACGCCGATAGGCCCGGGACTCCGAGTAGCCCCACCAGGGGCGGAGCGCCCTAACCCCGGGAAGAAAGGGGCGCCCGCTCAAGCGGATTCGCGGGTTTCCTCCCGGGAAACCGAAGATTGGACTCGTGCCCCGGTGGCACCCGGGCGACCCGCTCGGATCCCGATCCCCACAGGGCGAAGAGACCACCGAAGTCCACCTGGAACCCACCCTGGGACTCGGCTCTGGAAGGACCGGACAACCCTGGGGCCCTGTTTCTCCTGCGGGGAGTACGGCCATCTCCAGCGGGATTGCCCGGGGCTGGAGTGTACCTTTGGTCAGGTCTGTGCAGGGGAGGCTCGTGCCCGTCCTTCCCAAGCGGCTAAGATCACCGTGCCGGTGGTCATTGAGGGATACCCGACGGTGGCCCTCCTCGACTCGGGCTGTGGACAGACGCTAGTCCGCTGACACTTCGGTCCCCCGGCGGATGCCCGACTGGGTGAAAGGGTGAAATTCGCCTGCAGTGCATCCATGGGGACATACGGCCCTACCGGAGTACCCGGGCCCAACTGACGATTGAGGGGGTCACCCGATCAATGGTGGTGGGACTTGCTCCGCGACTGGCATACCCCGTGATCCTGGGTCGGGACTGGCCGGAGTTTCCACCAATCCTCGGCCGCCACGCAGGAGACGACCCGCGGGCCATGCCAGCCTTAGAAGGGGAGGCCCCCGAGAGCGAAGGAGAGGAGAGAGAAGCCCCCGAGACAACCAGCTCGGCGGGAGAACCAGAGAATGCTCCCCCAGGGGCGGGGGAGGATCCCTCACCCACCATGGACTTTTGCCGGGACCAACGGGCCGACCCCACACTTCAGCGGGTATACGAACAACTGGCCGTGACGGACGAGACTGTCCTCGACCCCGGTCGAGCGGCCCAGTGGCCACACTTTGAGTTGCTGCAGGAGCACCTGTATCGGGTCGAACAGGACCCCCACACGGGGGAGACATGGACCCAACTCCTCATTCCCCGGTGTCATCGACAGTCCGTCATGAAGTTGGCCCACGACGTCCCCGCGGCTGGACACCTCGGTCACGAGAAGACCCTGGCCCGGATTTTGGGACGCTTCTTCTGGCCGGGGGTATACCAGGAGGTAAAGAATTACTGTAATTCCTGCCCGGGCTGCCAGTTGGCCACCCCGGCACGGACTCCCAAGGCCCTGTTGATCCCGATGCCCCTAATTGAGACCCCCTTCGAGCACGTGGCCACGGACCTGGTGGGGCCTCTTCCCAAGAGCAGTGCAGGGTTTCAATACATCTTAGTGATGTTAGACTATGCTACCCGGTTCCCCGAGGCAATTCCCCTCCGGAACATTACAGCCCGCACCATCACCGATGAGCTGGTGAAGGTTTTTGCCTGCGTTGGCCTACCCCGTGAGATCCTTACGGATCAAGGGACAAACTTTACTTTGCGGTTGCTCCGGCAGGTGTGTGAGCTTCTGGGGGGTCAAGTAACTGTGAACGTCAGTCTATCATCCCCAGACGGACGGGCTGGTCGAGAGGTTTAACCGGACCCTAAAAGACATGCTCCGTAAGTTCCCCCTGGAGGACCTTCGCCGATGGGACCAGCTACTCCCACCCTTGCTCCTGGCGGTCCGAGAGGTCCCCCAGCCATCAACGAATGTCTCGCCGTTCGAACTGCTGTACGGCCGTCGACCGCAAGGCCTATTGGACCTAATGAGGGAAACTTGGGAGCAAACCCCCTCACCGGCCCAGGGCCTCTTAAAGTACGTGATCCAGCTCCAGGAGCGTCTTAAGCAGGCTGGAGACCGGGCCCAAGAGAATTTGCAAGCCCAGGCCTACAACTGGGACGCCCAAACATAGGACTTTTTACCCGGAGACCGGGTATTACTCCTTCTCCCCTCCAGTGAGTCGAAGATTCTGGCTCGCTGGCAAGGGCCGTATGAGGTGGTCCGGAAGGTTGGCCCGGTTACATATGAGATCGACCAGCCCGATCGGAAGAAGAGGATACAGTGGTACCACGTCAACCTGCTCAAGCCCTGGCGGAAATGGGAAGGGCTTTTGATTAACCCCTACCCACCAGAACCCGAGCTAGGGCCCCAGATAGCCCATACCCAGGACCCTGAGGAACCCCAACTTGGGGAGACCCTAACGGAGGACCAACTCAAGCAAACCCGGTGCCTCCTACGAGCCTTCCGTCACACCTTCATGGCCCAACCGGGAGCCACCACCCTGGTGTACCATAGGATCCAAACAGAGCCAGGGGTGGTGATTCGCGGCGCGACCAGGCCCTTGCCATATCACCGGAGATGCGTCGTGGATGAGGAGGTATGGGCGATGCTGGACATGGGGGTGATTGAACCCTCGCACAGCGAGTGGCGAAGCCCAGTCGTGCTGGTACCAAAGCCCGACGGCTCCCAACGGTTCTGCATCGACTTTAGGTGCGTGAATGCCATCTCCAAGTTCGATGCCTACCCCATGCCCCAGATAGATGAGCTGTTGGCCCGGTTGGGAGGAGCTCGTTACATCACAACCCTTGACCTTAGCAAGGGGTATTGGCAAATCCCCCTGGACCCTACTTCCAGGGAGAAAACTGCGTTCGCCACCCCTACGGGCCTATACCAGTTTACCCGAATGCCCTTCGGCCTCCACGGGGCCCCGGCCACGTTTCAGCGCCTGATGGACCGCCTCCTCCAACCCCACCAAGACTACGCGGCGGCCTATTTGGATGACGTGGTCATTTACAGTCCGCAGTGGGAGAACCATCTAGAAAGGGTCGCAGCCGTCCTGAGGTCCCTGCGGACCGCCGGGCTAACGGCCAACCCGAAGAAGTGCTGCATCGGCCGACAAGAAACTAAGTATCTGGGGTACGCTATCGGACACGGACAGGTAAAACCTCTGGTGGACAAGGTGCAGGCCATTGCGACCTGCCCCCCGCCCGCCACGAAATGGCAGGTACGCCAGTTTCTGGGGCTGGCGGGGTATTATCGAAGCTTCATCCCCCAATTTGCGGCGATTGCAGCCCCCTTAACAGGGCTTTTGACGAAGGAAAGCCCCCGGCAAGTGGTCTGGACCCGCGAGTGTGACGAGGCCTTTCAAACCCTCAAAACAAGCCTCTGCCAAGAGACAGTCTTATATAGCCCCAATTTTAACCAGGCCTTTGTCCTGCAAACCGACGCTTCAGAGGTGGGACTCGGGGCGGTCCTCTCCCAAGAGGTTGGCGGGGAAGAGCATCCGGTCCTCTACATCAGTCGGAAGCTGTTCCCCCAAGAGAAGAATTATGCGGTGGTGGAAAAGGAAGCCCTAGCCGCAAAGTGGGCTTGTGACGCCCTGCGCTACTACCTCCTAGGAGCCCCTTTCGTCTTGGTCACCGACCACTCTGCTCTTCAGTGGTTGGCTCGCATGAAGGACCATAATATGCGGCTGCAGCGGTGGTACTTGGCGCTGCAACCTTATGCCTTCACCGTTCGCCATCGGGCCGGGAAAGACCATGCAAACGCCGACTTCCTTTCCCGCCTAGGGGGTATGGAGGGTCTGGCCCTGGTACCCGGGTGCCAGCCTTGAGCGGGGGGGCGTGTAGCGGGGCGGCCTGGCTCCCAGGCGCCCCTGTGAGTGACGAGCCCCACCCCGGAACGTCTACAGCCTCTGAGAGACTGATTGCTTGCTGCCCCGCCCTGACCTAGGGCCTGGGCTGCCACAAACTGACTCAATCCCTGCCTAAGGGCCTGAGCTCTGAACTATTATTTGTGTGCTCAATCCCTGCCCAAGGGCCTGAGCCTTAAACTGTTATTGACTTTGTAGCGGGGCGGCCTGGCTCCCAGGCACTCCTGTGAGTGACGAGCCCCACCCCGGAACGTCTACACAGCCGCATGACAGCTACAATTCCCTGGGCTACTTCCCCATGGCCTCCTCCAAACACCTTCCTTATTCTCACCACAGGACCTTCCTCCTGGTGTCTGATAACGCTTGTACTCCTCAGTCCTCCAGCAGCACACCCTCTCACTCTCAGCTCCTTGCGCCTCTTGCTCCCAGCTCCTCACACTCGCACCACAAACTGAAGTGAGCTCCTTTTTAAAACCCAGGTGCCCTGATTAGCCTGCCTTAATTGATTCTAGAAGCTTCTTCTTAATTGGCTCTAGGTGTCCTAATTAGCCTGCCTGCCTTAACTGGTTCTAGCAGGTTCCTGATTACTCTAGTGCAGCCCCTGCTCTGGTCACTCAGGGAACAGAAAACTATTCATCCAGTGACCAGTATATTTGCCCTCTACCAGACCCCTGTACCCCACTGGTCTGGGTCTGTCACAGAATATAAATATCAGCTGTGCATAATAATCTTCCTTCACTGTTGCCTGAATCCTCCCTCAACTCTCCCCTAAAGAAAAACTCCCACACACGCCCCTCTCGGCCCACTAGTGTCAGGGAGGCTCCACTGCAAAACCTTAACTCTGTGCTCAGACTCCTGCCCCCCGCCCAGCTTCTCCCACCTGCACCCACAGGCGGGCCCCAGACCTGGTCCAAAGCATGAGCCAGGCTTACTCAGATCACGTTCCTAGTGTCATGGATCATTTCAATGTAGCCGGTCACTGCCCTCAGTTCCTGGGTGAGGAAATACAGTCACTGCAGGGAGCTGGTCATTCCTCCCAGGGGTCCGAAAGTGTCAGGAGGACCCAGCGCCCTGTGCCCGGTGCTGCACAGACACACAGGCTGGGACAGTCTGACTCCCGCACCCGGAGCCCTAGGGCGAGTCAGTCAGATCCCTGGCAGCAGGAGTGTGTGTCTCTTATAACGCGGGGACATGCAAATGAGGGAGACAGTTTCCTGTTTAAATCTGTGCCGCTCTCTGCCCAGGCTGCACCCGGAGACACAATCCACAGCCCCCGGGTCTGTGCAGTGACCAGCCAGTCCCCTGAGAACTTTCCCCTCCAGCCAGGGCCGGCTCCAGGCACCAGCTGACCAAGCACGTGCTTGGGGCGGCTCCTTGTAAGGGGCGGCCAATCTTGGGGTGGCGGGGCGGTGTTCGAGGTTTTTGTTGTTGTTGTTTTTGTTTCGGCCGGGCAGCACTCGGGGGGGAGGTATTTCGGCGGCGCGGCATGTGGGGGTGTGTGTTTCGGCGGGGCAGTGCGGCGCTCGAAGGGGTGTTTCTGTGGTGTGGCACTGGGGGGCTGTTTCGGTGGCGCTCGTGGGGTGTTTCGGTGGCACGGCACTGGGGGGCTGTTTCGGCAGCGCTCGGGGGGTGTTTCGGCGGCACGGCACTGGGGGGGTGTTTCGGCGGCGCTCGGAGGGTGTTTCAGCGGCACGGCACTGGGGGGGGTGTTTCTGCGGCGCTCAGAGGGGTGTTTCTGCGGCGCGGCACTGGGGGAGTGTTTCTGTGGCGCAGCGCTGAGGGGGTGTTTCGGTGGCGCGGCACTGGGGGGCATGTTTCTGCGGCGCTCAGAGGGGTGTTTCTGCGGCGCGGCACTGGGGGGGTGTTTCTGTGGCGCGGCGCTGAGGGGGTGTTTTGGCAGCTCGGCGTGTGTGTGGGGTGTTTCGGTGGTGCGGCGCGGCGCTGAGGGGGTGTTTCGGCAGCTCGGCGCGTGAGGGGGTGTTTCGGCGGCGCTCGGGGGGGGTTTCGGTGGCACGGCACTGGGGGAGTGTTCCTGTGGCGCTCGGGGGGTGTTTCTGTGGCGTGGCACCGGGGGGTGTTTCTGCGGCGCGGCGCTTCGGGGGTGTTTTGGTGGCGTGGCACTGGGAAGGGTGTTTCGGCGGGGCGGCGCTCTTTTTTTTTTGCTTAGAGCATTAAAAAAGTTAGAGCCGGACCTGGTCACTTATACACAGGGGTGTCCCCTTCTCCACCCACCCCAGCAAAGCCAGCACCTCCAGTTCCCCTGGGTGCTCGGGCTTGTGCAACATACATTATTGCTGACAAACAAATCTTTGGGAGAGGGAATATCCGTTTGTTGCGAGATGGCCCAGGGCTTTGACTAGTGGGGTCCGAAGCAGGGCTCCCAGGCCCAACCGCACTGCAAAGAATCGATGATTAATTATTTTTTTATTATTCAGGATAATATTAAGAATGAATAATGGCGATTTATTACTCCAAGTCTGCTCGCACGCCCCTGTATCCCCAAAGTAATATATTAGCCCCTCACAATCTTCAATGTAGTTGCTTTCACAACACTTCTGTGAGACAGGGAACTGCTGCTGTCCCCTACTTAGAGATGAGGAACTATCGGGAACAATTATATAAAATATTTGCTGGTAAATTTTGAGAATGCGCCAAAGATGATGATGAGGAGAAGGATGAAGATCATGATGATGATGAAATGAAAGGTGGCCTAGAAGCGCTTGGCTGTCATCACCAGGACTGCAGCTTCCTTTCTTCCTTTCTCTCTTTTATGTCACAATCCCTCACCCCCTCCTTCCTCTCTTTCTGCTTTGACAGCCCCTCTCCGGAGCCAATCAGGACCGGGTTCCCATTGTGCAGGACTCCACACAGACACGTGGGACCGGATCCGATGTAGCTCCAAGCCACTCAGAAATCCCCTGGGTTTCAGTGGGATTTGGGTCAAAGCGCTACACACATTTACCCTCTTCTCCTGGAATCGGAGGGCAAGAAATGAGATCAGCCAGGGAAGGAGTTTGTGTGTGTTATAAGAGGTGGGATATGCAAATCAGGGGGACGGTTTCCTGTTTAAATCTGTGCCTCTCCCTGCCCAGGCTGCACCCAGAGACACAATCCGCAGCCCCTGGGTCTGTGCAGTGACCAGCCAGTCCCTGAGAACTTTCCCCTCCAGCACCAGGGAAAATGAGAGTTTGGCTCCATTTAGTGCTCATTGCTGTGGCTTTGGAAGGTATTTTCTCCCCTCACACCCATTGGTGTAGCAGCGTCTATTACTGCTGTTAATAGTAATGCGAATTACATTATGTTTCTATTCCCAGGTGTCCGGTCCCAGGCGCTGGTGGAGTCCGGAGGGGATGTGAAAAAGCCCAGAGACTCTCTCCGCCTCTCCTGCAAAGCCTCTGGGTTCACCTTCAGCAGCTACTGGATGGAGTGGGTCGGTCAGGCCCCCGGGAAGGGGCTGGAGTGGGACTCAAGCATTAATTATGATGGGAGCCAAAAATATTATGCAGACTCAGTGAAAGGGCAATTCACCATCTCCAGGGACAATCCCAACAACCTGCTGTATCTGCAAATGACCGGCCTGAAGCCCGAGGACACCGCCTGGTATCACTGTGCGAGACACACAGTGAGGGGAAGCCGGGCTGAGCTCAGACAAAACCTGCCCTCGCTGTCTAAGGACAAACTCTCCACTGGGGGTGCTGGAGTTCTACATCTTGCAGCGGAGAGACAGTGAATGTGAAAACTCCTGTCCTCAGCTGCCTGTCTGTCACTCTCTCACACACACAGATGCAGACACAGACTAACCGCACTGTTAGCAGAGACCAGCCTGCAACTTTCCCTTCCCCCCCATACACTCTGTGCCCCTCACTCTGCTCCTCCCCGCCTTTCCTCACCCCCTCCCCTCACCATCCTCCACCTCCCAATAGCCCAGGCTGAGAGAACTGACATTAAAATGAATGAAAGCACGTTATTTAACCCCTCCCCCCCTCTAACAGCCAGGCGGAGGGTTTCCAAGCTGCCCTAGAGATACGGACTCCTCATTCCTATTATAATCCTTCAGGAGCGTTAGAAAATCTCAGCCTGGGCAGACAGGTTTGAATTCTGGAAGGAGCCTAGGAGCGCTGGACAGCCACCTGCCAGGGGCTTTCAATGTGTGTTCAGGGCTAGGTCCACAAAGGGAATTCAGCTCCTAACTGCCGCCTTATGTGCCTAAATCGGACATGCCACCGAGATCCTCAAAGCCGGCACCCTGTAGGCGCCGAAATCCCCTAGGTGCCTGGCTGGTGACATGTGCTGGGGCAGAGAGAGCAGGAAAGCGAGTCACTCTACAGCCCAGGGGTTAGGACATTCTCTGGGATTCAGGAGACTCAAGTCCCTGCTTAAATGAGTCTTGAATTACGTATAGCAAGTGCAACAGATGAAGGGATTTAAATGATCTAAAGATCTGCTAATGGGTCCTCAGAACAGTAGGAAATTTAACCCACAAAATCATAGTGGTTAATAAGTTTTTATCTGTGAGAGTAATGAACCATTGGAACAATTTATCACGGGTGGTGGTGGATTCTCCATCACTGACAATTTTTAGATCAATAGTGGAAGTTTTTTTTTTTCCCCCTAAAAGACCTGCTTTAGGAAATTTTGGTGGATGTTCTGAGGTGTGTGTTACACAGAAAGTCTGACTAGATTATCACAATGGTCCCTTTTGGGCTTAGAATCTATGAAACCTATTGTGTAAAACTCAGGAAATATTATTTGGGTTTGGCGTGTTCATGTCTCTCTTATATAGAGCAGTCCATGCAAATTATCCCCTTACATTTCCTGTTTAAAGCCAGCGATTCCCTGACCCTGCAGCTCTGGGGTTCAGAGTCCGCAGCTCCAGTGTCTGCCCAGAGACCTGCCAGACCCCACGAGAACTCTCTCCACAGTCAGGAACATGGCACTGTGGTTATTTTTCCTTCTCATTGAAACAGCTTTTACAGGTACATTGATTTCCTGAAGACACTGGAGAGCGCCCAGGTTTTGTAACAATCTCACTAGGAGCCAGGGTCTCTAGGCATCTCATTGTGTCTTTATTTTCAGGTGCTTTTTCACAGTCTCAGCTGGTGGAGTCCGGAGGGGGTGTGAAGAAACCCGGAGACTCTCTCCGCCTCTCCTGTCAAGGCTCTGGGTTCACCTTCACCGACTACTGGATGCAATGGATCAGACAGGCCCCTGGGAAGGGGCTGGAGTGGATCGGGGAAATACACCCAACTTCAACTACCATCAACTACGCACAGCCCTTCAAGGGACGCTTCACCATCTCCAGGGACAACCCCAACAACCTGCTGTATCTGCAAATGACCAGCCTGAGACCTGAGGACACCGCCCGGTATTATTGTTCGAGAATCCCACAGTGAGCAGAAAGCTAGTGCGGTCCGGACAAAATCTGATTTGGAAGCGGGTGCAATCTTCCCAATGAACTGCAGAGGTCAGTAGTACATTAAAATTAAAAGCTGTCCTGCCACAAAGAACATGGAAAGGAACAGTTCTGAATGACATCAAGCACCTCAACTGAAATGGGAAGATTTGGAGACAAAGGCAGTTGATAGGCAAAGGAAGAGGTGGGCAAACTACGGCTTGTGGGACCATCCTGCCCAGCCCTTGAGCCCCCGGCCCCTCCTCTGCTGCCCCCCCTCCCCCACAGCCTCAGCTTGCCAGCGCGCTGTGGGACATGGGGCTGCGAGCTCCTGCCGGGCAGCGCGGTGGCATGGCTGGCTCAGACCGGGTGGCGCAGCTGCTAGTCCTGCTGCTCGGGGCAGCATGGTAAGGGGGCGGGAGGATTGGATAAAGGGCAGGGGGTCCTGGGGGCAGTCAGGGGACAGGGAGCAGAGGCGGGTTGGATGGGGTGTTCTGAGGGTGGGCGGTCAGGGGCCGGGAAACAGGGGGTTGGATAGGCGTGGGAGTCCGGGGGGCAGGTAAGGGGGCGTAGGTGTGGATAGGGGTCGGGGCAGTCTGGTGAAAGGGAGCAGGCGGGATTGGATAAGGGGTCGAGTCCAGGGGGCATTTAGGGCTGGGGTCTTGAGAGGGGGCGGTCAGGGGACCAGGAGCAGGGGGGTTTGGATGGGTGAGGGGCTCTGAGGGGGGCAGTCAGGGGGCGGGAAGTGGGAGGGGGCGGATAGGGGGTGGGGGCCAGGCTGTTTGGGGAGGCACAGCCTTCCCTATCCGGCCCTCCATACAGTTTAGGAACCCTGATGTGACCCTCAGGCCAAAAAGTTTGCCTGGGCAAGGGTGGCAAATGTGGGTAGCCCAATGTGCAGCAAAGCACGGGATGGACTAAGGTCCAAGGTAATTCAGTTACTTAAAGGATAAAGATTCTAGGGTTTCTTCTTCAGCTTCTCTTCTTCTCTTCAGCCCTAAACATCTTTACAGGTAGCAGTACAGTGTCACCATCCATTGCTGCCCACGTGCTCGGCCTCTAGGTCTGACTGACCCTGACAATATTTGCACTATTGGTATCCGATCATCTGTTTGTCTTCTGCAGTGTCACCATCACCTTAATCTTTTTGATTGCAGCAAATCCTGCACCCTGACTTCACATCCTCTACTCCTTCCGACTTCTTCATTTGTCTTGAAATCATTACACGTTACACCGGACATCTTCCAAAGAAATCTCATCTCTACAGCCTCCAGCCTTCTGATCTCTGCTTCTTTTAACGCAGCAGCTTCTAGAGCACTCTGTTTGCAGACTGGTTTGATGCATTTTCACTTTAGTTCCAAATGTCATGTCTATAGGGCATATCGACAGCACGTATTGCAAGTGAGTAATTTTATATGAATCAGTAAAATAAGATAAATCTTCACCTGGCCTCTAGATTTGTCCTCCCCGTGTAGCACAGGCCACAGCATTTCAGTACGTGATTCATGTGTGACACCGAGAGCTACTGTCAGGGGGCTGCAACAATGTGTATCGTGGGGGTGCTGAGAGCCACTGAACCAAATCTTCCTGTGCCTCAGTTTACACGGCTATAAGCATTGAAGAGAATGACTTTTTCTTTCTTTGCCTGAGAGCCATGGATGGAAAATCACTAAGTAAGTGTTGGATGATATTATCAGTAGCAGCAGCAGGTGTACTATACTCTCTGCTTTCCTTGTCTCATCCTCCAGCAGAAAGGGCACTGACGGATGCTTTGATGAGCCAATGTCCTTACTAATGTTCTGAAAAATCCTTTATTCTTTACTCTTACGACCGGTCCCATTTAAATCAATGATGTTACACACACGGGGAATAAAGCCAGCAGGATGTGATTGTTTCATGCACGCATAGGGATCTGCACGGGAATATTTCGCTAGTCTTATTGCTCCCCGCGTTGTGTAATTAAATCGGAATTGCTGAATCTCTGTAGGAATCACCCTCATTATCTCCAGCGTTTTGATAACTCCATTCCCTGTTTTGCAAACACTTGCACGAAAATTTCAAGCAATAGCCGCAGAATTTTCCTGACTCAGGTGTGTGAACACAAGTCATCATCCAGCGAACACGGAACTAAACAGCAGGTTGTTCTGGGTTTTTTTTCCCTCTGACTTTCATGTGCTTTCCATCAGTCTGTAGCAGTGCTATAGTATTAACAGTGCACTACCTACAACAACGCGTCTTTACTCCAGTTACCCAGGTCACAAACAATCAGATTTCCCATGGTAAGGAGAATCCACCCAATGTATCGCTGGAACTGTTCCAGTGAAGTGTTGAAAACACTCTGGGGACCTCGTAATCTTTAGTGAATTTGTCCTGCGCGGTGCATTGCGGGTGTCTGTAGACCCGCTTTCCCATAGTGCTCAGCACCAAACTGAAACACAGAATTTATTTCCTGGTCTGCCACTTATTTCCTTGGTGATCTTGGGCAAGTCACTTCACTTCCACGTGCCTCAGTTTCCCCTTGGGCAAAAATTGGGGATAATGCCACTTATCTCCTTTGTAAAACGTTCTGAAATGTGTGGATAAAAACACTAAATAGGAAATAGATTTTACTATCACCATAATCTCTACTGTGATAATCTCACCCAGCTCCGGCAGAAATGACAGTGAGTCTTGGACAGGCTGAGGCCCTGGCCCCAGGACCTCACTAATATTGGGCAAAATCCTTCATTCCTCAATCCCATCAGTAGTCTCATTATAATCAGTCAGATTTGGTATTTTACCCACACCAATGAATCTGCCCAGGACTCTTCTACTAATCTGATCGCTCCGAGAGTTTTCTGCTTCAATCACAGCTGCTGATCCTCTGAAGGAAGCATCCTCTGCATCTAATTAGCTCTGTTCTAGTGATCAGTCCATTGCCTCTGCTGAAGACATTTACAATTGACATTTCAAGGAACAACTAACAACTTTGCTGCCTCAGGGTTCTGAACACAGGGCCTGACACAGCTCACGTTGCACTAAACGGGATGGTTTCCGAGGAGTTGTGAAGGGTTTTGTGTCAGGCTCTGAAAGAATGTGAGATGCTTTCCTTATACTAGACATTTCCCCCCAGGTTAATCATGTCACCCGACCAGCTGTTTTCTCACGGGAAGGAATATCCATCAGTTGCTGCATTGGGGAATGGCCCAAGGCCAAATGAAGGCAAGGGAGGCGGCACTCATTCCATTCATGTCAATGATCTTTGCATCACACCCAGAGTAATAGCCCCTCCCCACCAGTCACCCCCCTCCATGCACCTCCCCACCAGTCACCATCATACCTGAACCCCTCATACTTTTTATCGCATCTATCCTCACTACACCCCAGTGAGGCAGGAAGGTCCCGTTATCCCCATTTGACAGCCTGAGAACTGAGGTACACCTATGGGAGTTGGGTGCTGCGGTGCTTTAGAAAATCCCGCTTGATGCGTCAATACTTAGAAAAATCCGGCACCAGGTGACTTGCCCCGAGTAACACAGGAAGTCTGGGACAGGGCAGCAAACCGAGCCTGGGCCTGCGGGGTCCCAAGTGGGCTCCCTGCCCGCTGAATGATCCTTCCTTGCTTCCCTGTGCCACTTCCTGAATCCCCAGGCAGGTAAATTGGGCTCCTTAAGTGAGGAGGTTTTATGTATCATAAGGAGGGGGATATGCAAATCGGGGTGTCTGATGTTATCTGATTAAAATATGACCATATAGATCATTGTTGCAACCACTGTTATATATTTGCAGCAAGTATTGTACAAAGGCTGTGGAGTGAGGTGTCTAGGAAAAGATTATGATTTGCTGGTTATGATTATGCTATCTGTAGGCATGTATCATGTTTGTATTTGAAGATATAAATATTGGTTCTATACTTGGATTTCAAATGTGGGCTCCTGGGGTAATGCCCACAAGGTAACTAGCCAGCACATCTTGGAGGGACTGTTCAAATTAAGTGGTTCATCAGTAAATTCCTTTTAGCCTGGGTTCAGCAATCACTCACACCCCCTGTAGTTACTGTCCTTTGTTCCAGTTTCCTTCAAGTATCCTGGGGGGGAGGGAGGGGGCGGAGACAAAATGGAGGGGTCTCCCATAGGTTTAAATAGACTTTCTCTTCTGGGTGGAGACCCCCCTCCTCTCTCCTATGCAAAGTCCAGCTCCAAGATGGAGTTCTGGAGTGACCTGGGCAAGTCACATGTCCCTGCATGACTCAGTCTTTACAGGCAGAAGCCATTGTCCACATGGTATCTTGTATGGCTCCAGGAAGACTTCTTATGTGGATTGGAGCCTTCCAAGCTCTTTTGTCTGTTAAGTGCTTCCTGATTGAGCACCTAATTTTCACATTCCTTTCCCAAGAAGTGACCGAATGTTCTAACTAAAGCTACTTAGAAATCAAGCAATTATACAGGCAATGTTCATAACTTTGACACACACAAATGGTGCCTGCATACAACTAGGATGAACATAACCAGTAGATCATAACCTTTACATAGATATGTTACATGGCATATGTAGCAAAACCCTATTCCAGTTATATCAGACATACATTTATAAGCACACCCCCCCCATAAAGCCTTATGGGGTACACTGTCACAAAAGGAATTATTATCTGCCAAACAGAAGCCCAAATAGTCCCATGTTCGCCTCTCAGTTCCCGTGTGGGGATAGAAAGCAGGAGAGGTGAAAACACAAACCCTGGCAGCTATAAAAGGGAACAAGGCTGTTCCCCAAATCCCTGTTGGTCAATGCCATAGAGTTGTGTTGTGTCTGTTTATAGATTTATTTGACTCCCTGCCCTGTACATTGTCTCACTTCTATTAGCCTCATCACTGAACTGGTCTCCAGCCAGTCTGAGAGCCTAGGACCATGGTGCATTATGGAGCCAGCCAGCCAGCCACCCTCATCGTCTGAGTATCCTTCAGTGTAACTGTCTATGGAACATTCCCTGAGAACATTCTCTCTCTCTCTCTCTCTCTCTCTCTCAGTGTGTGAATGAGTGTGGGGGTATGAAAGGGAACATGAGTGGTAATGGGAATGGAGATCTGTGTTTCAGGGTGAATGCTGATACTTGTCTGTAAGTAAGTGGGAATGGAAATATTTTGTTGTTTTTATTTTGTTGTTATCCCTCAATATTATATCCTGGGGATGGTGTAAAAACACGTAGTGTTCATATCAGGCAGGTTCTTTAAACACAACCAGGAGAAAGCTTCTGTCTACACTTTATTGTTTATTAATAATTAACTAAGTAAATGATCTTGATGATGATGCTCAGCGGTGATAGATTTGGTGCTTGTTGTAGGCCTAGCGCCTTGAGTCTCCAGAAGCTGGGAATGGGTGACAGGGGGTGGATCACTCGGTGATTCCCTGTTCTGTTCATTCCCTCTGGGGCACCTGGCACTGGCCAACATCAGGAGACAGGACACTGGGCTAGATGGACCTTTGGTCTGACCCAGTCTGGCCGTTCTTATGGTCTTAATTATAGTCTAGGCTCCCACAGTCCTAGGCACGGTACAAACACAGACCATAAAACCTCTCTCAGTCCCACCGAGTTTACAATCCGAGTGTAAATGGGAAGTGGAGTGTGACTGGGAACAGGAATATAAACACGATTATAAATATCAGCCGCGCATAATAATCTTCCTTCACTGTAGTCTGAATCGTACCTCGACTCTCCCCTAAAGAAAAACTCCCAGACACGCCGCTCTCGGCCCACTAATCCCAGGGAGGCTCCACTGCAAAACCTTAACTCTGCCCTCAGACTCCCCCCCGCCCCAGCTTCTCCCACCTGTACCCACAGGCGGGCCCCAGACCTGGTGCAAAGCACGAGCCAGGCTTGCTCAGATCACGTTCCTAGTGTCATGGATCATTTCAACGTAGCCGGTCACTGCTGGGAAGGGAAAGGGGCTTCCGTCCCAAATCCCTCCCAGCGCCATCGGAAATCTTCCCTCTCCAGCGGGTGGCCCAGCCCAATGGATCCCTGGGACACGACCCCTCCCCAGACACTGACCCCCCCCGACCGGACATTGCATGGCCTTTGTGCGCGTGGAACGGGGCTCCAGAGCTGAGTCCCCCCAATCCCCAATATCACCTCACAATAGCCAGGCCCCTCGGTTCCTAGGTGAGGAAATACAGTCACTGCAGGGAGTTGTTCATTCCTCCCAGGGGTCCGAAAGTGTCAGGAGGACCCAGAGCCCTGTGCCCGGTGCTGCACAGACACACAGGCCGGGACAGTCTGACTCCCGCACCCGGAGCCCTGTGCCCGGCGCTGCACAGACACACAGGCCGGGACAGTCTGACTCCCGCACCCGGAGCCCTGTGCCCGGCGCTGCACAGACACACAGGCCGGGACAGTCTGACTCCCGCACCCGGAGCCCTTTGCCCGGCGCTGCACAGACACACAGGCCAGGACAGTCTGACTCCTGCACCCGGAGCCCTAGGGCGAGTCAGTCAGATCACTTGCAGCAGGAGTGTGTGTCTTTTATAAAGCGGGGACATGCAAATGAGGGAGACAGTTTCCTGTTTAAATCTGTGCCTCTCTCTGCCAGGCTGCACCCGGAGACACAATCCGCAGCCCCTGGGTCTGTGCAGTGACCAGCCAGTCCCCTGAGAACTTTCCCCTCCAGCACCCGGGAAAATGGGATTTTTCCTCCTTGTAATTTTCGCTGTAGCAGCTTTGAAAGGTATTTTCCTCCTCTGAATAACTGGCAGAGTTAGAAGAATATTGTGTTATCGCTGTTTTTATACCGATATTAATGGCCTGTCTTTATTCCCAGGTGTCCGGTCCCAGGTGCAGCTGGTGGAGTCCGGAGCGGATGTGAAAAAGCCCGGAGACTCTCTCCGCCTGTCCTGCAAAGCCTCCGGCTTCACCTTCAGCAGCTATTACATGAGCTGGGTCCGACAGGCTCCTGGGAAGGGGCTGGAGTGGGTCTCAGGCATTTATAGTGATGGGAGCCAACAATTTTATGCAGACTCAGTGAAAGGCCGATTCACCATCTCCAGAGACAACTCCAACAACCTGCTGTATCTGCAAATGACCGGCCTGAAGCCTGAGGACACCGCCCGCTATTACTGTGCGAGAGACACAGTGAAACAAAACCGGTTTGTGATCATACAAAAACCCAGGCTGCGGAATCACCCTTCTCCCGACAGCCGCGCGGGGGCAGCAGTGACACACACACCGCTTCGGGCTCCGACAGGAGACCCGGCAACCAGGTGAAGGTAACACAAACCTCCCGTCACTTTTAACTCTTCCATTCCCGGGCAATGTGTCTCCCCTTCCTGCCCAGAGGCCCGCTGGGCCTGCGGCACAGAGATCCCTCGCTTCATCAGTGAACTCCAATCCGGAGTGAGTCCTGTTCTGAATCGCTCTCCCCTTGGAGCCCTGGCACGTTGGCTCTCCCGGGGCCCATCTCTGTGTCAGACTCACAGGACAGCGTCTGTCAGTGTAAAGGGGACAAGCGCATTGGGGTTTGCATCAGACCCAACGGACGGAGTGAATTTATCCTGAGGCCAAATCCTCCGCTAGTGTAAAGTCACCGTAACTGCTTTCACGAGACTCGAGTTACTCCTGATTTACACCAGGGAGGCTTTGGACCTTTCAGCAAACTGGGATGTTCATTGCATTAATGCAGCGGAAGGTGATTAGTTCATTATAACCAATGTGGGCCCCTCACCGTGGCATCTCCACCCTTCACAAGCGGTTATTGCCTTTATCCCCACAACGCCGCCGGGAGCCCGGGAACTATCACAGCCCCTGGTCCAGAGAGGGGAGATTGAGGCACAGAGAGATGGAGGCTGGGATATGCAAATGGGTCATTCAGATTCCGGGCGGGGCTGTGGGGCAGAGATCACCCAGCGCCTGAATAAACCCCACTCCGCTGAGCCTGAGAATGTGGCACCGTCGGGACTTTCCAAAGCGGCTCATGGATTGTTTTCACCCAACTGCCATGTGGAAATCGCAGCCCGGCCTCTCTGCTGGTGTCAATGTGTGGAGCTGAGACATCCCGACCCACAACAAAGTTCCACAATGTCATAGAGTCACCATGGAGATAACAGACCCCGCCCCTCGGCCCTTGATGACATCACTCAGCCCAGCGCTGGCACTCTGGGCATTGGGCATAGTCACGTGACTGAGGGTTGTAGACAGGAACACGGCAGGATTTGATGGGGTAGCTCAGGGAAAGGCGGCTGCTGAGGGAGAAGCAGAGGCCCGTTGGTGGGGGGTCAGGGGGGCACTAGGGTCACAGAACGCAGCTCCCACTGAGTGAGATTTGACCCCGGACTTCCCAAAGGCTTGTGTGACATTCCCATCCTACATTAGCTACCAGCCAATTGTCAGTGTCAAGTCTCCCATGGCTACAAAAAGCTAAACCAGCCCAGGCACCCCACAACACAGAATAAGGGGCCCTCTGAGGTCTCTTCTTCAAGGCTGAGGGTAAAGCAGAGGGCAGGAGCTTGTGTCTTATAAGGAAGGGGATATGCAAATAGGTTGAGAAGTTTCCTGTTCAAATTTGTCCCTTTCTCTGCCCAGGCGGCACCTGGACATACAGTCCGCAGCCTCCTGGGTCTGTGCAGTGACCGGCCAGTCCGCCTGAGAAACTTCCCCTCCAGCAGCAGGGAAAATGAGACTTCGGCTCCATTTGGTTTTCATTCTAGCAGCTTTGGAAGGTATTCACCCCTCTTAAATCCATTGCAGAGAAAGGGGAGATATTGGATTATTGTTCTCAATGCATTTCTAAACGTGTCCTTATTCCCAGGTGCCCGGTCCCACATCCAGCTGGTAGCATCTGAAGGGGATGTGAAAAATCCTGGAGACTCTCTCTGCCTCTCCTGCATAGCCTCTGGGTTCACATTCTGCAATTACTACATGAATTGGGTCCTTCAGGCTCGTGGGAAGGGCCTGGAGTGGGTCACCCAAATTAAGTCACCTCTACGTACTATGCTGATTCTGTCAAGGGGCGATTCACCATGTCCAGGGACAATCCCAACACCATGTTTTATTTGCAAATAAGCAACTTGAACAGGGCCAGCTTTAGGTTTTTTGCCGCCCCAAGCAAAAATAATTTTGCCCCCCCCCCCTTTTTGTGTGTGTCTTTTACACGTTTGCACTTTGCAATGTTGTTGTTTTGTTTTATTTGACTGGGTGCAGTATTGATGCAGCATTGGGCAACGACTGCATCGGAATCTGCTTGAGCCGGGTGCATCTGCCTGAATTTCTTATTGAGACAAAGGAGCTGAAAAGCCCCATGGGCCACTAGAGCGCCTGAGTAACTCGTGCGCCTGGGATATGTGCGGAGGGGAAATACAGAATAGAGAGGGACATTTCAAGAGGCTTAAATCCCCGCGTGCTTTGCTGCCCCGGTGTCACGCCTGGGACTCTTGAAGGAAGGCTACGGGGTTGTGCAGCCGCGGTCGGAGGCTGAGCGAGAGCCCTCAAAAGGGGACAGTTATCTCCTGAGACAGCCCTTGGCTTTCCTGGGCACGCTCCGTAGTTCAGTCTTACTAGGAGCTGGGCTGCTGCTTCGGAGCGCTTTCTGCTACGTTCGCTCATTTCAAATGAGCCTGATGTTCCCCAAATCATTACCTGACATGGGTGAGGAGCGCGCTGGAGAATTGCCTGCTGTCCGACGGGTGCTAATTCCAACACTGCCACTTGATCAAAGGGTCGGGTCCAGTGGCGTAGCCAGGGTTGCTGCCGAGGAGGAGTGGCGGAGAAAAAAGGTGGCATTTTGGCGCATGCGCCGAAATGCCACCAAAAGACGGAGCGGCGCATGCTCAGGGCCGCCGAAAGACGGAGCGGCGCTGGAAAAGGCACCACTTGGGGAAATCTGGGCTCGGGGAGCAGGCGCTCCCCCTGCTCCCCCCCTAGCTACGCTACTGCGGAGGAGGGAGGACAAGGAGAAAAATGTGACAGTGAGTTTTCACTTTTTCAGGCTTATTCCAATAGTAAAGTTTTATTACAGACAGTACTGGTAGTAGTAGCTTTATTTTCTATATTGAAGTCATGCAATGGGAGGTATGAAATATGTAGGAGAGGTGGGTTGCTTGCCTCTGGACTGTACCAGTAAGAAATGTAACTCACTTTCACCCTGGCCCCGCCCCTTCCACCTGAGGCCCCGCCCCTTCTGGGTGTGGGGGGGGCAGAGTGGGCCCCTTACCGATAAGAGCTCTATTTTACTTTCACCCCTGCCAAAATCCCTCCCAAAGTCCACACCCTGCACCCCCCCAACACACTGCCACAGCCCTGAGTCCCCTCCTGCACCCCAAACCCCTCATCCCTGGTGTGATGGGTTCGGGTTCAGTTTGGGCCTTCAGAACCCTGTCTTGTTGAGCCAGAAATGCTGCAACACAGACCCAGGGTCTGACCCACGCCCCAAAGCTGCAGACTTAACTGAAAATGACTTAGCAAGTGCCCCTGTCTCTAGCACCCAGACAACCAGCTCCCAGTGGGATCCAAATCCCAAATGAATCCGTTTTACTCTGTATAAACTTATACAGGGTAAATTCATAAATTGCCTGCCCTCTATTGTCTGCTCTGCCTGTGTACCTGGCCCTGTGAGTGGAACTGGGAGCATTTCTGAGAATGACACCATAGAGGTCCTGGATTTCAGTCTCTTCCCTAGCAGCCTAAATTTGGCCTCCAGGACATCTCTCCTACCCTTCCCTATGTCATTGGTACCTACACGTACCACGACCACCGGCTCCTCCCCAGCACTACACATAAGTCTATCTAAGTGGCGTGGGACAAGGGATTTTCTGGCCGCCACTTCCCGCAGCCCCCATTGGCCTGGAGCAGCGAACCGCGGCCAGTGGGAGCCGCGATCGGTTGAACCTGCGGACGGGGCAGGTAAACAAACTGGCCCGGCCCGCCAGGGGCTTTTCCTACACAAGCGGTGGCCCCAGTTTGAGAACCACTGATCTAGATGCCTCAAGATATCTGCAACCTTCGCACCAGGCAGGCAAGTCACCATGCGGTTCTCCCGGTCATCACAAACCCAGCTATCTAATGATCGAATCTCCCATTATTAACACCTGCCTTTTCCTAGTGACTGGAGTTCTCTCCCCCGGAGAGGTAACCTCAGTGCGAGAGGATACCCTAACACCACCCTACACCTTCCCAACTATGGGAAGGTTTCCCTCTGCTGCCGTTGACTACTCTCCTTCACTGAACCTTTAATCCTCCTCAACAGTGCAGGGGCTGTCTGACCAGAGGTGGGACAAATCTGCAGTGTCCCGGAAAGCCTCATCAACATACCTCTCTGCCTCCCTTAGCTCCTCCAGTTCCGCCACCCTGGCCTCCAAAGCCCGTATGCGGTCTCTGAGGGCCAGGAGCTCCTTGCACCGAATGCACACATACGCCACCCGCCCACAGGGCAGGTAATCATACATGCACTCAGTGCAATAAACTGGGTAGCCCTCACTCTGCTGCTGGGCTTCTGCCTGCATTCTCTCCTACAGCTACTTAAGTTAATTAAAGGGTTTTGTTTAAATCAAGAAGTTTCGAATATAGTTTAGTTTCCAGGTTTTAAAAAACGGCAAGTGAACCTTGCCCCCTTCCCATTCCCCTTCCAAACTCCCTTGCAAAACTCCCTGTTAGCAGCCCCTGGTCGCAAAGCTCCCTGGTCACTTGCTCACTGCTTTATAAAGCCCTGGCCTTCTTGACAGCCCCGCCCGCTGAGTAAGGCTCAGCCAATCTTTGCCAGAGGAGTATCCCTCATTCCCCCTGGCCCTCTCATTGTTCCTGGAGATATTAGTGGGTCACCCCGTCAGTGGCTACCCTTCCTTCAGCACTCTTTAGCCCTGTGACCCTGGTTCTGTGGCTTGGGTCCTGCCCATCCCTGGCAGCAATCATCTGCTGTCCTTCTATCTATCTGACCTTTTCTTGCTGCCTAGGTGCTGCCTAGCCCTCTCAACAGGTGAGCTGTTCCCACTTGCTTGTAATGGGCCACGTGCCCTGTTGCAGTGCTTTGTGTAAATCGACTAGGTATCTAGCTGCATCTTTAGGTACCTAAATACCTTTGAAAACTTGATCCTAAGAGTCCGTGGGAGTTTGGTGCCTTAATCACTTGAACCCTCACTCTACACCTACCTCACATGCTGCATTCAACTGTCCTGTGATAGCCCTCCCTTCCTTCCTTCTTTAATGTCATGGCCTGTGATACACAGGAGGCCAGGCTAGATGATCGGGTTGTCCCTTCCTAAAGAGCTCGGGATCTTTCCAGTTTTGAAAATCTCACCAGGTTCTGATCTCCATATTTAGGATCCTAAATATCTTTAAAAATCTGGCCCAGAGGGACTTGCCCAAACTCACACAGGAGGCCAGCGGTGAGGGAAAGATGTAAAGCCGGGACTCTTAAGTTTCTACCCTAACTACTGGACTATCCTTGCTCGGTGAGTGCTACAATGTTAAGCCAATTACACCCACTACCGCTTGGCAAAATGAATATATAAGCAACACTTTGGTTTTCAATGTTAATAAAGAAATTATAAGAAGAAGAACTTAGATTTGGTAGTGCCTAGTGACCCCAATCATAAATCAAGTGAACACTGGATTAGATACTCTACAAAAGCCCAACAATAGGATGGTACCTTCCCAAAGAACTTTCAAACTAAGTATAAGACAAGAGACAAACTCTACTTAGCACTGAAAAAGTCTCAACTAGAGTGCTGTCTCCAGCGCTGGGCGACACATTTCAGAAAAGATATGGACAAACTGGAGAAAGTCCAGAGAAGAGCAGCAAAGATGATTAAAGGTCTAGAAAACCTGACCTGCAAGGAAAGAGTTTAAAAAACTGGGTATGTTTAGTCTGGAGAGAGAAGACGTGACAACAGTCTTCAAGTACGTAAAAGGCTATAAAGAGGAGAGTGATAATTTGCTCTCCTCTATCAGTGAGGACCGGACAAGAAGTAATGGGGTCAATTATTAGCAAGGGAATTTTAGATTAAATATTACAAAATACTCCCTGTCAGGCTAGTTAAGCACTGGAAATATTTACTTAGGGAGTTTGTGGAATCTCCATCATTGGAAGTTTTTAAGAACAAGTTGGACAAACACCTGTCAGGGATGGTCTAGATAATACGTAGTGCTGCATCAGTGCAGGGGATTGGACTAGAAGGATGAACCTATTTCCACTCAGGACTCACAGCCATGAACCCTCTCCTGGAGTTAAGCAACTAAGGCAGATCAGGTCTTTCTCATGAAAAAATTACACAAATCAATAGACCCTACTCTACACTAGCCAAAAGCCCAGTGGTTAGGGCACACATCTGGAATATAAAAGACCTGCTTTCAAATTGCCACACTGCCTAATTTGGAGAAGGGATGTGAATAGCTCTAAACACTGAGGTACTGGGAATTATGGGGCACACACTTCCTAGCCGAAGATTCCCAATCTGTTTTCCCCCAGCTATTTGTTCTGTGCCTTTGAGAATGGCTACCAGATAAGGCCCCACATGCATGATCAGAGAGAAAACATCTGCTTCAAGAATCTCACTGGGACTTAGTCATGAGCCAGGGCAGAGACCCACTTGGTGACACCAGCACATAGGTGCTTTCAGACATGCCCACTGACAGAAATTTAAGCACCATGGGGACTTTGGTGTCACAAACATAGGCACCTGGGGAATTTAGGTGAGTCCAAGTTTAAGTGACAGTTGAGTAGAGGTTGTGAGGATCTCAGTAGGGCATAAAGTGGCCCTTAGGAGACTAAATCTCCTTATGCATCTAGCCCCTAAATTCCTTTGAAACTCTGCCTCTAAGGGCCTCAGTCACTCTTGGAAATGTAAGGCGGGCCCTCCTGGCCTTTTATTTACCATTTTCTCCCCTTTTAAAAAGTCATATTTCCAGAATGGACCTTCTTTGAGTAACCCATAAGTCTAGCTACAGTATCTCTCAAGACCTCCTTAACTCTAACATTCCCAAGGCTATAGATGAAGGTGTAAATAGTGATGTCACCTCTGTGGGTGAGCAGAGTTGCTGCTTTATCATAAGTCAAGGATTGGCTGTGCTGTGGCCGGACATACACAAAAATGGAACTCCCGTATGCTGCGATGGTTACACCAGTGATGTGAGACACACAAGTGGAAAAGGCCTTTTTGTGCCCTTCAACGGGGGCTATCCTGAGGATAGAGGCTATGATGTAGGTGTAAGACACTATAGTCAATGTTAAGGACCAGGCATGGACAGAGAAGGTGCTATCCGTCAGGAAAGGACAAGCATGTATCACCCCCTGCCATTCATAATGACTGTGTAGGACAAGGGGTTGCAGATGGCCACGTCTAGATTGTAGGAAATCATGGACAGTTGGATGAACTTCACCGTGCCCAGGAAGATAAAGAAGAAGGTTTGTGCTAGACAAGCAGTGACGGAGATGGTCTTCCTCTCTGAAAGAAGGATGAACAACATTTTAGGAGAAACGACCAAGGAACAGGATATCCAAGAACAACAATTTGCTGAGGAAGAAATACTTGGGAGTATGGAGGTGACAATCAGTCCATGGGATGGAAATGATGAGCACATTCCTCATGGAGGCAGAGATGAAAGTGGGCTGGTACGGGCCAGTACAGCGTAACGATAAGAAGTGGCCGCCGGTACCGGCCCGTACAAGGCCGGCTTTAAGGACCAGTACTGCTGGACCCTATTGCCAATGGGGGGAGCAAAAAGGGCAGGTGCTCTGTGGCCCAGTGATTTAAGAGCTGTAACTCTCAGCTTTCAAATATCAAACACTACTGAAGGCCTACCGTCAATTTTGCAAAAGCATGTAAGTGATTTAGGAGAATAAGTCCCATCTTATACCAGTGTTGTGTCTGTTCTGAGCATCAGGGCACATTGCTATCCAGTGTTTCCTAATCCAGAGCTTTTCAAAAGTACAAAATAAAGAATTTGAATTCAATCCCCGAACAATAGACTTGACCAACTGACTTTTTATTGTAAAAATATACAGATGAAGAAGAGGCTATTGCACCGAATATATATACATGCTGCAAGACTGATTTCTTCTTTTCCAATTTGTTTTTTTTTATCTCCATCAAGAAGCACAACAGAACTTGGGGAATAATTGTGTCCTGCTCTGACTGAAAGCATCTCTCAAGGTGGGATTAACACCCTTGTTTTGGAGGCTGTAGATAAAGGGGTTGAGGAAAGCATATACTATGGTGTTGAGCAGAGCCATCCCTTTGTTGAGATCCAGGGATAAGTTTCCCGTGGGCCTGACATACATAAAAATACACCTTCCACAGGCCAGTGTTACAAGAGCAAGATGGGAAGCAGAGGTGGCAAAGTTCATTGTTTTAAATAAGGCACTTATAGTTGGCTGACAAAATGCATTTGAAAATCCAACCCCCAACCCCAGCTGTCTTTGAAAAGATCGATCTCTAATCTCTAAGCTGTGTGTTAGAGGGCGCTTTGCTGCATGGTGTGGGGGCTATGTAACGGTCCTCTCTTTGGCAGTCAGCATGAACCCCGATGTCCGAGCTCATACCTATGGGGCCACGTGCTTTAAGCAGCTGGGTTTGTGATTCAGAATAAGGCACAATTTCTGGTGAGTCACAGCTGACCCCAATGGCCCAGTGTGATAGTAAAAGGGGATGGGCCAAAGAGGACTCTTTCCCTGACCAGAGAGAATGATTTCAGCAAGGGTCATCAACAAAAACATTCTCAGGGGGTGGGGGCTGATATCTGCTTCGCAACATTAAAAGCAAAGTCAACAACTTTGTGTGTCTTTATTTCAGCACCTTCTGTCTTGCGATTAATTATTTTTGGTCTATGTTTCAAACAGTAAAGAGGAAAACATTTTTTCTCCAAGTACTTATAACTGCAGATGAAATAGAAAACCACAGTAAAAAAAAAAAATAGTGTCTGAAACACGTATGCAATCTGGTATCAGGGTAGGGGAAGAAAGCGAGATGCTGGCTAGAAAACAATTCCATTTCAGGGCTTCAAAAATTGTTTTCATTCTGCATCAGAATGAAACCAAGACTCTTGAAATTGTTTGTGAAACAGATGACCTGGTCCAGGCTAGCATTTCTGGGCAGTTGTAGAGAGCATTCTCTTCCACCCTAGAGCCCAGTGTGTAGGGTACAGTGTTAGAACATGTGAGGACATGGTTAAAATCCGTGCACTGCCTTACTTGGAGCCAGCATTTTAATCAGGTGTCTCCCATTTTAGGGTAGTGCCTAACCCGCAGGTTAGGCAGACCAAAAATCTCTCTGTCCATTCCATTCTGCACCTGAGAAACCTCTACTCTGTAACTAATATTCCGTGTCTACTGACAGAGCAGGTGAAAGTCTTTAATTTGACTTCAGATTGTAGGCTATTGAGCTGTTAGCACTAAAGAAAAAGACCTTCAGGACTCCACAGATATTTCTCTGAAAACGTCAGCGCAGTGCACAGCAGTGGGTTTAAAAAAATAGTTGACAGAAGGCTAGGAACCAATAGGAAAGGGATCGATAATGAAACAAAAAAAAATCATAATGCCACTATATAAATCCATGGTACGCCCACACCGTAAATACTGTGATCAGTTTTGGTTGCCCCATTTTGAAAAGGTTATAGTGGAACTGCAAAAGTTTCAGAGGAGGCCAACAAAGATGTCCAGGGAAAGGAACTACTTCCGTAATAGGAGAGTGTGAAAAGATGAGGGCTTTTTGGCTTAGAAAAGAGATTATTCAAGGAGGATATGATAGGGTTGAATAAAGTCATGAATGGTGCGGAAAAAGTCAATAGAGAAGTGTTATATCCACATTCCCATGATACAAATATCAGAGGACACCTAAAGACATTAATAGGCAGCAGGTTAATACAACAAGAGGAAGTACTTTTTCACACAATTCACATGCGGAACTTCTTGCCAATGGGATGTTGGGCTAGACAAAGGTACAAATGGGTTGGAAAAAAGATCTAGAGAAGATCATGGAGGATAGGGCCATCAGTGGATATTAGCCGAGATGTTCAGGGATGCAACCCCATGCTTGGGGTGATCCTAAACCTCTGACTGACAGAAGCCAGGTGTGGATCACTGCAAAATTGCCATGTTCTGTACATTCCCCCAGAAGCTTTGTTACAGGCCACGGTTAGAGCCAGGAGACTAGACTAGATGCACCATTGATTGGACCCACTGTGGCAGCTCTTATGTTCTGATTTAACTCCACAAGCCTAGAGCAGGAGGGGGCTGCAGGGAATATGAAAGACACAGGTTCAAATCCTGTCTCCAGATCAGACCAAACAAGGAACCTGAGTCTCTCACCTCCCACAACATCACTTTAACCATCGTGCTATTCAGATTAATTCCCTGAACAATAGATTTGAGTGAACTTTGATTTTAAAACTATACAGATGGAGAAGAGGCTATTTTGCAGGGTCTGTTGCAACACTGACGTCTCCTCTTCCACTGTGTTTTTGTTGTTCTTACCTCCATCAAGAAGCACGTCGTAACTTTGGGAACAACTTCGCCTTGCTGCGACTGAAGGCATCTCTCAGTGCAAGCTTAACACTCTTGTTTCTTAGGCTGTAGATGAAGGGATTGAGGAGCGGGGTCACAACAGTGTTCAGCACTGACACGACTTTGTTGTGATCCAAGGAGTAGCCATGGGTGGGTCTGGCGTACATAAAAATACAGCTCCCGTAGATCAGCGTTACAACAGTAAGATGGGAAGCGCAGGTGGCAAAGGCTTTCTGCCTCCCAGTGGCAGATGGGATTCTCATATAGAGTAGAAGATGCAAGCATATGAGATCATGGTTAAACATAATGAAGTCAACACTATGGCTGACAGCAAAATGGAATCCACCCTCTTAATTAGTTGGGTATCGGTGCAGGAGAGTTGGAAAAGCAGGGTGCTGTCACAAAAGAAATGGTTGATCACATTTGGCCCACAAAATCTCAGCTTGTACACCAGGACCATCCGTAAACTTATAACCAGGAAACCTCCCACCCAAGAAACAAAAACTAGTTGAATGCAGAGTCTCTGTTTCATGATGGCAGCATATCGCAACGGGTGGCAGATGGCAACATAGCGGTCAAAGGACATGACCACGAGAAGGGTGAACTCTGTAGACCCCAGGGCGAAATAGAAGTAGGACTGGGCCATGCAGCCAAGGAATGAGATGGTTTGGTTGCCTGAGAGAAAGTTCAACAGCATCTTTGGGTTTGTGACCGAGGTGAACCAGATCTCCAAGAAGGACAGATTGCTGATGAAAAAGTACATGGGGGTGTGGAGTCGGTGATCCACCCACACTATGAACATGATTAATGAATTACCCGTTAGTGTGACCAAGTAGGTCAGTGAAAGAACAAAGAAGAGGAACATCTGAAGTTGGTCACCAACTCCGGAAAACCCCAGCAGAATAAACTCAGCCACCGGGGTTTCATTTGCTTCCTCCATTTCCGATTCCCCTGTAAAAAGAGCAACAATACAAAATAAGAGCGTGAACCTTTATCTATCAGGTTCATGGATTCAACCACAATGTTCTGGAGGCCTATGAGACAGAAAAGATGTTCACTCAAAAAGAATATGGTAAGCTCACAAGCTAATGAAGGAGATAGAGAATTTCTGAGATTGGCAGAGAACATCGTTTCCCAGGCTAACTAGTTTGATGTGTCTATTGCTGCTTATATAACAAATTAAACTTGGGGAAAGAGCTGGTCCCCAAATAATTGTCTTTGCTCGATATTCACAAACAAGCAAAGCCTGGCTATATACGTACAGCTCCTCCCATTGCTTTCTTAGAACACAGTGAGCACAACTAGAGAGGTCACCAACTATTTACAGAAACGTTACCCTTTTTTCTAGACACTATACAGTCAATAGGCAGACTGTGGGCCAAATCCAGACCACAAGATACTTATGAATGCACCCCACAATTTGTTTATTTACTTATTATTATGATTGTTATTTTGTTATTATTTTCTCTGGCATGTGAACCTTGACTATACCTTGACCAAGAAACTTTGACCTTGACAAAAAAAAAATGGACCACCCCTGCTATAAAGGAATTACATGGGCCTCATCACTCTTGTATCACAGATCCTCACTAATATTGGTGGATTCTCACAGCACCCATGTGAGGTATTATCTGAATTTTACAGATGGGAACTCGGGCACAGCTTAGACAAAGTGACTTTCCCAAGATCACACAGGAAGTTTGTGTCT
Source organism: Emys orbicularis (assembly GCF_028017835.1). Classification (NCBI taxonomy): domain Eukaryota; kingdom Metazoa; phylum Chordata; order Testudines; family Emydidae; genus Emys; species Emys orbicularis. The sequence continues at coordinate 53,329,336 of NC_088694.1, read as the reverse complement.
GAGGAAGGCACTGAATTCCACATCTCCCAAATCATAAGATGCTCTCTTATCTATTGAGCGGCCTTTCCTATCCCTGGACTAAGACTCCCCTATCTCCGCCATTCCCATATTGCTAAATGGGAAGGGTTTCTCGCTACATCCCAACTAGCCGGGAGGAGGATTCCAGGATGTTCCCAGGATGGAGACTCAAGACCTAGCATGTAAAAATTTAAGATCCCTTGTCACAGAAGATATCATGAAAAGGTTGGGTTTTCATGCTCACCTAGGGAATCTTCTTGCCTAACTACTATGAATTTTAATTGACATCTGTATTGTCTCGGGGGCTTTGCAAATCTCAGCCAATGCAGGCAACAACTTGGCAAAAGGAAGTTAACATCAGCAAGATTCCCTGAGTTAGAATGACATAAATTGTGTCTTCCAAAGTCACTTAAATGTGAAAAGAGTCAGAGAACTTGAGAATGAGCTAAAAGGAGAAAAAAACTTTCCTACTTAGGATGACATTTTTCAAAGCTGCCTACATGGTTTGTTGGAATGGGGCATCCAAATTAATCAAAGATAAATAAGCCAACAAACCAGAATTCTGAGGAACTGACACTGTGCAGTTATCATGTTTTAATCATTTCCTTCACAGGGTATTAGGCATGTAGCAAACAAAGATCTGTTGTAACATAAGTGTAATTAATTTTCTTTCATATAATAAGAAAAAATATTTTTCCTATTATATTCATTTTCCTATGAGAATTTTTTCCAGCATAAAGAATGTAAACAAATATAAGACAAAATAAAATAAAATGTCGTGGTTTGCTACATTAAGCCTAACGATTTACATCTGAAAGATTTACCTTTCTGCTGAAGTTGAAACTTGAATGTTGTAATCTTACAACAAAAGAAAACAAACATTTCTCCTTCTCAAGGCTGGTCTTCACTCCCTTTATGAATAATATTGGGGGAGTGTTCTTTCACTGGGAGACTGGCAACACCCCTGGGAGATAATAGAACCAGCTAAGAAATCTCAGAGGGGATTGTATTTGCAAACTGATGCAAACAACATACAGAAGTTTGTTTTCTTGTAAAGAAAAAGGCAGCTTCTAACTTGTCACACTGCCGAGATAATGGATTTGAGTCTCAGTCACACTGTCAGACTGATCAGTGGGAATTCAGCCCTCAGATTGGTGTGTGTGTGTGTGTGTGTGTGTGTGTGTGTGTTTTGGCAGTTGTAGCCAATTAGTGTATTTTATTATTTACTTATCATTGCGTTATTTGGTCTTATGGTCAATTAGTCTGTTCTTTCATATCTAATCAATGTATGTTCCATCGATTTAAATTGTAGGATTATAGGAGTAAAAGACTGACAAGTATTTATAAGTGTGTATTAGGTATATACAGAATGAAAGGCCTATGGGGTGAGGCCTGTAAGATTTAAGCTTAGCCAGACTAGGCCATAGGCCTAAAAATGCTTGACATGAGTGGGTGACCTCGGAACAACCCTATGCTTGTTAGGTCACAAGATTACTGTAAAAGATGTGCCAATAAGTGATGCCACACAAAACCAGGCTACATCTACACTACAATATTAAGTTGATCTAACTTACGTTGGAGCATAGCCACCACAGTAATTACATTGCTTGTGCGTGTCTACACTTTGCTCTTCGTGTCCGTGTTGCACATCCCCCCCAGCAGGGCTTGTATCGATTGGCCGGTCAGTGTGGCACATTGTGGGAGCCAGTAACAGTCTATGTAAGCAACACAGTGTCTACACTCACACTGCACCAACCTATCTCCAGTGACGTTGATTCTACACGGCTCGTGGAGGTGGAGTTATTAAGATGGTGTAGCAGGGCAGCTATGTCAGTGGGGGTGAAATGTAGGTTTAGACATTTGTAAAGTCGACCTAACTTTGTAGTGTAGACCAGACCCTAGATTGCCATAAACAGTAACGTATTATCCAAAATCAGTAGATATCTGATTGTATCATCATGAAATGTCCTGACAGCAGGGTACATGTTGTGTGTAGATGCTAATGAGAATAAGTGGAGCTAAGAAACAACCTATGAAAAAGAGGGCATCCCAGTAATCATGGGGTGTGAAAGTACAAATAATGAACAGAGGATTGAAACTCTCATGCATGTGCATAAGGTATTAGGTGTGGCCAGAACAACAATATGAATGATTCTCTGATTGCGTAAAAGTGGGAAGAGCCTAAGGATTGGCCCCATGGGATGACCTCCCACAGGAAACCCCAGCAGAAACCATTTCTCTACAAATGATCATCTGTTGGGAGGTCCAATGGACCCTGGAATATCTTAGCTGTGTAACAAATCGTCAAAGTCATTGGATGGTGTAACTGTGCCTTAGTGGGTCACGACTAAGAATTCAAAATTCAGAACAAGCTGTCGACAAATAAGGCAGATACACCCCAAATACTGGTGGGATTTCTTCCATAAGATATACCAAACCAGCAACAAAATTAAACTTCTGTCTCACCATATTGGCTAACAAGAAATCAGAAAACCAGCTTCCTGAGGCATTCTAGTCTTATATCATCACCAAAAACACTGGATTCAGAGATGAGTGGTTCTTTACAACCAGGTTCATCAAATAAAAAGTTCTTCTGATCCCAAAGGACCAGCCACATATCCAGGCCAATATATAACTTACCCCAAAATAACACTGTTCCCAATCCTTTAGTATCTAAAATCTAAAGGTTTATTTATGAAAAGGAAGAAAGAAAGATGAGAGTTAAAATTGGTTATAGGAATCAAATACATGCAGACATGAGTTCGATTCTTGAGGTTCGGATACATAGTAGAGATGTTGAACTTTGTAGTTGCAAAGAGTTCTTTCAGAATTAGTTCATAGGTTATAGTCCAGGGATTGGCAACCTTTGGCACGTAGCTCGCCAGGGTAAGCACTCTGGCGGGATGGGACGGTTCAGCTGATCGCGGCTCCCACTGGCCGTGGTTCGCTGCTCCAGGCCAATGGGGGCGGAGGAAAGTGGCGGCCAGCACATCCTTCTGCCCGTGCCTCTTCCGGCAGCCCCCATTGGCCTAGAGCGGCGAACCGCGGCCAGTGGGAGCCGTGATCGGCCAAACCTGCCCACGCGAAAGGTAAACAAACTGGCCTGGCCCGCCAGGGTGAGCCACGTGCTTACCAGGCTTGCCGATCCCTGTTATAGTCCAATGTCCATATTTAGGATGAATCCAGTTTAGTACTGGAGAGCTCAATCTTGTAGCTTACGTTTCCCCTGCATGAAGCCTTAAGCAGATCTGAGATAAATAGGATCAGGACCCACAGGCCTTTTATAGAGCCCTGGGTAAACAATAGGCTTTTCATGTAATCTTCTGTTTTCTAAACACCCGCAGTAATCAGTTACACAAATCAACACAGGGAAATTTATCCACCAAGCAGTTTATCACGAACTTTAAAGAGATCTATAGACAATGACATTATTACAACTAAGATTCATCTTAATATTAATATTTCCTTTTGATATCTGAATTAGTATCTATAGTGATATACAGAAACTGTCTATTTACCTGGTTAGCATTTATGACACACACAATTAGTATTGCTTCTAACATCTAACAATATAGATTTACATTTCAAAGTCCTACTCTATCTACCATGAATGGCCATACTTACCATTCACATACCTTTCTAACATGTCTTTAAAGGTCGGATTTAGGTTAGCTAGACTGCAAGCTGTTTAACCCTTTCTGGCCACAAGTTATATTTTGTATAAGATTTGTTGCAATTATATAACAATGGTAGCAATAATGATTTTCATTATTATATTTTAATTAGACAATGCCACACATGGGTTTTTGTAGGATTTGTATATGCATGGGTAACTGTAACTTTACGTATTGCTTCCATCCCAGAACCCAGAGTCCAACCTCTCAAGCGTCCTACACCCCAATCCCCTGCCCCAACCCAGGGCCTGCACCCCAGACCTCCAGCCTGAGCAGCTGCTGGGGCTTCGGTGAGTGATTGACCCTGTGATCTGCACCCCCCCATCCATCACTCCTGCAAACTGGGCAAGGGGCAGCCCCATCCACCATCCCCAGTGAGGCTATAGCGAGGGCCACCTGCTGAAGTGAAAAAACAGATTGACAGAGCCAGAAGAGTACCCAGAAGTCACCTACTACAGGACAGGCCCAACAAAGAAAATAACAGAATGCCACTAGCCGTCACCTTCAGCCCCCAACTAAAACCTCTCCAGCGCATCATCAAAGATCTACAACCTATCCTGAAAGATGATCCCTCCCTCTCACATATCTTGGGAGACAGACCAGTCCTCGCTTACAGACAACCTCTCAACCTGAAGCAAATACTCACCAGCAACCGCACACCATACAACAAAAACACTAACGCAGGAACCTATCCTTGCAACAAACCCCACTGCCAACTCTGTCCACATATCTATTCAAGTGACACCATCATAGGACCTAATCACACCAGCGATGCCATCAGGGGCTCGTTCACCTGCACATCTACCAATGTGATATATGCCATCATGTGCCAACAATGACCCTCTGCCATGTGCATTGGCCAAACTGGACAGTTTCTACGCAAAAGAATAAACGGACACAAATCTGACATCAGGAATCATAAGATTCAAAAACCAGTGGGAGAACACTTCAACCTCTCTGCTCACTCGGGTCACAGATGTTAAGGTGGCAATTTTGCAACAGAAAAGCTTCAAAAACAGACTCCAAGGAGAAGCTGCTGATCTTGAATTCATATGCAAACTAGATACCATTAACTTAGGTTTGAACAGAGACTGGGAATGGCTCGGTCATTACACTAATTGAATCTATTTCCCCATGTTAAAGTATCCTCACACTTCCGTGTCAACTGTCCGAAATGGGCCATCTTGATTATCACTTCAAAACTTTTTCTCCCCTGCTGATAATAGCTTCTCTTAATTAATTAGCCTCTTAAAGTTGGCATGGGTACTTCCACCTTTTCATGTTCTCTGTATGAATAAATATCTTTTTACTGTATGTTCCATTCTATGCATCCGATGAAGTGGGCTGTAGCCCACGAAAGCTTATGCTCAAATAAATTGTTAGTCTCTAAGGTGCCACAAGTACTCCTGTTCTTATTACAGTTAAACTGTTCCTTGAAATATTAGAGCAGAAAGTAAGTAACCAAATGGAATGTCTGGTTCACTAAGAAGAACAGGATGGAAAGTCTATTTCAAATATTTGCAGATTCATATAAAACTGATTTAATTAAAGATGTGAGGAAATAATGGATTTTTCAGTTCAATGTCTGAAACAAAAAAGATCCATAAATAAATAAATAAATAAAATGTTTTGGGAGGAACTGAAACTGCTTTTGTTGTTGTTTTCTTTTTGGAGAGAGAACCAAAGAACAAATCATTTTGAGTCAAAGGAAACATTTTGTTTGACCCAAAATGATTTTTTTTGGTAAATTTCATTTTGCTCTGTTTTCGGGTGCTTTTAGGTTTTTAAAATTTGTTTAAAACAAATCATGCTAAAATTCAAAATGACATTATTTCAAAACCAAATTTCAAAATATTTCAGTTTGAAAATGTCAGAACTGACCATTTTGATTTTTTTTAAATTTTTTTTTATTCATCCAAAACTACATGTCAATTTCCCCCCCAAATTCACCAGTAGCCTATCGGTATCAATGGATAGACTCTCATAGGCTTTGACCGAGGCCCTTGATATTGAAGTATTTAAGACATTCCCTTATTTACAAATTACATATTTTGATAAATCAAAATTCACCACATTTGTTATGTACTTTGAAACATCATTTGCTTCAGCATTTGCTTACACCCCTGTAGGACTAATTTTAACCTAGGGGCAAACTAAATACAAATGCAGGGCACATTAGAAGATCTGAAAAAAACCAGACAGTTTTTGAAATACACTTAAGTCAGTGAAACTGTGTAGAGCTGACATCAATAATTCCTCTTTATGAAGGCCTGATAAATTCCATTTTCCAGTGGACTTCATTCAACGTGTCTGTGCGCTAAACCGCAGCCTAAATTTGAATTTAACTGGAAGCTGACATGGTCTCTACAGTCAAAAAAGTAACAATCTGAAGTTTAGCTTGTTCATTGTCTTATATGTTAAATCGATTTATAACTGATGATGCAAGTAATCCAAGTACTCCCTAGGTTTTACAGAAACTAGGGAACACTTTCCTTATGATCACAGAAACATCCAACAAGGGGAAAACTGGCTTTCAGGGCAAACTAAGAGACCTAGATGTGTGTGTCATGCACTGCCTGGAGGGAATGAACAGTTATTAAGGAACTTGTTGAAAATGACCCTGGTTAACAAGAGAGACAATACACGCTCTAATGGTTCATGCAACTCTAAAGCTGTCCTCCCAGGTACTTGCAACCCCTTTCAGTTTGGTGTCATCTGCACATTTTAGAACCAGAAATGTATAGAACAGATGTGTATGGAGGTATATCTATCTATCTATCTATCTATCTATCTATCTATCTATCTATCTATCTATCTATCTATCTATCTATCTATCTATGAAATGTATTGAATCCAGAATCACCTGTAACAAAAACTCAGTCCTCTAAAACTTGACCTAAAGAAATAATGTTCTTTGCATGCCAATTTGCGGCTGACTGCTGTATTTGTTTTGTCCAGACACTAGAGGGAGACAGAATCTCGTGCACAAAAACGGTGCATATTTATCCTAGGTTACCACATTCACTAAAGTGCTATGGTCTTACTGATCCACCAAAGAGGAGAGACTCAGCTAGGGGCCAAGTTCCTAGAGATGAAGGTGCTATAAATCTTGTGCTATGAATCTGGTTGCATTACGTGTGGGGTTATGGGTTAAGACAGGGTCAAAATTCAATTGCCTGTGAATTTTGATCCTCAGCATGACTAATGTGAGTAGTCTCATTAATGTCACAGGAAGTTTGCCTGAATATGAATTCAGTTGAATCTTCAATGTTTGGGGGCCGCTATACGTGGCTATCGTGGAGAACACCGATTGGAGAGGCTGTTTCCAGGCAACGGCAGAATGGAGGCAGAATAATGTCTGGCTGGTAAAGAGGAGCAATCCCTGTGAAACATCGCAAAGTTTGGAGGGCCCTGAAGAAACAGAACAGCTCCACCCAGATCCCACTCACGGGCCATGCCCTACCTGACAGCCAGAGTGCATACACCAGGTCTGAATTATGCATGCACTGGGGAGGGAGGATTCACAGTCCAGGAAGGGCTGGGAGATGAAGGCAAAAAGAAGACAGGCAGCATGCAGGGGAAGGAAGCGAGGAAAAATCTGCCTTCTCTCCAGCATGCGGAAAGACTGAGGGAGAGCCGGAAATGTTGAAGGGAAGAGGTAGCAGGTAAGAGGTAAAGATGGTCCGACTCCATCAAAGATGCTGGAGATGCAGCAGGACTGAATCTACTTCCTAGCCTGAAATGAGGCTGATGGAGGGTCACCTATAACGGTGGTGCCCCAGGCTGGCTCCACTTTGACAACGTCTGCCCTCGGATGCTGCATCAGCACGTCCACATCCCATGGCAGCAACATGGGGGCACTCTCGAGTCCAGTCACTGCAGACCAATGGCTACAGAACGACGATCCTACTGCACCTCTCTGCTGCATAGTCTGATGACCAACCGCCCCCTCCTCAGTTCTTCCAGTCTCTGTTCTAAATCCCATCCCTCTTGTCAGATGTGGGAGAAAACCTTCTGTCGTTCTGGGAGGCTGACCTCTTTGTCAGTTGCTACAAAGTGTGGCTTAGGTTGCTTGGCAACATGACAGTAAATTCTCCTTGGGAACAATCCCATGTGGTCACCGAAGCTTATAGAGATGGTAGCAGCGTGGCACACGGGGAATGGTGCTGTGAAAGTGACTCTGCGCCTGTGCGATTGCCATCGGCATCAGTTTGGAAAGAGATATTTAACAATAGAAGAAGAAGAAAACACCTCTCTTTTGATGTCATTCTCTCTCACTTACCCCACTTTTAGAGCAGTGCATGTCGATTAACTTCAGTGCAGTTATTCCTGATTTATACTGTGGTAAGTGAGAGCAGAATTGCTTCCTAATTAACACCTTAAAATGCTTAAATCTTCATTTTGTGTTTAATATTAACTCAATTACTGTCTTGCACTTTTAAGTGTGCACATTTCTTTTTAGTTCTTGATTTTTTAATATTTTATTGATTTCCCTTTTGCCACCTTCCCCCCCCCCCCCAAACAATAGGAGAATGGAAAAAATTGAAGAACAGAAAGGAAAAAGGAATAGGATGGGAAGGAAAAGAAGGGAGGAAGCAGGGTAGGGAGGGCAGAGGAGAGCAACATATTAGTTTCCATCCACTAGGGATTAATCAAAAGCTTTTAAAAGTTAGAGCTAATCTTTTCACATATATCTGAGGTCCTTCTTGTAAATGCTGCCTGCTTTTCAGCTGCCCTGTCTGCCAGGTCGCTGTGCCAAGCTTCTGTTCCTGGAAGCAATCGGCTTAGCCCTTCGCTAGGAGCTGAAAGTCTGCGCTGCCACACGAGTGTGATTTGTGAAGTCATGTGTGTTAAAGAATCCAAAAATGCCTGAGAACTGAAAAGCTGGGCAATAAAGGATCATGAATCCCAGTGATCATTGACTCCGGTGATATACTCTACAGAAAGAGCTGTCACCCATTCCTTCACTTCATACAGACTCATCCAACACTCTAGTGTTCAGCGTGATGGTTGGGATTATTGTGTGTGCTGGGGGTTGTGTTGATTTGTGTGTTTCTTGTGTTATGCTGGGACATTTGCATTGATTTGTGCAGGTGTGCACTGCGGTGAGGGGTTATGTGTGCTTGGGGTTACTGTGTATGGCAGTTGTTCAATGATACGCATGGTTGTGTTGATTTGTCAGCCTTCCCGATGTCATCCATTATTAGCTCTCCTTCCCTGATAACTACAGGACCTCTACTTTTCTTCATCTTTCTCTTGCTCCTAATGTACTTACAATTTATCTTCTTATTGCCTTTTATGTCCCTTGTTACATGTCACTAATTTTGTGCCTTAGCCTTTCTTGTTTTGTCCCTATGTGCTTGTGGTATTCTTTTGTACTCATCTTCAGCTATTTGCTTATGTTTCCACCTTTTACACGAGTCCTTTTGGGTTTTCAGGCTTAATGTTCATTAGAATGACTCACAGAGTCACAGTCCTGGAATCGTACTCTATAGATTTTAAAATCATCCAAGCCGAGCATGGCCAGTGTTTGAAATTTCAACCTATCCGTCCTATTTTTGCCAATGAAAATCTCCCTCTATAGCAGGGTTTCTCAAACAGGGGTCGCTGCTTGTGTAGGGAAAGCCCCTGGCGGGCCGGGCCAGTGTGTTTACCTGCCCCGTCCCACAGGTCCAGCCATTCGCTGCTCCCACTGGCCACAGTTCACCGCTGCAGGCCAATGGGGGCTGCTGGAAGGGGCAGCCAGTAAGTCCCTTGGCCCGCGCCGCTTCCAGCAGCTCCCATTGGCCCGGAGCAGCGACCCGCAGCCAGTGGGAGCCGTGATCGGCCGGCCCTGCGGATGGGGCAGTTAAACACACCGGCTGGCCCACCAGGGGCTTTCCCTACACAAGCAGCAACCCCTGTTTGAGAAACCCTGTTCTATAGCAATTAGGCTCCTTTATTGTGAATGAAGTCAAAATTCCCAACAGCGTTAATTGCCTTCTGGGTGGCCACATTTCTTGCATTTCATGTTCCATCCGTATGTAAGTCATTTTCCTGCACCCACTGGAAAATTACTAGATTCTCCTGACTAGGGCATCCATGTGTGTGAGACAGGATCCCAAAGTCTTTGGGTTCTAGTTGTGTGTTTGATTGCATGGCGGCTGAGGGCATGTATGGGTTTGGGCATTAATTGCGTGCCAGGCTATATGTGTAGTGATGATGAATAGATGAACATCATCTTTCCATATTTCCACATTTATTAGGTCATTATATCCTGTCACCAAATTTCAACCCTAGCTGTGGTTTCTAGAGTTACAAAAACAGTCAGGGTCAAATAACAAATCACGACAACCGTGCTTTTAGTAGCAAATCTCTAAAGGTGATCAGAATCCTTATGTCTAATAGGTGACTATAGAAATCAGCAGATCCTGCGAGGGGTGTGTTCTCTTCTTTGAACTACTAAATATCCCTATCGGTTTGTTTACTGGGACAATTTCACATTTTAGTTACAGCAGAAACTAAGAGGCAACTGTGACATCCTGGTCCTGTTCCCCGCTCTGAACCGACACCGGGCTGTTGTTAATTTATCCAGCTTCTGAATCCATGTTCTGCTGAGCTCCGTGATCTAGGTAGCGACTGGTCACTGTTCCTAGCTCTGTGTCTCTGAGCAAACTCCCACTGCTTCTCCAGTAACGAGCCTGTCAGTACTGATGGCCCTTGATGGCTTTGTCGCTGCTTCCAGGCATAGCTTCTCCACAACCTGGTACAGAAGAGATGAGCTCATCCGGAAAGAGGATTACAGTAGAAAAAACATTCATAAAACCAAATGGAATTAACAACTGGGCAAGCACATATTCCCCACACTGTCCCAGCAGCCTTAGGCAAGGAAGTATTGGCAGTCCTCCTGAATATAGCTGTCCCTCCTACGCTTGTTAGCATGCTGTCTCAGGGCCAGGTGTTGAAAGATACAGAGAGTCCTATCTGCAGGTTTAGGTGAATGGATAGTTTTCAAAATCTGGCCTTAGGCACTTTTGAAAATATTATCTATAAATTGCTGTTGTTTCAAGGCTCTCAGGAATCATGGTGACTATCCTGGAAGATAAACTAACACGCTAACTGATTCTTTGTAGGAGAGATTTGCAAGAGATATCTCAGTAGAGTGAAGGAAAACATGGAAATGTCTAAAAATGTTCTGCGCTGTTAAAAAAACCCCACAATTGATGCCATTTCTGCAGAAACTGAGATGAAAATATCAAAGTAGGCTGTGTCTCTGAGGTATGGCTCGGTTCTCTTCCTATTGTGTATTGAAAGTTGTGCATGGTCTCATTGCAGTACGGTACCATTTAGAAGTTTTAGAGCACCAATTAAGAGAGCTATTAATGAAGTTTGTCTTAGGGATCATCTCCATTTTACATGAGAGAAATGGAGCATGTGCAGAGAGCTCTTCCTTCCTAAGACTCAAATCCTATGAAGAGAATGGTGAGTGGTATCGTCATCAACGACTTCACACAGGAGGGAACAGAGGCACAGAGAGAGGAAAGAACAAGCCCAAGGTCCAGGTGTGGATGAGCCAGGAATAAAACCAGGTCCCTAGAATTAAATTCTAGTTTCCAGTCCGCTGTAGTCTGCTGAACTCTGCAATGTAAGTATGGGAAAAGTAGGTCTAAGGCCAGCAATGGCGTTTGGCTGGGGTTTTCCTAGGAGCCCAAGGAGTGATAATCTCAAACACTGCAGGTAAAGTAAAATATGAGCAGACTCAGGAATTCAGAAGCTGAGGTATGTCCAGCCATAGAGATACCAGACAGTAGGAACATTTCCAATGTGATTCAACTTAGGCCCATAGGAAAATTTTCCCAGAATGTCTCCACCACCTATGGTCTTGACTCAGCCTTGGCAACCAGCAGAGAAAAGCCAGAATTGAAATGCGGACTGTTTTGAAATGGAAGATAGATTATAAATTGCAGTATTTTTTTTATCTCCCCAAGAGGGAAGCCACAGCAAACAACCACCAGGGAAATCAAACGGCCATCACGGAGTTCATCCTCCTGGGATTCGGACTGTCCCTCAAATGCAGATTCTTCTCTTCCTGCTGATCCTAGTGATCTACATTGCGACCATGGCTGGGAACATCCTCATTGTTGCGCTAGTTGTGGCTAATCAGCACCTCCACACCCCCATGTACTTTTTCCTGGGGAACTTGTCCTGCTTGGAGACCTGCTACACCTCCACCATCCTGCCCAGGATGCTGGCCAGTCTCCTGACTGGGGACAGAACCATTTCTGTCACTGGATGCATCACACAATTATATTTCTTTGGTTCTCTGGCAGGCACTGAATGTTGTGTCTTCTCAGTCATGTCTTATGACCGGTATTTAGCAATATGCAAACCTTTGCATTATGCAGCCCTTATTAACGGCAGGTTCTGTATCAAGCTGGTGGTTGGGTCATGGATAGGTGGATTTATGTCTGCTGCCTTCTTAATATCTATGATGTCACAATTAACATTCTGTGGTCCCAATGAAATTGACCATTTCTTTTGTGATTTTAGCCCAGTAATAAAACTCTCCTGCAGTGACACCCACACATTGGACTTAGCTGCTTTCATACATTCCTCCATATCCACATTGCCTCCATTTCTGTTGACCCTGGCATCCTATGTTTGTATCATCTCCACCATCCTGTGAATCCCATCCACCACCGGGAGGCAAACGGCCTTTTCCACCTGCTCCTCCCACCTCATCGTGGTGACAATTTTCTATGGAACTCTCATCATGGTGTATTTGGTCTCAGAGTCTGATGCACTGAGGGACCTGAACAAGGTGTTCTCTGTCTTCTATGGAATCCTGACCCCTCATATACAGCCTGAGAAACATGGAGGTTAAGGAAGCCTTAAGAAAAGCTGTCCTTAGATTGTTTTTCTTTCACAGAAATACAGATATTTTAAACTAATATCTATCTATCTATCTATCTATCTATCTATCTATCTATCTATCTATCTAGGACCAATCATGAAGAATATGATCTTGGAAACTCTAACTCACATGAGTGGTCCGTACACATCTTTGTGTGCCTGTTGAACTCATGAATATCAGAATCTTGACTTCCTGAACGCAGGTGGAGAGTCTGGGTGTTGCTATCTCTGGCCATCTGACACATTTTGGAGGAAAATTAGAAGACCAAGCCAAATCTTTAAAAATGCACTGCAGCTCTGCTCCCACTTTAAGGTCTGAAGAACACTGTACCATACCTGATCTTTGATTACTCATTCTTTGAGTGTGGATGACTTTGAAAGTCAATACCTTAATTAGTTAATGAGAATAAAATAATTAAAAATGTGCTTTGCTTGAAATTTAGCATTTCCCTTCTCCTTGCTTTCTCCTGAGTGATTTAAAAACTGAAATAAAACATACTCTTCACACTTTCCATAACATTAAGCCTCGTTTAAAATAAGTGTAGGCTAAATTTGAAGATATTAGGTTTTAATGAAGATACATTTTTAAGAAAAGTTGTGTCTAATCATTCGATTAAAAATAAATTAGACACATGGCCAAGTGAATATCTCAGGTCACTTTCAAATGGGACTCTGGTGACATCAGAGGTAAATCAACCAATCCCCACTCTTCATCTCCTGCTAATTTGCATGTGGCTGTTCTGGTACCTGAAATGACTGAACAAGGGAAGGTCAATGTGCAGGTGGGCCAAGAGTTCTCATTGACTCCTTGGCCCCCCAGGAGTGTTGTTGGCCACCAGCTGCCTGCTCCTGTACGTCATCGGAGAGGTGGTAAGTCTCTGCTACACTGATCCCGGACCAGCCAAGGGAAGGGTTTCTGACTCAGGAAGGAGCAGTTCCCTCCTCTCTGCTCCCCCCGGCTCCCTGGCAGCTGGTGTTTGTTGCTGGCCAAGTCACTGGGGCTGGAAACTAACATTCTACCATTCCCTGATCCTTCCCGCCCACAGCCTGACAAATTTGTCCACATCGTCCTTAAAGTGCGGTGCCCAAATCTGGACACAATACTTGTCACCACGGGGCCCTGGGGAGTCAGACCACCTGGTTGGAGTGAGAATCCCTCACTTATGCTGGCATAAATTACAAGTAACTCCAGTGAAGCCATCACAGTGACACTGGGGTAAAACTGCAATAAGTGAGAGGAGAACCAGACCCGGTGTGTGTGGGGGGGGCGAGGAGGGATTGTTTCTTTCTCACCTCATGGGCAATTGCCTCACACTGTGAGGGTTTGTTACCTGGGTAATGTGCTTAAAGGGTCTGGTTCTCCTCCCATTTACACTACTGTTGCATTGATTCTGTCCACGTTAGCACCAATGTAATTCTATTGACTGGAAAGGAAGCCACTCATATGCCACTATCTTTAGATTCATCTCCAGGTACCCTGCTGCCACCTATCATAATATTTACACACAGCTGTGTACAAGTGGGAGCAAATCAAAACTGTCCCTGTGACTTTACACTGCGTTAGACCCACTAAAGTCAAAGCCATTAAACAGGAAGGTGTTGTATCGTGGTCAGTAAATGCAAAGTCCAGTCTGAATCTTAATGTATTAATCTTCACATGGTCACAGGAGGAGGGGGGGTAGCTTTTATGAGCCCCGTTTTGAAGAAAGGGAAGGTTATTAAGCTTTCTCATTTCTAGGAACACATGAGAGAGTGAATGACAGCCTCACACAGAAACAAAGAGAGAGATTCTGAGCTAAATAATATTCAAACAAAACTCATGATGACTGTCAAGGCTGCTTCCCCACTCTGAACTTTAGGGTACAAATGTGGGGGCCTGCATGAAACTTCTAAGCTTAACTACCAGCTTAGATCTGGTCCGCTGCCACCACTCCCAATGTGCTAATTCCCTTCCCTGGGTAGCCTTGAGAGACTCTTCACCAATTCCCTGGTGAATACAGATCCAAACCCCTTGGACCTTAAAACAAGGAGAAATTAACCATCCCCCCCTCCTTTCTCCCACCAACTCCTGGTGGATCCAGATCCAACCCCCTTGAAACTAAAAACAAGGAAAAATCAATCAGGTATTAAGAAAAAGGCTTTTAATTAAAGAAAAGAAAGGTAAAAGAAAACCCTCTGGGAGAGATTAGCATATCAGCTACTCTCACAGACAACAGATTCCAAACACAGAGGATGTTCCCCTGGGCAAACCCTTAGTTACACAAAAAAATACCCAAAATACCCAATTTGACTATTCCTCTAATTGCACAAGACAGGTTACAAAGAAATAAACATAAACCTATTTATTTCCTTCACTAATACTCACTACTTAATAAGAGGCTGAATTCTGGAGCTTTCCCACTCCGGTCCAAACTGAAACTTAACAGACAAACGGAACTTTCCTCCTTCCCTTTGAACCATCTGGTCCTCCCATTGGTTCCTCTGGTCAGGTGTCAGCTAGGCTAGGTGAACTTCTTAACCCTTTACAGGTAAAAGAGGCATTAACCCTTAACTATCTGTTTATGACACGCCCCCCAAATCTCAGACAGTGTTGGACCGCACTGGCTGTGATTTCTTTCTAAACTTTAGAATAAACAGATTAATAAATCACATGCACCCTTACATAGCAAGGACAATTTTAACCAGTTGATTCTGGGAAACTTTCACGGGAGCGTGCATCAGCCACTTTGTTAGAAGCCCCTGAAATGTGTTCTATTTCAAAGTCAAAGTCTTGAAGAGCTAAACTCCACAGAAGAAGTTTTTTGTTTTTTCCCTTGGCAGTATGAAGCCACGTTAGCGCAGCATGGTCGGTTTGTAATTGGAAACGCCTTCCCCAAACATATGGGCGTAGCTTTTCCAGGGCATACACAATGGCATAGCATTCTTTTTCGCTGATTGACCAGTGGCTTTCCCTCTCAGACAGTTTCTTGCTGAGAAACACGACAGGATGGAATTCTTGATCCGGTCCTTCCTGCATTAAAACTGCTCCCACGCCTCGCTCAGACGCATCTGTGGTTACTAGGAATGGTTTGTCAAAGTCTGGGGCCCTTAGCACAGGGTCAGACATGAGTGTCGCCTTAAGCTGGTTAAAGGCCTTTTGACATTCATCAGTCCACTGAACTGCATTTGGCTGTTTCTTTCTGGTTAGGTCTGTCAGTGGGGCGGCAATTTGGCTGTAGTGTGGTACAAATCGCCTATAATATCCGGCCACGCCTAAGAAGGATTGGACCTGTTTCTTTGACTTTGGAACCAGCCACTTTTGGATAGCATCCACTTTGGCCTGTAGGGGATTTATAGTTACTTGACCCACCTGGTGCCCCACGTAAGTCACTCTGTTTTGGCCTATTTGACACTTTTTAGCCTTAACAGTTAGTCCTGCCTGCCTGATGCGCTCGAAGACTTTTTCCAGGTGCTCCAGGTGTTCTGTCCATGAATCAGAAAAAATGGCCACATCATTGAGGTAGGCAACTGCAGATTCTCCCAATCCCACTAGGAGACCATCTACAAGTCTTTGGAAGGTGGCGGGTGCATTTCGCAGCCCGAAAGGGAGTACATTGAATTCATACACCCCTGCCTGGGTGACAAAGGCTGACCTTTCCTTGGCGGGTTCATCTAGTGGTACTTGCCAGTACCCCTTGGTTAAGTCTAAGGTAGAGATGAATTGGGCATGTCCCAATTTCTCCAATAGCTCATCTGTGCATGGCATTGGATAGTTGCCAGGACGAGTTACAGCATTTAGCTTACGGTAGTCCACGCAAAAGCGTATTTCCCCATCTGGTTTGGGAACTAGAACCACTGGAGATGCCCATGCACTGTTAGAGGGGCGGATTATACCCATCTGTAGCATGTCCTGATCTCCCTTTTTATAGCAGTTTGGGCATGAGGTGACTCCCGTTAGGGTGGGGTTCTAATTGGGTGAGCATTACCTGTGTCAATGGAGTGGTATGCCCGTTCGGTCCGTCCTGGGGTGGCTGACAACATTGGCACAAAGCTAGTGCACAGTTCCTTGATCTGCTGTCGCTGCAGACGTCCAAGGGTTGCGGAGAGGTTCACCTCTCCCACGCCACCGTCACTTTTTCCTTCATAGTAGACACCTTCAGGCCACTCCGCGTCATCTGTTTCCTGGGCTGTAAACTGGAAAATCTTTAATTCTCTGGAATAAAAGGGCTTAAGAGAATTAACATGGTATACCTTAGGCTTTATGTTGGAGGTGGGGGATGCTATGAGATAGTTAACAGCTCCTAGGTGCTCCTGGACCGTGAATGGTCCTTCCCACGACGCTTCCATTTTATGGGCCTGGAGGGCCTTTAAGACCATGACTTGGTCTCCTTCTTTGAAGTACCGTTCTCGGGAATGTTTGTCATACCGGGCCTTTTGCTCTTTCTGAGCATCCTTTAGGTTTTCTTTAGCAAGGGCTAAAGAGTGTCGGAGGGTGCTTTGTAGGTTGCTTACAAAGTCTAGAATGTTAGTTCCTGGAGAAGGCGTAAACCCCTCCCATTGCTGCTTCACCAACTGTAATGGCCCCTTAACCTCGCGGCCATACACAAGTTCAAATGGTGAAAACCTTAAACTGGGATGTGGTACAGCCCTGTAGGCAAAAAGCAACTGCTGCAACACTAGGTCCCAATCATTGGAGTGCTCATTTACGAATTTACGTATCATGGCCCCCAAAGTTCCATTAAACCTCTCCACCAGACCATTGGTTTGATGGTGATGAGGGGTGGCAACCAAGTGATTCACCCCATGAGCTTCCCACAGGTGTTTCATGGTCCCTGTCAGGAAATTAGTTCCCGAATCTGTAAGGATGTTGGAGGGCCAACCTACCCTGGCAAAAATGTCTGCTAATGCCTGGCACACACTTTTAGCCCTGGTGTTGCTTAAGGGTACTGCTTCCGGCCATCTGGTAGCAAAATCCATGAAAGTCAGTATGTACTGCTTTCCTCTGGGTGTCTTCTTTGGGAAAGGACCCAGAATATCCACAGCTACTCGCTGAAATGGGACCTCAATTATGGGTAGTGGCTGGAGAGGGGCTTTTACCTGGTCTTGGGGCTTTCCCACTCGTTGGCACACCTCACAAGACCGGACATAATTAGCAATGTCCTTGCCCATTCCCTCCCAGTGGAAGGACTTCCCCAACCGGTCTTTGGTTCTGTTCACCCCAGAATGGCCACTGGGATGATCATGAGCTAAGCTCAAGAGCTTTACCCGATACTTAGTGGGAACTACCAACTGTCTTTGAGGATGCCAGTCTTCCTGGTGCCCACCAGAAAGAGTCTCCTTGTATAAAAGTCCTTGTTCTACCACAAACCGGGATCGGTTAGAAGAGCTGAGAGGCGGTGCGGTGCTCCGTGCCACCGCCCAAGCTTTCTGAAGGCTGTCATCTGCTTCCTGCTCGGCCTGGCACTGTTCCCTTGATGCTGGAGACCTCAGGTCCTCCTTGGACTGTGGACTTGGGCTTGGTCCCTCTGGAAGCGATGCAGGTGCTGGGCCTGTTTCCGTTGACTGTGAACCGCTGTCCGCTGGTGCACTATGTTGTACTTCAGGCTCTGGCTGAGCCTCTTGGGTAGGGTTACCTGCTGCTTCTGCCAGTTCAGGCTCGCTAGTGCCCTCTGATGTTGGAGTTGTAGATGGGTTTGCAAGTGCTGGACTCAGTGCTGGCAATGATTCTGGTGCTGGTTGCATTGCCAGTTCCGGTTCTGGGACTGGCTTTGGCTGGGTCTCTGGGATTGGATCCACTACGGCTATTGTAGTCGTTGGCAGGGGATCCGGTTCCACCACCTTTGTTTGGGTCTCTGGTAACACAGACGGGGCCCTGGTGGACGGCTCAGGAACAGGGATGGGGGTGAAAGCTTGCTTAGCCTGGCTGTGGGTGACTATTCCCACCCTCTTGGCTAGCTTCACGTGGTTGGCCAAGTCTTCCCCCAGCAGCATGGGGATGGGATAATTGTCATAGACTGCAAAAGTCCACATTCCTGACCAGCCCTTGTACTGGACATGCAACTTGGCTGTAGGCAAGGTTACAGACTGTGACATGAAGGGTTGAATTGTCACTGGAGCCTCCGGGTTGATGAGTTTGGGGTCCACTAGGGATTGGTGGATAGTCGACACTTGTGCCCCAGTGTCCCTCCACGCGATAACCTTCTTTCCGCCCACTCTCAAGGTTTCCCTTCACTCCGAGGGTATGCGAGAGGCATCTGGGCCTGGGGATCTTTGGTGTGATTGTGGTGTAATGAACTGTAATCGGTTGGGGTTCTTGGGGCAGTGGGCCTTTATATGTCCCAGTTCATTACAGTTAAAACATCGCCCTGCTAAGGTATCACTGGGGCGATGTTGGTTGGTGGAGACTGGTGTGGTGGGGTGAGAAGGCGTCTGGGGTTTCCCTTGGGATGTAGGTGGAGCCTTGGGTTGTCCCCGGTGGTAAGATTTTGTTTCGGGTTGACCCTTCTGATATTCGCTCCAACTGCTACTAGTTTTTTTCTTTTCTGCCACCTCCACCCATTTGGCTCCAATCTCCCCCGCCTCGGTTACAGTTTTGGGCTTCCCATCTAGGATGTACCTTTCTATTTCCTCAGGAACACCCTCTAAAAACTGCTCCATTTGCATTAGGAAGGGCAACTCTTCTGTAGATTTAACATTTGCTCCTGATATCCAGGCATCCCAATTTTTCCAATGTGGTAGGCATGTCGGGTAAATGACAAGTCTAGTTTCCACCTTAGGGCCCTGAACCACCGACGGGCATGCTCAGGTGTTAGCCCCATTCTGATTCTGGCCTTGTTTTTAAAAAGTTCATAACTGTTCATGTGTTCCTTAGGCATTTCAGCCGCCACCTCTGCTAAGGGTCCACTGAGCTGCGGCCTCAGCTCTACCATGTACTGGGTTGGAGTGATGCTGTATCCAAGGCAGGCCCTTTCAAAATTTTCTAAGAAGGCCTCAGTATCATTGCCTGCCTTGTAGGTGGGGAATTTTCTGGGATGGGAAGCGGAACCTGGAGAGGGGTTGCTAGGGTTGGCTGGATTATTCTGCCTAGCCCTTGCTAATTCCAGTTCATGCTTCCTCTCTTTTTCCCTCTCCTCCCTCTCTTTTTGTTTTTGCTCCATCTCTTTTTCTTTTAGCTCCATCTCTTTTTGCCTTAGTTCCATCTCTTTTTGTTTTTCCTCCATAGCTCTTTTGTGTGCAGCCTCAGCCCTGGCCATCTGTCTGTTATGTTCCTTTTCATTCTCCTCAGCCTGGAATTTGACTAATTATAGGTCCTGTTGCAAAATTCTTTTTTCTTTGCCTGACATTTCCCCCCGGTCTACCTTAGCTATCTGGGGGGGGAGGGGGCGGACAGCTTGGAATCTTTGGTTACTGTAATGTGACTCTTAAAAAAACCAAGTAAAACAGGCTTTTGTGACTTGTCTTGGCAATATGTTAATGACCCTCCAGTGCTCACAGCTGGAGCTTCCCTCCTAACAAAAAGCCCTCTGTTAGAAGCTCTTATCTGTTTGCCTTCAGGGTATCTCTCCTTCACTGCTTCCCCAGCATCTCAAAGGGGGGGCGGGAAATCTGGCTTTTGGTTCCTAAAAAAAATCCCTCACCGCTGCCCACCATGTCAAGGCTGCTTCCCCACTTTGAACTTTAGGGTACAAATGTGGGGCCTGCATGAAACTTCTAAGCTTAACTACCAGCTTAGATCTGGTCCGCTGCCACCACTCCCAATGTGCTAATTCCCTTCCCTGGGTAGCCTTGGGAGACTCTTCACCAATTCCCTGGTGAATATAGATCCAAACCCCTTGGATCTTAGAACAAGGAGAAATTAACCATCCCCCCTCCTTTCTCCCACCAACTCCTGGTGGATCCAGATCCAACCCCCTTGGATCTAAAAACGAGGAAAAATCAATCAGGTATTAAGAAAAAGGCTTTTAATTAAAGAAAAGAAAGGTAAAAGAAAACCCTCTGGGAAAGATTAGCATACCAGCTACTCTCACAGACAACAGATTCCAAACACAGAGGATGTTCCCCTGGGCAAATCCTTAGTTACCCAAAAAAAAAATACCCAAAATACCCAATTTGACTATTCCTCTAATTGCACAAGACAGGTTACAAAGAAATAATCATAAACCTATTTATTTCCTTCACTAATACTCAGTATTTAATAAGAGGCTGAATTCTGGAAGTTTCCCACTCCAAACTGAAACTAAACAGACAAAGGGAACTTTCCTCCTTCCCTTTGAACCATCTGGTCCTCCCATTGGTTCCTCTGGTCAGGTGTCAGCTAGGCTAGGTGAACTTCTTAACCCTTTACAGGTAAAAGAGGCATTAACCCTTAACTATCTGTTTATGACAATGACAAACAAGCCCATGTTCATTGCTGTTCCCATCCCAGCAGAGAGAAACAGGAAGTGAAGGGGTGAAGTATGAAGAACTCTGCCATGTAGTGGAATGATTGTGGAAAACTAGAACAAAGTGATTATTGGAGCACTTGGGTATGAAGGAGCTGCTCATGAACATAGTAGGAGTGCAAGACATCGTGACCAATTACCTCCAAAAGACAGAGCTCTTGGGCACTGTGAGAATTTTAAGGAGAGTCAAAGGAGAATGAGTGCGGATTAGCAGTTAAAATGCAGGAATTCTGCAGAGGGTTTAACAAAATTCCGAACTACCCAAAACTATGGAGTTCATTTGTGGTCAGCATTTATTGGTGATTCATGGGGATATATTTTAGACAGTAGCTTTCTCTTTTTTAAGCTTAAAGAACTTGTATGTTGTGAAGGCTATTTGTTTAAGGAAAATTCCGATATTGGAATACTGAAGTATAATAAGAATAAGAAAAATAAAATTGAAATTGAAACATTATCATTATGATTATTACATTTTTAACATAACATCTTCTGATTACTACTTCATTTAAACCACCATTAGTAGCGTAAAAACCCACTACATTTTCCTTGATAATTTATCTGAGAGAGATCAGTCCCAAGTTTTATTGACACATGCTTCTGTTGTAACCTCAGTGGATTCCAAGACTGGAGAGATAAAGAGCAATTAGGGCACTCTAAAAAAGCCACCATATATTGTTTTTACATTAACCAGACAGACAGGTGAATATCAGTCTTCAACATGTATTGAAAGATGCCGCTGATACAACCCCTGTGAAAGACAACTTCTGAGAGAGGATGAAATCCACCCCACTGTGAAGGGTCTACACAAAGGCTACAGGGCACTTATTTTACACTTCACTGCTGAACAGAGGGCCTTGGTGTGGAAATGAGTGACACGTATGCTTTAGACAGACCCTCCGCACTGCGGGGAAATTCACCATTTCCAACCCCCTGCTTCTACCATTGATGTCAATGGGTAATAAATGCAGTTGAGTTCAGTAGGAACTGGATGGGATCTGCCCCATTGGCTCTATTTCCCCAGGCAGATCTAAGGTCCATCCATCCCTGAGTCAGGGATTGTTGGCCCTGCTCCCCTTATTCGTACAGGTAGCTCTTCCTGACAGCAGTGTCCCGTTGTATTTAACGGAACTGCACTAGTGGGTAAGGGCTGCCTGGACGAACTGTGGTTCACAGCATCACACCACAGGATGAGTTCCCATTATCTTGACTTTATTGCAACATACAATAACTACATACAAAATAGTTTGCTATTTGTTCTGAAATTCACAGCCTCACTAACAGCTTTCCTCAGAGCCTCCGTCACCTCTCTGTTTCTCAGGCTGTAGATGAGCGGATTGGCCAGAGGAGTCAGGACTGTGTAGAAGAGAGACAGCGCTTTGTGCAGATATCTCAGCATGTCGGTGTCTGGCAGCAGATAGACAATGATCAGGGTCCCATAGTAGAGTGTCACCACAATGAGGTGGGAGGAGCAGGTGGAAAAGGCCTTTTGCCTTCCGGTGGTGGAAGGGATTCTGTGGATGGTGGTGATGATGCACACATAGGATGCCAGGGTTAATAGGAAGGGAGGCAGTGTTAATATGGAGGAGAACAGGAAGGTCACAAGAACCATCAAGCGGGTGTCACTGCAGGACAGTTTTACTAACGGGGTGTAATCACAAAAGAAATGGTCAATTTCATCGGGGCCACAAAAAGTCATTTGTGATATCCAACATGCCGTGACGGTGCAAGCCACAAACCCACTTACCCAAGACCCAGCTGCCAGTCGGAAGCAGACGCTGCCATTCATAAGGGCTGCATAATGCAGTGGTTTGCATATCGCTAAATACCGATCATAAGACATCGCTGATAAGAGACAACATTCTACAGCTACCAGGGAACCAAAGAAATCAAGTTGTGCTACACAGCCAGGGACAGAAATGGTCCTGTCCCCAGTCAGGAGACTGGCCAGCATCCTGGGCAGGATGGTGGAGCTGTAGCAGGTCTCCAAGCAGGACAAGTTTCCCAGGAAGAGGTACATGGGGGTGTGAAGATGTTGATCAGCCACAACTAGCGCAACGATGAGGATGTTCCCTGCCACGGTCACAATGTAGATCACCAGGAACATCAGGAAGAGAGGAGTCTGCAGTTCAGGGAGATCCCCGAATCCCAGCAGGATGAATTCTGTGATTGACGTTTGATTTCTCCAGTCTCCAGTCCATTTCTCCATGTCTGCCATGGGCTCTATCAAGACATATAATTAAATAAATATAACCTATGGAATATGACATGAAAAAGGCAATTTGGGGTTTTGTGGTGTCATTGTAATTGTGTTGATGTTTAAATGCAGCCATGGATGAGTTTTTCCAGGATCTCTGCTTTTCCAGGCACCTGACCTTTGTCCTGCCAAAACCATCAACATAGATACTGTAACCCCGAACCTCTAGCCGGGCTGGTACCTCGATTATCTGCTGTTATGCTGTCTACTCCTGTGCAGTCTAGTGCTGTGGGTGAAATCTGGGAGTCACAAAAGTGGGGTTTGATTCCTAACTCAATGTGATCTTGAGAAAGCCATGTAGCTCTGTACCTCAGTTTCTGCAGCAGTAAAATGAGAACAATGGTGCCTTGTAAAGTGGCTTGTCATCTACTAATAAACGTAAGTATTTAATGTCTTCCCAATGCTTTGAGACCATTGACAGCTTTCTGTACACACTCACGAGTAAAGGCAAACACATCTCCTTGTCACACGGAGAGCTGATTGTTATACCAGTGTCTATATTAGTAAAGAGCAGTATACAAGTGTTTAGTTAAGCATTACTGTATTAGTTTTAGTGCTTGCTTATTCCTTCTTCAGATCTGTGAGAAAAATTTGTTGTTGTATTTGGCTCAAGCTGTAAACTCATATACAATAGGTTTTCTTATATCTTCTGGAACTGAGAAAGCGCTCTGAGAAATGAATGAATGAATATGCAGAGATAGATAGATAAACAGATAAGCCAGACAAAGTGTGTGTGTGTGTGTGGGGGGGGGGTGTTTGCAGTGACTTGCCTCCAAACTTTAATTAACAATAATCTAGAGCAGTGGTTCTCAAACTAGGGCCACCGCTTGTTCAGGGAAAGCCCGTGGTGTGCCGGGCCGGTTTGTTTACCTGCCGCATCTGCAGGTTCAGCTGATTGTGGCTCCCACTGGCCACGGTTCGCTGCTCCAGGCCAATGGGAGCTGCAGGAAGGGCGGCCAGCACATCCCTCGGCCCGCGCCGCTTCCCGCAGCCCCCACTGCCCTGGAGCGGTGAACCGCGGCCAGTGGGAGCCGCGATCGGCCAAACTTGCAGATGCGTCTGGTAAACAAACCGGTCCGGCCCTCCAGGGGCTTTCCCTGAACAAGCGGCGACCCTAGTTTGAGAACCACTGATCTAGAGGACTGCTTATACAGTGACCAAATGCGGAGACACAAATTCACATAAATCTTCAGAGATACCAGCCACCTCCATTCTGGCTAGTCCTGAATAAATCCAGAGTGTTCTACAGTCTAAAACTGCCCGGTCAGGGCATGTCTCATAGAAAGACAATGGTTCTGCTCAATGGTTATTCACTACAGTGGCTGATTAAAAAACTACCAAACAAACATTTTCACTAAAATTCCTAAAACCAAATGTTTTTGGCTGACAAAGTTATAAATCCCCAAATTTAAAGCCCAAACTGAAAATTATTCAACCATAATATGATTTTTTAAATAGTTTGGGTTGTTTTTTTTATTTGTTTTCCAATGAAATACTGAATTTTTTTTAGCAAAATTGGACACATCTTGTGAAAATTATTCTTTCCTTGAGAACCCAATTTTCCATCAACTAAATGCTGACAGAAATTTTTCTACCAGCCCTAGTAGGTACTATAGTGTAAGGAGAAAATATTTATTAGACAGAGGAGAATTGGAATGAGAACATACATAATCTTACATCATCTTTTGCCTTCTGGAAATTTGATAAGAGAGTTTGTCTTTCCTCCAAAACTGGTATAAGAAAAACTTGAGATCGCTGGGGTGACGTCTTCAAGCAGCCTTTCGGAGACCCAGGATACAGATTCTACAGTCTGTCTCTGATCCCCAAATTCTTCACGGATCTCAGGAAAGAGATTTATATTCCTACGAGTCACTCCCCAACAAAAATTCTTATCACTGGCCTGGCAGAGTTGGCTTGGATCTGTTACCAAAAGGCAAATGTCTGCCCTGTTTCATTATATGAGGGAGAAAAGTCTCCCTGGAGAATACTGCTGATGGGAATTTTCAACTGTTGTGAAGGTAGAGTTAATAATATAGTTATTTTTAGTCCTTACATTCCACGGGTATAACAGAGAGGGGAACTCAATGGGAAGGTGTTGGAGACAGAAAAGTTTCTATCCTCAAAGGAGATCTCTGTGGAATACGGGCATTGCGACACTTGATGTGATCAGTCATCCGCCTTCTCCACTGTCCTGTCTCTGACAGTGACCAGTACCTACTACATTCGATGAAGGTACAAGAAATCTCACAGAAGACAGTTATGCAACAAAATGCCTACACAGAATCTCCTCTGGTGACCTCTTTTCTTAGGCTTCCCTAGCTGTAAGGTGGGGATAATCACTTTTATTAATGACATTATTGGGTGTGGTGAATTGCTGTGAGGATCCATCTGTGGCTATTTGTCCAGGACGAGTAACTGAATTCAATGAAATTTGAACTCTGTGGAGAAAAAAATCATGTCAGGATATACCTGGCGTAACACATGAAATCAACTGGCCAGATCCCCAGAGAGTGATTTCAGTGACGCAACACAGAGTTGTCAGCTGCGGGTCTAGCCCAATGGGGTCGCACTGGTGTAAAGCGAGCGTTAAACCACTGAAGTCTAACGGGAATGACATTTGAATAGCTTTCTGTATGGCTACATTTTCCTCTCCCTCACTCCACATATACAGTTATGGTGGGTCTAGGTCTCTTCTCACTCGCCCCAGTGTAAATCAGCAGTAATCCCATTGCAGTTAAGGAGGCTGATTCTTCGGGGGCTCACCTTGATGTTAATCCGGAGTGACTCCTCTGAGGTCAGTGGATCACATTCTCCTCTCACTCATCCTGGTGTAAATCAGGAGTAACACCATTGAAAGCCATGAGGCTTGGTGCTCCGCTCACACAACACACTATGAATTAGGAGTAACTAATGAAATCAGCGGACCCAAATTTATTCTCACTTATGCTGGTGCAAAATCAAGAGGAACTCAAGTGAAGGCACTATAGTTAAATTGATATATGAAAACTTTTCACAGAACAAGACGTTAACTCCCACCTTCTATGCCCCCCCCCTCAAAAAACAACAACAATCCACAACTGATATGTGAACTTCAAAGAATTTCTACATTCTGGAATCAAAATGTTACATTTCCATTTGTTGACCCCAAACTGAATGTTTCGTGACATTGACCTCTGTGTCTGTCAGAGCTGCTGCAGTATCCCACGGGAACTGAAGTTCCAAGTCCCACATGTTTCATTCTCCTCCATGGGCCTTCCTCTCTGGCCAGACTACATCTCCCATGGTGCACTGTGGTCTCTCCCTGTGGCTGAGCTGCTGCAGTGGATCATGGGAGATGTGTGGAGAGGGAAGTCCATAACTTTACCCTTTGTTCAATGCTCGACAGACATGTGGCCTGGTTCTTCACTTGCTTGTCACCTTTTAGGAAGGGCTGAGCACCAGAGTGGGTTGAAAAAAAGTTCCATCAAAACATTTTTCAATTAACAAGAGGAAACATCCCCCCCCCCTGTTCCCCCCAGCAATTTTGTCCAAATGTATCCTTGTTTTTCCAGGCAGCTCTAGTTAGCACTTGGCATGACTGGATCATCTAGTCAGTGTTGCTCTTTAATTAGATCAAACTTTGCATTTTGTTTGAATGAAATGAGGGTGCTAGCTACTATTATGGCTTGTGGGAGCAAGTTCTATTCCGTGCCTTATCTCTCTATCTGTCTGTTTGCAGTGGTGTTGTAGCCATGTTGGTCCCAGGATATGAGAGAGACAAGATGAGTGAGGCAATATCTTTTTTTGGACCAATTTCTGTCAGTTGAAGGGACAAGCTTTTGAGCTTCACAGAGCTCTTCTTCAGGTCTGGGGAAGGAAAGCAGAGCGTCTGAGCTAAATTCAAGTTGGGACAGGTTTTTAAGCCTAAGGGGTTTACACATGCTATAGGAGACCACTTAACTTTGAGTGGGAAATTAAGGATCAGCAGGCAGTG
This sequence comes from Emys orbicularis, assembly GCF_028017835.1. Classification (NCBI taxonomy): domain Eukaryota; kingdom Metazoa; phylum Chordata; order Testudines; family Emydidae; genus Emys; species Emys orbicularis. The sequence continues at coordinate 53,302,105 of NC_088694.1, read as the reverse complement.
GGGTGTGTTACAAATTGTTATAATGAGCCATAAGACCAGTGTCTCTGTGGAGTCCATGATATTTAGTGTCTAGCAGAGTTATGAATTTAAGTTCCCAGGTTTGCCTTTGGAAGGGTGAGTACTGACAGGTTGGAATTGGATTGATTGCATTGTGAAAAGTGTTCACTTATGGGTTTTGTCCATTTTTCTGTGTGAGTTCAGCCGAGAGCATCGTGATTGTCTGGTTTCACCCTCAGTGTTGTTGTCTGGATATTTTCTGCACTGGATGAGGTACACCACATGTTGTGTGTAGCACCCATGAATCTCGAAAGGTACATTGTGGGGAATATTGATCATTGTTGCAGTGGAGATATGGCTGCAGGTTTTGCATCTGTTGTTCTGGCAGAGTCTGGTGCTGCTTTGAGTTGGTGTGTCCTGATCCGTGGTGAACGTGCTTCTGATGATGATTTTCAGGAGGTTGTGGGGTTGTTTGAAGGCCATAACAATCTAACCCTCACTTGCTCACTTCATTTTCAGTGGTCTCCCAAAACATGTGTTTACTCCTTATGCTTAACAATCTGTCCCAACTCAGGTCTGGCACCAGAACGGACAGCAGGAAGCCCATCTCTCCTGTGCTCTCATGGACATCCCCCGCACCTCCCGCAAGGCCCAGACACCACTGGAGGAGGATGCCATCTGAGTCAAGTGCGTAGGGGAGAAGATCAAGACCATGGCCGAGGGAATGCAGTAGACAGGGACATGGAGACTGGGACTGGGGTGGGTGGGAATAGAAACTGGGCCTGGGAGTTGGGGCAGAGCTGGGCCTGGAAAGTTGGGGGTAGGAGAGAGAGACTGGGGCCATTTTGGAAAGGAGACTGGGTCTGAGAGCTGAGGGGAGATATTGGGGTTGGGAGCTGAGTGGGGAAGACTGCTTGACAAAGAAACTGGGATTGGGACCTGATGAGGAAACAGGGAGATCAGATATCATGAATGAGGATGTGGGGGTCTCAGACTGGCTGGATAAAGAGTCTGGGACAAAGGGACTGGAGGCAGTGGGGAACGGGGATAGTGTTCGGTGAGGAGGGAAAACACATCTGATGAGAATCTGGGGTTCAGGGAGAAAACTGGGATTGGCTGGGCTAAGAGACAGGGACAAGAAGCCAGGCAGTGTGAAGCCCGGAACATGGAGCCTGGCGGTGGTGGGTGACATCAGAGGAGGAGCCAGAAGGGAGAAGATCTAGTAGTTCTAGTAAGAGGAGTCATACACACATTAAAGAAATATTCACATATATTATGTACGAACACGTTTACTGTGTCCGCAAGGGATTTATAACAAGGGGCACACACACTGCTCTACATCCAGAGACGCACACTCATGCGATCAAATGCAGAGGCATGTGATACATTAGTATAATATGAAGCGTTGGCTCCCTCACCTGCGATCTGCGCCATCGTCCATTTCCTCTAGAGGTGTATGTGCAGAGGTTGGGATTAGTAAGCGAGTCGAAGAGCAAACTGCACTACCTTAAAGTGCCCTCGAGAGGCTACAGAGATCAATGAATGCATGGCCTGTTAATGCGCTTTAGGACGCACCCCGCCATGTAGACAAGCCCTCAGTGAGCCTACTCGACTTCCTTAGGCTCCTTGGAAAATCCCATGCATAATCTTTATTCACATTGTGACAAAGTTCCTCCTCTATCATGGTGGGTCCTGCACTTATTGGCAGATTTTCTTGCCTCAGAGATTCACCATGTGGGTTGGGGAACAGCCCAGAGACCTTCCCCTCTGGAAGAACCCACAGTCCAGGTCAATTGGGAGGTTTGGGGGGAACCCAGGCCCTCCCTCTACTCCAGGTTCCAGCCCAGGGCCCTGTGGACTGCAGCTGTCTATAGTGCCTCCTGTAACAGCTGCATGACAGCTACAACTCCCTGGGCTACTTCCCCATGGCCTCCTCCAAACACCTTCCTTAGTCTCACCACAGGACCTTCCTCCTGGTGTCTGATAACGCTTGTGCTCCTCAGTCCTCCAGCAGCACACCCTCTCACTCTCAGCTCCTTGCGCCTCTTGCTCCCAGCTCCTCACACTCACACCACAAACTGAAGTGAGCTCCTTTTAAAACCCAGGTGCCCTGATTAGCCTGCCTTAATTGATTCTAGCAGCTTCTTGATTACTCTAGTGCAGCCCCTGCTCTGGTCACTCAGGGAACAGAAAACTACTCATCCAATGACCAGTATATTTGCCCTCTACCAGACTTCTGTACCCCACTGGTCTGGGTCTGTCACAACATGCAGAGTCTGGTGACTTCACTGGGACCCACGTGCATGAATAAGGAAGAACCATAGACCAATCACTTTGTATTTTATTTCACCTTAAACACGTTAGCTTGAATATCTGGATTCTGAGAAACCCATGAATTTACTGACAACTTTCCTCAGGGCCTCCTTGATCTCTCTCTTTCTCAGGCTGTAGATGAGCGGGTTGACCAGGGGAGTCAAGACAGTGTAAAAGACAGAGAACACTTTGTTTGGGGCTTTTGGTGAATTGGTATCTGGTAGCATATCATGGTCCCATAGTAAATTGTAACCACGGTGAGGTGAGAGGAGCAGGTGGAAAAGGCCTTTTGTTTCCCGGTGTTGGATGGGATTCTCAGGATGGTACTGATGATGCAAACATAGATGTCAGGGTTAATACAAAGGGAACCATGGAGAAGGCTGAGGAGCATATGAAAGCCACCACCTTCAGCCCACAGAGATCACTGCAGCTGAGTTTTATTACTGGGGTGAAATCACAAAAGAAACTGTCGATTTCATTTTGGCTGCAGAAAGTCAATGGTGACATCAATATTATCACCATGGCGATAGCCAGAAACCCACTCATCCAAGACGCAGTTGCTAAATGTAGACATAACCTACCATTCATGATGGCTGCTTAAAGTAGTGGTTTACATATGGCTAAATACGGACCGTAAGCCATCATGGATAGGACATAACATCCCGTACACACCAGAGAAGCAATGAAATAGAACTGCCTGACACAGCTGCTACCATAAATGGTTCTGTCCCCAGTCAGGAGACTGGCCAGCATCCTGGACAGGATGGTGGAGGTGTAGCAGGTCTCCAGGCAGGACAAGTTCCCCAGGAAGAAGTACATGGGGGTGTGCAAGTGCTGATCAGCCACAACTAGGACCACGATGAGGAGGTTCCCTGCCACATTCACAATGTAGATCACTAGAAAGAGCAGGAAGAGAAAAATCTGCAGCTCCAGGCGATCCCCAAATCCCAGGAGGACGAATTCCATCAGTGTTTGATTTCCCCACTCTGCGAAGTCCATGAAGTGTACGTAGAAAAAATTAAACAAAACCTGTGCAGCATAAAATTGATGAAATTAGAATTTTAATACAGGGTCAGTGATTAAACCCATAAATTTTCAGAATCCCCCCTTTCCCCACTGATCATTAACACGTCTGAGCTGAGAACCCAGTGAATGTGCATTTCCTGATCTCTCTGATGCCTGGGGCAGCCATAAATGCACAGCTGCATTTCATTAGCCACTCATCCTGTTGCAGTCTCCATTTCTTCCAGCCCTAACTATAAGACCCTGTGGGATTAGAACTGGTCCCACAGACCGGGATGGGTTGCTGACAGTTCCACATTGCTACTGGAAGCTTAGGCTGGAGGAGGCTCTGAAGCTAGGCAATGCAGGAAGTACCACCCAGTAGGGCCTGAGTGGCAGCCCCTCGCAGCCCACTGATTGGCTGATGCTGGCTGAGCAACAATGCAGGCTGCCTGTCTTCTCCTGCGCCAGACCCAGTTTGATGTAGATCCTAGACTCTGGCTTCTGGCCCTGGTTTGTCAGTGATTTTACTGTTTGCTTGCTGTCTATAAACTGGTGCCTGGCCCTGACTTCCTGGCATTCTGACTTGGCTCACTCCCAGTCTCAATGCTCGTCACCTGATTATGATTTTGCAGCTGACAGGTGGGCACAGCCTGCCCACAGCCTGGCCCTGACACTAACTCTGCTCTTAATAGTATCTTGCAGACACCTTTATTCAACTTCTTCCCCACATGTTTGGATAGAATCCAAACTTGTGTTGAAATAAAGCAAATCTAAACTCATCCTCCTTTCTTCTGCAATGTGGGACAGGGTGCAGATTTTCAAAGGTATTTGAAGCTTGTTAGGGACCTAACTCAATCAATGGGATCATGTACTTAGCATGTGTAGACACTTCTGAAAATCCCACACTGGCTACCTATCTGAATCTTTAGGTGCCATTAAACTCCTTTGAAAATCTGCACTCAGGCCTTCAATTTGTCTATATATTATCAGAACTGCAACAATTTCTGAGAACTTTGCCAATGGACACCCGCTGGAGGTCTGGCCCATTAACTTCAATGGAGCACCTCGGTTCCACATCAGCTGGCAAACTGATTTCCAAAGTTACGCTGGTTAACACCAGGTGCTCCACTGACGGTGGTGGCATTGGCCCTGGGTATTTAAAAATGAGACAATCCGCGTTTAAGCAGCTCCACCTTGTGGAAGAACTCGACCTCATTTTCTTTTGTTAAGACCAGGGTTCTCAGATTTTTAGACGGTTGACCCCTTCACACAGCAAGCCTCTGAGTGCGACCCCCCCTTATACATTAAAAACATGTTTTAATATATTTAACACCATTATAAATGCTGGAGGTTTTGGATGGAGGCTGATAGCTCGCGACCCCCCATGTAATAACCTCACGACCCCCTGAGGGGTCCCAACCAGCGCCGGCTCTAGGTTTTTTGCCGCCCCAAGCAAAAAATTTTTTCGCTGCCCCCCTCTTTTTTTGGCTTTTACACATGTTTGCATATTGGGGCAATAATCGCAGAATATAATCACACATCAGCATGTTTAGTTGACTCTGTTGCTGCAAATTTCAGAGCAGAAAGTCCAAGGAAAATCTTTAGCTCCTCTTTGAGCTGAAATAAAACAGTGCAATTAGTCAAACTGATCTTGGGAGATGCATGCAGGCTGATACGAACATCTAGGTAAATCAAAACGGTTAAAACTCAATGATCTTTCACTTGTTAAACAACATGTGTCGTTTACTCTGAAGGAAAAAAATAGGAAAAAGGCTCATAGAAAATTAAATTGCTCCAGGAAGAAAAACAATCCAACTCCCCCAAGGAACAGGAAGTGAGATACTTTATTACTATACATTGATCTGTCAGTGCCACTCATGGAAAGTCTGAGCAATCAAACATATGATGGTTACAGATATCTAACCAATGTTGAAATTAGTGGAGTTGAAAAGTTCAGCAGCGAGTGGCTGCAGGGACGGCTGCCCCACACCTCTTTCTGCTGGCAGCATGTGAGAGGAGGCCAGGCTGGGAAAGAAGGCTGAAATTGACCCTGTGCCAAGAAGGAGAGTTGAGTAAGGAAAACCCACAGTAACGTTCAGCCTTAAACCGCAAAGGGAAAAAAGGAAAAGGGGTAGGGGGAGAGGAAGGCGAAGGGGTGGCTGACTGTGCTGCTGAGCTGGGAGTGTGTGTGTGTGTGGGGGGGGGGGACATTAGCCAGGTCCAGCCTCTGCTAGAGCCATGGAGAGCCCGGTCCTGTCCTGTGTCCTTTGTCCGGGTGAGGGAATATCAGCGAGGCAAAGACCTGTCCAGAAAGGCTCTGCGGAGAAGCGGAGCAGCAGTTAGAGCCACTGGGGAAAGCTCTGGGGGAAGGGGAGAGAAGCAAGGGCAGCGAGCAGCAGCCCGGCTCCATGGAAGGGAGTGCGTCAGCTGGGGAAGAGGAGAACAGGGGTGGGGAAAGCGCCGCGCTCCCTTTGCAAGCTCCCAGCGGTTTCAGCTCCTCCTTGTGCTCCAGTTCGCCCGGGGCGGGGGACAAAGCCCCGCAGCAGGATCCCGGAGCAGCCTCCTCCTGCAGCCGGGTGGGGAAGAGCCAGCGGGAGAACAACAACGCACGTCCGAGTCTGAGGCGGGAGGAGGTGACATCCCCCAGCCGCCGCCCAGCCCTTACTGTCCACAGGCTGGAGCGCAGCCCTGGAGACCGCAGCAGCTGGTCTCGGAGGAGCCGGACCTGGTGATCGAAGTGTCCGGCTGGCGGATCCGAGCCCACAAGTCGGTGCTGGCGGCCAAGTCCCCGGACATCCTGCAGGTGAGGGGGGTGAGCTACGGGGCGCTGCGCCTGCTCATCGACATGACCGGCATGGGCGAGGTGCGCCACGACAACCTGGCTGAGGTGGTGAGCGGCGCCCGCGTGCTGCAGATGCCCTGCGCTCTGCCCTGCGCGGCTGAGGCCATGCGGGCCCAGCTGCGCCTCCACCACTGCTACGAGCCGCTGTGCCGCCCCTGGGAATGTGCCGCCCCAAGCAGGTGCTTGTTTTGCTGGTGCCTAGAGCCGGTCCTGTTTGGCACTCAGCTCGCCAGGGTAAGCCCCCTGGCCGGCCGGGCCGGTTTGTTTACGTGCCGTCAGCAGGTTCGGCCAATTGCGGCTCCCACTGGCTGCAGTTCACCACTCCAGGCCAATGGGGTGGCGGGAAGCGGGAGCCAGCACATCCCTCGTCCCGCGCCGCTTCCCGCAGCCCCCATTGGCCTGGGGCAGCGAACCGCAGCCAGTGGGAGCTGCGATCAGCCGAACCTGGCAACGCGGCAGGTAAACAAACTGGCCCAGCCCACCAGCGTGCTTACCCTGGTGAGTCGTGTGCCAAAGGTTGCCGATCCCTGCTCTAAACTCTGAGGTCATTTATTTGTAAAGGCAGGTGAAGCTGAGGTTTAGTCAAATGATTTAGCAACACCCACATGCAAATGAAGTAGGAAAACGGAGTGATAAAGGAGAGCAGGCGACCCTCACTGAAGAGCTGCCAGCAGAGGAAGGGTTACTGCTTTGCAGCCCACCAGGTTCTTGTGGAGAATGAAAATGATCTGTCTGGGGTTCTTTTTCTTTTTGGCAGCTTTCTCAGGTGAGTGGATAAACATACTGGTGTCTGGTTAGGACAGCTGGGCTAGGACAGGAAAGATGGTTTTAAGGCAAAGACGTAGCAGTGGGATTCAGGGATTCTGGATTCAAAATCCTAATTCTGAACAAATCAAAGTGTGGAATTTTAAAGCCACCTAGTGGATTTGGATACCCAACTTTCATTAATCTTTAATGGGAAGTAGGTGTCAAAATCCCTTAAACATGGGGATAACTGTACTTCCCTACTTCACAGGAGGGTGGTGTGAATAAATGAATTAGAAGATCAGAAACTGCTGTGAGGAGGGTAACAGAAGGATTTGGATACACCTGAGAAGAGGAGGAAAACAATGGTATTAACTGGGTTTTTATTGTCGATAATTGACAGGTGTCAGCTCCCAGATCCAGCTGACCCAGTGTGGGGCAGAAATCAAAAAGCCTGGAGAGTCTGTGACGGTGACGTGTAAAACCTCCGGCTACACCTTTACCAGCTATAGCATGTACTGGGTATGGCAGGCTCCCGGGAAAGCACTGGAGTGGATAGGAAATATCAATCCCAATACTGGTGGCACTGGCTATGCCCAGGCCTTCCAGGGGCAATTCACCATCACCAGGGACACCTCCATAAGCACGGCCTATCTACAGCTGAGCAGTCTGAGAACCGATGACACAGCCACGTATTACTGTGCTAGGCACACAGTGACACAGACCACATCTACAGCAATTCAAAAACTCTCCGTGAGAGAACCCCAGTCTCCGGAGAACACTGGAGCCTTTAGTCACCCCAGAGAGCGTTTGCCCATGTAAACAGACAGGGGGTAATTTCCCCCAAACTTCTTAGGCTCCTCACTCACTTAAACCTCATTGTAAGTAGATTTTTTTTCTGTCTCCTAAGTCGCTTCTCAAAATATGAATTAGGCTCCTGTGACACCGTCATTTGTCACATCAGCAAAACAGTCCTGGGTGAATGCCCTAAGCACCAGGCTATGGGGTATTTGGGGGAGGGGTCTTTCAATCTCTCCCATTCATGCTGTTCCACCATGACTAAATTAATACTCATTTGGTCTGCAAGAGAATGGGATGTGCTGGGGGTGTCTGAACCCCAGATGTCATCCTCCCCTTGACAGTGGAAGATATGGGCTCAAATCCCTGCTCCCACATCAGGCCAGGGTAGGGGAGGGAATTAAACTGGCTCTACCATGTCCCAGGCAAGTGTTCTAACCACTAGGATAAAAGCTAAGGGAAGCACCAACAGATCCTTCTCTGGCACAAGGGGGGTTGGGCGTGTATTTGTATGTTTTTGGATGCCCTGCGCCCTGCACTGCGTGGCTGAGGCCATGCGGGCCCAACTGCGCCTCCACAACTGCTACCAGCTGCTGTGCCGCCCCTGGGAATGTGCCACCCCAAGCACCTGCTTGTTTTGCTGGTGCCTAGAGCCGGTCCTGGTCCCAACCCCCAGTTTGAGAACCCCTGTGTTAAGATTTCGTTGATCTTCCCACTTGCTCTGCTCACATTATAAATACAAAAGAGTAGGGCATGCCAGTTAACAGGCGAAAACACACTAAAGCCATTTCTGTCGCCCTTCTTAAAGAGGAAGATATTGATATTTGAATCATAACCTTTAATTATGTACCCGTGACATTGATATTTCTCAACAGCTTTGCAAGAACTGGAGCCCAGCAGCTCTCTTCAAGATTCTATGTGTATCAACTGGGGAGGGAAACAAGCTTTCTAGTGTCTTATATTTGTTTGACATGGGAAGCTTCTATGATGGGCAAAGGTGCCCACCAGCAAAGAAGGAGGATCACATTTGTTATTCAGGCTGGGATTTTGAAAGGAACGAGACACATACATCTACCGCTATATGGATTCCCAGTGGGAGATGGTCTAAGACAGAAGTTGAGAAGCAGGGAAAGAGAGTCTCCAATATACCTCAATAATCTCAGTTGGTTCCATTCTGTGAGGGGAAAATCTCCCCCTTTTATATCTTCTTCTCAGTTGCTGGAAAGCTCTTTCACTGTGACCTGGGTCAGACAGTTCCCATTGTGTAGTGCTGTCTCTGAGAGATTTCTGTTGTACACAGTTCCTGGGGTAATCCTTGTGCTTGTGTGCATTTCCTCAATAAGCCGTTAACATTGTTTGGCCCTTTTACTGATGTACCTGAAAGACAGTTTGTTTACATTGACTGTCCGTGGGCTAATGGCAGCTGCGTGAAGCGGAGGCCAGCACATCCCTGCCGCCCGCACCGCTTCCTGCTGCTCCCATTGGCTGGGAATGGCAAATCACTGGCCGAAGAATGAAGCGGCAGCCAAAATGCCGCCGATCATGGCTTTTTTTTCCCCCCCCACTCACCGCTTGGGGCGGCGAAAATGCTGGTGCCGGCCCTGGGTTCAACATGGCGGTTACTATGCTGTAAAGCACCAAGATCAGTCTGTCATTGTCAGGCGAGTAGATGGACATGGGCTGACGTAGGTGAAGATGGAGCTCCCGTAGTACAGCAGGACAATGGTCGGGTGGAACCCGCAGGTAGAGAAAGTTTTGAATCTTCTCTCTGTGGAGCATATCTTCAGGATGGTGGAGATGTCCTGCTCCAGCCCTGCTCCCCTGCTTGGTGCCTGACTCCTGCTCTGACTGGTGAGACTGACTGCCTGCTGCCCTGCTAGGACTGACTTCCCACGTCCCAGTCCTGGCAAGCAGGAAGTCTGTGGCAAGTAAAATACAGCTGTAGGGAGCGGGGCTTCCATCCAAAGCAATAGGCCATATGACTGGTCAGAGCTTTGTTGCATGGACTGAGGCGTTTCCCTGGCCACCAATGAGGGGTTTCAGATGTCGGTGTTGGAGGCTGTTTGTGTCGGAGGCAAAAAGCCAGGTAAAGGATCTGTGAGTCTGGCCTGGAGAGGAAGCAAAGAGATGGAGCTCCTTGTACACGGAGCTCACTGGAGGGGCAGATTTGGGGATTTCTGAGCAAGGAAACTGCCTGCTGTGGCTGATCCTACTGTAATCAGTGAAACCGGACTCTGTGCACATTTTGTGTAAATAAACAAATCACACCCAGAATATACCTGACTCACATCACTGATTTCTCATCCTAATGTGAAGAACCCTGTAAGGCCCACTTGGGCTGAAATGGGAAACAATCTCGATGGATCATACAGAATCATATTGCTATGGGGGTGGAGCTCTGGTCTGCTCCCACCTCCCTTCATGAGCCCCCAAACCAGGTGGAGGTAGGTGAGGTTGTCACATCAGCAAGCTTTGCCAGCTTCATGCCAACTGAGAATTCTCTCCCCCACTACGGCTACATTAATTCCCCGACCCAATCTGGCCCTCCATCTTCATCCGTGTTTCCACCAAACCATTTCACGACCCCCTTATATTTTATTTTGTACAGCTGTAATGCCTAGGAGTCCTTCTCTTGGGCAAGGATCCCACTGTGCTAAGGTCTGTATCAACACAGAATAAAGTCCCTGCCCAAAGATCTTGCCTTGTATTATCCCTACGTTTATCCGTGATAATAAGTCTATAGAATACAACTACTACATTTGACCTCATAAACTTGAGGGAGGTTTTGGCCACTCCAACATTTTTCTGAACATTTTATTTTCTTTGCAATAGAATTGTAATAAAATGTTTAATGCCTTGCTACCCCCCTGATGTCTTTGTAACCCTCTCAAGGAGTTATGACTAGAGCTAGGGGAAAGAACAGTTTTCGGTTTGCTGGCAATATTAAAACAATCAACCAACCTAGTTTCAGGTGAAACTGACACTGATTTTTTTTTCCCCAAAATTTTTGGTGCATCAAAAGGTCATCTTGTTTCAGGTCAAATGACCTTTTTTGGTAAAAATCAAAACTTTTCATTTTGATTTTGGCCATAAAGTTTAAGGCCAGAAAGACTCACCACATCATCTATTCGACCTCCTGTATATTTAGGCATGGCAGTATTTGATTGCTGTTTTTATAAGCATTTTTCTATTTTGATTTAAATTTTCCCAGTTGCACAAAATGATGATGGGTTTTAAGCTTGTTTTTTAATTTTTATCTATTTAAATGTTCACAGTCTGGGGAAATTATGGAGGTGGGGGTCAGACAATAATTGTTTAATGGCAGAGAAGTTGAGATTCAAAAACGTAAAGCTTTCTCAGTGTCCAAACACACATCGTCAGTAACACAGGTCACCTGCACCATTTTTCCTAGAAGAGCTGGGTATGTGTGACCTCAGGGTTTGAATAGAAGGGGGCTGCAGGTCAGGACTTGAAGAGCATTAAAAGCTGGGGATGGTGGAGAGTCCGTGGCTGGAATATCAGGGGAATTGTGGGTCAGGATTGAGAGGCATCAGCAGAACTGTTTGGTTTGGGAGCCTAGTGCTTGAATGGAAGGAGCCTGTGGATGGGGATTGAAGGGCATCAGCTAAACCTCCCTTGCTGCAGTTTAAGCCCATTGCTTCTTGTTCTATCCTTAGAGGCTAAGGTGAACAAGTTTTCTCCCTCCTCCTTATGACACCCTTTTAGATACCTGAAAACTGCTATCATGTCCCCTCTGTCTTCTCTTCTCCAAACTAAACAAACCCAATTCCTTCAGCCTTCCTTCATAGGTCATGTTCTCAAGACCTTTAATCATTCTTGTTGCTCTTCTCTGGACCCTTTCCAATTTCTCCACATCTTTCTTGAAATGCGGTGCCCAGAACTGGACGCAATACTCCAGCTGAGGCCTAACCAGAGCAGAGTAGAGCGGAAGAATGACTTCTCGTGTCTTGCTCACAACACACCTGTTAATACATCCCAGAATCATGTTTGCTTTTTTTGCAACAGCATCACACTGTTGACTCATATTTAGCTTGTGGTCCACTATAACCCCTAGATCCCTTTCTGTCGTCCTCCTTCCTAGACAGTCTCTTCCCATTCTGTATGTGTGAAACTGATTGTTCCTTCCTAAGTGGAGCACTTTGCATTTGTCTTTATTAAACTTCATCCTGTTTACCTCAGACCATTTCTCCAATTTGTCCAGATCATTTTGAACTCCACTTGTTATACCTTTCCAGCAGGATTGGGAACCATTAATAACTACTCTCTGAGTACGGTTATCCAGCCAGTTATGCACCCACCTTATAGTAGCCCCATCTAAGTTGTATTTGCCTAGTTTATCAATAAGAATATCATACGAGACCGTATCAAATGCCTTACTAAAGTCTAGGTATACCACATCCACCGCTTCTCCCTTATCCACAAGACTCGTTATCCTATCAAAGAAAGCTATCAGATTGGTTTGACATGATTTGTTCTTTACAAATCCATGCTGGCTATTCCCTATCACCTTACCACCTTCCAAGTCTCTTTCAGGTATCCTTGGGGGTGGAGAGGCTATCTCTTGAGTTGAAACAAGAAGAAGAAATAAGGCATACGTGTTTAACAGTGAGCATAATTAGCCATTAGAACAATTTGCCAAGGGTCTTGGTGGATTCACCATCACTGACAATTTTTAAATCAAGATTGGATATTTGTCTAAATAATCTGCTATGGGAATTATTTTGCAGAAATTATCTGGCCTGAGTTATACAAGGAGTCAGACTAAATGATGACAAAAGTCCCTTCTGGCCTGGGAATCTATGATTTACATCGGTTTTGGTCTGGCTACATTGAGTCCAATGAAGCTAAACTAGTTTATACCAGCTGAGCATCTTGCCTTCTCATTCTTCGTCAAGCACTTTTTTGTACACACTGCTTTTTTCAAGGACTCTTTGATTTCCTTGTTCCTCAGCGTGTAGATAAAGGGGTTCAGGAGGGGAATGATGACCATGTTCAGCACAGAAACCACCTTGTTCAGCTCCAGTGAGGAGTCCACTTTTGGCCTCACGTACATGAAGATGACGGTCCCGTACAGTATGGAGACCACCGTGAGATGGGAGGCACAGGTGGAAAATGCCCTCTGCCTCCCACTGTTGGAAGGGATCCGCAATACGGCCGATATGATGAAAACATACGATATCGTGGTGAAGGAGAAGGAGCTCAAGAGAACTAAGGCAGCCACTGCAAACACTACCTGCTCTATGAAGCGGGTGTCGGCACAAGCCAACTTCAGAATGGGGCCACATCACAGTAGAAGTGGTTAATGAGGTTTGGGCCACAGAAGGGGAGTTGGCAAACCAGGATGGTCTGCAGGAAGAGTCAAGAAGCCACCCAACCACGACCCCAAGGCTAACCGAAGGCAGAGCCCATTGGTCATGATAGCCCCATAATGCAAGGGGTCACAGACAGCTAAGTATCGGTCAAAGGACATGGCGGCCAGCAGGAAAAACTCGGTGGCACCCAGGAAGAAGTAGAAAAAGGCTTGTGTCAAGCAGCATCAGAGGGAGATGGACCTCTTCTTGGCCAAGAAATTAGCCAGCATCTTTGGCACCAGCGTGGTGATGTACCAGAGCTCAAGGAAGGAGAGGTTCCCCAGGAAGAAATACATGGGGGTGTGGAGACGAGGGTCACAGATAACAATAACAATGATGAGAACGTTGCCGACGATAGTGAGTATATACATGAGCAGAACCACCATGAAGAGAGAGGTCTGCAGATCTAGGGACATAGGGAACCCACGGAGGATAAACTCATTCACTAAGGTTTGGTTTCCGACGTGCATCGTTGGTTGGGAAATTCTCACTCTGCTCCCCTTTGCCTGTAATGAATAATAATAAAATCAGTTTTCAGGGCGATCTGCACTATAAGTGTGTTATTAACTCAGTTAGCTAACTTGGGTTCAAATAACAGCAAAGACACAGCAACACAGCTTAGCAGCTCAAGTCCAAGGCCAAAGTACAAGCTGATTAAACCTATAGGCTTCAATTCAAGCTGAGTTGCTGTGTCTCCATTGCTATGTTAGCGTTAAGAATACACCCCTTTTCTTTTGTAACAGCGAAGACGACATGCCCTCGGGGTGCAAACCCTCCAGATTACGGGCCCTATGCCTTCGTCTCTTAGGCTAGAGCCCTGCGGTTCTTCCACTCTTCCACCAAGGCTTGTGTACACTTAAAACATTGCAGCTGTGCAGCTGTAGTGCTTCAGTGTAGACACGAACTACGCCGACGGGACGGGTTCTCCTGTCCGCTTGATTGGATTTGACCCCCCCTCCAAGCCTTCCATTCAGGAGCTGTGACCAGTGCATGTGTGTGTACAGTGACTCAAAACAGCCTCATCCAAATGACATACTCTTTAATATCAACAGCAGAACGGCGCAGGACATTGTTTTGCCATCACATGAATATTTTCAGGATTTAACAAAAAATTCTGCTCCATATAGAGATGAAGCCACAATGTTTCAGGTTTGTTTGTTTTTTAAACTAAACAAAAACAGACAGACAGTGAGAGATAGACCTCAGTTTCTCCTGTTGGAAGTGTTCCACTTTGTATAAAATAGAGAGGCTGTATACACCAGTGGTTAATGCACTCGCCTTAGATGTAAGAGTGCCTGGTTCAAACCCCTTCTCCAAATGAGCCAGAGCAAAAACTTGAACCTGGGTGTCCCACATCCCAACTGAGTGCCCTAAACACCCACCAATTCTCAGCCTGATGTCTCCTGTTCTGCTGTTTCAGCCAGAAATTTCATCCTGGACCTGAGAAACCTTCCCAGTAATGACAGGTTTCAGAGTAGCAGCCGTGTTAGTCTGTATCCGCAAAAAGAACAGGAGTACTTGTGGCACCTTAGAGACTAACAAATTTATTATATGCATCCGAAGAAGTGGGTTGTAGCCCACGAAAGCTTATGCTCTAATAAATTTGTTAGTCTCTAAGGTGCCACAAGTACTCCTGTTCTTTCTTCCCAGTAAAACTTCTGTGGAAACCAACCCTTTCCCACAAAAAGATTTGCTTTCAACAATTTGGAATTTTACAATGAAAAGCTGTTTCATTGAGAAATTCCTGACCTGCTCTACTCAACTGTAGGAATGAAGCATAAAAAGAGAAAAGGGGTTTCAACACAAACAGTATCTACACTCCTTTTTTCTCCTAAAGCTTAGGTAGGCCTAAGTCATCTCATGTATCCCACACTTCCCAGACTGGGGGAATGGCTGAGATCTCTGCCTTTCTCTTGAGCTTCAGGGCCTCTGGTTTTTCTCCACCCCAAAGTTTTGTTTCAGATTCCCACCAGGATTTCCCTCGCCACCGTGTCAATCCAGAGGTGTTGAACTCAGCATGGTCACAGATGGGAAAGCAGGTAAACTTCAAAGGGGACAATATTTATCAGTAAATGGATGGCTATTGGCTATGAAGAAGAATAGGTTAGACCTTCACCTTCATTGACTGCAGTGGAACTACATGGATTTATACCAGCTGCAGTCTGATCCACACTATTTAAATATGATAATCCAGAACACAAATCTGTCTATCCCCATACACACACAATCCATCCACCTACTTTTCCAGTACACACCGCTCTCTTTCGTCTCATAGACTAAGAGATGAATGAGTGTCTCCATCCATCCTCATCGGAGGTGGTCAGGAATTTCTTGACAGAAAATTTTCTTCGTCAGAAAATGCCGTTTAAACAAAACTGATTTTTTTTATTGGAAGCATCTCAGTTTCAATTCAACTTTCATGGGGAAGATTTCTCAGATCCTGGATGGAATTTCTGGTCGAAACCAAGAGAGAGGGAGAACTCAAGGCCTAATATGAGCCAGTATCCTAGTGGTTAGGACACTTTTGGGGGGATATAGGAGACTTAAGTGCAAATCCTTGTTCGGCCTTATTCACAGCTGGGACTTAAAGCTGTCTTTGTCAGCTCCGTGTTCCAGCCACCTGACAGTTCTGGGTTGGGTCTCCATTTTTAATGGAAATGTTTGAAAGATCTCAGTGTTGTCTCAGTGTGAAATAAAATCTGTTTTCTCTTTTTGGAAAAATAGAATTTGTTTTCCATACAGCCCAAATTCCCCTTAAACACTCATCTACCTCTGTCTACCATCCCATATACACTTACCTGTCTGGATGAATGAACATTTAGAGTCAAAGTGTTTTCTGTTCCCTGTAATATGGCAACGTAATTGAACACAATATACTCACATTATATTCTTTATTGATGAGAATTTCTGGAGACGTTATCGCTTGGCCACCTTTAATTCAAACCTAGTCATGCAAAGTGCAAGATGGTTCTTTGAAGAAAATACATTGAAATGTTAGCTATGCCATTCAAAACTGAACAGAGCTATTTCACTGAACTGGTGATAAATTCAAACTGGTTATTTTAAACATATCCTTGAATTTCATGATTTATGGAAATTCACTTGTCTCAGTGCATCAGCATTAGAATACAAAACCTCATGCAAAAGCAAACACTGGATATGGTAGGGTGACAGGGACAGGGGTGGGGGATAATAGGCGCTTATATAAGAAAAAGTCCCCAAAACAGGACTGTCCCTATAAAAACACGACATCTGCACACCCTAGGACATGGGACTATAGCCTTCCTTCAAGGGACCCAGGTGTGACACCGGGGCAGCAAAGCTCGTGGGGATTTAAGCCTCTGGAAATGTCCCTCTCTAGTCTGTATTTCCCCTCCGCACATATCCCAGGCGCACGAGTTACTCCGGCGCTCTAGTGGCCCATGGGGCTTTTCAGCTCCTCTGTCTCAATAAGAAATTCAGGCAGATACACCCGGCTCAAGCAGATTCCGATGCAGTCGTTGCCCAATGCTGCATAAGTACCGCACCCAGTCAAACAAAACAACAACAACATTGCAAAGTGCAAACGTGTAAAAGCCAAAAAAAAGGGGGGGGGGCAGACAATTTTTTTTTTGCTTGGGGCGGCAAAAAACCTAGAGCCTGCCCTGGCTTGATGCAGTTGCATTGCCTCACTATAGTCAGTAGCGTAGCTGGGGGGGAGCAGGGGGAGCGGCCACTTCCCCACTGAGCACATGGCGCCTTAGTAGGAAGGTCCTGGATTTTTTCCCCTTCCCCTCCCCTTCCCCCCCCCATGCAGAGTACGGCACTGCTGATTAGCCGCCTGGGCCGAGTTGAGCTGCTCCCATTGGTCCTCCAGCAGCCAGACCCCCCTCGCCCCTCCCCCGCCTCAGCACGCTGCGGGGGAGGGCTGGGCGCTGGCAGCATGTTTAACTTTGGCTCCAGGGGCAGCCAGCGGCTCGATCTGCATGGTGGTAAGGGGAGTCCGGGGGGCAGTCAGGGAGCAGGGGATGGTTGGGGGGGGACTTTCTGGGGGCAGGGGTGTGGAGAGGGGCTGGAATATGCATCCCGAGTGATTAAAGGCCCCAAACGCTGCTGAAAGAGCTGGGGAAGTTGCAAGCTTTCTCTGCTGGGCTTTTCATCTGGGTAATACAATGCAAACCTGCTTGAGGCACCGCACAAGAGAGATTTATTGAGGAAGTTCATGCATCTCACAGCTTAAGCTCTTCTAAGCTTGCTGCCATGGCACAAAAGGATTTGGGAGCAGTTAACAATCCTGTGTGGTTAAGAGATTTTCTTTTCCTGGGCCGTGCTAGCCAATGCCACAGGGCCCCACAGGGGAGACTGAGTGAGTAACCCCACTTGTGTCCTCTGCCCAGACACAATCCCTTCGCTGCTTCTTTAACTTGTGTTTGCAAGGGTCTCATTAACATGCTGCAGCTGAACGCCCCTCCCCCAGGCCTTCCCTCCAGAGACACAGCCTCCTGGCTTCTCCTTCTTCCTCCCTTTCTCCGTCTCTGCGGTTTTTCTCCATGACCCGTCCCTTTGTCTGTACTCCCTCCCCACCCCATGCACTGTATTAAGCACGGCTCTGCCTCTCTTGTTGATGGGCTCTGAGCTGGGATGGCAGAGACAGCGCTATTGTCAGGGCCTCCCAGAGGATTCAGGGGGCCTGGGGCAAAGCGGGGGAGCTGCGGCGCTTGTACTCACCTGGCGGCGGTCCGGGTCTTCGGCGGCATTTCGGCGGCGGGGGGCCCTTCAGTCGCTCCGCGTCTTCAGCAGCACTGAAGGGCCCCCGCCGCCGAAGACCCGGACCGCAGCCAGGCCAGGGATCACGGGGCCCCTGCAGCGCCCCGGGCAAATTGCCCCACTTGCTACCCCCTCTGGGGCCCTGGCTATTGTTGTGTTCTCTGCTAGGTCTGTTTGTGCCAGACTCTAGCAATAACCCTCTGCCTGCTTGCAAAGGCTTCTGGCTTAACACTAAAGCCAGGTGCTAGGGCAGAAGCAGCTGCCCATGTACCCTCAATGGCAGGAGCTGTGCGTGGCCCCTTGCCCCCCCTTTGGATTATGGGGTGTGTCTCGGTGTATATTGGGGGTCCTGTCAGGCTTGTGAGTCCTGGGGGTCTGTCTGGGGGCGGGGGTGTGGATAAGGGTCAGGGCAGTCTGGGGACAGGTAGAAGATAGGGTCCTAGGGGGGCAGTTAGGGGGGGGGTCTCAGGAGGAGGCAGTCAGGGGACAAGGCGCAGGGAGCCTTAGGTAGGGTGTGGGGTCCTGGGGAACAGTTAGGGACAGGGGTCCCAGGAGGGGGCAGTCAGGGGACAAGGAGTGGGGGGTGTTGGGGGTTCTGAGGGGGGCAGTCAGGGGGCAGGAAGTGGGAGGGAGTGGATGTAATTAGTAATTTGATATGTCGGGTGGTGCCTTTTTTTATGTGTTCGCACCCCCTGATGTTAGAACCTGGCTACGCCACTGACTATAGTGCAAACCTTTCCACGTAACTAACAGTACCAAATCTCACAAACCAGCTTTTCTGGGTAATTCCCCAACCCCCCAACCCCCAAGTTGATTAGTGCTAAGGATGGAAAGATCACACTTTAGTATGGTCCCAATCACAAATTGTTTATAAAGGAAGAACAAAATGGAACATAGAACATTTTACATCAGTTTAATATGTTAAGGCCTGAAGGGACCATTAAACAATCTAGTCTCACCTCCTGCATAACCCAGTTATTTAACCCAACAGCTTGTCTTTGGCTGAGGCACATCCTCCAGAAAGGCATCCAGGTTGGATCTGAAGACCTCCAGGGCTGAACATAAACCAAACCAGAACAAGCCTGATTTAAACTGAAATCAGAGGGGAGGCAGAGGATTTATTAACCCTTTTGCAATGGTTCAACTAACCCCATTTAAAATCCCACCTTAAGTTAAACCTGCACAACTCGATGCAAACACACTATAGAGAGTGACTGTTCTGAGGGGCTTTTGCAGGCTGGGCTATTTATCTGTCCCGCATCACTGTAGTGTCTGAGCGCCGCACAGCCGTGAGTGCAGTTAGCCTCTCAACACCCCTGGGAAGTAGGGCAATTCTACTATCCCCATTTTATAAATGGCACAGAGACCCAGGGTCACAGAGTTGGGGGTTGAACAGGGAACACATTCCCCATCTCCCAAGCCCTAGGGTAGACCCCAACCAAGACAAGATTCATCTGAATTCAAAGCTCAATCACAGTATGCCCTTACACAGCTTGTTATTCAGCTATTTCCCCCCCTCTCTGCAGCAGAGAGATAGGAAAGGAGCATGTGTGAACCTTTCCATACCCATTGACGTGACTGTTGGCTTTAAATGGACACCAGAGGGAGGCAAAGGACTAGAAAAGAGGATAGGGCTGCTCTGTTTCACAGCGATACAATTCACACCTGTTTTTGTTCTACAGCAGAATTCACACAGAGGAAACCCCCTCGCATTGACCACATCCTCTCCTAGCCCTGCAGGCTTCCCACAGCGGACAGAGCGCTCCTGAAGTCAACGAGTTTTTGCCCACCCCACAAGCCTAGAGTTTGATAGTGAATCCCAGTCACCCCCCTACTTTCCATGTTCCCTGTATTCTTTTTACTCCTACACTGACAGTCCTTATTGGCTTGTATTTATAGTTCGGAGGGTGCTTGAAACTGAATTGAAGTGGTCTATGCAAATCCAGTGACAAGGCAGCCTATTAAAAGGCAAGCAAACAGGAATATTCACGGAGAAAATTGGTACCCAAGTCATTCTCTACAAAGGTGTATCTGGGCTGTTAAAGGAGTATATCCCAAATCTGCCAAACGATTCCAATTATTCTGTTTTTTCCTTTCAGAAATCTTTTCAGGTCAGCATTTTCCTTCCTTTTTTAAAGTTTAGTTTATGCAAAACCAGGACATTCTGGCAAAGACTTTCAGATATTGGTGCTGAGAATTAAGATTTTGACTTTGACAAAAATTTGGAAGCACAACTGCCATTAAAATGAATTAGAGGTGGTTGACCAATTATCACCATATGCAGCTTTGAAAAATCATACCCTAGGGCTGATATTTTTCCAAAGGAGCCTAGGGGACTTATGCACCCAAATCCCACTAAAAGTCGGTGAGAGTTAGGTGCCTAAATGCCTTACACCACTTTGAACATCCCAATGCTAAATCTTTATTTAGACGTACAATTGACTCCACCAGCTTCCATGGATTTACACTAGAGCCGTTTTGTGCTCAAGCAGTTCTGAAGACATTTGCTTATTTAGATGCCCAATGTGAATTTAGGGCCAGATTTTTAAAGGTATTTAGGCACCTAAATGTGCAGATAGACACCTTTGAAAAATCACACTAGTCCCCTGTCACCTGGGCCTCACTTATTCCAATGGGAGTTAGACACCTTGGTGGAAACCCCAATAGGTCTTTAACTGCATCTTTAGGCCCGTAAAGAACTTTAAATATCGGGCCCTTAAGGAGCCTAGAGTAAAAAGTTTGAAAAGTGATTACATGAGTTAGGTGCACAAGTCCCAATGAAAGCCAATGGGATTTAGGCTTCTGAGTCTTTTAAGTGCTGTTGGAAATTAACTTTAGGCCCAATGTTGGGATTTCCAGAGACCCCAAGGGAGTTAGATGCCAAAATCCCATTGAATTTCAATGGGATATGGACACGCAACTCTTCGGAAGTTTGACACACCCATCCCCAAGAAATGAAAATATTGGATACTTTTTTTTAGAATATTAACTACCATAATTCTGTCTTTACAGGAGTCAAGCTGTAGCAGAGTCCGGAGGGGATATGAGAAAGCCCAGAGACTCTCTCCGCCTCTCCTGCAAAGCCTCCGGGTTCACCTTCAACATCTACTGGATGAATTGAGTCCATCAGGCTCCTGTGAAGGGACTGGAGTGGGTGTCCACGGTTACCAGTGATGGCAGACAAGCCTACTACTCCCCGGCTGTTCTTGGGAGGTTCACCATCTCCAGGGACAATTCCAACAGCCTGGTGTTCTTACAGACGGGCAGCCTGAAACCTCAAGCCACTGCCGTGTGTTACTGTTCCCGACATACAGTGAGGAAAACCAGGTTATTGTCCTTGCAAGAGAACATCAAGCATGTGTTAGCAAAGGGAGGGGAGGTGGAGCAGAAATACAGAAGAAGCTGAGAGGTTTTTGGTAGGATTGTGGCAGGAAAAAGAAGTCACTGTGAAGAGAACAAATCCTGTTTACACCAGCAAGGCCCCTCTTCTCTGCTTCCTCTTCCTGTAGCATCTCTAACAGGTGAGCATGTCCAAAAAGATCTATGAATTTCTCATAAGCAGTATTATCGTAGCTCCTAGCAACCCAGACTGACATCAAAGCCCCATTCACTGGGCTCTTGCAGAAAGACAGACACTGTTCTTGCCCTAAAAAGATTAAAATCTAAACAGACACGGCAGATAAAGAGTGGGAGAAAGACAGGGTTACTATCAATATTTTACAGAGGGAAAGATGGAGAAGTCAAAAGATTCTTAAGCATTCTTCCTGTTTATCCACAGGTGTCTGGTCCCAGATCCAGTTTGTTCAGTCTGGGGCAGAAATTAAAAAGCCTGGCGAATCCGTGAAGCTCACTTGCAAACCATCCGGTTATACATTTACTGACTACTCCATGTGCTGGGTCCGACAGGCTCTGGGGAAAGGGCTGGAGTGGGTAGCAAGGATTAGGACTGACAATTTCAACACTTTCTACCCTGAGGCTCTGAAAGGGCGAACCACGATCAGCGTGGACACCTCCATCAGCACAACGTATCTCCAGATGAACAGCCTGAAATCTGAAGACACCGCTGTGTATTACTGTGCAAGACACACAGTGAGAAAACACACATTCATGGCCATTCATAAACCCCCCTGAAAGAGGAAGTAATTGCTGACTTTGGCATCAAATATGCAGATCCCCTAAAATGTCCTATTGTCACAGCAAAACTCAGGCCCCAGTCCTGGAAGCACTTACACCCATGCTGACCTTTACTCGCGTGTGTAGCCATATTGGCTGGGATTCTCAATGGGGTTTGAAAAGCCTAGTGTAAGAGTCATGGCCTCAGAGAGGTATTAAAAAAGGCACAGTTCTTGCGATATCCTATTCCCATGGACAATTTTAAAGAAAGTCACGTAGTTCCCTAAAAGGCTACACCCGGTAAACAGGGGAATCTCCAGTTGGAATCGGAGGTTATATTACCTCTGTTATTGGCACTGGTGCGACAGCTGCTGGAATGCTGTGTCCACTTCCAGTGGCTACAGGTCAAAAAGGATGTTGATAAATTGGAGACGGTTCAGAGAAACGCCACCAGAATGATTAAAGGATTAGACAAACCTGCCTTACAGTGAGAAACTCCAAGAGCTCAATCTGTTTTCTCTCAACAAAGAGAAGATTAAGGGGCTCTGTGAAAGTGAGGGATCATTGTCCAGGATGGGTTGTAGATCACTGATGATGTGTTGCCTTTAGTGAACTTTGCACCAGGCCCATAATGCACAATATTGCCAAACATCCCTAGAAAATACAGGAAACCACAATACCTTTAAAGGCCACTAGACTGAAGATACAATTCAGTCAAAATATGCTGTTGATGCTGGATAAAGAGCTCATGGTGTCTAGTCATGAGCTGCCCAGACCCCTCCTTGTGTCCTAGCCATGCAGATACACAGATATTAAAGGACTCTGGCAGGGCATTAAGGATATGAATTTGCAGGGCTTCTTTTTATAAGCCATGTTTTAGCTCTAGCCCTCAAGCTGTTTTAGGTATTTCTATTGTTCCCACACGTCACCTGTGCTTAGACAAGTTAGATGTCCTCAAGTCAGCAGGGCCAGATGAAATACACCATAGAATACTTAGGGACCTGGCCAAAGAGATCTTCACCATTAACCATTATCTTTGAGAACTCGGAGGAGGACAGGAGAGATCCCAGAGGACTGGAAGAGGGCAAGTGGTACCTCTCAATAAAAAGAGGAATAAGGAAAACCGAAGAATTATAAACCACTAAACTTAACTTCTGTACCCAGAAAGAATGGAGCAAATAATCAATTTGTAAGAACCTAGAAGATAAGGTGACAAGTAACAGTCAGTCACGTCAAACCCACCTCACATCCTTCTTTGACAGAGTAACAAGATTTGGGGGGGTGGGGCGCATGGGAACAGTAGATGTGGTATATCTCAGTTTCAGTAAGGAATGTGATACTGTCCCAGGTGCCTTCTCATAAGCCAGCTAGGGAAATATAGTCTGATGAACCTATTATAAGGTAGGTGCACAACTAGTTAGAAAATGTACTCAGATAGTAGTTATCAATGATTCACACTCAAGCTGGAAGGGATTATCGAGTGGGGTCCCACAGGTATCTGTCCTGGGTCTGGTTCTATTCAATAGCTCCATAAATGACTTGGATAATGGCAGAGAGAGTGCATTATAAAGTTTGCAGATAATACCAATCTGGGAGGGGTTACAAGCACTTTAGAGAACAGGATTAGAATTCAGAATGATCTTGACAAACCAGAGACATGGTCTGAAATACATAGGCTGCATCCACTCTCACTGCCTGTGTATCTAAACCAGGCAGTGAAAGGCTCTGGCAGGGGGAGGAGCAGTAAATTCCTTCATGACCCTAAATATCTGTCAGTTGGATCCTGAGCACGTGGTCGAGACCCACCAGCCAGACACCTGGGAAAGAATTCTCTGTAGTAACTCAGAGACCTCCCCACCTAGTGTCCCATCACTGGCCATTGGGGATATTTGCTACCAGCAGTTGTAGATGTGCCTGCAATGGCATGTGGCCAACTCATCATGCCATCACCACCCCCCACCATAAGTTTATCAAGCTCAGTCTTTAAACCAGTTGGTTTTTTTGCCCTCCCCCCTTTTTAGTATTAATTCTGGCTGAGATTTTCAAAGCCATTTAAAGGCATTTTGATGCCTGGTTTTTATTAGGAAGAAAGGCAGTTTGGGAAATCTTAACCTAAGTAAACTGGAAACCTACTCCTATTGTTACCTCATCTTCCCTCTGTCCTACCCCTTTGTTTGCTGCCTGGCTTGAAAGACTTTTTGAACTGCCTCATGCAAATTAAGTAGGGCAGCTTCTCTTTTTAAGAGACAGAGAATGTCTCCTTCTCTGGCACACTCCAAGTACCCTACTTTGTGCTGTATATCTTCGTCTGTTCCAGTAGATTTATGATTCAAAAATATTATGATGTGTTTCATTTTTCTTTCCCTGCTGGGAGCTCTCTCAGGTAAGAACCTCCGAGGCACCTGGGATAAAAGAAGGAAACAAATACAGCCAAAGGGAACATTCAATTCAATCTTTGATTTTCCAGAGCACGGAAGATGCTTTGCTGAATCCTGGCCTAGATGTTTAATATTTGTCTATTTGCAGGTGTCTGGTCACAAATCCAGTTAATCCAGTCTGGGGCAGAACTGGAATTGTGCCACCCCAAGCACATGCTTGGTCTGCTGGTGCCTAGAGCTGGTCCTCTGCGAAACGCATCTCCAAAGGAGCTGTTCAGTCACCTCCATTCCCACTCACACCGACTGAAGCTGAGACATATTGAGCCTTTTAACGCACTTGTGGGACAAACAATTACAGCCACTTAGCTCCTACCTGCCCCAACACTGCGCTCCTACAGCCTGTGCCGGGAGGCAGAGAAAGCCCGATCCACAGCCAGTGTGAATCAGCTCAGCTTCCCTGGAACCAACGGGCCAAGTGCTCTCATGATGTAAACAGGTGTGACTTCATTGACGTGAATGGGCCAGATCCCATTCAGCATAAATCAGCGTAGCCAGTTAATGTCAGGGAGCTGGCCATGCAGCCAGTGTCCATCAGCCAGAGCTCCTGTGAAGTCCAGGGGGCAGTGGGGAAATCAGCAGAACTGGATTCTTGCCGGTTTTCACCAATTGAAACACTTCTCTCAGCCTGACTTTGTGTTTCAAAATATTTTGACTGTGGGGAGAAATTAACAAGAAAAAGAAAACAAAAAAAACTCAGGATTGAGACATTTCTATCCTACAGCCTGGCTAAGTCGGGTTCTGACTAATTTCCTGGTTCCATATTAAGAAGCTGACACTGGAAAGGAAAGAGGAAGATTGCGCAAGAGTTACACAGCAGTTTGGCCGGCTGCATGTTTCTGTCTGGATTTGTATCACTGTGCAGAGGTGGGCACAGTGGTAAACACCAAAGCCAATACCCAGAGGGACATCCTAGAGCTGCACTGATTAAAGCTTTATAAAAGCTCTGGCTATCAGTGCTCTACGTGCAAAAAAAAAAAAAAAAAAAAAAAGGGATCCTGTGATTGTGTGTGAGATGAGAACACCACAGTACAAGGGCAGTCTGAATTCTAAATTCACTTATAAATCGAACTCTCACTGCATTATAAAGCAGTCAGCTCTTTGGAATTCCACTGTGTGCACTAGTGGTCACACGGCTGGATTGGGAGTCAGGAGACAGGGATTTTTTCCTGGCTAGGTCACTCACCTGTTGTTGGGCAAGTCCCTGCCATGAGCTGCGCCTCTATTTCTCCCTGCCCCCCTTTCCTTACTTACGGTGGGATTTTCAAAGCCCAGTAAAAGATCAGGATTCTCAATTCTTAATTGTTTGGGCCTCCAAATCCCTTAGGAGGCTTTGAAAAAATCTCAGCCCTCGGCTGTAAGAGCTTTGTGCACAGGACAGTCTCACAGGCACGAGGCCTTAAACTCCGCTGGGTCCTCTTGGTGCTATTGTAACACAAACAATATGAGCCTGAAACCTTTTCTATCAGTGACACGACAGGTGGAAATTCACCAGTCTGAGCTCAGCCTCAAGTTTACTTTTCCTATCTAGAAAATGATATAGACCCCATCAATCCAATATCGCAGCATTTAAACATTAATTTATCTTTCTATCCCTGAACCCCTGTGACGCGATATCTCCTTGTTACAGGTGGCAAACTGCGGCACTAGGGCCCAGATTTTCCCCAGTATCTCGGTATTTGAAAATGAGATTCAGGATGCTAAATTCTGAACGCAGCAGTGCCGGACACCTTCGAAAAATCTCAGCCTAAATACCTTGAAAACTCTTGTGTTTGGGTGCCTGAAGAATCACATAGGCACCTTGTGGGATTTTCAGAATCAGCTGGGTGCCTAACTCCCATAGATTTCAATAGAAGTTAGGTGCCTTTGTGCTCTTAAAAATCCCACTAAGCACCTATCTGCTTCTTCATTTTCCTCAATATTTTTACTAGCCAGGCCCAATAAATAAAGGCTGGGATTGGTAGATGATCTGAGATTTCGGTGTCCAAATTGCAGTAAAACAGAAAAAAAATGAAATCTGTGATCCTAACTCCTTTAGGTCACTTTCTGAGAGTCAGATTTCAGGACATATAGTCTAGACTCCTGCATGACACAGGCCAGAGAATTTTTACCAGTTTGACACCCTCACCCTGTCCTATGCTCCCAAGTGACTTCCCATTGCAAATGATACCTTTGCCATGAACTTTCACCCACATCACTACACTGATGTTAAACTTTTGAGGTTGAAGTGCCAGTCAGTGCATGGATACCCTTAGTCTAATTTTTAATTTGTGTTCTATTTCCAAAGGTGTGAATTCAGCAAATAAACTTTCAGGAAAACAAGTGTGTGTATAGACCAGCCCTGAGTCTAGTGCTTTTACCACAAGCCCATCCAGTTGCTCTTTATACTCTGCAAATGAATCATGCAAATTCAGGGAGGAAGCCTTCTGTATAAAGCCAAGACGCCTAGAGACACTTCCCAAACTGCACCCCTTTCTGCAGCCCCTGGGTCTAGTTTTCTTCATTCATCATCATGCTCTCCTTATGGAGATCTCTTCTCTTGCTATTTACTCTCTCAGGTGTGTTCCTGTTCCCTAGAGTTATATCAATAAACACTTACATTATATATTGTACTACTCACTGGGTACATTACTGGCATGTTTTGTGTTCCCAGCTGTCCAGTGTGATGTGGAGCTGGTGGAGTCTGGGGATGGACTCAGAAAAACAGGAGAGTCCCTAAAACTCTCCTGCAAAGCATCTGGATTCACTTTCAGCAGCTACTGGATGAGCTGGGTGTGTCAGGCTCCCAGGAAAGGGCTGCAGTGGTTTGCCTGGATTAACTATAATTTGGGAGAAATCTACTATACAGACTCAGTCAAAGGGTGATTCACCATCAGAGACAATTCCAACAACCTGCTGTATTTGCAAATGACCAGCCTGAAGACTGAAGACACCGCCCGGTATTACTGTGCGAGAGACACACAGTGAGAAGAAATCCACTCACAGCCATGCAAAACCCCCTGGGGCAGCACAGAGAAAGTCTGTCACTGGATCACAGTTAGGAATGAGATTTTTTTTCCAAGATGACTAAAAGAGTTAGATGAACAATTTGGGATTCCAGCTCACTTTGGTGGCTTTTAAATTCTTAGCCTGAGTGCCCAACTACAAGACAAGAGGACATGCTTGGTAACACTTGACATTGCTTTGTTTTTCTGTTAATTCATAGGACACACACAGAGAGAGACATGCCAACATACTCATTACATTGAAGAGAACTCCCTTGATTCATTCAACTGAGGGCCAGGTCAGGATATTACAAGCATTTAGTCTCACCTCCCGTTTGTGGATAACACGTACCTATAACATCATAACACCTGCTCACTGACTGTCCCTATCAAACCTTCTCATTGACTTCACACCCATCCTTCTTAGTGCAGCAAGCTTCCAGATAACAGCAGTGAAAGGTGCTTCAGAGAGAGATTTCTCGTGACTAGGCAGATGGATGGACTTTTTGCAGTTCAGTGAAAACCCCTCAAAACAGTTCTAAAACCAAATCAGATAACAAAGAACACCCCTCCATGGCTTACAGGGGACAAAAATGACCAGGAAGAAGAGGGGGGATCATTTCTCTGTTTATCAAAGAGACAGACCCACATAGGGGCAGCAAAGTGTCATGTTAGATTATGAAACATTTCTTCCCAAAGACTAAACTTGGGAAATGTAAACAGCAACTGTCTGGCTGCCCGGCACAAGGAATTACGGTCCTCAGCACCGAAGGCTGGAATTTTCAAAGTGACGGTTTGCCCACCCAAATCCCTTTCCAATCAGCAGGAATTGAGTACCCAGCGCTCCTCGGAGGTTTTGGAAATCACACCTCACATCCGTATTTCACCAGTGAAGGGGGCTAGTGTTTATACATTCACTGGCTGGTCTACACTGGGGGGGGGTGAATCGATCTAAGATACGCAACTTCAGTTATGTGAATAGCGTAGCTGAAGTCGAAGTATCTTAGATCGATTTACCATGGGTCCTCATGGCGCGGGATCGATGGCCACGGCTCCCCCGTGGACTCCACTACCGCTGCTCGCTCCGGAGGAGTTCCGGAGTCGATGGGGAGCGCGATATGGCGGGTAGTCTGGACGTACCTGATTCTGGGTTATTTCGGTTTCATATACACTGGGTGTTACACTTTGGTAACCCATGATTAGGCGCCTTAACACACAAGTTTACCAGTATCTGTAAGCTCACACTGAGGTCCCCCTGATGTCAAAGTGGCTTTAGTGTTTTCCTGGATTGGGGCCCAAATTATATTAATTTGGTCCCTTTGATATCAACACACTTGTGCTTTCCTGAATCGGGGCATAAATTTCATTGCAGTGACCTAGCGACTCCCCATCAGTCTGTCAGTCTCGTTTCTGAGGTCATTTATGTGCCAAGGTCGATGCAGCTGCGGTTTATTCAAATGCTTTAGCAATGACCACATGCAAATGAAGTAGGAAAACTTCCTGATAAAGGAGAGTGACTGATCCTCTCTGAAAATCTGCTGGGCAGCCAGACAGTTGCTGTTGTTACACCACACAAGGTGGTTGGGTAGAATTAAAATGACATGTCTGGGGTTCCTTGTCTTTTTGGCGGCGTTCTCGGGTAAGTGGAGTAAACTTACTGGCAGCTTGTTAGGACAGCAGGTGTAGCACAGGATGGCTTTATAGTTAAGATAAAAGACTGTGACTGAATAAGTGTGATTTCGAATCCTGTTTCTTTCACATGTGACTTGAAACCAGTCATTTAAAGTGAAAAGGTACCTAAGGGATCTGGATGCCAAATTATTGGTTTTACCGCAAAGTAGGTGTCAAAATCTCTTAGGCATCTTGGACAATCCCAGGCTGAATCTCTGTGTGACTCAGTTTTCTATTGGTAAAATGGGGATAACAGCACATCCCTACCTCAGCAGGGTGTTGTGGGGATAAATTCATAAGTACACAAGCAGCTCAGATAATTCTGCGAGGGGTGCAGGGGTGGGGGGCAATGGAAGGACCTGGAAAAATCAAGGAAATGAAGAGGGGAAAAGAGGGAAATCAAGTGTATTTTCTTTCTTTTTATTTATTGACAGGTGTCAGCTCCCAGATCCAGCTGACCCAGTCTGGGGCAGAAATCAAGAAGCCTGGAGAGTCTGTGAAGATGACATGTAAAACCTCCGGCTACACCTTTACCAGCTATAACATGCACTGGGTACGGCAGGCTCCCGGAAAAGCACTGGAGTGGATCGGATATATCAATCCCAATAGTGGTGACACTGGCTATGCCCAGGCCTTCCAGGGGCGAGTCACCATCTCCAGGGACACCTCCATTAGCACGGCCTATCTACAGCTGGGCAGCCTGAGAACCGATGACACAGCCACGTATTACTGTGCTAGGGACACAGTGACACAAACCACATCTACAGCCATTCAAAAACCCTCAGTGAGAGAACCCAGGTCTCCTGCTAACACTGCAGCCCTCAGCCACCCTGGGAATGGTTACCCCTGTGAACAGACTCTTGGTAATTATCCCCAAATGACTTAGGATCAGTGAAAGCTAATGGGTTTTAGAACCTTAAGTGCCTAAATCACTTTTCAGGATATGACTGTTCCCGGGACACAGTGAATTATAACTGGAGGAGAAAGGGAACAGACCAATCACAGCCCTTGGAGAAGCTAGTGTGCCAGGAAGAAGCTGTAGGAAACGTGTGTCTGCCACAGGATTGGACCCGTTACCAGGGTGTTGTCCCCCTGCCTTCCCCCACAGCTCCGGGAGGGAAGGGACCCTGGCTATTTGAATGTGTTAGCGAACCTCGCTGGGAGTGAGAGGAGCCGAAGGACCCACCAAACACAGGTGCCTTTAACTCCGTCTGTGGGCAGAGAGCGAGCCCTGGGGAAAGGGGGGTACCCAGGGAGTGCTAAGGAGGGAGGGCAGAGTGGGGAGGAGGGGGGCTGAAAAGAACCCCAGGTCCTTGTGTGCTGCCCCAGTGCAGAGAGGCAGCCCCGAGACAGATCACACTGACTCTGGGCTCACAGGCTGGGGCTTCCCTTCTTACAGAGAACTCAAACACCTCAGAGGGACAAAGACTTGAATCTCACTGAGCCCTGGAAACTCATGGGGCAGGTGGGACTCCGTCTTTATTTCCCCACCACTTCTGTAGTGGGCAGGTGAGTACCTAGTGATGGTTCCTAAACCCCTTAGGTATTCAGGGGACTATTGGTGTAAGTGTTTAGACATGACTAGAGGATACACAGTCTAGCCCAGTAAAAGGACATCAGAGGCAAGGAGACAGGACACTTCACTGAAATTTCACACTTCTCAGAGCAGGGAATGGCTGGAATTGTCAATGGAGATTAAGGGAATTAGGCACCAAAATCCAAATAAAATCAAATGGGACTTGGTGTGGGATTTTCAGAAACATCCAACTGCCTCGGCAGTACAAGTCCTGTTGGTTTTCCTCTGCACCTTTGGAAATCACAGCCAGCACGTCTGTCTGCAAATGACTCTTTTGGCTGAGATTTGAAACCCAAACTACCATTTCAATCAATGGGACCCGCCTTGCTGTGGGAGGGATGTGCTGGCCGCCGCTTCCCTCAGTCCCCATTGGCCTGGAGAGGTGAACCGTGGCCAGTGGGAGTAATGATTGGCCGAACCTGCGGACGCTGCAGGTAAACAAACCGTTCCGGCTGCCAGCGGATTTCCCTGATGGGCTGCGTGCCAAAGGTTGCCGATCCCTGAAGTAGATCAAGGTAAGGACTTTGAGGGCCCTCATCCCTGCAGTATCTCAGTGTTTCACCATCATTAGTGAATTTTAAGGTAGGGAAGTAGTATTCCCATATCACAGCTGAAGAACTGAGGCACTGAGAGATTAAAAGGGTGATTTTCAATGGGACAAACACAAGTTAAGGTAGCCAATTAACACTGACTTTCAATGAGACTCAGTCCCCCCTGATTGCCCTTTGTGCCTCTGAAAATCTCCTCTTAACTGACCATCCCCTCTATGTACTTTCCAACACTTTTGTGGCCGGAGCCTCAGAGCTGTAAATCTATGGGAACTAGGGGACAGCCTACACTACCCACCCAGATCGGCGGGTAGAAATCGATCTCTCGGGGATCGATTTATTGCGTCTCATCTAGACGGATAAATCGATCCCTGAATCGACGCGCGTACTCCCACCTAGTCAGGAGGAGTAAGCGCCGTCGACGGGGGAGCCGCAGCGGTCGATTTGCAGCCATCCTCACAGCAGGGTAAGTCAAAGAGGATACGTCGAATTCAGCTACGCTATTTGCGTAGCTGAATTCGCATATCTTAAATCGACCCCCCCACCCTTAGCGTTGACCTAGCCTAACTCCACAGCATAAGGTGACCTACAACTAGTGGAAAGTGGAAACTCTCTCTCTCCCTGGGCGAGTTATCATAGAACTGCCCACTAGGGGATGTATTGCTCCATTTTCGGAATCAGGTGACACTCATTGCTGCTGTCATAGACAAGCGACTGGGAAACACCATCACCACTTCCTCTTAGATCTCAAAGCGCTTTACAGGGAGGTCAGCACCATTATCCAGGTGACTGGTTGCTCATGGATTCATGGATTCCAAGGTCAGAATGGACCATTGTGAACATCTAATTGGACCTCCACAGGTCAGAGAACTTCCCCGAAAATAATCCCTCAGGCAGATCTTCTAGGGAAAAAACAGGCAGTCTTGGTTTAAAAATGGTCAGTGATGGAGAACACACCAGGATCATTGGTGAGTTGGTCCAATGGCCAATTATTCTCACTTAGAGACCTCTGCGAAGGGTCGCCCACCCCTAAAGGGAACGGAGCCCGGCATCGGAGCACACTGCCTCTCACCCGGGAGATAACACTCACTGACTGACTGAGCAGCGCCCGGCACCCTGGCGCCTCTGGGGCTTCCACTCTCACAGCAACAGAGGGGATCCTGACCCCCAAATCCCCACTAATGATAAGGTGCTGGTAGAATAATAATAATTTTGTCTTCTAGTCCAGCATTGCTAGAAGGAGTTCAATAAACTTTCTCTAATTCTTCTAGCTGAGCTAACAACACCGAGCTGTTCCATAGTGGTCTCCATACTTAGATCTCAAAGCCCTGACAAAGGAGGGTCAATATCATTTCCCCCATTTTAGAGACATACAAATCGAGGCACAGAGAGTGTAAGTCTCTTGTCCAAGATCACCCATCATACGAGTAGCAGAGCCAGGAACAAACCGCCGGATTCTCAAGTCCCAGGCTCATGTCCCCCGACAGGTCACACTGCTCCACGGGTCTCAGAAGAGCAGAGGGACAAGCAGACAGGAGTTAGTGGAAGGTGAACAATCAATAGGGACTTTTCTCTCCAAAAATTGTAGCGACCACTGCAGAAATGGTTCTGTGAGTGGAGTTCTTACTCTTCTCCTTTACTCACACAACCCTTTTCCACTACACCCACCTGCAGGAGGCTGAGTTTGTTCAGGTCTTAGGTCCAAGATGTGTCTTATAAAGAGCAGGAGATGCAAATTCAGTGCCTCGGCGCGCTATAGAAACCCTGTGATCTCCGGGACCCCGCCGTGTGAGAAGGGAGGAGGGGCAAGTCCGGGTGTCTGTGCAGTTCCCACCAGAAAACCCTCCAGCGTCAGCAACATGAGACTGTGGCTGACCCTCGCTTTCATTCTAGCAGCCCTTCAAGGTAATTTTATCCCCTTCCCCGCTACATGGTCTGGAGACACCAGGGGATGCTGCGCATTCCTACTCTGACCCAAAGCGCAGTGACGTCACTGGGAACCTGTCTGCTGCTTCCAACGGGCTCTGAGCCAGGCCGGGTGTGAATGTGATTCTCCTTCTGTCTTTCCAGGTGTCCGGTCACAGGTCCAGCTGGTGGAGTCCGGAGGGGGGGTTCAAACGCCTGGGGGATCTCTCCGCCTCTCCTGCAAAGCTTCTGGATTCACCTTCAGCAGCTACTGGATGGAGTGGGTCCGTCAGGCGCCGGGGAAAGGACTGGAGTGGGTCGCACAGATACGCAATCCTGCTAATAATTTAGCAGCATATTACAGTGATTCCGTGAAAGGGCGATTCACCATCTCCAGGGACGAGTCCACCAGTACGGTATATCTGCAAATGAACAGCCTGAGAGCCGAAGACACCGCCCGGTATTACTGTGCGAGAGACACAGTGATCAGAAACCTCCTGTGGTTAGCACAAAAACCTCCAGCGCAAATCCCCCTCCCTCTCGGTGCCCCCAGTCACTGCCAGAACAGAGCGGTCAGACCGAGAGGAACAGAGTGTAAAGTCCCCAGTGCTTTATCCGGCTTCAGTCTCTGAACATTCACTGTGATTATCAAAGACCCACAGTTCCGACAGAACCGAGACCCCCTCCCTTATACATTTCCTCGTGGTGCAGAAACGGATTCCTTCTGAGAAGTGTTATTCACACTTAGCTGTCTGCCCTTCCACCTGCCCTGCCGGCAAACCAAGCTGGACAAGACAGGCAGGAAGCACCAGCCAGAGAGCCAAGGTGGAACCTGATTGAACTCGACTTTTTTACAATGTGGTTTTGTCACAGTTTGCACACACCTGAGGAAGGCTGAATTGTGTTTCTTGAACACACTGCTTCATTTGCAAAGCGACTGGGGTTCCTGAATAGCCAATGCCAGGTTCTGAGGGAAATTGTTCCTCTAGTCTTAATTCAAAGACAAAACGTGGGAATTCCCTATACAGAATCTAGTGGATTCATCTTTTTTCAAACTCCAAGTTTCTTACACATGCCCTTTCATGTAGAGAGAGCGTCTCGTTTTAAGAACTGCCTGGTTTTCTGAGCACACAGTAAATTATCACCACTACTGTCTGGTTAATTCATGTGTCAGACAGTCATTCTGCGGGTCTGTGTTTCAATAAATCCGTTTAAACTGAAATCAAATTTAAGATTACAACTGGGCAGGACACACCCTGTCTCACAGCGGGTTCAATATGTAACTTATTTTCCTTCCTTCAGCCCATTTCTGCAGAAGTTAGGCCACTAACTAAGAGGGGCAACAGACGAGGAGATATTAAACATGAGAGCTTTGAAGGAGCCAGACCTGGAGTATCACAGTGATGCGGTTAAAGGTCGATTCACCATCTCCAGGGATGAGTCCAGCAGCTCGGTGTATCTGCAAATGAACAGCCTGAGAGCCGAAGACACCGCCCAGTATTACTGTGCGAGAGACACAGCGATCAGAAACCTCCTGCGGTTAGCACAAAAACCTCCAGCGTGAATCCCCCGCCCTCCCCGTGGGGAGAGCTAATACCTTGGAATGGTCCATTCCAGCACAGCTGCCTTCATTACATATTTACAGTGACTCGGCTTTGAAGTGATGAATTCTGGTCCCATTCAAGTCAAAGGCAAAACTCCCATTGGCTCAATTGGACTGGGATTCCGTCCC
Organism: Emys orbicularis; assembly: GCF_028017835.1. Lineage (NCBI taxonomy): Eukaryota > Metazoa > Chordata > Testudines > Emydidae > Emys > Emys orbicularis. The sequence continues at coordinate 53,267,324 of NC_088694.1, read as the reverse complement.
CAATGATGGTGATATGTGTCAGACTCATAGCAGAGAGGCACAGGAGGGCAGAATTGTGTTTGCATGTGCAAAAGGAACAATTTCAAGATCTGCCATTCCTTCTGTGTGCCTCTCTATGAGATATATGGAGAGAGTAAAAAGGGAAAGTTTAAAATGATGGCGAGAGAGAGGGAGAAATGCAGTGGGGCACTAGAGGAATCTCACATAGTTTTCCTACTCACCTAGGCCTATCCTTCCTTGTTCTCTCTAGGATAAATTAACCCACTGAGCAGATATGTCAATAAAAGGCTTATAAACCACTCAGTTGCTCAAAATTGGGTTGAAGAGATTTAAGTGGTCCAGAGATCTGCCCCTGGGGCCTCTGAACAGTGTAGGAAATTTAACCCACAAAGTCATAATGGACAATACGTTTTTAACTGTGAGAGTAATTAACCATTGAAACAATTTATCACGGGTGGTGGTGCATTCTCCATCACTGACAATTTTTAGATCAAGATTGGAAGGGTTTTTTTTTTTTCCCTAAAAAATCTGCTCTAGGAATTTTTGGGGGAAGATCTGAGTTCTGAGTTATACAAGAGGTCAGACTAGATGCTCACAATGGTCCTTTTGGGACTTAGAATCTATGAAACCCACTGTGTAAAACTCAGGGAAACATAAATCATTTGGGTTTGACATTCATGTCTCTCTTATATAGAGCACTCCATGCAAATTATCCCTTGCATTTCCTGTTTAAAGCCAGCGATTCCCCAGACCCTGCAGCTCTGGGGTTCAGAGTCCGCAGCTCCAGTGTCTGCCCAGAGACCTGCCAAACCGCACACGAACTCTCTTCACAGCCAGGAACATGGCACTGTGGTTATTTCTCCTTCTCATTGAAACAGCTTTTACAGGTACACTGTTTTCCTGAGGAAACTGGAGACCCCAGAGTTTCTTACAATCTCACTAGGAGCCAGGGTCTCTAGGAATCTCATTGTGTCTTTATTTTCAGGTGCTTTTTCACAGGCTCAGCTGGTGGAGTCGGGGGAGGGTGTGAAGAAACCCGGAGACTCTCTCCGCCTCTCTTGTCAAGCCTCTGGGTTCATCTTCACCGACTACTGGATGCAATGGATCAGACAGCCCCCTGGGCAGAGACTGGAGTGGATTGGGGAAATACACCCAACTTCCACTACCATCAACTACGCACAGCCCTTCAAGGGACGCTTCACCATCTCCAGGGACAATCCCCCCAAAATGGTGTATTTGCAACTGAGCAGCCTGAGATCTGAGGACACCGCCCTCCATTATTGTTCGAGAATCCCACAGTGAGCAGAAAGCTAGTGTGGTCTGGACAAAATCTGATTTGGATGCAGTGCAATCTTCCTAATGAACTGCAGAGGTCAGCAGTGCATTAAAATTAAAAGATGTCCTATTCAGTTACTTAAAGGATAAAGATTATAGGGCTTCTTCTTCAGCTTCTCTTTAGCCCTAAACATCTTTGCAGGTAGCAGTGCAGTGTCATCATCCATTGCTGCCCATGTGCTCTGCCTCTAGGTCTGATTGACCCGCATAATATTTGCCCTATTGGTATCTGATCAGCTGTTTGTCTTCTACAGTGTCACCATCAGCTTAGTCTTTTTCATTGCAACTAATCCTTCACCCTGATTTCACATCCTCTACTCCTTCCATCTTCTTCATGTGTCTTGAAATCATTACACGTTACATCGGACATCTTCCAAAGAAACTCCATCTCTACTGCCTCCAGCCTTCTGATCTCTGCTCCTTTTAACGCAGCAGCTTCTAGACCACACAGTAATACTGTTTGCAGGCTGGTTTGATGCATTTTCACTTTAGTTCAAAATTTAATCTTTATAGCACATATGTATGGCACATATTACTGGTGAGTAATTTTGTATGAATCAGTAAAATAAGAGAACTCTTCTTGTTTTGGGTGCATGGATGCAGAGGACAGGAAATTTATTCCGTTCACAGAACAAGTTTCTGGCTCTTTTAAGGAGTGGGATATGCAAATAGGGGTGAGAGTTTCTTATTTAAATAACAGGAGTACTTGTGGCACCTTAGAGACTAACAAATTTATTAGAGCATAAGCTTTCGTGGGCTACAACCCACTTCTTCCCTGGCTGCACCCGGAGAGACAATCCGCAGCCCCCTGGGTCTGTGCAGTTACCAGCCAATCTCCCTCAGAACTTTCCCCTCCACAACCAGAGAAAATGAGACTTTGGCTGCATTTAGCGTTCATGGTTGTGGCTTTGGAAGGTTTTCTCTCCTCTCACATGTGTTGCAGGGACAGGGGAATGTTATCTGGTAGCTCCTAATACCATTTCTAAGCCTGTCTTTATTCCCAGGTGTCCGGTCGCAGTGTCAGCTGGTGGAGTCCGGAGGGATGTGAAAAAGCCCGGAGACTCTCTGCGCCTCTCCTGCAAAGCCTCCGGCTTCACCTTCACTGAATATAATACGAACTGGGCCCATCAGATCCTGGGAAGGAACTGGAACGGGTCACTTATAGAAGCGGCGGTGGGGATAGATGTTGTACCGTGATTCAGTGAAAGGCCGATTCACCATCTCCAGAGAAAGAAAGAAAGAAAGAAAGAAAGAAAGAAAGAAAGAAAGAAAGAAAGAAAGAAAGAAAGAAAGAAAGAAAGAAAGAAAGAAAGAAAGAAAGAAAGGGGTTAGTTTCTAAGATGCCACAAGGACTCCTCATTGTTTTAGCTGATACAGACTAACACGCTACCCCTCTGAAACCCAACTCCAGTGGCAATCCCAACAACCTGCTGTATCTGCAAATGACCGGCCTGAGAGCCAAGGACACCGCCCGGTATCACTGTGTGAGGGAGAGAGGCGGAGCATGCCCAGTGATTGATTCCATTGGATATCCCAGCAGAATATGTAGATTACACTAGAACTGCTTGTCCCTGTCCTGTCTCCTTGCGGGATTATTGGGGAGCTGTGAAAGAAGTGGGAATTTGCATGCAGAGGGAGTGGGACTCAGTGTCCCTGGGTGTTACTGGTTTAACGAGGTGAGGGGAGATGGAGTTTGTTGTTACAGAGGACTGGAGAGGGAACTTGGGACCCCAGCCAATGCCCTGGAGAATGGACACCCCAGCAACTGGTGACCCGACGACCCGGAGACACAGCGCAGGAGTCACAGCTGGTTCTGGCCAGTGGGAGGACAATGGGCTGCGAAGAGAGGATCCCGTGACCTAACCATCCGGTTCCAGCCAGAGGGGGCCAGAGGACAGAAGAGGGGAGAGGAGGCCCAGCGACCCTGTTTACGACCCTGTTTACCTGGAGAGAAGACAATGGACAGAGGCGGGGCCTGGGGCCGGGGATCTCAGATGCCCAGCGGGGAAGCAGGGGGGCTCTGGGCTGGAGAGGGGAAGCAGGCAGAGCCCACCTGGATGCAGAGGAGACTTGGATGTGCTGTGCTGAGGGAGGCCAGGCCTGAGGCCCTGAGAGTTTCCTGTGCTGTGTTCACCTCTCAATAAACCCTCCTGTTTTACGCTGGCTGGGAGTCACTCCGGTCTAGAGAACAGGGTTGCATCAACTCCTTTGGGGGTGGAGGCCCGGGGGGTCCAGAGCGAGTGGACTCCCTAAGGGGGCCCACGGCAAGAGACAGACATGCTAAGGCTCAGAGAGGTGCGGCTCCAGGAGGTGGAGGGGCCTGACCCCAAGACAGAGTGGACCCCCGAGAAGGGCTGTTGCACTGAAAGTGGCACTCCCCATGGACCGCATGGGGCCAAGAGTGGGCACGATCTGTGAGTCCATGACAGGAGCCAATACAAAGCAAATAGTATTCTTTACAAATGGGTCTAAGGGCGCCCACCAAACCTCACTGGAACCAGTCGGAGTACAACAGCTTTCTCCTCTGCTAGCCTTGGAAAAGCCCGGTGTAAGGGAATAGCTAGATGCTTGAAAGTGACATTTATCAAACACTTATTTAAAAATCAACAGAAGATTGGTGTGGAGAAAGTACATAAGGAAGTGTCATCTACTCCTTCTGGTAACTCACAAACTAGGGATCATCAAATGAAATTAATAAGCAGCAGGTTTAAAACAAACACAAGGAAGTATTTCTTCACACAGTACAGTCAACTTGTGGAACTCCTTGCCAGAGGATGTTGTGAAGTCCAAGACTATAAGAAGGTTGAAAAAAGAACTAGATAAATTAATGGACGATAGGTCCATCAATGGCTATTAGCTAGGCTGGGCAGGAATGGTGTCCCTAGCCTCTGTTTGCCAGAAGCTGGGAATGGGCGACAGGGGATGGATCACTTGATGATTCCCTGTTGTGTTCATTCTCTCTGGGGCACCTGGCATTGGCCACTGTCAGAAGACAGGATACTGGGCTAGATGGACCTTTGGTCTGACCCAGTCTGGCCATTCCTATATTCTTAGGTTCTTGCCATTTGGAGAAGGAACTATGCAGTATGATAACTCCAGGTGGGATTTGCAATGGGGCCTAGTGGAGTTAGGGGCCCAGATCATATTGAAACTGTTTGGAAGTTGAGCTACTAACTAATTTAGTCCCTTTTGAAAATAGTTGCCTACAGCTACAGTACCCACATAGTCTGCAAAGAGAGCATTGCTTTCACACACCTCTGGGCGTCCCGCTCCAAGACAAGGTCTTCTGTATCTGCCCTGTTTTCTAGGAAATATTCTTCTCTCTAAGGCTCTGATCCAAAGCCTACTAACAGGGATGGGAGTCTATTCAGTGAATACAATAAACCCTGCACTAGGCTTTATATTCTCCTCCACAGATGTCAGGTAATTCCAGGGAGTTGTTAATTTCTTTCTTATGCACAAGTACACTCAGGAGCTTCTCGCACTGTGTCAGGCGCTGCACAAACCCACGGCAAGACACAGTCTGACTCTCTTTCCCTGAGCCCTATTGCGAATAATTCACATCACTCAGGGAGGGAGTTTGTGTCTCTTATAAGGGGCGGGATATGCAAATAAGGGGACAGGTTCCTGTTTAAATCTGTCTCTATCTCTGCCCAGGCTGCACCTGGAGAGACAATCCGCAGCCCCCTGGGTCTGTGAACCGCCAGTCGCCTGCAAAACTTGCCCCAACAACACCCGGGGAAATGAGTCTTTGTCTCCACTTCATGTTCTTTGTAGCGGCTCTGGAAGGTAATTTATCCCCTATTAAATCACAGGAGGGGGCAGGTATCTGGTATTATTGCTGCTGATATCGATGCGGTGTGGGACACTTCTCTCTTCTGTCGTCTCACCCCGACTGATGTAAAAAGTGCCCAGTGTGGCTGGTTCTCCCACTGTTCCCTGGTTATTTTCAGTCGCTCCTTGAACCCGGCGCTAATAAATTACCGGTTTCCTCTGCTGACTGAGCTTTATTTACAGTCTGTCCCTTCCCCCCTTCTCCCCCAGGGGCCGCTCGAAGGTGGTTCTGACCCAGTCGGGGCCAGCGCTGAAGAAGCCCGGAGAGTCCCATACGCTGCAATGTGCCACCAGCGGGTTCACTCTTAGCAGCACCTGGATGAATTGGGTCAGACAGGCGCCCGGGAAGGGGCTGGAGTGGCTGGCTGAGTACTACGATGAGGCGAACACCAAGTACTATGACTCCTCCGTCCAGGGCCGATTCACAGCCTCCAAGGACAGCACCAACTTCTACCTGCAAATGACCAGCCTGAGAGCGGAGGACACCACCATGTATTACTGCACCAGAGACACAGTGAGGGGAAGTGAGTCTGAGCTCAGACAAAAACCTTCCCCTGCAGTAACAACGCAACGTGTCCGCTGCTGAGGGCGCTCACCAGCCCCCGACTGCCAGGGACAGGGGATGGGAGCAGCCCGGAGAAAGTCTCCCCAGCTATAAATAGCTGCAGATGGGCAGAATTTCATCATTGGTTTAATTCACTCCCCCTGGAATTCCTCTGTGCCTCAGACACTGTGTTGGAAAGATTATTCTCATTCACCTGCACATCTACTAATGTTATATATGCCATCATGTGCCAGCAATGCCCCTCTGCCATGTACATTGGCCAAACTGGACAGTCCCTCCGCAAAAGAATAAATGGACACAAATCGGACATCAGGAATGGTAACATACAAAAGCCAGTAAGTGAACACTTCAATCTCCCTGGTCATTCTATTACAGATTTAAAAGTCAGTATCATTGAACAAAAAAACTTCAGAAACAGACTTCAAAGAGAAACAGTAGAACTAAAATTCATTTGCAAATTCAACACCATTAATCTGGGCATGAATAGGGACTGGGAGTGGCTCGCTCATTACAGAAGTAGCTTTTCCTCTCCTGGAATTGACACCTCCTCATCTATTATTGGGAGTGGACTACATCCACCCTGATTGAATTGGCCCTGTCAACACTGGTTCTCCAATTGCGAAGTAACTCCCTGCTCTCCATGTGTCAGTATATAATGCCTGCATCTGTAACTTTCACTCTATGCATCGGAAGAAGTGAGGTTTTTACCCACGAAAGCTTATGCCCAAATAAATCTGTTAGTCTTTAAGGTGCCACCAGACTCCTTGTTGTTTTTGTAGATACAGACTAAGCCCTGGTCTACACTACGAGTTTAGGTTGACTTTAGCAGCGTTAAATCAAATTAAGCCTGGACACGTTCACACGACAAAGCCCTTTCTTTCTACTTAAAGGGCCCTTTAAACCGGTTTCTTTACTCCACCTCCGACGAGGGGATTAGCGATAAAATCGGCCTCAGCGGGTCGGAATTGGGGTAGTGTGGACGGAATTCGATGTTATTGGCCTCTGGGAGCTATCCCACAGTGCTTCATTGTGACCGCTCTGGACAGCACTCTCAACTCAGATGCACTGACCAGGTAGACAGGAAAAGCCCCGCGAACATTTGAATTTCATTTCCTGTTTGCCCAGCGTGGACAGCACAGGTGACCACGCAGAGCTCATCAGCACAGGTAACTGTGATGGAGTCCCAGGATCGCAAAAGAGCTCCAGCATGGACCGAACGGGAGGTACGGGATCTGCTCGCCATATGGGGAGACGAATCAGTGCTAGCTGAACTCCGTAGCAGTAAACGAAATGGCAAAATATTAGAAAAGGTCTCCAAGGCCATGAAGGACAGAGGCCATAACAGGGACGCACAGCAGTACCGCGTGAAAATTAAGGAGCTAAGGCAAGCCTACCACAAAGCCAGAGAAGCAAACGGAAGGTCCGGGGCAGAGCCGCAAACATGCCGCTTCTACGAGGAGCTGCATGCCATGCTAGGGGGTGCAGCCACCACTACCCCAACCGTGTGCTATGACTCCTTCACTGGAGAAACACACAGGGAAGCGGGTTCAGGGTACGAGGAAGATGAGGATGAAGATAATATAGATAGTTCACAGCAGCAAGGAAGCAGAGAAACCGGTTTCCCCAACAGCCAGGATATGTTTATCACCCTGGACCTGGAGCCAGTAACCCCCGAACTCACCCAAGGCGTGCTCCCAGACCCTGAAGGCACACAGGGGACCTCTGGTGAGTGTACCTTTGTAAATATTACACATGGTTTAAAAGCAAGCATGTTTAATGATTAATGATTAATTTGCCCTGGCAATCGCGGCCAGTACAGCTACTGGAAAAGTCTGTTAACGTGTGTGGGGATGGAGCGGAAATCCTCCAGGGACAGCTCCAGAAAGCTCTCCTTCATGTACTCCCAAAGCCTTTGCAAAAGGTTTCTGGGGAGGGCTGCCTTATCCCGTCCGCCATGGTAGGACACTTTACCACACCAGGCCAGTAGCACGTAGTCTGCAATCATTGCATAACAAAGCATGGCAGCGTATGGTCCCGGTGTTTGCTGGCATGCAGACAACATCCATTCCTTATCGCTCTTTGTTATCCTCAGGAGAGTGATATCATTCACGGTCACCTGGTTGAAATGGGGCGATTTTATTAAGGGGACATTCAGAGGTGCCCCTTCCTGCTCTGCTGAACAGAAATGTTCCCCGCTGTTAGTCATGCGGTGGGGGGGAGGGGTGAAGTGATCATCCCCGATAATTGGGTGTGGGGGGGGAGGGGGGTTAGTTGAGTTTGTGCTGCATGTTAACCCGGAAACCGCAGCCCCTCCTTTTACATTGCAAACCCATTTTAAATGGCCAACCCAACGGGTGCTTGCTATGGGAAATGAGGGGCACTGCGTGAGTGATCTCTCACACCAAACCGGCAGGCCCTCAATATAAGAGGAAAAATGCGACCTTGTAATGAAAGCACATGTGCTGTGTAATGTGAACAGCAAAATTTAACGTGAAAGAGTGTACCCATTGTTCTCTAAAATGTGTCTTTTTTAACCACCTCTCCCTTCTCCTCCACCAGCTGCAAATGTTTCTCCTTCACAGAGGCTAGTGAAGATTAGAAGGAGAAAATGGCGGACTCGGGATGATACGTTCACGGAGCTCCAGATGTCCTCCCACACTGACAGACTACAGCAGAATGCGTGTAGGCAGTCAATGTCAGACTACAGAAAAGCACAGTATGAACGAGAGGAGAGGTGGCAGGCTGAATCGCGGGATGAACAGAGCAAGTGGCGGGCTGAAGATGATAGGTAGCGTCAGCTTGCAAACAGAAGGCAAGAGTCGATGCTACGGCTGCTGGAGCATCAAACTGATATGCTCCAGCGTATGGTTGAGCTACAGGAAAGGCAGCAGGAGCAGAGACCGCCGCTACAGCCCCTGTGTAACCAACAGCCCTCCTCCCCAAGTTCCATAGCCTCCTCACCCAGATGCCCAAGAACACGGTGGGGGGGCCTCCGGCCACCCAGTCACTGCACCCCAGATGACTGCCCGAGCATCAGAAGGCTGGCATTCAATAAGAGTTAAAGTTTTAAACTGCAGTGTGTCCTTTTCCTTCCCTCCTCCCCCACCCATCCCGGGCTACCTTGGCAATTATCCCCCTATTTGTGTGATGAATTAATAAAGAATGCATGAATGTGAAGTAACAATGACTTTATTGCCTCTGCAAGCGGTGCTCGAAGGGGGGAGGGGAGGGTGGCATGGTTGGTTTACAGGGAAGTAGAGTGAACCGGGTGGGGGGGGCGGAGGGTTCATCAAGGAGAAACAAACAGAAGTTTCACACCGTAGCCTGGCCAGTCACAAAACTCATTTTCAAATCTTCTCTGATGCGCACCGCACCCTGCTGTGCTCTTCTAACCGCCCTGGCATCTGGCTTCACATAATCAGCGGCCAGGCGATGTGCCTCAACCTCCCACCCCGCCATAAATGTCTCCCCCTTACTCTCACAGATATTGTGGAGCGCACAGCAAGCAGAAATAACAATGGGGATATTCTTTTCGCTGAGGTCACAGCGAGTCAATAAGCTGCGCCAGCGCGCTTTTAAATGTCCAAATGCACATTCCACCACCATTCGGCACTTGCTCAGCCTGCAATTGAACAGGTCCTGACTCCTGTCCAGGCTGCCTGTGTACGGCTTCATGAATCATGGCATTAAGGGGTAGGCTGGGTTCCCA